>NC_064559.1:197378639-198628639 GCF_937001465.1 Orcinus orca
AGGGGACCCATGTGTAGGAAGAGCCACTGCTGCAGCCCCCATCGTGTACCCCAAGAGCAGTGTCTGAGTGTGGTCCTGCCCTCTCTCCAGGGGCTGCTCCAGCCCCAGAGACCACCCCCAGGCTTTGGCCCCCTCTGCAATGTTTTGTGACAACAAGGCACCCAAAATCACAGTATGAGGTTGGAAGGCTCCTGGGAAAATTTCCCCAAACCTCCTGTCTTCGATTTTCTTCTTCAAGTTCATGTTTTTATTTTATTTTTATTGTAAAATTAATATCTGCTTTTAATTAAAAAGAAAAATACACAGAGTAACAAGAGTATAGAATATAGAGTAACAAGACAAAGCCCCTTCTCATCCTTCCCAGACCTTGATCCTTTTCCTACACTCAGATGTAAGCACTCTTCAGAGTTTGATATACATCCTTCTAGGCCTTTATATATGTACATTTCAAACATTTCAATAGAAAAGTAAAACACGCTTTTTGTAAGAAAAAAAATATATATATATATCAGACAGCAGAAAAGTATTTAAGATAAATGTTGCCTGTTGTTTTTCTCCACCTACTTCCTCAGTCCCATTGCCTAGTGATATTGCTAAAAGTAGTATGTTTTCAAGACATCATTTAGTTATTATCTCCCTGTCCATGGGCATGTGGGTAGTCTCCAATTTTTTGATATCACAAATGATGCTGCAGCAAACATCCCTGTATAGTATATATGTATATACATATATATGTATATCAATACATACATACATGTATGTATATCCACACATACATACATATATATCCATCCATCCATACATACATACATATATATATATATATATATAATGTTCCCCCCTAACTTTCCTAGGCATTTTGTTGAAGTAAAAATTGCTAGGTCCATGTGTATTTGCCATTAAAAAAATGGATTGACGACAACTTTTTCTGCCCCTTGAGTATTTTGTTTCTCCTGTGAGGTTGTACATGCCTGATGGTATTTGCAAGGGCTACATTTCTGGCTTTGAAACTTTCTCATTAATAACATCAGATCTGAGAGTGTTTCTGCCCAGGATGGTGGTCTTTTACTTTGGGGAGAAGACTGGAGTTGATAGTATTGTCCTGAATGTCATGGAAACTGGGTTCTCATCCTGGGCTAGCGAGACACTAGCTGTGTGACGCGGTAAGCATGACCCTGTCTTGTCCCCGTTAAAGGGGCTGATGCCCAGGCACCACATTTAGGGGTCTCCTGATATCTGAATGCTAAGCGCTCTGGCTAGGGGACCTGAAAACAGCATCTTTCTCGTCGCATCTTCGCTTCTTCCTTATTTTCTCCTTGGCAGAGATGGCCCCCACCCATGGAAGCTTCTGGCAGTTTCAAAGGATGGTCAAACACATCACAGGGCAGAGAGCCTTCTTCTCAAATTATGGATACGGCTGCTACTGCGGGCCTGGGGGCGTAGGGGTCCCCATGGATGACACTGCCAGGTGAGTGCAGAGGCTCTGAGGCCTCCTGTTGGTTCATTTTCTTGAAGAGAGAGAGGGTGTTAGGACCCTTGCATTGTAAGGAACCGAAACCAATTCAGGTGAGCCTGAGGGTAAGAAAAAAACTAAATGGGAGTGGGAGGGTGGTCTTGAGGAACCCAAGGCTGGGGCTGGCTTCCTGTGGCCTATACCCTATACAGGGCCCGCATGAGGTTCCCTGCTCTGTCACCTTCTGGAAATGCTTGACGATGTTTGAATAAGGGGCCCCTCGTCTTCATGTTGCACCAGGCTTTGCAGATTACGTGGTCAGCCCTGCCCAGAGCTCTAGACTGTTCAGCTCTCAGTCCTCATGGTAAACGTGGTCTTCCCTCAGGCCTCCAGTTTTTAGGATTACAGATGCAGCAAGACTGACCAACTGTCTCCCAGTCCTAATTCCATTTTCCAGGAAAGAGAATCCAAGTGGCCCAGTTTGGAAAAGTTGTCCATCTGGGTGAGGACACATGGCGCAAACTTGGCTGCCAGGCCTACTTCTAAGGATGGGGGTGGGGGAGGGCAAATTCCCAGAAAAGGGGGAGGTTGGTGTTAATCTGGGGAGGGAACAGGGAGGTAGGAAACAGGATGGTTTGTGTGTCTTTTTATTTGAAGAAAGAAGCAGCAAAATGTTCCTGGTCACTTTCACCGTAGTGTGGATAAATATATCCCCATAGTAGGGCGTGAATATCACTCCTGGAGCTTGATTCCTCTGGGTCGGGCTCCTGAGACCATGGAATGTTCCAGCTGGAAGGACCCCAGAGCCCTTGAGGGGACCTGACACTGATGAAATGCCCGTCATATCCTGAGCCCCGGGATTGGTGGTTTGCATGCAGGGCTTGGTTTAATGCTCCCAGCACATGGCCGAGGCCGTGCCACCATCCCCATTCTACAGGTGACAACGGTGAGGGACCCACTAGACGAAACAGCAGAGCCCAAAGACACAGAGCCCTTGAGTGGCAGGGTCAAGGTTTGAACCAGAATTTGCCTGTTTCAAAGTCCGGGCCCTTGGACACTCTGTGCCTCCCCTTCCAAGTCCTGTGGCTGGTGAGAATTTTAACACTATTAGCCAACGATGACCAATGGCAAAGAGCCCACGTGTGGATGGGGACGGTGAGTGAGGAAGACAGAGCGTCCAGCCCAGGGCATCGGCCAGAGCTGATCCTTTTCATGTCTTAGAATCCAGCCCCAGATCTCTGTGTTCCTGCCACTCAGACATGGTGGAAGAGGGGGGCTGAGGCCGTCCCCCAGCTGTTTTCTCTCCTCCCGTGCTCTCCCCTGCTGGCACGCCCACCCCTCCCCTGGCCAACCCTGAGCCTCAGGAGAGCAAAGACTGAAGGATTATGTCTGATGTGCTGACCCTTTCTGCTCAGAGCCTCTCCCAGGGCTGGGCACATATTCAGTGCTCAGTCAAAAGTCATTAAATGAATGAATAAGTCATGGGCACCTAGATTTGAGTCCTGACTCTATCACCTTCCAGCCGTATGATTTTGGGAAATTCACCTCTGGATCTCAGTTCCTCTCCTATAAAACGGAGACAAGGACTGCGCGTCCTAGGGTTACTGTGAGGCACTCATGAGACAGCAGTAGGTAGAGGAGGGCTCTTTGTGTGATTTTTTTTTTTTTTTGCGGTACGCGGGCCTCTCACTGTTGTGGCCTCTCCCATTGCGGAGCACAGGCTCCGGACGCGCAGGCTCAGCGGCCATGGCTCACGGGCCCAGCCGCTCCGCGGCATGTGGGATCCTCCCGGACCGGGGCACGAACCCGTGTCCCCTGCATCGGCAGGCGGACTCTCAACCACTGCGCCACCAGGGAAGCCCTCTTTTTGTGATTTTTAATGTCATCAGGAAGTTACCTCCCTGCCTTCAGCACCTTCTCACCGGGGGCGGCGGGGGGGGGGGGTTGGTTGGAGGGGGGGGTGGTTGGGGGGGGGTTGGGGGGTGGGTTGGAGGGAGGAGGCATGTGAATCCTTTCCAGCCAGTTCCCCAGGGCCACCCTCAGGAAAGCTCTCATCTCCCTCCATCTGGCCCCCAGGTGCTGCCTGGCCCCCAACTGCTGCTGCGAGAAACTGAAGCAGCTCAGCTGCCAGCTGGTGTTGAACGGCTACCGGTTCCGCGTGGCCAACGGGACCGTGGTCTGTGAGTTGCCTTCCCTGTAGGGAATGTCTTTGAAACTGGGCCTTTCCTTAAGGTCAGCCTTGTGGACCCAGAGAATTTTGGGGAAATGAGATTTTTTTCCAAGTGCTTTGGGATGGAGAGCTGTAATTCCGAGAATCAGAGCTTCCCGAGAGTCCTGGCCCGGTGCCTCCCCGGTCCCCATTTGCAGCTGTGCCCCCAGCTCCCTCCAGAGGCGGGGTGCAGGGCACAGCGCCCCCGCCCCCGCCCGGGGTCTTGCATGTGCTCCATAAATAGTTGCTGACTCGAGAGTGAATCTTGCAGCTTCGCGCGGCAGCTGCTGCCGTTGAGAAGCTTCTTCCCGATGTCTGTCCTGTGTTAACAGAGCAGCTCAGCTGTCGTTCAGCTGAACAAATATTTGCGAAGGGTGATTGCGTGCCAAGCACTGGGATAAGTGCGGGGGTGGGGAGGGGGGGACACCAAAGTCAATAGGAGGGGGACGGGGAAGGGAACCCACGTGTCATGGAGGCCATTCAAGGAAGAGGGCCAAGGACAGGATGGGCAAGTGCTGAGTGTCCAGCATGTGGGGAGGGGCCCCTGATCTCCCAGAGCATGTTCTGGGACCGCTGGGTGTGTAGGGCAAGTTGGATCTAAAGGACAAGCCCATTCGCAGGTGCTGGGCCACGGCCTTGTCGTGAACGCCATTCATTTCAGCGGAACCGGTGGTTTGAATGCCCCTTCGAATGTGTGACTCGCCTTCCGCTTGGCCTTGGGGAGTTGCGTGAACCACTGTCCTCCCCTTGTGTGTTTATTCAGAGCTGTGAGTGTGTCTTGGAGATCGCCTGTCTTCTCCCGAGGCCGGGGAACCACCTCCCTTCCACTCATCTCCCAGAGCCCCCAGCCAGGGCTCCGGCTTAGGACACACTGAGCGTTAGGGTGGCACAGTCTCCCTGGTCCCAGTGGTGAAACATGGCTCAGGCCCCTGCAGACAGGAGACCAGCTTCAGCGGAGTCTGCTTCTCGGCCCCCCCAGGCACACCACCAATGGGGAGGGACCCCCCTTTTTCTTATGTGAGCTCAAGGAGACTTCCTGTGTTGGAGCTCTCTGGCTGTGACCGTCCTCAGACCTAAAGCAAGGCGTCCCCTCTGTGAGGCCCCCAAGGCCGTGTCCAGGAGATGGGGAGGGATCAGGGTCTAGTGGAGGGGCGGGGGAGGGGGTGACTGGAGGAGGTTGTCCCCAGAGGCTTGTTTGCTTCGGCATATGATGCCCTCTGGAAGCCAGGGACCAAGTTTCTGACGTCCTCCTCCCACCCCTCGTGGCTCCACATGGTGGAAGGCAGGGGCCAAGCCTGGCTGTTGGTTGGTGGCAGAGAGGCACACAGAAAAGCTGCCCCTGACTCCCCTCAGCCCAGCTCATGGTCTCACTTTCACATGGTTTCTTCTCACCTCTTTTCGCCTTGATCTTAACATCTGTCATGTTAAGTGTTACCTTAGAATGGTTGAAAAGCATCACTACGAGAGAAAATATGCTCTAAGAGCTCTCTCTGATGCCCCTGTAGAGCGCAGGGACCAAGGACGGAGGGAAACGGTGCTCTGAGGAGGGAAGTGGAATTTCAGTAAGTGCAAAGGACCTTCCCGCACTGTGGTCTCAGGCCCAGGCCAAGCCTCCGCCCGCTGCTCCTGTGTCACGGGGGCCAGCCCGGGCTCTCTGCACCCAGAGCAGCTTCCTTATCAACCCTCTTCACCCTCCCTGGTGGGGATCAGAGCGCAGCCCACGACCCCAGGAAGTGGAGCAGAGTGACCTGGGGGCAGAGGCCGGAGCCCCAGGAGGTGGCACAGGAAACGTTCTCTGCTTGGCACACCAGGCTGGGGGGTGGTGAGAGGGGCAGGCAGGGGCCGGGAGCTGGACTGGAAAGTTCGTGGCCTGGCCCTGCTTTCTGCAGATGCTGGCCCCTGCCAAGCAGCAGGAGCCAGGTGCTCCCGAAGCTTGACCAGGGCTCCCAGAGCTCAACATCTTGCTTAGGGAGTTAGCATGGAGGGATGCTTCTCCGTCCTCACCAGGACATCAGCACCCCCTCCTCAGCTGACCCAGCTAGTGAGGACCAGGCTGACCCCCCTGTTGTCCCCACCCCCACCTTGCCAAACCCCTATTCCAGTGTGTGCTGAGACCCCAAGTGAACCCCGCACACATCCATTCGTTTGCCCAGTATCAACTGAGCACCCATTGGGTGCCCATCCAGGGCCAGTGCTGTGCCAGGGCCAGGGGCACAGAACAAGGCAGCCAGCCACAGGCCCTGCTGTCCTGGCCTTCTCCAGAGCTGAAAGTGCCCTTGGGACCATCCAAACCCAACTCTCATTGTAGCAATGGGGAGACTGAGACCCAGAGATGGGGAAGGGTTTGATCCAAGGTAACAGGCAAGATTAAAACTCATACGTCTTGAGGCTTTCTAGTGCTCTGGAACACACTGCTGGCCTGAGTTTTCTAGGCCTCAGTTTCTTCATCCATAAAATAGGTGCACTAACAACAGCTACAGTTCATGAGCATCTGACAGATGCTTTGCACTCAGCACTGTGAATCCGTGATTAACCTTTGAGGTGGGCCTTTTTCTCCCCATTATCGAGGAGGACCCTGAGGCTCAGAGAGGTTAAGTGAGATGGCCAAGGCCACACAGCCATGGAAAGAAGAGTTGGGATTCAGACCCAGGTCGTCTGACCCCAGCTGGTGCCCCTGCCTCCCACCATCCTCCCCAGGGCCATGGGGCCGCTGGGAGGGCGATGGGGCTGCTCTTGGCTGGGGGCTAACACAAATGCGTATCTTATTATCTACAACAGGCTTGCCAGAATGTTCAGTCCTGGCCCAAGGGCAAAGAAGAGCAGAAGGAATTTGCCCCTCTGCAAGGACCCAGATCTTTCTGTTCTAGCTCTACGTACCCTGCTAAGGGGCCCAGAGACAGCACACGCTTTGGAGTCAGGCAGAGCTGGGCCTGCATCCCAGCTTCACCTTTTCTAGCTGGATAATTGCACAGTCCCCCTGGGCCTTAGTCTCATCTGTAAAATGGAGATACTAACCAGAACTTCATAAGGTCACTAAAGGACTGACTAAAGTAACCCAGCTCGGAGCAGGTGCTTAGTTAGTTAATGCCCCTCCTTTTAGAAGTTGAGATTTCTTTTGTTTAATCTCAGTTTCCTTTTCCCCTTTACTTTGTGGGAAAGCACTGGGAGTTTTTTTTAGTACTGTTGAGAGATTTCTTGGAAACATCTCCTCTGCATTTGCCTCCCCTTGAGCTAATGTTATTAACCCCTTATAGGATAAAAGCTCGCCCACTCTACCCCCGGTTATACTGCAGTTCAAGGAGCTGCCTTGCAAGGGTTAACCACCTCCCCAGCCTCCAAGTTCTGAAATCCCGCACCCAAGCCTGGTCCCAGGTTGCCTAGCAACCAGTGGCTGCTCCAGGATGCAGTTGGTGTGAGCAGGGAAGGCAAAGGAGAAAAACAACTTGGTCCGCCCA
The DNA here is from genome assembly GCF_937001465.1 of Orcinus orca. NCBI lineage: Eukaryota > Metazoa > Chordata > Mammalia > Artiodactyla > Delphinidae > Orcinus > Orcinus orca. Next base: position 197,385,757 of record NC_064559.1, read on the forward strand.
TGTCTCTAAATGTCACTGGGAGCTCAGTGCGGAGAAAGGCCTGGAACCCAAGCCCTGGGGCCAATTTGCCGAGGGGCGAAGGCTCCCCTCAGGTAACCGGGGAGGTCATTAGCCCTCTGTTGAGTGGGCTTACATAAGTACTTGGCATTCGCAAGGGATTTTAAGATGTCAGTGGTGACGCCCCCTCCACCCACACATGAATGCATCTGTAGTGCAGCGGGGAGCCCGGCCGTGGGCAGCAGAGCCCAGGTTCCAGCCAGAGGTACCACTATCACCTCCATCTCTGAACCTGTGACTTCTCCCTCTGCCAAAGGGGGAGGGTGAAGCAGGTAACCACTGGAATTTGTAGTTTGCAAAGATCTTCCTCCTTTGCTACTGAGTTTCCTCCTCACAAGACCTCCGCTCGCTGACACATCACCCATTTCCTCTCCTAGCATCTGTCTCAACCTGACATCATCTCATTTTCTTGTTTATTTATGCATCGATTCTCCCCTCGACTGGAATGTGAATTCCAGGAGAGCGGAGAGCACTTGTTGGGGGCGGCACTTATCCTCAGAAGGCCACAGAGGATGCCCAGAGCTATGCAGTGTGGGGTCCGCTCGCTCAGACCTGTACCTCCGCACTTCCTAGCCAAAGGGCAGGCACGGGTTGGGAACTCAATACCTGTTGGTTTGATGAGTGAGTGAATGAAAAAAAAATTCATGAAATAGTCAGTGCAAGCACCCGTACCCTCATTTGAAAGCCGAGGGAAGATGCTCAGACAGGGACAACTTGCCTGCCATGCTAGAGCATGCAGGTGGCAGATCTGGACCGAGAAACCGACTCCCTGTTTCTTGGGATGGGGGCTTCATTCACTGCCCCGCAGGCCGTGTAAGCCCAGCCAGTAAGCCAGTAGCAAACTGGGATGGAGCTCTTACAGCGTGTCTGGGGCTGAGGATCTGCAATGAAAAGACAAGCTCCCTGCCTGTGTGCAGGGAGAGAGACAGCCCATAAAATATTCAGAAAGAAAGATACACTTAGGTAGTGACAAGTGCTATGAAGCATCTAAAATAAGGCCACAAGCTAAAGGATGAGCATGGCAGTGGGCGGAAGGGCAGGGGGTGTGGGTGCGCGGCGAGGACGGCTACTTTATGTGACTGTAGAAGGCCTCTCTAAGGAGGTGGCATTTAGCTAGTGCGGAAGGAGACGAGGGGCTGGGGGGTGGGCGTCCCACCAGGAGTGAGGCCGGTGGGGCCTGGCCGTGGGGTGAGGGGCTCACCTTCTCCTTCGGTTGCAGGGGAAACATTAAAGCAGGAAGTGATCTGCTCAGATTTTGCTTCAGAAATGTCACTCTGGCCCCTGTACAGAGACGTTGGGGAGCAGGGGAAGAAACGGGGAGCCACTAGTGGGGTGTTTCAGTAGCACTGGGGAGAAGCGACCACTGCACAGATCGATAGCTGGGGAGAAGTACCAGATGCTGCGTGTGTTTGGGAGGCAGATTGATAGGACCTGCTGATGGATTAGATGTGGGGTTCGGAGGTAAGGGAGGCTGACTCTGAGGTTCTTGGTCTGAGCAGCGATGGATGGTGGTGCACCTACGAGCTTGTGCAGATGGGGGAGAGCAGACTCTGCAGACACGGCAAGAGCCTGGCATGAGCCACGTTGGGTTTGAGATGCATATCAGACACCCAAGAGGGAGTCACGTGAACACAAGCCTATTGACGTCTAGAGCTCAAAGGAGATGTCCAGGCTGAGGTGAGAACTGGAGAGTCAGCAGTGCTCGGTGGTATTTAGAGCCCTGAACTTCAAAACAAAAGCTCCCGGGCTTCCCTGGTGGCGCAGTGGTTGAGAGTCCGCCTGCCGATGCAGGGGACACGGGTTCGTGCCTCGTTCTGGGAAGATCCCACATGCCGCAGAGCGGCTGGGCCCGTGAGCCATGGCCGCTGAGCCTGCGCGTCCGGAGCCTGTGCTCCGCAACGGGAGAGGCCACAACAGTGAGAGGCCCGTGTACTGCAAAAAAAAAAACCCAAAAAAAACCCAAGCAAAACAAACAAAAAAAAAAACAAGAGCTCCCAAGGAGAGGGTTTAGAGACCAGGCCGGAGGCCGGGCACAGAGAATAGCAGCGTGGCAGGCAGTCTGGGTTAGCCCAGGCAGGAACGTAGACCTTCTTGCTTTGTCTCATTGGTGGAGGTATATTTCATGGAATGAGAAAGCATATCCTAAAGCTGTCAGCTCCATTCTTCATGCCTCAGTTTCCCCATCAGCAAATTGGAAGATGCAGGATCTGGGTTTAGGCTTGTTTTTAAAAGATGACTTCCAAACATGGCATTTCTTGGCCCAGAGCTGCCTCTTCTTCCGGCCCATGACTGGCCTGATGCTACAATGGCTGTGGGATGTCCACAGCAATGGACCGCTGCTCCAGGTCGGTCCTGACAGCCTGCACCCTGGGCAAGCTGTTAGATGTAGAACTAGACAGCAGGAGAGAATTCTACTCCACGCTTTGGAACAGAGCGGAAGACAAAGCAGGAAAGGGGGTGGTGAGAAAGGAAGAAGGAGGTTTGGTGAATTGAGATGGAAGAAAGAAGAGATGTTACAGACTAGGAACAGGAGACAAAGAGATAAACAGAAAGGGAGAAGGATGAGAAAGAGGAAAGGGTGAGAAAAGTGCCTCGCTTCCAGTTTCCAGAGAAGCAGCACCCGGGTAAGTGAGAGCACCAGGTGCCAGGCCCTTTGGGAGGGAAGCGAGGTTGGATGGGGCATGGCCCTGTGCCCAAGTAGCCCTGGGCCCCGCCAAGGGCAGCAGCCACACAACCCGGTGGGTCCCTGCAGACCATGGCGGCTGCCGGGGGAGGGCAGCAAGGGGCATGCTGGGCGGAGGTGAGAGACCTGGACATGGAGGGGACGGAGGTTCTCAGGGAGTCCCTGTGGGAGCTGGGGCCTGATGGGTCTTGAAGGATTGTCACAGATGGAGAAGGGAGAGCACGAAGGCAAAGGTGATCCAGGTGCCAGGAACAGTGGGAGCGGCAGGAACCATCCCTGGCACATTTCCTGAGGGTGAGTGGAGAGGTACAGCTGAGGCGTAGGGTGGGTGTCAACATGTCTTGAGAAATCCAGGCTCCAGTGAGATGTGGGAGGACAGCTTCCTGCAGGAATTGTAGACTTCGGAGAGGGGGAAAAGCAAACAAACAGACGATAGCCAGCACTGGTCCAGTTTCAAAGGACCCTTCTTTTTCCAACATGTGAAGCTAAGGGTGCACCATCATCATAATAACAAGCATTTACAGAGGCCTCTCTGTGTTCTGAGCACATCCAGACCACTCCATCTGTAACGACACCAGTGAAAATCCTCACAGCAATCTTGTGAAGTAGACACCATTATTTACTTTTGATACTATTGCTTTAATCACCATTTTTTAAAAATTTATTTATTTTTGGCTGCATTGGGTCTTCGTTGCTGTGCACAGGCTTTCTCTAGTTGTGGAGAGCGGGGGCTACTCTACGTTGCGGTGCGTGGGCTTCTCATTCTGGTGGCTTCTCTTGTTGCGGAGCACGGGCTCTAGAACGCAGGCACAGTAGTTGTGGCGCACGGGCTTAGTTGCTCCGCAGCATGTGGGACCTTCCTGGACCAGGGATCGAATCCCTGTTCCCTGCATTGGCAGGCGGATTCTTAACCACTGCGCCACAAGGGAAGCCCTATCACCATTTTATAAATGATACTGAAACTAACTTGCCCAGGGCCAACACATCAGGGAGTCTGGCCACCTCACTTCCTCACCCCCACAACCCTCAAAAGAGAGTGGAAATGGAGTGGAGTTATCTAGAAGGAGGCTGCCTTAGACGTCCCCTACACACACACGCACACACGCACGCATGCACGCACGCACGCACACGCACATGCACATGCACCGGTGCACAGAGCACTATTACTCTGACTACTAAATGAAAGATGCCCACCTAGTGGTCACTTGGCCACAGTGCAGACACTCAATCCCAAAGGCCCATTGAGGCTTCATTCACTAATTCAATGACTATTGAGCACCTACTCTGTGCCAGCATAGTATCCCAGCTGGGGATACTGGGAGGGACAGGACAGAAAAAGCCCCAGTCTCACAGAGCTTACACTTTGTTGATGAGAAACAGACACAAATAAGAGAAATAAGAGATATGAAAAGTATGGTGAATCAAACAAATGGGGATGTGAGGGATAGTGGCTGGAGAAGCTTTAGAAGGAGTGGGCAGGGAGAGCCTCTCTGAAGAGAGGAAATCTGACCAAGACCCAAAGGTGGGATGGACCCAGCCACTTAAAAATCCTGGAGAGAAGTGTTTCAGACAAAGAGAGTAGCAAGTGCAAAGGCCCTGGGACAAGATCAAACAAAACATGCGACATAAAGAGGCCATTGGTCCTGGAGCAGCGTGAAGGTGAGAGAGTGGAGGTCTGTGAGGATGGAGAGGTTGGCGGGGACCCCATCATGGCAAGCCTGCTTTGGAGTCCATGGCAAGGATTTGGGATGTCTTTGCCCAAATAGTAGGAAACCACAGCAGGGCTTTCAGCAACAGAGTGATCCTAATTCAAGTTACATTTAAAGATGGTCTTGGACTTCCCTGGTGGTGCAGTGGTTGAGAATCTGCCTGCCAACGCAGGGGACAGGGATTCAGCCCTGGTCCGGGAAGATCCCACATGCCATGGAGCAACTAAGCCCATGCACCACAACTACTGAGCCTGCGCTCTAGAGCCCACAAGCCACAACTACTGAGCCCGTGTGCCACAACTACTGAGCCGGTACTCCATAACAAGAGAAGCCAGTGCAAGGAGAAGCCCGCTCGCCGCAACAAGAGAAAGCCTGTGTGCAGCAATGAAAACCCAACGCAGCCAAAAATAAATAAAATTTAAAAAAAAATTTTAAAGACAGTCCCTGTTTATTTCTTTCCATTAGGGTGGAATTGCTGGTGATGACAGAGATTGGGATTGTGGCCAAGAAGATGGAGAGAAAAGGGAGGAGTGAAATATGCTAAACATAGAGACATCAATGGAACTTCGGGTGGATGGGCTGTGAAAGCGAAAGGGGGGTAGGAATCAAGGTCGGCTGCTAGTTTTCTGGCTTGAGTGGGAGGGGCTGCCATTTCCCAAGCCGAGAGTGTGGGTGGAGGACCAGCTCAGTGGGCGGGGGACCGGAAGGGGACCCTTACATCCAGAGCTTCCTTTGGGGCATCTTACACTGAAGATGCCTGCGACATCCAGGTGAGAAACCAGGTAAGCTGTTGGAAGGAGGGGCTGAGTTCTGATAAAATAGGTTTCGTGTCCTTGGCCTGGGTGCTGCCTGGCAGCACTAACCCAGGGCCCCTCCGTGCAGCCCACACCTGCTCCTTCTCTCACTTCCTTCCAGGCTTCTCCTTGGGGCATGTCCCGGTGTGGTGGGGGAACGGCTTGGGGACAAAAGAAAAGAACTCCCAGTTCCTTTCCTTTCTATTTTCAACCCTTGACCCCTTGCAGCGAGCTCCCAGCTCTCCCCAACTTTAGAATCAAACCCTGGGAGTGGATGGAAGCCCCCTGTGACCCTCTGTCTCCCTTCAGTTGAATGCGCCCTTGGTCCTGGTGTCGGCTGCCTCTGTGGGCTAAGAGCCTGCGAGTGTGACACGCAATCCGCTTCAAAGAGAACCTGCCCAAACTTCAAGCGGTTCTTCTCCAGCTGGCCCCGCTGCGGCAGGAGCAAACTCCAATGCTAGTGAGGCCGCGTGTCCCTGGTCGGTCTGGTCTGGGATACTCCTTTGTCACTCAGCATTAGAGGGCTGGAGATCAACAGTGGAAAAGACAGAATCCTGGCTTTCTATGGGGGGAGACAGACCATAAACATACACATAAATAGTACATTCCAATAGCAGTAAGACTAGGAAGCAATAAAACAAGGTGACAGGGTAGAGAGAAGTCGCCTACCCCCATCCCAGGAAGTTTCCAGGAAGGGAAAGGCCCCAGGATCTGCCTTAAACTCTCCCTCCATCCCCACGTCAAAATCAGGATACAGGGCGGGGTTGGGAACCAGACCCACAACCCAGATCCAGCTGGAGCCAAGCAGGGATCCTGGAAAACAAGGTCTCGGCCACATGCCAAGGACCCGAGAAGCACACTTGGACTCTGTTTCTCATTTGCTGGAGTTCTGCCTTCTCCAGAAAACCCCGAGGTAGGAAAAAGTCGATGCCATTTTCACCTCCCAGGAGACAGAGCATGAGGACATCAGCTCCCACGGCTGCCACCTGGATGTCACGCCAGGAAGATAACAAAGAAATGAAGAAAGAGGGCAAGGGAGAAGGAATTGGGGGTATCCAAGATTTTGATCCACACTTAGAAGTCCCTGGTTATAAGGCGTAAATTCTAATAAATATTAAAGTGGTCCAGTCAGGGTGGATGCTAATCGTTCTGATGCCCGTGGGTAGATTGCAAAAATGACCACAACTCTTCCTACCTCTCTGTATCCTCACCTCTCACGATGTCATGCTCAGCTTTTCCCATCAAGCGGTAGACTGTTTTCCCCACCCCCGAATCTGAACTCTGAACTGGCCTTGTGATTTACTGTGGTCAATAGAACATGGTGGAAGTGATGGTCCACCAGTTGGCCAGCAAGGCCTCTGGAGGCCCAACGCACGTCCCCTCTTTCTTGGAAACACCTGCCGCCACCTGCAGGAGGGCAGGAACCCACCTGGATCAGGGTCGTCAGGCCAGCTGGCTGGCTGAGGACCTCAGTCCTGTGAGAGCACTTGGCAGGGATCAGCAAAGCCAGCTCACGGATGACCAGAGACACCAGAGAACCTCGCTGAGACCAAAACAACCGCCCAGCTGAGCCCCAGCTAAACCACCACCTTGCAGAAGTGCAAGCTACGTAATGGGCCTGTTTAATGTCATTAAGTTTTGGTGTGGTTTGCCGGGCGGTGTAACTCACTGATGTCGTTGGTCTTCACTACCTGAGGCTCTGGGGTTCTCAGCACTGTGCCGAGCTTGGAGGCCACATGAACAGCGTGGACGTGCCCCTGCCCCTTACCTGTCAGGCTTGGGAGGAGAAAGGCCATCCTCATGCAATACCGGAGAGCACACAGAGGCTGTAATCACTCACAAAAGTTCATTGAGGCTCTCCTAGGCGGCAGGCACGGAGCTGGGCAGTAGGGATACAGATGTTTAAAGAAAACAAACAGAGAATCAGGTGTAAATATCCTGGGGAGAGAGTTGAAAGCCAGAGCAGCTTTTAGAAGTTCAAGTTCAGGCACTTACAATCTGGATTGAGTGATGCTGTCACAGGTGTGAAGACAGGGAAGCCAGAGGTGGGTGGTCAGCAGAGGGTCTGGGAACTAGGGCTCTGGGGCTCAACTGGCAGGTCACAGGGGAAACTGGTCTGTTTTCCCACCTGCCCACGCGCTGTAGTAATCGCTACTGCAGAAGGAAACTTGGGGTTGACGGGCGTCACGGTGAAGGTTGTAAAAGGCGGTGAGGGGAGTGACCATGGAAAGGCAGGCATGCAACCAGGGTGGCTGGGCGCCTCCCCTCCTTGGGGACTCCGGACCACAACAGAGACCAGCTCAGGACTGGCCAAATGACACAGTGGAGGGAGGGAGGCCAGGGCTGGGGTCAGCATGGGGGCAGGGATTTCAGTGTGAGATCCAGGCCATGGTCCACCGCCTGGGCCTTCAATTCTAATCTGTAAAATGGGGTCCGTGGTGGTATTGAACTGCTCCCGTCGATGCCCTGATTCTGGGAGGACAGGACGGTGGTGGGACTGTGGAGGGATGTCGTTGGCTTTCACTGGGAAAGCCCGCTTTCCTGGAAGGGCGATCGTTCATCCCCTCAACAAATCCACGTCAAAGGCCTGCTGCAAGCCAGGCCCTGGGCTAAAGCAGAGACATAAAGCTGCATCCGACTCCAAGTTGCTCAGCTCAGGCAGAACACAAGTCAGCGGTGATTGCAAGGCAGGCTGGGAGATGCTGGAACTGGGGTCAGCTCACGAGCCATGAGCACCATCGGGGCAGGGGGTCAGCATTCCCCGAGGAATGCTGAGGGTCTGACGTCTCACCTGAGAGCTGAAGATAAGGGGGAGCTGGGGTACCAAGTGAGGTAGAGGGATGGAAGGTGATTCCACAAACCTGCTCGAAAGCGCCACTGCCACGTCTCCCCCCAGATCAGCTGAAGGGCCGTCCTCCATGTGTGCCCCTCCCCCAAGCCAAAAACATGCATGTCAAATTCTTTTTCTCATATCCCACATCTAATGTGTTGGCACCTTCAAAATACACTTAGATTCTATATTTATAAAATACTTCAGTAAAATGTACACATTTTTAAAAAGACAAAGATGAGAGGGGAAAAATTTAGAACCACCTGGGCCACCTTCAGGGCTGCCATCTTGGTCTGAACCACCATCGCCTCGTTCCTGGGCTACCGCATGCCCCACATCATTCTCTCCACTTCCACCCTCAGCCTCTGCACTCTCTCATCCACCAGCAGCTGGTCAGCAGGGTGCCTGGAGTCTGATCGCGTCACTCCTCTCCTCACGCCCTCCCCGTCTGCCTCTGAGTACGAGCCGATGTCCTTCCACAGCCCCGAAACCCCCATGACCATCCCCACGCAGCCTCGCTTCCTATCCTCTCCCGCTCACTCCCTCCACCCCAGCCAATGGCCTCCATGCTGTTCTGTTCCTTGAACATGGCGGCCACGCTCCCTCCCAGGACCCTGCCCACAGCGGCTCCCTCTGCCTAGAAGGGGCATCCCACGTGCCTGACTCCCTACCTCCTTCAAGTCTCTGCTGGAATCTCAGCTTCCTGATCAAGCTTATGCGACCCCCCTCCTTAATACTGCCCACCCTCCGCTGGCCTTTCCCATCCCCTTCGTCCTGTTCTCTGTTTCCCCATGCATCGTACACTCATGGATACCACTGCTCGTTGTCTGCCTCCCCACTGGAAGATGAGCTCCTGAGGACAAGGATCTGTGTCCTTTTCTAATCCCTCGTGTATATGTTGAATGACGTGAGGTCAATGCGAAGGGATTGCATTAGCTCAGAGTGGGGAGCATGGAATGTGGGAGTCGATTTTCAAGTGAGCAGGAGATGAGGCAGGCAAGGCCAGGTCAAGGAGAGCCTGCGGCCACTCTAAGAGGTCTGGGCTCGATCCTGGGAGCAGCGGGGCTCCCAGTGCTCTGAGCCATCACCACTTTCCACCTGGGAGAGCTTGGGCAGCTCAGTGTCCTCAGGGGAAAACAGGCAGACGGTGGACGGCGGAGACCAGGGCGCGTGATGACTCACATGGGGAGGGCTGTGGCGATCGCGGGGACACAGTCGTGTCCCTTCCTTCCACCTCGGCACTGTTGTAGGAGCGAACGCCCTGCCTCAAAGGGGACAGACGTCAAGTGTAGATGCGTTTTTGCGACAGCTCTGTGTCTGCACCTTTTCCTCAGCTGCATTTCTTGCTGTCTGGGTGAAGCTGCCAGGCGGTCAGGGAGGGGTGGAGCAGTGGGCACGCCCTCCACCAAGGGTGGGCTTTGGGCTCAGTGCCCCACAGGGAAAGGCTGTCACCGCTTTGGAGTGACTGTGTGCATGGCAGGCAGAGCCATTGTCCCCCATCCCCACTTCCGGAGTGTCTGCAAAGCTGTGAAAGGCGCGGGGATGAGCAGATGTGGGGAGTCCGGCATAAAGCAGCAGCGTGGGCACGGCTGGGGGCCTGGAGCGGGGCAGCCGGCCTGGCGGGGAGAGAGGTGACTGGGTCAGCGAGTACAGAGGCTCTCCCGGGGTGCCTGGGATGGGCCAGGCATTACTGAGCTCATCCGGAAGCGAAATCACATCCGGTGGGAGAACAGAGAGCTGGGGCAGGGGGCGAGGTCCAGGCCCTGGGACCCTGAGCGGGGAGAAGGGGAATCCAGACGTGCCCCCCAAGCCTTGCTTGCTGCAACAACCAGGTACTGAGGCTCAGCTCGTCCAGGCACAGCGTTCCCTTTGTGCATAGTACACCCGACCTTCCTCGGGCGGTTGCTGTTAAGTCCCCAACTGACTGCGGCTCAAGGCCACACCGCTAACGCATAGCAGAGCAGCGACTAGAGCCCAGGCTGACTCTCCTTGCCCTAAGGTTCCCCTCCCCGAGCTCATCTGGGAAGGAATCCAGCACTGGCGAGACTTGGGGGATGGGTAATGGAGGAGGCTGTTCCCCCGGGGTTTAAACACTTGCAATAGAGGGAGGCCTAGGCTCTGGTTCTGGCCAAGCCGCTAAGTCGTTGTGTGGTTTCATTCATTAATTCACCCAGTGCACAAGTATCCAGTGTGCACTGGATTCAGTGGGAATAGGAGGGTACACCCCTGACACCTAAAGCTCACATTGGAGCTGAAGACAGACAAGTAACCAGGTGATAACAAGACAGTGAGGGGCAGGGAGCCCGGAGGCAGGCATACCTGGGGGGCACCGCATCCAGACCTGCCGGTCAGCAGAGGCTTCCAGACCTGAAGGTTAGGTGGAAGGCAGCCAGGCAAGGCAGAGGGGAGGGAGAGGGCACCAGGCAGAGGGGACGGCCTCAGCAAAGGCCGGGAGGCAGGCAAGGGAGAGGGGCAGCGTAGCCGTAGCCGAGATGAGTGTGAAGCAGGGGTGGGGCTGAAGCAGGCTGGAAGGAGGGGAGCTAGGAGGCCGGAGAGAAGGAAGCTGGGGTGAGGACCCCCTCACATAAGCCCCTTCCTCTTCCTGGGCCCCACGTTCCTATCTGTGTACATCTGACCCTTCCTGAAGCTTTTTTTCACCCAACTTGTTGATCATCATTGAGACCTCAGAAATTATTCATTCCCTTTTCACAGATGAAAATGGAGGGTCTGAGCAGGCAGGTGGGGCTGGAATGGGAACCCATGTCTTCGGATTCTAAATTTCTTTTTTTTTTTTTTTTGGCCACGCGCACGGCATGCAGGATCTTAAGTTACCTGACCAGGGATCGAACCCATGCCCCCTGCAGTGGGACCACGGAGTCTTAGCCACTGGACCTCCAGGGAAGTCCCAGTTTTAAGTTTCTTGTTTCCCATCCCCTTTCTCAGAATGAAGGGGTTGAAGGGATGCTCTCTGAAGCTAAGGCTCTGGAGTCAGTGTTCAAACCCTGCTTGTGTTGCATGACCTTGAGTAACTTACTTGGCTTCTCTGGGCCTCAGTTCCCTCCTTTTATAAACAAAGACCCCACCTCATAGGGCTGCTAGGAGGGTTCAGTGAGATGGCACACACAGAGCTCTGAGCCCCGTGCTCAGCATACAGTAAGTGCTTAATAAATCTTGCTCTACTCACAGGGCCCCGACATGCTGAGGTACCAGATGGCCAGCCCAGGAGGCAGGGTGTTTGGCAGGGTTGCAGGGCCACATGCCCAGACCTTTGTACTGTGCACCCTTGCCTCCTAATGCCCAACTCTGCTTGTTGTCACAGTTGCTGGCATCAGCTGCTTGTTAGAAGTCACAGCTGGGGAAGCTGACAGCAGTGTTGCCATGACAACCGCTGGGGAGGACAGGGCTGCCTCCCTGCATTCATAGTCGGTCCTGAGCATGAAGAGAGGTGGCTCCCGGGCCCAGCTGAGACCAGGGCCGGACAGGCACCAGGGCCCTGGCTGTGCAGCTGGGGCACTAAGCTGCCCCCTTCCCTTCTCCTTCTGCCTCTCTCCTTCCCCTCCCCTCCCCCCAACACCCACGTGCAGAGAGCCGGATTTTCTTGGTAAACCACAGCTTTGCTCTGCCAGGTTTCCATTTGGGGGAGAATGTCCCAGGCCAAACACTTCATCAGAATCTTCCTTCCTTCCACCTACTACCCTTTGCCAGCCTGGCCCTGAGGACGTTTGGCCCAACATGCAGTCAAGGGCCCCGGTCTCTGCACAGGCCCTGTGCTGGAAGCATTCTCCTCCGTGGCCTCATGCAGTCCTCAGACCCAATGACGTGCTCTTCATTATTACACACATTTTACAGAAGGGGGAGATGGAGACTGGGAAGGGTGAGGCAACTAACCCAAGGCCAGTGGCCCCAGGAGCGGCAGAGCCAGGGTTGCACCCAGTCTGCTCCTTGTGAGAGGCAGTGTCGATGGCAATGGTAAGGTGGAGGTGACAGTGATGGTTTCCTGTGCTCTCCTGGGCATTGCCAGCCTGGGGCAGGGTCTCTCCCTTTGGGTTCAGACCCAGAGGGGCAGGAGGTGTGGAGCAAAGCATAGGTGGTGACCTATCATGACCACTAGGTGTCGCCCAAGTTCTAGAAAAGAGTTGACAGCCACTCCCTCGGGGGGGTGGTCTGAAGAATGGGGGCAAGGGGCAGTGCTTCTCTGAGAATGGAAGACTGACCTAGGTCTGGGCAGAGATGGTGTGTTGTAGAAAATCAGAACTGGACAGAAGTTAAAGCAGTAAAAGTAATTTTATTAACTATTGCAGTGGGGGAAAAGAGACAGTATAGAACTGGGCTCAATTCTTAATAGAACGAAGAAAAGTGGGGATTTCTAACTAAGGAGCAGGGTGGGTGGGGGTAATCAGTGGCTGGAAAATTGCTAAGAGAGTAGGGGATTCTTGATAAACTGACCTAACAGGATTCTTGCCAAAGGCAGGTCGTGGCGATCAGATATCACCTGGGGACTAGTGAGAGGTGAGAAATTTGATCAGATATTGAGGAAGGGTGAGGATTCTCCCTAAACTGATATAGCTGGATTCTTGCTGAAACACAAGAATGATGCAAAGATGAACACAGAAGCCCACAGGTTGAGGCCAAGTTGAGAAAATTCTCAGAGGAGCCCAACGTTTGGTCAAGGGGAGAGTCTTTGCCAGTCCCTCCTCTGGTTCAGGGAAAGAGGAGATCTTGTTTCTTCTGAACAACATGAGTTCCTTTCTCGATTGGTCATTTTTTGTTCCTTAGTGACCAGTGGAACCATCTGTTGAGACTTGGTAGTAAAGGGTATTTTCTCGATGGTGTGAACCATCAAGCATTTAAATGAGGGGAATATCTATGAAAAAAAGAAAAACAAAGATTAATGATCGGAGCAACTAAACCCAGTTTCTGGGTTCAGAGGACAGCCAGTTGAGACTTCTAGATGTTGAGCTTGAAGCATCTGTGGATGGTGAAGTGAGGAGAGCAGTGGCAATCCATCGGTCTTCCTGGTTGCAGTTTGCATCATCTCTGGTGGTGGCACCGACATCGGTGTCATGGTCACGTTTGTTTCTTGGAGAAGAGTGTGGATGCGTCCAGCTTCAGCTCATAGGGCTTCTTTAGAAAGTCCCAGTAAGGATCTGGGCAGTTGGGTTTTAGTTCTCAGTGACTCCAAGTCAAGAGGGTGGGAGAAAAATTGGAAACATTCATCTGAAGAGTTGTAGCCAGATTTTGGAGAAAATTAGAAGAATTAACTAAATGTGCAGGATGGCAGGATTCATTCCGTTTACAGACAGGTAACAAAGCAGAAAGGAAAATGGAATCTAGCCAAGAGGTGAAAAATAGCTCAAAGACAATGAACAGGACTGTAATGTAATAACCCACGAGGCTGTGCTATACTTTCCCACTGAAAGTGAGAGGTGTTGAATTTTTTAAAATGCACACGTGAGAGTTGCGAGTTAAGTTTTATTTGGGGCAAAATGAGAACTATAGCATCTCAAATAGCACTGAGGAGCTGCTCCAAAGAGGTAAAGGGGGGAGGGGTCAGAATACGTATGATTTTGGTGCAGTCAGGCACACATTTTGACAAAAGTTGCTATTAGTCAAGAAGGTTGCTGCTAGTCACAAGGAGACAGATGTCTCTGTTAATGATTTTAGTGCTTTTCTAAATATGAGAAGATGCAAGAAATTGAGCTCATAAAATCTTCTCCTGAAAATATGTAACTATCTGAAGACCTGTTCTGCCAGTTTTTCCCAGAGCACAGAGGGCCTCATTCCTGATCTCCACCCTTAACTCCTTTCAGGGGGTGTTGAAGGTCAGAGGCTGCGGTGGCTGGTGAGTTCATTCTTATAGAAACAAGAATGGCAAGCGACAACTTTTAGTTGGCAGAGATCCCAGGGTCCAATGATGAATCTGATTCCATCTGAGTCACAACTCCTAGAAAACCAGAGCCGGACAGTAGCTTAAGCGGCCAAAACAGGTTTTATTCAAGAACTATTGCAATAGGAACCAGTACAGAATCGGGCTCATTTCCAAATACAATTTCAAATCCTTACATTTCTTAAGTGAGGGTTTATAGCAGGGGTTGGGGGAGGTGGAAAATTGATAAGAGCTGGGGAATTCTTGCTTAACCGACCTAACTGGATTCTTGCAGAAGGCAGGTGGGGTAATCAGGTATCACCCAGGGGCTGGTGGAGGATGAGGAATCTGATCACGTATTGAGGGTGGGTAGGGATTCTCACTAAACTGACATGGCAAGATTCTTGCTAAAATGGGGCAATAGAAACCCAAATGTTGAGACCTAGCTGAGAAAAGATCTCAGAGGAGCCTGACTAAATGTTGGTCAAGGAGAGAGTCTTGATTAGTGGCAGCCCCCAGACCAGTGGGAAGCAAGTCCAGCCCCCTCCTCGAGCCTCTGCATAAAAGACCTCACTAACTCGAGGAGAGAAAGACCACCCATACTGTAGAAGCAAAGAGCCCTTCTTCAAACACTGTGACCCCACTCCCCCTCGCCACCTCCAGAGGCATCCCATCTCCACCCCATCCCCTTGGGGGCCACTTCCAGGATTGGCTGCATCCTTCGTGCTCCCCTGACACCACCTCGCACCTTATGTATCGGTCCACGTGTCTGCCTCTCCCTCCCAGGCTGTGGGGTCCTGGGGGCAGAGGCTGTGTCTGATAAGTGGTGTCTACCCCGAAGCCCAGCCTCATGCCTGGTCCATAGGAGACCATGGGGATAGGTCTGTTGAATGAATGAACCAATGGATGATCATGTCCAGGGCTTTTCAAAACGTTAGCTGAAGACTCTCCTTTCTTCTTACAGTAGCTCATGTGAAGGATCAATATGTAACACAGGAAAAGCACGGCTGCTCATGGAAGAATGAGGTGGGGGGCTCAGACCCCCATCTGCTCAGCCTCCCCTTCCCCAGAGATCACCCCTAGAAGTCCCAGGAAAACCCATGGCCTTGGGGAGCATCTGAAACATTGGCTCTGGTCTCTCTGCACTTGGGGAAACTGATGCCCATCACAGGGAAGAGGCTAAGGCCAGGACCCAGGACCTGACGCCCTGCTGGACTCTCAGTCACTTGTCCCACTGACCCCAGCTGCCCAACTCATCATTAAGAAGGTGCGAAGAGATGACATTAAAAGTCGGATGCTGAGGATTCAGATCCCAGCCCCATCACTAATGACCTGTGTGACTTTGGGCAAGTTACTTACCTTCTCTGGGCCTCGGTTTTTTCAACAGAAAAGGATGGGGCAGAGGGAGAGCACTGTGGAGATGGAGGCCTAGTAAGTACTCAGCCCAGTAGTCGTTATCATTGTCCGACCGCTGGACCACAGCCCCACTTTCCAACCCTCCCAACAGTTTTGTCTCTGCTGGAGGAGGGCTGCTTCGCCCAGGCCAGGAGCGGGAAAGGGATAGGCCCTGCCCGATGCTGAGGGTCAGGGAACCCACTTTCCCCAGAGCTGGAGACCCGGGAGGGAGCCACTGTGCTTTTCCCTGGCCAGTGGGTGCCTTGCCAAGGAGGACTCAGCAGTGGGCAGTGGAGGTAGGAGGCCTTTATTAGTTTGAGGAGGGGTGCCACGTCCTGTGGACAATCTCTGGGGGTTGCAGTATCTGGGAGAGTCTGGGGTGAGGCAGGGGGCAGGCAGGACCCCTTAGCAGCAGAATCCCGTCCCAACACCTAGACTTTTAGGAGGGGAGGCTGTCTGCATGGGTAGAGGGGCACAGCCAGAAACCCAGGCTCCCACAGGCAAGGGGCCCAGGCCTCTGCTGCCCCCGCCTCTGGGGGACTCCCCACCCTGGCTCCATTCCTGCTGGGGGGGGGGGCGGGGCTTCAGCTCAGAGTTGATGGGGTCAGCTCAGGAGCAGGTGGGCTCCTGAGAGCATCTCGGTGACTGGGCAGGTCGGGTGCGGGCCCACAGGGGACCACAGCCATCACCCCACGGCCAGCAGGACAGCAGGGGTTGAGCAGCAGGGAGGCCTCCCACACACAGCGACAGCTGCCTCCAGAGCCCAAGGCGGGTTTGTAGAAGCTGCAGCTTGGCGGGGCTCTGTCCAGTCCTACCGTCTTTTTTGTAGATGTTCTCCCTACCCCCACGTCCCTCCCCGCCTGTGCTCGTCTTGACTGTCCCTCCCCCCGTGCCAGTGGTCCTCGGCGGCCGCAGGGTGGGCCGGGATTCTTGGCGGATGTTCTCGGTGTCCCGGGGGGTCAGTGGCCCTCAGGGTTGACGCAGGCTGAAGGCAGAGGGTGGAGCGAGGCGGGGCGCGCTGGCTACTTGGAGGCCGCTGACCCTGAGGTCAAGAGGCGAGTTGAGGAAGGACTGGGAAGCTGGGGAAACAGCAGTGCTGGGGCAGAGTCAGGAAAGCGGGCCCGCTGAGGCCTGACCCTCCTCCTGTTCTGCCCGTAATCCCACAAGCCCCAGCGGGAACCTGGGCCCCAGGGGGGACCCCACCCCCAAGGCTCCTCTGCTCCCTCTTCTCCTGCCACGACCTCTCTGGTCTGGATGTCTGGCCCTCACCTTGTGTCACTTCTCCCACTCTCTCCCTTCCCTTCCCTCTTCACATCCTGCTGCCTTCTGGAATCTTCCCCACAGCCTCCTGCCTGGACCTGGTCTCTCCTGCCTTTGTCTCCTCTTCACGGAGGTGGGTCCCAGCACCCGGCTTCCTCCCCATCGAGAGGGCTTCTGTGGCCAGGCTGCAGCCTCGCCTCTCCTTGCCCAGGGAAACAGTGCTCTGGTCCCTTCCACGCCCTGGCCTGGTTGCTGCGCGGGGAGAGATGCAGGGGGAGCGCCTGGAGGCCTGGGGTTTCCCCCTCCCGCGTTTGTCAGGGACCCGGGCAGCCTAGGGTCAGGGCGCCCCTCAGAGCAGTTCAGCGTTGCAGGGTGGCGGCCAGGGTGTGCCTCTGACATGAATGGGTCGGCAGAGGACCCGAGTGGTGGGGACACATCTGAGTGTGCGCCTGGTGGCGGTGCATGTGTGCTCTGTCAGTGTCCAGTGCTCTGAGGCCCTCTGGGTAACTGAGGCCAGACTTCAGGCCTGGGATGTTAGCCCCGTGACCATCCTGTGGTCTGGGCTGGGACTCATGTGCTACTTTGACAAAGGCCAGGATGGGACCACCTGCCCTTTTCATGGGGCTTTGGAGGGCTGCAAGGCTCCCAAAGCAGGGCTCACCCTGAGTCATCCCCTGGGAGCAGCCGAGGGGCCCCAGGACCAGGCCTGTGACCAGCACTCTGTCTGCCTGGGAACCTGGTCCTAGGACACGCCAAGCTCTGGGCCCATGTTGGCCGCCCCAGGTCTGGCTCTCGAAGACTCCAGGCCCCAGCCTTGAGGGCCTGGCTAAGGACGTCAAGCTAGTGCCAGTAAGAGGCCCCCCTCCCTCAGAGGCCCCCAGTCTTTCGTAGGTCTTGCCTGCCACACTCGGGAGAGACCCCAACAGGGCACATGCCCCCTGCCACGTCCAGGATGAAGCCACACCCAGGTCTGGGCTGGAGGAGCCAGGTGGCCAGGGCCCCGGCCTTTCTGAGTCCTCTGGGGCCAGTCTCGCTGGAGGGCTCCAGGGAGGAGGGCAGCCCAGGGGCCCCCGACCCGCCCCCACCTCCACCTGCTCCATCTGGCTGGTCCCCAGGACCGGAACCTCCAACCCTCCTCTCTGTCAGCCCCCAGAGGGCGCTAGGGAGGGGCGGGGGGCGGGGCCCATAGATGCTGCAGTTGGGTGTGGGGCTCTGGCGGTAGGTGTTGAGGTAGTTGCCATGCTCCTTCCTCCCTGTACGTCTACTTCTGGAAGCGCAGGACCACGCTCTTGTCACACTCGCACGTCTGCTGGTCACGCTCCGTCTGGTTGAGCTCGCCTGTGGGGAGTGGAGCACACAGACTCTGAGGTCACAGTGGACCTCGGAAGGTGGTCTCGGGCCAACAGCACCAGCACTGTCCGCGGGCCCACCCCAGGCCTGCAGGCTCAGACACTCGGGGCCCAGCCTCTGCATTCACAGCCCTCCAGGTGCCCCTGGTGCATGGGAAACAGAGAACCCCTGAAGCCCAACAGAGCAATGTCAACAGGGGGAAACTGAGGCCCAGGAAAGGGTGCGTTTGCCTAAGTCATCCAGCAAACCCAAGGCAGAGCTGGGACGGAAACTCAGGCGTCAGGAACTCGCCCCCCAGCTCAGTTACTTTCTACCATCGCAGGCCTCTCTCAAGCACAGAATCACAGCACACCCACCCTGGAGGGAGTTCGTGGTGAGGACGGAGTGAGAAAAACACTTATAAAGAGCTTAGCTCAGTGCGTCCCAGGGAGCAAATGCTGTCGTAGTTGTTATGGGCCTTCAGAAATCATCTACCCCATAGTTCTCAGCCTTAGGTGCGCATTAGAATCAGCTGGAGGGCTCCTGAAAACCAAGGCTGCCCAACCCACCCGTAGAGCTTCTTCTAACAAGTGCTGTTGATGCTGCAGGTTCGGGGAACACCTCTCGAGAACCACCCACTAGCCCAATTGTGTGCAAACTTGCAAACTCTCCATCAGCAGAATACCTTCTCTGACGTGAAACTCTTGGCCAAAGACTATTATATCAAACGGCCGAAAGAGGGGACTTCCCTGGGGGTCCAGTGGTTAAGACTCTGCGTTCCCAATGCAGGGGGGGCCCGGGTTCGATCCCTGGTTGGAGAACTAAGATCCCACATACTGCAACTGAGCCCGAGAGCTGCAACTAGAGGGGCCCGCATGCCGCAGCAAAGACCTAGTGCAGCCAAAATAAAAAAGATAAGAATAAAAAAAAATTTTTTTTAAACAGCTGAAAGAGAAGCCACTAGAGCTACAAAATACATTAAAGAGGCAGCTGGACCACCGATCCAGGGATAACCGACCCCCCACTAGGCTCTCACAGCAGTTGACCTGATGACCCCAGAAATCCCCAGAACCCAGTGTGAAAACCACTGCTTGGGTTAGTCCATTGTCTTGGGGGTTGAGGAGGGAAATTCCTCTCCATGAACTGCTTAATGACTCCTCTCTCAAGCCAGACCCTCCACCACACATCTGAACAGCAGAATATGAGAACCAGACAGCCCTGGGCTGCCGAGGGTCCCCAGATGTGCCCAGTTCCCCACCAGACTCCTTCCCAGAGAACAGAAGTCTTGAGTATCTTTGCAAAGCTGGCATTGCTTGTGAGCTCTTAGTAAGGGATGACACACAGCCTGGTGAAGATAAGGAGACAAAGGGAGCCCAGGGCTGCCCACGGGGCTGGGCCAAGGGACACCTGCTACCCCAGGGTGGGGCACTAGCAGGGGCTGGGCAGGGACACCTGGGCCATCAGCTTGGATGCTGTGCCCCTCAGGTGGGGAATGCCTCCATGGTAAAGGAGGGAACCTGCCAGGCCTGGCTCCAGCACCTCGAATCCCCAGAAACCCTGGGTGTCTAGGATGGGGTCACCTCATCTGCTGGGGTCCCAATGACAGAACTAGAAGGGAATGGGTCTGCTCAGATCCAAACCCCTCAATGTGCCCATGGGGAGACTGAGGCCAGGTGGGGAAGGACCCTGCCCAGGGTCATACATGCTGGGAGATCATGGGTTCCAACCCAGGTCCCCTGACTCCCATGCCAGCCTGACACAAAGTTTCAGGATCACCTGAGGATCTGATTAAAAACAGAGAGTCCTGGACCCCGCCAAGACCCGACCCACTGAATCAGGATCACTCCCTAAGCTCTCCGAAGCTTAAGAATCTCGGGGACTGGGGAGCCTGGGGGCCAATTCAGGCCTGGGGGCTCCGAGCACATCAGGGAGATGTGCCAGGGCCACAGCCAGGGTTATTAGATTTGGCAAACAAACAAGCAAACGAAAAACAAGGTACCTGGTTAAATCTGAATTTCAGACAATAAATATTTTAGTATAAGTATATCCCAAATATTGCATGGGATATACATATGCTAATTCTTCATTTCATACTAATACTTACTAATTTCATGCTAACATTTAGTTTTTAGTATAAAACTAAAGTATTTAGGATATACTTACATAAAAACATCTTCCATTGTTTATCTGAAATTTGAATTTAACTGGACATCCTGTATTTCATCTGGTAACCTGGCCCACGGCCCTAGCACAGGCTGAGGGGGCTGGCAGTACACACTTCCGTGAGGGGAAGGGGCGATGGTGGGAGAGGGACTCACTGCAGACAATGTTAGTGTTGTTCTCGATGGTGTAGTCGTAATGGTCCACATAGGTGTGGCAGCCCAGGTCAAAGAGCTTCTGGGGCTTCCCTGGTGGCGCAGTGGTTGAGAGTCCGCCTGCTGATGCAGGGGATGCAGGTTCGTGCCCCGGTCCGGGAGGATCCCACATGCCGCGGAGCAGCTGGGCCCGTGGGCCGTGGCCGCTGGGCCTGCGCATCCGGAGCCTGTGCTCCGCGGCAGGGGAGGCCGCAGCGGTGAGAGGCCCGCGTACCGCAGAGAGGAAAAAAAAAAAAATTTAAAGAGCTTCTGGTAGCAGCAGTCGTGGACATGGCAGCACGTAGGGGCGGGGAAAGGAGAGCAGGCAGGCATAGCCAGGCTTGGCCCCTCTCCCACCGGCAGTGACCTCTATCATGATCATCTGTTCCTGTCCCTCACGAGTCAGACCTTCAGACTGAGGCCCAGAGAGGGCAGTTACTGGCCTTAAGTCACACAGCCGGGCAGAACCAGGCCAGTGCCCCAGGTTCTTGTCCGCGATCCCCTCCCTTTGCCCTCCGCCCAGAGCCCTAGCTTTCCCCCCGACCCCCTGGAGCCCTGGCTGCAGCTGCAGGAGGGGTCAGGGTGGGAGGGAGGGGCCTGAGTGAAGTCAAAGTAGGAAGAGACCGGCTAGATGCAGGGGCTATACCTGGCTGTGCACGATGGCCAGGGAGACATAAAGGCCTGGAGAGTTAAGTGGGGCTTGGGGATGGGGGACAGGAAGCAAATGTGGTGTGGCTGTCCCATCCCCTCTAGTGGAGGGCAGGTAATTAGTCAACGTGCATTTATAAAGCCTCCGCTGATACCAGACTTGGTGCTTCGGGGGGAGACAGGAGCAAAGGATAAGCCATGGCTTCCAGGAACTCCCGGTCTGATGGAGGAAGCACAGTCCTGTCCACCTGAGCCTCCAGTCTGAGGGGCCAGTGGTCACAGCCCTTGCCTTTGTCAAGTATAAGCTGTGTGACTATTGCTTTCATGTGTATTTGGAGACAGGTCAAAGGCTCCTTCCGGTGAGAACGGAAGTTCAAATGCCTCCAAGCCCAAGACCTTGGAAAGGGACAATGGAAAGTGTCCAAGATGGGACTTCCGTGGCAGTCCAGTGGTTAGGACTCGGCACTTTCACTGCCGAGGGCCCAGGTTCAATCCCTGGTTGGGGAACTGAGATGCCACAAGCCTCGTGGCCAAAAGAAATAAAAATAAAATAAACATGCCAATGATAGAATTAAAAAAGAAAACCCACAATGTTATACACTTTAAAAAAAATGAAAGAAAAGAAAAGAAAATATCCAAGATGGTTGAGGAGGACACGGGTCAAAGGTCAGGCTTCTGGCCACTAACTCATCAAACAAGCCTCCTCCTTGGGGGAAGGGGCGTCTCCCACCTCTCAGAGATGGAGACAGTCTGACCTTTACTGTCCTTGCCCGGTTCCAGCAGACCAGACTCTCCAGGACCTACCAGTACACCTCATCCATGGGCAGGCCATGCCCCCCCACCTCCCGCAGTAGCAGCCGTAGCCCACGAAGGACAAGATGGCGTTCCTCCCTGTGTTGGCTTCCACCATGGACCTGAGGTTGAGCAGGCTGCTGTGGGCCGTGGGCAGGACTGCGAGAGAACCCAGGGGGTGCTGTGAGTTCCCTGCCCTGTGCGTGGCCTCTCCTGTTTGACTGGCTGTCCTTCCAACACCCCAGGGCTGGGGAAAGGGGAAGGGACAGAGGGAGCAGGAGAGGGAGAGCAGAGCAGGAGGAGGGTGCAATCTACAAAGCAGCCGGTATGGTGCGTTTCACAATCCTTACACTGAGCCCTATGGCCCTGGGAATATAATAATAGCATTTGCCAGGCACTGTCCTATGCCCCTTGCATGCATTAACTCATCAAGGGCTCCCTGCAACCCTACAGAGTGCTGATATTATCCCCATTTTATAGATGAGGAGACTGAGACCCAGAGCGTATAGTAACTTCCCCAGGAAGACATGGTTGAAAAGAGGTGAAGCAGAATTTGGACCCAGCCAGTGAGAGCCCAGTGCCTTATACACTCTAAGGGGCTTCACAAATGCCACATGCTCTTCTGAACACGATTCTGGGCCCCTCTGGCTTGGCCTGGCTCCTCTGCTCCCAGCAGGGACTCAGCGTCCCCACATGGCCCTGGGGCCAGTGCATCATTCAATGAACACACACACACACACACACACACACACACACGTATATATTTCTTCCCCTTTGTCCTTGTCTCACAGGTAGTGCAACAACCTTTCCTACACCAGCAAAATCAGCTTCCCGGCATCCTCAGGCAGCTCACCCCAGGGACATATTCTCCCCTCCCCTGCTTCCCTGCCTCCTGGGCTCCCAGATGTGCTGGCTCACTGCTGAGTCAACATCAAGCCTGGCATTTGGGTCCTTACCTGGTTGAGGCCACCACCCACACAGGCTGGAGGGCCGCTGTCATCCCATTTTATGGATGAGCAAACTGAGGCTCAGAAAGGTGAAGCTTTGCCCAGGTCATGCAGCCTGGAAGTGGCAGAGCCCAGACCTGAACCCAAGTTTGTGTGCCCCAGAGCTGGGATGCCTCCCCCAACCCGGCTCCTCCACCTGTGCCCGGGGCTGGGCACCCAGTTCAGCCTAACCCTAACTCTCTCCACATCCCCCATCCAGCTCCACGGCCTGAAAGAGGAAATGTACTGGGAGAGGGAGGAAGCTAAGAATTTCAGAAACGGAGACTGGATGGAAACCCAAAGGCCGAAATTACTTGTTTCTGGAGACGTGGTTGTCCAACATCGCTAGTGATGACAAGGGACTCACCACCTCCACATGCCTCAGTGGGAAGAGCACAGACTTTGGAGTCAGACAGAGGCAGGTTCAGAACTAAAGCTCCCTGGGGCTCTGTTTTCCCATCTGCAAAATGGGAATAACAATCCCAGCTCCCAGAGATCGGGCAGGCCCGCTCTCGGGGCCTGGCACGCACCAGACCCTCGCTCCCCCCCATGGTGCCCCCTCCCAGGAATTGTTGTGCCCCTGAGCCAGGCCTGCCCTTCCCCTATACCTCCCACACTCATACAGTCCCACAAGCAGACCCACACTCACCCCCCATGCCCGTACACATGCACACGCACTCCCACTCTCACACACACACAGCACCCAGAGCGGCCACGTGCACATTCCACTCCGAGTGGAAGAAACAAAACCTGCATTCACTCAGGCTGCAGCCTCTGTCCCAGGCCCCTGGGCCCGGCTGAACTCGAGGGGTTACGTTCTAAATAACAAGTCACCTCGCCTGAATTCAACCAACCGTTTCTCACGTCTGGCCACATTTAACCTTATTTCGTTTCTGATATTTTCTTCCTTCGTCTCAAACCTGGCTGGGTTCAGGGAATGCTGAACAGGTGGACAGAAAGCCGGTGGGACATTCAGCCCATCTTCCGCCTACACAGGGCAACTGCCACCAGGACGCCTGCCTCTGTGTCAGGAGCCTCAGCTGTCCGGGGGGTGAGGCCCCCCAGAAAGAAGGAAGAAGGCCCCCAGACCTGCTCCATGTCTTCCGGTTCATCTCACACCCAGACACTGCTACACACCTGCCGTGTGAAGATGTGTACAGCCTACTTTCATATACACGCTCTAGAGACACACACGCCACTGTGAACACACACTTACACAACACCCTGATGTGCGTTACACACATAGACATCACCACGTGCTCGGACACACCCACACACACATAGATACACGCGGCTATCTGCACGCAAGCTCACTAGCTCTGCATGTACACACGTACACAAACACGTTTTCCTATGTACACAAGCACCCTGGTGTCCCTAAGTGCCCTGACGCCAAGCCACCACCACCACTTTACGATGCTTGTTCAGCTGTGGGCCCTGCATCCTTGAGGCCCGTAAATAGTAAATGCCGGCCGCCCGGGTATGTTTACAGGTGCCTGGAGGAGTAAAGAGCCCCAAGAAGGGATGAAGCCAGGCAGGGGCGGAGCCAGGAAGCAGAGACCCAATGGCAGGCCTGAGGGCCTGTGGCCTGTGGGTGAGTCACAGCAGAAAGGCTGTGGGTGTCGGGGAAGGAGGAGCTTCCCAGCACCTTCAGTCACCACAGCTGGCCAGGATGCGATAGTGATGAACGTCTTCATCCCCAGGTAAGACCTGAGAGAGGAAGAAACCCTGGTCTTGGGTCCGTCCCTTCCCCTGTGTGGGGTTCCTGGCCTGCGGCTCCCTCCTGGACCTCGTTACAGGTGTGGTCAACGCCATCTCTTTTTTTTTTTTTTTTTTTTTTTTTTTTTTGTGGTACGTGGGCCTCTCACCACTGTGGCCTCTCCCGCTGCGGAGCACAGGCTCCGGACGCTCAGGCTCAGCGGCCATGGCTCACGGGCCCAGCCGCTCTGCGGCGTGTGAGATCTTCCCGGACCGGGGCACGAACCCGTGTCCCCTGCATCGGCAGGCAGACTCTTAACCACTGCACCACCAGGGAAGCCCAACGCCATCTCTTGATGCCCCATTTCCTGCTGCCCTTGCCTTGTGATTAGCTCCTCCAGGAAGATCTGAGCACCTCCCACCTCCTGGGACAGACCCCAGGATGGCAGAGCCCACAGGCACCAGGAGCCTCCTTCCCTCCCACTCTGAGCAAGAATCAGCTTCCAAGACGGGGAGCTCCTGTCTCATGGAGTTGGACCTTGTCACAGATCAGAACCGACCCCTTTCCATATGCACGCCAGGGAGTCACGTGACCCAACCTGCTGGCTGCCTCTTGCTCCCGGAGCCAGGAGACCTGGGTCCCCGGGTTCTAGCTGCAGCTCTACTTCCAAAATGCTGTGTGACCATCCATAGGTCCCTTAGTCTCTCTGGGCCTCAAGTGCCTGTAAGGATTAGCTAGATGATCCCAAAGGCCCTTGTAGTGCTAAAAAGGCAATGACATAGCTCAGCCACCATCAGAGACTCAGAGCTCTCCTTTCTGAAGAAATGGATTCCAGGAGCCAGTTCCCCACCCTCATCCCTGCTGCTCTCCAAGGAGGGCTCCATCCCAGGGAAGCAGGCATGTACCTGGAGTTTCTCAAAGGAGAAGAGGCCCTGAGGCTCGGGCCCCTCCACCCAGAGGGGTGTCTAACCAGCCGCTTCTTCCTGAACTCTTTGGGGTTGGCCTGAGCCCCATCTGCCATGTTCCGGGTTCTGGGGGGCCAGGAACATAGGGCTCTCAAGGAGAGCCACGATCCACCCCAAAGTCTCCGGGGAGCAGGCCCCAGCTTCTCGTTGTTGCAGTGGCAGAGTAGTGCCGGGGCAATGCCCCAGGGCAGGACGCAGGTGACACATGGCCTAGAAAAAGGACGCTCCACCTCCCCCCACGGCCCTGCCCACAGCTGCCGGGCAACGCCCACTCCAGGGTGCTCGGGCCTGCCGGGCGTGGGAGCTGATGCACCTGAAGAGGAGGTGGCCCTTCCCCAGGCATCTGCAAGGAAATTAGCCCAAAGTTCTCTCTCTTCCCATCTGAAGAGGATGAAAAAATTATCCAGAGACACTTGTTAAAGGACAGCAAGGCAGACTAATTATTCAAGGGGGCCATTGTATAGTGTAGGGACTGCTATGATAGGGTCTTGCGGTGAGGGAAAGAGATTGGATTCAACTCCAAACAGAACAAAGAAAAGTGCGAATTTGTAGCCAAGGCAACAGCGTGGGGGTCAGAGGATGGGAAATTCCCAAGAGGAAACATCAGGGTTGGGGAGATTCTGGCTAAACCCACCTAATAGGATTCTTGCTGAAGGGAGGCAGGGTGACCAGACATCACCTGGGGCTGGTGGGGGCGGGGGGGTGAGGAACCCCATCAGATATCAAGGATGAGGGATCCTGGCTGAAGTGACTTAGCAGATGTCATGCTAAAACTGGACAACGCCTAGATGGACACGGAAGCCCAGAAGTTGAGGCCTAGAGAAGAAGAGTTCAAGGAGACCAAGCAAGTTTGAGTCACGGAGAGGCTCTGCCCGGGAGGCCCTCCGTGTGGATATGCGCACATCTGTAAGCCATCCCTTCACATCTGGAAGGGCTTTAGTCCAGAATCTGCAGAGAACTGCCTACCCACATCTGCAAGCTGCTGGTGCCCACCTCTGGCTAAGCCTGGAGGGGCACGGGCACACGCGTCCAGCAGGAAGCACCCAGCTCACACTCGGAAGGGTGAGCCTGCAGATCTGGGCTACTCTGCGCCACCACCGCTGTCATGTGACCCGACACCTCTCCGGTGGGGACCGTCCTAGGCATCCTAGCAGGCTGGGCAGCATCCCTAACCTCCACCACTGGACCTGGTAGTGACCCCTCCCCATGCTCCTCTCCTCCTCCCTCCCCCCCCCGCACCCCCACTTGTGACAACAAAGGTATCTCCAGACATGCCAAATGTGCTCTGGGGGCCCAGTCACCTCTGGTTGAGATCCTGGTGGCCTGGGGGTCAGTGCCATTTGCCTCTTTTTGGGGGTGGCATGTGTGGGGGAAAGATGGGGTAGGGAGGAACAGAGGGGGGCTGGAGCCCTGGGAGCCCCCGGCAGTGTGGACCGTTGCACAGACAGGGGCTCCGATCCCAGCACCCTGACTTCTTGACTCTGAGATCCTGGTAGGATAGCTCCCTTCCCTGGCCTCTGTGTTCTCAACTGTAAGATGTGTATAACCGGGCATCACCGAGCAAGGATTCTGCTCACAGATAATAACAGATTACAGGTGTTGTGTGCTATGGGGGCATGCGGCAGGTGCTCAGATAAAGACCTCTTTGTTACCAAACAGAGGCCTGTTCTCCAGCCTTGAGGTGAACTGAGATGATGGGTGGGGAAAAAGGGAGGGGGGAAGAAGAGTAGCATTGGAAGTGAAAACTCCAAATCGTCTCCATTGTCCCTTCCCTCCCAATGGTCCCAAACTTGCTGGCAAAGAACAGACGGGAACCGCCCCTCCCCCCACCAGCATTTCCCTTCCTACCCCCAGCTTTTCCAGCTTGCACTTCTGGCTCTACCAAACCAACTGGCTGGCCAATCCCACGTGTCATTTCCCCGTTCTCCCAGCCCTCACCCTTCCCTTGCCCAACCTCCTCTCTGCGGGTCCAGGCCCTTCTCTTTCCCAGGAAGTTATCCTAGAAAAGCCCCCCTGCGTCCAATCACACATCCCTACGTGGAAGGTGTTGACCTGCGCTTGCTTATACAGTCTTTTGTAGGCACCTGTATGTGTTTCGGTCTGTGGGTCTTGACATTGCACTCAAACCAGGGATCCTGGAGAACAGGGGACTATCATTTCCTCCAAAAAAGCCAGGGGTTCTCCTGGGACAGGGGCTGCATCTGCCGCATCAGACTGTGAGCTCCCTGAGAACAGAGCGTGGAGGTGGAAGGGTAAGGCTGGTCTCTGCCTTCACTTGCCTGCACAGTTCAGTACTCGCTCTGATTTTTGCAGATACCTGCTACTAACTCACTCCAAAGGAGGAAGAACCAAGAAGTAAGGCCCAGTCCAGTCCACATACTGATGATGCAGCCGCCAACATGCAGGTAACCAGGAGGCACTTAGATCTATGCCAAGGAGGCCATGGCTGGGGCTGGGGGGGGCGGGCAGTGGAGGAGGCCCTGAGAGCCTCTACATAGTCCTGTGCCATTTTCTCATCACACACTCCCACTGGCTGCGTTGGTTTTGGGCTTGGTGCCTTGAGGGGAGGATGGGCGCTCCCTCCCCCTCCCTCCCCCTCCGTCCCCCCTCCTCCCCCAGTCGCAGAGTGCTCAATATCTAAAGTCAACAATAGACTGGTCGACCCAGTAATTCCACTTCTGGGACTATAAACCAAGATACAAACCTGAGTAGCTCCCAGAGACCAATGAAAGAGGATGCTGACTGCGGTGTTCTTTAGACGCTCCTCCATCAGAGGCACGTTAAGTTAGGGAATTAGTTAAGCAAACCATTAACCATCCATCCATAATTATGTTTTCAAAGATTTAACGATACAAAAAACCTGGATATTAAAGGTAATAGCAATTCTGTAAAACAAACAAAAGAAAAGCGGGGTGGGCACAACATTGTCAAGCAAATATACCCCAATTAAAAAAAAAAAGACTGTTGGAAACTAAAAACAAAAGGGGGGGCGGTTGTTGAGGGGTGGATGGGCACATGCATAAAAATTATCTGGAAGATATACAGCAAAACATTAGCCGTGGTTATTTTTAGACAGTAGAATAACTGGTGGTTTTACTGTCTGTCATTTTTTTGTGTTAAAATGAATGTAAGGCAGTATATTCAATGACTAAGATGAAACAGTCACTTTCCTTGAAAAACATGAATTCACTCAACTGGAAATAACCCCTACCTCTATTAAACAAATTGAACATGCAGTTTAAAACCTTTTCATAAATAAACCCCAGGTCTAGATGACTTCACAGGTGAATATAACCAAATACTTAAGGAAGAAATAATACTAATTGTATCAGGCTGCTAGGGGTGCCATTACAAAGTACCATAGACGGGGTAGTTTAAACGACAGAAATTCACTTTCTCACGCTTCTGGAGGCTAGAAGTCCAAGACCGAAGTGTCGGCAGGGTTGGTTTCATTCTGAGGCTCCTCTTCTTGGCTTGCAGACGGCTCCACACATGGTCTTTCCTCTGTGCATGCACATCCCTGCTGTCTCTTTGTGTGTCCACATTTCCTCTTCTCATAAAAACCAGTCAGACTGGATTAGGGACCACCCTAATGGCCTCATTTAAACTCAATTAAAACCCTATCTCCAAATACAGTCACATTCTGAGATAATGGGGGTTAGCTTCAACATATGAATTTTGGGAGGACACAATTCTACACAAATTCTTCTAGAAAATTTAAGTGGAGGAAATACTTCCCAATTCATACTATTAAGCCACTATTCTTCTGACACCAAAACCAGATAAAGACATTACAAGAAAAGAAAACTACAGACTAATATCTCTCATGAACATAGATGTAAAAATTCTTAATAAAATGTTAGCAAACAGAGTCCAACAAGATATAAAAAGGAAAATACAAAATGATCAAGTGAGGAATGAAAGTTCGGTTTTACACTAAAAAATCAATCAATGATTAACAGACTAAAAAGACCCTATTAGCAGACTAAAAAAGAAAACCCCTTAATAAATTCAAAAAAACCCATCCATTTGACAAAATCTGACATCTGTCCCTGATTTTTGAAAAATACTGTCAGAAAACTGAGATAGAAGGGAACTTCCTCAGCTTGAAAAAGGGCATCTACAAAAAAACCCCTGCAGCTACCATCGTACTTAATGGGGAACGGCTGATTACTTTTCCATCTAAGATTAGGAACAAGACAAGAATCTCCACTCTCACTACTTCTATTCAATGTTTTACTGTTGGTTTTAGGCCGTTCACTAGGGCAAGAAAAGAAATGAAAGGCATTCAGATTGGAAAAGAAGTAAGATTGTCTCTATTGGCATAAACATGATAGTCCATGTAAAAAAAAATATCCTGTAGAATCTACAAAAAAACTGCTAGAACTAATAACTGAGTTTAGTAGCAAGGGAGAAGGATATAAGATGAAAATACAAGAAAATCGTACTTCTATTTACTAGCAATAAACAACTGGAAAATGAAATTGAAAAAAATACTTTAACAATAATATCCAAAAATATGAAATATTTAGGGATAAATCTGACAAAATGTATGGAAGACTTGTGCATTGAAAACTATGAAACAATGCCCAGAGAAATCAAGAAAGACCATGTTTATGAATCGGAAGACTGAATATTGTTAAGATGCCAATTCTCCCGATTTGCTCTCTAAAGTCAATGCCCTCTCATTCAAAATCCTAATAGACCTTTCTTGTAGAAATTGACAAGCTGATACTAAAATTCATATGGAAATGCAAAGGACCTAGAATATCAAATCAACTTTGAAAAGAAGAACAAAGTTGCAGGATTTATACTACCTGATTTTAAGGCTTATAAAGTTACTTTAATCAAGACAGTGTAGATTGGTATAAAGATAGACAAATAGATCAATGGAACAGAATAGATGATCCAGAATTAGACCTATACATTTATGGAAAATTTATTTTTGACACAGGTGCAAAGGCAATCCCGTGGAGAATTTTCTTTCTTTTTGTTTCTTTTATTTATTTTTGGCTGCATGGGGTCTTCATTGCTGCATGCGGGCTTTCTCTAGTTGTGGAGAGTGGGGGCTACTCTTCGTTGCTGTGTGCGGGCTTCTCATTGCAGTAACCTCTCTTGTTGCGGAGCACAGGCTCTAGGCGCGCGAGCTTCAGTAGTTGTGGCACGCGGGCTCAGTCGTTGTGGCTTGCGGGCTCTAGAGGGCAGGCTCAGTAGTTGTGGCGCACGGGCTTAGTTGCTCTGCATCATGTGGGATCTTCCCGGACCAGGGCTCGAACCTGTGTCCTCTGCATTGGCAGGCGATTCTTAACCACCACGCCACCAGGGAAGCCCTGGTGGAGGATTTTCAACAATGGTGCTGGAACAATTGACTATCAATATGAAGAAAAGAGAGGAAGGAAGGAAGGGAGGAAGGAAGGAAGGGAGGGAGGGAGGGAGGGAGGGAAGGAGGGAGGGAGGGAGGGAGGGAGGGAGGGAGGGAGGGAGGGAAGGAGGGAGGGAGGGAGGGAGGGAGGGAGGGAAGGAGGGAGGGAGGGAGGGAGGGAGGGAGGGAGGGAGGGAGGGCAAAAAGATAATTTCATCCATACATCTCACCATATTCAAAAATTAACCAGAATGGATCACAGTTCAACAAGGGTGCCAAGATAATTCAATAGGGAAAGAGGTCTTCAAAAAATGGTGCTGAAACAATTAGATATCCACATGCAAAAGGATGAAACTGGTTTCCTTCCCCACACCGTACACAGAAGTTAACTCAAAATGGATGATAGATTTAACTGTAAGGCTTAAAACTATAAAACTCAGAAGAAACTTAGAAGAAAAAATAAGAGTAGATCTTTGTGACCTTGGGTTAGACAATTGTTTCTTAGATACTACAAAAAAAGCACAAGTGATAAATAAATAAATAATTGAACTTCATCGAAATTAAAAATTTTGTGCTGCAAACAATACCACTAAGAAAATAAAAAGCCCACAGAATAGGATAAAATATGTGCAAATCATATGTCTGTTAAGGGACTGGGGTCCAGAATTCTTATAACTCAACAATAAAGATAACAACCCAATTTAAAAATAGGCGAAGGATTTGAATAGACATTTCTCCAAAGAAGATAAACAAATGACCAGCAAGCACACGAAAAGTTGCTCAACATCATTAGTCATTAGGGAAACACAAATCAAAACCATAATGAGTTACCACTTCACACCCACTAGGATGGCTATATATATGGTATATAGGTATGTACCCAAGAGAAATGACAACATACACCCACACAAAAATTTGCACACAGATGTTCATAGCAGGATCATTCATAATAACTAAAAAGCAGGGAAAAACAAATGTCCATCAATTGATAAATAGATACATGAAAGGTGGAATATCTATGCAATGGAACATTATTCAACAATTAAAAGGAATAAAATATTGATACGAACTATAACATTGATGAACCTCAAAAACATTATGTTAAATGAAAGAAGCCAGCCACAAAAGGCCACATATTATATGATTTCCTTTATATGAAATTCCAGACTAGGCAACTCTATAGAGACGGAAAGCAGATTACTGCTTGCCTGGGGCTTGGGGGAGGGAGTGTGGGGTAGAGGAGGTTGGTAACTGTTAATGGGGAGGGCTTCTTTGGGGGATGTTGAAAATGTTCTAAAATTAGATTATGGTGATGGTTGCATAACGGTGAATATACCAAAAAAAATCAAATTATACACTCAAATGAATGGTGTGGTATGCAAATTATATTTCTGTAAAGCTATTCTATTTTTTTTTTTTTTGGCTGTGTTGGGTCTTCGTTTCTGTGCGAGGGCTTTCTCTAGTTGCGGCAAGCGGGGGCCACTCTTCATTGCGGTGCGCGGGCCTCTCACTATCGTGGCCTCTCTTGTTGCGGAGCACAGGCTCCAGATGCGCAGGCTCAGTAGCTGTGGCTCACGGGCCTAATTGCTCCGCGGCATGTGGGATCCTCCCAGACCAGGGCTCGAACCCATGTCCCCTTCATTGTCAGGCAGACTCTCAACCACTGCACCACCAGGGAAGCCCCAAGCTATTCTTTTAATGGATCATATTATTCAGTTTTAAAAAGGAAGGAAATTTCGACACATGCCATTTGGATGAACCTTGAGGGCATGTGTTAAGTAAAATAAGTCAGTTAGAAAAGGACGTATACTGCATGATTCCATTTGTATGAGGTACTTAGAGAGTCGAATTCAGAGACAGAAAGAATGGTGTTGCCAGGGAGGAGGGGCGGGGGAGGGCGAGATTAGGAGTTCTTGCTTAGTGGGTACAGAGTTTTAGTTTTGCAAAGAGGAAAGGAATTCTGCAGCTGGATGGTGGTGATGGTTGCACGACAGTGTGAAAAGTAGTTAAGATGGTAAATATTACGTTGTGTATATTCTACCAAAACTTTTTAAAAATCTTTTTTAAAAAAATGGATCATAGACCTAGATGTAAAACCTAAGCTTATAAAATTTCTAGAAGAAAGCATAGCAGAAAATCTTTGTGACCTTAGATTAGGCAGATTTCTTGGTACAACACCAAAAGCATGATATATAGAAGAGAATATAGAAGGTATGAAGCCTACAATAAATTGGGCTTCAGGAAAATGAAACTTCTGCTTTTTCTAAAGACTCTACTGAGATAACAGAAAGACACATCACAGACCAGAAGAAAATATTTGCAAATCACACATCTGATAAAGGACTTGTATGCAGAATATATATAAGAACTCTCAAAACTCAATAATAGGAAAACAAACCACTCAATTTTTAAAAATGAGCAAAAGATTTGAACAGACTCTTCACCAAAGAAGATATTGATTGACAAATTAGCATAGAGAAAGATGCTCTGCACCATTAGTCATTAGGGAAATGAAAATGAACACCACCCAAGATTCTACTACATACTTATTAGAGATCCGGAAATTAAAAAGACTGGCTATACCAAATTTTGTGGAAATTGTACCTCAATAAAGTTGACTTTCAAAGAAACAAAAAGTTAAGAAACATATACTGCTTCTACATTTATAACAAAAATGTTTTATATATACACACACATATATAATGACTATATCGCCAAATAATTCCTAATCATTAAGCAGTTGACCCTGGAAGAGGGAGGCTTCAAAGGACATTATTCCCATTTTATGGAGGCGGAAACTGAGGCAACAAGCTGGGCTCAGCCTTGTGAGTCAGGGAAAGCCTGGTTACAGGCAGCAGCCTGAGGACCAGGCCAGTCCCTCAGACCAGGTCTCTACTGCAGGCACGGTGCATGTGGACATTGTGGGGAGGGGAAGAGGACCAAGCAGAAGAAAGAGGGCAATGACTAGCAGCTGCTCACCTCCTCCAGGAAGCCTGCCTATGTATCCATTATTATTTCTGGGCTCTCTTAACAACTGTGTTGGCTTGATCAGGCTGCCATAACAAGGCACCACAGAGTGTGGGGCTTAAACAAGAGAATTTTGTTTTCTCACAGTTCTAGAAGCTGGAAGTCGGAGATCAAGGTATCAGTAGGGTTGGTTCCTTCTGAGGCCTTTCTCCTCGGCTTGCAGCTGGCCATCTTCTCCCTGTGTCTTCACATGGTTTTGTCCCTCTGTACCTGTCTATGTCCCAATCTCTTCTTCTTATAAGGACACAAGTCATTTTAGAATAGGACCCACTCTAATGACCTCATTTTAACTTAATTACCTCTTTAAAAACCCTATCTCCAAGTAGGATCCTGGGGCCTAGGACTTCAACATATACATTTTACAGGGTGGGAGGACACGTTCAGCCCATAACACCACCCATTGTGCATATAGCCCATGGCGATGCCCCACTGGAAAAGAATCAGACTTGAAAGTGAGGAGACTGGGTCTGGCCAGTGCTCTGCCTGAGAAGTGGCTTGATCCTTCAGAGCCCCACTAACCCCATCCGCAAATGGGAGAGATGATACTCACCATACACATGGTGAGATCAAAGACCTCATGTAAAAGGCAAGACATTGCTATTTCCTATGGAGTGAATGGTGTGTCTCTTGGGTATACCCTTCCACCAGGTCTCAAGAGTGTTGACTTAAAAAAAAACATTCACAGCCGAAAAGTTGAGAGTCCCGTTTCATTCTCTGGGAATTTTTAGGACTTCAAGCCCTGGAAGCAGCATCTCAAGTAACCCTGAGAGAACTGCTCCCCGGAGGTGGGGAGCTAGAGTACATAGGAGTTTTGCAACGAAGCGCAGGTAGTCAGGAAGATCAAAAGATTATTGTTAATTAAAAAAACCAGATATCCCAAGTTAAGGAATTAGCATTTTTTCTATGTATAGGAAGATGCCAGAGTCTGGGCTCACTGAAATCATTCCTTTGATATGCACCTCAGCTATCTGAGGCCAGTATCCTGTGTTTTCATATCCTGAGGTTCCTCAGGGCTCGTCCTAGCGAGTGGCTGTAGTCTGATGGCTGCTAGATAGCAGGCAGTCTTCCCTTCCTGAGTTTTCTCAGGGTTCACCGGCTCACGTTGGGGGGCTGCAATCGCTGATGACACTGACATCCTTTGTTTTCTGATATGGCAGGAAATATTCCATCTCTCAAGAGGCTGTGGGCCCCTGGGGGAATCAGATTAACAGTAAGAAATGCCTCTGGCCTCTCGTCTGGCCCACATAAGTCAGCCCCTCCCTAAGTCCCCACGAAGTAAAATCTTGCCGCTATTTCTGGGAGTCTCCAAGGTAGCCTTGGGAACCCCAGGCTCTCAGTCTTCTGCTCTGCTCCCCAAACCCACCTCCACAGCTGTTCCTGGAGGCCTCAGCACCCCAAAGCTGTGGGCCTTCAGGGGCCCAGTGGGGTCTCCCTACCCTCCAGCCTCAGAGCCACACCCATCCTGCACCACGTTTGCACCCCTCTGTCCCCTGTGCCCTGCAGAGCCCCTCCCAGTGACCAGAGCCTACGCCTGGAGTTTCTGCAGAGCTCTCTCCACAGGGCTCCGGCCAAAGCCACCAGACAAATCTCTTGGTGTCCACAGTCACACCCCCCAACTTCTGAGGCAGATCAAACCACCTCCACCCAATTCAACTTGTGCAAAGTGGTACCAGGCCCCACCCACACCTGCCGTTTGCAACAAGCACCGTCTGTGCCCCATGTCTCAGAATCCTCACAAGAACTCTGATAGCTGGACATTCTCATGTTCCTCCAGCCCACTTAACAGATGAGAAAGCAGAGGGGGAGTCAGGATCCACACCAGGCCTGTCTAACCTCCTGAACACCCAGGCTCTGCTGCCTCCCAGGATGATGCAGCAGGGGCCCAGGCCAAGTCTGAAAACAAGAAGAACCTTCAGGCAGTGACCATCTTGCAGCTGCCTGGAGGGGGATTTTGAGTGATTTTGAAAATAATTCTGTGGCCACTTGTCTGAGAGGTCAAAGTGGAAATTCCCTGCTCTGTGACCAACTCTATCCTTTAGAAGCAAGAGTCCCTGGGCCTGAGGTGTGAGGGGAGGTCAGAACTTTAAACTCTTTTCTCCTGGGCAGAGGGGTCACCAGGTGCCATGCATTTACTGACCACCTCCTGTGTGCCAACCATTCTACCTGTAATCATGACAACGAGCCTCAGAGGAAGCGTGACTGGTCCCAGTTTCAGATGGGAAACCTGAGGTTCAGGGAGATGAAGTAATGTAATCAAAGTAATGCTGTGAATAAGCTAGAATTCGAAGCCAG
The DNA here is from genome assembly GCF_937001465.1 of Orcinus orca. Lineage (NCBI taxonomy): Eukaryota > Metazoa > Chordata > Mammalia > Artiodactyla > Delphinidae > Orcinus > Orcinus orca. Next base: position 197,421,805 of record NC_064559.1, read on the forward strand.
ATTTGCCTGATAACAAAGTAGAAATTTGTTTCTACTACACAACTTCAGTTGTTCATAATCTGGTAGGATGTCTGAACATCTAGAAGGATATCTGATCATCTAGACGGATACTGGATCACCTAGAAGGATATTGGGTTATCTAGAAAGATTATCTGATCGTCCAGAAGGATATGTGATCATCTAGAAGGGTATCTGAAGTGTTGGGTTGGCCAAAAAATTCATTCGGGAAAAATGAACCCGAATGAACTTTTTGGCCAAGCCAATACTTCCTAGTGAAGTTTGAGTCCACTTGCTTTTACTGTCATGATCTTCATTATTATTGTCATTACTCAAATTTATGGATGTATAACATATACATGAAAATATACAAATCAAAAGTGAACAGCCTGGGGACTTCCCTGGCCCAGTGGTTAAGACTCTGCGCTTCCCTTGGAGGGGTACGGGTTTGATCCCTGGTCGGGGAACTATGATCCCATGTGCCACATGGTGTGGCCAAAAGAAACAACAGTGGACAGCTAGATGAATTTTCAGAATATGAACGCACCAATGTGACCAATACCCAAAGAGACAGAGTCTCAGCAGCGTCCCTGAAACCCTCTTAGAAACCCCTCCAGTCACCATGCCCCTCAACGGGTAGCCACTGTCCTGACTTTTTTGTTTCTTTGTTTTGTTTTCTGTTTTGTTTTTGTTTTTGTTTTGTGGTACGCGGGCCTCTCACTGTTCTGGCCTCTCCCGTTGCGGAGCACAGGCTCCGGACGCGCAGCCTCAGCGGCCATGGCTCACGGGCCCAGCCGCTCTGCGGCATGTGGGATCTTCCCGGACCGGGGCGCGAACCCGTGTCCCCTGCATCGGCAGGCGGACTCTCAACCACTGAGCCACCAGGGAAGCCCCTGTCCAGATCTTTAAAAGCGCCAATTAGCTTGACTATTTGGGAAGGTCATATAAATCTTTCTTACAACCTGTACTCTTTTGTGTCCAGCTTTCTTCATTCAGCATTATGTTTGTGAGATTTTTCCGGGTTGCTATGTGTAGCTGTGGTTTGTCGATGTGGTGTAATCACGCCATCTACCATTCTGCAGCAGACAGACATCGAGTGGTTTCTGGTTGTTTAATTCACTTACTTTAGTTCTGCTTGGGTGCAGCTGGAGAAAAGTGGGTCACTACCCAACAAAGGAATCTCAAATCTCTCCCTCCCTCCTCGCCCCCTGCCAGATGGTATCAGAGATGAAGTTCAGAAGACCCTGAGGAAGTCCAGCTTCTTTATTTTTTTTAACCTGTTTTCCTCTTTTTATTTTTTTAATTTAATTTTTATTTTATATTGGAGTGTAGTTGATGTACCATGTTGTGTTATTTTCAGGTGTACAGCAAAATGATTCAGTTCTACATAAATCCATTCTTTTTCAGATTCTTTTCCCATATATGTTATTACAGAATATTGAGTAGATTTCCCTGTGCTATACAGTAGGTGCTTGTTGATTATTTATTTTATATAGAGTAGTGTGTATATGTTACTCTCAAACTCCTAATTTGTGTCTTCCCCCTACATTTCCCCTTTGGTAACCATAAGTTTGTTTTCAAAGTCTGTGAGTCTGTTTATGTTTTGTAAATAAGTTCATTTGTATCTTTTTCTTCTTTTTTAGATTCCACATATAAGTGATATCATATATTTGTCTTTCTCCGTCTGACTTACTTCACTTAGTATGATAATCTGTAGTTAAGCCCAGCTTCTTTAAATTTCCTCTTCCCCTGCAAACCTTCAGTAATTCTGAGCTGCATCTCTAACCCCCTCTGGCAGGTTTCATCATGAATGGAATTCAGGCAATGGGATCATTTCAGTAAATGGGGCTTTGCGGGGAGGGCTGCATCAAGTGGAGGACGCTGGTCACTGGCTGAAAGGACATGTTCTCAACCCATGGGGGTGTCTCTTAGGAGATGGGAGTCCACCTTCTTCTCTGCACTGAGGCTGGGGGCAGCAGTCTCCAGGCTCTGCCAGCTCTTCTCATTTCCACCTCCATCTATGTTGGGAGGGCAAGAAAGTAGCCCCTGGGTAAAAGGACTCATCTGTAAAATGGGGATTAGGGCACTACCTGCTTACATTTACTTAGAACAGTGCCCAGCACATAGTAAGGGCAGCTCTGGCAGACCTCTATTCTAACCCAAATTCTGCCACGTACCTGCTGTATGACGCTAGGCGGGTTTCTAACCTCTCTGAGCCCCAGCTGATGGTAACTATTCTTAATAGAATTTGCACTTCAGTGTCTAAGTCCTCTCCTGCTCCTTTCTGTCCACCACTTGGAGATATTGATGGACTGTGGCCTAATAGTATCACCAAGTGTTCTCCCCACTGTTTCCAGGAAAGTAAAAATACAGACTTTCTGGCAAGTCTCAGGAAATGACCAGTTCTAACTATTATATGCTGCTGATGGAACCAGAAGCAAGGGAGTTTCTAAATTCCTACGAATTTCAGAAAGAGGAAGAAGTTTAAGGACGCTTCAATCTTCTAATTCAGCAGTTTCACTTCTGGAAACCTACTTTAAAGAAACCCCCTTTTAAAAATAGACAAAGTGCCTTCTTTTCTTTTCCTTTTTTTTTTTTTTTTTGGCTATGCTGGGAGGTATGCAGGATCCTAGTTCCCCAACCAGGGATCAAACCAGTGCCCCCTGTGGAATCTTAATCACTGGACCACCAAGGAATTCCCCATAGTATTTTCTATAACAATGAGCAATGGTGACCTAAAAGTCGTAATAAGAAAAAAAAAAAAGCAATCAATAGAAACAGACCTAGAGACAATGCAAATGATAGAATTAGTAAATAAAGACATTACGACAGTTGTTATAACTATATTCTATATATTTAAGAAGATAGAGGAAAGCTTGAGCATGTTAATTAGAAACATAGAAGATATTCTTTTAAAAACCCAGGTCACATTTCTAGGGAGAAAAAAATACACTGAGATGATAGAGTGGATAGGATTAACAGCAGACTCCAAATGATTGGAACCAGAAGGTTAATGAGATTGACCCCCAATTACCTCACCACCAACCAATCAGAAGAATGTCCATGAGCTGATCACACACCCCGCAACCCCCTCTCCCTCACCCTGTCTTTAAAAACCTTTCCCTGAAAGCCACCAGAGGAATTCAAGCCTTTTGAGCATTAGCGGCCTGGACTCCTCGCTTGGCACCCTGCAATACACGGTGCACTTTGGTTCACCACAGCCCGAGGTCAGTAGATTGGCTTTACTGTATGCTGGCAAGCAGACCCAAGTTTGGTTCAGTAACACTATCACTGCCCCATTTCACACATGAGGAAATGGAAGACGGAGCCGAGCAGCTTTCTCCCAGTGAAGCAGCTGGAACACTGGGGAGGCATCCTGAGTTCGAATCCCACCTCTCGGCCTCTTCACCTCCACATGATGCTACATAGCCCGTGTTGTGATCACCATAATGGCATCGTCTCTGTGGGTGAGATTTGGCGCGGTGTGCTGTGTGCATGTGTTCCCTAAACCCCACAGCAATCAGAGGAGGGAGGGACTGTTGCCCCCACATTGTCCCCATTCTGCAAATGAGGAAGCCAAGGCTCATGAGGTCAGGTGATTTGCCCAGGGTCCCACAGCTGGTAAGAGAAGAAGCCAGAGTTTTAACACAGTCCCTTTGATCTCAAACTCAGCCTTTCAGCTGTGCGCCGGGGCCTCTGGGAGTATCGGGGACAGCAGATTTTGAGAACTTTTTGTAGCATCTATTCTGGAAGCAGCAGAGAGAGGTCCTGGCTGCTTTTGCTCCTGTCGAAATGATACCAGCCTGGGGGAAGCTGGGGCTCTGGGGAGTAGTCCTATGTCCCATCAAGACCCCAGATCTAGAAGACTGTACAGTAAGGTCCCACATTGGTAAGAGCACCAGGGAATGACTACTGAGCACACAGAGGGGAGGAGTGTCAAAGAATATGCCAGAGACATTTCATTTACTTGCTGCTTCATTATTTTGCATGCAGATTGCTTTCTCACATAGGAGATGATCAGTTGGTGACTGAGTCTAGGAACAAAGGAAAATTAGATTGAAAAGAGAGAGCGAAGAGGGCTGGGAGAGGGAGAGGGAGAATACCTAGCAGTGTCTCGCTTTTTTGGGTGCACTGATTAGCTAGCAGCAAAGAGGTCAGCCTATGCACTGTGTTCTTGAACAGCTCTCTGACGGGCACGGAAGAAACCCAATTTCTGGTCTCACGGACTCTCCACCAAACCTTGGAAGGTTACCAGTGGAGCCTTTGTGGCCGACCATCCCTTTGTAATGCCACGTGTGTCCTGCCATCAGCATCTCCACCCTAGTTGGGCTGGGTCCACACCATTTGCCTCATTAGGATTCCCATTGTAATCTGGGGCAGACCTTCTGCAGGGTAAGTAGTCAACACACTCAACACACGTCAATTGCCTTCAAATTGTGTGTGTGCTTTGACTCAGCAAGTTCACTTAAGGAGTAAATCCTATAGAAACAATTTTGGGCAGAAACTGAGATTTAACAACAAAGATTTCTTTCACTGTACCACTGTATGGTCTAAAAGAGTACGAAATTGACCTACGTGCCCATGAATAGGGGATTTGTTAAATGAAGAGCATAGTCATATAATGGAATACAAGGCTGCCTTTCAAAACATTTCTGCAGGAGAATAGTTAACAACATAGAAATATGTTCAAGTTATTTTAGTAAATGAAAAGACAGACTACAAAGTACTACCTGTAACATTTTCCTAATTCGGTCAGGGAAAAGTGTGGAAAGATGTATATAGCAATAGAACCAGAAGGACATACACCAAAGTATTAATAGTGGAAACAACTTAAGCTCCCATCAACGGGTGAAGGGATAAAGATGCCATGTATGTGAGTATATATATATATATATATATATATATATATATATATATATATGTATATGTATATGTACACAATGGAACATTATGCAGCCGTAATAAGAAGGATATCCTGCCATTTGCAACAATATGGATAGACCTTGAGGGCATTGTGGTAAGTGAGACATAAGACAGAGAAAGACAAATACTGTATAATATCACTTATATGTGGAATTTAAAACAGCCAAACATATAAAAACAGAGAGTAAAATGGTGGTTACCAGGAAGTAGGGGATGGGGAGGGATAGGACCAAGGTTGTTTAAAGGTACAAACTTGCAACAAGTAGTAAATAAGTCCTAGAGACAGTAGAGTGAATATAGACAACAATGTTGTGTTATAATCGCCAAACTTGCTAAGGGACTAGATCTTAATTATGCCAACCACAAAAAGAAATTGTAATTATGTGACATGATAGAAGTGCTAATTATTGCTGCAATGACAACTCATATTATAATATATAATGTATCAATATGTGGTACACCTTAAATTTGCACAATGTTGTATGTCAATTTTTTTAAAAAAAAGAATGGTGATGAATGGATTCACAAGTGATTTTAAATTTCTTCTCATCGCTTATGTTTTCCAAATCTTCTATGCTGAACTTGTTTCTACTGCAATCAAAAAGTTGAAAAAACAGATATTAGAAACAAAAATAATAAAATTCCTCATTGCCGGAAAAGAGGAAACAAAGAGTATGGGTGACCTCGTCCAGAGCTGGGAGGGGTACGTGCATCTAGTAGGGTTGCATCTGATATAAAGAGCTGCTAGCATGGAAGGGGACTTCCAGCAGCTGCCTCCACTGCTCTGTGCTGGGATCATGCGACTTGCCTCGCTGTGCATGCTGGTGGTGTTTGCTGGTAAGTGGGGACAGGACCCACAGCTGGGAAGGCAGGGAGGGAAGCGGAGATGCCCTATATCTCTTTCCTAAGCTGAGCTGTTGCTCTGATCCTCACTGCCCTGGCCTCGCAGTCCCCAACTCTTTGGCCCCCTGCAAGGAGCCATCCGTGACTGTCAGTCCCCTGGAACAGTGGCTTCGGCCAGAGAGCCCTGGACCGCCAAGCTGTGTGGCATATGAAGGCGGGAAACTACAGAAACTGTGGTCCAGCTGAACTGATGCCTCTGGTACTTCGGACACAAATTATAGAAATGGATCTGCTCCCCTCTGTCCCTTTGACCAGATAATAGCAATCTCTTACCTATGTACAGCACTCTACATTTTTAGAACTCTTGCATGTTCATTATCTCCCTTGAACCTGGGAAGAGGGTTCTGTTGACCATTGGGAGATGGGGCAGTTTCCATCCGATCTTTAGCAGATCAAATGTACAAATCTCGTTCCTGGCAAACTGGCGTTTTTGTTTCTTGAGCCATCTCAAAATATGTGATTTGAAAAAGGATTTGCATTTTTAAATGTGGTTTTGTGTTATTTTGGGGACTTCCAAATTCTCAAGAGGAACACATCTCCAAGGTTACTGTAAAAACCATTAGGAAAATTGCAATCAAGCTGCAGAAATTCATCTCTCAGATGCAAAGAGGCAATACAGTATAGAGATAAAATACACAGATGAACCTGCATTCAGATGCTGGCCCATCACCTCCCAGTCCCCCTTGCCCAAGTCCCCCTACCCCTCTATATCCTCATCTGTAAAGTGGGCACAATGGCACCCTTTACATTGGGTTGTTAGAAGGACTCTAATGAGAAAACGTTTACAAAGTGTTTAGCAAGTGTAGGTAATAGTAAGCGAGCAATAGTTTAACACACAGCACATTCACGAGATAGTAGTGATGTTACCTCCTGCCACTGCCGCTAACCCTTGGGAGAAAGGGCTCCATCCCCTTCAGTGACAACTGAGGATGGAAAAAAGCAACCCAGGCAGGTATTTCTGTCAAGCTAAGCCAGTGCCTGAAGCCCTCATGACCACAAGTTGAGCTCTTCAATTTCCCAGGGCTGGGTTGACCTCACTGTAAAATTATGAGAAATAAGACCACCCGAAAGCATTCTGAATCAAAGTTGAATTTATTGTTTGCCTGGCAAGGAACAGCTGCATACTTCAGGTGTGAGTTTATTTGTGTGGCTATTTCTAAGCTGAAATGGAAAGGGCTAGACTTAGGGGGGACAGAGGTACAGCAAAAAGGTGAGATTCTGAATTCAGGTCCCTGGCCGGCCTCCAGGGTGGACGCTAACTCTCTTGGCAGTGGGCTGCTTTCTGGTGCCTTATCACCGAATCCGGAAGTCCAGAGGGCCTGGGGTCATTCCTTAGGATGGTCAAAACTTAGCAAGGTTTCTCTTTAACACCCGTACATCTACAGCCACCGTGGCAAACAGCAGTGGCATTGTGGATTCCCACATGCTGGGGACACGACCTGCCTGCAAGTCCCTGACACCACCAGTCACTTTTACCTACAGCCCAAGGCAAGCACCCTGCTTGTGATCGAACCCTTGGTCTGCTGCATGAGTTCATCCCAACCCCACCTCTTCCCATCCCAACCTTCCCCAATCTGGGGCTCATCCCTGGTTTACTACTTACTTCATTTGAGTGTAGCGCTTTCATTATAACATCATTTACTTGGCGGGGGGGGGCTCCAAAACTAGGGTCACCTGAGGGGGCCTCCCCAGCCCAGTCTCCCTGAGACTCTGGGCTCCATCTGTGTCCTTGGATCATCTCCCCAGCTTGCACACAGGTACATTCCAGTCCCCTCTTACCTTGTCTGTTTCTCACAAATTCTCCCCTGAATTCATTGACTTAATATATTTTATTTCTCCTAATTCAACATAATGTATTCCTCTCTCCCAATAAAATAAATTCCCCTTATGATCAACTCTAACCAGCAGATATTATGACTGAAATGAAAAATATCCATGAAAGTCATTGATTTCGGGGCTTCCCTGATGGCGCAGTGGTTGAGAGTCCGCCTGCCGATGCAGGGGACACGGGTTCGTGCCCCGGTCCGGGAAGATCCCACATGCCGCGGAGCGGCTGGGCCCGTGAGCCATGGCCGCTGAGCCTGCGCGTCCGGAGCCTGTGCTCCACAACGGGAGAGGCCACAGCAGTGAGAGGCCCGCGTACCGCAAAAAAAAAAAAAAAGAAAAGAAAAGAAGATCATTGATTTCTAAATCACACTGCTTCCCACGAGAGCCATGCATGCTGTTTAATGTGTGGATTTCTCTACAGGCTGTGCTGGGGGTCTGGGGAGGTGGGGTGAGTGTAAGAGGAAGGGTGTCTTCCTATTATGGAATGTGAACTCAATGCCCAGAGACAGAGAACAGAACCAGACTGCCTTGGGTTTCAATCCTGGCTCTTCTATTTACCAACTACTATGACCTGGAGCAAGTTACTGAGCCGCAGTGTGTTCATCTCTAAAATGAGGATTAAAAATAGTACTTATAGTACCAATGTTGGGTTTTTAGTTTTCATAAATATACCACGATTATCTAAGAAGACAATAACATTAGAGGAAACTGAATGAGGAGTATATAAGAACTCTCTGTATGATCTTGACAACTTTTCCATACACCTAGAATACACCAGAAGAAAAAGGTTTTTATTTTTTTTTAAAAAAAGTGTTTATCTCATGGGATGGATGGAGTCAATATGTCACTAGATGAAAAGATGCATGGTAAGCACTCACCAACTATCATTATATTTTCAATAACCTTAGTGTTAGTTGTCATTTTATTTTATTTATTTCATTTATTTATTTTTTTTGCGGTACGCGGGCCTCTCACTGCTGTGGCCTCTCCCGTTGCGGAGCACAGGCTCCGGACGCGCAGGCTCAGCGGCCATGGCTCACGGGCCCAGCCGCTCCGCGGCATGTGTGATCTTCCAGGACCGGGGCACGAACCCGTGTCCCCTGCATCGGCAGGCGGACTCTCAACCACTGCGCCACCAGGGAAGCCCTGTTGTCATTTTATTATCCAAGGTCATTGGTTTGATCCAGGTGCCAGGCCTGCAGCCCACTGGCCTCCACTTAGATTCATGTCCTCTCCTTGTGGCTGGGCTCCTTGACAGGTGTGATTCCAGCCCAGGGCGGGATACTGGACCTGAACAAGATGATCAGACGAGTGACGGGGAAGAGACCCATCTTCTCCTATTTTCTCTATGGCTGTCACTGCGGATTTGGTGGCAAAGGCCAACCCAAAGATGCCACAGACTGGTAACTCCTCCCAATCATGCCCTGCCCCTACCCAGGGACCCTCCCCTTTCCTCTCCATCCATTTATTCATGTGGTACTATGTGCTAGGAACTCCACTGAGCTCCAATCCAGCCCCAGCCCTTCTGGAGGATTCCCCAGAATCTCTAAAGGCCCCCTTGTACTCTCAACCCCAAACTAGTTAGAATACCCACACACTCCCCAGTGCCGTTGAACATTGTTTTTTAAAAGTCTTACCTCTTTTTGCCATGATCACATTTGGTTTTCACAGCAACCCTAGGGATTAGCCAGAGGAGGGATGAGAGCCAGCCAGGCCCGGGGTCAGTCCCCTCATCCACCACTTACAGGCTGTGTGATCTTGGGCAAGTGGCTTGACCTCCCAGAGTCTCAGTTTCTTCATCTGTGAAATGGGGATAATGCAAGCACCTCCATCATAGGGTGGTCAAAAGGCTTAAGAGAGAATTCATAGATAGCACAGGTGCCTGGTACACAGGAAACAATAAGAGTTAGCTAGAAAGAAGACTAGACCCTGCAGGCCTTGACTCTTCCAAGATAGGCACACGATTTCTGCTCTGGGGCAGGGATAGCCAGAGACCCGAGCTGGCCAAGGAATCAACACCACCATCCCCGTGTCCTCTCCCTCCAGGTGCTGCCACATCCATGACTGCTGCTACGCTCACCTGAAGCACCACAAATGCAATATTCACTTGGATCGCTACAGCTACAAGTCTTCCCAGGGGAACATCCAGTGCTGTGAGTGCCCAGGCCTCGGGGTTGGAGTTGGAGGCCGAGGAAGAGAGTTCTAGCCTGCATTGCCTTAATGTGCTGTGTGACAATGCACAAGCTACTCAACCTCTGTGTTTTTCTCATGTGTCCAGTGGCAGTAGCTGGGCTGTGGAGGAGAGGCAGGAATGGGGGTAGGAGTATGGAGAGGTCCAATAGGGGCTTTGACCCCTTGTGGATCTGGAAGGCTGGCAGACCTCAGCTTAGATCCCTGACCCACCATTAACTAGCTGTGTGACCTTGAACACGTTGCTTAACTTCTCTGAACCTCCTCTGGAAACTCAGGAAGATAACAGTATTCTACTCCATAAAGTCAATTCAAGAACTAAAATAAGAGCAGACACAATGGGCCCTGCAGATGCATGCTCGATAAATTACACAGGCTATCGACGTTACTGTTAATTTTTTCATCATCATTTGTCCTCAGAGCAGCCCAGCCAGGAGGCAGCACCACCCTGGTGATCTCTATTTTGCAAACAAGGAATCTGAGACTAGAGTGAACTGTTTGCTCAGGGTGACACAGATGTAAATGTCGAAACCTGGGCTGTAACCCAGGTCACCTGGCCCCTGGGTTCATGCACAGAGAAAGGTGGCAGGTCCCAGGGCTGGGAGTTGAATGGGCTCATTAGCTGTCACTGTTAATTGAGAACTTAACAATAAAAACAGTAATAGTCAACATTTACTGACCACTTACTATGTGCTGAGGGCTTTGCCTTCTTGCTTTAATCTTTTATATATACATACATATATATATATATATATATATTTTTTTTTTTTCAGATTCTTTTCCCTTATAGGTTATTCAAAATATTGAGTACAGTTGCCAGTGCTATACAGTAGGTCCAGGTCTTCTTACCCCCATTTTACAGATCATGAAACTGAAGCACCGTGGTCCTTTCCTCAGAGGCTTTGCGCATGCTGTTCCACCTGCCTGGAACAGTCCCCTCCTCCACCCTGACTTTCGGGAATGGGGGCAAACCCTTCCGATCTCAGCTCAAATGGCTCTTGACACTGAGTCAGATCCCACCCGTTTCCCATCTCGTAGCCCCTGCATTGTTCCTCACTCCCGGGTAGCACAGTTGCTGGCACTCATTTCTGTGGTTCTCTGATATCTGCCCTCCCCAGGGGGGTGTGAACCTCACCTGTCCATTCTGTTCAGTCCTTTCCCCCCAGGGCCTGCCACAGGATAGGTGCTCAACTGTTTTCTGAAGGGATGAATAAACAAAGGAGCAATGGCACACAGGGAGGCCATGGCCCGCGCCCAAGGTCACAGAGCTAGAGTCAGAGTAGCTGGCAAGGGTACCAAAAGCCATGAAAGGGCTGAGCTGCCATCAGCGTCTCCCTCCAGGGGCCCTGAGACACCCCTGCCCCAGCTGGGGAAGGGATAGATGCTAAGTGCCCTCCTCCTCCACCCCGCAGCTGACAAGGGGAGCTGGTGTGAGCAGCAGCTGTGCACCTGTGACAAGGAGCTGGCGCTCTGCCTGCAGCGGAACCTGGACACCTACAAGAACCACCTGCGTTACTACTGGCGGCCCAGCTGCAAGGGCCAGACCCCCACGTGCTAGGAGGAGCCCCCTGCACCGTGCCACGCCCCCTACCCCGCTCCTGGCTTCTTGAGCTCCGGAAGTCCTGCAGGACCACTGCCACCCCCTCAGGATCTAACCCCTGAACCAGCCTGGCTTCTTTAAAGCACTCCCTGGAAAAGGGAGGGTCTTGGCCTTCCCCCACCCACCCCCCACCTTGCCTCTTGGACCTTCTAAATCTTCCCAGCCAAGGCAGCAGCTGTCTCCCCTGAGGGTGGAATGGGGTCTTAGGAAAGGCCAAGGCCAGGGAGCCCCCAGGGATGGTGTTTAGGCCAAAGCAGCGGGCGTTGGGCGTGGGGTCTGGGGGCGAGGTGCAGCAGATTCTTCCTCTACTGCCGCTCCAGGCACCCCCCTCCCCAGGTCCCCCCCCACCAGTCCAATGCACCGTCCAAGCTGCCACTGGAGTGGCCTCTCTAAAGGGTGATATTGATCTTTTTGTCTGCATGACTCTACTTCTTAAAACCCCAAGGTCCTCCACCACCCAGGATAGGGGCGGAGTTTGGGACCTGCACTGTCTGGCACTGTGTCCCTCTCCCTTGGAAGCTTGGGGATCCTTGCGGGCATGGCCTGTGTCTGTCTTGGACTCAGTTGCATCCCTGGTGCCCAAAGCAGTGCCCAGAACCCAGAAGGGACTCCGTAAATGCTTTTTGAGGGAAGGGCTTGTCGACTTAAAAAAAAAAAACGTAACATGAGAGCTGCGAGTTAAGTTTTATTTGGAGCAAAATGAGGACTATAGCCTGGGAGACAGCACCTCAGATAGCTCTGAGAAACTGCTCCAAAGAGGTAGGGGGGAAGATCAATATATATGTGATTTTGGTGAAGGGGGAGCACAGGCCATCGAGCACATTTTTTTGCAGAAGTTTGCTGCTAGTCTCGTGAAGGTTACGGCCAGTCACGAGGAACAGAAATCACCGTGAAGTATTTTAGTGCTTTTCTAGATTTGAGGAGATCCAAGTATTGGGCTCATAAAATCAGCTCCTGAAAATATCTAACTATCTAAAGGCCTGTTCTGCCAGTGTTTCCCAGAGCACAGAGGGCCTCATTTCTGCTCTCCACCCTGAACTCCTTTCAAGGGGTGTTGAAGGTCAGAGGCTGCAGCAGCTCGTGATTGAGTCCTTGTAGAGGTAGTTGGCAAGGGCCAGTGGCAAGTGTCAATTTGCTGTTGACAGGCTGGACCAAGCAGCCCACCCCCTTTGCTCCAGGCACCTGGTCCACAGGCCATGTGTCCTCCAGGCACCCGTTCCTCTCCCGCTGCCAGGCTTTTGCTCAGCCTGGACTTCTACAGCGACGCTCCACTGTCCTGCCGTCTCCAGGTGGCTAAGCCCACGCTAGGCTCCTTGGGGTCCACGGGCAACGTCCTACAGGAGTCTCCCTGGCTGCTTCCTCCCCAGTCCTAAGGGCTCACTCCCGCCTTCGAGCTCCCACGCACTGTATGGGTCTACAACTTGAGTGGCCTATGATGGTCCAGACTGCTCTGACCTCCCTGGGCCAGACTGGAGCTCCCGGAAGATGGAGGCCACCTCAGTTTCATCTTTGTTTCCTCTGCTGCCCCACATAATGGGTGCTCAGTCAACGCTTTGAGATCAAAGGAGCCCATAATGGAGAGATGGTGGTGGGGGCGGGTGGTGTTCGTGCCAGCTAAGCCAGATGTTGGCTGCCACGTGCTCACATCGGCCTCCTTCTCTTGAGGGTTGCCCTTGGCTGCTGGGAGCTACCGTGCCCATCACCCACCCCAGCCCGCCCACCTCTAACCAATGAGTTGGGAGAATAATACCATGTAGGGCATAACTGCCCCCCGCCTCGTGCAGGACCATCTGGGTCACACGCTGTGTGCCCCAGTGCTCCTCGTGGGGTCAGACTAGATGTCTTGCTTTGTCCCCTGGCCTATCCTGTTTTCCTTGTCCTCCTACAGGTTTTTCCTGAGACCACTCCCTCAATAAATCATTCACTTGCACAAGAATTCCCATCTCAGGCTTGGCTTTTAGGGAAACTAACTTTGGATGGATGGATGGATGGATAATATTTTCATATAAGGAGTCACAATCTGTCATTCATATGTGATTAGCGGTATTTCCAGCTACGCGGCTAGGGCACCTGGAGCCACCCACACCCTCCTGCCCGTAACACACATCTGTGAAACAGCTGACCAAGGGGTTTTCCTTCCATGTGAAGCTCAGTGGCTCATGCTGGAGACCGTAATAGGAATAAAGAACTACGGGTGCTGGGTTCGAATTCCAGGGAATTCCCTGGCGGTCCAGTGGTTAGGACTCCACTCTCTCACTGCCAAGGGCCCGGGTTCAATCCCTGGTGGGGGAGCTAAGATCCGCAACCTGTGCCCTGCGGCCAAAAAAAAAAAAATTCCATTATACCACTGGCCAGCCAGGTGACCTTATATGAGAAATCTAGGTTTCCTCGTGTGTGAAGTATAGATGGAAATACTAAAATAAAAGAAGATGAGGCTAATGTATTAAACGAGATTAATGCATATTAAGCCTTAGCACAGTGCCTGGCCCATAGTAATCCCTCTTTCAAAATTAACTCTGTTATTACTGTTGTTGTTGTTGTCGTTATGCAGAGGGCAGATCTGAAGTCACCCCCAGAATGAAACAGGAGGAGAAAATAGTTAATCAGTGTTGCCCTCTTTCCACCCAATTCCTCTCTCCTTTCTGCATGAAAGCTGTGTATGTTAGATGCTGATACACGAGGTCCATTTATTCAAGACACACAGTCAAGAGCTGGCGACCCTACCTGCCCATCAGAGGTCCCCTGTGCTAGGCTCTGTGGCTTTGTGACAATATCAGTGTTGGCAGATACGGACATTATTATCCCCATTTTACAGCTGAGCAACCTGAGGCTCAGAATGGGAACAGGAACCTCCACAGGTCCCACAACCAACAAAAGGCAGAGCCAGGATGCCACCCCAAACTCTTCCCCCTCTGCTCCCTGGCACCTGGTCCCATTTGTACCGATCAGGAAGCTTCCATCCAAAAACTGTGACTCAATGGGTTTCAACAATGAGGGCACTTATCACCTCACATGACAAGACATCCAGGAGGAAGGTGGCTCTTCAGTGGCTTGATGATGTCATCAGCACCGGTTTCTTTCCTGGTCTCGGCTGGCCACCCTCACTGTGCTGGCTTTGTCCTCTGGGTGGCTCCCCTTCCCGCTCCAAGATGGCAGCCATCATTCAGCCCTCAAGCCAAGGCAGGATAACATCCAGAGGAGAAAGTGTTGTCTGTTCCGTGTCTCTCTTTAGTAAGCCCTACCACCACCACCCAGCAGACCTCTGGCTCAGGACTGGCCACGTTCAACCATGGTGGCCCCAGACCACCATGGAATCACCATGATTGGTTTAGATTCCTCAGGATTTATTTACTCCTGAGAAGGGACAAGGTCAATGTCCCTGAGCGGAGGAGAACTGCCAGAATCAGGGCTCTTGGGGTTATTGATGGGATTGGTGTTGGACGGGCAAGTCCAGGGCTGGGTCAGGAGGAGGACTCTGCCTGGAGAACCCTCTGTGAGCCAAGCACCTTAGTGTTGGTGCCTGCCCATCACATAGTAGGTGATCAATAGATTGTTGAATGAATAAATGAATGAATGAATCCCAGGTTGGTAAAGACATAGGACTTTGGACCATGAGGTGGGATGGGCAGGTGGGGTCTCAGGGTAGCCAGGACAGAGTCCCCAAAGTAAGGGGAGAACCTCCTGCCCTGTGAGTTCTCATTCTGGGCCAATTTCCAGCTACTGGAATTGGATAAGAGGCACAAAGGAAGGAGAGGCTCACAGGCAGCTTCTGTCCTCCACCTCGTGTCTCACATACCCCAGGATGAAGGAAGCAGATGGAAGGACACAGACTCCGTGCTTCCTCTTTCCTCCAGAGTCAGACTCGGAAAAGGCAGGGGCTGGGAGGGGCGGACAATGAACCCCTGACACTGAACACCTGTGGCGTCCACTCACGCGGTCCTCTTAACTCACTCGGAACACTGGAATTGTCACCTGCGTTTTCCAGCTGCAGAAACTGAAACTCGAGAATGAGTCACTTGCTGATAAATGGCAGGGCTGGTATTCGAACCCGGGTCTCTTTGGCTCCAGGGCCATGTCTCACCCTACCTCCCACACTCTTTATTAGAACAGTTGCTGACTCAGCCCTCCGTGACCCTCAGAGAGGAGCAGCTACCCCCAGGGACAAGGAAGCGAGGTTGGGGTATGGCAAGGAGGGATCCTGGAGGAAGGTATGTATTGACAATAACAGCTGCTCTCAGTTCGAGCCCTCACATTTGGTGCACTTTATCCTGCACTAATCCCCTTCCCACCAGGGGCTGGTCCTCTGTTCACCTGGATGTCGGGTTCCACCTCCATAGGGCGGGAGCCCAGCCCAGGGCAGTGATGGGCCGATGACTTCTCCATGTCTCTGCCAGTTTTTTCTGCTGGATCTTGCTCCTTCCTTCTTTCCTGGGCTGTGCAGGTGGGGCTGGGGCCCCTGTCCCTGCCCCCCCACTTGAGGGGGGATGAGGGTGTTCCCACCTGGGGTCCTTGACATCCTTGCTAATGTCAGCCCGAGAGCTGACCTGACCCCGGGCCAGCTGGATGACCCAGAGTCAGGACCTGCTGTCTCTCTCCCTCTCATTTTTTTCACTTAAAATAAAGGAGAGATTTTAAGACAGTTTGTGAAAACTCGAAGCAGGTCAGAGAAGGCGGTGTGGGGGATGCCTCTCTGTTCCCTCTGCTGTAGGTTCCTGGCCAAGCCGTGCCCACCTTGGGGCTTCTGGAAGGCACTTTCCCGAGCTCTTTGCAAAACTGGCCCCTTCTGTCACCCTGAGCTCAGCTGATAGTCACTCCCTCAGACAAAGCCCGCTCCTGCCCTGCCAACCTGAAGCCACCACCTCTCCGCCCTTACTTGCTCCCTGTCTCCTGCCTTATCTTCTCTGCTTCACAGTTTCTGATGGTTTTCCTCGTCACTTCCTCATCCACTTGTCTATATCACCCCAGAGCTCCACTAAAACGTAAACACGACAAACTCAGGGAGGGACCCCCACCTCACCAGCACCCAGAATGATCCAGAATGACGCCAGAGGCACATGAAATAGCTGCTGAACGAATGAGGATTGATAGGGAAACTTACCCTGTTTCTCTCAACTGGCTACTTCCCAGCCGTGTGACCTCGGGCTAGTGGTTTTACTCCTCTGACCCTCACTTTGTGATCAATCAAATGGGGGTGACAACACCTACCTCTTAAGACTGTTTATGATTCCCACGAAAGGGAATTTTTGACCAAATCTTCATCTCTTTCCCGATGAGCGCTTCCAGTTGGTGAGAAGGTTGAGACAGAGTGAAAGGGGTGGGGTGCCCAGATTGGAAAGGGGGTGTGTTTTATCACCTCCCTGCTTCCTCCCTCGGACTATCAGAAATCAGCCACCCATTCTCTGCCAAGAACACTCCCCTACTCCCAGAAGGCCATAGAAGTGAGGTCAAAGGTCATTCTCCAGGTGGGCCGCTTCATCTGGAGCCCCTTCCAGGGGCCGGGCTGGGCCGGGGCCAGCAGAAGCTAAGGCTGTCCTCTCCTGTTGAGGATCCAGCCCTGAGATGAAGTCTGCCTGTGCTCCTGGTTCTGCTATGGCAGATTGCCCCTCCCAGGCCCCAAACACCCCAGGTCTGGGAACCACAGTGTAGAAGAAAAAACTCAGCTGTGGTAGCTCCTGGCTTCCCGAAAGGGAGATGGGAAGATGCCATTTTCTGGATTTCCCTGCGCTAAGAACCTTACATACGTTTTCTCATTTACACCTCGTTATACATGGCCCTGCCTCACTGTACAGATGAGGAAACAGGCTCTGACAGGTTAAATATCTTGCCAGAGGTGACTCGCTCAGCAGGAAGTGGCAGAGGCCGGGGGCGGGAATTAAAGCCATCGTGGCGCCGCCTTCTCCAGCCCAGATGGGGCACTGCTTAAGGCAGTGTGTTTCTAAATCATTATGAAGGACAAGAATCCCCTGGGGGCTTGCTTAAAATGCAGTTTCCTGGGCCTCACACTCAGAGGATCTGATTTTGTAGGTCTGGGGCGGGGCCCAGAGACCTGCATTTTTTTACAAGTGCTCCTGGAGATTCTGATGCATCTGGATGAGAATCATACTCCCCCTCTCCTCTCTCAGTGGGTCTCCATGACCCTCACATTCCCTATGCTTGGCACCTAGAGCAGGTGGAGTCCATCCCCATGGCCAACCCAAGGGCTGACCAGCCCATTAATACCAAGGTTCCTCCTGTGCCTGCCCAGCTCACGGGACTGAAAGATTGGAGACCCACATTTCAGCTCAGACTCTGTGTAAACCCCATTCTATGGGCCTCCACTGCATCATCTGTCAGACAGGAGGGGGTAGAGAACGGACGTGTGCACACGGCCTTTCACACATTCCCCAGCCTTTCACACATCCCTTTCCTGGTGTTTGGTTTAATATTTCATTTTTACTCTATTTTTTTCAGGTTTCTTGGCCACACCATGCAGCTTGTTGGATCTTAGTTCCCTGACCAGGGATTGAACCCACGCCCTCAGCGGTGAAAGCGCAGAGTCCTAACCACTTTCCCTACTTTATTATTTTTTTAAAGCTTTCTTAATCTAAATAAATTTATTTAAGAAGGGAACTTACAACACCCTGGCAAAGGGAAAACTAGCATCAATTGTCATAAACAGAAGGTGACCATGAAAATAAAACTCTTTTTTTTTAAAATTGGAGTATAATTGCTTTATAATGTTGTGTTAGTTTCTGCTGTACAATTAAGTGAATCAGCCACATGTATACATATATCCCCTCCCTCTTTTGGACCTCCCTCCCCCCTGCATCCCACCCATTTAGGTCATCACAGAGCACCAAGCTGAGCTCCCTGTGCTATATAGCAGGTTCCCACCAGCTATCTATTTTACACATAGTAGCGTATTTATGTCAAACCTAATCTCCCAGTTCATCCCACCCACCCCTTCCCCACTGCCGCCATGTCCACATGTCTTTTCTCTACATCTGGGTCTCTATTCCTGTCCTGCAAATAGGTTCATCTGTCCTATTTTTCTAGATTCCACATACATGCGTTAGTATACGATATTGGTTTTTCTCTTTCTGACGTACTTCACTCTGTATGACAGATTTAGACAGACAAGATGCACAACCAATAGTTGTTGGGTGAAAGAGCAAGCACTTGAGAGGAGCTGAGGACACCCAGCCCCCAAGCTGAGACCACCTTCG
Organism: Orcinus orca; assembly: GCF_937001465.1. Classification (NCBI taxonomy): domain Eukaryota; kingdom Metazoa; phylum Chordata; class Mammalia; order Artiodactyla; family Delphinidae; genus Orcinus; species Orcinus orca. The sequence continues at coordinate 197,440,450 of NC_064559.1, forward strand.
CCTTGATGTTGTCTGAAGGATTGGGAAGGAACCAGAAGGGAAAGAGTGAGGCACCCTGTGAGCCAGTGTTATGTGTCCTCTCCTCTGGGAAGCCCCACAACGGGGGAAATGCCGGGCCGGGTGATGCTGTAGAAGGTCCTGGAAATGAAGGATGAGGAACATGGGGTCTGCTCCTGGAGAGCCCAAGCATGGCAAGGGAAGGGGGCAGGGAAGGAGTACTGTGCTGGGAGACAAAAGACCCCAATGTTAAGCCTGATTTTCTCACTCCTCCGCTGCACGGCCTTGAAAGCGATCAGAATATGCTACCCAAAATATGCCACTTTAGCATAAAATTATTTTGAGCTGAAGGCAACTGAGAATTAACAGATGCATGAAGAGTTCTTTTTCCTCCTGTTACCTGCCTAAAAGCAGATAAAAATTTCCCTTTGAGGAAGGTGCCCTCTGCCCACCACCCTTGAACTAGGGAGAGAAATGCAACTTTGATCATCAAAGACGGGGAGTCAGCTCCAAGATGAGTTTGCATAAGCAGACTTTACTAAAATAGCTCTTACCTTCCATTTCCCCCCCATATATTTCCAGGTTATTTCCCTACAATTTACTGTCCCTTGAAATCTAAACCCTCTTTCCTTCGCAAAAAAGGTAGATGAGTCCCTGAGTCTAACCACTTCTTTGAGTTTCACTTCTTTTCTGTGAACTCCTGTGCATGTAAATATTAATAAATATCATGTGCCTTTTCCCCTATTTATCTGTCTTTTCTTAGTTTAATTTGCAGACCCCCAGGCACTAAACCTAAGAGGGGAGAGGAAAAGCTTTTCCTCACCAACGCTGGTCTGCCATTCCCCATTGACACCAAAGTGACCAAGGTGAAAAAGCTCATGTTAAATGGAAAAATAAAACAAGAAGCACAACTGTATGTTCATCTTGACTGTATTGGGGAAATGTGCCACATGAAAGGTTGGCAGGAGAAATGCTCTAACATAGTAGTCAAAAGTGTGTGTTCAGGGTCCTGAAACTGAGCATGATCCTGTGGGGATCCTGGGCACCGAAGTTTTTCTGTGTCCTCCGTTCCTTGTTTGTAGGGAACAGACTCCGGCCTCCATGACCTTCCCTGAGTCCCAAAGGGCAGATTCAAACAGTTGCTAATCAGGGAAGGGAGGGGACACAGACAAGAGAGGGGCAGCCAAGAAACAATAGTGCAGCCTCGGGGCTCGGTCCTGATTCCACCTCAAGGGATACATATAACAATATCTTTAAGCTCTTTATAGAACCAAACCCCCAACAAATGAAAGATGTCAGCATTCTTCATTCCAGAGAAGACCATCTGAGTCCAGATTAAAGGAACCAGAGAAGCTCATCAAGAAATTACCTGAGACCAGATGAAAGGAGTGCAGGCCCTGCACACACCTTAATCTTATCAGCAACCCCACCCTTGATGAATTGCTATAAAACTCAACAAATCCTCCCAGGATGGGACACACAGTTTTCGAGGGCAGGAGCCTGACGTGTCCCCCTTTGCCTGGCAAAGGAATGAACAATTCTTTTCTAGTTCACCCAAAACTCTGTCTCTGAGATTTGATTCGGCACCTGTGCACAGAGGCCAAGTTTTTGGCATCAGTCCCACACACAAGGGTCTCCTGACTCCTGGGCATGGGATTTTGTCATTGAACCTCTCTGAGCCTCAGTTTCCTGAGGCAGCTATCCTCAGTAGTGAAGCCTGAGGGAACTCAGGAAGGAAACAAAGAATACCTACCATCTAGCAGTCAGCAGACAGCAGCCACCCGCAAAGGTGCAGCTTGAGGAAACCCAGGATGTGAAAACACAGGATACTGGTCCCAGATAGCTGAGGCGCATATCAAAGGAATGATTTCAGTGAGCTCAGACGCTTGCATCTTCCCATATAGAAAAGGGCTCAATTCCTTAACTTGAGATATCTAGTTTTCTTTTATTAACTGTGCCTGTTAATAAATAATAGTCATAATAATAAATTAATACTAAATAATAGTATTAACTACCTGCCCTTTATTGAAAAACTATATATCCTAGCTCCCCCCTCACCTCCTAGGAGCAGTTTTCTCAGGGTTGCTGGAGATGCTGCCTCCTGGGCTTGAAGTCCTAAGAATGTCTGCTGAATAAAACATAACCCTCAGCTTTTAGGTTGCGCACTTTTTTTCAGTCGACGGCAGTCACAGTGGCTTGGGGGGCCAGGGGCAGCCTATGGTTGATACCAACAGGTAACTCTCCTGTCTGGGGACAGCAGGCAGGCTGGCTGAGGTCTACACTGAAATCTTCCCTGAGCATCATGTGAGCAAGGGGCAGCCACATCGATTCAGCACACCGTTCCTGGGCAAAGAGGGCAGGCTCTGGGGTTCATACCCTTTTGCCCTGTTTACCAGCTGTGCTTCCTGGGGCAAGCTCCTTGACTTCTCTGTGCCTCAATCTCTTCACACACAGGACGGGGGCATTCACAGTACTTCCCTCATGAGTGAATATGAGGGTTCCGTGGAACCGTGGTGAAGCACACTTCAGACACCGTCTACACTGGGCTCTGCTCTATTGTGTCAGGCACCAGACAAGGCAGCGGGATTCATAAAGTAGTCCCAGTCAGTCCTCAAGAGCTCACCATTCACACGAGGCACTCGAACATTGCTACAGGGAACCAGCTTGGGTTGGGGAGGCTGCCCCAAACTTCAGGGTCTGAGAACCTGGTTCAAGTGCCACTAACTTGGGTGTGACCTTAAGCAAGACACTTTTCTCTCTGTCTCTCGGTTTCCCACCCAGTAAAATGGGATGTTTTGAGGCTATATTGGATCATGGATTTGAAAATATTTTGAAAAGCATAAAATATTAAAAGGTCTGGGGTGCAGAGCAAGATAAATATTATAGGATATCCCTTACATGTAGAATCTAAAAAAACAGTACAAATGAACTTATTAACAAAACAGAAACAGACTCACAGACATAGACAACAAACTGTGGTTATCAAAGGGGAAGGGGAGAGGGATAAATTTGGAGTATGGGATGAACAGATACACACTACTATATATAAAATAGATAAACAGCAAGGACCTACTGCATAGCACAGGGAACTATATTCAATACAGTGTAATAACCTATAATGGAAATGAATCAAAAAATGTGTATATATAACTGAATCACTTTTCTGTATACCTGAAAATAACACAATATTGTGAATCAACTATACTTCAGTTAAAAAAAGAAGGTCTGGAGTGTTCTACATAGAATGGGAGTCTACACACTATTTACAATTGCCAAGACATGGAAGCAATCTAAATGCCCGTGGACAGCCATGGGCATTGATTCCTTTTCAGCCATAAAAAGGAACGAAATTGGGTCATTTGTAGAGACGTGGATGGTCCTAGAGACTGTCATACAGAGTGAAGTAAGTCAGAAAGAGAAAAACAAATACTGTACATTAACACATATATGTGGAATCTAGGAAAATGGTACAGATGAACCGGTTTGCAAGGCAGAAATAGAGACACAGACGTAGAGAACAAATGTATGGACGCCAAGGGGGGAAGTGTGGGTGGGATGAATCAGGAAATTGGGATTGACATATATACACTAATATGTATAAAATAGATAACTAATAAGAGCCTGCCGTATAGCACAGGGAACTCCACTGTACAGTAGAAACAAACACAACATTGTAAAATAAGTATACGGCAATAAAAATAAAAAATAAAAGATTTCATTTAGTGCTTGGTTTGGGGAAGGCTAGAGTGTCAAAAATGTAAAAAGCCTTAGATCTTTTTAAAAGTTAGAAGTCTCATTCTCTTCAATAATCTAGGATATAATAAACGTTAACATAAACCACAGGAAATGATTCTGATAAGGCAAAATTTTGGTTCCTAGGCAGATTGCCTTTCACAATCTCATTAAGAGCAGACCAATATTCCAAGAAATCGTTGTCATTTTAGCAGAGACAAAACCAAAGTCTAACTTTGCATCAGTGTACTTTTTTTTTTTTTTTTTGGCCATACACGGGACTCTCACTGTTGTGGCCTCTCCCGTTGCAGAGCACAGGCTCCGGATGCGCAGGCCCAGTGGCCATGGCTCACAGGCCCAGCCGCTCCGCGGCATGTGGGACCCTCCCGGACCGGGGCACGAACCCGTGTCCCCTGCATCGGCAGGCGGACTCTCAACCACTGCGCCACCAGGGAAGCCAGCATCAGTGCACTTTTGATATCAAAATTTATTTTTTTAAAAACTTTATAAATAAATCAATTCAGTCTTACCCACTTGACCACATATAAAAATCCATGTTCTGCAAACCTACAACTTTCTACATCCATTTAGGTTTCTCCTTTTTTTTTCTCTCTCTCTCTTTCTCATTCTGGAACAACCAGTCATCTTAATTTAAGACAAAATTACTCTGTTTTTTCTTGAGAAAAACACAGCCATCATACCTTGTATATTTTTCCTTATCAAAAACATATCCTAATTTCCTTGCATACACTGTTCCTCTTATTATTTTTAGTAGTTTTATTGTCATATTTTGATTATAATTTTTAGCCACTAGTAACCTTTATTTAACAGAGAAAACTACAAAGTTTTTTCTGTGAAATAGTGACCTGTCATATACCAGCATTCTGTAGCAGACTAGCCAATTTTACACATACGTGTCACAATTTCTAGAGACGTTTCTTTATAGGTGGTTCCCAACTTACAACTGTTCAACTTATGACCTTTTTGTTTTACGATGCTGCTAATGCCATACGCATTCAATAGAAACCATACTTTGAACTTTGACCTTTTCCTGGACTAGCGATATATAGTGTGATGCTCTCGCGTAATGCTGGGCAGTGGCTGCCACTGCGGCTCCCAGTCAACAACATGATCCTGAAGGTACACGATCAATACACTTACAACCAAGTTGGTGGAGCATATCGTCAGCAGGGGTTTGAGAAGGGAGTTTTCGGTCGACTGAGAAGCTCCCATGTTCTTAATTATCAATTAGACTTAATTAGACTTATGAACAGAGATAACTAGGGCTCCAGCCCAGCTTCTGTGTGCCTAGGGCTCCAATGCAGCTTCTGGAATATACTCAGAACCTTAGGAACCAAAATCTGTCCTTACTGTGCTTCAGTGAACATTTGTCTGGAGCACGGGCTCAGGAGTCAGACTCGTCAATGGGTCCCCAATCAGTGAATCAGGAGTGAAGACAAAGGCTTCAAAGAGACTCACTTAGGGTCCTGGGTGAGAAGTCTGGGGGCCCATTGATGAATCTGATCCTATCTGAGTCTCCAGCACTTTAACCGTTAAAGAAAACCAGAGCTGGACAGTGGTCATAGCAGGAAAAGCAGATTTTTAACCAAGAATGATTTCAGTATAAGAGAAGAGACTTCATATAGAACTGGGGTCAAGTCCAAACACAGCATGGACAAGTGGGGATTGACAGCCAAGGAGCAGGGTGAGGGTCAGTGGATGGAAAATTACTAGGAGGAGAGAGACATCATGGGTAAGGAGGGGATTCTTGCTGAAGGCCGCCCAGGATAATCAGACATTACCTGGGGATGGTGGGGATTGGACATCTGATCAGATATGCAGGGTAGGGGATTCTCGGTAAACTGCATTATGATTCTTGCTTTGGAGGACAATGTCCGAGGACAGGGTCCGGTCAAAAAAGGACCGAGAGGAGCCTAACTCAAGTTTGGTCAAAGAAAGTCCCTGTCAGTAACAAAGTCCCAACTTTAAAAGGCAGAGATGTAACACGTTTGAAGAGAATGTTCTACCGTAAAAGAGGAACAATTTTTTAAAATAATTTTTTAATTAAAAGAGAAAGTTATAAAACATACACACATTTGGGGGACAAAGACAGTGACACATAATTCTGTTTTCATTAGGAGAACACGTCTTTACCCTGGGGGCACTGTTGTAAATTTAGAAATGTACGAAATCAGGACCAGGACCACAGCTTGTCCCGGCCTCTGGGGTCGACATCAGGCTATCCCCATGGATACATGTGAGTACAGAAGGTAAGCTTTGCTCATCTCTTCTGACCTATACAACCTCCCAGCGTCCCCATACCTGACCACTATCTGCTTCACCCTGGAGCCGGTTTATAAATACAGATTTCTGGTCCCCAAACCAGAAGTGCTGATTCAGCTTGGGGAGGTGTATTTTTAACCACAGGTGATTCTGAGACAGCCCTTCTACTGTCAGTCCCTAGGGCAGCCTTAGAAGGCATTGGGTTCCACCTGTGCAGAGCTTTCTTCTCCCCACTAGGATGAAATGCTTAACCCTTTCTATCGCTATAGAGACCGTACCTGACACTGGGAAATTGTGGTCTCTGAGCTGGAGTCACCAGGCCCCCCTGTATTGGTAGGTGGGGCTGAGTGACCTCTTCATGGCCTGAGAGTGCATGACCCGGGTCCTTTATGCGCAGTGTCCGTGCTCTTTGCTTGCCCTGGTGGAGGGAGATGGAGTAGAATCTGTAGGGAGGCTGCTGGCCCATGGCATTAAATGATGCCTCCTTAAATGATAGCCTCCTGGTTTAACTCAAAACTCCTTCATCACGCATCCCATCCTCATCACGTGTGGAGTGCTTGTCTATTGCCTGTCTGTCTCCTTCCCTAGACCGAGCTTCTCGAGAGAGAGAGAGAGAGAGATTTATATGATGTTGTTGTCGAATCTCTGTGTCCCTAGGGCCCAGCCAGGCCCAGCACAAGCAGGTGTCCCATAAACGTGCACTGAAGAACTATTGACTTGTCCTCTATGGGGACCCAAAAGAGGAACAATGACCTGTGCTGGGGAAGCTGGGACAGGTGTCACCTGGAAGCAGCATTTAGGCCTGGCCTTGGTGGGTGGGATGGACGGGGAGACAAATGTTCCAGGCTCAGAAACGCACAGCCCCTGGATTGGCTGTAGCACTGCTTGTCCCAGGCCCAGTTTGGGTCTCCCCACAGCTGCTGCCTCTCACCCACAGCTGCGGCTACTGCTTCCGGAGAGCTCAGTGGCGCTCCCCCAAATGGGACCACTACAACCACTGCATCACCAGTTGCCACATCCAATGTGGTAAGGGCTTCACGGGGCAACCTGGGAAGACGAGGAGAAGACCACCTTCTGCCCTGGACACCAACCTTGGCCCCTAGGGCTTGTGTTTGGAGTCAAAACTCTTGGGCTTGGGTTTAATGGTACTCTCCCATGACAAGGGCCATTTATTGAGTGCCTACTGTATGCCAGGCACTGCAGTGGGTAATTTATGTGCATCGTATCATCAAATATTCCCAACAACCTAGCGAGGAAGGTGTTATTAGTCATTTGACAGCTGAGGCTTAGGGAATGAACTCACAGCCCGGAAGGAATGTGGCGAGGAAATCCGCAGAGCTACAATGTGAGTCCCTCTCGGATCCCAAAGCCCTTACACGCTAGCTCTCCATGACTGAAACTCAGTGGCTTGGGTCTCTGTTTTCCAATCAGGTGCCACACACCTGTGCTTATGTCCTGTTCCTTTGCTGGGTAGTTATGGAATATTTAGGGACTGATGCTATCACAGGCTTGGAGATCCACTGTCAAAAGCCTAGTCCAAATCTAATATTTGAAGAGAAGCGTGAGGGAGTCAGACATCGAGCCCCATGGGAGACTTTATGTGGTTTCGTATAATTAAGGCTAAGACATGGAAGCCACTTAGATGTTTGCAACTTCAGAGCCAGGCGGGCCCTGAGAGGTCACGTGAACAAGGGTTTCTCAAATCCTTTTGATGGCAACCCGCACAATGTAATAAAATTGACACCCGGACCCAGTCAACCCACATATACACTCCCAGGATAGAAACACAGTTTGCTGAAGCAGCACTTTATGACTTGTGCTATATCGGCACAAGCATGCACACACACATGCATGCACACAAGCGTACGCACGCGTGCACAAGCCAGAAGCAGCCCTCTAAACTCATGTCACGATCCACTAATGGAGCAGGGCTACAGTGAAAATTATCTCTCAGACCCGCGCCTGTGGGAAAGCTGAGGTCAGGCAGGGTAAGGGGCCTGCCTAAGGATACCCAGGACGTGTGCAAAGTCAGACTAGAATCTGGTGTCTAGTTCCCAATACTTCTAGTTATCCAAAATACTGACTAATAGAATGTTAACCCGGGTGAGCGTGTAGGAGGTATTTGGATGCTTTGGGATTCAAAATCCCTACAGCCAGACAGGGTCATACTGTGCTGCTTGGAGGGCTCAGAAGCTCAGTGCCTCTGGGTCACTTCTGTGTCCATCAGGTTTCACTGATCCCTGGGAGTCTCGGTGGCCGGGCACCCCCCAAACCCGATCTTCGGTATTGAGTTCCTAATTCTGACTCTGGGCTGTGGTTTCTGAGAAGACGTAGATGTGACCCCTGCTCTCTGGGCATCTGTGATCTAAGGCAGCACTGATGGAAGCAAATGAGGCAGCAATGCGCAGGCAGTCTGACTCATGGACATTTACCAGGAGCCCCCTCTGTGCCAGGTCCTGTAGCAAGCAAGGCAGGGAGTGCTGAGAGCAATGAGGCATGGGCCCTGCCCCTGTGAGCTCAGCCTCTGGATTTGCACAGTCTCAGGTTCAAACCCTCACTCTGCCTTTGTCTGGTTGCATGGCCGAGATTACATGCTCAGCCTCAATTTACTCATCCATTAAATGGGATAATCACCCCCACCTGTTGGGTTGTTTGGGAGGATCAAATGAGATAACCTCTATGAAAGTCCCTGGCACATAGTAGGCAATCAGCAAGTGGTAGCTTTTATTATTATTACTGATAAGAAGAGGATGCAATTCACAGTTATAGATAGGGAATGAACATTCCAGAAGGGAAGAAACAGCATGAGCGGAGGCAGAGTGGAAAGCATAGGGCAAGATTCGAGGAACAGATGTTTTTGGAAGTAGGGAGTAATCGGGAGAGCAAACTGGAAGCACACTACAGCCACAGGCGGAAAGACCATTGTCAGACTGAAGAATTTGGCAATAGGGAGCCATTGAAGGCCTTGGAGGAAGGGAATGATGTAATTGGAGCGCATGATAGAATAGATGGATAGAGGACGCTTGATTGATAGTAGCAAACCCTGCCAGGAGCTCACTTATCCTATAGTTGTGGCTTTCGGAAATTAGCAGGAAATGGGATTCTGTCACCATCCTGGGAGGCTTCCAGGAGGTGGCAGGATTTCTAAAGTTCCCGAAGGAGGCTCTTGCCACTTGGGTGGGATGGGTTGGGTCTCTCTGATTGGCTAACTGGAGCTGAGCACTCCGGTTTCCTTGCTGGGCTGCTACAGGTCCCAGGAGCAAGTGCCAGAAGCCGATCTGCAGGAGTGACCAGAAGTTGCCCTTGTGTCAACTGCAGCCAGCCTCTGGACACATCCAATGGCTGGAACCTCATTTTCAAGAGCAAGCCATGCAGGAAGTCCATGTTCCCCTAGTGGACATTAGGACACTGAGTTATCTTCTCCCATCCCCCCGGCCCTCTGAGGATACCAACTAGCATGGCTGTCTAATAAATTGCCCATCCCCTCATCCAGTGCAGGCCCAGACCAGGGAGACATCAGTGACTGGGAGGCCAAAGGTTGGGCCCAGCGCTGGTCCAGACTGCTCCACCAAGGAGGTAAAATGCCACAACCACTGTATTTTCGGCCCAAATTTTCAGTTCTCTGTGCTCCCACACTGGTCTGTGAACTCCTTGAGGGTAGGGACTGTGTCTCATTCATTCATTCATTTGTTCATTCAGTCACTTATTCATTCAGCAAACACTTGTTGAGCACCTGCCATGTGGCAAGCACGCTGTTAGGCACTCAGAATCCCACTGTTATCAACCAGGGTTTGGTCAGAGTGGCAGAACTACTAAGAGGTACCTAGATATAAAATGAGGGATTTTTTTTTTTTTTTTTTGCGGTACGTGGGCCTCTCACTGTTGTGGCCTCTCCCGTTGCGGAGCACAGGCTCCGGACATGCAGGCTCAGCGGCCATGGCCCACGGGCCCAGCCGCTCCACAGCATGTGGGATCTTCCCGGACCGGGGCACGAACCCGTGTCCCCTGCATCGGCAGGCGGACTCTCAACCACTGTGCCACCAGGGAAGCCCAAATTGAGGCATTTTAACAGGGATTTGTCTTTCTGTGATGCTGGGAGCCCATGAAACAGTCTGTGAGAGGCTATTCCCTTCTGTGCTGTTGCTGGCTGCCTGAAATCTTACAGCCCAAGTGGCAGGGCAAACTGGAACTGCAAGGATAGGTGGAGCCCAAGAGGAAAGCCTAGAATACCCTTCTGCATCTCACCACCTCCAAGTCTTCACCCAGAGAAGATAAAGGAGGCGATCTGGCAGGACCCAGAGTTGCTGCAGCCCTGGCTTCTTCGCCACAACAGCACAGTGAGCCAGCAGATACAGGACAACGTGCATTAGCCGCAAATGTATCCCATGCCGGGCTCCGACTTTCTGATTGCACAAATCAAGTGACGTCTAGTCCACCTCTGCTTCCAAATCTCAGGCCAAACATCTCTTAAGAGACCCATGCTAAACTGGAACTCTGCAGGGATGGGAATTCTGGGAAATACAGCTTCAGCATAGCTAAGTGACACAGTACAGATCCATGACAGTCTATCCCTTGTTGACTTGGCACCCACACACATCTCTTTCAACCACTCTTAACCTCCAAATAAAGACAATAGCAAAATCCTGTTTCTGCCTAACATAACGAGTACAACTTGAAACACACTAACATCCCCTAAAGAGGATACCAAGTCCTTTTACACATCATTGGGTCATGCTCATTTCTATTCCAGTTGGGTCGTAACCCCCTTTTGATATTCTCTGATTTAGATACTGAGATGTAAGTTTAGCTGCATGAACACAGCTTCTGCATGACAGGAGGGCCACCCCAGAGGAGGTCTGTAACGTTGCAGCTGTCCACATGCATGGAGTGCCAACACATCGTGGACAACCATCTGTAAGACAGGCCCAGAACTTTTTCTTCCTTGGGCATCTGGTCGTGGGGAACTCACCCATGAAGTCACTGGTACAGATTAAGAAAAAGGAGACAATACAGCAGGTCTAGGGGCCGTGGACCTCTGTGCCCCTTACTTATGCAGCTCACCTGGGCCTTCTGCTCCTGTTTAGGTCCAGATATTATGATGTGATGATGTAATTGCTGTCATGCACACCCAGTTTCGTAACCTGGTGGGTCAGATAACAGCCAGTCTCATGATAACTTGTTAACCCAAGGTCAAGAATTCAGTCTCCCTGAAGAACCATTAGCAAGCCAGATGTTGTTTCTCAAAAGGAGAACAGTTATCTGCAGCTGATAGAGGGGCTTTGCTCCAAAATCCTAAGGGTTTACCCTGTGCTTTACCAGTAGGGCCCTGTGAAATCTTCCATGTGACATTTCTACCTGCACACACTCAACAACCATTGGTGTCCTGGGTCTCTTGTGCATTTTCAGTTTGGTAACAGCTATAATTAACACACCCCCATGTATGTGTGCTCTACAGATGATTTTTCATGTTTGAGGGGGGTCCCAGTTGTATCTGAAGCCCACTTTCAAATGCCAGTGAGGGCCTGTACTCACAAGGCAACCTGTCCTTAAGTGTCTGTGTATCTGTGTCATCTGCCAACTTCTGTATAAAGATCTATCCAGGGAGGCATTTACGGTCTGGTCTGTACATTACAGTATCTCCCTTGAAAGGGTGGGGGATGTGATTTTGAAAGGGAGACCTTCCCGATGGTTCTCTTTACAGCCAAGGAATAGTCAAGAGAGCAGGCAAGGAGACCAGCTCTTCCCAGGTTACAGGGACCGCGTGACTCCATCATTTCCCCATGGCTGCTCTCTGCAGTGAGAGTGGGGCAGGGGAGCACCATGGAGGACCTCAGTGGGGTCCCCTCTACTGAGGATGAAACCAGTGCACCAGCGAGTCTAACCACCAAAGGACAGACTCTGGAATCCCCAGAGGGAGTCAGAGCAGAGAAGAAATAGAGCTGGCTCTCAGGCTGAATCCAGGGGATTCTCCTAAGAACTGCCAATGTGGGTGAGTCCCTGAACCACTCCAGGTTCCATTTTCTCTCTTTTGGGGCCAGAGTTGAAGACAGTGGGATAGTGGTCAGAACCTAGAGTCTGGAACGAGGATCTGAGGTCTAAACCTACTTCTGCTATTGATGTGCTGTGTGACTTTGGGAAAGTCTCCTAACCTCTCTGGGCCTCAGTTTCTTGGTAGATAAATGAAGGCTCTCCATGAGCCCTTCCAGCTCAAACCCATGTCAGCCTGTGGTGTTGCTTTCATAATATTGCAACATCCCTCATCCACAAATGCCTGTCTGAATACCAGTGCTTTGAGCTTACTTGGATGCCCCAGTAAGAGGGGCCTGAATGCAGCCCCCTCCTGCAGAGCTTACCAGCAAGACACCACCCTGCCTGCCACCTGACCCTGACGGGAGAAGGGAGAAGCCTGGGCTGAGGTCTCTTCTCCATCATCCAGAATATCACAATTGAAGAGAAATGGCATTGAGAGTGAAGCTCTCAATTTCCTTTACATACCTATTTAAAAATGGATTTGGAAAATGGCTCTGATCAAAAAAATTTCATGAGCGAATTGGACATTTGAATTGCTTTCTTTGTTACTCTGTCAAATTTAGACGCGAGTCCATAGCAAACTTTTCGAAAACACTATTACATTCAGGGTAATTGCATAAAATTAAATTTTATTTTGAAAATGTTCAACATTGGAGGTTTTTAAATATAGATCCCATTTATCATGTGGTTATTTTGGGATTTGTCAATGGAAGGAAGCCAAATGTCCTTTCTTGGAAAGGACTCTCCTTTGTTTTGGGATGTGTCCTTTCTTCCTGCAGTCTGGGTATCAGAACACCCTTTCTTTTATGAATAGATAGATGAGGTGGGCTCTTTAGTGTCCTTCCTTGGTAAAAATAAACCCCATAGTTGAACTTTTTTTTATATATAAATTTATTTATTTTTGGCTGTGTTGGGTCTTCGTTTCTGTGCGAGGGCTTTGTCTAGTTGCGGCAAGCGGGGGCCACTCTTCATCGCGGTGCGCGGGCCTCTCACTATCGTGGCCTCTCTCGTTGCGGAGCACAGGCTCCAGACGCGTAGGCTCAGTAGTTGTGGCTCACGGGCCCAGTTGCTCCGCGGCATGTGGGATCTTCCCAGACCGGGGTTCGAACCCATATCCCCTGCATTGGCAGGCAGATTCTCAACCACTGCGCCACCAGGGAAGCCCGAACTCTATTTTTTTAATGTCTTGCTCTGTGAAATCCCAGAACCTCAGCCTCGCCAGGTCATCATCAAGGTAGCTTTGGGATTCCCAATTTACATCGCAAAAAACATTACAGTTTCTTTTTTTTTTTTTTTTGCGGTACGCGGACCTCTCACTGTTGTGGCCTCTTCCATTGCGGAGCACAGGCTCCGGACGCGCAGGCTCAGCGGCCATGGCTCACGGGCCCAGCCGCTCCGCGGCATGTGGGATCTTCCTGGACCGGGGCACGAACCCGTGTCCCCTGCATCGGCAGGCGGACTCTCAACCACTGTGCCACCAGGGAAGCCCTACAGTTTCTTTTTTAAAGAGACCAGAAATCAGAGGGGTTCAGTAATGAGCCTGAGACCACACAGCTGGAGAAGCCAAGTTGGCATTCAAATGCGGCACTCTCTGGTCTGGAAGCCCAAGACGGCACGATTGCCAATCATCTTCTCCCTGCTCCCTGGAGGAAGAATGAGGTCCAGTGCTTGGTTCGAGTGGACCCAAGGTTTAAGGAGATGAGCCCCAAAGAAGGCTTGGTACTCATCCCAGGAAACCTTCTAGTTACTAATCTGTACCTTCTTCCTCTGAGGGAACATGGTTAATGCTGGGTCTGGTGCCCCAACAGCAGAGAAAGAGGTGCAGGCAATCCTCCACAGCAGGGGAAATACCTGTGTGGTTATTATTAGTCTTGAGAAGGAATTTTATTTAATATCTATGTGGCAGAATTATGGAGTCACTTTTGCTTCCACTTCTGTGAAAATTCTCTACAGGATGGTAGTGATAACCCAACTGCAGAACTGAAAAGTCAATGCATCCCAGGAAAGCCTCCCTCCTGGAGAAGCAGGGCTGTCTTCAGGGATGAGGAGAAATACAGCTGGCCTGGAGTGAAGGGCGAGCTTTCAGCACCAGAGTGGCTGATCTCACAAGTGGAGGCCGGGGACCCTGACCTTGCCAAGTCTAATGACCAGAGTCACGCTCCTGGAACTCTGGAGGATGAAGTGTGGCTGTGGGCCTCCTCCGAGCCCAGTGGAACATCAAGAAAGAATGAGGTCCCAGACCTGGGAGCCTCTCTGGGGATTCCAGCAGAGTGGGTAAGCTCTGTGCTGTACGAGAGGGTGTAAGAATCTTGGTCCAGGAGGAGCTCACTGAGGCGACTAGATGCAGAGGAAGTTGGGAAAGTATTGATAAAGAGGGTTGTAGCTCCTCATGTTTCTTTTCAGACAGTAGACGAAACGCCGGTCACAGGCGCAGAGCTGCATCTGGCAGAGGGACCCACGTCCTGCAAACAGGACACCAAATGCAGGATGAGGAAGAAGAGATGCTCTGTGACACTGACTCTGGACTTGCTTCAGTCCGGACTTGCTGCTAGCCTGAGCAGACTCCCCAGTCTCCTTCCTGCCCTCAGTCTAACGTGGGAGGCACAGCATCTACACTGGGGGTGCAAAACCCGATGGAAGAGGCACAGCTGCTGCCCAGGGCGAGGTTTCAGCTGAGGGAGACACAACTCCTGCCCTCAGGGAGTCCCCAGTCTGATGGAGGACACGCATTCCCTCCCCATCAGACTGGGAGCTCTCAGTCTGGTGATGGAGACAGCCCTGTCTCTGGAGGAACTTCAGTTCTCAGAGAGGAGACACCATCCCCAGATTTAGCTTTGAACTCAGAAGGACCTGAGCTTGAATCCCGACTCTAGCTGTGTGCACTGGCAAGGCTTTGAGTCTGTTTCCTCATCTGTAAAGTGGGGACTAAAGCCACCCCACAGCGAGCAAAAGGACATATGGAAAGCGCTTGACCCCTAATACATGCTGAGTCTAAGATGTTTCCGCCCGCCCCCTAGAGGTCAGATACAGCTGCAACAATCCTCCCCCTGTTGCCCCCATCTCTGCCCCCCCAAGATATAGACTGGCTGACCTCTTGGGGCACCTGACTTCAGAGGCAGCAGGGACCCAGGCTCTTCCAGTGGCCTGAATGGAAGCCCCAGCCTTACCACAGGTGACCAGGCCGCATGCAACTCTGTATCTGTACACCTGTGTCAAGGCATTGCAGCCTTTTTTCTCCAGCCGCGCGTAGCAGTGGTCATGCATCCAACAGCACCTGTCAATGCAAGAGCTTTAGATCCTGAGCAGAATGGGCCTGTCCCTTGAGCAGAGGCCATCATGGTTGGTGAGATCTGACCAAGAAAAAATCTCATGATATGGCTGAGTCCTTCCTGCTCTTCCATTAAGTCTGTCCCACACATGTACCAGTTCACGGACCAGCTCTTTCCTCCTGGGCCCACGGTGAGACTACATTTCCCAGCCACCCCCCTTGCAGGTATGTGTGGTCACATGACGAGGCTGGCACCCTGGAAAATGTACAGCACTTCTAGACCTACCCATAAAAATCTCCCACTCTAGGAGACCTTCAAGATGGCGGAGGAGTAAGACATGGAGATCACCTTCCTCCCCACAAATACATCAGAAATACATCTACATGTGGAACAACTCCTACAGAACACCTACTGAACGCTGACAGAAGACCTCACACTTCTCAAAAGGGAAAAGACACCCTCAGGAGACCTACACACAGAGGTGGGGCCAAATCCAAAGCTGAACCCCAGGATCTGTGCAAACAAAGAAGAGAAAGGGAAATCTCTCCCAGCAGCCTCAGGAGCAGTGATTAAATCTCCACAATCAACCTGATGTACGCTGCATCTGTGGAATACCTGAAGAGACAACGAATCATCCCAAAATTGAGGCGGTGGACTTTGGGAGCAACTGTAGACTTGGGGTTTGCTTCCTGCATCTAATTTGTTTCTGGTTTTATGTTTATCTTAGTTTAGCATTTAGAGTTTATTACCATTGGTAGATTTCTTTATTGATTTGGTTGCTCTCTTCCTTTTTTATATATATATATTTTTTATATATATATATATATATCTTTTTTTCCTTTTTCTCTTTTTGTGAGTGTGTGTGTATATGCTTCTTTGTGTGATTTTGTCTGTATAGCTTTGTTTTGACCATTTGTCCTATGGTTCTCTCTGTCTGTTTTTGTTTTTTGGGTTTTTTTTAGTATAGTTTTTAGCGCTTGTTATAATTTGTGGATTTCCTTTTTGGTTTCGTTGCTCTCTTCTTTCTTTTTTTAATTATTTTTTTATTTTTAATAATTTTTTTTATTTTAATAACTTTTTAATTTTATTTTTTTTTCTCCCTTTTCTTCTGAGTCGTGTGGCTGACAGGGCCTTGGTGCTCTGGCTGGGTGTCAGGCCTGTGCCTCTGAGGTGGGAGAGCCAAGTTCAGGACATTGGTCCACCAGAGACCTTCCAGCTCCACATAATATCAAACAGCGAGAGCTCTCCCAGAGATCTCCATCTCAAAGCTAAGACCCAGCTCCAGTCAATGACCAGCAAACTACAGTACTGGACATCTTATGCCAAACACCTAGCAAGACAGGAACACAACCCCATACATTAGCAGAGAGGCCACCTAAAATCATAATAAGGTCACAGACACCCCAAAACACACCACCAGACGTGGTCCTGCCCAGCAGAAAGACAAGATCCAGCCTCATCCACTAGAACACAGGCACTAGTCTCCTCCACCAGGAAGCCTGCACAACCCACTGAACCAACCTTAGCCACTGGAGACAGACACCAAAAACAATGGGAACTACGAACCTGCAGCCTGCGAAAAGGAGACCCCAAACCAGTAAGTTAAGCAAAATGAGAAGACAGACAAACACACAGCAGATGAAGGAGCAAGGTAAAAACCCACCAGACCAAACAAATGAAGAGGAAATAGGCACTCTACCTGAAAAGGAATTCAGAGTAATGATAGTAAAGATAACAGAAATTTTGGAAATAGAATAGAGAAAATACAAGAAACGTTTAACAAGGACCTAGAAGAACTAAAGAGCAAACACACAATGATGAACAGCACAATAAATGAAATTAAAAATTCTCTGGAAGGAATCAATAGCAGAATAACTGAGGCAGAAGAACAGATAAGTGACCTGGAAGATAAAATAGTGGAAATAACTACCACAGAGCAGAACAAAGAAAAAAGAATGAAAAGAATTGAGGGCAGTCTCAGAGACCTCTGGGACAACATTAAATTCACCAACATTTGAAGTATAGGGGTCCCAGAAGAAGAAGAGAAAAAGAAAGGGACTGAGAAAATATTTGAACAGATTATAGTCGAAAACTTCCCTAATATGGGAAAGGAAATAGTCAATCGAGTCCAGGAAGTGCAGAGAGTCTCATATAGGATAAATCCAAGGAGAAACATGCCAAGACACATATTAATCAAACTATCAAAAACTAAATACAAAGAAAAAATATTAAAAGCAGCAAGGGAAAAACAACAAATAACATACAAGGGAATCCCCATAAGGTTAACAGCTGATCTTTCAGCAGAAACTCTGCAAGCCAGAAGGGAGTGGCAGGGTATTTAAAGTGATGAAGGAGAAAAACCTACAACCAAGATTACTGTACCCAGCAAGGATCTCATTCAGATTCAATGGAGAAATCAAAAGCTTTACAAAGCTACGAGAATTCAGCACCACCAAACCAGCTTTACAACAAATGCTAAAGGAACTTCTCTAAGTGAGAAGCACAAGAGAAGGGAAAGACCTACAATAACAAACACAAAACAATTAAGAAAATGGTAATAGGAACATACATATTGATAACTACCTTAAATGTAAATCAATTAAATGCTCCAACCAAAAGACATAGACTGGCTGAATGAATACAAAAACAAGACCCAAATATATGCTGTCTACAAGAGACCTGGGAACACATACAGACTGAAAGTGAGGGGATGGAAAAAGATATTTCATGCAAATAGAAATCAAAAGAAAGCTGGAAGGCTTCCCTGGTGGCGCAGCGGTTGAGAGTCTGCCTGCCAATGCAGGGGACGTGGGTTTGTATCCCGGTCCGGGAAGATCCCGCATGCTGAGGAGCAGCTGGGCCCGTGAGCCATGGCCGCTGAGCCTGCGCGTCTGGAGCCTGTGCTCTGCAACTGGAGAGGCCACAACAGTGAGAGGCCCGTGTACCGCCAAAAAAAAAAAAAAAAAAAAAGAAAGCTGGAGTAGCAATTTCTCATGTCAGACAAAATAGATTTTAAAATGAAGACTATTACAAGAGACAAAGAATGACACTACATAATGATCAAGGGATCAATCCAAGAAGAAGATATAACAATTGTAAATATTTATGCACCCAACATAGGAACACATCAATACATAAAGCAAACGCTAACAGCCATAAAAGGGGGAATCGACAGTAACACAATCATAGTAGGGGACTTTAACACCCCACTTTCACCAATGGACAGATCATCCAAAATGAAAATAAATAAGGAAACACAAGCTTTAAATGTACATTAAACAAGATGGACTTAATTGATATTTATAGGACATTCCATCCAAAACCAACAGAATACACTTTCATCTCAAGTGCTCATGGAACATTCTCCAGGATAGATCATATCTTGGGTCACGAATCAAGCCTCGGTAGATTTAAGAAAATTGAAATCGTATCAAGTACCTTTTCTGACCATAATGCTATGAGACTAGATATCAGTTAGAGGAAAAAAATCTGTAAAAAATACAAACACGTGGAGGCTAAACAATACATTACTAAATAACCAAGAGATCACTGAAGAAATCAAAGAGAAAATTTTAAAAACCTAGAAACACATGACAATGAAAACACGATGACCCAAAACTTATGGGATGCAGCAAAAGCAGTTCTAAGTGGGAAGTTTATAGCAATACAAGCCTACTTCAAGAAACAAGAAACATCTCAAATAAACAACTTAACCCTACACCTAAAGCAATTAGAGAAAGAAGAACAAAAACCCCCCTAAGTTAGCAGAAGGAAAGAAATCATAAAGATCAGATCAGAAATAAATGAAAAAGAAATGAAGGAAACAATAGCAAAGATCAATAAAGCTAAAAGCTGGTTCTTTGAGAAGACAAACAAAATTGATAAACCATTAGCCAGACTCATCAAGAAAAAAAGGGAGAAGACTCAAATCAATAGAATTGGAAATGAAAAAGGAGAAGTAACAACCGACTCTGCAGAAATACAAAGGATAATGAGAGATTACTATAAGAAACTCTATGCCAATAAAATGGACAAACTGGAAGAAATGGACAAATTCTTAGAAAAGCACAACCTTCCAAGTCTGAACCAGGAAGAAATAGAAAATATAAACAGACAAATCACAAGCACTGAAATTGAGACTGTGAATAAAAATCTGCCAACAAACAAAAGCCCAGGACCAGATGGCTTCACAGGTGAATTCTGTCAAACATTTAGAGAAGAGCTAACACTTATCCTTCTCAAACTCTTCCAAAAGATAGCAGAGGGAGGAACACTCCCAAACTCATTCTCCGAGGCCACCATCACCCTGGTACCAAAACCAGACAAAGATGTCACAAAGAAAGAAAACTACAGGCAATATCACTGATGAACATAAATGCAACAATCCTCAATACAAGTAAACAGAATCCATTAAAAGGATCATACACCATGATCAAGTGGGGATTATCCCAGGAATGCAAGTATTCTTCAATATACGCAATTCAATCAATGTGGTACACCATATTAACAAAGTGAAGGAGAAAAACCATATGGTCATCTCAATAGATGCAGAAAAAGCTTTTGACAAATTCAACACCCATTTATGATAAAATCCCTCCAGAAAGTAGGCAGAGAGGGAGCTTACCTCAACATAATAAAGGCCAGATATGACAAACCCACAGGCAACATCATCCTCAATGGTGAAAAACTGAAACCATTTCCTCTAAGATCAGGAAGAAGAGAAGGTTGTCCACTCCCACCACTATTATTCAACATAGTTTTGGAAGCTTTAGCCACGTCAATGAGAGAAGATAAAGAAAGAAAAGGAATCCAAATCAGAAAAGAAGAAGTAAAGCTGTCACTGTTTGCAGATGACATAATACTATACATAGGGAATCCTAAAGATGCTACCAGAAAACTGCTAGAACTAATTAATGAATCTGGTAAAGTAGCAGGATACAAAATTAATGCACAGAAATCTCTGGCATTCCTATACACTAATGATGAAAAATCTGAAAGAGAAATTAAGGAAACACTCCCATTTACCATCACAACAAAAAGAATAAAATACCTAGGAATAAACCTACCTAAGGAGACAAAAGACCTGTATGCAGAAAACTATAAGACACTGATGAAAGAAATTAAAGATGATACAAACCAATGGAGAGATACACCATGTTCTTGGATTGGAAGAATCAGCATTGTGAAAATGACTATTCTACCCAAAGCAATCTACAGATTCAGTGCAATCCCTATCAAACTACCAATGGCATTTTTCACAGAACTAGAACAAAAAATTTCACAATTTGTATGGAAACACAAAATACCCCGAATAGCCAAAGCAAACTTGAGAAAGAAAAACGGGCTGGAGGAATCAGGCTCCCAGACTTCAATCTATACTACAAAGCTACAGTGATCAAGACAGTATGGTACTGGCACAAAAACAGAAATATAGATCAATGGAACAGGATAGAAAGCCCAGAGATAAACCCACGCACATATGGTCACCTTATTTTTGGTAAAGGAGGCAAGAATATACAATGGAGAGAAGACAGCCTCTTCAATAACTGGTGCTGGGAAAACTGAACAGCTACATGTAAAACAATGAAATTAGAACACTACCTAACACCATACACAAAAATAAACTCAAAATGGATTAAAGACCTAAATGTAAGGCCAGACACTATAAAACTCTTTGAGGAAAACCTAAGCAGAACACTCTATGACATAAATCACAGCAAGATCCTTCTTGACCCACCTCCTAGAGAAATGGAAATAAAAACAAAAATAAACAAATGGGACCTAATGAAACAAAAGCTTTTGTATAGCAAAGGAAGGCATAAACAAGACGAAAAGACAACCCTGAGAATGGGAGAAAATATTTGCAAATGAAGCAATTGACAAAGGATTGATCTCTAAAATTTACAAGCAGCTCATGTAGCTCAATATCAAAAAAACAAACAACCCAATCCAAAAATGGGCAGAAGACCTAAAAAGACATTTCTCCAAAGAAGGTATACAGATTGCCAACAAACACATGAAAGAATGCTCAACATCATTAATCATTAGAGAAATGCAAATCAAAACTACAATGAGGTATCACCTCACACCAGTCAGAATGGCCATCATCAAAAAATCTACAAACAATAAATGCTGGAGAGGGTGTGGAGAAAAGGGAACCCTCTTGCTCTGTTGGTGGGAATGTAAATTGATACAGCCACTATGGAGAACAGTATGGAGGTTCCTTAAAAAACTAAAAATAGAACTACCATATGACCCAGCAATCCCACTGCTGGGCATATACCCCGAGAAAACCATAATTCAAAAAGAGTCATGTACCACAATGTTCATTGCAGCTCTATTTACAATAGCCAGGACATGGAAGCAACCTAAGTGTCCATCAACAGATGAATGGCTAAAGAAGATGTGGCACATATATACAATGGAATATTACTCAGCCATAAAAGAAACGAAACTGAGTTGTTTGTGGTGAGGTGGATGGACCTAGAGTCTGTCATACAGAGTGAAGTAAGTCAGAAAGAGAAAAACAAATACCATATGCTAACACATATATATGGAATCTAAAAAAATAAAAATATAAAAAATGGTTCTGAAGAATCTAGGGGTAGGATAGAAATAAAGACACAGACGTAGAGAATGGACTTGAGGACACAGGGAGGGGGAAGGTTAAGCTGGGACAAAGCGAGAGAGTGGCATGGACTTATATATACTATCAAATGTAAAATAGATAGCTAGTAGGAAGTAGCCACGTAGCACAGGGAGATCAGCTCAGGGCTCTGTGACCACGTAGAGGCGTGGGATGGGGAGGGTGGGAGGGAGACGCAAGAGGGAGGAGATATGGGGATATATGTATAGCTGATTCACTTTGTTATAAAGCAGAAACTAACACACCATTGTAAAGCAATTATGCTCCAATAAAGATGTTAAAAAAAAATTCCCACTCTGTCCTCCACTCTCTCTCTCTCCATCTCAGCTGGATGGAGATGACCCAGCCAAGGACTCTGAGGCCATGGGGAAAGTCACGAGACAGGAGAAACCTGGGTCCTGGAATTGATATGTGATTCACATGGTCAAATGAGCAAAAACTAAACTTCAATTGTGATAGCTGTGGGCAACTGCATTTTTTTTTAATTTAGATTTACAGAAAAATTGAGAAGATTGTACCAAATGCTTCCTCTTACCCCACACCCAGTTTCCCCTATTATCAACACTTTTTATGAGTATAATATGTTTGTTACGGCTAACAAACCAATACTGATACATTATTAAATAAATGTTAACTAATTAAATAATAATATATCACTATTGATTCATAAATTGTAAAAGTCCATAGTTTCTTTAGATTTTCTTAGTTTTTACCTAAATGTTCTTTTCTATTCCAAGATCCAGTGATGGCCACCATGTTACATGTACTTGTCCCGTCTCTTTAGGCTCCTCTTGCCTGTGGCAGTCTGTCACACTTTCCTTGTTTTCGATGACCTTGACAATTCTGAGGAATGGTGGTCAAGTCTTTTGTAGGATGCTCTCCTACTGGGATTTCTTTGATGTTTTTGTCATGATGAGATGGGTTATGGGTTTATTTTGCTGCCCATGTTGTTCCAGTTTTGGCCATTAGGGGGCTCTCCCAGTTGGCTCCTGTGCTCTTTGACATATTCCTATCAACGAGGGGTTTGGTTTGGGTTTGTTTCGTTCGAGCCCTTCCTTAATTTGGGGCACTACAAAAAGCTCCAGGTTCATCTTGTATATTTCCTGCCCTCGTCCTAGGATCAGCCATCTCTCCAAGGAGCCTTGGTTCCTCTTATTGGAGAATGGTGTCAGAAACCAGGTCTGGGCACTAGGTGCTGCTTCTTGCTTCTGGGGTATTGTTTCTTTTAGGGCCTCTCAGACGACAGAGCAAAAAAAATATGTGTCTATATTAACCCACGTAATTACACATATCTCTACATATTTTTATATGTAACCATCTGCATCTATATACAGCTAACTAGGAGTTTATACTGAAGTCTCCAACTCTAATCCATTATCACATAGATCATTCTAGCTTCCTGTCCCTGCTTGTCTGGTCTGTAAACTCCCACTCCAGCAGCGACAAGCTTGGCTCCAACCATCTGCCCTCCATTTGTTTAAGCCCCTCATCCCCTTATACGTGTCTAGCTGTATAAGAATTGTTAACCCAGCAGATTGTATTTTTCAAAGAGCAATCTCTCCCATCTCACATGTTCTTCTAGAACATTGCCACTTCCCAATCAAGAGGTGGAAACTAGGCCCCCTCTCTCTTAGAGCCTTTGTGACTGCCTTGACGAAGAGAACAGTGGAAGTGACACAGTAGAATTTCTGATGCTGGATCACAAAAACACCATGCTCTTTTGTCATGCCGTTCTGGAACACTCACGCTTGAAACCCAAGAGGCACCGTGCTGTGAGGAAGTCCAGACAACCTTAGAGAGGCTTAAGTGAGAGGAACTGAGGCCCCTGGCCCACAGCCTCAGCTGAGCTCCCAGCCAGCAAACAGCAACAACTTGCCAGCCATAGGAGTAATCATTATAGAAAGCAGATCGCCCAGCCTCAGTGGAGCGGCCCAAGCCGAAGCCAGGTGGAGAAGAGACAAGCCATCCCGCCAGGCCCTGCCCAAGTGGCAGAATCTTAGCAAAATAAGGGGTTGTCATCGCTTTAGGCTACTACATTTTGGGGTGGTTTGTTATGTAGTGATAGATCAACTGATATATTAGGCACTGAGATTCAGGGAGTTACTAGATGTATCTTGGGCAAGTCAGTTAACCTCTCTAAGACTCAGTTTTCTTATCTATAAAATGGTGCTTTAATACTCATCTTTCAGAATTGATATCGAATTAGATGAGATAATGTGGATACAGAGCCTGGAGCATAAAGGACAGTTATGACAATTAACTCACCAATCAGTACAATCCTTGGGGGTTCCTCGACCCCCCCAGCCGCAGTAACAGCCGTAGAAGCCATAGCTCGTCAGGGCGGGCTTCCTAGTCACCTTCTCAATCATCACCTTCAGCTGCAGCAAGCTCCCTGGGACAGCAGGCACACCTGAAAGACAGCCCAGGCAAACCCGCTCCAGGCCCACTTTCCCACGTGCTCCCTCCCTTTCTTTCACCTTGAGGCTCGGAGGGACCAATATGTCCCTTTTTTATCCTCCCCATTCATGGGAGAGGAATGAGAAACGTGAGGGCAAACAGATAGAGAAGGGATTAGAAGTTTGGACGTGGACGATCCCAGCTCTGCCACTAATTCACAGTATGATGTTGAATAGGTCACTTCATCTCTCAGAGCCTCAGTTTCCTCATCTGCAAAATGCGGGGGCGGGGGAGGGCCTACAATGAACGCCTACCTTTTGGAGATGTTATGAGGGTTGAAAAAAGATAAAGTATGTAAATTTCTAGCACAGTGACAGACACATAGTAAGTGACCAAGAAATGTTCAGGATAATGAATATCGTATCAGTATGAAGCAGGCAGACAGGCACTTCCTGTCTCTCCTGATGATACACCCGTCCCTCCCCGCGGTTGACACCATCTGGAACGGGAGGCACAGAATCTTAGAGCAGTGTGGGACCCGTAGAGATCACTGGAGGCAGCTCCCTCATCTTACAGTTGGGAAACTAGCTCAGAGGGGAAGGTGACTTGCCCAGGGTTTTGCAGCGAGCCAGAGGCACTCTCCCACTCTCCCTGCAGTCTCCAGGGATCTGGCAAGGCATCAGTAGGACAGCCTGTCAGAGGTCGTGTACATGGTGACGGGGCTGCAGGGGAGGCCTAAAGCCAGGCTCCCCCCACGCTGGGCAGTTCCCTCCAGCTGGGAGGTGGCAGCAGGTGGGACATGTAGAAAACCTGGACAGGCCTGAGCAGAGAATGCCCAGGAATTGTGGAATGGAATATTTATATAAGGATCTTGTGTTGTGACAGTTTTATCGTATTTTATTTGGCATCAAAGTAAAAAATCTGCCTCCCATGTCCACAAGCCCCATGTCTTCCACATGGCACAATCTTTCCATATCCCCTCCTAGAATCCTGCCGCAGCCCAACCCGTCGACTATTATTCTGTGTCACAGGTAAGGAGGCAGAGGCTCGGAGAGCCCAAGGCTCTTGCTGAAATCGACATGGTCAGGGTAGGGCCAGGATTCAAAATCAGGTCGCCAGGACTTCCAAGACTGGTCTCCTTTCCACTACCCTATTGTTCCTGTGGGGTGAAAGGTCAAAAGTTCAGAGGTCTCAGGGCAAGCACTTACTACAAGCCAGGAACCAAGCCAGTGTGAGGAGGCCCTTCATCTCCAGGGTTCTGGAAAAGAAAACACAGCCCATGACATGTCGATCGGGAGAGGCCCTCATGGCCCATTCAGACCCACTCCTGGCTGGGGAGGGCCACTCCATGGCCCACCAGGCCCCACCCTCTCAAGTTGGGCAGTAAACAGGCAACAGCAGCTGGAAAAATGAGGCAAAAACATCAAGGAGTTGACCCAAGGGGTCCCTGGGAGGAGAGGGGCACCCTGGGTCGTTGTCCCCATTAGAGATGGGAGAGAATTTTCCCATGGCAAATACCCCCAACACAATCGCTCCTTCTTGAAAATTCTTTTTCAATTATATTTTACAGCTGTGTTGGTATAAAAACAAATACAGTCCAGGCTGGATTCATTCTTATACGTTCATTATATTATATTATTTTTTCTCCTGATTTTAAAAGAATTTAAAATTAAAACATTTTCATGGGCCCGAGGCACCATGTCTACCTACAAAAATAAGTCAACCCTGGGTACTCACAACAGCTCTGAAGGGTAGGTATCCTTGTTCTGTAGGGGAGCAAAATTTGAACGCCAAAGTGTGTCTCTTTGGCATAAGGATTAATTTAGGCTGATGAATTTTAAGAAACAGAAGATTAGGGGAGTCTTTCTTTTTACCTCTCCCTTAGCTGCCTTAAGAATTTAGATAAAGGTTCTGTTCCCGGAACAGAACTATTATAGAGGTATCTGTAAGGAATACGGGAATAGCTGTGGCTGGAGAAACTTGACAGGGCCTAGAAACCAGAGTCGACCCTGTGTTCCATAGTCTCTGCAGGCCCAGCAAACATTTGCATAACAAACATCCGCTTTTCCAACTCTATGTGAATTGCCTTCCTCCCCTTTGAAGTCCCAAAGCCCTACCCCCAACATCCTCTCTGGTCTTTAGCAGGAGATCGTATTTAAGATAAGGGCTTGGGCCATTTTGGTGAGTTCCTTAGTTTTCCTGGGTCTCTCCCATGTGTACGTGTTACTAAACTTTTGTTTGATTTTCTCCTGTTAGTGTATCCCATGTCGATTTAATTCTTAGACCAGCCAAGAGAACTTAGAAGGGTAGAAAATATCTTCCTCCCCAACAGTTCTCATTTTGCCAGTGCAGAAATGGAGGCTCAGAGAGCTCAAACAACCTGCCAGAAGTTACGCAGCTGATAAAAAGTGGAGGTGACGTTCAAACCCAAGCCTGGCGCGTCGCTCACTGCCCCATACATCCTCCCTCCCTAGAGGGATATGTTCCCCTCTGAGCAGAGCGGGCTGGGGTCCTTCACATGCTCTATCCCATGGGCCTGGAGGCCCCAGCTTCCCTCCCCAGCATCTACCTTTGACAAACGCATGAATCACTAGCCGCAAGTCCAAAACAATCACACCCAGAAGGCAAGGGAAATTCCTTATGTCTCGGGCCAGTGATGGATTCTAACTTGGCCTCTTAGGAGTTCCTTACCAGTGGCTGCCTGCTTCCCTTCCCTCTCTGGATCCCAAAGTCCTTGTTCACCCAGAGCTGCTCAGCTGACCTATAGTCTGCCAGGATTCCACTCCGATGCCCTGCTGTCTCCGATCCCCGAGTTCCGTGGTCACTCTGAGAGCTCTGGCCCGGGCCCCTGGTACCTCCTGTGGCCTGGCTCCAAACACACAACCTCCAACTCCCCAGGGCTCCCAGCAGCTGGGCTGGCCTCTCCATGCCATCCTTTGTCCAGCAGCTCCTCTGAGTTCCAAGAACATTCCTGAGGGTTCTGTCCGCCCACAGCCTCCGCTCTGAGGGCTCTAAACAGACAAGGAAAATGACCCTAGACCTTACCCTTCCAAGCCAATCTTCCTCACTGCTTCCTGGAGCTGTGACAGGAGGAGGACACCAGCTACCATGTACTGGGCACCTAAGACGTGCCAGACACCATCCACTGTCTCCTTAAACCTGCAAATGACCCTAACACGTGGGTACTGTGAAACCTACTGGCAGTGTCTGCCCTGTAACAGGCATTTGTTGAAAGAGAGAATAGCAGTTGTTGACTTTACAGGTGAAGAAATGGAGCCTCAGGAAGGGAAAGTGAGTTGCCCAAGGATTCAGCTCAGGACTGTGAATCTACTCCTTTGACTGGCCCTACTCCGCTGCTTCTGAACAGCCCCTGGGTACTAATCATCTTGTTCATTTTCTATATTTCATGACACTTTAACATCTTGGGGACCTTGCTGGGCTGGAAAGAGACAGCCCCTCCAAGACTAGCTAATCCCTAGATAAAGCAAAACACTCTCCTGTGAACATGGCTTTCAAGTGCAAACCAACCGATCCTAAACTCCCATGCCCAACCACTTCCTCTATCTCAATTCCACACTCCCAGCCAATATTTCCCCTGGCCTAAATCGCCCCAGGGCCGGGACCAGACCACCGGGCACCACCCCTACGGCCTGAAGTCCACTGAAATTATTCAAGCTAGCCTGTCCTAAACTGTTTACCCTGGCCTGTCTTGCCTTAGCCACAGAAGACACAATGCAGGCTCTGGGCCATGCTTTCCCTCATTTCTTCTGTCTCCTGATCAACCCTGGTGCTTCTCTGTGTGGCCCTGCTAGGTGTGGTACGTCCCCTTCTCCTGGAAACTGTAACAAACTAGCTTTTAAACGTAATCGTCTCCTGATCTGTTGCCTTCACCATACCTGAAGAAAACCAAAATCCCAGGTGCACATTAGATCATCTTGGGACATGGCTGTTGACGTGAGGGAGCAGTGCCAGGTCCCACACAGAGGAGTCAGGAGGTGCACAAAAGAAGTTTCACAGAGGACGTGGCAGAGGCATTGAAATAGCTGCTCTGGAGGCCGGGAAAGTGGACCATCGATGGATCCCAAAGGAGGCTTCCAGCAGAAGGATGTGGGGTTGGATATTTTTATCAGGCAACCACGGAGGAGAATGAGCGAGGCCAAGAGATAATTGTGGAGTGGAGCTCTGGCTGCGGTAATGTGAGGTGGGGAGAGTGGAGACAGACAGCCTGACAGAAGCATGGAGACATGGGGGCCGGGGAGTGGCCGGGTCACTGGAGAGACAGGTCCTCCAAGTCTACATACAGCGGCCCCCCTGCTCCCAGGACCACCCCCCTGCATCCCAGTTCATGTCTCCTGGATGGAGATGATCAACAGCACCAAACCCCCACTACACAGAAGGTGCTACTGAGACCTCCCCGAAATCTAGGGGAGGCCATGAGGGGCCAGGGGTCTCCTCTCACAGCCCCGTCCCTCTATACGCCCTGACCCCACCCCCCTCGGGCAAGGCAGCCCCCAGAATGAGATTCCTCACCAGTGACACCTTCTCTCTGTCCTCGGTCTGGAGTAGAGGCAGGAGCTGGGCCCAGCTGGTTTTAAGGGCCTCCCTGCCCACCTCTTACACCCCACCTGGGCCAGCTCCAGGATGCATGGTAACTCCCACAGAAAGCCTTACTTCACCCCTCAAGACCCCTGGGGATATCTTTCCCGTCTGCGCTCAGAAGTAGCTATTTCCTGAAGCACGCCAGACGCCTGGGAGGCTTCCGGGAGAGACACAGAGGAGGGAATAACCACAGTCAGGGTTATTCTCCATCGATGGCCCATTTTCCCTGACACCCCCCCCAACACATAATTTTCTGAGAAGATGTGGGTGTGAGCTCCTTCCTCTCCTTGCTCTTGACTCCCTTTTCTCTCCCCCTCCCCTCACGGCAGTATCAGAGAGGAGCCCCTCCTTGGGCTCCAATGAGCCCTTCTCTTCCCAGGACCTAAGCACGAGGCACCCGCAGGAACGCTGTGAATTCATTTCAATACGGAAAGTACTTATCGAGTGTCTAATCCCTGCCAGGTTACTGCTGGGGATCCACTGTGAATAGGACAGCTTCTCTTCTGGTTGGGAAAACAGATAGTAAAGGCACCCAGTAAATATACAGTACGTCCAAGGGCAGTAACCGCTGTGGGGAAAAGTCCTCTCTGTTCTGCATTTTCATTTCTTTTTCTCAACCAATTCCTTCTGCTGCCTACAGGTATATACAAGCTTCACCATCCTAAACCAAACAAAAGGAAGCCAAAACAAAAAAAAAGGAAAACATCGCTTGCCTCTGCTGACCTCTCTCCAGCTCTTTTTCCTCTAAAAGCCAAAATTCAGGACAGAGACACCTCCTCTTGTCCATCACCCACTCTCTTCTGAACCCCTTGCTGTGTACCTTTTGTTGCATCCCTAAGCCGGCTCTCAGGGATCCCCCAAAGCCTGGCATTGCCCAAGCTTGGGCTTCTCTTGAACACTCCATCCCACTGATCACCTCCTCCTTCTTGAAACTCTTTCCCTCTGGCCTTCAAGAGGCCACAGTCTGCCATCTCTCCTCCGGCGGCTCACCCCCCATCTCTGTTGACCCCCAAATGCAGATGTTTTCAAGGGACCTGCTCCTCTCTCTCTACCCCTCTCTCAAGGTGAGTTATCCGTGTACAGGGATTTAGGTCTTATTTCTAGGCAGATGTCCCAAGATATCCCAGGTCAAGCAGTATCTGGCACTAACTCTCACTCAACAATAAACATTCAGCCCAGGGCAACA
Source organism: Orcinus orca (assembly GCF_937001465.1). Taxonomy (NCBI): domain Eukaryota; kingdom Metazoa; phylum Chordata; class Mammalia; order Artiodactyla; family Delphinidae; genus Orcinus; species Orcinus orca. The sequence goes on from NC_064559.1 coordinate 197,470,589, forward strand.
ATAAACTCCCAGCCCAGACCTTGGAAATGCTTTGCTTGTCCTACCAAGTGACTTTAAAACATGGAATTAGTAGGGTTTCCCTGGTGGTGCAGTGGTTCAGAGTCTGCCTGCCGATGAAGGGGACAGGGGTTCGTGCCCCGGTCCAGGAAGATCCCACATGTGTTCATCGGTAATGGGACAGGGAGTGCCTTGAGAGCAGAAACCATCTCTTCTGCAAACACGTGTTTGAAGTGCTCAGCTCAGAGCCTAGTCCATAGTAGTTGCTCAGTAAATGTACTATAAGCACATTAAAGGAACCCATCCCAGGATGAAGAGGTCACTGAGGGCTTTCTAGAAGAGGAGGCACCTGGACTGAATCTCTAAAAGTAGGTTTGAGAAATTGGAACCCTTGTGCACTGTCGGTAGGAATGTAAAACGGTACAGTTGCTGTGGAAAACAGTATATGGCAGTTCCTCAAAAGTTAAAAGTAGAATTACTATACACCCCAGCAATTCCACTTCTGGATGTGTTCCCAAAAGCATTGAAAGCAGAGTCTCAAAGAGATATTTGTACAACCATGATGATAGCAGCATTCTTCACGTAGCTAAAACATGGAAGCAACCCAAGCGTCCACAGACAGGTGAATGCATAGGTAAAATGTGGTGTGTACATACAACGGAATAGTATTCAGCCTTAAACAGGGAGGGAATTCTGAAATAAACCAGTCACAGAAAAACATAGACTGGGCTTCCCTGGTGGCACGGTGGTTAAGAATCCGCCTGCCAATGCAGGGGACACAGGTTCGAGCCCTGGTCCGGGAAGATCCCACATGCCACGGAGCAACTAAGCCCTTGTACCACAACTACTGAGCCTGCGCTCTAGAGCCCGCAAGCCACAACTACTGAGCCTGCGTGCCGAGAGCCTGCGCACCGCAACGAAGAGTAGCCCCCATTCACTGCAACTAGAGAAAGCCCGTGTGCAGCAACAAAGACCCAATGCAGCCAAAAATAAAATAAATTGATGGAAAAAAAAAAAGACTGTATGATTCCATTTACATGAGATACTTAATCAACATCATAGAAACAGAAAGTAGAATAGTGGTTGCCAGAGGCTAGGGGAGGGAGAATGGGGAGTTAATGTTTAATGGATGCAGAGTTTTAGTTTTATAAGATGAAAAGAGTTATGAAGATGGCTGGTGGTAATGGTTGCACGACACTATAAATGTAGTTAATGCCACTGAACTACATACTTCAAATGGTTAAGATGGTAAATTTTAGGTTATGTGTATATTACCACAATTTTTAAAAATGAAAAAAAAAAGAGAGCGAGAGAAAGTGGATTGGAGTTCACCAGGACAAGAATGTGAGGAAGGGCATTCAGGTAGAAGGAACAGCACATGCAGGACTCATAGGCATGAATTATAAGGGCTCGTTCAGGGAACTGCAAACAGACGGGGTAGCTGAGGGTATTAGGCAGCGATATTCTATTAAATATTTAATAAATGACCCTCCAGGGGGGTAAAAAGCCCTGATTTTTAACATTTGCCAATTTCTGTCGTGTAAATACTCTCACCCTGAGCAATTTCATGCAACTCACATCATGTCACTGAATGTAGAGCTGGGAACACACACTTACCAGGCAAGGATGCTTGGTAGCTAAGAGCCCGCGTTCTGGAAGTGCCACTTATTAGCTGTGACCTTGGGCAAGTGCTCTGCTCCTCAGTTTACCCACCTGAATAATGGGGTGAATCATTTTACCTGCCTCATCCCTATGTTCTGAGTTGATACATGGCAGGCATTTAGAATTGTGCTGGCACAGAGTAAAGGCTCAATTCACGTTTGCTCTTCTTCCTAGGAAAGACGGACATGCGCGCTCTTGACTTCTCAGAAAAGGGAAGTTCCTACGTGTACAGTAGGAATTTAGGAATGGTGGGAAAGGCTAGCTGAAGAGATGCAACTGGGTGTGTCAACAAAGAATCTTGGGTGTCAGGCTAAGGAGTTTTACTCTTCTGCTGAGTGTCCCAGAATGACCTCGATCAATAGCAAGATGATGTGACTTCAGTAAGAAGAGACTGAATAGGTCTTATCCTAAGATCCCCAGAACTGAAGCACACAAGGACAGGGGTGGGTGACACAGCTCAGCAGTCATATGTATGGTCCCCAAGCCTGGTACCAGTCAGATCACAAAAGCAACAGCTGTGTCGGCAGTGACGGCAGGAGTGGGTGCCCAGAATGAGGTCCTAGCTGACCTTACCTGGAGGGGAGTGCCTGTTCCCGAGCCCCATCTCCAGGAGGGCTTCTTGAAACCTGGGGGTGTCTGGGTCACAGGATGCCTGTCAGATAGACGGAATGGGGGCCGACTGGTGTTTGGAAGGGGGTTTGGGGTACCCAGCCTCTGTCTCCAAACTTCTGAAGGATATTCAGGGGTAAAAAGCAGCATCGTTGTCCCACGTGGCTCCACTGCAGAGCTGGCCCCAAGTGTGGGCACCCCAAGGAGTCAGGTTTGAGCTAGACACAAGAAAGATTTTTCTAGCAACTCCAGGGTCCTGGGGAAATAATGAGCTGTCTTGGGAGTGGTGAGTTTCCTGTCCCCAGGGGCACTTTTTATTTACCACTTTTTAGGAACAGAACCGTAGTAGGGGCAGGGGGGATGGGGTGGCGGGGGAGTCACGCCCTCACATGATTCCACAGGAAAAGGAGCTTTCTTTAGGTGTTGGGAACACGAGAGCCTCATCAGAAACACATGAAGTCAGTCATGCCAGTTACGAAGATTAGGTTCATAGGTTTGTAAAAGTGTAGAAAAAATATTACATTTTACCAAGACTAAAAAGAAAAAAAAAAACCCAGAAAACTCAGGACCCCTTCAGTTGCTCTATGGCATGGAAAAAGCTGTCAAATATTCTCTGCTCCCCACCTTCTTGGGGGTCCTGCCCCAGCACTGATTCACGCCCAAGTCATGTCCAGGGATGTTGCGAATAGCAACATTAAGTCGGACACGGGCTGGATGAGCTCCAGGGCCGACCTTCTGTGACAGTGGGTGCTCTCATGTTAACCTGTTCTTGAACATTCCAAGCTTTTCTACTGAGGACTTTGGCACTTGCCGTTCCCCCTGCCTAGAATACTGATACTTAGCAAGACATGGTGCTCTTCATTCCTAATCCTCTAGGTCTCATCTTAAATGACACCTCTTCCAGGAGGCCCTCCCTGACCATCTACCCAAGGTAGCTCCTCCTCCTCCCATTAATCCTATATCACTGTTTTCCCCCTGCACAGCACTTACCACCATCTTTTTTTTTGATGTTGTATGCAATATATTATTCAACAAAATTTTTTTTTCTTTCTGCAAATATACAGATGATTTATCTACTTAGGTACAAATGATGAAAATTTTATATAGTTGAAATGATTTCACATTCAGTGATCATATTCCTTAAGATTAAACCAACAAATCATAGAAATATTCTGACCCAACTCAACAAACTACTAAATTGGATTTTTTTCCCTTTATAAGCTTTTGCCAATTATCAACATTCAGCTAACTTTAACTTCTCCCATTAACCTAGCCAAACCTAAGTAATTTAGCAATTTCTCATGCCCATTTCACCTTTCTACAACTCGACAGCCCTCACAGCACTTTGACATCATCTTTCACTCTCTTTGATGTATTTCTTTACTTGTTTATGACATCCGTCTCCTACCCCTTCCCCTAGAGAGCAGGAAACTTGTCAGTCTTGCTTTTCATCACATTATCAGCCACTAGCCCAAAGCCTAATACATATTCGCTGGTTGATACTTATTTGTGGAGTAACAGCAATTGGATCGGTAAACCAATTAACTCCGGAGGGAGTAGCAGCCTCACTGGATTTCAGCCATTCTGTAGGTTGGCAGTTTGCTCTAAAGACACACACAGCCAGCCCAGTCTTGGTCTCAGTCTATTGGTACATATGTAACAGGCTCAAGTTCAACTTTCACCAAAACTTTTGCTAAAAATGCAATCCAAACACCTACTTGGTAGCAAGGACATGTTTTGCTTTATCTTTGAAAAATCAATTCAGCTGTTCGTTCTCGGGAAACATTCCCTGAACGGGTCTTCCTTTCTGACTCTGTTTCTGTTGGTCCCTCCGATGGAGGGACCAACATCACTCTCTTTTCACCTGGTAAAAGCCTACTGTTCTTCCATGCCGTAATGCCACCTCTTTTTTGGAGGCAGGAGAAACCCTAGAACAACCTATGGCTCTGACTGGCAAGATCTGAGACCTAAGAGCAAAGCTTCTAGGCTCCTGATCCTGAGATACTCACGATTCCAGGCCAATCTGCTTGTCTTCAACCCCAATCCAACCCAGCAACCATTTCCTGAGCAAGTCCTGCGGACAGAGCTGCAGTGAGACACTAAGGAAACAGACGTAAAGCGAAATCAAGGGATGGTGATCCGGCGCCTGTTAGCATGGGGGAGATGAGAACAGGGCTTTAGAATGCCCGCGGCACCTAGAAGGACGTTTGAACTCCTTCCCAGAGCTTAAGGGGAGGAGCCACCTCTTCCAGACGCCTCCCTGATATCTGCCTGGCAGAGTTCACGGCCTCCCCTCCTGTTCCTGGGTCGATCGGTCTCACCTCTATGACAGCACGGGCCACAAGCTGCCAAAGTACCCCGGCAGGTCCGTGGCCGATCAGGACCTGCTGCCACGCCTCTCCAGGCTTGCCTTGGATCCGCACACAACCCAGCGCTTTGCTGGGAAGAAGACTGATGCCAACCCCTTCCAGTTCTCAGACACACCGTCTTGTGCTCTCTCTCTCTCTCTCCACCCCCTACTCGCCTCCCTCTCTCTCTCTCTTTTTTCCTCCTTCTCTTTCTTCTTTTACTCCCCCCCCCACTTTCTTCTCTTCCTTTATTCCTTCTCCTCTTTCTAGATTTAACATGCTTAGCATTCAGTAACTCTTTTGTGAGCACCTACTATGTGCCAAGCTCTGTTCTGGGGAAAAGCAATGAACAAAACAGATGAGAAGTCCATGCTCATGGCCCCCAGAGACCTTGCATTCTGGTGGGAGCAGACAGAAATAGACAAGTCAATAAATAAAATATATAGAGTTTGGCAGGTGTTGATAAACACTGTGGAGAAAAATCAGGAAAGGAGGAGAGTGGTGTGTGTGTGTGTCTGTGTGTTGTGGGGAAGAGGGCTGATGGTGGGAGCAGACAGTTTAAATAGGGTGGCCAGGAAACATCTCAGGGCAGAGGAGACATAAAGGAGGGGAGGGAGCAGGCTGTGGGGACACCCTGGAGAAGAAGGCTCCAGGCAAAGGAAGTACAAAGGTCCTGGAACAGAAGCATGCCTATGAGTTGGAGAAATAATAAGGAAATTAGGTCTACCTTTGCCAAAAAGCCTTCTTCTGGACCCATCGTCCTGCCCCAAACTGGAAAAGTTCTGCTTCTCTGTGTTCTCCCAGCAGCCTGTGAGCTCCCACATCATAGCATCAATCACAGTACATTACAACGTCTCCCCACCAGACAGGGAGCAACTTGGGGACTTTTGGCTTTCCAGCACCCAGCATAGGGCTTAATACATATTTATTGACTGTCTAATGGAATCAATCAATGAATAAACAAACTAGGCTATGAATCCTGGAGGATGTCTCATTCATCTCTACCCCTGGCAGCATCTAGTACACAGTATGGCACAGATTGGGCCCTAGAAAAAAAATGTTTGTTGAATGACTAATAGAAATAGCTAATGCTTATTAAGCACAGACACCATGCTAAGTCCTTTATGTGGCTTACCCCATTTCTCCTTAAAGTGATCCTATGAGGGAGGCACTACTGTCAGATGCAGTTTGCAGATTAGGACAGCGAGGCTCAAAGGAAAAGAAATGACTCACCCAAACCAGACAGCTGCTAAGTGGCAAAGCTCTGAGTTGAACCTCATTAGTTTGACTCCCAAGGCCATGTCTGCTCAGCCCAAAGCTAAACTGCCTTCCAGAGAAGACAGCCTGGGAGTGGAGGGAGGGAGGGGTAGGGAGAGATAGAGGAAAGGAGAAGAAAGATCTCCCTATACGGGCCAAGAACAGCATCTTCCCCATCTCTGTATTCCTCTCCACATGTACCAAAGTGTATGGCATACAGAGAAGTTTAGTAAAAGTTAAGGAATATTAAGTAGATGTTGATGATTCCTTTTCCCAAAAAGGAATAGTTTTGTGTGGTTTAAGTTAAAGAGAAATTCCGGCAAGGCCTCAGATTAACACGAACAGAAGTCCCAACTTGAATCCTACGGATAACCCTGCCCAGCTTTGCCCCTAATCTTAGGAATGATCTTCTGGGTAACCTCCATCTCCCTTTAGGTGTGGCCTTGCATCTTTAAGAATGACACAGCTCACAAGGTTTGACACATTCTGGGTAAAGGACCCTGCAGCCCGAGGGATCTCCTCTTACAGGGTCTGTGCCTTGCCCACCCCTCCCAGGGCCCCCTCTTTGGCTTCCTGGACCCCATCTTCTCCAGTCTCACCCACTCCAGCTGGTTGGCCTGCAGCCTCCATGCCCGCAACTGACCTCTCTGGCCTGGCCTCAGCTCCTGTTCCCATGAGCAGCGTCATCGGGCAGAGCCTGGAGCCCCAGGCCCTGCTGGCTCCCCTCCTGCAGCCACAACATTGGGGTCCACGGGCTGCGGATCCCAATGGATTCTAGGCTTCCAGATTCTTAAAGTCGTGAATGAGAACGAGTGGTGAAGACAGGCCTGGAGGTGGTGAGAAGGAACTTCTGCCCAGACCCAGCTGGGCATCCGCCTGCTCAGCCCACAGCTGCCCTGGCAGGTGCAGGAAGTCCAGCAAAAGCCTGGAGCCTGGAACTGGCTCTCCTGCCAAACAAGCCTGGGCAGTCACCCAGAGAATTCCAATGAGGGTTGATGTGAGTCCTGAATTATCCAGGTCACAGCCTTATCCGGTTTCACAGGCTTTGCTAATCTCCTCAAGCCTGGAGGGATCACCCCCACCCACCCACCTCCTCGGTCCTGAGCTCAGAACTTTCTTAAGGATCCGACAGTCTGCTAAGTAACTCGACTATTTTAGTCCCTGGGGTCCTCAGTCTTGACGGAGGCAGAGGCCTGAACACAGAGCCTGGGGATGGATGGGATGCCTAGGAAAACAGATGGGGAGGAAGGTGGTCCGAGGGGGAGGTACTGGAGCCGTCAGGGAAGCAAATGTACTTCTGGAAGTGAGTTCTGAGAGTGGGGACCAGTGGCCAGAAATCAGGTGGTGTCATTCATTTCTGAATACCTACCATCATTATTTCCTAAAGACCTACTGTGTGCCAGCTGCTGGGCTGAGAGGCAGGTACAGAGATGAATAATGGAGGGGGCGGTGCGGGAAGGTCCTCGCTCTCAAGGAGCTCAGAGTTTAATGCTGGAGACAGAGCAGGAATGAGCACACCACCGAAAACACTGCAGAAGTGCCGGGATAGATACGCCCGGAGCAGCAACGGGGAGAGGGAGGCCCCGCCCAGCCAGCACAGGCTGGGGACTAATAACTCAGCAGCCACAATAATGATGGTAGAATTAACGTTCGTGGGTACTTACTGTGCACCCTGCTAAGTGCAACACATGATTTATCCCGTCTAACATAGGCATTAACTCCGTGGGGGAAAGGGCTATTCAGACAGTGATCCAGGAACTTGGCCAAGGTCACACAGCTAACCAGAGCCTCCCGTGAGCTTAGAAGGACCCTTTATTCAGATTGGCAGGCCCTGCTTTGACTGGTATAGTCCTTGACACAATACAGATACTGTCTTTTTTTTTCTCATCATCAGAGAGGGAGATAAAAGCCTTAAAAAACAATCCAGAAATGCATAAAGTTAAAAGTGAATCATAGTCCACCCAAGATAACCACTTTTCAGAATGATTTCTATTCTTAAGAATAATATTTAAAATAACTCTGATTAAAAATAATTTTTGGGGTGTGCTCAGAGCAGGGAGTCTGAAGAAATGGCTCGTCTGTTTACAACACACCCGACAGGAATCAGGGTTCATTGTGACAAGGGGCACAAAACTTGTGGCCTTCCTATGAACAGATACCCAACACATATCCCCCCTTCACCTGCACGTGGCTGCTGGGCAGGACCAGTGGGACAGGGCTCAGTACTGGAAGGAAAGCTACAGTATTCAGTGGGGGAGTTTGCCACCTGGAGCCTGTCCGGTCCACGTGTGGCTGGGCCATGAGTGGTGTTATAGGCATAAAGACTTTGAACCCCTCTCTTCAAGGAAAAAAGAAAAATAGATTCCGTGTATATGCCATTCTGGAAAAGGCAAAACAATGGAAACAATAAAACGATCAGTGGTTGCCAGGAGTTTGCGGGGGAGGGGAGATGAATACATAGAATACAGAAGTTTTTATGAGCGGTGAAAATACTGTGTATGACACTATAATGATTTTATGTCATCATACTATCGTCCAAACCCACCATAGAACGTGCAACATTATTCACTTCATAAAGCGAACCCTAAGATGAACTAGGGACTTTGGTGATTATGATGTCAGTGCAGTTCAGCCTTAGTTTAAAAAAAAAAAAGTCTTAAAAAGAATTAACACTCAGGGTAGATGTTTTTGGCAAAACCTTTGTTTCACTTTTATATATGTATACACATTATATATGTGTCTGTTGGACTGTAATGTAAAATGTGCTTTTTAGAATAAAAAAGTTTGCAGGTTACTGTAGTTATACTGGCAAATAAAAGCACAAATTAAAAAAAATAATAATAATTTTTATCTCTTTCTTTGAGATTTTGTCCATATTGGCTTTTATTTTATTTTATTTTATTTTTTAGAATTAAAGCCTTAAAGATTGAATTGGAATTCTTCCTTGACGCTTCTTCTGCCCTATTTCCAGCCTTCCTTCCCTATCCACAGATAAACAAATCATGAAATTGAGGTGTAGCCACAAAATTAATAACATTATTTCCTGGTTTTTATTTCTACACAAATGGAATAATAGTGAACTTAACATCTTGCAAGGTGCTTTTTTCACTCTCTCCACATTGATCCCTATACAACTGATTGAAGGTAAATAATGAAAAAGGCAATGTTGGGTCATAGACTATCCACATGTTTTCTTAAAATTTTATCTTGAAAAATTTGAAATCGACAGAAAAGTTGCAAGATTCATGTAATTAATACTCATAAATCCTTCAATTCACCAATTGTTGACATTTTGCTATAATTGCTTTACTCCTGTCTCACACACACACATTTGAGGGTAAGTTGCAGCGACTTCATTCTAAATAATTCAGCATCTATCGTCTAAAGATAGACATTCTCTTACATAACTTAACGCAGTTATGACACTCAAGAAATTTAACATTGATAGAATACTATTATCTGGTATACATTAAAAATGTCTAATACCCAATTTTCCCCTGTTGTCTCAATAATGCTCTTTATAACCAATTTTTTCATTTTTTTTTTCAATCCAGAATCCAAACAGAATCAGGCATTGCATTTAGTTGCAATCCGTTGTGTCTGTTTGGTAATCTTTCATCTAGAATATTCCTCAGTCTTTTTTGTTTGCTTGTGTTTATGACATTGACGTTTTTGAATCCAGGCCACCTGTCTTACAGAATCCCCCTCCCTTTGGATTTGCCTGATTGTTTCCTCATGGTTAATCAGGTTAAACGTTTTTGGTAAGAATACTCCATAGGTCAGGTGGGAGGTGAGTATGGTATGAGGTAGGAATTCCGTATCTCTGTAGGGAAGGTTGATGATTTCAATACCTTTTGTCAAACAGTACAATCTTTCCCTTCTGATTTTAATGCTCCCTCTATCACCTAAGTTTCCACCTATGCTTGGATCTGTTTCTCGGCTTGCTTTATTTTACTTTGATCTATTTGTCTACACTTGCCCTAATATCACTCTGCCCAATTACTATGGCTTTTTAAGTCTTCATGTATACTGAAGACATCTCTCTTCTTCTTCCTTCTTCTTTAGAAATGTTTTGGTTATTTTTAAACACTTATTCCTCCACATGAATTTTAGAATCAGTTTTTCAAGTTCTATGACAACTCCCATTGGAATTTTTATTGGAACTTCACTGAATTTTGTAGATGATGTGACGATATTTAGTCTTGCTAACCCTGAACATGACATGGGCTTACTCTCCATTTACTTAGGTCTTCTTATATGTCCTTTAATAAGGTTTTATGATTTTTCTTCCATGCAGTGAGATACTATTCAGCAACAAAAGACATGAACCATCAGGCCTCAAAAAGACACGGAGGAACCTTAAAAGTATATTACTAAGTAAAGGAAACCAATCTGAAAAGTCTACTTACTGTATGTTTCCAACTATATGACATTCTGGAATAGGCAAAACTATTGAGAGTAAAAATATCTCTGGTTGTCAAGAGTTTGGGATGGGGAGAGCACATGAGTAGGTGAAACACAGGGGGATCCTTAGGGCAGTTAAACCATTCTGTAAAATACAGTGATGATAGATACATGACATTGCCCATTTGTCAAAATCCAGAGAATATACAACACAAAGACTCAACCTGAATGCAAACTATAGACGTTAGTTAATAATAATGCATCAATATTCATTCATTCATTGTAAGAGATGTCTCACGCTAACGTAAGATGTTAATAGTAGGGGGAACTATGTCTGTGTCCGGGATGGGAGGAGGTTTATGGGAATTCTGTACAATTCTTCTGTAAATCTAAAACCTTTCCTAAATACAAAAACAAAACCAAAGTTTATTAACTTATAAAGAACTGTTATTGAAATATGTGCTTTTACATGATTATACACATTCTTTTTTAAAATATTGAAATACAGTTGATGTACAATATTACATTAGTTTCAGGTGTATTACATAGAGACTTGACATTTGCATACATTATGAAGTGATCACCATGATAGATCTAGTAACCATCTGGCCCCATACAAAGTTATTACGATATTATTGACCATATTCCTTATGTTGTATGTTACATCCCCATGGGTTATTTATTTTATAACTGGAGGTTTGTACTTCTTAATTCCTTTCACCTATTTCATCCAACCCCCAACCCTTCCCCTCTAGCAACCACCCATTTGTTCTCTGTATCTATGAGTCTGTTTTCATTTTGTTTTGTTTTTTTGACTTTCCCCATATAAGTGAGATTATAGACTATTTGTCTTTCTCTGTGTGATTTATTTCACTTAGCATAAAACCCTCTAGATCCATCCATGTTGTCACAAATGGCAAGATTTACTTTTTTATGGCTGAGTAATATTCCATTTTGTGTGTGTGTGTGTGTGTGTGTGTGTGTGTGTGTGTGTGTGTACACCACATCTTCTTTAGCCATTCATCTATTGATGGACACTTTGGTTGTTTCCATATCTTGACTATTGTAAATAATGCTGCAATGAACATTGGGGTGCATATATCTTTTTAAATTCGTGTTTTTGTTTTCTTCTGGTAAATACCCAGAAGTGAAATTACCGGATCATATGGTAGTTCTATTTTTAATTTTTTGAGGAACCTCCATACTGTTTGGCTGCACCAATTTACATTCCCACCAACAGTGCAGGAGGGTTACCTTTTCTCTACATCCTTGCCAACACTTGCTATTTGTTGTCTTTTTTTTTTAATTTATTTTATTTTAATTTATTTTTGGCTGTGTTGGGCCTTTGTTGCTGCACGCGGGCTCTCTGCAGTTGCAGAGAGTGGGGACCACTCTTCCCTGCAGTGCATGGGCTTCTCCCTGCAGTGGCTTCTCCTGTTGCAGAGCACGGGCTCCAGGTGCACGGGCTTCAGCAGCAGTGGTGTGCAGGCTCAGTAGTTGTGGCTCGCGGGCTCCAGCGCGCAGGCTCGGCAGCTGCGGCCCTAGGGCCCAGTTGCTCTGTGGCACGTGGGATCCTCCTGGACCAGGGCTCGAACCCGTGTCCCCTGCATTGGCAGGCAGACTCCCAACCACTGTGCCACCAGGAAAGCCCTTGTTGTCTTTTTGATGAAAGCTATTCTGACAGATGTGAGGTGATATCTCATTGTGGTTTTGATTGGCATTTCCCTGATGACTTGTGATGACTATCTTGATTACAACACAAGTATGGCGAAGATTTTATTTTCTTTCTTTGCCCAGAGCCCATTTTGTGTTTGACTGGCTTCCATGCTCTCGTGCAGTGTTTCATAAATTTTATTGTGCCTACAAATCACACAAGGATCTTTTTAAGATGCAGATTTTGATCCCTGGGTCTTGGGTGAGGCTGGAAAATTTACATACAAGCTCCCTGGTGATCCCAATACTGTGGGCATGTGGTCCATACTTGGAGGAGCAGGACATGCAAACAGACAAACAAACAAGACCGGAAGACCCAGTCTCTGCCCTCTATAATCTGGTTCCTAAATAAGGGGGCAAGAAATATCTAATTTCATGACAATGCTACCAGTGTTTTTGTGTTTTTTTTCTAAATCCACCTTTTGTGGTTTTTTTGGGTTTTTTTTGCGGTACGCGGGCCTCTCACTGTTGTGGCCTCTCCCGCTGCGGAGCACAGGCTCCGGACGCGCAGGCTCAGCGGCCATGGCTCACGGGCCCAGCCGCTCCGCGGCATGTGGGATCTTCCCGGACCAGGGCACGAACCCGTGTCCCCTGCATCGGCAGACGGACTCTCATCCACTGCGCCACCAGGGAAGCCCCTAAATCCATCTTTAAAGGGCTGTTTTCACTGCCCTTTCTTTCTGAATCATATTCAGTTTCTATTTCCAAAGACGCTGGAACTCCTTGCTTCAACTCAATGAGTCATCTGAGATTGGAAGTTTGTATGTCTGAATGAAACTCAACAAAAGGTCCATAACACCCCAAGGCAGTCAATTGGGCCAACAAATATTTGTGTTTGTATAAGTCAAGAGCATATCTAAAGGCTGTGAAGGTCACAGCTGGGGTCACCCAGACAATGGCTGCTTTGGGGCTAGTCAGAACATGCTGCTTACTTGAATGAGAGTCTTAAGCTAGGTAGCAAACACGATGAGAGGGAGGTGGTTGCAGTGAACAAAGCTTATGTTTGCAGACAGCCATAGCACGGTGCAAGGACTCAGGGGATTAGAGTTCCGGTCCTGCCACAAACTTGCTGAGCCTCAGCTTCCCCATCTGTAAAATAAGATGATTGCACTCCATTCTAGTTAAGGGTGCTTCTAACTCTGCATTCTTTCTTTTTATTCTAAGCACATTCATTCCAAATAAGGGCCTGGATCTTCCTTTTCCAGGGCAAATGCTTCAAGTTTCCAGCTGCATCCTCCACCCCCTTCCGCACTGCCCCACCTTGCTCATCCCACCTTTGGTCCATTGAGCAGCAGACAGATGAGGCTCTGGCCTTCCAGATGCCTGACTTCACGTCTCAAAAGCAAGGGGAATCCAGTCCCGGGACAGGTGGCCTCTCCTGGGCAGACCCCAGGATGCTGATCACAGATAGAATACCTCCAACCACATTTTCCACTGATCTCAGATGGCCTGAGGGACATCTGGCTGGAGAAGTTCCTGGGTCCATCCTGGAACCAAAGAAGATTTTGCTACAATTGAATAGATTCAGAGAGTCAACTGAGGAAATGACGAGAGAGGCAGCTGGCTCAAACCAGAGCCCTTATTTGCTATGGGGAAATCAAACTCTTGACTTAAACCAAACCATGGCTTCAAGAAGCCATGAGCGGGCATTTCCTGAACCTTCCTTGGATCTTCTCAGCTGCAGGTCCTGGGCCTCCAGAAACTTCAGACCATAGTTCTGTCCAGGTGTGAGCCAATTGTGACCCAGAGAAGCAGCTTATCAGTCAGCTCAGAGTCTTCCTCAGGCAGGGCCTAGAGTCAATCTTGTTGCCCTACTACTTGGTGTCTGGGATAGGCCCTCTGTACTGTTGACTGAAAAAAAAATGCACAACCTAAAAGTTGAGAGTTATGTTTTATTCGGCAGACAAAACTGAGGACTTAAGCCCAGGACACAGCATCTCAGATAACTCTGAGAGACTGCTCCAATGAGGCGAGGTGGGGAGCCAGGATATATAGGAGTTTTTGCAGCGAAGACCAGGTAATTGGAGCATCAAAAGATTACTGTTAATTAAAGAAAACCAGATATCTCAAGTTAAGGAATTTAACGAATTTAGCACTTTTCTATGTATGGGAAGATGCAAGAGCTGGGCTCACTGAAATCTTTTCTTTGATACGCACCTCAGCTATCTGGGGCCAGTATCTGGGCTTCTCACTCTGAGTCTCCTCAGGGTGCACCACTTGGGGTGGCGGCAGCAGCTGACTGCTAGTTGGGGGGTCACCCTGCCTCCATCCTGGGTTCCCTCAAGGCTGCTGTAATGTGATGGCTTGACGGCTGCCGTGTCCTTTGTTTATTGCTATGGCAGCAATGTTTTTCATTCACAGTACCAACATATTTACTGCTCATTCATTCATTCACTCAACACACATTTATGGACCCAAATTCAACAGACCCTGTGCTATGTGCTAGGGAAATGAGATCACAGTAGCTGACCACCTCACCTTGTCAGCCCATAGCGAGTCCCCTCTGAGTTTTCAGCTCAGGAGAGAAGGGTATGCTCACTTGATCTCCCTAATGCTGACAGAGGTTTTACTCTGCACAGGACTTCCCTGCTCACTCTGGTGTCCTGGCATTCTCCATGTGGTCTGAATGGAAGGGACAAGTTTCTTACACCTCCTTGGAGCACAACACAAGGAAATATAAGACTAAGAGATGCAGGGAGTTTCATGTCTGATGGGAAAGTCATTCCATATTCCCAAGGGGTTCTCAGTCATCAGGGAGATACACAGCTCTGTGCTTGGAGGGCTCCCAGACTTCAGAGAGCTCCTTGTTTGGTGGAAAGATTGGATACATAAATACTAATATCCAAAGATTTGCAGCACCTTATTAAAAAGCAGTGGGCTGGCTTACTGCTGAGGGAAGGAAAAGAGGTGACTAATCCCTAGGTGAGGTCCTTTGAAATAAGATATGTGGAAACAGCGTTTCTTTTAGGCCCTGCTCAATTCAGGCATGAAGGAAAAGCCCACAATCATAATTGTGCTGAGAGATTTATAAGTACAGCAGGCAGGCCAGGGTGGAGCAAATGTGAGACGACCATTCTAAGTGGCAACATTTTAAAGTGGAACACAGAATGAAGTATGTTCTCTGGAAACGACGGAGAGGTGGTTTTATCTGTGTCTCTGGATCAAACCCCAGAGAGAGGTCTGAGCAATGGAGAGATGTAACCAACCCAGAAGAGAGGTAAGGAATCACCAAGCTGCAGGGTCCACGAGGGGTCATTAAATCCAGCCCCCGGCTATAATGAAAGACTTGCTTTATCTAGCTCCCAAATGGGCTCTTGGCCTCTTTCTAAATGTCATTCCAACACTAGCCATCTCCAAAATGAGAGTCACATCTAGCTTAAACCTGTCATTATACTGTATCTGCCTCTCTCTTGAAAATACTGAATTGGTTGAAGATAAAGGCAGAGCGATAATTCCATCTTCCACAATAATTCTATCTTGTACAGTATGGCTTCAATGTGCCATAGGTTGAGCCAAGAAGGCCAGAAGAGCTGCAGTAATCTGGCCCCTTCCGACCTCTCCACCATTATTTCACTCTCTGAGCTTTGTCCATCTGGCCTTTTCTCACTGCCTCCAACAGCATACTTTCTCCTGAACACAGTCATAGTGCTTACAGCTTCCTCTGCCTAGACTGGCCCCAACAAACTACCCTTAGGGCTCCACTTAAGATTGGAGGTCTAATTTATTTAGAAAACTATTTCCGGAAGGGCAGTGCATCCTGCAATCATTGGGAGTGGGGGTGCTGGAAAAGCAGGTTGAGTTTCCAGAAAAGACTCCCAGAGTCACACCACAGAACTAATCTACCAAGGGAGCTGCTGCTTCTGCCACAACAGGAAGCTGTTTGTCAAACGGTGAAGCTGTCGTCATATCACGCCTTCACTAGAACACTCTGCCAGCAGATTGATGCCTTACATCTTGCTCTTTTCCCATTCACTCAGTTCTGATTTCAAATCTCAGGCAAATATACCTGATAGGCAGAATCTTAAAACACATGGAATCTTACCTGCAAGGAAGTCTTATTTAAGTTTTCCAGCCTCTGCAGTGCACTAGAAGGAGATGAAATAGATGCTGAGCAAGCCAGTTCATAGATATCTTCTACAGTCTGTCTTTTTGTTTATTCAAGTGCTATACACACCCTTCTTCCCATATCTGTACTTCACTTTCAACTAAGTGGTCTCCCTTTGAGCCTATTGTTCCAGTGGCATAAGGACCCCAAAATGACCATGTGGTAATTCCATATGCAACTAACTTCCAGTTTAACTGAACCAATTTTGCATACCCTAGTGAAGGTACTCCTTACCTGGACACTAATATCTTTAATCTCCCAACTAGGCCACAGAGGGACCGGCAGCCCCGGACACAATCAGGAAACTGACTTGTCAGATCGAGAAGCTGCTGCTGGAGCTACAGTTCCCAAATCACAATGCCCCTGCTACAAGCTTCTCCAGCCACATGGATGCCACAGACCCCAGCTCTCTCTCCCATTAAATCCGCTCTGAATTCAAGACTCATATGATTGTAACTTATTTACAGAACCTATATCTAATTCAGAAACCTAGCTGCAAAAGAAACCAGGAATGTTGTCTACAAAAACCCACTTTAAAGACACATACAGGTTAAAAGTAGAGGGATGGAGAAAGATACACCATGCTAACACTAATAAAAAGAAAGCAGGAACAACTATATTAATTTTAGACAAAACACGCTTCAGAGCAAGGAAAATTATCAGGAATAAAGAGGGGCATTTACACAATAATAAAGAGATTCGTTCTCTAGGAAGATATAACAATCCTTATTGTGTATGTCCCTATCAACAGATCAGCAAAACTGAACAGCACCATCAATCAACTGTACCTAATTGACATCTATAGAGTACTTCACTCAGCAACAGCAGAATACACATTCTTCCCCAAATCCTGTGAAACATTCACCAAGATAGACCACATTCTGGGCCATAAAACACCTTAAATTTAAAAGAACAGAAATCATACAACATATGCTCTCTGGCCACACTAAAATTAAACTAGAAACGAACAACAGAAAGATAGCTGAAAAATCTCAAAACACTTGCCAATTAAACCTGCAGTTTCTAAATAATACATCAGGAGAAATTAAAAGACATTTTGAGCTAAATGAAAATGAAAACACAGCCCCTCAAAATTTGTGGGATACAGTGAAAGCAGTGTTGGGGGGGGAATTTATAGCATTAAATGCATACAGTAGAAAAGAAGAAAGATCTAAAGTCAATAGTCTAATCTTCCACCTTTGGAAATAGAAAAAAAAAGCAAAGAAAACCCAGAGTAAGCAGAAGAAAAGAAATAACAAAAATGAGAGAAATCAATGAAACTAAAAGCAGGAAATCAGTAGAGAAAAGCAATGAAACCAAAAGCTGGTTCTTTGACAAGATTAATAAAATAGGGCTTCCCTGGTGGCACAGTGGTTAAGAGTCCACCTGCCAATGCAGGGTACACGGATTCGAGCCCTGGTCCGGGAAGATCCCACATGCTGCGGAGCAACTAAGCCCCTGCGCCACAACTACTGAAGCCCGTACCTAGAGCCCGTGCTTTGCAGCAAGAGAAGCCACCGCAATGAGAAACCCGCGCACCGCAACAAAGACAAGCCCTCACTCGCTGCAAGTAGAGAAAGCCTGCGTGCAGCAACGAGGACCCAACACAGCCATAAATAAATAAATACATTTATTTTAAAAAAAGAAAAGATTAATAAAATCAATAACCTCTAGTGAGGCATCCAAACAAAGAGAGAATATACAAACATTAATCTTAAAGGAGGAGGCAGAGTCAAGATGGTGGCGTGGGAAGACGTGGAGTTAGCGTCTCCCCAAAACTAGGGCGCCTGCTGGCTGCTGGTGAGGGACTCTGACAGCCAAGGAGATGGGAGGAACCCCAAGGTAAACCGGTAGGGTGTCGGGGGACTGAGGGGGGAGGAGAAGTGAAGGCCAGACAGGATTGGCGCCCCTGAGGCTGGGGAAGTCAGGAGAGGCAGGTGGGAGGGACTCTCTGGGAAGAGCAGGAGAGGAGCTGAGGGTGACTGCCCCACCCACTCGGGTCCAGGGAGCCTGCTGGGCTCCCAGGTGAGGCCCCCTGTCCTCTGAGACCAGGGGTGGGGGACATGCCTGGGCCCCTTCTATTCCTTGAGCCTAAGCCCCACCCCCCAGGGCCTTTTCCAGCCCTGTGAGTCCTGAGCCTTGGCCCAGCACACTACCCAAAACTCACCCTTGCTTAGGCCCC
The DNA here is from genome assembly GCF_937001465.1 of Orcinus orca. Lineage (NCBI taxonomy): Eukaryota > Metazoa > Chordata > Mammalia > Artiodactyla > Delphinidae > Orcinus > Orcinus orca. The sequence goes on from NC_064559.1 coordinate 197,488,866, forward strand.
ACACTCCACAGCCAAGGCCTTCCCCCCCCACTTTTTTTTTTTCCTTTCCCTCCTCTTCCTTTTTACTATTGTGGTACTGTTGTACCTTCCAGTGGTTGATTCATCTATATTTTTATTTTTATATTCTTCCTAACACATCTGTTAGTTTCCTAGTCTAATTTTATTTTTTACTTTGTTATTGTTTATTTTGTTGTTTTTTTTGGCCACCTCAGGCGGCTTGCAGGATCTTGGTTCACAAGCCCGGGGTCAGGCCGAAGCTCCTGCAGTGGAACTCTGAGTCCAAACCACTGGGCTAACAGAGAACCTCAGACCCCAGGGAATATTCATTGGAGTGAGGTCTCATGGAGTTCCTCATCTCAGCATCAAGACCCAGCTCTACCTAATAGCCTACAAACCCCAGAGTTGGAAACCTCAGGCCAAACAACCAGTAAGACAGGAACACAGTCCCACTCATTAAAAAAAAAAAAAAAAAATTGGGACGTCAGAAAAATATGTCACAGATGAAGGAGCAAGATAAAAACCTACAAGACCAAATAAATGAAGAGGAAACAGGCAATCTACCTGAAAAAGAATTCAGAGTAATGACAGTAAAGATGATCCAGAATCTCAGAAATAGAATGGAGGCACGGATTGAGAAAATACAAGAAATGTTTAACAAAGATTTAGAAGAACTAAAGAACAAACAGAGATGAACAACATAATAACTGAAATGAAAAATACACTAGAAGGAATCAGTAACAGAAGAACTGAGGCAGAAGAATGCATAAGTGAGCTGGAAGACAAAATGGTGGGAATAACTGCCAAGGAGCAGAATAAAGAAAAAAGAAAGAAAAGAATTGAAGACAAACTCAGAGACCTCTGGGACAACAATAAACACACCAACATTCAAACTATAGGGCTGCCAGAAGAAGAGAAAAAGAAAGGGTCTGAGAAAATATTTGAAGAGATTATAGTTGAAAGCTTCCCTAACATGGGAAAGGAAATAGTCATTCAAGTCCAGGAAGCACAGAGAGTTCCATACAGGATAAACCCTAGGAGAAACACACCAAGACACATATTAATGAAACTAACAAAAATTAAATTCAAAGAAAAAATATTAAAAGCAGCAAGGGAAAAACAAAAAATAACACACAAAGGAATCCCCATAAGGTTATCAGCTGATTTTTCAGTGGAAGTTCTGCAGGCCAGAAGGGAGTAGCAGGATATACTTAAAGTGGTGAAAGAGAAAAACCTAAAACCAAGATTACTCTACACGGCAAGGATCTCATTCAGATTCGATGGAGAACTCAAAAGCTTTTCAGACAAGCAAAAGCTAAGAGAATTCAGCACCACCAAACCAGCTTTACAACAAATGCTAAAGAAAATTCTCTAAGCAGGAAACACAAGAGAAGAAAAAGACCCACAAAAACAAACTCATAACAATTAAGAAAATGGTAATAGGAACATACATATCGATAATAACCTTGAATGTAAATGGATTAAATGCCCCAACCAAAAGACACAGACTGGCTGAATGGATACAAAAATAAGATCCATATATATGCTGTCTACAGGAGACCCACTTCAGACCTAGGGACACATACAGAATGAAAGTGAAGGGATGGAAAAATGTATTCCATGCAAATGGAAATCACAAGAAAGCTGGAGTAGCAATACTCATATCAGATAAAATAGACTTTAAAATAAAGACTGTTAAAAAAGATAAGGAGGGACACTACATAATGATCAAAGGATCAATCCAAGAAGAAGATATAATAATTATAAATGTTTATGTGCCCAACACAGGAGCACCTCAATACATAGGGCAAATGGTAACAACCATGAAAGGAGAAATCAACAGTAACACAATAATAATAGGGGAGTTTAACACCCCACTTACACCAATGGACAGATCATCCAAACAGAAAATAAATAAGGAAACACAAACTTTAAATGAAACAATAGACCAGATAGATCTAATTGATATTTATAGAACATTCCACCCCAAACTGGCAGGATACACTTTCTTCTCAAGTGCACATGGAACATTCTCCAAGATAGATCCATCATGGGTCACAAATCAAGCCTCGGAAAATTTAAGAAGATTGAAATCGTATTAAGCATCTTTTCCAACCACAACACTATGAGATTGGAAATCAATTAGAGGAAAAAAACAGTAAAAAACACAAATACATGGAGGTTAAACAGTGCACTACTAAATAACCAAGAGATCACTAAAGAAATCGGAAAAGAAATTTAAAAATACATAGAAAAAAATGACAATGAAAACACGACGACCCAAAACCTATGGGACACAGCAAAAGCAGTTTTAAGAGGGAAGTTTATAGCAATACACTCTCACCTCAAGAAACAAGAAAAATCTCAAATAAACAATCTAATCCTACACTTAAAACAACTAGAGAAAGAAGAACAAAGAAAATCCAAGGTCAGTAGAGGGAAAGAAATCATAAAGATTAGAGCAGAAATAAATGAAGTAGAAATGAAGACAACAATAACAAAGATCAATAAAAGTAAAAAGTGGCTCTTTGAGATGATAAACAAAATTGATAAACCCTTAGCCAGACTCATCAAGAAAAAAAGGTAGAGGATGCAAATCAATAAAATAAGAAATGAAAAAGGAGAAATCATAGTTGACACTGCAGAAATACAAAGGATTATAAGAGACTACTACAAAAAACTATATGCCAATAAAATAGACAACCACAAAGAAACGGACAAATTCTTGGAAGGTACAATTTTCCAAGACTGAACCAGGAAGAATTAGAAAATATAAATAGACCTATCACAAGTAATGAAATTGAAACTGTAATTAAAAATCTTCCAACAAACAAAAGTCCAGGACCAGATGGCTTCACAGGCGAATTCTATCAAACATTTAGGGAAGAGCTAACACCAATCCTTCTCAAATTCTTCCAAGACATTGCAGAGGGAGAAACACTCCCAAATTCATTCTACAAAGCCACCATCACCCTGATACCAAAACCAGAAAAAGATATCACAAAATAAAAATTATAGACCAATATCACTGATGAACATAGATGCAAAAATCATGAACAAAATACTAGCAAACAGAATCCAACAGCACATTAAAAGCATCATACACCATGATCAAGTAGGATTTACCCCAGAGATGCAATGATTCTTCAGTATATGCAAATCAATCAATGTGATACACCACATTAAGAAAGTAAGGAATAAAAACCATATGATCATCTCAATAGATGCAGAAAAAGCTTTGGACAAAATTCAACACCAATTTATGATAAAAACTCTCCAGAAAATGGTCATAGGGTACCTACCTCAACATAATAAAGGCCATATATGAAAAAAACCACAGCAAGCATCATACTCAATGGTGAAAAACTGAAAGCATTTCCATAAGATCAGGAACAAGACAAGGATGTCCACTCTCACCACTATTATTCAACATAGTTTTGGAAGTCCTAGCCACAGCAATCAGAGAAGGAAAAGAAATACAAATTGGAAAAGAAGAAGTAAAACTGTCACTGTTTGCTGATGACATGATACTATACATAGAAAATCATAAAGATGCCACCAGAAAAGTACTAGAACTAATCAATGAACTTGGTAAAGTTGCAGGATACAAGATTAATGCACAGAAATCTCTGGCATTCCTATACACCAACAATGAAAATCAGAAAGAGAAATTAAGGAAACACTCCCATTTACCATCGCAACAAAAAGAATAAAATACCTAGGAATAGACCTACGTAAGGAGGTGAAAGACTTGTACTCAGAAAACTATAAAACATTGATGAAAGAAATCGAAGATGACATAAACAGATGGAGAAATATACCATGTTCTTGGATTGGAAGAATCAATATTGTGAAACTGACTATACTACCCAAAGCAATCTACAGATTCAATGCAATCCCTATCAAACTACCAATGGCATTCTTCACAGAATTAGAACAAAAAATTTTGCAATTCGTATGGAAACACAAAAGACCCCAAATAGCCAAAGCAATCTTGAGAAAGAAAAACAGAATTCGAGGGATCAGGCTCCCTCGATTTCAAACTATACCACAAAGCTGCAGTAATCAAGACAGTATGGTACTGGCACAAAAACAGAACTATAGATCAATGGTACAAGATAGAACGCCCAGAGATAAACCCATGCACGTGTGGCCACCTAATTTATGACAAAGGAGGCAAGAACATACAATGGAGAAAAGACAGCCTCTTCAATAAGTGGTGCTGGGAAAACTGGACAGCTACATGTAAAGGAATGAATTTAGAACACTACCTAACACCATACACAAAAATAAACTCAAAATGGATTAAAGACTTAAATGTAAGACCAGACACTATAAAACTCTAGGGCAAAACATAGGAAAAACACTGTTTGACATAAACCACAGCAAGATCTTTTTTTGACCCACCTCCTAGAGTGATGGAAATAAAAACAAAAATAAACAAATGGGACTTAATTAAACTTAAAAGTTTTTGCACAGCAAAATAAACCATAAATAAGACAACCCTCAGAAAGGGAGAAAATATTTGCAAATGAAACAACAGACAAAGGATTAATCTCCATAATATACAAACAGCTCATGGAGCTCAATATCAAAAAACAAACGATCCAGTTAAAAAATGGGCAGAAGACCTAAATAGACATTTCACCAAGGAAGACATACAGATGGCCAAGAGGCACATGAAAAGATACTCAACATCACTAATTATTAAAGAAATGCAAATCAAAACTACAATGAGGTATTACCTCACACCAGTCAGAATGGCCATTATCAAAAAAGCTAGAAACAATAAAAGGGTGTGGTGAAAAGGAGCTCTCCTGCACTGTTGGTGGGAATGTAAATTGATACAACCACTATGGAAAACAGTATGGAGTTTCCTTAGAAAACTAAAAATAGAACTATCATACGACCCAGCAATCCCACTACTGGGCATATGCCCTGAGAAAACCATAATTCAAAAAGAGACATGTACCACAATGTTCATTGCAGCACTATTTACAACAGCCAGGACATGGAACCAACCTAAGTGTCCATCAACAGATGAATGGATAAAGAAGATGTGGCACATATATACAATGGAATATTACTCAGCCATAAAAAGAAACGAAATTGAGTTATTTGTAGTGAGGTGGATGGACCTAGAGTCTGTCATACAAAGTGAAGTAAGTCAGAAAGAGAGAAAAAAATACCATATGCTAACACATACACATGGAATCTTAAAAAAAAAAAATGGTACTGATGAACCTAGTTGCAGGGCAGGAATAAGGAGATAGACATAGAAAATGGACATGAGGACATGGATTGTGAGGGTGAACCTGGTGCGAAGTGAGAGTAGCATCGACATACATCCACTACCGAATGTAAAATAGTTGGCTGGTGGGAAGCAGCAGCATAGCACAGGGAGATCAGCTCAGTGCTTTGCGATAACCTAGAGGGTGGGATAGGGAGGATGGGAGGGAGACTCAAGAGGGAGGGTATATGGGGACATGTGTATGCATATGGCTGATTCACTTTGTTGTGCAACAGAAATTAACACAGTATTGTGAAGTAATTATACTCCAATAAATATCTATTAAAAAAAAGTCTTAAATGAAAGAGAGGCCATCATTACTGATCCCATGGATATTAAAGGGATAATAAACAAATATTATGAACAACTCTATGGTGACAAATTTGATAGATTAGGAGGAATGGACCAATTCCTTGAAAAACACAATGTATGAAAACACACACAACAAGAAACAGATCATTTGAATAGGTCAATATTTATTAAAGAAATTGAATCAATAACTAATAACTTTCCCAAAAAAGAAGCCAGGTCCCGATGATTTCACTGGTCAATTCTACCAAATATTTAAGGAAGAAATTATACCAATTCTCTACAATCTCTTCCAGAAAATGTCTTCCAGAAACTCCCTAACTCATTCTATAAGGTCAACATTATTCTGATACCAAAACCAGACAAAAGCATTACAAGAAAGGAAAACTACAGACTGACATCTGTCATAAACATAGGTGCAAAGTTCTTTAAAAAAATTAACAAATCAAATCCAATAATATATTAAAAAAGAACTGTACCTCACAACCAAGTGGGATTTATTCCAGATATGCAAGGTTGGTTCAATATTTGAAACTCAATTAATGTGCTCCATCACAGCAACAGGTTAAAGAAGAAAAACCACATGATCATAACAATAGATGCAGAGGGCATTTGACAAAATCCAACACTCATTCATGATAAAAACTCTCAGAACCTAGGAATAGAAGGGGACTTCCTCAGCTTGATAAAGAACATCTATAAAAAATCTACAGCTAAAATCATACTTAATGATGAGAAACTAGATGCTTTCCTACTAAGAAAAGGAACAAGACAAAAATGTCCCATCTTACCATTCCTGTTCAACATCATACTGGAGATCATAGTTAATGTAATAAGGAAAAAAAAGAAAAGTATACTTATTAGGAAGAAAGAAATAAAACTGTCTTTTTTCACAGATGACATGACTGTCTAAGTAGAAAATCTCAAAGAATCAACAACAATAGCAAAAAACTATTAGAACTGATAACCAATTACAGTAAGATTGTAGGGTACAAGGTTAATATACAAAAGTCAATTGCTTTTCCAGGGAATTATAGCCATTATCTTGTAATAACTTTAAATGGAGTATAATCTGGAGAAATACTGAACAACTATGCTATACACCTGAAACTAATATAATATTGTAAATCAACTATACTTCAATAAAAAAGTCAATTACTTTCCCTATATATCAACAATGAACAATGAGAAATTGAAATTTTAATATCACTTACAGTAGCACTCAAAAAATGAAATACTTACATATAACTCATACTAAATATGTCCAAGACCTAAACAAGGAAAACTACAAAACTCTGATGGAAGAAATCAACTAATTAAATAAATGAAGAGATAGTTCGTGTGCATTGATAGAAAGTCTCAATACTGTTAAGATGTCCGTTCTTCCCAACTTGATCTACAGAGTCAGTGCAATTCCAATAAAAATCCCAGCAAGTTATTTTGAAGATATTGAAAAGCCAATTCTAAAGTTTATGTGGAGAGGCAAAAAAATCCTGAATAGCCAACACAATATTGAAGGAGAACAAAGTTGGAGGACTGACACTACCTGACTTCAAGACTAACTATAAAGCTACAGCAATCAATACAGTGTAGTATTGCCCAAAGCACAGACAAATAGATCAGTGATACAGAATCAAGAGCTCAGAAATAGATGCATACAAAAATAATCAGCTGATCTTTGACAAAGGAGCAAAGGCAACTTAATGGAGAAAGGATAGTCTTTTCAACAAATGGTGCTGGAACAACTTGACTTGCACATGAAAAAAAAGAATCTATACACCGACCTTACATGCTTTGTAAAAATTCAAAATGGATCATAGACCTAAATGCAAAACATAAACCGATCAAACCAGAAGATACCAGAGGAGAAAATCTAAATGAACCTGGGTTTGAAGATGACTTTTTAAATAGATTGGACTTCATTAAATTAAAAACTTCTATACTTCAAAAGACACAGTCAAGAGAATGGGAAGACAAAACACAGACTGTGAGAAAATATTTACAAAAGCTAATAATTTTTTTTTTCTCCCAGAGACATGGGTTTGCAATTCTGAAACTACTTGATTTGTCCTAGAATTGAATAAATAAGTAAATATGTTGTGGATAATGAAGCTCTTGTTAGAGAAAGGAGTTCTAAACAGGGAAAAGGGGAAGGTTACGTTGAACCCTGCGGTGTCGGATTGGAATTGGAGATATCAGTGTAAACTAATTGTGTGAGTGCATGTGAGTGTGTGTGTGTGTGTGTGTGTGTGTGTGTGTGTGTGTGTGAGTGATTTCCCAACTTTGACTGCTGAGAAGGCCCAGAAGCAGTGATATCCAGGTAGCAATGGTCACCCAGGTTATACGGAGGGGAGGCAGTTTAACCTGTCTTAGAAACAACAGTATTCTGAAGCTGAGGTGCTTATAAAAAGGCCAAGGTCTAGCCCATCACCTCTGAACCTTCATTTAGGCCTAAAACAAATGGCATGGGAACAAAAATCTGTTGACTGAAAAAAAAATACAGAACCTAAAAGCTGAGAATTCTATTTTATTTGGGGCATTACTGAGGACTTATGCTCAGGATACAGCCTCTCAGAAAGCTCCTGAAGAAGTAAGGAAGACCCAGGATAAATAAGAGTTTCAAAAAAATAGTAGTCAAACATCAAAAGATTACTGCTAATTAAAGAAAAACCAGACATCTCAAGTTAATGAATTTAGTGCTTTTCTCTGTATTAGAGAATACAAGAGTCTATGCTTAATGAAATCATTCCTGTGATATGCACCTTACCTATCTAGGGCCAGAACCCTGCTTTTCTCCATCCTGAATCCTCTCAGGATGCACCGCCAGGGGTGGCTAATGGCTTGATGCCCACAGCATCCTTTGTTTGCTGAGATGGTAGGTAACATTCTTTGTCCACAAATCCCAGATTGTGAAGGCCCACAGAGATCCCCGGAAGTTGTGTTAATTTGCTAAGAATTTGAACCAGGTGACAGGTACCACAAACTGAGTAGCTTAAACGAGAAATTTCTGGTCTCACAGTTCTGGAGGCCAGAAGTCTAGGATCAAGGTGCCACTGGGGTTGGTTCCTTCTGAGAGCTGAGAGGGAGTGTCTGTTCCATGCCACTCCCGGGGCTCTAGTGGTTTCCTGGCCATCTTTAGGATTCCTTGGTGTACAAAAGCATCCCCACCCAGATCTTTGCCTGCATCTTCAAATGAAGATGTGTGTGTGAGTGTGTGTGTTTGTGTGTGTGTTTGTCCAAATTTCCCCCTTTTTTTTTTGCGGTACACGGGCCTCTCACTGTTGTGGCCTCTCCCGTTGCGGAGCACAGGCTCGGGAGACGCAGGCTCAGCGGCCATGGCTCACGGGCCCAGCCGCTCCGCGGCATGTGGGATCCTCCCAGATCAGGGCACAAACCCGTGTCCCCTGCATCGGCAGGCAGACTCTCAACCACTGCACCACCAGGGAAGCCCCAGATTTCCCCTTTTTAAAGACACCAGTCATACTGCATTAAGGCCCACACTAATAACAGTATCTTAACTAATCACTTCCACAAAGACCCTGTTTCAAAATAAAGCCACATTCTGAGGTCTTACTAGATGTTAGGACTTCAACATAGGAATTCGGTGGGGGACACAATTCAACTCATAATACAGGTCTAGCACTTCAAGGAAATTGTATCTTCAACATGAAAGCTGCCTGGGGTGAGGTTAGTCGGTGTAGATTAGGTTATTGTAGTGGAAACCCTGACAGTTGTTTTGGGGGTTTGTTTGGTTTTTTGTAATGTAAGCGCCTGACTTAACCTTTGATTAGTGCCTGACAACCTTGATTAGTGCCTGATAACCTCTGATTGCCAGGCATCGACTTCAAAGACGGCGATCTTGAATAAACACATTGCCAACCATGCACGACTACATAAAGGGCCAGGCTGCCTCCCCTCACTGAGGCTCCTTTGTTTTAGAGATTTTGGTTAATATGAGTATTTGGGCCACCTGTTTTTATCTCATCCCATGCTTTACATTACCACTCATGTGTTTTAAATTCACCTGTAAAGAGAGAACACACAAAACCCTAGCCCCCCACTCTCAACCCCAATAAAAGCAGAACCCCATGCCCATGATCTCCTGCTCTCTACCCAAGACCTCGCTGTGGGGACCCAGGTGTACCATGTAATTTCCAGGTCCTGTAAGTAATAAACATTTATTCTGTCAAAGTTTTTGGATGGTAATTGCTGAGGGGCATCTTGCAGTCATAACAACCATAAGGGCTGGTCCAGCCAAAACACTGGTTATTGATAGGCTGAAACCACCAGGCAACAGTTTACTAGTCACTGATCTCAATAGCAGTGGTTTAAAACAACCAAAGTGTATTTCTCACTCACACAAAGACTGCTGAACACCTGCGGGAATTTCCCGGACGGGTGTCCTCCATGCTGTGACTCAGGGATCCAAGCTGCCTCCATCTTCCGGTTCCACCATGAGGAGCAGAGAAAGATTGGAGCATCGTACGTGGTTTTTACCTTGTTTCAGCCTGGCAGTGGCCGTCAGCACTGATGCATACGTTTTGCTGGCCAGATTCACTCTCCTTGGCCTTGTTACCTGGAGGGGGGCCTGGAGAATGTGGGGAGCAGGTGGAATGGTGACAGGTACCACCATAGCCTCTGCCACACTGGCTGTTTGGGGACGGGTGTTGGGGAGAGTTAACTGAAGGCCATGGGAGCTAAATTCTTAGCAATATTGAAGGGCAGGAAAAAAGGCATCTGTTTTAGAAATGAAAGCTAGAGTCACTGTCTCCCTGAGGCTGAAGAAGAAACAGCAATAGATCCAAGGAGCGTCAATCAGCTCCGTCTCCAAACAGGTGAGGCCTGGGGATGAGGTGGCGGCTGTACGTGGAGGGGAAACTCCAGGACGGTCTCTGGCTTTTTCCAGAAGGGGAGGAGGAAGAAGAAGAGAAGAAAGAGGGGTAAGAAGAGAAGGTGGAGGTGCTGATCCAAGTCAATGGGAAGGGACCATCTGCCCCATTGCACTCCTTCTCCTGCTGGGGTCCCTGGGGAAAAGGCAAGTCTCATCACCTCCTGAGAGGCTCTCATGGGTCCTGGCACTTTGCGGAGGCTTAGTATGTACTTCCTGTGAATGACTGATAGATCGCATAAATGAATAACACTAAATGCCCTGTTTCTTATTCCTGAATAAGATTTAGCCGAAGAAAGGAACCGATCAACAGCAGATGGTCCCTGCCCTCTCCTGGAAGTGGGTTCAGGAGGGTCATACCCAGAACCGATTACGGGGCTTTATTCACTCAGGAGAGAGGCCCACGGGAAAGATTAAAAAACAATCTAAAATTTTGGCATCAGCTAACAGCACATAAGGTTTTTCCATCCTCAGTCTGTCCTGCCAGCTGATGAGAGGGAAAAATGAGGATTGCCTAGGGGCAGAGGCATGCCAAACTCTGAGTCCACCAATGGCCATTCCCCCACCCTATTCCCCTGCACCACCAACTCCTAAGATCCCAGAGGGATCGGCTGTTTAACTGGAGTTCAGAAGAAACAAGGCAGTCGCTTGGAGATATCAACTTGGGATCCTCTGAGAAGTAAATACCCGGAAATTAATACCCAGTCCCTGATCGCTGGCTGCCTTCAAGAGTGGCTCTGTCCTGGGTGAGGGGAAGAGGAGTTCCAGTGGGAGCATGTTGAGTTTGGAGGCTTCCAGAACACCCAGGGAGATGGGCAGCACGCAGCTGGATGAAGGAACTCGCAGCTCAAGGGCAGGGTCTGGACACACATTCAGGAGGCAGCAGCAGAGAGCTGAGAGTTGGATGTACTCCTCTATTTGATGTTTAAAGGCCGAGAAAGGAGACAGAGGAGGGACAGTCAGAGAGAGAGGAGAAGAACCAAGAAGGTCAAGGAGTTGCCAAGAGGAGATGATTGACGGCAGCCAGTCTAACAGAGGAGTCCTCCAGGCTAAGGGCTGAGCCGGCTCCTTGGATTTAGAGGCAGGAAGACCACTGAGGACATCACTGGGAGCTGTTTCCATGGAGCAGTGAGGCCAAAGCCAGATTAGAGCAGGTTGGAAGGTGGGTGGGAAGCGAAGCAGAGGTAGTAAGTGTAGACACCCTTCTGGAGCACATTTGGCTGTGAAGGGGAGGAGAGAGATGGGTGGTGGCCAGAAGGGATTGCTCAGTGCCCCGAGACAGTTGACCCATGAGTAGGATTTTGAGAAAGCGTGAGTTCCCCAACAGCCTGAGCTCTCTAAGATCAGATATAAGGTCTCCCCATCATGACCTTTCCATAGGTCATGTGTCTTTAGCAGGCGTTGGGTGGCAAGCGATAAGATGTCCAACTAACAGAGGCTCAGACATTGAGGAAGTCTATATCTCCCATAACAGAAGTCTGGAAGAGGGCAGTGCCAGGGCTGGCACACCTTCTCAACTATGTTGCCAAGGGCCCAGCCTTTTCCCAGCCTTCTACTCTGCCATGTTGGCAATGTAATGCCAAGGCACAGGCTGCAGCTCCAAGGGTTATGGCTTCACCCTACAAAAGAGGTTTTCCCTTTGCATATCTCTCTTTCTGAGGGAGGAAATTAATCATTCCCGGAAGCCCACAGCAGACTTTCCCTTGTGGCTCCATGGCCAGTGCAAGGTCACATGCTACCCAGAGACTAATCACCACAAAAGAAATGAGATGACCACGACTGGTTTACACCAACCAAGACCCATTCCCAGACCCCAGGGGCCAGGGGCTTTGCACCTGAACACATCTGCTAGGGAGAAAAAAGAGACAATAGCTAACAGGAAGGCTCTTAACAGAATCCCAGTGCACGGCTGCAGGTGTCCCCATCAGACTGGGTGTGGGCTTCCTGAGGGCAGGAATTCTGTCTCCCCACCAGTCAGAAATATCTGGGACATAGGTGCTTGTCCCAGACTAGAAACCCTGGGAGAACAGGGGCTGTGTCTTCTCCCCCAGAATTCCCACAAGAAACCATAGAACATTAACGAACCCCTCTCCCGTGTTTATTTTCTTGTGATCAGGACTACTGTAGGAGTCAACTGTGTCAATGTGATAAAATACCTGCCAATTGTGTTGTGAGAAACCAGAAGGCCTATAATCAAAAGCTCCAATACTACAACCTGCAGAGCAAAGGGATGGCCCCCCGGTGCTGAGAGGCCCCTGATCCCAGAGACCTTGCCACCCAGTGCTGAACTTCCTTCTCTAGCACCCCACTCCCCACGCTAGGCAAGTTCCCTGGCAAATGAAGGAAACTGCCTCTCCCATCCTGAAGACAAGCCAGGAGCCATTCTCTCCCCAGATAGAAGCCTTCTATCCAGAAGGAAAAGCCCAAATTCTGCGCGTGTATGCCTGGCCCCTTCCCCCTGCTTCCTTGGGCAGCAGGAGATTTTTTCCCCATTTCCACTCTTCTTCAAGTCCAATGTCATGTTAAGCGGTAGCAGCTACAATCCTGGTGGGCTCTTCTGAATAAAGCAATTCATTTGGCAAACTGTATGTGACTGTGTGTGTGTGTGTGTGTGTGTGTGTGTGTGTGTGTGTGGTGCACACACTGCCCCAGGCACTTCTGGTGTGAGAACAAACTAGTAAAAGGCAATAGAGTGTAGGGGGTTAAACATACAAACCTTAGAGTCAGACTGGCTGAGTCAAAACTCCACCACCTCCACTTCCCTGAGCCTTAGTGCCCTCATCTAAATGAAGATGGCTTTGGTACAAAGTGCATGGGCTTGTTGGAGAAGTAAAAAGGATAATGGTTGTAACGCACTGAGTCTGGCATGTCTGCATCTGTCCTTATTATTACAAGTAAAACTCAGCCATCTACCTCTCCTTCCCTGGGCAAGAGCAGCTCCTGCTGGCCTGTTGGAGAAAAACAGCAGTACTGTTCTTGACGTCTGGGGGTGCTATAGTCCACATGTTCTGTGTGGTACGTTCTTCTATGTTGCCAGCCTGGTGAAGGTGGGTCATCGTAATGCTGGCCACCAGCGGGACTCTCACGGCATTTATCCCCTCACCCAGGGCTGGCTTCCTGGGCTTGTGACCCATGCAGAGTCCCAGTGGGCACTGCACTTAGTTTACTGCTCTGCCCCAGCCATCCCAAAATTCTTTTTTAAAAAAATTTATTTATTTATTCATTTATTTTTGGCTGCATTAGGTCTTCATTGCTGCACGCGGGCTTTCTCTAGTTGCAACAAGCAGGGGCTACTCTTCATTGCAGTGCGCGGGCTTCTCATTGCGGTGGCTTCTCTTGTTGCGGAGCATGGACTCTAGGCGTGCGGGCTTCAGTAGTTGTGGCACAAGGGCTCAGTAGTTGTGGCTCGCAGGCTTTAGAGCACAGGCTCAGTAGTTGTGGCGCATGGGCTTAGTTGCTCCACGGCATGTGGGATCTTCCCAGACCAGGGCTCGAACCCGTGTTCCCTGCATTGACAGGTGGATTCTTAACCACTGTGCCACCAGGGAAGCCCTCAAAATTCTTAATGACGTAGAATCCTACCTTTTATTTTACACTGGGACCCACAAATTAGATAGCTGGTCCTACCCTTACCTGGATGCTACTTCCCCTCTTGTCATCCAGGGTTCCTCTAAGATACTCCCACCTGGACCAGCCACACCTAATTCTTTAACAATCATCATCAGGGCTGCTGGCTGTGGATCCCACAAAGGCACCCTGCTTACGGGGCATGGATGGGAGCTGAACTTTAGCAAGCTCTGCATTCACCCAAAGATAGTGCCTTTCTGTAATTCATCTTCTCAGAATGGGAGTCTTTTTTTTATTGGAGTACAGTTGCTTTACAATGTTGTGTTAGTTTCTGGGAGCCTTTTTCTAATTCTGCAAAAAGAGGCTGCATTTGCTAGTGGTAGCCCTGATCACATTCACTCTCACTCATAATAAGAGATATGCAAATGAAATCTCCACTGAGATACCATTTTGATTTATTAGAATGGATAAAAATCCCAAAGTGTGACTAGCTGCTCTATTGGCAAGGCTGTATGGGGAGCCAGACCTCTCATAGACTGGCTGGTAGCAGGGCAAAACGCCCACAGAGGGCAAGTTGACGATATCGATCAAAATTTGAGATGCATTTTATCCTTTGGCTCAGCAACTCCACTTCTGGAAATGTACCCTATGAAGGCACACACACACACACACACACACACACACACACAAGCACATGCACAGTGATTCATGAGCAAGCTTTATTATTGCCACATTGTTCTGAATTGGGTTGGAAATACCGCAAGTGTGCCAGATGGAGAGAACAAATGTATGGACACCAAGGGGGGAAAGTGGCGGGGTGTGTGTGTGTGTGTGTGATGAATGGGGAGATTGGGATTGACATATATACACTAATATGTATAAAATGGATAACTAATAAGAACCTGCTGTATAAAAAAATAAATTCAAAAAAAATTTTTTAATAAAAATAAAAAATACCGCAAGTGTCCATGTAGGGAGGACGAGTTAGATTAACAATAATACAACCTCAAAATAGAATATAATACACCTGTTTAATGAGGGAAGTTTCCTCTGTCACAGTATAGAAAATCTCCAGGATATGACAGCAAGTGAAAAGAGCAGGGTAGAAGAATATAAATGGTGTGCTACATTTATGTAGGAAAGGGTGGAAATATGAATATGTATTTGCTAATATTGACATAAACAGTTATAAAAGAGACAGGAAGTTAATTTCAGTGGTTGTCTATAGGGAGCAGGGCTGGCTATAGGGAAATGTGGGGGGCACAGATGGGATAAAGGGAGATTTCTCAATATGTCATTTTTCATATTGTTTTGCTTTTTTAGCCCTATGAATGTATTTCCTATTCAAAAAAAATTAGGATCATCAAACACATACAAACATTCCTCTCCCTAAGACAGACACTAATTATTAGAGACAATATAGTCTAATCCAGGGACTGGAGAACTACAGACTGCTGGACAAATCTATCTACTGCCTCTTTTTGTATAGCTTACAAGCTAAGAATGGTTTTTACATTTTTAAATGGTTGAAAAAAATCCAAGGAAGAATAATATTTGTCATACATTAAAATGATATGAAATTTAAATTTTAGTGGCAATCAACAAAGTTTTATTTGGTTTCATATTGTCCATGACTGCTTTGATGCTACAATAGCAAAGTTGAATAGTTGCGACAGAGAATGTGTGTCCTTCCGCAGGAAAATTGTGCCGATCCTTGGTCTAATCTGGTGCTTCCCAAACTATCCTTGGTGAAAGACCAGTTCTTTTGGTCTTTGATCTGCTCAGACCACTTCTTTTGCAAGATAAAATACACACAAAATATCAACCCAAATATTCTACTATTTGATTCAGTGAACATAAAATTATGCTGTCAAATTGCCAAGACCAGATAGTTTCACAGGTGAATTCTGCCAAACATTTAAAGAAGAATTAGTACTTATTCTTCTTAAACTATTCCAAAAAATTGACGAGGAGGGAATGCTTCTGAACTCATCCTATGAGACCAATAGCATCACTGTGATACCAAAACCCGACAAAGATAACACAAATAAGGAAAATTACAGGCCAATATCACTGATGAACAGAGATGTAAAAATCTTCAACAAAATATTAGCAAGCTGAATTCAATAATACCTTTAAAAGATCATATACCATGATCGAGTGGAATTTATTACAGGGATGCAATGATGGTTCAATATTTGTAATTCAATCAAGGTGATATAGCATATTAACAAACTGAAGAATAAAAATCATATGATCATCTCAATAGATGCAGTGAAAGCGGATGACAAAATTCAACATCAATTTATGATAAAAACTCTCCACAATGTGGGTATAGAGGGAACATACTACAACATAATAAAGCCCATGTATGACAAACCTACAGCCAACATCATACTCAACAGTGAAAAGCTGAAAGCATTTCCTCTAAGATCAGGAACAAGACAAGGATGCCCACTCTCACCACTATTATTCAACATATTATTGGAAGTTTAGCCACAACAACCAGACAAGAAAAAGAAATAAAAGGAATCCAAATCAGAAAGGAAGAAGTAAAACTATTACTGTTTGCAGATGGCATGATACTATATATAGAAACCCTTAAGATTCCACCAAAAAACTATCAGAACTGATAAATGAATTCAGTGGTGTTGCAAGATACAAAATTAATGTACAGAAACATGTTGCATTTTTATACACTAACAATGAACTATCAGAAAGAGAAGGGACTTCCCTGGTGGTCCAGTGGATAAGACTTCGCCTTCCAATGCAGGGGGTGTGGGTTCGATCCCTGGTCAGGAAGCTAAGATCCCACATGCTTTGGGGCCAAAAACCAAAAAGTAGGGCTTCCCTGGTGGCGCAGTGGTTGAGAGTCCGCCTGCTGATGCAGGGGATGAGGGTTCGTGCCCCGGTCCGCAAAGATCCCACATGCCGCGGAGCGGCTGGGCCAGTGAACCATGGCTGCTGAGCCTGCGCGTCTGGAGCCTGTGCTCCACAACGGGAGAGGCCACAACAGTGAGAGGCCCGCGTACCGCAAAAAATAAAAATTAATTAATTAATTAATTAAAAATCCCAAAAGTAAAACAGAAGCATTATTGTAACAAATTCAATAAAGACTTTAAAAAAATGGTTCATATTAAAAAAAATCTTTAAAAAGAGAAATTACAAAAACAATCTCATTTACAATTGCATCAAAGAATAAAATACCTAGGAATAAATCTAACCAAGGAAGTAAAAGACCTGTACTCAGAAAACTATAAGACATGGATGAAAGAAATTGAAGACAATACACACCCAAAGAAAGGAAAAAATATGGTGCTCATTGGATTGGAAGTATTAATATTGTTAAAATGACCATACTACCCAAGGCAACCTACAGAATCAATTCAATCCCTATCAAAATACCAATGGAATTTTTCACAGAACTAGAACAAATACTTTTAAAATTTATATAGAATCACAAAGACTCTGAATAGCCAAAACAATCTTGAGAAAGAAGAACAAAGCTAGAGGTATCACGCTCACTGATTTCAAACTATACTACAAAGCTACGGTATGATAAACACTGTATGTTCCCAAAAGTATGATACTGGCACAAAAACAGATGCATATATCTATGGAACGAAATAGAGATCCCAGAAATAAACTTACACTTATATGGGCAATTAATCCACAACAAAGATGGCAAGAATATATAACGGGAAAAAGACAGGCTCTTCAATAAATGGTGCTGGGAAAACTGGACAGCTACATGCAAATAATCAGCCTGAACTACTTTCTGACACCATATACAAAAACAAACTCAAAATGAATTAAAGACTTACAGTTAAGACCTGAAACCATAAAATTCCTAGAAGGAAATATAGGCAGTATGTACTTTGACATACATACAGTCTTAGCAATTTTTTTCGCTATGTCTCCTCAGGCAAGGGAAACAAAAGCAAAAACAAATAAATAGGACTATATCAAACTAGAAAGATTTGCACAGCAAAGGAAACTATCAAAAAAAATGAAAAGGCAGCCTACTGAATGGGAGAAGATATTTGCAAATGACATATCTGATAGGGAGTTGATATCCAAAATATACAATGAACTCATACAACTCAACATCAAAAAAACAACCTGATTTAAAAATGGGCTGATGACCTGTATAGACATTGTTCCAAAGAAGACATACAGATAGCCAACATCACTAATCATCACAATAATGCAAAGCAAAACCACAATGAGATATCACCTCACACCTGCAAAACGGTTATTAGCAAACAGACAACAAATCAAGTGTTGTTGAGGATGTAGCCAAAACGGAGCACTTGTGCACTGTCGATGGGCATGTAACTTGGTGCAGCCACTATGGAAAATAATATGGAGGTTCTTCAAAATATTAAAAATAGAGCTACCATACAATCCAGCAATTCCATATCTGGGTATTTTTCTGAAGAAAACAAAATGACTAATTTAAAAAGATATTTGCATCCCTATGTTTATTGCAGCACTGTTTACAATAGCCAAGATAGGGAAACAACCAAAGTTCCCATCAGTAGATGAGTGGATAAAAAGGATATGGTATATATGTACTATGGAATATTATTTGGCCGTAAAAGAAAGTGAAACCTTCCCATTTGTGACAACGCGGATGGACCCAGAGGGTATTATGCTAACTGAAATAAGTCAGACAGAGAAACACAAATACCACATGATTTCACTTAAGAGTGGAATCTAAAAGACAAAACAAATGAATAAACATAACAAAAACAGAAACAGACTCATATACAAAGATTGCCAGAGGGTAGCGGTGTGGGGGGGCGGGGGGGGGGGGGATGAGTGAAATAGTGAAGGGGACCAAGAGGTACAAACTTCCATTTACAAAATAAATGAGTCATGAGGATGAAGTATACAGCATAGATAATAGAGTCAATAATACTGTAATAACTTTGTATGGTGACAGATGGTGATTAGATTTACCATAGTGATCATTTAGTAACGTATAGTGATATCAAATCAGTAGGCTGTGCACCTAGAGCTAACATAGCATTGTAGGTCATTGAAGTTCAACTAAGAAAAAGAATTTTTGATGTTCTTAACTTTCACTATAATACGTCTAGTTGTCAGTTTTCTTTTATCTGTCCTGTGTACATTCTTAGGTCCTTTCACCTTTTAAATACAGGAACTTTTTTTTTAACATCTTTATTGGAGTAAAACTGCTTTACAATGGTGCGTTAGTTTCTGCTTTATAACAAAGTGAATCAGCTATACATATACATATGTTCCCCATATCTCCTCCCCTTACATCTCCCTCCCACCCTCCCTATCCCACCCCTCTAGGTGGACACAAAGCACCGAGCTGATCTCCCTGTGCTATGCGGCTGCTTCCCACTAGCTATCAATTTTACATTTGGTAGTGTATATATGTCCATGCCACTCTCTCAATTTATCCCAGCTTACCCTTCCCCCCACCCCCCCGCCATGTCCTCAAGTCCATTCTCTACATCCGCGTCTTTATTCCTGTCCTGCCCCTAGGTTCTTCAGAACCATTTTTTTTTTTTTTTAGATTCCATATATATGTGTTAGCATACGGTATTTGTTTTTCTCTTTCTGACTTTAAGTACAGAAATTTTATATTGTTTCTTTGAATATTTCCTTTCCTACATTTTTCCCTCTCTCCTGAGACTTCTATTACCCAGATGTTGGCACATCTGTCCTCCACAACTCTTAGATATGATTTTCTATTTTCAATATTTTCTCTTTACAATTTCTCCTTGGAGGATTTCTCAATCTAAAATCCCTGTGTCATTTTTCAGCTGGCTCTCCCATTTCAACGACTATATTCTTCATAACTAACTTTTAAAAATTTATTTATTTATTTATTTTTGGCTGTGTTGGGTCTTCGTTTCTGTACGAGGGCTATCTCTAGTTGCGGTGAGCGGGGACCACTCTTCATCGCGGTGCGCGGACCTCTCACTATCGTGGCCTCTCCCGTTGCGGAGCACAGGCTCCAGACGCGCAGGCTCAGTAGCTGTGGCTCACGGGCCTATTTGCTCCGCGGCATGTGGGATCTTCCCGGACCGGGGCTCGAACCCGTGTTCCCTGCATTGGCAGGCAGATTCTCAACCACTGCGCCACCAGGGAAGCCCCATAACTAACTTTTACACTTAAATTTTGTTTGAATGATTTCTTGTTCTTGACTTACAGCGCTAATATCTTCCCTTACCTATATACGTGTATATAACAGGCTTATTTTAATTTCCTGCCCATCTATTCTGACAATTCTGTTCAGATGTTCTGTGTTGTCAAGTATGTCTCCTTTTCTTTATTGGGTGTGGTCTGTGTGCCTCAAGGTGAATTTAGGGTGAAGGGAGGGGGTGCCTCCTAGATTTGTTGAATGTCATTTGCTGCCACCCCAGGCAGGTGCTCTGGTCAGGATTTCCTCACTAAACATCTAGGAAGGGACTTCCCTGTTGGCGCAGTGGTTAAGAATATGCCTGCCAATGCAGGGGACACGGGTTCTAGCCCTGGTCTGGGAAGATCCCACATGCCACGGAGCAACTAAGCCCGTGTGCCACAACTACTGAGCCTGCGCTCTAGAGCCTGCAAGTCACAACTACTGAAGCCCGTGTGCCACAACTACTGAAGTCCATGCACCTAGAGCCGGTGCTCCGCAACAAGAGAAGCCACCACAATGAGAAGCCCGCGCACCGCAAAGAAGAGTAGCCCCCGCTCGCCGCAACTAGAGAAAGCCCGCGTGTAGCAACGAAGACCCAACGCAGCCAAAAATAAATAAATAAATAAATACATATTAATAAATATTAATAAATAAATACAAAAAAAAATCTGGGAAGTAGCAGCACTGGCAGGAAGCCACATCCTGAGGTTGAAATCAACCATCCCTGGGATAGGAGAGTGTGGTGGAGGAGGAAGTAGTGAAGGATGAGATAAAAGAATGAACACCTGATGGTAGCTGAGCAGCCTCCATTGTTTTCAACAATTCCTCACCCCAGCAAGGTTTTGGGACAGCCCTGCTATTCCCTCCAGAACTTGAGCATCTCAGCTCTGGCTTCTGGGATGAAGAGGCAAAGGGAGAGGAAGAAGAGAGCTTAAGAACCTAACCCGTCCTTGCCAAAACTGGCCATCCTCTGCTCCAGGGCAGAGCCGGCCCCTTCTCCCAGACACCCACGCCCAGCAGTCACGACCAGCTTCATACCTCCTTGCAGGACCCTGCATAGGTTCTTTTGTTAGTTCTTCAAATCCACATTTCTCCCTCAGATCTGTAGTTTTGCCAGATAGGTTTTGGCAAAGAGAGCCAGCAGCCTATGCCACTTTGCAATCTTGGCAGAAGAAAAAGGGAAATGTACAGTGCAATATCTTGTGTACAATTTAAAAGCACACACGCAGAGACACTAAATATTTTTCGAGGAACCATAGATTTAAAAAAAAAAACATATGAAGGACAACTGGTCGTGGAGATGGAGGAAGAAGGGGAAAAAAAGAATAAAATAAAACAAAACCGGTATCTTGCGCAAATCAGTGATAAGTCTGCTATGAGGAGAAACCATGGTGCAATTGGTCAATTACAAAAGCATTTATCCTTTGACTCAGCAAAACCACTTCTGGAAATTTTCCCTATAAACACACACACACACACACACACACACACACAGAGTGATGCCTGAGCGGTGTGTAACTGACAGAGTGAGAATTCAAACCCAGAGCTATTTGATCCAAAGTCTGTTCTTTCTACTGTCCATGGTATTAGAAAGCTTGCCCGGGATGTCGCTGTGAGTGCCAGCTGACACACAAGCCAGCTGGGCCCCCAGGTCCTAGTTTATACCATCTGGCCAGAATGAAATACCCATTTCTCAATTACTGCTGTGTCTTGGCTATATTAACAGAGATTGTCCCTAATCCAAAACTCAATCTTATTTTGCTTTCGTCTTCAGTTTTAAGATGGAGTTAAAAGGGCACATACTGCCGGATAGGAAGGAGAATAAAGTCAGGTTGATGCTGCGTGGCAGAAAGGTGACCATCTGAGACTTAAAATATTCTATACATGATGGAACAGGACATTAATTAAGTAAATAAATGAGTGAATGGTAATAGAAACCACACCTGCTTCACCGTTAGCTTGGGGCCTGGCCTGGATGCAACAACTGCTGAGGGTCCTGGACACAGGTGGGCTGCAAGAATCTGGGGAGACACATAAATGGTACCTAACACAGTCCACTCTTTGGGCCACTCAGATCCACTTATGCCCTTCCATTACACCCTGCTTCCTTGTTACAACATGGGGCCTCTGTTATCTTGTGATCACAAGATGCCCTCACTTCTACACTGAAAGGGAGATACAAGGCCAATGGTCACAGAGTTCTTCACATCCAGATCTCCTAAAACACTTTCATTAAAAAGGTTAGGGAGGGCTTCCCTGGTGGCGCAGTGGTTGAGAGTCCGCCTGCCGATGCAGGGGACACGGGTTCGCGCCCCGGTCCGGGAAGATCCCACATGCCGCGGAGCGGCTGGGCCCGTGAGCCATGGCCGCTGAGCCTGCGCGTCCGGAGCCTGTGCGCCGCAACAGTGAGAGGCCCACGTACCAAAAAAAAAAAAAAAGGTTAGTGAAATAGCCACTGTTCCCACTGCTTCAGCTGCTTCTAAGGCCTTAACTGACATTCACCATGCCCTTCTGCCCACACCTATTTCCGATTTTTCTCATTCTCAGCCAACACTTTGGCTTATTTCTTGCTCGTGTAGCAAGTGTCACCTTCACTCAAAAGGATGGGCAAGCAACACACACAGGTCCTGGAGGTGACTTAGGGCCATTTGGACAAGGAAATTCCAGAGTCGCAGGCACACAGGTCAGAGCCTAGAAGGGGGACCACAGGCTCTGGGCAGGCACTCCCCTTGGTCTGCAGAGTCCTCACCCTATAGTGAGGGCCCTGGCTACCCAGGTCTAATAATGATACTGCTACCTGTCTTGGCTCAAGAAACTCTGAGAGTGGACTCAGAGAAAAGGATTTGTCTCAAAGAAAAGGCTCTTTTAGGAAAGGCTAAACCTTTAAGGGAAAAAATCAGCCCTTTTGATAGTCACCTTCCCAAAAGCACATCTTTACTTTATTTCCAAGGCTTTTATTTGGCCAATGAAGTAGTGAGGCTTCTACTGGTCTCTGAAGACCTGGAAAATCAAATCTAGACCATCTGAGCTTCCCACATTTAGTTCAAACCTAGCCCAGGAGGCTTTTCAAGGGCAAAGCTACTGATGAATTCCATCCCTTAAGGGAAATACATCACATCAACCACATTATGCAGCATAGAGGAGATGAAGAGCCAGCTGGCTGACCGGGTCATGGCCTGGGAGTAACTTCCATCCAAATGAGAGTGTGATGGAGGCAGGTGCTCAGAAGCCAGGATACTGACAACAGCAGCAAAAACGACGTGTCTCAACAACTCTAACTTGCTGGCTTTTACCGTGTGGCAGGTCCCAGGCCAAGCATTTTAAGTGAATTTTCTCATTCAATCCTCTTAGCAACCTTATAAGGTAGATAATCTTGTTATTTCCACTTTCCATTCATTCATTCAACAGGACATTTATTGAGCTTTAAATGTTCCAGGCACTAAGGATTTAGCAAAAGCCAATCAGGCAAGGTCCCTGCCTTTGGCACTTACAAGCCACTGAGAAGAGACAGATGCAGCCAATAAACAGAGTGCAAGGAAAAAAGATATTAATACCTAATATAAAGAAACTAAAACAGGAGACTAATAGAGGGGAGTGGGAAAGCAGGCTATGTATTTGAGATAGAATGGCCATGAAAGGTGCTGCATAGGAGAAGGCATTTGAAGTGAGATCATGCATGATACGAAGAAGTCAGCCCTAAGATGATCAAAGAGAAAATGTCCAGACAGAAGGAGCAGCTAAGTCAAGGGCACAGAGGGAGGACCAAGCTTGACATATTTGCAGACAGAGAGAAAGAAATTGTGGTTCAGAACAGAAACAGAAGGAACTAAAAGAAGGTGTAGTTAGCAAGCAGGAAAGTATAGGAAATGAAATTGAGGATGCTTAATCTTACCTATGCGTGAAATCTCTTCTCAGGCAGATAAGCAAGACAAAAGAAGGAGGGGAGGAAGAGGACAAGGGGGGAGGGAAAGGAGGAGGGGTAAGTCCTAGGTATCTGGAATAAAATATGGAGAAAAATGTACAGCTGGAGGCTTTGGGAAGTAATAGTAATAATAAGCATGTGCATCTGGATCAAACCTTACCTGAAAGCCTCTTGTGTTTGCCTTACACAAATTCAATAGACCTCTTTAATTGTTTAAACCAGTTTGAGTCAGGGTTTCTTTTACTTGCATTAAAAGTATCCTAAAGGAAGAATCAAGATGGCAGAGTAGGAAGACCCTGGGTTCACCTCCCCCCATGAACTCATCAGAACTACAGCTACATAAAAAACAACTCTCTCAGAGAACAATCTGAAGACTAGCAGAACGGCTCTTCCACAACCACGGTTATAAATAAAGAACCACACAGAGTCTCGTAGGAGGGGAGAAACCATCTAGTCAGGACCTACATCCCTAGTGAGTGACCCAGAAGAGAAGGGAGATGTCAGAGGCTCGGGGATCCTCCCTAAGGACTGAGGGGCTCGAGTCCCATATTAGGCACCTCAGCCCTGGGATCTGGCACTGGGAAGATGAGCCCTCTTGGCTGGTCTGAAAACCAGTGGGGCTTACCAGAGGGTTGTAAGAAGCTGAGACTCTGCTGCTGAAGATTGTGCACACAGATTTGCTTACTCCCAGTCCCAGCACAGAGGCAGCAGATTGAAAACTGCCTGGTTCTCTGGCCAACCTTCCAGGACCACCCCAGTACAGCCCCAGCCCACACCAGGCTCCTACTCCAGCCCTACCTGCTCTGGCACTGCTCCCTATCCAGGCAGAGACCATCATCACACACACCAGGGAGAAGCATAGCCAGCTCAGAAGTGCAGCTCTAACCCCTCAGGCCAATCCCATCGCCCCCAGCCAGGGCAGAGACTGCCATCACTTGCACAGGGAGAAGTGGGGCCGGCTCAAAACAGCTGTTCCAGCCCGTTGGGCCCTGCCTCTACCCCATCCCCAATCAAAGCTGAAACCTCCATCTTTCTGGGGAGAAGCCCCACTCCCTCAGGGCTCCTACTCTAGCCCCTCAGGGCTCAGTCACACCCACCCCCAACAAGGCAGTGACTGCCTTTGAGCCTGAGAGAAGCCCCATCTTGCACCAGGCTCCAGCTCCAGCCCCTCCAACTCCAGCCTCACCTCCCACCAAGGCATTGGTCACCAGTGCACCCCAGAAGAAGACACCACCCATGCTCACTTCAGATCCAGCTCTCCCACCGAAGCCACTGGGCACACACAGACTGCACAGGGACTCTCCTACACAAGAACACACCTTCAAGACTGGGGTAGGTAACTGGTTCTCCTAATTTCATAGATACAAACAGAGAAAGTCAAACAAAATGAGAAGACAGAGGAATATGTTCAAAATGAAAGAACAAGATTAAAAAACCTAGAAAAAAGCCCTAATGAAATGGAGAGAAATAATTTACCGGATAAAGAGTTCAAAGCAATAGTAATAAAAATGCTCACTGAACCCAGGAAAAAAATAGAGGAACACAGTGAGAACTTCAACAAAGAACTAAAAAACATAAAACAGAACAAATCATAGCTGGAGAATACAAAACCTGAAGTGAAAAATATACTAGAAGGAACTACAGCAGATTAGGTGATGCAGAAGAATGCATACGTGATCTGTAAGGCAGAAAACTGGGAAATCAGCCAATCAGAACAGCAAAAAGAGAAACAAAGTTTTAATGAGGATAGTTTATGGGAACTCTGGAACAACACCAAGCATACCAACATTCACATTATAGGGGTCCCAGAAGGAGAAGAGAGAGACAAAGGGGCAGAAAACATTTTTGATGAAGTTACAGCTGAAAACTTCCCTAACCTGAACAAGTAAACAGATATCCAGGTACAGAAAGCATAGAGTTCCAAACAAGATGAACCCAAAGAGACCCACAGCAAGACATATCATAATTAAAATGGCAAAATTTAAAAATAAAGAAAGAATTTTAAAGGCAGCAAGAGAAAAACAAAGAGTCACATACAAGGGAACCCCCATAAGGCTATCAGGTGATTTTCCAGCAGAAACTTTGCAGGCCAGAAGGGAGTGACATGATTTATTAATGTGCTGAAAGGAAAAAATCTACAAGCAAGGATACTTTACCCAGCAAGGTTATCATTCAAAACTGAAAGAGAGTTAAAGAGTTTCCCAGACAAGAAAAAGTAAGAGTTTATCACCACTAAACCAGCCTTACAAGAAGTGTTAAAGGAACTTCAAGTGAAAAAGAAAAGGCTATAACAAGAAATAAGAAAATATATGGAAGGAAAAATCTCATTGGTTGAGGTAAATATATACTAATGGCAGTGGACCAACAACTTAAATAAGCTGGTACAAAGGTTAAAAGACAAAAATTGTAAAATCAACTATAACTATGATAAACAATTAAAGGATATATATAAGGATGTAAAATATGACATCAAATACTTAAAACATGGGGGAGGGAGTAAAAAATGTAGTGCTTTTAGAATGTGTTTGAACTTAAATGACTATAAGTCTAAAACAAGTAAATATAGGTATAAACCTTATGGTAACCACCAGTCAAAAACCTGCAATAGATACACAAAAAACAAAGAGAATGAAACCCAAACATAACATTAAAGAAAATCAAACCACAAGGGAAGAGACTAGAAGAAGAAGAAAGGGAGAGAGAAGAACCATCAAAATGACCAGAAAACAAGTAACAAAATGGCAATAAGTACATACCTATCAATAATTACTTTAAATATCAATGGACTAACTGAAGAAAACAGATAGGTCCCAGATGATGATAACAGATTCCACAAATTCAAATAAGAAGTTGCTCCAATGGAATAAACTGGGCCAGATGTGTCTCCTTGGTAGAGCATATTAGCATAGTATTGGTCCTCAAGTCTACAGTCCTCAATTTGGTGAATGTGCTCTTTTTCATCCCTATCAAGAAAGTAGATCAGAATGAATATACATTCACGTGGAGCTGACAATAATATACATTATTTGAGGGCTATTTTAGTACTTTCACCTGCCATCATAAGATAGACTGAAGAGAACTGAACTATCTGTACATCCTGCAGGACATCACACTGGTCAACTATATCAAGGACATCATACTATTCAGACTGTAAGAGCAGGAAGTGGGTAATACATGGAAGGTCTTGATAATACACATGTGCTCTACATGGTGAACAAGAAGCTCTACAAATATTCAGAGGCCAGACCCATCAATAAAAGTTTTAAATGTTAAAATAAAATGTCAATGGACTAAATGCTCCAATCAAAAGACAGGGGGTAGCTGACTGGATAAAATAACAAGACCTACCTAAATGCTGCCTAAAAGAGACTCACTTTAGAGCTGAAGACACAAACAGACTGAAAGTGAATGGATAGAAAAAGATAGTCCATATATATAGAAAGCTGGGGTAGCAATATTCATATCACACAAAGTAGACTTTAAAACAGGTCTATAACAAAAGACAAAGAAGGATATTATATAATGATAAAGGGGTCAATCCAAGAAGAAGATATAACATTTATAAACATATATGCACCTAATACAGGAGCACCTAAATATATAAAACAAATATTAACAGACATAAAGGGAGAAATCGACAATAATACAATAATATTAGGGAACTTTAGCACCCCAATTACATCAGTGGAAAGATAATCCATACGGAAACTCAATAAGGAAATGGTAACTTTAAGTGACACATTAGATTAGATGGACTTAACAGACATCTATAAAACATTCCACCCACAAACAGCAGAATACACATTCTTTACAAGCGCACATAGAACTTTCTCCAGGATAGATCACGTACTAGGCCACAAAACAGGTCTCAATAAATTTAAGAAGATTGAAATTATATCAAGCATCTTTTCTGACCAAAATGGTATAAAACTAGAAATCAATTACGAGGAAGAAAAATGGAAAGAACACAAACATGTGGAGACTAAACAACATGCTATTAAAACACCAATGGGTCGGGGCTTCCCTGGTGGCGCAGTGGTTGAGAATCTGCCTGCTAATGCAGGGGACACGGGTTCGAGCCCTGGTCTGGGAAGATCCCACATGCCGCAGAGCAGCTAGGCCCGTGAGCCACAACTACTGAGCCTGCGCGTCTGGAGCCTGTGCTCCGCAACAAGAGAGGCCGCGATAGTGAGAGGCCCGAGCACCGCGATGAAGAGTGGCCCCCACTTGCCACAACTAGAGAAAGCCCTCGCACAGAAACGAAGATCCAACACAAATTAAAAAAAAAAAAAAAACCAAAACCAATGGGTCAACAAAAAATCAAAGAGGAAATCAGAAAATCCCTTGAGACAAATGAAAATAAAGACATAACTTTCTAAAATCTATGGGACGTAGCAAAAGCTAAGAGGAAAGTTTATAGCAATACAGGCCTACCTCAAGAAACAAGAAAAATCTCAAATAAACAACCTAAATCTCATCTAAGGGAATTAGAAAAACAAATAAACCCACCCTCCCACCTACTGCTTCATGGGCTCCACCCCCATGAAATCAAAAGCCTGAGCCCATCAGCCAATCCCTTCTCCTGGCTCCTGTGATTGGTTCCGGGGGTTGGGCAGTGAGCCAATCCGGGCCAGTGATGGTCAGACCCAGACTTTTGTTCCAAGGGTTTGGAAGGAGCTCCCTCTGTGGATTTGAACCTGGAGGGTGTAGACCAACAGCTGCTGGCAGCCAGCTTGCCACCTCTCAGAGATGGAGAATAAAACAACACAGAAAAAAAGGAGTGCTAAAGATGGGGAGAGACTGGAGTTTTTCTGGATACTCAAGTCTATATAGGCTCTTTTATGGCCTAAGGCAGTCTCAGTTGTGTTTGCTGTCATTTGCGGTTGAAAGAGACCTACCTCAAACAAAATGATTGGGACCCTAAGGGAACCCTTTGATAAGGGCTGGGAGGTAAGGGTCTCAGGATGAGCCCCTGTCAGTTCTCTGAACCCCTGAGGGTCTCTCTCTTCCCTCCCTTCCAGAAAGAGAGAGTTTTGTCCTCTAGGACTGTGGCCATTTTGCTGTAGTATCTTTATGTCTTTCAACCCCACATATTCTCACTTCACAAAAGCTGCACATTGTGGTAAAAAGAACAAGTATACTTCTCAAATTCTGGCTGCCACTTACCAGCTGTGCCATCCAGAGCAAGTTACTTAATTTCTCTAAGACTCAGCTTTCTTATCTGAAAAGGACAATACTACCTCCTGGACTCTTTGTGAGAATTAGATGCAATACCACTTCTGCCCTGTGGGTGGAGCAGCACTAAAGCAGTTGGAGCCCGCAGAGGGTGGTTGACAGACGCTGGGCTTCTAAGACCCCCTTCTCTTTCCTCCTCACCCTCAGCCTTTATGGGGAGGGGATATTTGACACAACAGATATGTCATATTATGGAAAGACATGAGCGGTAGGATGAGAGAGATTTATTTATCTCATAGATGTTTCACTGTGAGATATATAAACATCATTGCTGCTCTCCCGAGATGGTATCCGGAGTGAGTCTCCCCAGCCTCAGACACGAGAGGTGCATGTGCATTGTGCTGACCTCCACCACGAGGCATGCAAACTGAGCAGGTGAGGACCCCGCGTGGCTTTCAGCGAGTCGGAATGCCTTCTCAGGGGCCAGGGGCAGCAGAGGGCCAGGGGTGGTGATAGCAGTAGAGCCACTGGGGCAGGGGAAGACTGCGGAACAGACACTTCAACCAGGAGCAGGGACTCCTCCTTTAGGTCGGAATTGATGGGGCAGGATAATGCCCAGCCCTACTCAAGGGAAGGTCCCTGAAGGATTTCAAGGGAGGCAGGGGGCCTGTGCAGCAGGCAGCCTGGAGGAAGAGGTTCATGAGTGCGATATGACCGAGCTGGTGCCAGGACCTTAGCCAGTGTGGGATCAGACTCCACCCACACAGGGGCTCTGGGTGAACAGCCCAGGACAAGAAAAGGACCAGCAGCACAGCTTGCACTGGGCACCCCACATTTGGACACCTTGGGGCTCGTGGGAGATTAGGGCACGTGTCAGGGCAAGAAAAACTTGCCTCAACAGCTGAACACCCTTGTGAGAAGTCACAGTGATGGAAACTGTGGTAGGGTGAATATCCCAAAGATATCAGGGTCCTAATCCCTGGAACCTGTGACTGTTACCTTAGGTGGCCAAAGGGACTTTGCAGAAGTAATTAAAAGAAGGAATTTGAGATGGGGATATTACCCTGGATTAGGCAGGGGAGGCTCTACAGGTAATCAGGAAGTATCCTTTATTATAAGACGAAGGCAAAGGGGAATTTTACCAAAGAAGAGAAAAGCAAAGTGACTACTGAAGCAAGATATCGCGCTGTTGGCTTTGCAGATGGAGGAAGGGGCCACAAGCCAAGGAATGCAGCTTTAGAAGCTGGAAAGGCAAGGAAACAGACCCTCCCCTACAGCCTCTAGAGAGAACACAGCCCTGCCTACACCTTGATTTCTATGCAGTGAAACTGACTTTGGACCTCTGACCTCCTGAGCTATAGGAGAATAAAGTGTGCTATTTTAAGCCACCCATTTTCCAGCAGTTACAGGAAACAGGGACTGATAAACAAAGGTAGGTAATGGTTAGCCTCAAGGACCAGGAAGGAGGTGGGAGGTCCCTGCACTTGACTGGCAGCTGGAGCTAGAGCCGGCCTTAGGCAGTTGAACAGAAGGCCAATTCCCAATGGCTCAGTGCCTGCCGACTGCCACCCCAAATAACATGTGTGAGGGGAGGTGGTGTTGGCACCCCGGCGGGCTCCTGGATGGGCAGCTCGGAGACGGGGCCTTGCAGAGAACTGTGGAAGCAGCATCACCGTGGCTGGTGGTAGACTGACCCATCACCCTGCCACTGGACAAAGTTCAGCTGGACGCTGACCCCACCCCTGCTCTGCTTCCTCTTCTGCTATCGCTGTTGGCCTCATTCTAGTCTCGAACATGGGCTCAAATTCTGAGTCCTCTGTCTTAAGGGCTGAGGAAGGACTTCCTGATTCCCAGGACTACTAAGCAGATTCCCCAACACCCCCAAGGTTGGGGGTGGTGAATTTCACTGTGTTCCCCACCCCAGGTGCTGCCTCTCCTCCACAGCACACAGACCAGTTCATTCATGCTCCATCACCTGGTCAAAGAACTGGGGGTAATCTACCCAGTCCCAAGACAGAAACAACCAGGGCCGGATAGCAGGCAAACTCCAAGCCTGGCTAGAGAGGACCCCTAACTGCCCACGGACTCACGGACAAGGAGGCAGTGGCAGACAGACGGACCCTGTCTGGTGGCAAAGGGGAGAGGCAACACCCAAGGCAGAAATCCAATGACATCTCTGGGGGACTTAAGGAACCTGCTCAGTTGTCCTGGGAGACAGGAAGCCTCCCTGAGACCTTAAGGAGAAGACTTCACATTTGAACCCTTATTCGAGACCAGAATGAGACCGATGGTGACCATGGAAGAAACAGCAAGGCAGGGGGCAGGTTTGGTGCTCAATGTGGAGAAGCCAGGCACAGCTACCTGCAAGGGGCGTCGGGAAATCCACCCAGTGTTGCAAATGTCCCCTGAGAAGCTGGAGAACCTCTTCTCAGTGCTTCAGCTGTGGTTCAGTGGTGACTGGTCTTTGGGGAAAAGGTGCCCACCCCCCAACCCTAGGAGAGGGGCAGAAAAAATGTACCTATCGCTGCTATATCCGTAGTTATTTCTTTGTCACACTTCTGATTTTGTACGCTGGCTCTGTCTCCATTTTTTTTTATCAGACTCGTAGATTATATTATTAGGTATTTTCCCCTCTTGAATCAGCTCTTTGACTTGTCAGTTCTGCTATTTTTCTCTTTTTTTACTTATTACAATCTGTTCTTATCTGTCTTGTTTCCTTCCTACACTCCTTTCTGTGTATTTTGTCATTCTTTTTCTAACTTCTTGCATTGAATGCTTAATTTATTCATTTCATTCTTCCTCGCTTATGAATGCATTTGACTATCAATTTTCTGTGTATGGTTTAATCTATAACCTGTAACCATGAAATGCTGTTTTCATTATTCTACAATATTAAAAATGTCTTCATATATATGAGAGTCATTTAGAAGAATTCCCTTTCCCAGTGATAGAGGCTTTTCTTTCTTCTTTTGTTAGTTATTATTGCTTCTTATTGTGTTGTAGACCAAGTCTGTACTATTTCTACCTTTTTTGTTTAAATTAATTGATGTTTTCTTTGAGACCTAACACGTGGTCAGTTTTTGTTTGCATCCCACACACACTTGACTAGGAAGAATAACCTCTGTTTATCAGGCATAGAATTAGACCTATTAGATTCTTTATACAGTCATTTAATAAACATTTGTTAAGCATTTGCTATGTTCCAGCACTGTTCAAGTGCACAGATCACACCAGATAAAACAGATGTCTGGCCAAGGTTCCTGCTCTGGGATGGTGGGGGGCAGGGAGGAGGAGGGGGGAGACAGTCAATGACTGTAAACATAATTAAAAGTAAATTATATAGAAGGAAGAGAAGATGGAAAAGATGCTGATGATAAATAAAAGTTATGTAGCTTGAAAAAAATTTTAAGCACTAATAAAAAATATCTAGAATTTTTTTTTTTTTTTTTTTTTTTGCGGTACACGGGCCTCTCCTGTTGCGGAGCACAGGCTCCGGACGCACAGGCTCAGCAGTCATGGCTCACGGGCCCAGCCGCTCTGCGGCATGTGCGATCTTCCCGGACCAGGGCACGAACCCGTGTCCCCTGCATCGGCAGGCGGACTCTCAACCACTGCACCACCAGGGAAGCCCCTAGAATTTTTTTTAAAAAAGTAAATTATATAGTATATTGGAAGGTGACAAATGTTATGAATATAGAAAAAGTACATCTGATTAAGAGGAATGGGATGGGGGAGGAGTTGTAACTGTAAATAGGGTCGGAGGGGGATTCACTGAGAAAGTGACATTTGAAAAAAAAATTGAAGGACGTGAGGGTGTCAAGCAAACAGACATCTGGGGGAAGAGCCTGCCAGGCAGAGAGACAAACCAGGGCCGAGGCCCCAGAGCAAGGGTGAGCCTGGCATGTTGGAGGACCAGCCAGAAGACAAGGGTGTCTGGAGCACACTGAGCAAGACAGCATAACAGGGATTGGAAACAGGGCGTTGGACCATGTGGGACCCTGTCTCCCACCGTGAGACTTTGTCTTATTCTGAGACAAAGTGAGATGATGTGACTTGCACATAAAGTGATCACTCTGGCCAGTGTGTTGAGAAGAGACTGTAGGAAGCAAAGGCAGAAGCAGTCATACAGGTGAGGGAGTCATACAGGTGAGGGTGTCATACAGGTGGCAAGATGGCGGCGGCTCAGACAAGGCAGGAACCATGGAGGAGGTGAGAAGTGGTCAGTTTCTGGATATAATTTGAAAGCAGAAACAATTGGATAAGGGGTGTGAGGGGTCAAGGGTGACTCCAGGGTTTTCAGCCTAAGCAGTAGAAATCCCATGGAATGAGAAGGGAAAGACAGAGTGAAGCAGTGCTCTGGGGACAGGTCAGGAGTTCACTCTTGGTCATGTTGACTTTGAGATGCCTGTTACACATCCACGTGGGGGTGTTGAGTAGGCAGGTGAATAAAGGCATCTCCATTTACAGAAGTGCATACCTGAGCTTCAGGTATGAACTTGACAGTCATTAGCCAACAGATGGTACTGAAAAGCCGTGGGAGTTGATGGCATCACCAAGGGAGTGAGTGTGGAGAAGGGAAGCTGGGAAGGAAGATGAGAAGGAGTGGCTGGGGAGGAAACCAGGAGAAGGTGGTAGAAGCCAAGTAAAGAAAATGGGCCGAGGAGGTGGAAGGGTCAGCGTGTTAAATGCTGCGATAGGTCCCCTAAGGTGAGTATTAGCCATTGGACCAGCAATATGGTTATCCTTGGTGACCTTAGGAAGAGCCATGGGGCGAAGTTCTGGGAGTGAGACTGATTGATCAGAGTGTGTATCAGTCAAAGTCCTGACAGAAAATAGGTAGCCCCTTCGAACTGTAACTCAAGGAGACTTTAATAAAAGGACTTTCAGCAAAGATGTGGGCAGGTGTAGGGAAATCTCAAGGAATTTGTAATGGTGGGGTAGTTGTTACCATCTGCATGCCTGGAAAGTCGGGGGGCGGGGAGGGCGGGGCGGGGAGTGAGGAGAGGAGCCTGGGGGTGTGGCCTTCAGTCAAGGGACACACCCATACCCCTCCCCAGAGAGGGGCCCAGAGGAATAAACATCCTGACCTCACTCTCCTCCCTCCTCTGATTCTTCCGCTGGTCCTCCCTGGGGCCAAACCAAACAGGAAGCCACAGCTCAAGTGGACCTGTTGATGCAGTCATAGGGGTCAGCCTCCCAGGATGCAGGAAGGGCAGGGAACAGGACTGGAAGGACAAAGTAGTTTGGAGAGAATAACATTTGCTGTGTTTGCATTTTCCTGGCATTTTTAATTCCCTTGTGCCCAATACTTGCAATAGGTGTAAGAGAAAGTATACACTATGACTTAAATGAAAGGAAAGAGACTTTCTTAAATTAAAAATGATGAGGTCATGAGAAATGTTACAAATGCAGGCCACTTCAATTGCCTTAACCCTCAAGTTGACAATAATCTAATTGCATCATTTCTATACCTTAACTACAAGTAGATGCGATGTTATGTTTATAGTAAAAGTATCCATTCCTTTTTAATTTTTTTTCTCTGTTATAAAATCTACCACCTTTCCATGGGTGGGTCTAAAATTTGACCGTGGCCTGACTTCTGTCATTGATAAATTCAGAGCTAACTTGAGACTTTGTGTGGGATTGACCACATTGGACAAGCCATCTAAATCCAAGGCTGATCCCTCTACAGCAGGGTTTTCAACCTCAGCACTATTGACATTTGGGGCTGGGTAGTTCTCTGTTGTGGGGTCTGTCCTGGGCATTGTAGGCTGTTTAACAGCATCCGTGACCTGCACCAACTGGATCCCAGTAACATCCTCTCAGTTGCAACAACAAAATACCTCTCCAGACTTTGCCACATGTCCCCTGGAGGCCAAATCACCCTTGGTTGAGAATGATCCTCTACAGTTTAGTGCCTGGGCTCTGAGGCCATGCAAAACAACGTAAAGGGAAAGGAATTTGGGCGATCCCTCTATACCGACCACAGGAGCCTTTAATGCTAAAAGCTAAAGGCTTCATGCTCTAGAGCAGCACTGCTCAAAATGTAACGTGTCTGAAAATCTCCCAGGGAATCTTGTTAAAATGCAGATTCTGGTTTCCGGCCTTACGTTTAGGGCCACTCTGGAAAACAGTATGGAGGTTCCTCAAAAAACTAAAAATAGAACTACCATATGATCCAGTAATCCCACTCCTGGGTATAAATCTGAAGAAAACAAAAACACTAATTCAAAAAGATACATACACCCCAATGTTCATAGCAACGTTATTTACAATAGCCAAGATATGGAAGCCACCTAAGTGTCTATCAACAGAGGAATGGATAAAGAAGATGTGAGATATATATACACACAATGGAGATACACACACACACACACACACACACACACACACACACACACACACGAGTATACTACCCAGCCATAAAAAAGAATGAAAATTTTGCCATTTGCAGCAACATGGATGGACTTAGAGGGAATCATGCTAACTGAAATAAGTCAGACAAAGACAAATTCTGTATGATATCACTCATATGTGGAATCTAAAAAATAAAACAAACTAGTGAATATAACAAAAAAGAAACAGACTCACAGATAAAGAAAACAAACTTGTGGTTACTAGTCATGAGAGGTACTAACTACTATGCATAAAATAAATAAGCTACAAGGATATATGGTACAGCACAGGGAATATAGCCAATATTTATAATAACTTAAATGGAGTATAATCTATAAAAATATTGAATCACTATGTTGTACACCTGAAACTCATCAAGTATTGTAAATCAACTATACTTCAATTTCAAAAATAATTAATTTTTTAAAATGCAGATCCTGATTCAGCAGGTCTGGAACAGGACCTACCTGGTATTCAAAGTCAAGTCCAACTCAGACTAAGTGAATCAGAATCTGCCTTTTCAGAAAACCCCCAAGGGATTCATATGCACATTAAGGTTGAGAAGCACTGTCCTGAGAAAACACACTCGAATTTAGCTGAAGCTAAAGTCCTGGTCTGCAAACCTGGCTGAAGAAACACAGGAAATTCAGCAGGTCATCGTTCTGCCCCCATTGTCTGCAGGACGTGCCTACTGGAAGCCTCGTTCCCCCATCTTGAATCCTTGCCTCAGCTGTGCATACTGCCTAAAGCTCCCACAGCCCTAGGGCATCTGCTAAAGACCTCTGCTATCTCATGTACCTGTGCTAAGGCAGGCTCCTAGTTCAAGGTCAAGGTGAAGTTGCTTGGCCCACACTTTTGTGAAGTCCTTCCCCATGAACCTGCCCATATTTGCTTAAGAATATCACCTGAAGCTCCACCTGTATGGAAACAGCAGCTTGTATCAAATGCCACCTGTATTGGGCTTCCCTAGTTCTAATCCCTGTTTATTTCTTATGTTCCTAACAGACATCAGATGTGGGTTTTGGAGGAGGGTCATTAAATAATATTTTTCCCTTCCCATGTAGGTAACTTTTGTAGTGAACTTTAAATTCTGTCTCTTATTAACCCAGATCCAGAAGAACATCTTATCTCACCTGACTCAATTTTTTTTTAACATTTTGAAACATTTTAACACAAATACTGTAGAATTTTATCTCTAAGTGTATGGCTCCTACTTCACGTATTTCTTTCTACTGGATCAAAGTTATTTCTGCACCTGCTTATCTCCTCTTTGGGACGACAGACCTGCAGGATGGGCTACATATCTGGTTTGTTCTTGGACCAGGACATAACCTTGCACATAAGAGATGCTCAGTCAACATTTATGTAATGAATAGTCATGACTCTTTTGCCCCTTAGGCCATTGTATTATAAATTAAGTAATTAATTCAACTCCTTCTAGATGTGGCATAGAGCCTAGTTCTGTGGGGTAGCCCTCCCTGATCGGAGCCGCTCCCTCATATCGCAACTCTGAAACTATCTTGCAGATCTTATGCCATGTTGACTAACTCGCTGATAGATTTCTTTATCCTTGTCTAGTTCTGGCCTTTTGTTAATGTTTGAAGACATTACTTGCTTTCATCTGTTCTTGGATCACCCTTGTTCTGTTATCTCAGCAGCTAAGGACTTGATGGACACGTTATTTCAGATCTTGATCTGAAGATATTCTATGTCTAACATCAAAGTATAACAAGGTGACCCTGGGTGGGAAAAGACTTGAACCTGTTTTAACCCTTGGTGAGGAACAATGAGAAAGGGATGGGCCTAAGCTTGGCTGTTAGTGTTTCACACATGGTGTCACTTAACACGGAGCAGCATAGACTTGGGAGATGAGATGATGGGGATAGTGATAGGTGGACGATGATGATGATGATAAGAAGAGGGGGAGTCAACAGCATGATGTCTTCCATGACACTCAAGTACATGAAATGTCACAATGCTTTAGCTTTTCAAATCAAATCAATTTAGCTCACCTGACCCAGGTTGGTAGGCAATTTAAGTCATGTCTTGGAGGAATCTCTTCCCCCTCCCTTGAAGTTGTACCATAGTCTTCAGGATTGACCCAGCCCAGGACATTTGGGAAAGGGTCTTGGTACACCATGCTGCACTTCCTGGTGGTCACTTGGCCCATTTGAAAAGCTGAGGCTATTCTCTTTCCAAGCCATGGTTGAGCCCGTGGATCTTTGTGGAGGTTTCCAACCTCTGCACCTGGTGTTCAGCCTCACCTCCATGTACCACCCAGATACCCCTCCTGGGGTCTCCTGAGTCCAAGTAGAACCAGATTTCTGCTACCCATAGAAACCTTCTGGGTTATTCTTGCTCCTTCTCAGTTTCAAATGACAGAACCCAAGTCAAACTAGCCTAAGTCACAAAGAGAATCTGTTGGTCTACATAACTTGAAGGTTCAGAGTAGAAATCAAACGATGTTAGATCCAAGAATCTCAATATCTCTCTGTGTCTCTCTGTCTCTGTCTCTCTAGCTCTCTGCCCGCCTCCACCAGCATAGTGGCTTCATTCTATAGGAAGCTTCTCCCATGGAGTCAAGAAACATGGTCACTGACAGCTCCAGGCTTGCATGGTCTTTATAGCTCAAGGCCCCAGAGAAAGGGGGGACCCATAAATCAAATCTAAGGAAAGATTCTGATTGGTCCATTTTAAGTGCTTATTCCTG
This sequence comes from Orcinus orca, assembly GCF_937001465.1. Taxonomy (NCBI): domain Eukaryota; kingdom Metazoa; phylum Chordata; class Mammalia; order Artiodactyla; family Delphinidae; genus Orcinus; species Orcinus orca. The sequence continues at coordinate 197,527,283 of NC_064559.1, forward strand.
GAAATACCCCTGTAGCCAGGAGAAACAACCTGTGCTTGGACATCTTGGGTCACGAGTCTACCCTAGTGGTGGAAAATGCAGGGCACCATGACGAATAATTGTACAGGATCACATAGAATGGAGGGGAGAGATGGTTTGCGAAGTAAAAAGCAGTTATTACCAACAAAATGGAGAGGAGATGTTAAAACAAACCTTCCTCACTACACACACACACGTATACACACACACTCACATAAACACGTATACACACTTAGAATGCCTAGTGGTTGGGCATCCCATCTCCCCACCCCCAGTCCCCACTACACTCCTAGCAAAAAAAAAAAAAATCAAAGGACTTCTATTTCAGAAAGTTGTCTAACAATAATTAGGGTAACTAATGTGGACTTTCATGCCCAAAATAAAAGAGCTCTCCATGCTGCCACAAAGGCAGCTCCCTGCCCATCCATCTGAAAGCACTGGATGACAGGCCCCACCCACATGCATGGAGATGTTTATGGTCTTGTTTATAAATATCAGCAGACCATCAAGGACTACCAGAAATGTAAAGAAACATTACAAAGTGGAGGAGGCCAACATAAACAAGGTGAGGGAGATGACCCCGTAGAAATTGAGATAATTCAGAGAACAGAAGATATATGTTTTGGTTTTTTGTTTTTTTGCGGTACACGGGCCTCTCACTGCTGTGGCCTCTCCTGTTGCGGAGCACAGGCTCCGGACGTGCAGGCCCAGTGGCCACAGCTCACGGGCCAAGCCGCTCCGCGGCATGTGGGATCTTCCCAGACCGGGGCACGAACCCGTGTCCCCTGCATTGGCAGGCGGACTCTCAACCACTCCACCACCAGGGAAGCCCCAGAAGATATATTTTTTAAATCTCTAATTGTTACCCTCAGAAAGATTCAAGAAAATAATGCATTCATAAAGCACCAGGAAGTTATGTTAAAACAGTAAGTGGATAACAAGAAAGAAGTTTTAAAAAAAGATATGATTGCTGGAATTTTTAAAAGCAAAGAAGGGTTGGAAGAAAAAGTCAAAGTAATTCTTAGAAAGTAGAACCAAAAGACTATAAAAGAAAAAATATAACAGAAAAGAGACTCAGAGAATCAATCCAAGAAGTCTAACAGTCATCTTATAGGAAATCCAAAAGAGAGAAAACAGAGCAAAAGAAATTCTCAAAGAAACACGAGAATCCCCCAGAGCTGAAGAATAACTGTCCTCAGATTGAACAGCCTCACTTGAGTGCTTAGAAAATCAGATGGGGAAAACACTCACGCCTAGCCACATCACTGCAAAATTTTAGAACACTAAAGATGAACAAGGGGTCTTATAGCTTCTGAGAAAGAGGGGGAAATAAACAGGTTATCTACAAAGGAATAAGAATTTGGCAAAAGGGCTGATTTGGTCCATGGGCCATAATTGCCAACTGCTGGGATACAGTTCTACATCCAGAGAAACTGTGAGGTAACCATGAAATTTTGGGACATGGAAGGATTTAGAAGTTGCTTCTTTTTCCTAGAAAATTATCTGAGGATGCATTCCAACAAAATAAGAATGTAAGTTAAGGTGAAGACGTAAAGTCCGAAAAACAGTGCATCAAACTCAAAGATAGGGCTTCACTGGTGGCGCAGTGGTTGAGAATCCACCTGCCAATTCAGGGGACACGGGTTCGAGCCCTGGTCTGGGAAGATCCCACATGTCGTGGAGCAACTAGGCCCGTGAGCCACAACTACTGAGCCTGTGTGTCTGGAGCTTGTGCTCCGCAACAAGAGAGGCCGCGACAGTGAAAGGCCTGCGCACCTCAATGAAGAGTGGCCCCCGCTCGCTGCAACTAGAGAAAGCCCTCGCACAGAAACGAAGACCCAACACAGCCCCAAAAATAAATTAATTAATTAATTAATTTTAAAAAACTCACAAAGATAATAATAGGAAGTCCCAGGATGATTGACAGCTGTACCTGATGGAAATCTATGCCAGTCTGAGTCTCCCTCTAATTCAGAAGTGATATCCTGACAGGCTCCTGGACCCTAAGGAACTTCACTGAAGTTGAGATGCTGTATATTCAGTATCCTGTCATTCGGGTGTGTCAATTACTCAAATCAAACACGATCTCAGTGGGATACCAGCCCATTTCATTTCTGGTGACTCCAAAGTAGATCAGCCCATGCTCTGAGATCTCATCACCTCACCCACCAGCTATTGCCAGGATGACCCCCCACTCACTTTGCTCCTGATCATTGCCTGCTGCCTCCTGGCTGTGCCACCCTGGGCATCCCTCAACCCCACTGAAATAATTTCACCTGTTTCATTCCTCCCTCTTGTGAAAGGAAAATCAAAATGGAGTTGGTATTGGTAAGAGAGCTCTCTAAAATGGAACAGGGAGGGAGGCCATTGAGGAAGGATGACCTAGGTACATCTCAGCCTGGATGGAATCTGACCTTTTGACTGCTTATTATCCTAACAGAACATCTGGCAAAAACTCAAGATACTGATGGGACCTTACCCTAAAACGACCCATGATAGCCATCCCTTAAGCACAAATATTTCCTTTCTTGTATCAGAGTACAGCTTCATGGCTTTTGCCTTTATAAGCCCCTGACTCCTTCTCTTCCCCAGAACACTCTTTCCACTTTACCGGAATCTGTGTCTCCTGACTTGCAATTCTATTCTTTTTTTTTTCTTTAATTTACTTTTGGCTGCATTGGGTCTTCGTTGCTGCGTGCGGACTTTCTCTAGTTGCGGCGAGTGGGGGCTACTCTTCGCTGCGGTGCGCAGGCTTCTCATTGCAGTGGCTTCTCTTGTTGCAGAGCACGGGCTCTAGGCACACGGGCTTCAGTAGTTGTGGCACGAGGGCTCAGTAGTTGTGGCTCGCGGGCTCTAGACAGCAGGCTCAGTAGTTGTGGCACACCGCCTTAGTTGCTCTGCGGCATGTGGGATCTTCCCGGACCAGGGCTTGAACCTGTGTCCCCTGCATTGGCAGGAGGATTCTTAACCACTGCTCCACCAGGCAAGCCCCTAACTTGCGGTTCTTAAGACCCCAAATACACTCTTTTCTTATTTGCAGCCTTCTGTGGTTTTCTGGTTGATACTCCATGTTAAGACAATGAGTTCTGACTTTCCACATGCCGTGAACCAGCATGTGAGTTCGCCAACCCAGGCGACATTAGACTCACAGAGCTGCCCAGATTAGCACAGTGAATTACAGAACCTTGGGCTAGGGCACCCAGAGTAATAAGTTCAACCTGACACAACATTTTACTCTTGGTGGGGGAGCCTCAACATCTTTTCTCACAATTTCTCCCCAGATCTTTTTATAATACGAATTAGCAAATTCTTCTGACTCTTTCTGGGATAACGCTTCTATTTCTTACTCTAGAAATTCTAAACTAGAGCTCGCTGTTTAGTCGTGCATGCATTTGCTCACTTAAGTGCCTACCTTGTGCCAGGCATTGTTCTAGGCACTGGAGGAAGAACAGTGTTCGAGACAAAGTGTCTGCCCTCAAGGAACTCACATTCTATGAGGGGAGAACAGAAGAAATAAATAAATCTGACATATAATATGTTGCGTGGTCCTGGGTATGATAAATACCTCCCTCTTTAACCAAATGCCATCAAAACAATCAGCCCGTCATGAGGTCTTTCTATTCCTCATCCCGCCGTCATGAGGTCTTTCTATTCCTCATCCCTCTTAAGTTGTTGTATGTCAGCAAGCACCCAGCACGCCAAGCTTTGCCCTTGTGAGCAGGTGGCTGTTTAATGACTATGGGTACCATGGGCAGCTGGCGTTCGAAAATCATGGCCCCGTCTGTGCCCGTTAACCTATCCCAGGGCCTATTGCTTACAACCTTCTTTCTGGTGCCAATTTCTATATGAAATAAAGGTTTTTGTTTGCAAGCACATTGAACGGTTACAGAAACCTACTCTGGTTAACCAAAGTCAGAAAGGAATTTGGTGAAAGGAAACTGGATGACTCATGAACTAGAAGAGCTCAGGGCGGAGTCAAGATGGCATACTAGGAGGACGTGGAATTCGCGTCTCTGCACAGCGAGGGTACCTACCAGGCACCGGTGGGGGACCACGGACACCTAAGGGGTCAGGAGGAACCCCCAGCGACCTGGTATGATGTGAGCGCGGGGGGGAGGGAGGGAGAAGGAGAAGTGGAGGCAGGAGAGGACTGGCACCCCTCAGGGGCGGCGCGGGGGAGGGGAAGGGATCTCAGGCCCGAAGCGGGAAACTGGGAGGGCAGAGGATCAAACGGGAGCGTGGCCAGGTTTCCCCTGCCTACTTGGGCCCCGGGGAGCCTGCTGAGATCCCGGGCCTGATCCTCTGCCCACCAAGGCCCCCTCCAGCCGCGCGGGTCCTGAGGGAGTGGGAGGGAGGGAAGGGGGAGCAAAAGTAAAGGCTGGACCTCCAGGATCGGCACCCCTGAGGGGTGGCTGGAGGAGGGGAGGAGTTCCTACACCCACTTGGACCCACTCATGGCTAGGGGTCCAGCGGGGACGGGGAGACCCTGGGGGTGGACCGTGCGGGGGTGGGGGGCGGAGCAACGGAAGGGAAGGTGGCCAGCGCTTTCCCTGTGCACTTTGGCACTGGGGAGCCTATTGGGCTCCCAGGCCTAATCCTCTGCCCTTGGAGCCTCCCTCTTGCCAGCGCAGAGCCCAAGCCCCGCCCCTACACCCCCCCCCCCCCGCCAGGGCCCACCTCTACACTGGGAGACCCCCTCCAGTGCGCTGAGTCTAAACTCCACCCACACCCCGTCACCCAGGGCCTTAGCTCCCAACTCCGGAACTCCACACTCCGGAGGCCCTCCTTTGGAGGTGCGGCCTCTCCCCTTCTGCACAGGTGCTAAGCAGGGCCCAGGCCCTGCCCCACGCCTGAACATCACCCCTCGACCGGCCTAGGTCCCACCTCACCCTAAACCCCACCCCTGCCTAAGTTCCTGCCCCGCCTAAACTCCACCCCCCATGGTCAAGGCTTTTTTTTTTTTTTTTTTTTTCTGTTGTGGTTTTATTTTACCTTATTGCAGTTGTTTCAATTATATTTTTTATCTTTCTAATTTTATTTTGTTTTTCATTCTTTGTTATTGTATTGCTCTTTTTTTTTTTTTTTTTTTTTGCCATGCCACACGGCTCGTGGGATCTTAGTTCCCAGGCCAGAGGTCAGGCTCAAGCTCCTGTGGTGGGAGCTCCAAGTCCAAACCGCTGGACTAACAGAGAACCTCAGACCCCAGGGAATATTCATCAGAATGAGGCCTCCCAGACGTCCTCACCTCAGCACCAAGACCCAGCTCTATCCAACTGCCTGCAAACTCTAGTGCTGGAAGCCTCAGGCCAAACAACCAGTAAGACAGGAATACAGTTCCACCCATCAAAAAAAAAAAATGTTACAGACAAAGGAGCAAGGTAAAAACTTACAAGACCAAATAAATGAACATGAAATAGGCAACCTACCTGAAAAAGAATTCCAAGTAATGATAGTAAAGATTATCCAAAATCTCAGAAATAGAATGGAGAAAATAAAAGAAACATTCAACAAGGATCTAGAAGAACTAAAGAGCAAACAAACAGTGATGAACAACACAATAACTGAAATTAAAAATACTCTAGATGGGCTTCCCTGGTGGCGCAGTGGTTGAGAGTCTGCCTGCCGATGCAGGGGACGCGGGTTCGTGCCCCGGTCCGGGAGGATCCCACATGCCGCGGAGTGGCTGGGCCCGTGAGCCATGGCCGCTGAGCCTGCGTGTCCGGAGCCTGTGCTCCACAACGGGAGAGGCCACAACAGTGAGAGGCCCGCGTACCGCAAAAAAAAAAAAAAAAAAAAAAAAACCCTAGAAGGAATGAATAGCAGAATAACTGAGGCAGAAAAACAGATAATTGAGCTGGAAGGGAAAGTGGTAGAAATAACTTTCAGGGAGCAGAAAAAAGAATGAAAAGAATTGAGGACAGTCTCAGAGACCTCTGGGACAACATTAAATGCACAACATTCAAATTATAGGGTTCCCAGAAGAAGAGAAAAGAAAGTGTCTGAGAAAATATTTGAAGAGATTATAGTCAAAAACTTCCCTAACATGGGAAAGGAGATAGTTAATCAAGTCCAGGAAGTGCAGAGAGTCTCATACAGGATAAACCCTAAGAGAAACATGCCAAGACACGTATTAATCAAACTATCAAAAAATTAAATACAAAGAAAAAATATTAAAAGCAGCAAGGGAAAAACAACAAATAACATACAAGGGAATCCCCAGAAGGTTAACAGCTGCTCTTTCAGCAGAAACTCTGCAAGCCAGAAGGGAGTGGCAGGACATATTTAAAGTGATGAAAGGGAAAAACCTACAACCAAGATTACTGTACCCAGCAAGGATCTCATTCAGATTCGATGGAGAAATCAAAAGCTTTACAAAGCTACGAGAATTCAGCACCACCAAACCAGCTTTACAACAAATGCTAAAGGAACTTGTCTAAGTGGGAAACACAAGAGAAGAAAAAGACCCATAAAAAGAAACCCAAATCGATCAAGAAAATGGTAATAGGAATATACATATCAATAACCACGTTGAATGTAAATGGATTAAATGCGCCAACCAAGAGACACAGACTGCCTGAATGGATACAAAAACAAGACCCTTATATATGCTGTCTACAGGAGACCTACTTCAGACCTAGGGACACATACAGACTGAAAGTGAGGGGATGGAAAAAGATATTCCATGCAAATGGAAATCACAAGAAAGCTGGAGTAGCAATACTCATATCAGATAAAATAGACTTTAAAATAAAGACTGTTACAAGAGATAAGGAAGGACACTACATAATGATCAACGGATCAATCCAAGAAGAAGATATAACAATTATAAATATATATGCACCCAACATAGGAGCACCTCAATACATAAGGCAAATGCTAACAGCCATAAAAGGAGAAATCGACAGTAACACAATAATAGAGAGACACTTTAACACCCCACTTACACCAATAGACAGATTATCCTGCTTTGGGTAGTATAGTCATTTTCACAATGTTGATTCTTCCAATCCAAGAATATGGTATACCTCTCCATCTGTTTGTATCATCCTTAATTTCTTTTATCAGTGTCTTATAGTTTTCTGCATACAGGTCTTTTGTCTCCTTAGGTAGGTTTAGTCCTAGATATTTTATTCTTTCTGTTGCAATGGTAAATGGGAGTGTTTCCTTACTTTCTCTTTCAGATTTTTCATCATTAGTGTATAGGAATGCCAGAGATTTCTGTGCATTAATTTTGTATCCTGCTACTTTACCAAATTCATTGATTAGCTCTAGTAGTTTTCTGGTAGCATCTTTAGGATTCTCTGTGTATAGTATCATGTCATCTGCAAACAGTGACGGCTTTACTTCTTCTTTTCTGATTTGGATTCTTTTTATTTCTTTTTCTTCTCTGATTGCTGTGGCTAAAACCTCCAAAACAATGTTAAATAATACTGGTGAGAGTGGGCAACCTTGTCTTGTTCCTGATCTTAGTGGAAATGGTTTCAGTTTTTCACCATTGAGAACGATATTGGCTGTGGGTTTGTCATATCTGGCCTTTATTATGTTGAGGTAAGTTCCCTCTATGCATGCTTTCTGGAGGGTTTTTATCATAAATTGGTCTTGCATTTTGTGGGACCTCGACATTTCTGATCACGACAGAGCTGGGTCCTCTCCTCCATCCCACGAACCTCCAGCCAAGCTTTGAAGCCCGGTCTCAGTGTTCTGACCCGACGATGGGGACAGCAGCTCTCTCTGGGGGCCAAGTTGGACCAGGAGGCTACTGTCTCCCCGACCCAGGCCCTAAGATGACATCAAAAGGATGGAAGTTTCCAGTTCATGCCGGAATGTGGGTTTTCCAGCTGAGTCAGATGGAGCCTGTTTCTATGGCAGCCACGCTCCACCACTACTCGAGGGTTTGGGGAGACAGAATTCTTAACTGGGAGTATTTTCGCTACCTGTCAAACAAGCAGGAGCCTGCCCAGGAAAGAACAATAAAGAAAGAACCCTAAGCCCAACTGGCTGAGCGCCCAGGCTTTGCATTCTAGGTTCTTGGACGAGTGGCCCCCTGCTATGGAGTCAAGTTGCCATCACCACTCTCCGTCTGGGTAACACAGGGGCTGGTTGAGGGGCAGGAAGGGGAGTCGGGGCCATGCTGAAGTAGCTAGCGTCATGGAAACAGGACAGACTTGCCCTTGGTGCTCCCTGGCCAAGGGAGCTGAGAACTTAAGTTTCTCAGCCTCTCTAGGCTGCATCAGTGAAATGGGAATGAGAAAAAGACACCAAGAATGAAGAGCGCCTAGCACAGCCAAGACATATAGCTCCTCGGTGGGACCAAGCATGGTGATTTGGGGAAAGGAGGAGGGGAGGGGAAGGGCGGAGAGAAGAAGGCCCACAGATCGACCCCCACCTTCCCCAAACTGCCTGGAAGCGGAGCCCACAGGCCCCAGGCTGGCTCCTCCCCTGGAGACTTGGCCAAAGTGTCAGACCAGGAAGTATCATTACGTCACTGGGCATTCAGGGGTTATTGAGGGGGAGTGGACAGGACCCTGGTATTTAACTAATGCGGAGAGGCCTTGAGATCAGAGGCACCCCTGCTGACTTCCTTCTCCTGCAGCCCAACTTCTCTACTCCCTGCACCCCTCCCCTCCCAGCAGAATGAAGCTTCCCCCTCTTCTGACCTTACTTTGCCTCATGGGTAAGTAACCTTCCTGCCTTTACCCCTCCCTTGCCCCAGCTAGGAATCCCCAACTCCCTGGAGGCCCCTGAGCTGGGCCCTGAGGAGGGTGTGATTGGACATCCTGAGGAGGCCAGTTCTTCCGGAGCCATCACTAGTCAGTGGAGAGGCGGGAGAGGGGAAGACAGCAGCCCGGATGGCCTGGTGGGGCGGGGGAGAGGGGCTGGCAGGGACCCCAGACAGCACACGAGCTCCTGCCACCCCCGCTCCATCCCTCATTTAAGTTTCCATTTTTGGCTCTAACCTGCCCAGGTCAGCAGCCCCCCATTGCTGCATCATCAGGACCTAGAGGAATTTGGGGAAGTCCAGGTGGTTTGGAAGCTTATCCAGTGACATCTGATGGGACTTGACAGGGACAGAGTTCCTGCGGGGATGGGGCTGACACCTGGGGAGGTGATCAGGAAGGGTTGGGACCCAGGAGGATGAGTGGGCGGTATTCTGGGAGATGGTGGAAGGAGAGCGGGGTGGGGGGTAGGGGGTCACGTGTGCTGACACGACGCGGGTGAGGACTAGGGGATCAAGGTGCGATGATGTCATGGGGATATTATTACTGCTTAGCATTGGGAATGAGGTGCTTAGGGAGGTGAGGTCACCTAGACAATCGGAGAGATGTCTGGACTCAGGTTTGGGGGCACATCAGGGGCAGCTGGCTGCAGAGGGTGGGGCCCTGAGGGATCTGACCTCCTCCACCCTCCCTCCCAGCAGTGGCCCTGGCTGTCGGGAACCTGGTCCAGTTCGGGGTGATGACTGAGAGAATGAAGGGGCAGCCTGCGCTGCAGTACATTGACTATGGCTGCCACTGTGGTTTCGGCGGCTCCCACGGGCCAGTGGACCAGACAGACTGGTGAGCAGGTGGCCCAGCAGGTAGAGCACCTCGCTGGAGGATGGAGAGGCCGGGGGAGCATCCTGGGAGGAGGGAGGGGTTGGGGGCACCTAGAAAGTTGGGGCCGACCTCCACTTTGAGCCCCTTTGGGCACTGAGCCCCCCAGGCAGCCCCTGGTTCTGCCCAGCCTGGCTCACAGGCCCCTCCAAGCCAACCGTGACCCTTACAGGTGCTGCCACGCCCATGACTGCTGCTATGGGAGTCTGGAGAAGCTGGGCTGTGAACCCATGTTGGAAACGTATCTTTTCTCTGTCAGCAGGCACAGCATCTTCTGTGGTAAGTGAACAGCCCTAGACTCCCCCAGACACCAGGTTGGGGGAGAGCTTCAGCTAGGAACCCTCTCGTGTTGGAGACCCTTGAGCCTGGTCACCTGGGCTGGGGCGGGCGTGGGATCTTCCATCATCACGGAAGTGGGGAGAGACCTGTCCATCTACCCAGATGCTCCTGTGGCACCCAGCCTAGAGAGCATGTGACCCATCAGCTCCCACCCTGACCCCAGGCACTTTCCCCAGCCAGAGCCTTCCCAGCTCCAGCCTCTGGGGAGAGGAGCCAAAGGGGGTAGAGCTGAGCCCCAGAGCAGCTGTACCCACACAGCCCTCCCCAGGGCCTGGGTGGCAGCTAGAGGCAAGGTTCCCAGGACAGAGCCTTGAGGGCAGAGCCCCAGACAGAGAGAGCTGGAGCTTGGATTTGGGACAGCAGACCCTGCTCCCAAAGGCTGAGTGCACCGGTGCTCATCTCTGCCAGGCCCAGTGCCCACTTGGACCAAGTAGCTTTCCTCTGGTCCCCGGCCTGGGGAAGCAGCCTGCCCCGACTCAGAGCGCGGAGGGCTCCATGCAGCCCAGCCCCATGGAGGGAGCTCAGATCAGAGAACCAAACCTTCTTCCTGCCGCAAAGCCAGGAGCAGCCTGGAAGGAGGGCAGGCCCAGCGTGGGGCACAGCAGGAGGGTCTAGGAGGGTCAAAGAAGACTCAGCTCAGATCTCTAAGGTCTGTCCTGGGGGAGGGGCAGAACAAGGACCAGAACCACTGGAGGCAGATTTGGCTCAGAGATGCCTGTTCCCAGCAAGGCAGCTTTGACAGGTAGTAAGCTCCCCATCCCTGAGGGTTCATGCAAGGCTAGGAAGCCACCTGTCAGGGACGGCACTGAGAGGATGAGTGAGGAGAGGTGTTAGGTGAAGAGGGACACCGGGTCAGGGAGTCACCTACCCATTGTATGTCTTTGGGCAAGTGACGTAACCCCTCAAAAGCCTCTACTTCCTCATCTACAAAAGGGAGACAATCACTCAGTCCCCTGGCTTAGTCCAGCTTCTGGTAAGAACACCCCAAAGGAGCTGACGTGGCTGTTAAGCCCCTTCCAACTCTGACTGCTGCTGAAAGAGCAGGTGAGAGCAGAACCCGGATGGGGAACGAGGCTGACCTTTGCAAAGCACAGTGAGGAAGCTGGATATTTCTGAGCTGGGGGATGTCTTCGCGGGGACAAAAAGGAGCCAGAGCCAGTCAGGGCAGACAGAGGCAGTGGAGGGAAGAGGAGGCTTTGGGGCGCTAGGAAAATGGGCTTCGTCCGCTCTGAGGGAGATGGGCACGGCCGAGCAGGCCCCAGTTTCAGTCCCTCTGGGGCACGCCGAGGCCATCTGGGGTTGAGCTGCTGTAAGCTTCCCAGCTTTCCTCTCTGGCTGACGGCTGCCTCACTGCAGTAACGCATTACATGGGAGAAGGAGTTGCCTGGAAATGCACTCTCCCTGGGCTGGGGCGGACGACAGTTAGTGAACCAGATGGTCTTCCCATGGGGGAAAGGGCGAAGGGCAGTGGAGTGGGCTTGGGCAAGGACAGGAGAACAAACTTCCAGCCTTCCCAGCATCCTGGGCCCCAGCAGGCCCTCCGGGACTCTGCCCTTTCTCTCACCCATCCCTGGAACATCCCCCATGAGAATGGGCTTCCAGCAGAATGGGGCTGAGAACAGGGACCCCAGAGCAGTCCCCTGCATGTCTGAGAGTGGCAGGACAGAGGCGCCCAGGCCCTGACTCACCTCGTCCCATCCAGCCGGCAGAACCACCTGCCAGCAACAGACCTGCGAGTGTGACAAGAGGGCTGCTCTCTGCTTTCGCGACAACCTGGGCACCTACGACCGCAAATACGCCCGTTACCCCAACAAGCTGTGCACCGGACCTACCCCGCCCTGCTAAGGCTGTGCTCCGCTTCTTTCCTGCGGCCCCCTGCCCTCCAGCTGCTGGAGCCCCAGACCTCCGGAACGTTGGCACCAGAGCCCCTCCCTCTGGAAAATTCCTTTCCTGCAAACCCATCCCTCCCTGAGAGCTCCCAGATGAGGAAGAGCCATGCCCGGGGGCCCTTTAGCACCCAGAAGATTCTATAACCCACCCCCTGGGATCTCAGTTCCCTCTTCTGAATATGTGAATGATATTTTCCCATAATTCTAATACTGATCCTCAGATTCTATCATTGTAGGGCTTAATTAGTCTACAGTTTCATTCATTCATTCGTTTCTTGAGCACCCACCATGTGCCAACAATGTGGTAAGTACTGGGACACAGCGTGGGTCTGACATGGGTGGCCCCTGTGCACAGTTCTGACATTCTGCCCTTTTAATTTCCCATTACAGTGAGTTTCTGTGATTCTCTTTTTCTAACATTCCACCATCTTATCCAAGATAATAATGGCAATCTCTAGAAGGAATGTTTCTGGCCATATGGCATAATGTGAGAAGCACGCAAAATGCCAACCTAAAAATATTGTCCCCACCATGTCATCAGGCTTCAAATCCCTCCCATTAGAAGACTGGCTCAAAGTGAAAAGAAGCTCTCAAATCACCTTTTTCGAAGCCCTCCCTCGACAGATGGGCATCCGGGGCTCAGAGAGGGAAAGTTCTACCTGAAGGGGTGTCCTCACTCCCATGCCAGTGTGCCTTCATTTCTTCATGAGTGGGTATCAGTCACTGACACTCTAGCCCTCTGGTTGTCATCTTGGACAGCCTAGGGTGCCCAGGGAAGGTCAGCTGTGAGGATGCCCAGGCCAGGTCAGGCTCCTGATACAGGGAGGGGAAGAGGAAAGGTTTCAACATCCAACACCCTAGGGCCAACTCTGGAGCCAATTTAAAGCACCAAAGGATTCCCATCAAATGGAAATGCAGCCTATCTGGGAAGCAATGAACTTCAGCAGATTCTACTCCTAAATATAGATATATCTCCTCTATCTATAATATGCTGATAAAATCTTCCAGGATTGGGATGAGACTATTCAATGAGATAAAGCATGTAAAAAAGCATCGCACAGGCAACGCTCTCAGCGGCCAGGTAATAAACATCCCCTCCCTTTGTCCATTTCATGGAACGTGTGCAACTTTCAGGACTTTGAGGGCAGGAAGGAGCCTGAAGCCATCAAATCGATGATCATCATACATTTTAAAAGGTGAAGAAGTTCTGTGCTAGCAAAACAAACACAAACAAACAAAACATGAGGGGGCAGATGTGCGTGCTTTGTTGCTGTGACTTGACTCAAATCCTTGGCGAATAATCACCGGGAGACCAGGTCGTAAAGCACAGTGTGTGTGGGTGGGGAAGAGAGCACAGTGTTTGTTGGGAAGCGTGGTCCTGAGGCGCCCTCTGTTGTCCATTTTGTTCAGGCTAATAGGTGGAAACAAATTTGGCTTAAGCCTGAATTTCCCTTCATCATGGGGGCAAAGTATGTTTCTGGGCTAGTGAAACCGGTCGCTTCGCACTTTCAGTAATCATATGCTGAGAAATAATCAATAAGTCCTTACGGACATCTTAGAATGATGGTACGACTGCATACACGAGAAACACAGGAAGAAGGAACTGACCTGGGGGAGATGGAGAGAGGTGGTGCTCTAGGCGTTATGGATTCAAGGCAGCGATGGAAGGAGTACCTTGTGATGTTACAGTTGCTTAACCATCTGACAGGGTGAAAATTGGAACTTAAGAACAAGCCTCGGTGCAGTCTGTTTTTTGAAGAATCAACAAATATTTGGTGAATGCAAGAATGATTCCGTCTAAATCCTGTTTGTGTGTGTCTACAGTTCATACGCTTGATTTCCAGTGCAGACTTGGTGGAAAAGGCTGAAAAAAGGAAAGGAGAACCCTGAACTTGATGTCGGAGCTTCCAGGTAGAGCCCTCTGCTCTGCCAGTTAGCAGTGGTGCATCTGTTCTAGACCTCGCTGCTCAGGGAGCTTATTAGAAATGCAGAATCTTGGACCTGACCCCAGACCGCCGAGTTAACAAGACCCCCAGGTGACTCGTGTGCACACTGAAATCCAAAAAGCACTGATATATGGCCACAGACAGCCTCAGTGTCTGCACTTGTAAAATAGAACAATGACATTTCCCTGGTAGGTTGATTGTAGCGAGGTTTTAATAAATTAGCATGTGTGGATGTACACAAAATAATGCCTAGCACATTATAAGCATCCCATAAATGAATGAATGATAGTCATAATAACAAAAAATACCTAACATTTATTAAGCATTTGGCATTCACCAGGCACTGTTCTAAATGCTTTCTGTTTATTAATTTATCAAATGAATGAATGAGTGAATGAATGAATGGCTGAATGAGGCATGGGGACTAAATCAAGCCTGGGGAGGGGACTTTGTTACCTGAATGTTCCATAGCTTGCGTCTCCAATTTTGATGATAGGATTTGGATGGTTTTTGCTTTTGTTCCCACTTGGCCCCTAACAAAAGCTATGAACCAAGTGTTCAATTAAATAACTTGCTGAGTAAGCGATTAGAAATCAAATCACGTTGGAATTCCAGAGTTAAGTCCAATTATTATTTCATGGACATTCGTCCACTTCTTTAGGGTTCTTCGCAGCGTCACTGCTGGAGAACTGAATACTGTATTAAATTCCATTCTTTCCCTCAGTACGCTTTCATACAAACCATGCTCCTGGCCCCTTGCTGAAACCTGGAGACAGAGCTAAATCTGACGTGGCCTACCTATAGACAGACAACACCAATTACTCTACACGGGTAAGTGTCATAATAGAGCTAAGATCGGGCTCTCAGGACCTAAGGTTCTTCAGCCCTCCGTTCTCCATCCAGCCTCCATCCTGTCCACAATGCCAGCTTCATTTTCCCAGAGATTGGTTTCCGTCATATCACTCTTCTGCCCCTGAACCATCAGTGGCTCCCCATTGTCCACCAAGCCCTGGCATTCAAGCTTGGTATCATCTGCTTTTCCTGCCATATATATTTCTCTATGCTCCTCGCCACTACCGGAACATGCCCACCTGTCTTCACACCTCTGTGCAATAGCTTCCTTCAACCCGGAAGCCTCCCTCTCACAGGCTCCTTATCACCACATTCACATCCATGTGCTTTGAGGCACATCTCAAATGCCACCTTTCCCATGTGCTTTTCCACCTGGAGAAGATTTCACCCTCCTCTGAACAGCCAAGCAATGTGTTTATACTTTTCTTAGGGATACTTACCCCAGCTATTTGGGCTCTTATTTTGGGTTCCTATATGGGGAAGGCAGACTGCCCTGGGTTCAATTCTGTGATCTTGGACCCATTATTTATTTCCTCATGTGTAAAACTGGGATGGGACCATCAGCCTCACTGGGTGGTTTTAAGGTTTAAATGAGATAACTTATTCAAAGTGCCTGGAGCATCATAGATGCTCCATCTGTGCTAGGTCACTTTGCATTTTTGTCTCCCCTACTGAATCCATCACATGGTGGGTGCTAAATAAATATCTGCTTAATTGAATCCACAGATACATGATAATTGCGATTATACACATGATAAATACTATACTAATTTATTTGAATAGCCCCTTGGCCCACTACTCTGAGTGCCATTTATCTTAAATGGACAAGTGTTTGGAAATCATTAACCTTCAGTGCCCTGATCTGTTGTCCCACAGAGGCAATGAGGTAAAATTGGCTGGAGAGACGGTACATAGCACTCTTCCTGGAGGGCTGTTACCTGTGATGTGTTCCAAGGTCAAAATGCACATACAGGCTGACTCGTGACACTGTAAGAAGAGGTCAGGAGGAACCAGGTATTTCTCATCTTTGGAATTCATTCAGTATGCACAGCATTAGTCTTCCAGTAGCAAAAGGCATGCGACAAGTGTTTGAAGAAAGGAGTTCCCAGTCCTTCTCCAAACGAATTGTATACCCTTAATAAACTGTCCCAAACACGTGGGACATCCTACTCTCCCACTGGAGGGGTTTGCTTATGCTGGTCCTTCAGGCCCAAATATCTTAGCTTCCTATTTCCACCTCCTATCTTCCCTTTCATGCCTTGTCTAAATGTCACTTCCTCCCCGGAGCCTTCCTTGATTTCCCTTCTGAACTCACAGCCCTCCTATCAGTACCTCCTTTTATGGCCTGTGTTCTCTTGGGTCATAGTTAACATATCCGCTTTCACTGCTGGGCTGAAAGGTTTTCGAGGACAAGGTCCATGTCTGATTCAATGCCCAGAAATAAAGACTCCAACACAGCACAGGTTCAGTAAATGATGGATGGATTCTTGGATGTTTGGATTGGTGAATAAATTGAACAAAAACTGAGCATCTTGAGATATCTAAATCCCTCTACCATAGGGAAATTCAGACAAGCTTCTCCAAGGTGGAGAATTTTTCCTTCTGCCAAGCCAGAATCCATGAATCAGCAAGATTGTTCTTGATCCTGTTCAACCCAGAAAGTTCTAAATCGCTGCATCACTGTGGTCTGAGGGCCCACCCTGTCCAGCAGTCCAGTCAAAATCATATGGGAGCAGAGCATTTTATGACAAATTTTGGTTGTATCTCAAGGCCAACATGCACTTTCTGTGCATCTGGCAAACAGGTAACTTTAAACCTGGGGGTTTCAACCCTGTTTTCTCCTAGACAACCATAAGCAGTTAACAAGAGGGGACACGGGAGCTGCCACTTTCCCTCTTATGGTATCTCAATCTTTGGCACCATAACTTGTCACTCACCCAGAGTAAGCAAGGCTATAGCCTGGAGGAAAATGTAAATAATAAACTGTGTTCTCTAATTATCCCCTATGTGGCCTGAAGACACTTCCGCCCTTACAGACTCATCCAATCTCACGGGTCACCGAGACCCAGCCAGGAAGCCCCACGGCCCCCGGCCCCCGGCCCCAGCTGAACCACTGCGGAATGGAATTAAGGAGGCCACGGAAGTCTTCCAATGGGGGGAGGGGACACTTACATCGGGACAGCACTCTGGTCCTAGCGGATCTTTCAGAAAGATTCTCAGTTGGGTTAACAGAGTCCAGAGTCTGGGCCTCGTGGGCTCAGGAACTGGATAGCATTTGTGCACCCAGAAGTCTCTTGGTCACGGAATGAGGCAAAAATCACACAGGGAGGACAGTGCCCAGGGGGGGTCGGCCTTGCCAGTAGCTGGAGAATTCTTCCACCCAGGGTGGTACCGGACACTGTTCAGTGCCAAGATCCTGCAGAAACAATTCAAAGGCTGCTTGATGAGCACAAACATAGACCAAGAGCGAGCAGGAGCCTCGAGGCCAAAATCATGAGGCCGCGGCGAGGCTGGTGAGATGGCAGCAATCTTGACCTGTGACTGGCCCTGGAGCCCTGGAGCCCCGTGCGAGCAGCGCCCTGCTGCACGGGCCAAAGGGTCCCCTCCCTCTGGTTTTCTGTGGCCGCCCTTCCCCCTCCCGAGGACCTCTTCCAGGTGAGTCCGTGCAGTCACCGCTGCCTACGTGCGCCTGGGGGAAGATGCTCCCTCCTGGAATGGGATCAAACCAAGCCCCCGAGTTCTAGAGAAACCCCAAGGTGGAAGCCAAAAGACAGCTGCTCTGTATTTAGACAACTACAAACTATCATAGACGTTCTTAGATACCAGGCAGAAATCTGAGGGATGGCCCTGCCAGTGTGTGCGGCGGCCATACTCCCCTGGACGGAAGCTACAATCAGCTGCTTAAGCTCAGTGAGACCCCAGACGAGCATACACTGGAAGAACGTGCACATCTTCCGTGCCAAGGTCTCTAAGGAGGATATTTCCCAGCATGCTCTCTGTCTCATGCAAACGGCGGCCAGACAGCGACAAAAACAACTTGAAACTTTCTCTTTAAACTAGAATTTATTGGTATACAAAACTCCATTTCATAGATAAAGTGGCACATCTTTGCAGCTTCTATTGCACCAAGTATTGAAGATTAAAAACACAAAAAAAGAAACATTTGGTTTTGAAAACACTGCAAATAGCCAAGTACAGTACTTTGGTAAATAAAAAATAAAATGGTTCAGAGTAACACAATCTGAGGAAAGAAACATCCTGGAGGAAATGAACTATGGACATCAGACAATGGTCACATTCCCCCCGTCCAGCTCCACAGATAAGGCAAGACTTGCTAAGTCTATGGATCATGACCCCACAGAGGTCTTAAATATCTTCGGACTGCAGTGAGGACAAGTATAGTGCAATTAGAAAAAAAGAGAAGGTGGCTGAGCCTGTGAAGGCCCCTGTGTTCTCCACAGACCCACCTGCCCTCCTTCATAAAGGGGATTAACACCCACCAGCGCTTCTACATCAGCAAGAGGAACACGGAGGTTTGATGTCCGACCCCTGGCTCTTTTCTTCTTCTCACGGAGCTCGGTGCTGGTGGCGGACGCTGGAAGGGTAGCCAGGGAGGCCGAGGGCCCTTCTCCCCAAGGAAGATGAACCATGAGAGGAGCCCACACCCACATTCCTCAAGTTCTGGTTGAGGGACCTGCCAGGGGATCAAACCACAGGCTGAGGTCTGTGACTGTGCTCAAACAACTACCACAGATGGCTGGCAACAGTGAGCTGCTGGATGTCGAGATGCGGAGGATGAGGGGCAGACCACCGAGGTCTCGCCCAGCGGCCATTACCTTCCGGGGCCACAGCACAGCGAGCAGGGGTAGTTCCGGGACCGGGGGCATGCCCTGCTTAAACCACAGTCACCACGCACAAGTCCGCGCTCTTACAGAAATTGTTCTCTACCGGTACCAGCCCCTTCTCAGGTAACTTTGCGAGAATGCTAAACGTTTTAATCAAGCTACAAAGTAGTCTGAACTAGGAGAGCGAGGCTCTAGAAGGTAATTCCTCAGAGGAGATGGTTAAGAGCCTGAGGTTTTTACAGGGAACGTTACCTTGGACAGACGCAGCCAAGCAGTCAACGAGGCCCAGCTCCTCCCCGGAGCCGGGCCCTGTGCGCACCTTCTGAGTTCCGTACTGTGCAATGCACTTCGCGCCGGGTGCTCAATGTCTCCACTTCAATCCAATTATCCACTCCCCCTCTCGCATGTGACAGCAGAAGATCTGCTATCATTTACATATGCCGTCCAGATCTTCAACTTAACAACATCAATGGAAAAATACAATTTGCTTTAGAGTCAGGAAAACACACCTTGTAGAAAGCGCCCTTATTAAATCACCTCAGAACAACCGTCGGAAGGCCCCAGAGTTCGAGCAGCGCCTGTTCTGAAGGCTGAGATGAACAAAACAGTGAATAATGAAAATGTCAAAACACAAAAACTGCATCAGACTCTGAGTCTAAAGGTTTGCTATAGATAGAGCCTTGAGGTAAAAAAAGGTGAAGAGCTATGCATCCACCCAAAATGGGAGTCAGGGAGGGCCACAGATGTGACATTGAAACTACAAAGCTCCACTGTCACCCCATCCACACAGACCCTTCTGGTCAGGGTGAGAGTTAGTCAGCTCTGACTAGGAACCCAAGTTTCCTTCAGCTGACTGCACATTCGAGTTGAACATCTCACAGAGGTAAAACTGACAGCGTTCTATGTGGACACAATAAAACCCAGGCAGTCCAGTTTCTCAGAATGAGAGAAACTGCACACTGATGACAGGGACTCACTACGAGCACAGTTCAATGCCAAGTCCATCTGATATCTACCTATTTAACATGGGAGCAGCTCTCCCCCCTCAGCATGGCCCTCCCCCCACCCCAGGACAGTATCATTTCGAACCGTCAAAGCTCCCCAGGGAAGCAGGCAGCACCATGAGAAATGACCTACACAAAGGCCCCCTCTAGCTGCCCCACAATGGAGCTCCCACTTCACAAGCCCTCAGAATCACAATAGGTAGGGAGGTGTTTTCAGAGCTTATAAAAGAAACTATAGACAAGCTCAACTAACACTTAAGATTCTTCTTTCTGCCACAATTCTTCAACCAGACTTCACTCCTGAAAGCATATTTCCTATTATTGAAAAATTAAATATACATATACATTCTTTCTCTAATATCTCCTGGTGGCAACTATATTAATTCAGAAGTTGCGATTCTATGTTGTTTCAATACATCTACCTCTCTAGTACAAAGCTGATGCTACTAAAATTTTATTTTGTATTTTGACCTTTAAAAAAATCTTTTTTTAAAATCCATAAAACCTTTATATACAGTTTATAAGACTAGTAAGCAGCTATGGACCACAGCCTCATCCCCCTTCTCCTGACCAAAGCTACCGAGACAATCGCACATAACAAACCTCTAACAGCCACAGAGGTCAAGAAAGAGTCGCCTCCTACTATGCAGTTCACCTGAGTAACTATACCCGGTAACCGTCACTGACCAGTCATCCCAGGACTAAACATGCTGGGCCTCCATTTTGGCTGCCAATAAAGTAGTTCTCAAGTGCCTACCAAGGCAACCAAGTACTACATGGATTCCATCTACCTCATGCTTTGGTGGGACTGAGGCAGTGAAGGCTAAATTTAAACCCTTAGCTAGAAGTTATCACTAAAGTTGGATACATGTTCCCCATTCCTAATAATTAACATACTAAACACAGACCAATTATAACTGGAAAACTATGAAATGGTAATAAAAGAAAATTACTGAAGCCATTTGATTAGTTTTTAAAACCACTGTTATTTTACCCAAGAAATGCCGAAGCCTATGATCAGAATTAGGTAATTTATAAATAAATGTGCCCAGTATTCTTTAGCAACTTTTTAGCAACTTCTAAAACCCAACAGGAAAAAACAAAAACCCAATAGAGCCCAAGGCCACCTTCATTAACCAAGTAAATAAAGCGATCCTACTACTTCTGACAACGGGTCTCCCTCAAGCGATTTCTGACTCCTAATTCTGCTGAATTTCTGGTACGCAATCAGTCTTTCTGAGGGGATCTGGTCTCCTGTACTCTCACAGTACAAGACAGACAAGAAAGAGTGCTCGCTCAGAAACGCTCAGCCAGAGTCGGGAACGTGCCCAGAGTTAAAAGCCAAGAGAACAGATCCTGAAGCACTGGACCTCACTCCCTTGGAGACAGTGAGACAACGGAGACCCCTCACTTGTCTGGACTGAGTACTAGAGGCTCTAACTCAGGACTCCGCAATGTGCAAAGAAAAAATGCTGTGCAGTTTCTAAATCTGCTACATATTACGATGTACTGTATCAGGATGTTCTGGGAGCACTTCCAAGAGACTACTGATGCTCCAACCACAAAAAGTCACCAAGTCAAACAAACAAAAAATTAAAATACATCACCAAAACCACAGAAGGCAAATCACCTGCTGATAAAGGCAATCCAATGACTCCAAGGCCAGCCCACACGATGATATGTCCATACGTGTCGAAACCTTTTTATAGTTTTTCCCTTTGCCTCGGAACTCTGATAATTTTGAAATCTGAGATGGGGGAGGTAACTAATAATTTACCTTTTGATTCAGCATATATTATTTCTCCAAATATTAGGTCCCCAAAAGGCAAAGAGAGTCCAAGATTGGCCACTTCATACATTCGTTTTAAAGTTCACATTCACCTAATTCGGTTTGAGGAATGCAATCTCTCCACCGCCCAAATCTATTTCAGCACTGTGGAGTCATTTGAAGCCCTCAGCCAAAGTAAGTTCTCTGCCTGGCTAGTCTAACCTAAGTCACTGACAACTTCTGGAGGGTGCTGGAGAGTGTTTTGAACAGCAAAATCCCCAAACAGGGCTTAACTAAAAAGAAGTTAAGTGCAGCGTTTTATGGGATTTCATTTTCACAATACTAAGAAAATTCAGCAAAGAGTCAAGTTACCTTTTCTCTCTCTGAAGGCATCTTTCTAAATCCAGAATAGTAAGGAAGAAAAGACGGCTACTTACTTAAAATGTGAACGTGAAAAGCCTTAGAAATCCTTCCAGACACCCCCAACCCCCCACCCCAAATCAATTACATCTTCAGACTTCTTCCTGAGCAAAATCTCAGGACTCTCTTGACTTCTGCCTTTACAACTATGGCTTCTGCGCTCCACGCTATCAGAATCCCGAACTGTATCATAAGCACTGATGATACACTGTCTTCTCGTTGTCAAGAAACAAGTACAAACTACTCAGCAACACTACAGATTTTCCAGCAAAGCCCAGGCCTAATTAACAGTCTGGCCTATTTATCATATGGCTTGAGTGCAAACGGACCAACAGCACCTGCATCCCATCTGAGCATCAGAATCAGGAAGAAGAGAAACGCAGCTGTTTAATTTCCACCCTGACTACAGGCCACAACCTTCACATCCTATTACTTTGGGAAAACACTTCCTGAATTATTTTCTGATTAACTTGCATTAGAAGAAAGTTAATTCTAAACATGTACCTGAGTTGGACATCATTTATAAACTATCCTGCATATGAATGTCTGTTTGAAAATGAAAGAGAAACAAAGGAAACTTGTCATTCTGAATTTCTAGCAATTAATCTAAACTACTTCATGAACAATTACAATGAAACCCCGAGTGTTAAGGAAAGATCCTGGGGTCACCGAACTCTGATTTTCAGGGCAAATAAAACCACACTTAAAAAGGGTTTTTTTGACCTAACTATCCACCCCTAAAAGTCGATATTTTAATTATGGAACATGAATGGCTTCACTGCACTTTCATTAAATAAGACACATCACTGACAAAACTGAACAAAAAAGGAGGCAGCTTGAAGGAAACTAACTCAGTGTGTGATTCTGTGGGTTGAGTTTCGTTTTGTAAAAGGATGGCCTCGCTGGAAAGCCTGGCACACGGCCCTCCGTTTTCCATTCCCTTCTCACAACTCCCAGGAGGCCAGAGTCAGATGTTGAGAGCCGCGAAAGTCTTCACCAAGGTGACCTGGGTGCTCGCGTCTGCTTCACTTCTGTTGTTGTCCCTGTGGCTACTCCTGCTCTCCAGGGCTTTGTGACGGTGCCTCTCCTCCTGTCGTTTCTTCTTCTCTAGTCGCTGCTGTTCTCGCCTCTGTTTGTTCGTGACCTGAAAGAGAAGACTGCCACCTGAGTCGCCTGCACGGGGACACAGGCTGCACCAGTGGACGGGAAATGCAGGGCTGACAGATGCAAAGGGTACAGACTGCCTTTCAACGAGAACAGAGAAAACCCACCTAACAGACCAAAAATGATTCATTTCCCATTACTGCTCAAATTTACATTTAAATTTATACCCTCTTGCTGAGCTAGCAAACGAAATCATTCCATTCTCCTCATAAACCAATTCAAAATGACCTAAAGAAAC
The DNA here is from genome assembly GCF_937001465.1 of Orcinus orca. NCBI lineage: Eukaryota > Metazoa > Chordata > Mammalia > Artiodactyla > Delphinidae > Orcinus > Orcinus orca. The sequence goes on from NC_064559.1 coordinate 197,550,359, forward strand.
ATTAACCCTAGTCCAGCAGGAGGTAACACTCAAACACGCCATAGGATGCCTTCCTGTACATAATTTATTGCCCCAGGGCATCCTAGCAAAATCCTCAGAAGCTTATCGCATCTCAGCCTCTGCCTGTGACCTTTTACATTACGTTGCATTTTGAGCTCAGAATTTCCTGGTGAAAGTCTTTACGATAAGTTCCAAATTCAGTAAAATTAATGGTGTCTTATACTACTCGTGGGAGTGGGGTTGGGAAGGGAGCAGTACAACCCTTCGGGGAAGCATTTCACAATTTACCAAAAGACCTTAAAAAGATTCAAATATCCATGCCCTTTAACCTGTTAACTCCATTTCTGGGATTCTAGCCAAGCAAATAATGCAAAATACTAAGACTTATACACAAAGATGTTCACTGAAGGTGATGGTATTTACAAAAAAATGGGATTCAATCACCTGGGTTAGCATGGAAAGCACCCACACACGCAGTAATGTTAGGCGGGAAATGGAGCCGATCCGCGTGTATGAGTATGAATTCACGGTATACTTCCTTCTAGCCATCACTGCAAAGCCCAGGCAGGACAAGTGAGGTCTTCCTTCCACTTCATGATATACCCTCATGCACTCCCTGTATTTCCTACAGTAACCACTTTCATAGATCAAGAGAAAATCACACACTAAATTGAGCTCCAAGTTCCCTCCACGCCACCGAATTACAGCAGCCCACCATTTGCCCTTGCAGCCCCATCTTTCCTACCTTGGGGAGGTGATTTTTATTTGCTTTGTTTTCTTCACTAGGGCTGGCCCGAGACTTATCGTTTTCAGTTCTGCCTTCATTTAAGCCCTGATTTCCAAAGATTCTGGTGCCACTGCCACCCTCCTCCCATAAAGGGTCACACTGCTTCAGCACTCGGCCACTGGACTCAAGGTTCTCCTCTGCATCTTCCGAAGAAAGATATTTTGTTAAATTGAAAACCTAAGATAGTTACACAATGCGATTATTGTTAAATGACTCCAAAATTACCCGGGTCCCGAGATCACTGGCATTTGGAAAGCAAGTTTCCTTGAGGCAAAATTCTAATATCAAGTCAATACAGTGGGGAACATAAGGAAAAAATAATTGGTAAAAATTGGAAGATAAATTTTAAGATAACCTGTTGACCAACAGTCTTATCATCAGCTTCCTACCAGCTGAGTGCTTTGTTTTGTTAGATTAAACCACTTTTTAACATGAATTTTTAGGGGGAAATCTTTCATTTGTACTCCAAAACCAGAAAGGAAACAAGCTCTAAAGCTGTGCTCTCCAATACAGTAGCTACAAGCCACACGTAGCTATTTAAATTAAAATTAAATAAAGTTAAATAAAATTTTAAACTTAGTTCCTCAGTCAGTCTCGCTTAGCCACATGTCAAGTACATACCATACGGGATAGCACAGACACTGCATAGCGTTATTTTAAAATCACAAAGACCAAGTTACTTACAGCTTTCTAAGAAGGCATAGCAAATATGTAAGGAGGATAATAAAATACCCAATCAGAAAACTATAATGCCAGGAACAGTATGTGGCACATAATGTCTGGCAATAAATATTGAAATCATTTAAAATAAATAACTTGAGAAAACAGTTCATTGTTAACAACTTTTTTCCTTCCTCTGAATTACAGAATTAAACTCAGTTCAAGCAAAAAGAAATTCTGAATTATCACCAGTTGACAGGGGCCAGTAATTTAAATATTTCCATTAGAAAAATAATTTTTCTCTCCATTCCATTTCAATGATCATTTTGGTATTATAACGGGATCTTATTTCTAAAAGGCTAAAGTCTTCCCTGACATTTTCCATTCCTCCAAAACTGAGCTAGGTGGCCTTTTCATGCATTCCCCTAGCAGCCTGTACCCACACTTCATTATGTCTTATTATACCAATTTACTTATCTCTCTCCACCAAGCCCCTCCCCACCCCAGACTATACTCTCTCTGACACAGGGCTGGCACCTAGTAAAAAACACCTGCATATATAAAGCTGCTGAATGAATAAATAACAATATAATTATTACCTGTCACTTGATTAAAAATAAGTATTTGGAAAATCACCCACATAATCATTTTGAAACCTTATAAATATCAATCATGGACTTACTATTTCTTTTCCCCTGGTTCATCTGGAGCATGGCAATTATCGCAGATTCAATATTATAATTTTCAGCTTCCAGGTTCTGGACTATCAAATTAAAATCCTATGAAAGAAACAAAGGAACACATCAAGACTCTGGGTATACTTTTCTACCTATCTCTACATCAATAATCTGACAAACAATTTTATAAACTTTTGCATGTAAAAGTGTAAGTGGACTCAAGCAATGTGCAGTCTATTCCTTAGAATGTTAATAAAAAGCAACCTATTCTAAAAATAAACAAAAGGATGTCATTGAGGCAAGGTTTCAAGATCTTCCATTTAGAAAATGTCTTAATTTTCAGTAAGGTTAATCACCTGAAATAACCATTTAATAAAATGAATTCTTATAAAACCGCACTAGTCAGAAAATAATAAACCCACATACTTCCTTAGGATTTTGAACAGTATTGGACAAAGTCTAGCAAACAAGAGAGAAATGAATGAACATCTCTCATTAAACTGTATCACATAAGCTAATTAAACTACAAATATCATGGGCCTATTTTGGCCCATCAGGTGTCAGCATGCTAGAGTGATGCCACAAAACTAGCAGATAAACTAGGCACAGCAATGCCTGTCTATAAACCACTGTTACTGCATGACAAATACTAACTGAACATCCAGTTGCATTGCAAACTTTCTGGACAGCATCTTCTACTTCATCTCTCAGGTCATCTTCAAAGTCAACTCCCTTTGTTTTGATCTTCTCTCTTTTATTTGATTCATCTTGATGAAGCATCTGAAACTAAAGTACACAGAAAGAGTAATAATCATGAACTCTAGCAAACTATGTTCAGAATCTGCAATACAGGAAGACCCTCTAATCTCAAAAACATTTAAATATATGGGAAAAGACTCCAGTGACAATCTTAAAGGAACAGCAATCACTAGGCTAAATTTTATCCAGACACTGAGATTCCAGGCCACAACTGAAGTATTAAAAAGAAAGGCCCAAGATATGGGATAAACTGTTCAGTAAAAATGGCATTAGAGCGCCTACAGCTTCTAGAGACCAACATTTTGGCAATGACTGCTGACTCAGACAGCACATATCTGTCTCAGCCCGTTTCCAGAGCTGCGAGCTTAGTAACAGAATCAATCCTCTACACTAGCACCCAATGAGCTTTTTCAGCAGGACAACTCATCTTGAAGAAACACACATACAACTCTCATCTGGTTCCCTAGGCCCTATTCGATCATCAGCAAGCTGCAATGTGCTGGAGCTCCTGTCCCAACCAGATTATCACAGGTGAGCGTGACTCATTTAACCTCATGTGCTACCACCACACTCAAGGGTACCTGTCAAATTCTAAAAACTTGAAGAGCCGCTCACTTGGTATCCACAGGCCTTTACAACCTAAACCCAGTTCAGAAAAGCTAAAATCATCCCTCTGTGGCTCCCAATCACTTTCTCCCCCTGCTTGCTATTAATGCGGGGAGACAGGAAATGAGCAAGGACATTGCTACTTTTGCATGTAAAAGTGTAAGTAGACTCTAGCAATGTCAGTCTATTCCTTAGAATGTTAATAAAAAGCAACCTATTCTAAAAATTTACCCTAACCATTTGGCTATGTGTAGCAAGTCTTTGAAATTCATCCAAAGGAAATCATGTCAAGTATAGAAAGGATTTTTGTTAAAGCGCTCCTCACAGCGCCACCAAGAGTGGTGAATAATTGGAAACACCTAAAGGTTTCATAGTGTGAGTATGGTTAAATAACCACGGTAAATCCACAGAATGATGCTTCATTCCCATTCAAGTAAGGTACACAACAAGGATTTTCACCACCACCATGATTATTTAACCATGTCTTGGAGGTAACAGCAATGCAATTAGCGCCCCCCCCCAAAAAAAAGAAAAATTAGAAGCATAGAACTGAAAAGGAAGAAGTTATCGCTATCTGCAGATAATATAATTCTATACCTTAAAAAAAAAGAGAGAGAGAGAGAATCAACAAAAAAACTACTCCAAACAAAAAGAATTCTGGAAAATCCTATGTTTATAAGGAATGTAAATTGATAAAGCCACTATGGAAAACAGTATGGAGGTTCCTTAAAAAACTAAAAATAGAATTACCATATGACCCAGCAATCCCACTACTGGGCATGTACCCAGAGAAAACCATAATTCAAAAAGACACATGCACCCACCCCAATGTGCACTGCAGCACTATTTACAATAGCCAGGTCATGGAAGCAACCTAAATGCCCATCGACAGACGAATGGATAAAGAAGATGTGACACATATATACAATGGAATATTACTCAGCCATAAAAAGGAACGAAATTGGGTCATTTGTAGAGACGTGGATGGACCTAAAGACTGTCATACAGAGTGAAGTAAGTAAGAAAAACAAATACCGTATATTAATGCATATATGTGGGGTCTAGAAAAATGGTACAGATGAACCAGTATGCAAGGCAGAAATAGACACAGATGTAGAGAACAAACGTATAGACACCAAGGGGGGAAAGCAGTGGGGGGTGGGGGCGGGTGGTGGCATGAATTAGGAGATTGGGATTGACATGTATACACTAATCTTTTAAAGTACATGTATCTTTTAAAAAGAAATAAAAATAACAAGTACTGGTGAGGATGTGGAGAAAGCAGACCCCTCAATACGCTGCTGGTGGGAATGTAAAATGGTGCAGCTACGCACTGTGGAAAACAGTGTGGCAGTTTCTCAAAGAGTTTAAGATAGAATTACCATATGATCCAGCAAGTTCACTCCTAGATATACAGTTAGCGGGTTTGGGCTACACGGTCCACTTATACAGATTTTTTTCAGTAGTAAATACTACAGTACTACACAATTCACGACTGGTCAAATCCAAAGATGCAGAACTGCGGATACGGAAGCTCAGATACAGACAGTCAACTATAAGTTATACTTGGATTTTCAGCGGCACATAATCGGCACCCCTGACCCCTGTGTTGTTCACAGGTCAACTGTATATCCAAAAGGTTGAGAATAGGTACTCAAATACGATACACACATATTCATAGCAGCACTATTCACAACAGCCAAAGAGTATGAAACAACCCAAATGCCCGTCAACAGGTGAAAGGATAAACAAAATGTGATATATCATACAATGGAATATTATTCAACCTTGAAAAGAGCTAAGTACTGATAAGTGCTATGACATGGATGAACCCTGAAAATATTATGCTAAGGAAAGCCAGACACAAAAAGCCACATAGTGCGTGATGCCATTTATAAGAAATGTCCAGGATAAGTAAGTCCACAGAGACAGAAAGTAGACTGGTGGTGGCTGGGATAGAAAAGGAACGGGGAATAACTGCTCAATGGGCACCAACTTTTCTTTGTGGTGATGAAAATGTTTTGGAACTGGATGGAGGAAGTGGTTACACAGCTTGATAGGTGTTTTCAGTGCCACTGAATCACATACTTTAAAATGGTGAATTTTCTGTTGTGTGAATTTTACCTCAATTAAAAAGTAAGAAAATTCTCTAGCATAGCTGGGTATGTACATAATTAACATTTTGTTAACAAATCTCATATATACAAATATAAAGGAGAAAAAGATCCTTTCCTAACAACAGGAACAGAAAACATAAAACATCTAAGAATAACTCAGTAAAAAATGGGAAAGAGAAAAAAGTGCTCCCGCAGATCGCCAAAAAGTCAACGAAACAAATAAAAAGCTTATCAGGTTCCCGGCTAGGAAGATTCAACATCATAAAGATGAAAATTTTTGCCTGTTAATCTATTAATTTAATGAGATCCAATAAAAGCAAATTATCAACAGGACTTCTTTTTAACTAGACAAACATATTCTAACACTCATATATAAAACAGAAAAAGCAAGAATATACAGGAAATCAAAAAAAAAAGAAAGTAACAATGAGTGAAGAGTTCTACTAGATTTTAAAATACACTGTTTCTTAACTAAAATAATGAACACATTAACATATGAAGAGTAAAACCAGTGGAATAGAACCAATGTCTAGAAGTAGACCCAACTACACATGGGAATTTATTATATGAAAAAAGCAGCCTTTTAAATCAGTGGACAAAAGACATGTAATTAATAAACAGTTCGGGTTCAACTAGGTAACCACAAGGAAAAATACAAAGTTGGATCCATACCTCACACCTGTATATCAATATAAATCCCAAATAGAGACAAGATCTAATTTCTTTTAAAAAATGAAAGTACAGAAGGACTAAAATAAACTGTGGGAGAATTCTTTTTAACCTCAGAGTGGGAAGAGCTTCCTAATCATGACCCAAAACCCAGAAGACATTTATATGTTGTCTTGAAAACTTGATAAATTTAACCACATAAAAATTTAAAATTCCTTCAGAGCAAAGACAATATGGGAAAGAATAAAAAGACAAATGACAGACTGTGAAAAATCTGCAACTCATACCACAAATAGAGGCTAATTTCCCTAATACATAACGATTTCCTAAAAATCATTAAGAAAACTGAACAGGAAAAAAATGGACAAAAACATGAATACAGTTCACACAAAAAAGGACAGAAGTAGGTTTTAAACACAAGAAAAGATGCATAAGCTCACTAATAAGAAAAATACAAATTAAAACTATGTTAAGAAAACTATTTTTTCCCTAACAGTGACACAGATTTAAAAACTTGATAACACACTGTGCTGGCAAAGGTGCAGAAGAGACACATATTGCAAGTGGGAGTGTAAACTGACTAAGACTTCTACAGAGAGCAACTTGGCAATATCTACCAAAATTATAAATGCACACATCCTCTGATGTAGTAAGAACCTTCTAGGAATTTATTCCACAAATACACTCGCACATGTGTGAAAAGATACACATATAAGGCACTGCATGTTGTTTGTAAAAGCAAAGTTTGAAAGCCATCTAGAAGTCCATCAAAGGGACTATTCAAGCACATTATAATGCATCCATACACTAGAACACTATGGAGCCATTTAAAAAGATTTAGGAAGTTCCTTATGTACTGCTATGAATTAAACTCCGAGATATGTTCCATTCGAAAAGCATGGTGCAGAACAGTATACAGAGGATGCTACAATTGTGGATAGGAAGAATGTACTCCAGCAAAAGTGAAATACATGCACATACTCACATATTTGCTTGATATGTAAAATATCTCTAGGTAATTTTATGATACACTAATAACATTGGTTGCATCCAGGGAGGTAAACAAGGGTGAGAGAGTGACATTTACTTTATTTTTTTAATTACAAAGAAAGTGTCTAATAATGTGAGGAAAGGCTTGTGAAATAATGTTAATGGCAAAAAAGCAGGAAACAAAGCTATACAAATACAAAAACAATAACAAAAATTTTTGATTCTGTGCATTTTAAATTTTCTTCTCTACTTTTTCTATAGTTTCTGAATTTTAGATACAAAGCATGGATTAATTTTAAAACATAAAAGTTATTTTAAATGTTTATATAAATTATATTCATGCAATCATAGCCATCAGCTGTTAGGGAAAGCAAAAGAACAATAATTTTATCTGCTGCTCTCACCTGAACTAATAAAATTTTAAAAAAAATCAAGCCCAGAGATTCTTAAAGGCAACCTTCTATTAAAACATCACTGGTTTTTAGCTCCAGGGCACACAGCTCTCGACCTGGTTCCTGCAGGGCTGAGAATAGAGAAGAAAACGGAGGCTTCACTCACATCAGTCTGGAGGTGTGCAGGCGCTTCTGAGTTGTCGTTGACCCTCCGAACGCTGTCATAGTGCTCTCCGTACCGGTACGCGATGTGTAACTCCTGCACGTTGCTCTTATCCGTACCACGAATCTGCAGGCAAAGGAAGGGGAGATGCCAGCGCGGATCTGCACAGTGTCCACTTCAGAAGAGAAACGCCACCTGATTGCCCAGGAAGCCCAGTCAACAGGCTCTATATAGAAGGAATTGGGAATATGACTGCGATACGTCCTAAGCAATTTCTGAGTTATCTTTCTTCCACTCATGTATATATGATTCATTGTGCTTTAATGTGCAACTATATGGATATAAATCCATACAAAAATGCATATTCAAAAACCAGGGGCAGATTTACCATGAAGCTAAATAAGCTTAAGTTTCAGGAGTGTTAGTACCTCTCAGCCCCTCAAATGCACAGGTCCCTTCCAAGAGGGAAGGCCCAGGGGCAGATGCAGATTTGTTGGGCTTGAAACTCAAACAATTTGGGACCCTCTTCGAGAAAAAGAATATAAAATTACATATATAAAATTGCTAGAACTCCTCCCAAGACCTTGAACGGGGCCCCATAAAAATGAAGGACCTGACACTTATGCTTCACTAGCTTCACAGTAAATCCACACTGTTTTTTTTTAACAAAAATAGCATTTTTCATCAAACACATACTGAGAAACATTAACAACTCAAAACACCCCACTTATATCAATTTCAAAATAAAATTATATACAGTCAGGCAGTACTACTGCGCTGCACAACCTGGAAGCACTACTCACAAGGTGTTCTGTGTGAATGGTGCCCCTGCAGCACAACCCAACCAGAATGGTGCTCCCTGGAGTCATGCAATACAGACGGCCTGAAGTGGAGCCTGGGCATCCCCCCCAAACCACCAACTCTGCAGAAACTCTACAGTAATTCTGAATCTGTCCTTTAGAGAGCCCAGTAACTGTCTATTTGTTAAAACCCCAAAATATCAGCACCTCCTTCTTGTTTTTGCTGAAAGTCACAGGCAGTAAGATACTATTATTAATTTAAACAATATCTGTGGTCTAAAACCACAGCAAAACCATGGAACAAACAGGAACTGCACAGGTCTAGAAGTCAGAACCACGCAAGTTTTCTCCAGGTAGAATATCTAGGTCTCAAAGGGCAGAGGGTCTGGTTTTGACACATGCAAAATAGAGAGAGCACCATTCATCTCCCAGGAAGACTACTGGAAAGGAAATTAGTTGATCAGAATCTCTGAATGACATAATCCCTAAAGCACTTACATATTTAAATAATAATAACACTACATATGCATTATGAATAAGAAAAAATAACTTGACGAACAGTCACCAAATTGTGATGCTCATGGAGAGGGAGACCACAGAGGACTTTCATTTTCTAAATCACACGTGTCTATATTGTTTACAGAAGCATATATTCCATTTGTAGCCAGAAAAAAAAAATGTACGTTGTGAGTATAAACCTCCTCATTATTAATGTAAGAGCTCTTACCCATGATAGTAGCAACCAATTCAGTTTCAATTCTCAAATTTTATAAGGTGCTTCACTGGGGTGGGGAGAGATGGGGAAAACCTAGTAGACAATTCCAGTATACAGGAAATGTATTTATTTTAAAAACATATACTCTGAATGTTTAGCAAGAGGACACTACAGAAATAAATGTATTTGAAAAAAAAATCTAGTTATGCAGAATTATCTTCCACAACTACCTAGGTAATTAAGAAACTTTAAAAATGGTTATCAAAGGAGGAAAAGGCAACCTACAGTTACTGAGTTGGCCCTGAGTATATTCCTTCAAGAGGATCATTATGCTGTATATTCAAATGATTTTGATGACTTCTGCTAAGCAGTAAAGATTTCAAGACAAAAAATTGGGACAACGAAAGAGGTAACCAGTCTTCTTGGCTCAAAGACATCCTTAGAAAGAGAGAGCCTCACTAAAAATATGATAGCTCTCCCCGGTGTCAGTACATGTGACAACACTACCCCAAAGAACAGCACATACAGATATTGTTTCCCATCCTGCTCACTGTATCCCTGCAACGTAAAGTCCTTACCAACCCATGGAGTATCTAATTTATTTTGCTGTAGTGTAATTTTTGTTAAAAGGACATTATGCCAGACACAAAAAGCTATATACTTCCATTTATATGACATTCTGCAAAGGCAAAAACTGTGAGAGACAAATCAGATTAGTGGTTACAAGAATCTGGGAGTGGGGGGAGGGGACTAGTGACTGCAAAGGGGCATGAGGTAACTTTTTGGGGTGGTGGAAATATACTGTATATTGATAGTGGTGGTGGTTACATGACTATGTTTGTCAAAACACATAGAACTATACACCAGAGAATGGTGAATTTTGCTACATGTAAATCATATCTCTATAAATGACTTTATTTTTAATGAGCAAAGGCTAAGCAAAGGAATAAGCAATTTACAAAGAAATATATATGCAGGTGGTATAGGAAACCAATGAGGAAAAAAGGCCATTGGTGCCTTGATAATAATATAATATATAGGGATACACCGTGTGTGTATATATACACGTATGGATGTGTCTGTGTGTGTGTAGACTTCCTTAAAACGTGTGACATTGTGATAGTCTCTTCCCAGTCATACATGAATGATTTTATAGTTAAGAGTGTGTGTGAATAACAGGGATACACACTAAAATGTTAATAGTAATTATCTCTGGGGAGTATGATGACTCTGAGTGACTTTTATTTGCCTTTTTTTATTTGCCTTTAATGGGCTTTTCTGAATTTTGAAATTGTTCTATAACCATTATGTTTTACTTTCTAATTAAAAAAAACAAAGTTAGAAATGGGGGAGTAGTGGAGCAGGGGAGAGAGGAAGACTGATAGGAATCACCTGACCAGTCTCCAGGAGCTGAGCCACAAAGTGAAAAGCTCTCTGAGTGCAAGGAGGACGAGTAAGGGGTGGCAGTCTGTGTACAGTTTCACCCCGACCTCTGACCTTCCGTACTCCAGAATGTTCGGTTTGATGGACTGTTTGGGAGACTAGGGTACTTTAGAATAGAATACCAAAGGTAAAGGAGGGTAAGGAAGGCCTAAGCGACTCAGCAGCAGCGTGCTCTGCCATCCCACAGCACAAACGCAACATTTGTTGTAAAATCTTACTTGCTGTAGAAAAACCATTGGAACCGCTATGTATAGCCAGGCAGGGCACAGAAATAGAGCTTGACACCCTAGGCCATGAAATAAATTTTGTTGTTCAGAAATTCTTTTTAGCAACAGCTATTATAGTGAATTTGGTCTTTGTTTTTCTCCATCTAAAAAACAAAAACATATACATGGAACAGATATATTTCAAACTAGAATATGTACGCAAATCCTTTAAATTCTCACTGAGGTATTTTTACAAAATTATCTAAGTTATTTCCACAGGAGGCTCTCCACCCCAAACTACCCAGTTAACTGACTGCTGAGTGACATTTCTGGCAGTTTAAAGGTTTTTGAATTATACTTCAGACTCCATTTGTAATGCAGGATTTAATTCCAAGCCACCACAAGCTTCCCATCTTGGGTTAAAGTTACCCTGCATAGTTCAATATCATAAGTCAAGCCCCATCATCTGAGGACATCCCCAAAGCTAATTTATAAACAAGAGCTTCACATAAATTCCTGAATAGGCGACCTACCTGCCACAAAGGGGCATTAAGTTGATGAATCACCACATTCAACTGATGATTTCTTGCGAAGGCGACAATTGCATCATTGCCAGCAAATGTTCCAGGCTTTGCCAAACTGGCCACTGCATGGAAAGAGAGAAAGAAAAATGAAGTCTTTATCATAGAAAAATCCAAATGCAAACATGCTTTGGTATAATTTAGTTCTAAATAATGAGAAACAGTGAACATACCTGAAAAAGTCCATTAGCTTTGTCAGTCTACGAATTGAAGCTGGTTAAACAGTACATAGACTCCTACTCAGAAGGGCACCAATCACTCATAAAGAAAGGATTCATTTATTCATTCCTTCAATAGACATTTTCTAAATGCTTCCTAAATGCCTAACTCTATGAGAGACATTGGAAATGTGACAATAACCATAACAGTTTGCATTAATGATGCTTATTATGTGGCAAGCACCGCTCTACTCACTTCTCATATTCTTTCAGATTTTATTAATTTCTTCTCACAAATCACTTTTTTTAACGTTTTTATTGGAGTATAACTGCTTTACAATGGTGTGTTAGTTTCTGCTACATATACATATGCCATATGCATATATCCCCACATCTCTTCCCTCCTGCATCTCCCTCCCTCCCACCCTCCCTATCCCACCCCTCCAGGTGGTCACAAAGCACGGAGCTGATCTCCCTGTGCTATGCGGCTGCTTCCCACTAGCTCTCTATTTTACATTTGGTAGTGTATATATGTCCATTTATACACTACCACTCTCTCACTTTGTCCCAGCTTACCCTTCCCACTCCCCGTGTCCCCAAGTCCATTCTCTAGTAGGTCTGTGTCTTTATTCCTGTCTTGGCCCTAGGCTCTTCATGACCTTTTTTTTTAGATTCCATACATGTGTTAGCATACGGCATTTGTTTTTCTCTTTCCGACTTACTTCACTCTGTATGACAGATTCTAGGTCCAACCACCTCACTACAAGTAACTCAATTTCGTTCCTTTTTATGGCTGAGTAATATTCCATTGTATATATGTGCCACATCTTCTTTATCCATTCATCTGTCGATGGACACTTAGGTTGCTTCCATGTCCTGGCTATTGTAAATAGAGCTGCAATGAACATTGTGGTACATGACTCTTTTTGAATTATGGTTTTCTCAGGGTATATGCCCAGTAGTGGGATTGCTGGGTGGTATGGTAGTTCTATTTTTAGTTTTTTAAGGAAACTCCATACTGTTCTCCACACTGGCTGTATCAACTTACATTCCCACCAACTCACAAATCACTTTTAATCCTCAAAACAATCCCCTGAAAAAAGGGATTATCATGTACACCATCTTATAGATGAGGAAACCAAGGCACACAGTAGTTTGCAACTGTGTCCAAGGTCACGAGCCGGTAGAGAGCAGAGCTGAGTTTCACCCCAGGCATCCTGAATCCAAGACCTTGGCTCCTGGCCACTCCATTATACAGCCTGTCACAGTTTGCCCTGAAGGAGTTTATAACCAGTGGGGAACAAACAACAAGAAAATGGACACTGCTGATGTGTAGGTGCTTTAGGAAAGAACCATGTAGTAAAGAACGTGGCCTTACCCCAAGAGAGGTCTGGCCTTTAGCCCCCCCTCCTAGGAGAGAACCTCTAAACCCTTGGGATTTCCCAAGTGACAGGGGTGTCTTTGTTATCCACAGTAGGCCCCTGAGCCTCAGCTGACAGCTGATGCTAAGTTTATGCATGAGGCGACTCATGGTGGACCTCTCTGGCCGTGTGATATTAGAAAGACCTGGGGGGCTGGGGAGCTGGAGACTGAGTTGAACCACTTAGGCAATCGATCAATAACATCTACATAATGGAAGCCCTAATAAAAATTCTGGACACTGAAGTTTGGGTGAGGGTCCCTGGTTGCCAATACTTTTTGTATAGTGTGTAACCTTCCCAGATTCTACCATCTGGCTAATTTTGATCTGTATTCTTTCCTTGTAACACACTACAACTGTGAGTATAACAGCCTTCAGTGAGCTCTCTGAGTCTTTCTAGCAAATTATCAAACCTGAGAGTGGTTCTGGGAAACCACAAACTTGCAGCTGGTGTCAGAAGTCAGAGAAGTCTTGTGTAAGACCGTGTCCTTAAACCTTGCAGCTTGGCTAACTCCAGGTGGGGAACATAAGCCAGTCTGACCAGTGGGGAGGGGAGGCAAGGTGTACCAGATAAGCTTCTCAGCTGAGACAACTACGCTGCTTCCCAAAGGGCAGGTAAAAGACAGAAGAGGAACGGATGATGTTCCAAGCAGAAGTGAGAAAGAGCATGGTGAGCTTGTGGACTACACAGTAATGGCAGGGACTCAGAATGCTGAGATGGCAGGGTGCGGAAGCAAGAAAATATATTGGGAAATGACAAGAGAAGAGGGTAGGGAAAGAAGAAAATCACAGATCAGAAAGGGCTAAAGAGTTGGAACTTTCCTGGGGTCAACGGGGAGCTGCCAACAGGCATTAGACAGGGGAAGACCTATTCAATGTCCATTTAGATCCCCACTCTGGCTGCAATGTGGAAAACAAACTGAAGGGGTCAGGAGGCAAAGAGTATTGAAGAAATCTAGGCAAATGGCCAAAGAGGCCTGATTCTATGAGACAGTAGAATGAGAAAAAAAACATTGAGGTAGAAGTGACAAGACTTAATGAATGACTGGGTATGAGGAGGGAGGGAGAGAAGGCATTAAGAACATTCAGGTTTCTGATCTGGGTATCTGTTTAGTTAGGGAAAAGATGATGCCGATTCTCCAAAGCCACAGTCTAAAGGAAAGAAAGAATCCTAAAGACACAGCCAGATGCAAGGGTAACCAGGTCCTGAAGAGTTAAGTGAGCCATTCAATGATTCAGTCAACAAATATGAGTGCCTACCATGTGCCAGCCATTGCCACAGTGGGGAAAACACACAGTCCCTGCCCTCAAGAATATCATAGTATAACAAGGTAGGTAGACATTAAAAACATAACTTGGGGCTTCCCTGGTGGCGCAGTGGTTGAGAATCTGCCTGCTAATGCAGGGGACACGGGTTCGAGTCCTGGTCTGGGAGGATCCCACATGCCGTGGAGCAACTAGGCCCGTGCGCCACAACTACTGAGCCTGCGCGTCTGGAGCCTGTGCTCCGCAACAGGAGAGGTGGCGATAGTGAGACACCCGCGCACCACGATGAAGAGTGGCCCCTGCTTGCCACAACTAGAGAAAGCCCTCGCACAGAAACGAAGACCCAACACAGCAAAAATAAATAAATAAACTCCTACCCCCAACATCAAAAAAAAAACCAAACATAAGAGTAATAAATGTAACAAGTCTAGTCTTCAACTGACACACAAGTAGAATGTGCAGACTTCTAGGTTTCTTTTCCCTTCTGCTATGGCAGTCAGTCACTTCCCACTTCTATGATACTCAAACTCTTATAAAGCACCAACCAACCAGCAGGCACGCACAGCGACATTTCTTGAAAACACCTTCCCACCGTACACCTAGGGTCCTGCCATACCCCCAAATCTACCACGTGAACATCACTGAAGATGTTCAAAGTCACAAACTAAAAACTCTCTTCACCTAAAATATTTTAATTGGATCAATGACACAACTCATTTTATATGGCATTAAATTCCCAAACTTGCTCCATACACCCACACTTAATTTGTAAACTGGTGACCATCTGATTAACTGGTGTCTGCTAGACAAAAAGTGACCCAGGAAGAGACCATCAGAACTCCGTGACTATGACTAGAATAAACTAATCGCTAGGAGTTTCGCTACCGTTTCTCTTTTGCTGCTTGTGCCTAATGAATGAGTTCTTCCCCAGTGAGGAAAGAGAAAGGCTTTGGGATCACAGATAGCTTCCCTCCCAAATGTCTTCCTCCTGCTGCCCTCTAGTTTATTAACAGTACAGCAACTTGGTCTCTCCCCAGGCAGAAACTTCAGAATCGCCTTTGTCTCCCCCACCCCTCCCCTCCCCCCACCACCTCCCAAGTCCTGTCAATTATATTGCCAGACTGTGTCTTGGTCTGGACGCCACTCATCATCCCCAGTAGCTGCCTTGGTGGAGACACGCTTATGCTTTCATCTGGCCAGTGTGCAGAGCTCTCTAGCTCATCTCCCTTCTCAGTCTCTCTCCCCATCCTCTCCTGACATGGTTCCCAGAGTTAGCGCTCTAAAACGCAGAATGAGTCTCTTGCCTGATAAGAGACAGACAAGACCGTGAGACCTGTAATGAAAATGTTATTTGTAAAACATAAATATATCAGCACCCAGCACAGTAGATTCTCAGTAAACATCTGTCAAAATCAAAGCTTAAAAGCGAGTATTTTCTTACTAGCTTTGAGCCTATTAAGGAACTAATTTAAGTCACTAACTGACGTGCCTCAAAGAAACCAGGTTGTGTTTGGGTTTGGGGGGGAAAATTTAAATGACTTCATTGATTTTTCTGATTATAAAAGTAACGCATGATCATTTAAAAATCAGAAAAATCTACAGAAGATAATTTGAATACTCACAGTCCCATCATCCCCAGATGGCTGACACTTATTAAGAACTTATTTTAATTGTATTAACTAATTTAATCTTTACCAAAAACCCCTATAAATTAGGCCCTATTATTATCTCCCCTTAATAAGAGTTGTTGAAAGAGTGAGTGGTTTCTGAAAAATAAATGGAGCCAGGAATTAACCATAAAATGTTAGTATCTTTCCAGATACTAATTTGGTTCTGTGTGCACACACCTCTTAAAAACAGGATCAATCTATACACACTATTTTATAACCTGCTTCCCCCCTCCCTCCCCACCACTAAATAAGAAGTCACGAATAGCTTTTCAGGTTAATTAACATCAACAATTTTTTTTTCAGATTTTACTTATCTATTCATTTATTATTGGGGCCACACCACACAGCTTGGGGGATCTTAGTTCCCCAACCAGGGATCGAACCCGCAAGCTCGGCAGTGAAAGCATGGAGCCCTAACCATTGGACCACCAGGGAATTCCCAACATCATCATTTTTATTAATGGCATCTACATCTAAACCTAATGATTCCCAACTGCCTAGCACGCTGCCTATTATGGAGCAGACAAATAAATACTTGTTGAATAAATGAATGCCATAATTTATGTAATCAAACCCCCAGCTGGAAGGGTAGGGGATCCTGATGGATTTAATTACCCAATGCATTTACTCCTGGAGGATCCAGTGTCCCACGGTGAACCTACCATGTTTCTCAAAAGGAATGTCATCTTCTACAAAGGGTTCAAAATCTTCTCGCTGCTTTATCATGTAGTCCACTGTCTCTTGTCGGTGCTTGAGGTGATTTCGTGAGTGTCCCTCCAACTGATCACCAAGAGCTCTGAATAGGCAATTGCTATCAAAACAAAACGCTGGTCAAGACCTTTTAAAAATGAACTTAGTTCATCTAAAACAATGACGCTTCATGCTAGGCCATCCATGGAAATCTTTCCACAGAAAAGAGATAAAGCCTCAACTCTGACTGTCCAGGTTCCTCCCAGATACCAGAGGGGAGAGCACTAGGGAAGATATTCAATCACATTACCTTTTTGAGAGGCATCAAATACGAATCCTATTCCCCACTTACCAGCTGGCTGACTCAGGAGAGATACTGAACTTCTCTGTACCTTTGCTGCTTCAACAAGTGAAGTTTGGTGATGTACTAACCACCTGAAGACAGGGTCCAGACACTACAGGCCATTCCACACCTAAGGGCTATGACTCCCAGATCCCCTTCCAAAATAATAAATCACATCTACTGCCTCTTTTCTGAAACCCTTTTCACTATGGCTGCTCAGCTCTTCACCTAACAAGTCCCAAAAAGATAGCAATTTGTCAAGCTCCCAATAGAAACAGCTGAGCGGAACATCCTCTTTGAGTCCTAAGGACACAGTGGGGAAAGCTGTGGGAAGAGCACCTGGACAACACACAGGCATAGTTCACAAGGACACTCTCCCTCCTCGGCTCATCGCCTCTCACCCAAGGGCCACAATGCTGTCCTTATTCCTGCCAAATGGAAACTCTCCAAGTTTTCTTTCTGTTTTGTTTCTAAAATTAAAATGCTGGTAATAAATTGTAAGAGTTATCTTTACTTTCAAACCCCTTAAAGGCTTCTAAAATTCCAAACTATACCACAAACACAGAACCCAGATACACAGGGACTGAACAAGACAAACACTGGTATCCTTAAAACTAAGGAAATAGCCATTCTGAAGCCAAACGTTTGTCCACTTTCACACCAAACTGTTTACTCTTCCAAATGAAAACCTATGATATTCTAATTCCAAAATATAAACTCATCACACTTCTGGAAGGACTTCAAACCTACATGTATAGGTGACGGAGGTTTTCTGTTTTTCAACTCAGAAAAGTGAGTTTTCAACAGAAAGTTATAGAGAGGTAGGAATCTCTTCAAACATATAAGGAGATATATATATTTTTTGTTTGTTTGTTTTCGTGGGGCGAAGGGGAGAATTTAGACAACAGATTCTACAAACTAGGATCCAAGAAACTCTACATCAATCTGGGGCAACATTCTAGAAGGGACTGGAACATAACAGTTCTATACACTAGAATGAGGGGTCTGTTGCTAAAATCTAACAATGGCAGTCTTTTTTCAACCACAGGAATAAAGTAAGCTAGTGGATAAGATGTTCTCAATTTTAAGCTTCTCTCTCAAACTCTTCTTAAAACTTTAACACCTGCCACCACTAGTTTGTTCTTGAATCCAGTTTAAAAGAAGGCATGATTTGGTGCAAAATTACATATTTAGTTGCTTTACATTTGATATCTCAAAATTCATGGTGTTCTGCAGAAAGTAACATGCTTTCCATGAACTTTCAGCAACAGAGGCAAATGTTCTCCACATAAGCCAAAAAAGTAGGCATCACACTGTATATACTGCATGAGCGCAAGCATGTTCGCCTGTATACTATATACACAGATGTAGAAACACATACAAATGTATGCAAAGAAAAAGCACTGAAACCATCACTTCAACAGCTCTTACAATGTGCCAGGGACTGTTCCAAACACTTTATATGTATTAAATGTGTTTAGTCCTTACAACTCTATGAGATGGGCACTATTACTATCCCCCTAAGGTAACTTGCCCAAGGTCACAAAATCAGTAGGTGGTGGACCGAGGATTCAATCCCAGGCACCAAAATGTTAGTAACAGTTATCCCTAGGGAATGGAATTAGGATCATCTGTTAAACTTAGTTTGATATACTTTTCTATATTTACCAAACTTTCCTTGAGCTCACTGAAAACAAGTAGTCAAAATCAAAAATCAAGATAGACAAATCACTTCCTTTTCTGACAGAGTTACAAGATAGTAGCACATGAAATGTGAACAAACTCTACAAACAACCTAGGTTCCCTTAGGGAGCCCAGCAAGCGCACTCACGATCCTCGTGAGAACAGTGCGGCCAGGGCCCAAAGGGCCTCTAGGAGATCCCAGCTGTTTCCTGAGTCCACACCCTCACCCAATGCACTAGAGCAGGGCTTCTCACCCCCCCACACACACACTGCTGACATTCTGGAATAATCCTTTGTCCTGTGCACTGGAAGATGTTTAGGAGCATCCTTGGCCTCTACCCACTAGACGCCAATAACACCACTACCACCATGTTCCCGCCAGTCGTAACAGCCAAAATTATCTCCAGCCATTGCCAAATGTTCCCTTGGGGGAAAAATCATGCCCACTTCAGAACCACTGCACTATAGGGATATATGTAGTCTTGCATTTGAGTTCACAAAACTAACCAATTACATGAATTAAGGGTTTTGGGTGCTCAGTAATTTAGCATGAGACAATACTGCAACGTTAGGTGTTAAAAAAATTAATGGGCTCTTAGGCTGCAGTAGTGGCAGTAAGTATGCAGAAGTCGGGGGAGAGGGGGTCAGATTTTGTTCTGTTCTTTGAGGTCAGACCCCAGCTAAAGTACTGTATATGATTCTAGTTCCTACATTTTAAGATAGGTTCAGATGAGTTGATGTGGCTTTAAACTAAATAATATGAAGAACGTAAACAACGAGTGACTTCTAGCCTAAAGCAAGCTCGGGGGACATGAGAGCTGCCTCCAACTATCCGTCATGGTGAAAGGGGTGTTATCCTTGTACAATAAAACTAAACTAAAACAAGGAAGCTACAGGGACATAGATTTTGGCAAATAAAAGGTACTTTTATTTTAGGTCTAGAGAGACGGACGGCACAGACTAAGGATTTTGTACATTTCTACTGACAAGCCTCAGGAATTGCCTACATGTATGTTATACAATGTGGTTGCCACTAATCACAGGTGATTACTAAGCACTTGAAATGTGGTTAATACAAATTGAGGTGTGTTGTAATTGTAAGAGACTTACACTTTTGGACATTATTTTAAAAACTTGTTTCATTTTACCTTTGTAATGTGGCTAACAGAAAAATTTTTAATTATTGTACATACGTGGTTCCCATTTTATTTCTATCAGACAGTGCTGGTCTCAATCACTGATTCTCCAAGTGTGACCCCTGACCAGCAACATCAGCATCACCTGAGAATTTGTTCAAAATGAAAATTCTGAGCCGCCTAGCCCAGCCCCAGCCCTACTGAGTCAGACACTCTGGGGTTGGGAACCCAGCAATCTCTTCCCTCTGAGGGTTTAATTAGCCCTCCAGGTGATTCTGTTGTATGTTAAAGTTTGAGAAACACTAGTCTAGACTCTAGACTCTAAATCAGCAGTTCTCAATTATACTGCATATTAGAATCACATGTGGACATTTTTTAAACATTATCCCTAACCAGGCCCCACTGCCTGAGATTCTGGTGTGGCTGATCTAAGGGAGCGCCCAGGCGCTGTATTTTTTCCAAAGTTCCCCAAGTGATTCTATTGTGACACCAAGCTTGAAAACCACTGAGCCAGACACAAAAGATGAGGCTGCTGTACAGGTGATGCAGGTACTAACGGATAATCAGACAAGATGACAAAGTGTGAATGCCCTTCTAGCACTAAGATCCTACGATTATAAAAATAAGGTAAAACTTTCACAATAAAACAACCTGAGACAGAGACAAATGGCTAAAATTAGTGATTCTTTAATGCTTTAATATTGGAACACTACTAATTAGCAATGTACTTTGAGGCTACATTTAGGAAGATACAACTGGATATAGTTCAGAGAGATGTTAATATTGTACTGCCTAATCCAATTAGCGATTCTTTTCACGCTACATCCAATCATGTTTTTAAGGACAGCATCAAGGTTAAAATATTTCTTGTTTTGAAACGGAATCCAATTTATGTCCACCCTCCAGATAACACAACAAATATGAAGGCGGGCCATGATGCATTACAAAAATCCGTAAGTAGCTCCCGATTAATCTATGCTACATTGATTTCACGTAAAGGCTACATTAGAGAACACCAGCTAATTTCTTCCCAAGTACCCGAAGGTTCCAGAATGCTACAAGTACCATACTGCCAACAATGAATACGCCTATATAGTGTGAGATGCTATCTCAGGCTACTCAATATTGTAATCAGACCAGAATGGAAAGACAGAAGACTGGAGATTGTCAACTTTTTTTTTATTACTGTAACTTTATATTTCACCAAGAGTACTCAATAAATGTTAACAAATAAAAGAATCTGTTGATGCCCACTAACCTGTAACATACACAGGACGCACCATCCACTGCACAGTGATAAAGCCTGTCATCACCATATCCCAAAGTACCACAATACTAAAGAGGGCTGAACAGTCCATGGCACCCATGGGAAGAATTTGTGAACAGAAAGGGGTTAGCTTCATGGAGCCCCCAAAGGAGAAATTATCATTATCCTTTTATCCATCTAACATTGTCCAAAGAATAGGGACGTCAGAAGTGAGAGACATGAGCATCGCAGTCAAGCTGGCCTCTGCCTCTGCAGCCTCATTGCCGCTGACTTCCACCCTTGTACCCTATACTCCTGTCATCCTAAACAACTTGCAGATGTCTCAAAAATAATGTGCTCCTGTGCCTTTACATGTATTACTCCTCAGCCTGGAATGTTCTCTTGGCATATTTTTATTGGATTTTTATTGGTCCTTCATGACCCAGTCTGAGTATGACCTCCTCTGAAAGGCATCTAGCACACGGTAGGTTTCGATGAACGTTTGATGAATGAACAAGGTTTCCCTGACCACTTCTGGGAGTGTTGGCAACTTCCTTCTCAATAGTACCACTATAATCGGTCACTGTTAAGAATATATCAACTTGCATTTTAATTATTTATATCATCCATTCTTAAAGTGTGGCCCAGTTTGGGAAGGGAGGGTATCTCTGAGAACCTTTCAGGGTATCCATGAGTCCAAAACTAAGATGTTATTTATCTTTTTCACTCTCATTCTCTCACAAGTGTCCCGTGGAGTTTTCCAGAGGCTACCTGATATATGATACTCGATGTTATCACTCTGAAAGTTAATATAATGGGTGTTTGTGTATTATGTTTTTAATTTTTATTTTACTTTCTAATATAGTAAATATTGATACCTATAACCCACATAAACAAAAGCTCTTTGGAGTTCTCAGTAATTTTTAAGAGTGTAAAGGGATCCTAAGACCAAAATGTTTGAGACCTGCTGTTATGTCTCTCTTACTAAGCTTGAACGTTAGTCATCAATGTGTTCCCAGCATCTCTGTGCTGCAATTCCTGCTCATAAGCAATCTTCTGTTGAGTACTTCAGTTTCCTGGATACCCTGCCAGTGGGAAGCCCATGCCCAGTACAGCAGACACAAGCAAACCAATCATTTGCAAGGAAGAAGCAGACCCCAGCCCAATCCTACCGGAAAGTACTCAACTGGTATTTCGGTTTATAGAGCAATGTCTGTGCTTGTGAGTTTGCTCAGGATAAATAAGGCCCTGAATATTTATTAACTATATTTGACAAAAATCAAGGTACTAGGCTAAAAGCAAGACCCAGCAAAGCAAGCTTTTAACTGTAGCGACTCCACCAAGAAAATGTCTCTTTGAGGGGCCCTGCTGAGGGTCTAGTTGGCCTCCCTCTATGATATTTTTATCATTCATTCATTCAACAAAAATGCCCAAATGAAGGGAGGAACAAAAACAACCAGGCTGTTATTAATACTATCTCTTCAAGAGTGCCACACTCTGGCCTCCAGACCCCCTTTTACCTACCCCTGCAATGGGGATGCTAACTGATCTCCTGCCCTCTCCCCTACCCTTTTTCTTCTTCCCTCCACGCTCCTGCATCCCTATGCCCCTTCCCGAGGCCATTCTTCCTTCCCTTCGCCCAGTCCCTCCCTCCCACCCCGTTTATTTATCCCGTGTTCCCTAAAAAAGTTGGACACAGATTCCAGTCTAAACCCCAAGCAAACTTGGGTAAGCGCCATTGCTTACAGAGAAACTGAAGCCCATATAAGTAAGAATCAGAGAAGCTGCCTTCAGCTCAGTAAACAACAGGCCCTCACAGACCTAATTTCCCAAGCGTAAAAGGAGGGCAATATCCAACAGTAAGGACTCAAAGGAGGCCAAGCGTTATACCAAGTGGGGCTTACGCCTTTCTATTCGTCTGATGGTCATTATGACCGCTCTCCGCGCAGTCCTGCTCTTCGGCTGACTGGCTCCAGCTCATTCGTTCAGGTCTCAGCTTAAATGTCACCTTCCAGGGGGGCCTTCCTGAGCACCGATCTAAAGGAGACCTGCTCCAGTATTCTCTCTCAGGACCCCTTTACAGTTTGCTTGGAGCCTTTGCCACGATTAGGGCAACTGGGGATTACTCGAGCGTCTCGAGGGGAGGGGCCTGGCCGCCTCGCTCGCCGCCGGACCCCCTGCATTAGGAAACGGCTGGCTCGCAGCTGGCGCTCGGGGCCGCCCGATGAATGGATGGGCGAGAACCGGCGACGGTCGTCATGCCCGGCGGGTCCCCCGGCGCCGCCCCCCGCGCTCCCGGGCCCGCCTCACCCGTCCCCCGGCACCTCCCGCAGCTTCAGCCCCAGGGCCTGCAGCTGGTTGGCGAAGCTGACGAACTCCTCCTCGCAGCCGCCGCCGCCGCCGGGCTCCGGCCGGTTCCGCCGCTCCTTAGCCAGGGCCCGACGCGCCGCCCGCTCGTCCCGCTTGCGCTCGGCCTCGGCTTTCCGGCTGCCGCTGCCCGGCCGGCTCTTCGCCGCCTGCTTCCGGGACATGGCCTTGGCCCCGCGGCCCGCAGCGGCAGGAGCGAGAGCCGCAGGACCGCCGGGCGGCCGCCTCAGGTGCCAAGGAGGCGAAGCGGCGTAGGCTACGGAACCTGGCGACGGCGACACTGCCACCCCGCCTGCGCCGGCGCCGGGGACCCAGGTCATGTGACGGAACCCCGCCCCTCCGCCCGGCTAGGCTGACAGACGCCATAGAGAGCTCGCCTGGGAGGGCTAGAGGGGAGCCCATCTTTGTTTGTTTCGCTCCTCCCTCTATCGGTGGGTGGTACTCCAAGTGAGCCGCCGGTGGGACCAGAGAGAACAAAGCCGGAAAAGGTCAAGGAGAGCCGGGGAACTAAAGCGCATACACTTTATTTAATCCTGGCGTTCTCTGCTTCTCTACCTTCCCTCATAACTCAGGGGGAGGTAGCCCTTGTCCAAAACTGGCTCCTCTTGTAATCTTGATTCCACCGTAAGGTGACCAGCCCAGGTTTACCTGGACTAAGGGTTTTCCAAGGGTGCAGGACTTTCAGTTTTAAAACGGGGACAGCCCCAGGTAAACCAGGGTAGTTGGTAACCCTAATCCACATCCACGTACCCTGGAAGCTAACTCCAGCAGTAATCCCCTCTCTCCTCCTGTAATCCCCTCTTCTCCCTCATCCTGGACCCTCTTTCTTAACTCTCTCTTCCCACGGTGATGCCACTGTCTCCTCCACGTCTTGACCCTCTAACCAGTCTCTTTCACCATTTCTGGGAATGTTCCTAATGTTTCTGCCCTTAATGATGTTAGTTTCCCTACCTACAAGTTCCCCTTTGGGAATAGCCTCCATTTCCTCAGTTTCAACTAATGTCTGTACTTATCTTCAGTGTGTAAGTACCTCTCACTTCAGCCCTTGTGGTAGATACCAGGTGTAACGCTGAATCAAAGAGACATGGCGATTGCCCTCAGGGAGCCCAGATTCCAATGAGGCATATGGGCAAGGACACAGCAATTTCGACACTGCATGACAAATTCTATCAAGGGTGCAGTGGGGCAAAAAGTGGAGTGAAAAATGCAGAAAGGCTTCCCAGAAGAGCTGGGTTCTAGGCTGAAGCTTAAAGGATGAGCAGGACTTGGCCAGACTAAGACAGTTAAGAGAGAGGGGATTGTGTGTGCAATACCAGAGCTCCATTTTGAGGAACTGAAGAAAGTTCAATCTGACAGGAGCCCAGGACTTGACCTATGAGACAGGAAATGAAAGGAAGGCCCAGATCTGGACCAGTCCTGTGGGCCCTGTGAACAGGTTTAGTCCCAGTTCTCAGAGCCATGGGGAGCCATTGAAACACTTTAATCAGGAACTAACCTGAGCAGGCTTATGTTTTAAAAATGTCTTTGGCTCTAGTTAGGAGAATGGGTTGAAGGAGGGATGCCAGGTAGGAAGTTCCTGTAGCTATCCAAGGACAGGTGATGGTGATGGGGTTGGGGATGTGGACTGGGATGGGATGCTGAGTCTGGGATGGAAGGGAAGAGAAGTAGATCGGAAAGATAAATTCACATGCTAGTAAAAGTTCATGAAATGGAACTGGACTGAATTGTTGTAGAATGTTTCACATGCTTCTCTGAAGTTGCTGAAATTCCTCCTCTACAGATCCCTCTTTTAGTCTCAGAAAGAAAGAATGTGAGTTATGCCTGGCCTCGCCTTTTCTTACACAGACACCCCAAGGCCTGCAACAACCCCTCTGCTTGTATTTAGTTAAGTTGGGAGGCAGTGCTAGGAGTGGAAAAACCACTGCACAGGATGGCAGAGCCCCAGGTACCAGTTCAGGTCTATCGCTAACTCATTCCATGATCGTGGGTGAGTTGCTTAACATCCTTTTCCTCATTTGTAAAACAGGAATAACAGTGAAGAGCACATACGATCATAATGATAATAATGACAAACTTTTATGGTATTGACCGTGTTCAAGGCACTATTCTAATTGCTTTACAAATACTACCTTATTTAATCATTACAACAACCCAGTGAAATATGTGGGGTTTTTTTGAAAGTGGACTTAAAAAAAATTTTTTTATAATTTTTATTGGAGTATAACTGATTTACAATGTTGTTTTAGTTTCAGGTGTACAGCAAAGTGAATCTGTTATACATCTATCACATATCCACTCTTTTTTAGATTCTTTTCCCATATAGGTCATTACAGAGTACTGAGTAGAGTTCCCTGTGCTATACAGTAGGTCCTTATTAGTTCTATTTTATATATAGTAGTGTGTATATGTCAATCCCAGTCTTCCAATTTATTCCCCCCCCTTACCCTCTGGTAACCATAATTTTTTTTTTTTACATCTGTAACTCTATTTCTGTTTTGTAGATAAGTTTATTTGTACCCTTTTTTTAGATTCCACATATAAGCAATACCATATTATATTTGTCTTTCTCTGTCTGACTTACTGAAATCTGTGTTATTTTTAATTCCCACCATCTAGGTGAGAAAACTGAGGCACAGAGAGGTTAAGTAACTTGCCCAAGGTCACATAGCTAGTAAGTGGCAGAGCCAGGATTTGAAGCCAGGCCACCTGGCTCAGAGTAACCACCGTGTTATAGGACACATATAACTTTTTCATAAACTACTCTATGAAGAGTCCTCTACAAAATACCTGAATTTATTTCATTATTAACTCCCTTACACTGCCCATAATTGTTGTCAATATAGTCTTTCCACTATATCCGTTGTCAGATATCACTATTGTCTGACTTTCTAGTTAACTTTCTCTGCATTAAAGCGGATCACAAAGATTTAGAGCCTGATAGGCCTGGGTTTCTATCCTGGTTTCATTTTAGATGAGTTATTTGACTTCTGAACATCATTTTTCTATTCTATACAATAACTAAGATAACATAAGAATGAGAGGGAGAGTTGTAAAGATGACATAAAAGTGTAAAGCTCTAGGCCAACAGTAAGTACCAGCTTAGTGAAGTTGTTTGAATCATTCTTCTGACTGTGGAAAACCCCTGGGCTCAGGGCAGAGTGACATTGCAAACTTCAGACACTAGGGAGGAAGGTTTTGTCACCACAAAACATGTGGAAAGGTGAGTGGAACATGTGAAAATATTGACAGAAATGCAAAGACTTGCCCTGTTACCGAACGCAAGTTCATGTGCCCGACGCACAGTGAGGCCAAACAAACCGAAATGTTGGAGTTCGGAGCAGAAATGTTTATTGCAGGGCCATGTGAGGAGACGGGTGACTCATGCCCAGAAAACTGAACTCCCCAAGGTTTCAACAAAGCATTTTTAAAGGCAAGCTGAGGGAGGGGCATGGTTGGTTTTTGCAAGCTTCTTGGTGTAGGAATCCTTTGTTCTTGCAGCTGTCCACGTAGGTCAGGTCATGATGTAAACCTCCAACAAGATAAATGTTTTTCTCTGTTCTACATTTTTTTATCACTGTATGAATGGAAAAGTGTTATACCCTTAAAAGTCAGAGCCTTGAGAATGGGCTATCCTGTATATTTCAGGCTATAGGCAACATTCTTAACTGGAAGCAAAAGCAATAGAACACAAAGGTTAAAGTAAAAGAAACAGATCTAATATGGAGTCAGGTTTGTTCTTCCCTATTACAGTCCTTCTTGTAAAATCTTTTCTTGCATAAGCCCTTGACCTGTCAGGCCATGCCTAGAATTTTGAATAAGCTCATTTCTCTTCTGTCATCAGAGGCCTGTCTTAAACAATGTCCCCCTTTGAGGGCAAATCAATACTGCTTATAAATTATATCTAAAGGCCAAAGGGAGGGAGGACTTGTGAATTAAATGAATTAATTAAAAGAATCATCAAACCTCATTGAGTGGCATTTAGTTCAAATTTAGTTCAAATTAGTTTTTTAAAAAAAGTGTGACTAGTAGAATTTTAGTGAAGAAATGCAGCTTTAAGACTTGCAAGAACATAGTATCAAGGATATGGGGAAACGAGAAATCTCACACACTGCTGTTGGGAGCTAAACTAGTCTGGCCACTGGGAAGGCTGTTTGGGCAGTCTCTGGTAACATTTTAAATGCCCAGTGACCCAGAAATATCACATCTCATTAACTGTCCTAAAACAAATCTTGCACACATGCATTAGGAAGTCTGTCCAAGGATATTTAAAGCATAGTGGTGAGTAAAAGTAAATCATTATAGTGTAAATATCCGTCAATAGGAAAATGGCTTCTTCAATTATGAAACAGCCATTTATGCAATACTCTGCAACCATTTTAAAAAATGGTGAAGGGGAAAAGAGGTAGGTCTAGATGAGTTCAAATGGATAGCTCTCCTGGATGTGTGTTGGAATGAAAGATCACGTGGTAAAGTGATCCACTCCATGTAGCCTTTATGTAAGACAGAACAACAAAACAGAAGAACTATATGTTTTCTACAGGTACACATGTGTACGGTCACCCCTCAGTATCTGTGGGAGATGGCTCCAGGACTCCTGCAGTACCAAATCCATGGGTGCTTAAGTCCCTATATAAAATGGCTGTAGTACAGTTGGTCCTCTGTAACCACGGGTTCCCCATCTGTGGATTCAACCAACCTTGGATCCACCATTGGTTGAATCCATGGGTGTGGAACCCCCAGATACAGAGGGCTGACTCTTCTAAATATGTAGAAAATGGTTTAGAAAGATAAATACCAAATTGATAAAAATGAGGAGGGAGGAAAGAGTGAAAGTGAACTTATATGTATTTTTTTAATGAGTGCAATATGATCGTGCATTGCGTATATAACAAAATTAATAAAATTATTTTTACTAGACTAATAAAATCTATTCTTTCCTTCAAACTGAAGCCCAATAGACTTCTTGGGGGACCTCTTTACCAGCTAAGCCAAATTTATAATAAGCATATTGCTTTTCCCAAGAAGTGGGTATTTCTTAAGTCTTTAAGTGTTCTCAGGGGCTTCCCTGGTGGTGCAGTGGTTAAGAATCCGCCTGCCAATGCAGGGGACACAGGTTCGAGCCCCGGTCCGGGAAGATCCCACATGCTTTGGAGCAACAAAGCCCGTGTACCACAACTACTGAGCCTGAGCTCTAGAGCCCCAGAGCCACAACTACTGAAGCCCACGCGCCTAGACCCCGTGCTCCGCAACAAGAGAAGCCACTGCAATGAGAAGCCCGTGCACCACAGCAAAGAGTAGCCCCCGCTAGCCACAACTAGAGAAACCCCACGCAGCAACGAAGACCCAACACAGCCAAAAATAATAAATAAATAAAAATAAATAATAATAATAAAAGAGTTCTCGGCATCTTGCTTTCTTGCCTTTCTCACCATGTCACCTTTGGATCAATCTCGTTTTGCTGTTAATTTGCTTTTCCTGTAAGGACAGGGCTTCCTAAGCAAAATTAAATATCAACTCAGCCATGTCCAAACTGTCACAGACTGTGTAGTACTAAATTTGAGTTAATGATACATCGTTCTATTTCATGGACATAAAGCACATACGTATACATCAAATACTCAGGACAAGGATAACCCCCCCACCCCACCACCCAGAACCCCTCTGCATGTTCACTTGGGCATATGTGCACACATACACGTGAAGCTTTGTCACCCCTTCACCTCTTTTTCCATTTGTGGCTCCTGTTCTTGGTGGTGGTTGGTCTCAATGGGTGCCTCTGTCCCTCTTACTTCCCCACTTGTCCTCTTTCTCTGGATTTCCAGCGCCCCCTTTGTCTCACCCACTCAGCATATGGCGGACCGAAAAGAAAGGACTTTTGGAGTGGTCAGACTGAATTAAGTCGCAATCCCATTTCTGCGGCCTGTGTGACCAGCACTATTTTCCATAATCTTTCCAAGCTGCAGTTTCCTCATCTGGGAAATGAGAGCAGTGGTGGTTCCTTCTGCGAGTTGTTCTGAGGTATTAATATCACGACCCTAACAAAGTACCTGATCCATTAAATATTAGTTTCCTTCCTCCTCTCTCCCTTACTTCTCTTTTTTCTCTACCTCAGCCCTGCCCATTCTCTCCACTTTCCCTTAAGTGGCTATAAAACCGAAATATATTACATATACCAAATTATTTATATATGTAAAGTGAATAGTTTCATATCCTCCATTGCGAATTTTTCTGGCAACTAAATAGAATATTTTACCCTGCTCTTGAGGGGATTAAAAGACATCAGTTTCTGCTTTCATGTGATCCTCGCTTGATTTCTGTTTCATCAATGACCCTTGAAGAGAGAAGAAGGTGATCGGTGTGGGAAAGGGAGTTCCCGTCCCTGAACTAGATGCCCATACTCATTCAAAATGACTTTGCTAGTCCTTGAGCTGCAGGATTTATCTTTACGGCTCCATAATAATTGCTCTGTCTGGTATCTCTGTGCCAAAGATCCTAATTGCCCTCAGAGTCTGTTGTTATCATCATCCTGCGTAAACCACCTGCAACTGTTCCATCAGCACACGTGCCAGGCCCCCACCCTGTGGCGCAGATTAACTAACCTGGCAGGTGAAAGGAAAGGGAGCCCTGTGCTATAGGGCACACAAGGGGGCAGCAGAAAGACAGCTTTCTCTCTTTCTTTTCAAACGATCCACATAGAAATTTTTCTGATATGGAAAATATAACCTGTTCATGGGAGAAAATCTGAAAAGACATTAAAGAATTTTTTAAAAAGTCATCCATAAATCTACTCTCAGAGATAGTGATTGTTGCCATTTCAGTGTATCAGCTTTACCCATATGAGATTGCTGATAACCATTTTTTAACCTACAAAAATGACAATTTCATGTGGTTTAACCTAATATTTCCTGCTATCTTGTCTCTATGAGAACATAAATGAACTTTTAAATATAAAATTGAGATGGGACTATATGTGTGTATATTTTTAAAACCTGCCTCTTTAAATGAAATATTAACAGCTACAAATATGGATAGGGAATTCCCTGGCCATCCAGTGATTAGGACTCGGTGCTTTCACTGCTGTGGGCCTGGGTTCCATCCCTGGTCAGGGAACTAAGATCCTGCAAGCCACGTTGTTTGGGGAAAAAAATGGATAAAGAATAATGCAATTACACTAACACGCCTAACAAAATGTCACGTACAGCTGAAGCCCCACATACACTGCTCCCCAACAGCTGCCCCCTCCCTAGCTCCTTGGGGCAGCCATGCTCATACATCTGGTGTTTATCATACATAGGTTTGTATCATTACACAAAACACAGTATGGTTTAGCATTTTTAACTTTACGTAAATGATACCAAAGTGAATGTATCATTCTATGACTTGTTTACTGAACATTGTATTTTTAATGTATTATTTCTTATTGAAGTATAGTTGATTTATAACATGGTATTCGTTTCTGGTGTACATCAGAGTGATTCAGTTATACATATATATTCGTTTTCATATTCTTTTCCATTATGGTTTATTACAGTATATTGAATATAGTTCCCTGTGCTATACAAGTAGGACCTTGTTGTTTATCTATTTTATATATAGCAGTTTTTATTTGCTCATCCCAAACTCCCGATTTATCCATCCCCAGCCCCTTTCCCCTTTGGTAACCATAAATTTGTTTTCTATGTCTGTGAATCTGTTTCTCTTTTGTAAATAAGTTCACTTGTGTAATATTTTAGATTCCACATATAAGTGATATCATACGGTGTTTGTCTTTCTCTTTCTGACTTACTTCACTTAGTATGATCATCTCTAGGTCGATCCATGTTGCTGCAAATAGCATTATTTCATTCTTTTTATGGCTGAATGGTATTCCATTGTATATATGTACCACATCTTCTTTATATATTCATCTGTCGATGGACATTAGGTTGTTTCCATGTCTTGACTATTGTAAATAGCTGCTATGAACGTTGAGGTGCATGTATCTTTTCAAACTATAGTTTTCTCCAGATATATCCCCAACAGTGGGATTGTTGGATCATATGGCAATTCTATTTTTAGTTTTTTAAGGAACCTCCATACTGTTCTCCATATTGGCTATACCAGTTTACATTCCCACCAACTGTGTAGGAGAGTTCCCTTTTCTCCATACTCTCTCCAGATTTGTAATTTGTAGACTTTTTTTTTTTTTTTTTTTTTTTTTTTGCTGTACGCGGGCCTCTCCCGTTGCAGAGCACAGGCTCCGGACGCGCAGGCTCAGTGGCCATGGCTCACGGGCCCAGCCGCTCTGCGGCATGTGGGATCTTCCCGGACCGGGGCACGAACCCGCGTCCCCTGCATCGGCAGGCGGACTCTCAACCACTGCGCCACCAGGGAAGCCCTGTAGACTTTTTAATGATGGCCATTCTGACCGGTGTGAGGTGGTACCTCATTGCAGTATTGATTTCTCTAATAATTAGCGATGTTGAGCATCTTTTCATGTGCCTATTGGCCATCTGTATGAACAGTAAATTTTTTAAAGTTATCCATGTTTATACATGGAGCTTTTGTTGTTTCATTCTCAAGTTTTTGCTATTAAATATTCAGAGTTGCTATCTGCCTCTCTCCACTAGACTAGGCTCCTCCATGCTAGAACTCTGTCTTAGTTATCTATGGCCTAGGAGGCTCCATTAATGGGAGTGGACTGGACAAATGCAGAAAGTGAAAGAGTGAGGACCACTGTGCTAGAAAATCAAGCCTAGACTCCTTTGTTGGGTACCCAAGGCAGAGAGCACTGGTGACAAGAAGGCTCTCATGTCTGGGAGAGGCAGACATCAAAGGTGAACATTTCATTGTGATGTCACCTCTCTAGTGCCAGGCTTAGGGTTCTAGGGCATCCCATCCAGACTGAAGGGGCAGAGCAAGAGCATCTGGGAAAGCTTCCAGAGAGGGTCCTGCACTCATTCCTGAAAGATGGTGGGTCCCTTTCACCATGGCAACCAAAAGCCCACATTTTTAGATAAAGGCATTGACATGTTCTCAGGATTCTCTGAGTATTTATCTCCAGGTTTTTTGGACAATTAAAATGTATGATTGGTAGAAAATGGCATGCTGGAGTCTTAAAACATAGACAACCAAAAAACACAATTCCTTTAGTAGCCAAAATCTTCCTAACCCTGATGAGTTTAAAGTTTACCTGTAAAACACAAGGATAACAATAAATCAGAGTAGAAATGAGGTGTAGCAGCAAGAATTTAGGGGCGCTGGAATCACTGAGAGTAGAGTTAGAATCCTGACTCTTTAGCTTCCTGAACATGTGATGCTGGGTAAGTTAGCTAACCATTCAATTCTTGTTTCTTCGTCTGCAAAATAGAGATACTAATGCCCACCTTGCAAGTTGAGGATGTAAACTGCCTGGTCTATACCGAGCATCCCGTAAATGGGAGCAGCTTTTATTGGCAGGCTGAGTCGGCAGGGAACTGTCTTTGACACTTGAAGCTGGACCTGGTCACTGAGAGAGAAAGAAAACTCCTCACAGATACTAAACCCCAGAATCTCACGGTGACAGCTGCTGCCAGCTGCTGGTCCTGAAAGTCACTGTCCCCAACCCTCCTCAACAACACGTCTGTCCCTTGACGAAGATACATCTCTGACATCCCAGGAAGCTGCCTTTGGTTCTGTGTCCACTCTCTTCTTGGAGAAGATGGAGGGAATAAAAAGGTGTGTATCAGCAAATCTCAAAAAAAAAAAAAGTGAATGTTCCCAAGCTCACCTAAGAATCCTCTGTGAAACCTCCGGGTGCAAAAGCACAAACTCAAAAACATTCAGGAAGTGAGACAGGCTGGGACCTGGAACCCTTTGCTGCAATCCTTGCACCTGGACAAACGTCTTTTCCTCGAATTCCAAAATACAAAGAAACTTAGGGGACAAATTCTGGACAACAAGATACAAAGAGACCAAAAAGTCCAACCGCCACTCCTGAAGAGCCGGGAGCAAAGCAGTGTCCTGCGCATGCCCCCTGCACACAACACCACCAAAGGGGTGGGAAAACCACTTAAGCTACCCCTCCGGCCCGACACCTGGGCACACCCCTACCTTCACCCCATATAAGGAATCAGCTTGACCTCCCTCCGAGAGCAAGCCAGTAAGGGAACCTGTTACTTGTTCTTGCTGCCCCCTGCTGTAGCAGGGGTCCCAATAAAGCCTGGCCTGAATTTCTTGTCTGGTCTCTGATCAATTTCTATTGATTAAGGAGGCCAAGAACACTGGTTGGTAACAAAAGGAAGTAAAACCTGGTGGTTCCATAATACCTACTACTCCCCTGGCAAACATCTTTATTTATTTATTTATTTATTTTTTGGTTAGATGAAAAAGGAATTGGGGCCAAAATGACCCCGGTGGAGTAGATCTATTTAAGGAAATGAGCACTTAATTTTTGTATTTACAGTTAATCTCTCTCCCTCTGTCACACACACACCCACTTTATTTAAATTAGTCTTTATTTTTATTTGTTCAGCTAGAACCGCTAGAACTTCTCTACTTTGCTGGTAAAGAGCTAGTCATGCTTTTAAAAGCATGACTTTTAAGGTTAGGCATCGAGTCACCATTTGACTCGATGCCTAACCTTAAAGATAATCATTACAGCATTTGTTATCATGGGAAAAAATGGTAAACAACCTAGATATCCAGCAAGAGTGGGTTTTTCAAATAAACTAGGATGTCACCGTACCATAGAATATCTCTCGCCATTCCAAATAGTCTCGTAGAAGATGATCGATCCAATGAAATGGAATGGAATAATGTATACAATGTGTTATTAGGTGAAAAAAAGCAGTTTGCAAAGAGATAAGGATCTTATTTCTGTTAAAAAAAAGAAAAAAGAAAGACACACATAAGCACAGAAAGAATGGAAGAGTAGATATCAAAATGCTACGCTGATGACCTCCGGGCTCTTGAAAATGGAGGTGATTTTTATTTTCTTTTGTTTGTTTGTATTTTTCTGGATTTCAGACATTGAAACCTTATTACAGTGGGAATAAGAAAAAAAGATGTGAACGGTCCTCGGAACACCTGGTTCTTTGCTCTTATCCTGTTCCCTAAAGCTTCCCACTGGCATCAGAACTCACAATGCCAAGGCTGGAGCAGCCTCTTACGGGGAAAGGTCAAATACTTCATTCTCCAGCAGCCGACCCTAACTTTGATCCGTGCCAGACATGTCACTTGTGACATTATCTAAGCATATTCATTGTATCAGGAATGGAGTAGCTGCCATACCCACTGACGTGACTTACCCGAAAAGAAAATAGGAGAGTAGGTGCTCAGATTTCTAAGAAAAACATTGAGTACCTCTCCTTAGGGACACTGATGCCTACAGCTGTGACATTTGCATTGCTGTGACATCAGGACTTTGAGATGGGCGGACCATCATATGGATGGCTGGGTCATTTTTATTTATAGGCTAAAGAAAGGTGCCAGCCCTTTGCTATGAACCTAGCATCTGCCCTTGGCCCCCTCTAAGAAAGACAGAAAGAGCAAGCCCACCTTGTCCCATTGTGAGTCCATTCTCTACTCTTTATATTGTGTATAGTAGAGGTCCCCAACGTTTTTGGCACCAGGGACCAGTTTCATGAAAGACAATTTTTCCACAGACGGGGGTGGGGGGTGGGCAGAATTGTTCAGGTGGCAATGCGAGCGATGGGGAGCGATGGGTAGCAGCAGGTGAAGGTTTGCTTGCTCGCCAGCTGCTCACCTCCTGCAGTGCAGCCCCATTCCTAACAGATACCGGTCCACAGCCCCGGGCTTGGGGACCCCTGGTGTACAGGGTTCAGAAGCTTTGCCATCATAAAGTGGTAGCCGGGCTGGTCTCCTTGCTGAACAATGATAGTTTACAAAGCCCAGGGAAGCAATGTATTTGGTTACAGACCAAATGAAGGTGTAAAAGCATCAAGAGAAGTAATATGACACCCCCTTCTCTGAGGCACAATTAAATACTCCCTCCAGCTCTAATATTACCACCTACCGGAAGCCTTCCAGGGTTTCACAAGTTACCCTTAGACCAAGGACTATCATCTCTCTATCCTTAGATTAGGCCCTGGCATTTTAGAAAGAGTCTATGAATGAATGAAGGAAGGAAAGAATGACTAATACATGAGTGAATGAATGTGAGAATGAATAAATGAATGCATCTGCACTTTGTGGAGACGTCTACTCATTCTTTTCACAACAATTTATTGAGGATTTACTGTGTGCCAGACTCTGTGATACAAAGTGAGCAAGACAGACAAGCTCATTGCTTCCAGGGAGCTTATATTATAGTCAAGGACACAGTCAATCCACAGGAAACAAATATGTGCCTGATTTCAGATAGATAGTGCTACAGAGAGAATACACAAGGTTACACGAAATAGCGTATCTGGAGGAGCAGGGTGCTTGGAAGAAAAGGGGAGCAGGGAAGGCCTCTCTGAGAAGGTGGCATCTGAGCTCTGAACTACTGTGAGAGCACTTGTTTTCAAGTGCTTATTTAGCTTATTTCAAGAGCTTTTTTTTTTTTTTTTTTTTTTGGCCACACCACACAGCATGTGGGATCTTAGTTCCCCAACGAGGGACCAAACCCGCACTCCCTGCAGTGGAAGTGCAGAGTCTTAAACACTGGACCGCCAGGGACGTCCCAAGAGCTTTAATCTTGAAAATAAAATTTCAAGGGTGTGTCTGACTTTGTCTTTTTCTTGACAGTGGAGACTACATCTCATTCATCACTGTGAACTAGCAGGATACAATGGCAAGCACATGGGATTTGAAAATGGACTACCTGGGTTCAAATCCAGCCTCTACTACTTATCAGCTTTGGACCTTGGGGAAGTTATTTAAATAAGTCTCACTTTCCCCATCCCAAAATGGGGATGATGATGATGATACTTTTACAAAAGAGATAACTAGCTGTCCACCAAAAACCTATGCTTCCTCTTCCATAGTGTGAAGTTGAAATTGTTTTATCAACAACTTCAACTGCCCAACCATGGTTTCCATTTTCCAGCCCCTTTTGCACCCAGATGCAGCCAAAGACAAATTTTTGCCACTGAGATGTGAATACAAGTGATGTGTGTCATTTCCAGGCCTGGGTCTCCCTGAGTCACCATAAAGAGGAAAACCACCCATTGACCAGGAACACCCTCTTTGGACTGTTAAGTGAGGGGAAAAGCAAACTTTGATTGTGTTAAACCTCTGAAATTTTAGGTTATATTTGTTAGAGCATCCAGTATTATAACACTAACTAATACAACCTTAAAGCATTACGAATATTGAATGAGTATGTCATACAGTGCCTACTCAGAGTGCTTGCTGGGTGAACATAACTAAATACAGGGCTTTGAATCCTTTGAAACCAGCCTCATGAGAGTTTTGACCCCCTGCCCCCCTCACCTTTCCAGAAAGAGATGGTTTTTACTATAATATTTATTTCTGAAAAGGTTAGTGACTATAGGATGAGGAATATTGGGACCCTGGGACCTTGCTGACTTGTGCTGTCAAAAATTTTTTTAATTGCCTGGGGATACAGGAGGAGAGAATCTTGCTCAACAAAGTAATCTCTCTCTTCCTTGAGATCAGACTTTGCAGTGGAACTTGAAGATCAAGAGCTTCTTGGGACTTCCTGCGGTCCAGTGGTTAAAACTCCCATGCTTCCAATGCAGGGGACTTGGGTTTGATTCCTGGTCAGGGAGCTAAGATCCCACATGTTGCAAGGTACGGCCAAAAATTTTTTAAAAAGCAATTTTTTTTTAATTTAAAAAAAAAGAGCTTCTCCCAAAATCTAAAACATCTTTTCTCTCTTCGTCTTCCTCCTCCTCCAGGACACTTCTGTGATGAGATCCCTGCAAGGTTTTTAGTTCTCAGGCATCTAAGAGAGAAGAAGAGAACTATATGTCTCATGTTTTCATCCGCCTTAAAATAAGATAATGGATATAATGCTCCTAGCACAGCAAATGGCACATGGTAGGAATTCAACAAATGGGCCTGGCCTCCCTTTAGCTCATTTAACTCCCATTAGCTCACTGTCAACTGTGACATGATGGATAGCCTGTCTCAGCCTATACTAAAAACAACCCAACTGGAATTATTTTCCTCACTAGACAAATATGAAAACAGAGTCTTAAGGTGTTCAAATATATAGCATTATTGTATCAATAGAGGGCTGGTACACGTTTTATCTAAACTTAATTCTTACAACCATATACAGAATGCATGATATTGGTATTATTGTACCCATTTTCCAGATAAGAAAACCGAGGCTCAAAGAGTTTAGATGACTATCATTCTTGGACACACATTTTTTTAGTGCTTTTCTGTGTACCAGGCTCTGTGCTGGGGTGCGGGGGTCAACAATGAGTACTACACACACATTCTCGCTCTCATAGACCTCACAATCTGGTGTAAGAGGCAGCCGGATAAAGAGGCAATTTCAGGTATGATAAGTAAAAAAGTCTGAGTAAGCCCAGGATGCTGTGGGAGCAAAGAAGATGGACCACCTAACAAGAAGTGGAGCGAGAAGGAGGGACATGAAGTATTTTAATTTACATTAGATGTAAAATAAGATGTGACTTGTAGATAGGATTTAGCTAGAATGGGCATTGTGGAAGAAGGTTCCAGGAATAGGGAATCACTGGGGCAGTTTTACCATTAGGTGTTCCCATGTGAATTTCTTTCTGTTTACCTTGCTTGGGAATGTTTGGGCTTCTTGTGTCTTTGGAAAGATGTGTCCTCATCTCTGGAAATTTTTCTGTCATTTTTTTCAAATATAACCTGTGCTCTGTTCTGTTTTTCCTTCTGGGAAACATACTTTTCTGGAAAAGCCAAATTCAATTAATCCTAAATTAGACATTCTGCGTCACTTACTTCTCTTCTGTAGTTCATGCCTTTTTGACTCCGCATGCTTTTTTCTGGAGATACTCTTTTTACCTCTCTTACAGTTTCTGCTGTTAATTCTTTCTTTAGCTGTGTCTAATCTGATGTTAAAACCATCCATTGCATTCTTAGTTTTGGTTCTTATATTTTTCAGTTCTAGAATTTCTATTTGGTTCTTTTTCAAATCTGCTTTGTCACTTTTTATCACTTCCTGTTTCCTGACAGAATTTTCCAGTTTTATGCGTATCTCTTTGAACATAGTGAGTGTAGTTGTTTTATTGTTATTTTCTGATCATTCTAACAACACTAGTCCCTATGGATCTGTTTCATTGTCTCTTGTTTCTCTTAACTCTTGTTCGTGGTGCCTTGTCTTTTAGTGTGCTTAGTTATCTTGAATTAACTGTAGAATATTGTAGTTTAAAACATCTTTGTAAAACAATTTGTGGCCAGGATGATGTTATATTCTCTCAAAAGAGGATTTTCTTTAGCTTCTATCAAACACCTGAGGGCACTAACCACCTAAGATGATTTAACCAACCAAATCCAAAAGACTGACGTTTTTCTGGACCACCCTGATGACTCAAAGACTGGCTACAGTCTGAGATACAGCTTGTTTATTTCCATCTCACCCCTTCTCCTAGGGTATAGCCCTTTTGAGTCTCAGCTAAAAGTGGAAATGGTTTACCAGGATTCTTACCCTTGATGGGATTCAATATTTTACTTTCGTTCCACCGTGTCTGAGAGAGCTGCCTGCTTGATATCAGCAAATGTATGGAACAATACAAGTGGCCCTGAGTGTAATGCTCACCTCTCTGGGATCCTGTCTTTTCCCAGATCTCAAGCAGTACCCCTCACTGGCTTGTTAGCTATTTGATACTTTTAAGATGTTTTTGTATTTTATACAGCTCACTTAAGTATCTCCAGCTTCCAGCCATTACTGAATACAAAAACTTGAGAACAGTTGTATCCAGAGATCACAGAACTTTTGAGTAGTACAGGCAAGATTGGAATAAAAGGTATATATGCTTCAAATCCTAGATTCTTTCCTCTACATTGCACTGTTCAGTCCAGATGATAATGATATTGATAAACAGATGATAGATAGATAGATAGAAACTAACACTTATCAAACCCCCTACTCTGTCAGGAACTCTGTTCTAAAAGCTTTAATTTTTTTAACTCATTCAATTTTCACAACAATCCTATGAGTTAGGTACCATCATTATTCTTGTTTTACAGATGAAGAAACTGAGGCATGGAGAGATTAAGTAAATCAGCCCAAAGCCACACAGCTAGAAAGAGTTGAGCTGTAATTCAAACCTGAGAGTCCAACTCCAGAGTCTGTGCTCCTAACCACGAAGTTTTAAACAAAACTTTCCTGTTGCCAAGGGTCTGAGAATCACTTATCCTACCACATGGATTCAGACACAAACATCAATTCTAAGACTATTGGTTCTTCAAGATTGAGCTGCATGCTACTTCCACCTATACCTGCCTGAGTCTGTATAGAACAAAGTCTTCAGTTCAGGTATCAGGAAGTGTTGCTCTGAAAACAAATCTTCATTTCTGTAAACTGCAACCATCCTCATCGCTTCTTCTTTTTTTTTTTTTAACATCTTTATTGGAGTATAATTGCTTTACAATGGTGTGTTATTTTCCGCTTTATAACAAAGTGAATCAGTTATACATATAGATATGTTCCCATATCTCTTCCCTCTTGCGTCTCCCTCCCTCCCACCCTCCCTATCCCACCCCTCTAGGTGGTCACAAACCACCGAGCTGATCTCCCTGTGCACATCGCTTCTGTTAGATATTTTTCTCCAAGGGAAACCACAGCAGTTTACAGGCTAATCAGTTCTCCCGCCAGCCTCATAAATTGGGAGAGAGGGTGGGGCAGTGAAGGGGAAAATGTTTTATTGTCCCCATTTTGCAAAGGCAGCTTTCAAGCAAAAGCAGGTGAGTCATCCACAGAGATCAGATTCCAATGCCCACTCTATTCCACCCCCCTGAATTCCCTCCAGCAGTGGGGGACATTACCCTATAGAGAAAGCTACTTGTCTTCTTAAGAAATATGCAAAGTAGACTCTGGACTGCCAGGGAGAGGGTGATAGGAGACAGATGCATGCCGGGTCCATGAGTCTCCCTAAGGATTGGATGATCCCATATCTTGAATTTTCAGCACATTAATAACTATCCAAGTTACTATTTT
Organism: Orcinus orca; assembly: GCF_937001465.1. Taxonomy (NCBI): domain Eukaryota; kingdom Metazoa; phylum Chordata; class Mammalia; order Artiodactyla; family Delphinidae; genus Orcinus; species Orcinus orca. Next base: position 197,590,986 of record NC_064559.1, read on the forward strand.
TTTATATATAAATTTATTTATTTATTTTTGGCTGCATTGGGTCTTTGTTGCTGCATGTGGGCTTTCTCTAGTTGCGGCCAGAGGGGGCTACTCTTCGTTGCGGTGCGCGGGCTTCTCACTGCGGTAGCTTCTCTTGTTGCAGAGCACAGGCTCTAGGCACTCGGGCTTCAGTAGTTGTGGCACAAGGGCTCAGTAGTTGTGGCTCGCAAGCTCTAGAGTGCAGGCTCAGTAGTTGTGGCGCACAGGCTTAGTTGGCTCCGCAGCATGTGGGATCTTCCCGGACCAGGGCTCAAACCCGTGTCCCCTGCATTGGCAGGTGGATTCTTAACCACTGCGCCACCAGGGAAGTCCCCAGGTTACTATTAACTGAGCATTCACCACTGTGTTAAAGCACCTTCGTGAATTACTTATTTAGTTCTCACATAACCCTGTAATGAAGATCCTATCATGATCCTCCCTTTCAGATTAGGAAACTGAGGCTTGGGGAGGTTAAGGCACTTGTCATAGCCATCCAGTTAGGAAGCAGCAGACCTTTGGTTCAACACTCCGAAGTCAGTGACTTTCCATTGCCTTTCCTTCCCCACCTACAGATGTGTTTCTAGATATTGAGAGACAGAGTAGGGACAGATGGCTTCCCTGTGGCCCAGGCTCACTCAGAGACATAGCTGAGGAAGCTAAAACCCAGAGCAAATGACACCAGGAAGAGGAGAGGGTTTCTCTGAAAACAGCAGGGTGGGTGCAAACTGACGTACTTGTCCACATGGCAACCTGGACACACCTGGAAACACCTGCTCCACCTCTCAGATGGGGCCAGTGCCGCTTGGGTCATGCTCTTTCAGTTGTTATTCTCTTCTTATTTCTTCAGAGTTGTACAAAGGTCAAGTCCCACCAAGGGGGCTCCCAAGGACCCCTAGTCCCACCTTATCTTAGGAAGAACCTTGGAGAATGTTTTGGCACTGAGGCCCACACATTGGAAAGGCCTCTCCAGGACAAGGTAGTGCCGCCTCAATTGCAGGGCTTTGGAAGGGTATCCTCGCCTCCAAAGAGATCTCCTATCTTGAAATGTCACACGGCTTAAATTCCACAATTAGAGCTACCTTTGTTGGGTAAGAAGAAGTGAAACCTCTTTCAAAATGTGAACATTCCCAGAAAGGTTCTAAATTTTTGTCACTCTTAATTTTTTCTCACATAAAGATTTTTTTCCCCCAGACTTTTGGAACTTACTACCATTTGTCTACTGAGAATCTGACCCATAAAAGGCCCCCAATAAGTATAGTATTTATTTACTATCTGATGAATGCTCATAAATGACTAAACAAATAAATAACAGATTAAAGTTAGAGAGAAAGCTAAAGAAAGACATGTTTCAACCACTCTTTTTATTTTAGTGGAGTTGAGCATATAGCATAGTTGCATTAATTTGTTCTTTGGGGGCAGTATATATAAAATTTTTATAATGTTCCACAAAGAGCACTGTGACTAAAGGTGCTTTAGTTGCTCCGCGGCATGTGGGATCTTCCCGGACCAGGGCTCGAACCCATGTCCCCTGCATTGATAGGCGGATTCTTAACCTCTGCACCACCAGGGAAGCCCCATCCATTCTTTCGAATAAACTACTTTGTGAAGCTGTCTTTCTTCAAACACCTTTCTGGGTGTCTCAGCATCAACAAGAAAACGTATCAAAAGGCCTCAGTACAGAGCCCAGCACAGAGTAAGCACAGACAATATTGCAGCTGGTATTATTGATATTTGGGGACTTGAACTTGGAGACTCTTAAAATTTGGTCTAGAGTATTTTAATGCCACCCCATTCTGCCTCTTAAAGAGCAAGAGCATTGATGGAGAGGCAGTAAACACCTCCATGCAAGATTCCCTGCAGCCTGTGGGCACAGAGCACACAGCAAGCCAGCAAGAGGAAAAGCACAACCAGAAACTTCTCTTACCACCACAGACTCATCAAGATTGTGTACAACGAGAAGAAAAGTAGAAGTGGAGTGTCAGGGGAAGAAAGGAAAAGAGAACAGAAGAAATGGAAAAGACGGTGGGAGAGGAGAGGAGCTGCAGTTTGATGCTCCATCTGTAAAGTCGATAGGCAATGCTAGATGATTTTTAATGTCCCTTTCTAGTACTTTATGATGGGAAAGTAGTGAAAAAAGTTGCGGGGTAGGGGAAGCAGAAAGAGGGTTTGCGATAGTGAGGAGTCATCCAAAAGCCTAAAAGAAAATGCTGAGCCCACGAGGGCTATGTTGCTTATCCCGGGCATCGTATCCAGTCTACAAATAGTGCAACGCAAAGAGCGGGAGGGAGAACAGCAACAGCGAAGATACCATGCTGTCATCTCAGCCTGGATTTTCCACGAAGACCTCATCTGTTCTGAATTTATGCCAAGCCCCCAACACAGTACCCAGGACCTGGTGGGTGCCCTGCAAATATTTGTTGTTTCAAACATTATTATGCTTTCACTTTAGAAAATATGAGAAAAAAGACCAAAGAGTATAAAGAAAAAAATAACCATCATTCATGAGCTCATCACCAAGAAATAGTAATAGAGAATGCTAGTTAACGTGTCTTTGAGTGACGATTACGTGATAAGCACTTTACAGGATCTGCCTCATTTAGTCGTTTACTTAACTACTGTGAATATTTCTGTTTGCTTTCCAAGTGTTTTTCTATACATGATACATAAATCTTTCCAACAGTTGTGCAAGCCTTTTACATGTTTTCTTATTATCATTCTTCCCACTATTATTGCTTATAATCCTCACAACAAACTTGTGAGATATCTGTTTTCTCTCCAATTTTACAGATGGAATCACTGAGTCTCAGGAGTTAAGTTGCCTAAGATCACAAGGCTAATAAATGGCAAGGCTGGGATTTGAAACAAGTTTGGACTGGCAGTAAAGCCTATATTTCATTTATTACTTGATTTGTTTCTCTCTCTCTCTCTCTTTCTCTTTCTCTCTCTCTCTCTTTCTTTCTCTCTCTCAGCTTCCCAGATTTTCTTCACCATAGGATGTGAGTGAATGGCTGAATGTTCCCAAGGGGTCTTAAAGACACACCTTCAAAACAGTACAAGGGTTAAACACGTGTAAGGTGTGTTTATTGCTGTAAATGGCCAAAGAGACCCTTGATTCATACTGCCTTTCTGCCAAAGAGATAGTCTTGTGATATCCAGTGACCCAAGCAGAAAGGTGTGGGCAGTACCAGGGTCCATCCAGGGCTTCTGCTGTGGGAAGCAGAGACGAAGTTACCAAGATCTATAATCTGATCGACATACGTTTACAACTGCCTGGACAGTTCAGCCAGGTAGAGGAGAGAACTCACCAATGTCCTGAGTCTAGAATTGCCAGATAAAATCCAGGATGTCCAGGTGAACTTGAATTTAGCCATTTATTTAACCACTGTCAACATGACAGATATACTCATAAGGCTAATAATGGAGATATGCTTACATTAAAATATTACCTGTTCTTTATCTGAAATTGACGTTTAACTGGGCATATTTGGAACATATACTAAAAAATTATTGTTTAACTGAAATTCAGATTAAACTGGGTGTTCTGTTTTTTTGTTTGTAAAATATGGCAACCCTAGTAAAAGCTCCCCTTTTAAATTTCACTTTATTTTTTCCTTTCCCTTTCATCCTCTATTTCCTCTTCTGTTCTTCCTCATTGTAAGCACTCAAATTGATTTTATTTAAGTCCATCTAATTTACCTTCCATTTGTTTATTTTGGTATATACATACATTTGAAACTGTATCCTACTGATTTTTTTAATTCATACAAATGGATTTGCACTATAAATCTAATTCTGTTCCTTCTTGTTTCCTCAACACTTTCTTCTTGAGATCTCTCCATGTTACTACATATACATCTGGATCATTAGTTCATTAGTTCTGCGTTCTATGTAATATTTCATTGCATGCATAGACCAGGTTTTACCTAACAGTCCCCCTCTGGGGGACACCTAGGTAGCTTCCACCTCTTGGTTCCATAAATATTTTGGGGTCAAATTGTGTGCATATTTGTTGAGTGTCAAGTCAGTCATGTTGTATTTACTTGTATTTCTCTGGTTATCTTACAGATGTGCATGAGAGAGTTTCTCTGGGGAGCATTCTTAGGAGTGGAACAGTGGGTTCACAGGGTATACACGTATGGTATTCAAAATATTTAACAACCATCAAGATACAGACACTGATCACTCAACACACTCACTGCCCATGAGCCATATTGGTGCCCACAAACTGAATCTCTGCCTTGAATATCCACAAACATAGTTTCACCAGGCAACTAGAGTTACTTGGGGACAGCTCTGCCAGTCTACACTCCCACCAGCAGTGCATGAAGATCCTCTTTTATCTATTTATTTATTCATTCATTCATTCATTTGGTTGTGCCAGGTCTTAGTTGTGGCAGGCAGGCTCCTTAGTTGCAGTTCACCAGCTCCTTAGTTGCAGCACGTGGGCTCCCCAGTTGCGGCAGGCAGGCTCCCTAGTTGTGGCATGCGAAATCCCAGTTGTGGCATGCACGAGGGACCTAGCTCCCTGACCAGGGATCAAACCCCATCCCCCAGCATTGGGAGCACAGAGTCCTCTCCACTGCGCCACCAGGGAAGTCCCGAAGATCCTCTTTTTTTTCACATTGTCCCCATTTGAAACTAACTTTTGACTTTTGCTGATTTGAAGGGCGTTGAGTTACTCTCATTGTTGTACTTTACTTGTATTTCTCTGGTTATTATGAGGCTGAACATTTCTTCACACACTTTTTAGCCATTTTGGTTTCCTTTTGTAAATTGCGTGTTCATACCTTCTACCCATTTTTCTCTTGGGTTTCCACTCTTTTTTCCTCCAACTATATAGGAGTTTCTCATATAGTCTAGAACAGCCCTGTCCAATAGAAATATAATGGAAGCCACATATGTAATGAACATTTTTTTCTAATAGCCACATTTAAAAAGTAAAAAGCAGATGAAATGAACTTTGGCAATATATTTATTACAACATATTTAAAATATTATCATTTCAACATGTAATCAATATAAAGATTATTGAGATGCATTACATTCCTTTGTGTATGCTAAGTCTTTGAAATTTGGTATGTATTTTACATTTACAGCACATCTAATTTGTACTAGTCACATATAAAGTGCTTAATAGCCACATATGGCTAGTGGTATATTGAACAGTTCAGGTCTAGAACCTAGACACCACATAATAGTTCCTGCTGGTTTAAGACTGAAAATACCTTCTTCTGGTTCATCTATCTGTTAACTTTGTTTAAGGTATCCTTTGTTTAGAAAACATGTTAATTTATATGTAGCTAGGTCCATTTTTTCCCCTAAAATTTGTGTTTCATGTTCTTATTTTTGAAATCCATACCCATGCCAATGTGTCCAAAATATACAATGGCACTTTTCTTCTATTAGTTTTATAATTTTTCTTTCACTGGTAGGTAGTAAATCCATTGGAGGATTTTTTTTTTCATATTGTAGGAAATAGAGATTCAACTTTTTTTTAATAGAGTAGGCTGATTTCCCCAACACCATCTACTAAATAATCTGTTCTTTCTCCACTCATTTGTGAAGACACGTCTATCATATATCAATATCCCATATATACAATCTGTTTTATAGTTCTCTATTCTGATATTTAATTATCACCATAACCCTTGTTTTTTAAAATATGACAATAACTTGCAGATAATTTGGGTAAATGGCCCAAAGTTATCCAGATAGTGTTAGAGTTATGATTTGAACCCACCCAGGTATGTATGATGCTGTACTAGTTAGGATTGTATTTGGCCCCATGTAACAAAAGCCAGACTAAGTGGCTGGAACAAAGGGGTTTATTTTTCTCAGATACCAAGAACTCTAGAGATCATCCAGTACAAGTGTAGTGGCCCCATGATGCTGCAAAGGATCCAGGAGTCTTCTGTTTTTCCAATCAGCCATATTTATGTGTGGTTTTTTCCTCATGGTTGCAAGATGGCTGCTGCACCTCCTAGAATCTGTCCTCATTTCCAGAAGGTAGAAAGGGGAAAAGAAAGAGCAAAGGCAAAGGAGTGTGTCAGCTGAATCTATGCCTTTTAATCAGGAAAACAATTGTTTTTCTACAGGTTACACCTACTTGGCAAGAAGTAGGTCACACAGGCATGCCTTGCTGCAAGAGAATCTAGAAAATGGAAGCTGTTATTTTTTCAGCTGGGACCATGTCTACCTGTTCTAGTCTGTTTGGGCTGCTGTGACAAAAATACTATAGACTGATGACTTAAAAACAATAGAAATTTATTTCCCACAGTTCTGGAAGCTGGAAAGTCCAAGATCAAGGCATTGTCCTATCCAGTATTTGGTGAGAGCCTGTTTCTTAGTTCATAGACAGCTGTCTTCTCACTATGTCTTCATAAGGCAGAAAGGACTAGGGAGCTCTCTGGGGCCTATAAGGGCACTAATCTCATTCAGGAGGACTCCACCCTCATAACCAAATCACCTCCCAAAGGCCCCATCTCCAAATACCATCACATGGGGAGTTAGGTTTCAACATATGAATTTTGAAGGGACGTAAACATTTAGTCCATAGCACCACCCAAACAAAATTTGGGTTCTGTTAAAAATTAAGTGGAGAATGGATATGGGGTAGGCATCAGAATAGGTTACTGAAGAGCTAATGAAGCATAAGGTTCAGAGTATCTCATTCATCAGGCCCTTTTCAGTGCCCTATACCTAATTTTATATACTTAGTTTTATATTATTTTTCTTAACACCACACCCCCCAAATTGCATAAGCTTCAAGTTCCATACAACTTGCATCTACCCCTGGTGGGCACCTAGCAGTACCTGCCACACCTGTCAAAGCCAACATTCTGCTTTTTGCTTTGAATTTTTCTGGTTTTAGTGGGTGATAAGGTGAAATGTGTGCTTAGGTTGTCGAAGTGAAGTACACATTTCCAACTAATTCCCCCAGGATCTACCTTAATGCTTTTTTGGCCAAGACGAGACCTGAGAAAGAGCATTATTTTAAGCAAATGATGACAATAGTAATAACTGCTACTTCTGAGTGCCAAATACTTGCCAGACACTGTGCTAAGAACTTTCCCATATGTGTTTTTCAATTAATTCTTACTAAAAGTCTTTGCATTTCAGAGGGGTTAAGTAACTTGCCCCAGATCGCAGAGTCGGTAAGTGGCCAAATTAGTATGTGAACCTAATTTCAAAACCTTTCCATGTTTTCCACTGCATTATAGCTAAAATTTTCCTAAGGGCTTTGGACTCATGCAAGATTGTAAGAAGATTTAGTAAATAAAAATACAGTTACAAAATGAATAGTTTTTTAGTATAATTATTATCTGTTGTTTATCTGAAGTTCAAATTTAACTGGCTGTCATAATTTAATTAGGCAATCCCATGTTTTACAAACAGTTAATTGTGCCATGAAATGAAGAGTATATGAACTGATTCACTTTGTTATAAAGCAGAAACTAACACACCATTGTAAAGCGATTATACTCCAATAAAGACGTTAAAAAATAAAAAGAGTATATGAATTCTGTGCACATATCTTTCTTACAAGTGAAACAAGATGAAACATGTGAAGTGTCTGGAACTCAACGCAGTTTAACCCCTTGGTATTGGACATCAGGATTTCAGGGATTGTGGTCTTGGCTGGGTGATCTAGGACAAGTTGGTTTCCCTTTCTGGGCTCAGTTTCCCCTTCTGTAAGATGAGAGGTTGCTCTGATCATCACTTAGGACCCCGAAGCTGCAGTGTCCAATGGTGACTGGTCATCGTCTTTGCCTATGAAATTCCACCATCTTTGCATGTGAAGAGAGAGGTTTGATGATCAAATAAGTTTGGGAAACAATATCATATATATCCACCCCATACTTCCCTCAGCAATTCAAAAGCATGTGTTTGTATAAGAAGAAATGGAGAATCGAGTTCTAGTCAACTTTACTTAACACCCAATTTCCGAAGATGTTTGACAGTAGAATTCCTTGTTTGCAAATCATCCTATGCAATAGTTGTTCCATGGGACTCACTTTGGGACACTGAGCTGCAAGAGCTAAACTTGCTATTACAATGATGTGTCTAAGATAATAGTCAAAACTGAGTTTCTACTCCTGGGTGACTTTAAATCAGGGCAGGTCCTAACACTTAAGTTGGGATTCAGAAGAATACAGCATCGATTTCCTTTTAACATTTGTCTTATTTTCTCTTTGGAAATGGATGGAGAGCCTGGCAAGGACGTAAGGCAACCAGGTGGGGTTAGTAGGCTCAGACCCAGAAAAGGAAGGTGTGAATCCCTGTTCTACAACTTTCTAGCTGGGTGACCTTGGGCACAGTTCTTGACCTTTCTGGATCTTAGATTCCACATCTAAAAATCAGGCACAGGTATACTTCCCAAATGAAGTACCATAGGAGAATATCTCCCAGCATGCCTGACCCAGAGGACGTGCTCATTATGTCTGTTAGATCTGAACCAATTGTTGAAGCAAAGAAACAGAAGTGTCCCCATGTTGAAAAGATTAGAATTGATGGGGATAGCAGCCAGGCATGGAGTACCAATGGAGGACAGAAACAGAGCATGGGGTAGTCTCGTACGTATACGGCAAGCAGATCAAAGGAGTGAAAGTTAGAGAAGCAAAATGTTGGCAAAATTTAAGGCCAGTAGGAGCCCCGAAGCCAGAAGTGCTGGTAGTCAATCTCGAGGTTGAGTGACCCAGCATGGGGCCCAGACATAGGAAAGACCCACGAAAGACCCATCTATGAATCAGCTTTCTTTCTCGGCTTCAGCAAATTAAACAACACTTGCCTTATTCACCATCAAAGTGTAATGTGAGGTGAAATGACATTTTGCATGTGACAGGGCTGTATTGGAATCTCATAAAGTACTCAATCAATAGAATACACCAAAATTTGAAAGTAAAGGAAATATAAAAATTGTTATGTGGATCAAAGTCAGTATTTATGTAACTGAACTCCCTAACAATCTGGCATAAGAAAAATGCTCATTCTCTAATGAGCCCCACCTGCCTGGCTACCCAGAAATTCCATCTCGATCATGTTTGGGGAGTCTCTCTTCTCTCCAGGTTTGTGCAAATGTCCTTGGGAGCTTATGCAATCTAGAACATTTGGGGAGAGACACTCCGATGATCAGCTCACACTGAACTCTGCTAGGTCCACCATCCCAGCCTACCTTGAAGGTGGCATTTATACTGCCTCGGAGCCAAGCTTGAGCACAGGAGGTCATTGCCCAGGTGGAGAGTCTCTGTGCCTGGAGTCAGAACTCTCTCTGCTCAGCCCATCAGAAGTCCTGCCAGTCCATTTTTCTGGAACCCATAAAATCTCTCTGCCCTGCCTTTCCTATTCTCTGAGGAAACTCTCCCTAATTCCTCCTCTTTCCTCTTTTCACTGAGGACTACCTCTCCCAACCCTGGGAGACCTGTCCCAGACAATCCCACTCTGGTCACCCAGGGGAACTCAAGTCCTCTGTGGGGGGTGGCTCTGATTGAAGGGGCCTGGAAACTTCTGCTCTGGCTACCTTCTTGGGATGAAGGAGGGGAAAGTCTTCACCATGATGAGAACAAAAACACAAATCAATATCTCAGTAAATGATCACAAATACACAAGTATTACATCCTTCACACTCTTAAATAAGGATTTAAGGTGAATTGTTTGGATTGAGTTTCATTATATTTTTAGTAAGAGATCCATTTGTTTTGTAAGCAAACCACGCCACTGGCAGAAAACTTACAGTGTCAACCACATGCTCTGACCTCGTTCCCATCACCAAATGCACGAAGGTCTCCCTAGCTGCTGACTCGGTTGTTTTAAGAGTCAGATAAATTCCTTGAAGATGAATAGGTGACAATGACCCCATAGTGTGAAGACAGTCCCCAAAGAAGGTGAACAAAGAAAGGAAAATACTCCAAACCCCACCCTTTGCCCCCTCACACCCCCATTTTTTCTTACATTTGGAAAATATTCTGTCTCTCCTTCCTCCTCTTTTTGGATTACAGCTGTTTATTTTAGAGCACAAGGTCACTGTCAAGGAACAGCTGAACAAGCCTGGTGATTTTTCCTGCGACATGGGGACAAGGCTGGGGCCAAGTCTACAAGCCAGGACTTTACCCTGAGATGGAAATAAATTTTCTTGAGGCCTCTGTACAGAGGAGGGTGGCTTGATTGCTGGGGACATGACTGCATGCTTTTATATGAAAGAGAGGAGGAAAATCAAGGTCGACAGAAAGAAGAAACAGAGGAGGTGGGTGGAGCTCACTCCCAGGGAAAACACGAATGCTCCAGGATTGTCAAAGCTGGCCATGAACTTGCCACCCACTATGGTTCAGAGGGAAACACAAATACATTGAAATAGGTCTGGAGGAGGAGAACAAATTGATACGAGAGGCTACCCCTGTAGAGGGGATGCGATGGGGGCCATGGAGGGGGCTGTAAATGTGGTCAAGGAGAATTTAAGCTTACCTGTAGTGCATTAAATTTTAGGATGGATTTATAGTCATGTGATACATGTGTAATCAAAATTACTGTTTAAAAGTTTAATTTAGCAGAAAAAAATATGTGAGATTTGGAGTTGTAAGTTTTGGATTTGAGACCTATCTTTTCTACTTGGAGATATTCTGCCATCATTTTTGATGCCATTTTTATATGCCAAGGAATATGCCGGGCACTGAGTGTACAAAGATGAAGAAAAAGAGTCATTGTCCTAAAGTCTAAGAACATGACTTATCTAGGTCTCAATTCACTTGTCTCTATAATGGGTATGATAATTTCTACTTCACAGGATTGTCAAGAATATCCAATTAAAGTATAAAAATATACTTCTGTTAACTACAAAACACTATACAAATGCTCTTTATATATTTATTGCAAGTCTTGTTCAAAGGAGGGCTTGAAAGAGTAACATTAAATCTTTTCTCTTTTTTTAGTTTAATATTTTTTTGAAACAATAAAAACTTTACAAAAAAGTTTGAAAGATGCTACAAAGAATGGCGTTACTGATACATGTTCAACAATCAGCTCTCCAGGGTAAAAAAAAAGACCTGAGTTGTAACATTTACTAATTTCCATGGTGTAAATACTCCCACCACAGCCAATTTCAAGCTACCAACATGATGTCACTGAGTGCAGAGTTGGAAAGATATAAGCATAATGGACTCTAGCATACCACTGACAAAAAAAAATAAACTTTTTTCCTGAACCATTTGAGAATAAATAGCCAATCTGATGCATCACCCCCAAATACTATAGTATGTATTTCCCACAAACAGAGACATATCTTTATACAACCACATTAAAACTCTAAAAATCAGGAAATGAACACCATCTAATCCAGAGACCCCATGCAAAGTTCACCAATGTCCCAACAACGCCCTTTATACCAAAAAAGATCCAATTCAGAATCACACGTTGCATTTAGATATCAAGTCTCTTTAGACTCCTTAAATCTGGAAGTTTCTCAGTTTTTCCTTGACTTTAATTACCTTGACATTTTTAAAGATTACAGGCCATTTAATTTATAGAATGTCCCTCGATATGGATTTGAACTTTATTTCCTCATGATTCTACCTAGGTTTTGCGTCATTGGCAGGAACACTAAGGAAGCAGTGCTGAGCTCTCATTGCATCGTATCAGGTGGAGCATCATTTAGTTCTATCCCTTTATTGATGATGTTCACTTTAATCTCTTGATTATGGTGGTATTTGCTCGGCTTTTCCACCATGAGATTATTCTTTTCAGTTTTGCCATTGGTAAGTATTGTGTGGAGAGGTACTTTGCAACTATGTCAATATCCTGTTTTCCATGACATCGTCAAGTTATTCCTTTATTGATTTAGATCTATATGGACTCATGGTTTCCTATTTTATTTCATGTGTTTGAATCCATTATTATCATTACTTATTTCTATACCAAACTGTCCCTGGCTTGGACAGTGCGACATTTTTCTTTAAGCACTTCCTTACTTCCTGGCATATGATGTTCCAGGCTCACCTTGTACTGTTTCCACCCCAGCCTTGGATTCAGCCATTTCTCCAAGGTGTCCTGTTTCCTTGGACTCCTTAGCAGAGTCCTTAGTGGAAAATGGTATTTAGAAACCAAGATCTGAGTTGGCTAGCTGTGCTCATTGCTATGAGGATGTCACTGCTCCCAGGCCCTTTCAGCAGACAGAGATAAGGAATGCACACACACACGCGTGCACACACACACACACACACACACTTAAACCTATATTTATTTCTGTATCTAATCATCTATATATACTGAAAGCCATGAGTTCACATGTGACCTGAAATTCCAATTCAAAACTTCAGAGTTTATTCTAATTTTCTCCCTTTCCATACTTGTAACTCCTCCGACAGTGAGAAATTAGGTCCCTTTTTTTTTTGAGATATAACTCACATACTATAAAATTCACCAGTTTAAAGTTTACAATTCATTGGTTTTCAGGATATTCACAAGGTTGTGCAACCATCATCATAATCTATACCTAAAGGGTTTTTTTGTTTTTCATTACGCGGGCCTCTCACTGTTGTGGCCTCTCCCGTTGCGGAGCACACGCTCCAGACGCGCAGGCTCAGCGGCCATGGCTCACGGGCCCAGCCGCTCCGCGGCATGTGGGATCCTTCCGCACCGAGGCACGAACCCGTGTCCCCTGCATCGGCAGGCGGACTCTCAACCACTGCGCCACTAGGGGAGCCCAATACCTAGACTATTTTTATCACCCCAAAAGGAACTCCAAATCCATTAGCAGTCTCTCCCCAAAGCTCTCCTCTCTCTAACCTTTGTCAAACACTAATCTACTGTTATAAATGGGATCAAACAATATGTGACCTTTTCTGTCTGCCTTCTTTAGTTTAGCACAGGGTTTGCAAGGTTTATCCATGTTGCGGCACGTGTCGTTACTTCATTTATTGTTATAGCTGAGTAATTTGTCATTGTATGGATATTCCACATTTTGTCTATCTATTCATCAGTTAACGGACAATTGGGTTGTTTCCACTTTTTTGGCTATTATGAATAAAATGCCTCATTTACAAGTTTTTAGGTGAACATGTCTTTGTGCAGTTGCTGAGCCATGTGGCAATTCTATGTTTTAGTTTTTGAGGAACTGCCAAAATGTTTTCCAAAGTGTCTGCATAATTTTACTTTCTCACCAGCAATGTAGGAGGGTTCCAATTTCTCCACATCTTCCCCCAAACAGTTATTGTCTGCTTTTTAAAAAATTATAGTCATTCTAGTGGGTGTTAAGTAATAGCTCACTGTGGGTTTGGTTTGCATTTCGCTACTAACTAATGATATTGAACATCTTTTCATGTGTTTATGTATATGTCTTCTTTGGAGAAATATCTATTCAAATTCTTTGCCCATTTTTGACTGTGTTCTTTGTCTTTTTACTGTTGAATTATGAGTCTTATATGTTATATGTTCTAAATACTAGACCCTTATCAGATATAGAATTTGCAGATTATTTTCCCAATCTGTGGGTTGTTTTTTCACTTTTGTGATCATGTCTTTGATGCACAGAAGTTTTTCGTTTTGATGATTTAATCATCTGTAGATGATTTAATCTATTTTTTTCTTTGTTGCTTGTGCTTTGTGTGTCATATCTAAGAAATTATTGTCCAATCCAAGGTCATGAAGATTTGCATCTATGTGTTCTTCTAAGAGTGTTATAATTTTAGCTTTTACATTTAGGTCTTTGATCCATTTTGAGTTAAGTTTTGTATATGATGTTCAACTTCATTTTTTGCATGTGAATATCCAGTTGCTCCATCACCTTTTGTTGAAAAGACTATTCTTTCCCCACTTAACTGTTTAACATCCTAGTAGAAAATTAAATTATCATAAATGTATGACTCTCAATTCTATTCAGTAGATCTATATGTCTTTCCTCATGTGAGTACCACAGTGTCTTGCTTACTGTAGAATTGTATTTAGTTTTGAGATCAGGATGTGTGAGTCCTCCAACTTCACTCTTATTTTCTTAGTGGTTGCCCTGGGAATTACAATTAACATTTTAACTTATCATTATCTAGTTCAGGTAAATGCTAACTTAATTTAAATAGTATACAAAACCTTTGCTCTTGTATAGTTCCATTTCCTTCCCTTCCTTTTGTACTGTTGATGCCATACAAATTATGATTTTTTATGTCCAACATGTATTTATAATTATTTTCGTGTAGTTGTCTTTTAAATCAGATAAAAAATGAGTTACAAACAAATAATACACTTTATATTGTCTTTTATATTTCTCTATGTAATTACCTTTATTGGTGCTCTTTATTTCTTCATGTGGATTTCAGTTACCGTCTAGTAACCTATGTCACTAGACACTAGACAGTGTTTAGTGTACTTTCATTTCAGTCTGAAGTACTCTCTTTAGTGTTTCTTGTAGGTCTACCAGTGAGAGTTCTCAGGGTTTATTTTTTAATCTGAGAATGTCTTAATTTATCCTTCAGTTTTGAAGGATACTTTCGCTGAGTATAGAATTCTTGGTTGATAAATGTTTTTCTTCCATTACTTTGAATGAATATGCCATTCCATTGCCCTCTGGCCACTATGGTTTCTGATGAGAAATCAGCTGTTAATCTTATTGAGGATCCCTTGTATGTGATAAGTACCTTCTCTCTTGCTGCTTTCAAGATATTCTCTTTGTCTTTGGCTTGTGGCAGTTTGATTATAACATGTATAGGTGTGGAACCCTTTGAGTTTCTCCTTCTTGGAATTCATTGAGTTTCTTGGATGTGTAAAATATAGTTTTCATCAAATGTGAAAAGATTTCAGCCATTGTTTCTTCAAATACTCTTTCTGCCCCTTTCTCTCTCTCCTCTCCTTCTGGGACTCCCAGTATTCATATATTGGTATATTTCATTGAGTTTCACAGCTCTCTGAGACTCTGTTCATTTCCCTTCCTTTTTTTTCTTTCTGTTCCTCCAACTGACAACCTCAATTGACCTATCATCAGGTTCTCTGATTCTGTCTTCCACCTGCTCAAATCTTCCAGTCAGGCCCTCTAATGAATTTTAATTGCGATTATACTTTTTGACTCCAGGATTTCCATTTGGTTCTTTTTTTATAATTTCTTTAAAAAAAATTTTATTAACATTCTCTATTTGGTGACACATTTTTCTCATGCTTTTCTCTATTTCTTTAGTCATGGTTTCCTTTAGTTCTTTGAATATATTTAAAATAGCTAACTCAAAGTCTTTGTCTAGTAAGTCCAATATGTGGGGTTTCCTCAGGGAAATACTCTATTATTGCTTTTTTCCTTGTGTATGTGCTATACTTACTTGTTTTTGGTTTGTTTGTTTGCATGCCTCTTAATTTTTGGTTGAAAACTGGATGTTTTAAATAATATAATGTGGCAATTCTATATATCAAATTCCTCTTCACTTCTCCAAGGTTTGTTGTTGTTGATATTTGTTATTTTTGCTATTGTTGTCTGTTTCACGACTTTTATTAACTAATTCTGTAAAATCTGTATTCTTTGCTGTGTGTGGCAACTGAAGACTTTGCATAGTAACCTTAATGGTCAGTCAACGATTAGACATAGATTTCCTTAAACACTAGGAACCTGTAAGTCTCCCAGTCTTGGCCAATGGGCTCTGTGCATGTGCTGAGGCATGCCTTCAATGTTCAGCCAGAGAGATAACAGCTCTGCCTTAGTCTTCACTTCCTCCTTGTGCAGAGCCTCAAGGACAGACAGAAGTAAGAGCTTAGGGTCTTCCCAGATTTTTCCTGAGCACATGCATAACCCTTCACATGCTCACAGCCCTCACATGCATGTGGTTTTCTAGATTCCCAGGAATATGCCAGAGCTTTTTATAGACCCTATGAATATCTCATTCCCTAATTTTTCCTTTCAAGCGTTTTGGTTAGCCTATTGTTTACCCCAACTGTTATTCACTACCTCAGGCAGTCACAATTCACCCTAAATGTTTCTGACAAATACCTTTGGAAAAAAGGCTTTTCAAACTGGGTGAGCTGCAAGTTAGGTCAAATAAAGACAGGCTTGCAAGTGGCGTCTTCCAGTTAACCACCAGACAAGTCAAATAATGACAAGTCTCTGAGAATAATACTTGGAAGGCTCTCCAACCCTATTGTAACCTCTCCATTGGCTGCCTGGCTGCAGGTTTTCACTGAGATCGTAGGCTGTTAATTTTCATGGCTACCACAGAGCTAGAGAGACTAATGGGGATAGCATACATTAAAATACCATAGGGAATTCTCTGGTGGTCCAGAGGTTAGTATGTGGGCTTTCACTGCCATGGGCCTGGGTTCAATCCCTGGTCAGAGAACTAAGATCCCACAAGCCACTCAGCAAGGCCAAAAAACTATATATATACACCATAGAGCTTATTATTCTTACCAAGAGTTAGCCATTTTTCTTGAATAAATGCTCCCTGCCCTGCTGCAAGCCTTTGGTTAATTTCTAGAGTTCTGCAAAAATTATTTCTGACAATTGTTGCATATTTCCTTTTTTCCTTTGTAAAGGAAAGAAATTTCAGAGGTCTTTACTCTGACATTTTCACTGACGTCACCTTGATCTCGTAATTTTTAATATATTTACTTATTTGGGCAATCTTCATTTGTCACAAAGCTCCCAAGCATACCAACACCTCAACCTGTGCAGATGTCTCCCTCACCCCACTAGGCTTTGATATCCTGTGCTAGAATATCCTACTCACCCTGCTTGGGCTCTGACAACACACGCCAGGTCATACCTCACACAAATAGTCTCCTCTCCTTACTGATCTCTGACTCTTCGTACCAGGCTGCACCTGTGTGTGATCACCCTCCCTACCCTACTCCAGGTCATTGTAGCTTCCCATCTCACCTCCTACCAGGGCAGACACCTACCTTGCTCTGCCCTACATAATGATTTTAGAACTAAATTGTTCAGGAAAAGAAGGTGAATGGGAAATTTTTCTTTCTAAGAAAAGAAAACAAGGAATTGGAGCAGCTGAGTGACTTGCTCAAGGACACAAAGCAAGTGAGGGCCAGGAACAGACCCAGGTCAAATTACTCTTGGTGACTCAGTTCTTTTTCCATTATAATACCTAAAAACAATGGCTATTATATGACTGAACACTTTCAAGTTATTCAGATCTCAGCATAATTGTCACTTCCTGACCACCCAATCTAAATAGCCACCCAGTCCCTTATGACCATGTCACCCTGTTTTAATTCTCCTTATTTCCCTCACCACTAACATTTTTCTTTATTTGTTTGCTCCAAGAACAAGGACTGTGTTTTTCTTGTTCACCACTGTGTCCTTAATACCTAACCTGTTGGCTGTTTCATAGTTGGTGCTCAATATATATTTGCTGGACAAATGAATAAACCATGTGTCTGACACAGACTAGTCTCTCTTATAGTTGTCAGAAGAGAGGCTCGAAGAGGTTAAGTAATTTTCTTAAGGTTACATGCAAGTAAAGACCTTATTAGTTAAATTAGGTTTCTATAAATGACAGTAGTAAAACTGAAATTTTAACTGGGCCCATGGCATCTTATACAAAGACACATTTTCCACCCTCTTTTATAGGTAGGTATGGCCATGTGATTAAACTCTGGCCAATACAATGTAAGTGGCATTGGTCTGTGCAACTTCTGGGAAGTGTCCTTAGTGGTGGGACCAGTGCTCTCTGCCCTCCCTTTCCTCCTTTCTTCAGGCTGGAATGCAGACCTGAGCAGCCATCTTGGAGTACGAGGTGAACTTGAGGATGGGGGCCACTAAAGGTAGAGAAAGATGATAGACATCCTTGACACTGTGAAGCACCACACGAGTCCCAGATCACCAATCAACACTTCATGGGATAGAAAAATAAATTTCTGTTATGAACTAAATTATGTCCCTCACCTCCAAATTCATATGTTGAAGCTGTAACCCCCAATGTGAATGTATTTGGAGATAGGGCTTTTAAAGAGGTAATAAGGTTAAATGAGGTCAAAGTGGTGGGTCCCTAATCGAACATGATTGGTATCTTTATAAGAAAAAGAAGAGACACCTCATTCCTCTCTCCTTGCATATGCACAGAAGAAAAGCCATCTACAAGCCAGGAAGAGAGGCCTCACCAGAAACCAATTTTGAAGACACCTTGATCCTAGCCTTCTAGACTCCAGAATTCTGAGAAAATTAATTTCTGCTGTTTAAGCCACTCTGTCTGTGGTATTCTATACATTATGGCAGTCCTAGCAGATTAATCCAACTTCCATCTTGTTTAATCCCTTGAAATTTAGCATTTTGCCAGCAAGCAAAAAAGACAAGGAGGGTAATGGCTATTCAACAACCAAGAAAAACAAGATCTGCCACAGAGACACACAGAGCTACAGCTACATGCTCATCAACAAATATTAAGTGCCTACTATGGGCCCAACTCTGTTCTAGGGATTTAGGACACTTGAGCGAACCAAAGAGACAAAGATACCTGCCCTCTGGGAAAGCTGCAGGTAGATTGGGTTCTGTGGCTGGAGTTACAGGAGTTTAGTTTTGGACATACTGAGTCTGAGACATCAATCAGACATTCAAGTAGAATGGGGAATAGACAAACAATAAACATAAATTATATAGTATGTTAAAAAGCAATAACTATGAAACAGGGGTACCTAGAGCAGGATAAATGGAAAAAGGAGTCCGAGGTGGAGAAGACAGTTTGTTGTAATAAATAGGATAGTTAGGGTAGACTTCATTGAACAGATGACTTTTCAACAAAGACTTGAAAGGCAAGTCGATATCTGGGGGAAGAGAAGTCCAGGCAGAGGGAACAGGTAAAGCAAAGGGTCTCAATTTGAATTGGGAGTCAGTGTGCAAAGTGTGGTGAGAAGGAAAAGAGTGGTAAGAGAAAGTCAGAGAGATAACAGGGCCACTCATGGGGAGCCTTGTGGGCTATTGTAAGGACTCTGGTTTTTTTCAGTGTGAGCTGGAAGTCCCTGCGAGGTTTTGAGTAGAGGAGGGACATGAGATTACAATCTTTTTTTTTTTTTTTTTTGGCTGGGTTCGGTCTTCATTACTGCGGGCAGGCTTTCTCTAGTTGTGGAGAGCAGGGGCTACTCTTTGTTGCGGTGCGCGGGCTTCTCATTGCTGTGGCTCAAGCTGTGGCTTCTCAAGCTGTGGCTTCTCTTGTTGCGGAGCACAGGCCCTAGGCTCGCGGGCTTCAGTAGTTGCAGCACGCAGGCTCAGTAGTTGTGGCTCACGGGCTCTAGAGCACAGGCTCAGTAGTTGTGGTGCATGGGCTTAGTTGCTCCACAGCATGTGGGATCTTCCCGGACCAGGGCTCAAACCCAGGTCCCCTGCATTGGCAGGCAGATTCTCAACGACAGCCCCACCAGGGAAGCCCAACAATCATTTTTAAAGGATAACTGTGGAGACTTCCCTGGTGGTGCAGTGGTTAAGAATCCACCTGCCAATGCAGGGGATATGGGTGTGAGCCCTGGTCTGGGAAGATCCCACATGCCACGGAGCAACTAAGCCCACAAGCCACAACTACTGAGCCCACGAGCCACAACTACTGAGCCCAGAAGCCACAACTACTGAGCCCAGAAGCCACAACTACTGAGCCCACGCACCTAGAGCCCATGCTCTGCAACAAGAGAAGCCACTGCAATGAGAAGCCTGAGCACCACAACGAAGAGTAGCCCTGCTCACTACAACTAGAGAAAGCCCATGCACAGCAACGAAGACCTGATGCAGCTAAAAATAAAAGTAAATAAATAAATTTATATATAAAAAAAGATAACTGTGGCTGTTGTGTGAAGAGTGTGCAAGGGAGATCAGTTCGGTGCTTTGTGACCACCTAGAGGGGTGGGATAGGGAGGGTGGGAGGGAGGGAGAAGCAAGAGGGAAGAGATATGGGAATATATGTATATGTATAACTGATTCACTTTGTTATAAAGCAGAAAATAACACACCATTGTAAAGCAATTATACTCCAATAAAGATGTTAAAAAAAAAAAAAAAAGAATGTGCAGAACACGGGTGGGAACAGGAGGACCTATCGGGAAGCTATTGCCAGGAGTCCAGGCGAGAGAAGATGGTGGCTCAGACAAGGGGGCGGCAGTGGCAATGGTGAGAAGTGGTTGGGTTTGGGATATAGTTTGAAGATAGAGTAAATTAGATTTCTGACCAATTGGCTGTAAGTATGAAAGAAACAAGAACATGAAGGACAGCTCCAAGGTTGGGTTTTTTGTTTATTTGTTTGTTTCTTTGTTTTTGTCTGGGCCATGCAGCATGCGGGATCTTACTTCCCCACCAGGGATCGAACCAGTGGCCCCTGCAGTGGAAGCGCGGCGTCTCAACCACTGGACCGCCAGGGAAGTCCCAACTCCGAGGTTTTTTTATCTGAGCATCTTGAATGGAGTTGCCATCTACTGGAAAAAAGGTTGAACTGGGGGAAGGTTGCAGGTAGATTGGGTATTTTGGGGGTAGAGGGAGAACAGGAGTTTAGTTTAGGACATGTTGAGTTTGAAACATCAGACATCCAAAGAGAGACGTAGGCAATTGGTTTTGCAAATTTAGAGTTCAAGAGTGAGCTTCAAGGCTGGAGACATAAATTTGGGGGTTGTCAGCATCTAGGTGATATATAAACCATGAAATGAATGAGATTCCCAAGTAAGTGAATGTAGGTGGAGAACGGAAGAGAACCAAAGCCTCTTGATAAGGAAGATAACAGAGAAGGCTGAGAAGTGATTGGTGGTACTGAGAGCCAAGTAGAGACACGAGGGAGTAATCAACTTGTGTTAGGTAAGTAAATTAAGGACCAAGGATTGCCCATTGGATTTAGCAATATGGAGGTGATTGGTGGGATGGTGGAGAAGAAAGTCTGATTCAAGCAGCTTTAAAGGAGGATAGAGCTAAAATATGTGCATTTCATTATATGCAAATTATTTCACAAAAGAAAAAATCTGTAAACAAATATGTCTTAGGTAGTAATATGCATACTAAAGTATTTAGAGGGAAGTATACTTATATCTGCAATTTACTTTGAAGTGTATTAAAAAATCAAATGGATTGATGGATGGACAGAAGAATGGATGGATAGTTAGATATATAATAAAGTGAGTACAATAGAATATTGGTGGTAGAATCTAGGTGGTGGATATATAAGTGTCCACTGTAAACTTCTTCAACTGTACAGTATTTTATTTTTCATAATAAAATGTTGGGGGAAAAGAACAAGGGACAGATACTACAGATGACTTTTTCAGGGAATTTTGTTCAAAGGAAAACAAAGAAATAAGATGGCAGCTGGCTGGGGAAGTGAAGTCAATATAAGTTTGATTCTTTTTTTAACATGAAAAAAAGAATAGATGTGATTCTGTCACTAGGAATGATCCAGAAAAGAGCAAAAGAAGTTGTAGAAAAGAGAGGAGTGAATTTCCTATGCAGTGTCCTTGACCAGACCCAAAGGGATGGGATCTCACAAGTGGCGGGGCCAGCTTTAGCCAGAGCACAGTAGTTCACGACAGGAGGGGAGGGAAAAATGTTGGCGGCGGGGGGGGGGGTAGATCCTGGTGGGTGGGCAGAGCAGGAGAGGGAAACTAGGGAAGTTCTCTTCTGATTGCTTCAATATCTCAATAAATGGGCCACAAGGTCAACAGTTGAGAGTAAGGATGGGGGAGGAGGCGGGGGTTTCAGCAGAAGATGTGAACTAGCCATCCTGGAGAGGGGAGAATGAATGGACCAAGGGCATAGCAGGTCCTTGCCTGGAAGCATTAAAGCCCCATTGTAAGATCATGGTCAGCATGGCCGTGCATTTGTCTTCAGCCTTGTTTACCTTCACTGAGACAGGTGCAGAACAGGTGGAGAATTGGATTTTATCAAGGAGTCAAGTGATTATAATAACTGACCATGGCATTGGAGCTGGGGAAGGACATTAAGACATGAGGGGCCATGAAATGCTGATAAGACCACTGGAGGGTCCAATGTCCAAGGATTGTCAGAGTTTGGATACTAAAGGGAGAGAGCTAGAAAGACAGGAAGTGGTAGGTAGAGAACTGGTTGCCTGAAATTGAAATTGTGACTTATTGGTAAAAACTAAATATGATCAGGGGAGTGAGAGGCTGAGATTGCACGGAAGTCAAGATCGCGGAAGGAGAGGTTGTCGAGGAACCAAGAGGCCTGGGGTTTGGAAGGATCATCTCCACGTACATTGCCACCATATGAATTCAGTCTGAGTCAGGGGAACAAGCAACAGTGAGCCAGGAGCCCAGATCGCTGGGAAACAAGGGGCCGGAAGTCAGTGGGAGACAGTGACAATGAGGGGCAGTAGAATGGAGAATCTGATGATGTGAGGTTCAAAGCCAAGGAGTTTTAGGATGAGGGGCGGGAGAAGGGTCTGTACATGACAGTCAGGAGCAGGAGGACAGCTGCCCACCTCCACACCCAGCGGCACAAGGGCAATGGGAGGGAAAACAGCCACAGCTCCAGAGACAGCAGGGTCCCGAGGGGGAGCCAGGGTCCTGTTAGAGCACATGGGTGATGGAAACTTCCAAGGAAAGTCAGGATACGGCGGCTTTTGCTGATAACCAATCGTGAACTCCAGAGAGCACAGTGGGAGGTTCTGGGGAGTCGGGGAGGGGCAGAGAAGGGACAGAATAGGGCATGATAGAGCCTCTTGGAAATTAGCAAGCCCAAGATGGTGGGTGACCTGGGAGTCTGGAGTCCCAGTGGTTGTTGATAAACACCAGGATAAAGGGCCACATGAGACAAGTCCGGGGGCTCAAGGCAGATCTCGGAGGCCAGGTGAGAGTGTCAGAAGAGGGGAGGGCTGTGTGTTTGGGACTCCCTCTCTACATGAGGGTACAGATGTTCACTCTCATGCCCTACCAGCAAAAGAGGAATCTAACTCAGCATGGTGTAATGGGGTAGAGTCAGACTTCCCTGACTGCATTCTAGCTGCCACTTGCCAGCCATGCAATGCCACTTCACCACTCTGTGACCTAGTTTCCCCACCCGCAATGTAGAAATAATATTTCTGTCCTACGTGCGTTGTGAGGAATAAATAACTAATCCATGCAAGCCTTCAGGAAATGGTAGCTCTTGTGAGAGCCACACGGTCTGACTCACCTAAAGCCATACCACCTCCGGACTTCTCAGTCACACGAGCCAAGATATGCCCTTTCTTTGTGGACTATGCTAGCTTGAGTTGAGTTTTTTGACTCTTATGACCAAAAGATTTCTGGCGCAGACACTATTTTTGTAACAGGGATGAACAAATCTGACTCCATATTGGATCTGTTTCTTTTACTTTACAAGTTAATCACTAAAGGCTTGTTGCCTATAAGCTTAAATTATGCATAATGGTCCATCTCTGGGAACCCTGCCTCCCATGTAATGAGTGTTAAGCTAAAATACCTTTGTTTAGCTCACAGGAAACATCTTGACCACACCTACCTGTGAATGGCTGCAGGAAGGAAGAAATTAACACATCCCCTCCAGAGTCTGACCAGAAACAGGAAATGTTTGACTTTACCCTCTTCCCTTTTAATATAAAAGAAGCCTGAATTCTAATTCAGGGAAGATGGTTCTTTGGGACACTAGTCCACCATCTTCTTGGTCTGCTGGCTTTCTGAATAAAGTCCTTGCCCCAACAACTCGTCTCTCAATTTATTGGCCTGTTGTGCTGTGAGCAGTACAAGCTTGGACTCGGTAACCTTTGGATCTCCATTAGGCAGATGAGGAAACTAAAAATCAGAGAGGTTAAGTTGGTTGCTCAGAGACACACAGCTAAGATTTGAACACAGGTCCATCTGACCTGCCAGTCTGCTCAGAAAGAGCCATACTACCACCAACTCAAAGTCCAAGTGCCCAGGATCCTTTATTATTTCTAGTCAAGTGTCTTCCTCCCAGGGGAACCCTGCAAAGGCCAGGACTCGATATTTTGAGAAAAAAGGGGAGCTGGTTTGACAGCTTCCCAACCTTGGGCAGATCACCCTGGAGAGTAGTTTAATGAGTCACAGGCCATGCTGGGGAGGATTAATTTTCACATAGTTCAGTGTTACAGATCGCAGGTCCACACTTCTGTGGCGAGCAGAGGACAAGTGGAGAGGTATTCTGATAGGCACACATCGTATCCAGGACAGCATGAGTTGAAGGAGGCAAGAGCCCAAGGGTTTAATCTCAAGAAAGGGATGCCAGGTTACACACCCACACTCTCCCTGCCACCTCCACCTCCCATCTTATACAGGCATACCTTATTTTATTGTACTTTATTGTACTTCACAGATAATTCATTTCTTACAAAATTGAAGGTTTGGGGGCTTCCCTGGTGGCACAGTGGTTAAGAATCCACCTGCCAATGCAGAGGACATGGGTTCAAGCCCTGGTCCAGGAAGATCCCACATGCTGCGGAGCAACTAAGCCCATGCACCACAACTACTGAGCCTGCACTCTAGAGCCGGTGAGCCACAACTACTGAGCCCACGTGCCACAACTACTGAAGCCCGCGTGCCTAGAGCCCATGCTCCACAACAAGAGAAGCCACTGCAATGAGAAGCCCGTGCACCACAACGAAGAGTAGCCCCCACTCGCTGCAACTAGAGAAAGCCCGCACAGCAATGAAGACCCAACGCAGCCCAAAATAAATAAATTAATTAATTAATTTTTTAAAAAATTGAAGGTTTGTGGCAACCCTGTGTCGAGCAAATCTATCAGCACCGTTTTTCCAACAGTATTATTTTTTAATTAAGATATGTACATCGTTTTCTTTAGATGTATGGCATTGCACACTTAATAGACTACAATATAGTGTAAATGTAACTTTCATATGCACTGGGAAACCAAAAAGGTCATGTGACTTGCTTTATTGCCATATTTGTTTTATTGCAGTGGTCTAGAACTGAACCCTCAATATCTCTAAGGTCTGCCTATATTTTCCAATTCTTCCTTATTATTCTATCATCATTTTTTTCTTCTTCTTTTCCTACCTCTCCTCTTTCCACAAACATTTTGGAATCATTACAAAAAATATATAAAAGTGAAATCTAAATACAAAGATAAAGCATCAGATTTCAGAACTAAGTAAACCATTAACTAGACTTAGGGAATGGGAGTGGACTGTAGCACCACATGCCAAATGTGATATTCCAGAGTTGCTATTGTTGAGCTTCCTGGTGGCCAAAGCAAAATGGGAAACTACAATTAGGTAGTTCAGAATAGCTGAACTACAGCTAGTCATGTGAACAGACACAAACTGCACTCAGAGGAAACAAAGCTTTTCCTAGCACTTAGTCCAAAAATAAAATTTTCACACATGTATACATATGACATTGAATAGTGTCATGCACAGGTGTCCCTGGCCACATCCCTGAATGTACATGCAGTAATGGGTTTCCTAAGCCTATTTTTTGGAGTATCCTTTGAAGAAGCCGGTGAAACAGCTCTAAAATACAATTCAATGAGAGCCTTTAGAAAATAGAGTCAAATGCAACTTTCTAATGGCTTAGCTTGATCCAACAGCATTTCCCAAACCATGTTCCTCAGAAGCCCAGATTTGCACACAGTATTAATAAGTGTTCTGTAAGAAAAGGGTTCCATAGGAAATAAATTGGAGATAAAATCAGGATTAAACAAAATCAAGCAAGTTTTTAACTGCAGAATTTCTACAAGTGTTTAATACTCAAGTGTCCATGTGAATCTCCAAGGTCAGGTGAAGGATGAATTATTTTCTGTCTTCATGGAACCTTCCTCTCCACCCATCCCCAATTTTTTCAGGAGTTCCCTTTAGAAGCTTACAGAAAGCTAGAGACGCGAGGACCATAATTTGAGAGGGGCTGATATGGAGGAATGGATGAGCTAAACTCCTCCAAATCAAATTTCTCTCAGCCAGACATTTGACAGAGTTAGCCATCTGATGGTTTAAGGCAGGGGTCCCCAACCTCCGGGCCACAGACTGGTACTGGTCCATGGCCTGTTAGGAACTGGGTCGCACAGCAGGAGGTGAGCGGCGGGCAAGTGAGCAAAGCTTCATTTGTATTTACAGCCGCTCCCCATCACTCACATTATCACCTGAGCTCCGCCTCCTGTCAAATTAGCGAGGGCATTAGATTCTCACAGGAGCGTGAACCCTACCGTGAACTGTGAATGTGAGGGATCTCAGTTGCGCGCTCCTTATGAGAATCTAATGCCTGATGATCCGAGGTGGGGCTGAGGCAGTGATGCTAGTGCTGGGGAGCGGCTGCAGACACAGGTTATCATTAGCAGAGAGGTTTAAGTCAGAATCCGACACTTATTTTAGTCCACCCGTGGCCCACCCATTATTTTATTTACCACTTCCGTCCGCGCCTCTTTCCCTCCCTGCGCACTTGTCTCAGTCACAGTTTTGGTAAGCCCACAAGCTAACCCTAGCCAAAATGAGTAAAAAACAAACTTCGCTGGAGAGCTTCTTTGTAAAGGGAGAAAGACCCAATGATGAAATGGCAGGCTCTAAGTCTGCCAGCAAAACGAAAGCTGCATTTAAAAGAAAATACCAAGTCCTACTTAAGTTCCGGGTTCATTGCAACAGGTGATTCACATTCTCCAAGCCCACTTTGTATAATATGAGGCAACCGTCTATCCGACGAAGCCATGAAAACCTCAAACTGCTTTGCCACTTGGAGACCAAGCACGCTGCGTTCAAAGACAAGCCTCTGGAGTTTTTCAAAAGAAAAAAATGTGAACACAAAGAACAGAAGCAATTATTGAAGGCCACCACTTCATCAAATGTGTCTGAACTGAGAGCATCATTCTTAGTGGCTGACCACGTTGCTAAAGCTAAGAAGCCCTTTACTGCTGGTGAAGAGTTGACCCTGCCTGCTGCTAAGGACATTTGTCCTGAACTTTTAGGAGAGGATGCAGTTCAAAATGTGGCACGTGTTCCTCTTTCGGCTAGCACCATAACTAGACAAATTGATGAAATAGCTGAAGATACTGAGGCACAACTGGTAGAGAAGATTAATGAGTCACCATGGTACGCAATCCAGGTTGACAAGTCTACCGATGTTGACAACAAGGCAACAATGCTTGTTTTTATGCGATACGTTTTTCGGGAGGATGTGCGTGAGCATTTGTTGTGTGCACTTTTGTTGCCAACCAACACCACAGCTGCAGAACCATTCAAGTCTTTGAATGATTACATATCAGGAAAACTGAATTGGCCATTTTGTGTCAGTATATGCACGGATGAAGCAGCTGCCGTGACTGGACAGCTTTCTGGTTTCACTACTCGGTTCAAAGAGGTCGCTTCTGAATGTGAGTCTATGCACTGTGTCATCCACAGAGAAATGCTGGCTAGCCGAAAAATGTCACCTGAACTTAACAATGTTTTGCAGGATGTGATTAAAATTATCAGCCACATTAAAGTATGCCCTTAACTCACGTCTGTTTGTGCAGCTCTGTGAGGAGATGGACGCAGAGTACACACGTCTTCTCTTATACACAGAAGTGAGATGGCTTTCCAAAGGTAGATCACTGGCCAGAGTTTTTGAGTTATGAGAGCCGCTCCAGAGATTTCTTTTAGAAAGACAGTCACCACTGGCAGCACATTTCAGTGACACAGAATAGGTCGCAAAACTTGCTTACTTGCATGACGTATTCAACCTGCTCAACGAACTCAATCTGTCACTTCAGGGAGAACAACAACTGTGTTCAAGTCGGCAGATAAAGTGGCTGCATTCAAAGCCAAACTGGAATTATGGGGGGGACAAGTGAACATTGGGATTTTTGACATGTTTCAAACATTAGCAGAGATTTTGAAAGAGACAGAGCCAGGGTCTTCTTTCTCCCAGCGGGTGCATGATCACCTATCCCAGCTTTCTAAAGAGTTTGAGCATTACTTCCCAACCACAAAAGACCCCCGAACTGGGAAGGAATGGATCCTCAACCCCTTTGTGGATAAGCCAGGTGAATCGACTTTGTCCGTGCTGGAAGAGGATCAACTGCTTGAGATCGCAAATGACGGTGGCCTGAAAAGTATGTTTGAGACTTCAGTCTCCATACGTTCTGGAGTAAAGTCAAGGTGGAATAGCCTGAGATTGCCACAGAAGCACTGAGAAGCCTGCTTCCATTTCCAACGTCCTGTCTTTGTGAAGCAGGGTTTTCTGCAGTGATGGCAACGGAAACGAGATTACGGAGTAGATGGACAGAAGCAACACACGTCAGGTGTCACTGTCTCCCATCACCCCCAGATGGGACCATCTAGTTGCAGGAAAAGGAGCTCAGGGCTCCCACTGATTCTGCATTATGGTGAGTTGTATAATTATTTCATTATATATTACACGTAATAATAATAGAAATAAAGTGCACAACAAATGTAATACGCTTGAATCATCCCGAAACCATCTCCCACCCACCCTGGTCCGTGGAAAAATTGGCTTCCACGAAACCGGTCCCTGGTGCCAAAAAGGTTAGGGAGCGCTGGTTTAAGGCAATGGAGTCTGACAGGGGCCAGACTCGAGGTCTCCCGATACTCTCATGGTGAGATGAAAATGCCTCTTCCACCAGCTCCTCTTCCAGGACTCACATTCTTAGTCCAAACAACTAGAGAACATGCAAAACAGGTTAAGAGGGTGAGGATGAAAATTTCTCACAACCTGTGAGATGCTCTGTCTCCACTAAGGGGGCCAGGTGCACTCCCTGGGGCCTGGGCCAGCGGCAAAGGTGGGGGTCCCTATGCTTAGCTGCATGGAATTGAGGGGGCAGTTAAGGGAATGCAGACTCAAAGACATGCCAGATGTTTCCAAGGAGATATTCAGAAGGGGGTCAAGGGAGAATTCCAAGTTGAAGGGTTAACTAGAGCTAGCCAGAGAGATAGGGGGAGGGAGGGACAGGAAAGGAAGTTTAGAGGTGGCAGTGAGAAATGGGTCTAGACTGTAGAATCATTCCAAATTCGAAGAAAATGTGGTCTTAGGGGATCACTGTCTGATTTCTGTAATCCAGGCGTAGACGCATTTTGATAATTCTGAGTCAGACGGAAGTGGTCTTACCTATTGCTCATGAGCTGATGGTTCCAACCTTCATGGCTTAAGTCAGGTTAATAAACAACTCAGCACAGATCCAAGTTTAGGACCTGAACCAGCAGATGCTCCTCAGCCAAAAAGGCAGATCAAGAAGATATCGTAGGGGCTTCCCTGGCGGCGCAGTGGTTGAGAGTCCGCCTGCTGACGCAGGGGACGCAGGTTCGTGCCCCGGTCCGGGAAGATCCCACGTGCCGCGGAGCGGCTGGGCCCATGAGCCATGGCCGCTGAGCCTGCGTGTCCGGAGCCTGTGCTCCGCAACGGGAGAGGCCACAACAGTGAGAGGCCCGCATACCGCAAAAAAAATACCACAGAGGGGGAAAGCGCTATTTCCAACCTCCCACAGTTGATACCTGAAGCCCTCACTTTCTTGCATGGTCTCTCCCTCTCCATCCTTATCTTCACTCTCCTGTTATTGTCGTTTTGGTTCCAAGTCCTGCCCCTCCATCTCCCCCACCCATCCACCCTCAGACACACTGATGCTTTGAGAGGGGTGGAGGCATAGCCGTCTGGGCTCCGAGGAGCACAGAGGCAGGAATTCTGGGAGAAGAGTCTGAGCTAAGACACCAGCCAGCCTGGGGTGGGGAGGGGAATGAGGCTGATGGGGTGTTTGCTGGGACATGGCTCTCTGGGGCCACTGGGGTGTGGAGCGAGGGTGGGCTGGTCAAGATCAGAGGCCAGGCAAGGATCATGCAGCTTGACTCATGACAACACCGCCCTCTCGCGCCTTTGCTAGTGAACTTGATACAGGACCTAAAGGTCACATCAGAAATGTCTTTGTAGGGTGAGGGTCTGTGACGACCTGCAAAGTGGGGTGTCCAAGGTGGTCCATCAGGAGACCTGAGTCTGGTTTCCCCACTCACAGGAGGCTATGATATTCTAACCTCACTGAGGCTGTGCTTCTCAGATTCCTTACAACCCAGGGGCTGTGTGAAGCCACAGGATGGAAGAAACTGCATTTCAAAGGGGGAAAAAAAAAGTTTTACTGAGAATTAATGAATTCGCATTTGTATAGCAATTTAAAAATTATGTTTTATTTGAAGATTTGGAAGGACTCAATTTTCTAATTGTAATATTACTGCAAGTACACATGTAACACGGAGTAGAATAAAAAACCTAGATGAATTGAACATTTTGAAGGCTCCAGAGACATTTTTTCCTTCCCCTGGGATAGATCTGCTTCAGGCTGTGCTTCAGATCCTGCCCACTTTCACTTCTCTTTAAGAAGCACTGGCTGGGAACTTCCCTCGTGGAGCAGTGGTTAAGAATCCACCTGCCAATGCAGGGGACATGGGTTTGATCCCTGGTCCGGGAAGATCCCACACGCCGCAGAGCAACTAAGCCCGTACGCCACAACTACTGAAGCCTGTGCGCCACAACTACTGAAGCCCGTGCGCCTAGAGCCCGTGCTCCACGACAAGAAAAGCCACCGCAGTGAGAAGCCTGCACACTGCAAAGAAGAGTAGCCCCAGCTCACCGCAACCAGAGAAAGCCCGCACACAGCAAAGAAGACCCAACACAGCCAAAAATAAATAAAATTAAATTAATGAATTTTTAAAAAAGAAGAAGAAGCACTGGCTAAACAGATCACCAAAGTGTCTTACCTCTGTGTCCCTGGGTGCGGTCAATTACACTGAGGTCAGTTAGATGGCAAGGTGTATAAATTACTGTCTCCCCTGAGCAGGGTTTGATGGAGGTGGGAAGGGGTGCTTAAGTAATCTCCCACAATTTCCTACAGTGTTACTGTCTCCATTTTATCAAAATGAGAAACTGAGCTTCGATGAAGTTGAAAAGACTTGCCGAAGGCCACGCAGCTGGCAAAGTGACAAGAGCTGGCTGTCAAGTATAAAGCCAGTGCAATTGATGTTTAAGCCAAGGTACCTTTAAGAAACAAAGTAGCTCCCAAGCCCAGATGGTGGGATGGGGGCAGTGTGAAGGAACGTGCTGTTAAATGCTGTCATTTCTCAGAAAACAGAAGTTTTTCAAAGGAACTTTCACGTTCTCCTTTATTTATTTCTGTAATATTTGGGTTGTTATAACCAATATATATTTTCTTCATGGTGGTTGCCCCCCAACATCAAAAAGTTATTTAGACACTAACCCCAAATAACTTCCCTTGGTCTGATTACAACCTCATCCAGCTACCTTCCTAATTATTTGGCTTCCAGTAGAGCTGGCTAGCCGAGAGGGGGGTCAATGGCCAAGCTGACCAAACTGTGTTGCCACCTGATTTTCTATTTCTCATTATAAATGAATGCAGCTCAACAAATTTTTTTCTTCTCCTATCTCAACCCTTCCTCGGGTCTAGCAAACAGAAAGGAGCATTACATAATGCGGGTCAAAGCAGGAAGGAGACACAAAGTCTCTTTCGGCATAGTAACCCACAGGTGTTAGTTCTCCCTTGGCCATGTACAGCTCGATTGTCTTGTGTCAGGTAGCAATTAAAGGCTTCTTTTCTTCATCTATTGCTGCATTACTCAGATATCTTTCCCTTGCAAGAGACAGAAATCCAACTCAAGCTGACTTAAGAATAAAAATCAGAGTAAATTTTATTGGTTATTATAACTAAAAAACTCCAAAGAGCTCTGACTTCAGGTATGGCTGGATCAAGACATTCAATGTCATCAGGCCTTTTTCTGACTCTTTTCTCATCTTTCTTTTGTGTCACACAGTGTGTTCCTGGCACTTCCAGGGTTCCATCCTCTAGCTTGGAAACCC
Source organism: Orcinus orca (assembly GCF_937001465.1). Lineage (NCBI taxonomy): Eukaryota > Metazoa > Chordata > Mammalia > Artiodactyla > Delphinidae > Orcinus > Orcinus orca. The sequence goes on from NC_064559.1 coordinate 197,622,705, forward strand.
AGCAGTGAGAGAAACTTGTGAGCCGTTCCAACAGAACTCCCAGAATTGAATCTCATTGGTTTGGCTTAGATCACATACCCGTGTCTGAACCAATTCTTTTAGCCAGCGGGGTGGAATATGCTGATTGGTCTGCCCTGAATTACATCGCCTCTCTCCTCCCACAGAGCTTCGAACCACACACAATGACAGTGGAGAGCAGTGGTTGCCCAAAAGGCAAACAGGCCACTGTAGAAGGAGAGATGGATGCTGGACTTGGGAAGAAAACAGATGCCCAGTGCTAGACCTGAGGCACCTTTCAGCTTGATCTGGGGGAGAACAGAATAGAAAGAAATAAGTGATTGTCAGGCTGATGGCTGAGGAGGAGAAGAGATGTGATGGCGAGGGTAGAGGGTGGAGAATTCGATTTCAGAGACAGGGGACCCAGGGGGAGGGTGAAGCAAGAGAGCAGAGCCTGTCCCTTAGGGCGGAGGAAAGCACTGGGTCAGAAGAGCTGGACTCTGTGGACCTCAGCTGGTGACAGAAGCTGCAAAGGACGGTGCAGCTCGTCCTTCTGGATTCGGCGTGACGTAGGTGAGGCATTACTTTGAGGAGGTGGATTGCACCACCCCACCCTCTGACGTTCAGGGCAAAGTGAGGAAATCGCATTTTCTTTTTTAATTTTAAATTTGTTATTAAAGCATAGTTGATTTACAATGTCTTGTTAGTCTCTGGTGTACAGCAAAGTGATTCAGTTATACATATATATTTTTTTCCTTTTTCCTATTCTTTTCCATTATGGGAATCACGTTTTCTTAACTGCATGCTATGTATGTCTTTCAGTCCCACATGTGTCCTGTTAGCTTGAGTCAGCTGCCTGAGGGCCAACTGCCTCTACACCAAAGGACGAGATTGAGTTCCTGGACGCAAGAGGCTGGGAACCTGACCTTGGACGCTGGTAGATTCCACGGGGTCCTGGCCCCATGAAAGGCCCCTTGACAGGCAGCTGGCAGGCCTGCCCTGACCACACCCTGCCTTTGCTTCCAGACCTCGGCCTTCCTTACAGGGCTGTGCCAGGATGCAGGGAGATGGCAGGTGAAGATTCTGTCTCGAGGCTCGGCTCCAAGCAGGCCCAAACAGACAGCAGCTGTTTTTATTACTACTGGCTCTGCAGTGTGCCCGGCACACAACAAATTGTACCTGTTAGTAGGTATGTGAAGCGCACAGCTGGATAGGGATGAGATGCTTGGGAACCGGTAACGGTTAATACAATTATTGTGACTGTAAAGGAACAGTTGGCAGTAGCAGGTGATACATAACCTATGGACTGTTTCGGTTTTACTGTTTGGCTGGACTTTTTCCCCCCTGCTACTCAGAATACTTTCCCCATCACTTCTTTCTTCTTCGCAGGGCCACCTGCTTGCAAACATTCTCAAAGCACAAATAAACTTTTTCCCGCTGATCCTGACATCCAAAACCTTTTGGGAAACACCCATGGCCGTGTTTCTCAAAGTGAGGTCCCCCTGGTCCACCTGGGTTAGAATCATCGTGATGTTTGTTAACTGAGCAGATTCTAAGATTCCCATCCAGACCTTGCTGAATCTCAACCTCTGGGTTTGGGACCTAGAAACCTGCATTTTAAAAGGTTCCTGGGGTGGGGGGCAGGGGGTGGTGGTGGTGATTCTAATGTACCCTGAAGCCATAATCCCGCGGGCACTCATGAGGCACCAGGTGCCACAGGAAAATCCTGACTCACGCACTGGCCCTGCCCCCTTGGCCCTGCCCCCTTGGCCCTTCCAGGCCCTCAAGTTACTGATTAACCCCAGGTTTCAAGGAAAGAAATAATAATAACTGAAGGGACAACGTGAGCCAAGAAACAAGCTGAGCAGCCCTGGGAGAGCGGTGCTAGATGGCTGATGACGACGAGAAGGAAACAGAGGCTTGAGCAGCCCAGCCCGAGGTCAGACCACATCCAGGTCCCAGTGACACCGGCTGACACTTCCCTGTCGATGCCCAGGTCCTGAGCTGCCGCGTCCCAGTGGCTCCTGTGCTCAGAATGGCCTGCACTGAGCTCCTGCAGCAGCCCCAGCTTACGTCCAAAGAAGCCACCGCCTCTGACACCGCGGGCCCTGCTGGGGGTCATCGCGGCTCCGCGGATAGCAGCCTGGAGTGCCTGGTGTGCCGGGAGTCCTATAGCCGTGCCCGGCTGCCCAAGCTGCTGGGCTGCCAGCATACCTTCTGTGCCGTCTGCCTGAAGCTGCTGCTGTGCGTGCAGGACGACACCTGGTCCATCACCTGCCCACTGTGCCGCAAGGTCACTGCCGTCCCCGGGGGCCTCATCTGCAGCCTGCGTGACCAGGAGGCCGTGCTGGGGCAGCTGGCCCAGCCGGGCCCGGAGGTGCAGCTCTGTCCTCAGGGACTGGTGAATCCTGCTACCCTGAGAGCAGGGCATCCCAGCTTAGCCGGAGAGGATGAACAGGACACGGAGAGTGCCAACTGCGTGGCAGCGCGGCGCCTGGCGGCACACCTGTTCCTACTGGTCTTGCTCCTCGTCCTCATCCTGCCCTTCATCTACCCGGGCATCATCTGGTGGATGCTCACCTTCATCGTCCCACTGGCCCTGCTGTTGTCCATGCTTTTCTGCTGTCGCCGCAGCAGCCAGGCCGGCTACTGGTCCTCCCCCAGGACTCTCTTCTGCAGAGAGCAGAAACCCAGCGAGATCTCTTCCATCGCCTGAGAGCGCTCCGACCAGGCAGTGTTTGGGGACTTCTGTCTCTGCGGCCCGTTTACTGTCACAGTGAACAGGGTAAGGGGCTCTGCATCAGACTGGCTCCCTTGGGACAGTAAACGCCAGCTGGACCTGCAAGCCAAAGCCAGAATGGCAGGCTTGGGTCAAGAACCGTGTGTTTGGACGATAGACTTACACCTGCTCAGGGAACAGCATAGCTAAACTGTTTGGGAACGGGGAAGAGGCACAGACTACTTGAATGCTACAGGGGTGGGGCGACCTTCTGTTCCGCTTATTCCAACGCTCCCATTTTTCCTTCTATACCTTGATAAAAGTATTACAAATATTGACGTTATTGCACAACAAATAGAACCGGAACTCCTTTTTCTGCAGTTTATGTATCTGGTTGTTTCTTGCTTGCTTTCGGTTTGGTTTTGTGTGTTTGGGGTCGTTTGTTTCTATTTCTGGCTGTGACACATTTTCCCTCTGGGGAAGTCAGAGCCCACAGGAAGTCCTCCTGTGCTCCCCCGGATGTTGTCCATCTCGTGCCCATCCCGCCTCACCAAAGGTCCTGGGGGTTCGGGTCTCCCATTGAGCTGCCCCCAGGAATGGAGAGGGAGAACTTGTGTGGAGGAGTGGGTCTTCTGCTGCTGCCAGGGGATGCCCACATTTGGTTGGCAGAGTTGGGGAGGGTTGGAGAGGACACAGGTGGGTCTGGGAATTGCTCTCAGCAGCTCCACCAGGATTTCTCAGCTCCGTGTCAGCAGGCCCTAACTTAACAGAGAATCACAGCGTTACAAGAACTACCCCCAACCCCCCACAGCGGGTCCAGCTGCCCACTGGATGCCCACGATCCCACATTCTAGAACGAAATCTTTATGGGCATTGTTTCTTTCTTACCGCCTCCCGATGCCCATTTGAGCTTTTGTCATAAAGATAAGAGGCCCCATAAATGAAACAGTCCTCTCCAGTAACCCCACATTTCCTGCCTCTCCCTGAGAGTCACAGCCATCTGAAAGGCTTTTGTGTCTTTTCTCCACTGTTTCTGCTCCATAACAGAGAGGAGACTTCTGCCAGAGTCAGGCGTCAGCCATGGGGGGACCCATCAGGGTGCAGGGGAGTAAAAGACAGGAGATGTCACATTATTTCCTTCCAAAGACCCTGTAACTGGGAAGCAGACTTGAAACCTCAGAAGGGTTCATTGAGTACAATCCATTGTCCCTCCTTGCCCGCCTTTCCTCCTGATAGGATGACAGCTGCAGGCTGGACGTGAAGTTCGCGGTGACGGTCCCTTTGTCAGGGAGGGATGAGAGAACACCGCCACTGCAGCGCGTGGAGGGGGCTGGGGGGGGGGGGCGTGCAGGTTGGCCCCGGCCCAGCCGTTGCGTGTGTGTTGTTGAACAGGGCCTTCTGGCTCTCTGAGCTTCACTTCCCCAGAATGAGCCAGTAGCACTGGATTATTCCTAAGTCCCCTGAAGCCCAGAAGCTAAGGATGCTGCTGGGCTCCCAGATAATGAACGTGGGGTCACATCCTCTGTGGAGTCACACCCAGAAAAGTCAAAATGTAAGTCTGTATGCAATTAGCTGTTCTTGCAGTCTGCACACACACAAAAAATCTTCCTTTTTCTTATAAGGTACCTTCAGGGCACACTGTGACACCCATGCTGTTGGCCTTATTAACTCCTGATGCTGGGAAAGAGTGTGGGTGAGTGCGTGTGGGTGTACATGTGCCCATGCTTTTAAGCCAACGCCAAGCGGGCCTGGAGGACACCCTGTCTCCATAGGATGGATAAATGACAAGAATTGTTTGGCATTTCCAGAGCTGGCCTCGGGCATGTGCAGTTTGGGATGGTTGCCCGTAGGAGAAGGAAAGAACATCCTTTCCTCACTCACCTCCACTCCCATTCCATCTCATTCTTGGACCCTCCACCAAGAAGAAAACCTCCACCAAGGTTTCAGTTGCTAATGACAACACCATTTCTACCAAAGTAACGGTGGGCTGATGTTTACGGAGTGCTTACTGTGCACCCAGCACTGCATTAACAGCTTTATGTCCATTATCTAGCTGAATCTTCATAACAGCTTTATGAAGAAGAGAGCATCTTGCCGATGAGCATACTGAGGATCAGAGAGGTCAATTCATCTGCCTGAGGTTGCACAGCCAGCCACTGCCAGAGCCCCCTAGGAAATCAACCCATTGTTCTTTCTGCTCCCACATGTTTCCTCCTTTGTGTGCAGTTTCAAAACAACCAGGAAGCTGGTCACTGCTTGTGGGCTTGCGAGAGAGAATAGGAAACTAACCACAGGAGCCTCCAAATTCCAGTAGTCAGGTGCTCAGAGAAGCCCGAGAATTCTGGAATCTATTGTCTATGCTAAAGAGAAAGAAAAGAGAATGATAAAAGTGGGATGGCTTTCCTAACTTTTACCACCAAGTGCCAGCCTCCCCTGAAGGGAGCTGTGTTAGCACATGACCAACGTGCCCTCCATCCCCATGGGCAAAGATGTCTCGACACTTCTGTCCCATTGTCCTGAAGCCCAGCTGGTCCCCGAGTACTGTTGGCCCCTGGCAGTGTTGGGGCAGAGAGCACCAGGGGCTAATTTCAGCCCAGGCTGCCCTGGAGAGGAACAGAGGAAACAGGCAGTGCTGCAAAAGGGTGTAAGTGGAAGAAATCGGAGGGGCAGGCCAAGGCTCAAAGGCAGGCTCTGACCCAGTGTGTGGCCAATAGGAGTAACAGAACTTCTCTGAGCCATGGTGTGCCCACCTGTAACGCAGCGTGTGTGGAGGATGCCACACACCTCCCAGGGCCTCCGTGGGGATTCAAAGTGCTGCTGAATGAGAATTCCGTGTCCTAACAGTCTGCCTTTACCATCAGACATTGACCCCTGGGGGTGAACGGGTTCCACGGGGCCTGTCCGGTGTGATAGAGCAGGGGGCCAGCCTTGGTGATGGGGTAGAGAAGCCAGTCCGGAGTAGGTGTTGTCCAGGACAGGCCGATCTGGTGGAGAACCTTGTGCTTAGGTCCTAAGGATGGAGAGGAATTGCAGGGGGAGGCCACGTTTCATCCCCATCAGCCCCATCACCCTATTCTGTGACCTGGAATTCAGACATACCTGGCTTGAATTCCAGCTTCACTGCTTAGAAGTCACCTCGCCTCTCTGAGTCTCAGATTCCTTATCCATGAAACAGGTTATATACCTATTTCACAGGGTTGTGGGGGAATTAGCAAAATAAGCCATGGTTGAGCATTGAGGACTGCAAGGAAGTAAAGAAGGAAGGGAGAAGACAAGGAGAGATGGGCTGAGTTCTAGAAAGCCCCAACAGGAATGATGAGAACAGACTCGTCTTATTGTATTCAGTCTTATTAATAAGGAAATATATTAAAACCCAGGCACTAGAATTTACCTCCCCCATTAACCAGCCTCAATGGCAGCAACATCTTCATTAATATAAGAAAACAATCATCGCTAACATGGTTTGAATGCACCACACAAAGTGTATTACATATGTTATTACATCTGCTAGAACGTAGATGTTATTATCAATTACCCTCAAATTACCAACAGGGATGCTGAGGCAAAGAGAAGTTAAGTAACTTTGCTCAAGATCACACAATGAGGTGATGGTGAGGCCAAGACCAGGTCCAGCTCCAGAGTTTAGGCTTTGAGTCACTTTGCTGTATCAGATGAAACATTCCCAGCACACTGTAAGCACGCGAGGTATGTGGGCCCCTGGCCCCAAGGGTGAAAAACTAAGAGGAGACGGCATCCCCTCTTTGGATGGGGGACTCAAGGGTAGAAGTTTGTGGAGGTCACCTGTCCCGTTACCCACAGCCGTGTTCTCGTCTCACCCTAAAGCACCTGTTCATTATTGGAAGCCCTTTTCAAATGACTGGAGGAAGTCTTGCAGTCTTTTCTGGAACAATGAATTCTCTGTGGCGATGGAAAACATTTCCGAGGATGAAGGACATTCCCGCAATCTCTCAGGCTATGGGAACAGCATAGAGCATAGTCAAAGAGAGGTGAGATCCAAGCTCTTGAATCTGCCTGGAGCTATTCATACGAACTTTATATTCTTGTCCAAAAACCTCGAAGTTACTTTTTTTAAGGCAGAATATTTCCTGGGTCAGTAGAGAACTCTCTGAAGAATGCAGGACACCATGGAAGCGAAGATCCATCTGAGCATTTATTCAACAAATATTTATTCAAGGTCTTCTCTGTGCCAGGTACTGAGCAAAACATTTCATCTTATTTGATAAGGAATTTTGATGAAAAAGGAAAACTAATAAGTGCAAAGTTGAATTGTGTCCCCCCTCCCCCCAAAATATATGTTGAAGTCCTAACCCCCACTACCTCAGAATGTGACCTTATTTGGAAATAGGGTTTTTACAGAGATAATCAAGTTAAAATGAGGTCATTGGGGTGGGTCCTAATCCAGTATGACTGGCATTCTTATAAAAAGGGGGAAATTGGACGTAGAGACAGACATACAAAGAAGAAAGACAATATGAAGATACACAGGAAGAAGACAGCCATGTGAAGGTGAAGGCTGAGACCAGGGTTATGTTCCTATAAGCCAAGGAATGCCAAAGATGGCCAGGAAATGACCAGAAGCCAGGAGAGAGGCCCGGAAGAGATTCTCAGAACTCTTATCAGGAACCAATCCTACCAATGCCTTGATCTTGGACTTGTAGCCTGCAGAACTCTGTGAGACAATAAGTTTCTATTGTTTAAGCAACCAGGTATTGTGGCATCTTGGTATGGCAGCCCTAGGAACCAATACAGCATCTATCCTGTGCCTGTGCTTGCAACAGGCCCCTTAGCTGGGCTGCTTCAAGTTCAGCTAAATAACTTGCCCAGAGTCATACGGCACATACATAGAAATGTCAGGCTCAAAATAAGCCATGCAGAGAGAACATGAGATGGAAATGGAGAGAAACAGTCTGAATGAAGCCCCATACCTTAGTTTCATCGTTGCCAAGACCATCGTTGCCAATCAAGTCTGATTGATTCCCAAGATTAATTCCTCACCCCCATTGTGTAGATAGGAAATCGAGGCTCAGAGAAGCCCTGTGATTTCCCCCCAGACAGAGCCCAATATGTCAGAGATGGAGTTGGAATCAGAGCCCACAGTTCCTAAATTATCCTTAATCTTAGCAACAACCATATGAGAATTACTGAGTTATTGTCCCCATTTCACAGATTAAAGAGTTAGAACCCAAGTCATTAAGACACCTGACCTTCAGGTCACAAGCGAGTAAGAGAGATACTAGAATTTGAACCTACTGTTTGACTCTAAAGCTATGTCTGCACTTCCCACTGCCCCACACTGCTTCTTAGCACCCTGTCTGCATTGAGAAGCAGGAAAGCGTATCTTTCAGGATGCTTGAGGAACCCACCATAAGAGCCTGTACGCTCAAAGAGGGCAGGACCAAAGTGGACCTTCGTCTTGTTTCCTTTGACTGTCTTATATTCAGCTGAGCCCCCCTTGTTCCCCCACCTCCCTTACTAAGGAAACTGCCCTGTAGCTCATCTTGCCCAAGGGGGAGTTCCACCAGCAACCACTATACCAGTTGGGGCGCTTGGTCCTTCCTCTACCCACCTCCCGTTTCACCTGAAGCAGTCACATGATATATGTCATATGATCTTTTCCAGAACTGGAATCTGGAGCTAGGGATGAAGGAGAGATGAGTGTTTAAAGTGGCAGCAACATGGGACTTCCCTGGTGGTCTAGTGGCTAAGACTTCATGCTCCCAATGCAGGGGGCCCAGGTTCGACCCCTGGTCAGGGAACTAGATCCCACATGCCTCAACTAAAAGATCCCGCATGCCACAATGAAGATCCCAGCCCGCATGCTTCAACCAAGAACCGACGCAGCCAAATAAATAAATAAATACATCGTTTTTACATTTAAAATAAATAAAGTGGCAGCAACAGAGCAGATGGTCCCCATAGCTTTTGGTCCTTGAGGGTCAGTAAACCCTCAGGTTCCTTCCCCACAATTATTATTTTTTTCTTTAGATAGCCAGAATCAGTTTCTGTTGCTTGCAACCAACATTCGTGACCTAATACAGGAGCTGTCCACGCTCCTGCTTGCTGAAAAATCCCACCATGAACTTCAGCCCCTCCCAAGCCTGGGAAAGGAAAGCTGCAATGCCACAGGCCAGGTAGCGGAAGCCCTCTGGTACCCCCACCCTCAGCCCTCCTGAGAGCCAGCCTGACCTCGTGGCGAGGCTGCCCTGATATCAGGCCCAGGAGAACGGTGCCCAGGTCAGCTCTGCTCAGACGTGGGGTCAGATGGGAAAACACGGCATTGGATCTCAGGCCAGCCACTTTGGGAGGAGGCTGGTCTCTGGTCTATGGGCCTCAGAATCCCCAGAAGAAACAAGCTCTAGTAGACAATCAGCCAGAGGTCCTTCACTGGAGTCAGGTTGCAAAAGAAAACAGCCTGCAAAGTAGCTGTGGGTGCAGCAGTTCCAAAACAACTGCGGCAATCATCCTGGCTAACGTTTATCAAGTGCTCACTACATTCAGGCCGCTGTTCTCAGAGCTTCCTTAACCTTTTGTTCTTCACAACAGCCCTGTTATTCTTTATGCTAGACATTTGACGCGTCATCTCAGTGACTTGACACAGAGCTCCTATTTAGGTAGGCGGCTGAGGCAGAGAGAAGGTAAGGAACTTGCTTAAGTGGCAGAGCTAGGGTTTGAACGCAGACGGTCTAATCCAGCTCTGCCTCATTCAGTCCCTGCATTTACCATCCCCCTCCTACCCTCACCTCTCTCCCTTGCTTCCTCACCTTCCCTGCCCCAATCAAAATGTACCAAAAGAAAAGAAGGAAGAAAAAGAAAAAAAAGAAAAGAAGGGCCCTCAGTAACAGACACACCTGGGTTCAAAACCAAGTCCCTCCATTTATTCTCTGTGTGACCTTGGGTGTGATACCTGCCTTCCCTGAACCTTAGTTTCCTTGTTTGGAAATGCAAGCTAATCAAACCTACCTGAGGGAAGTTCTGTGACAATTCAATGAGATAATGCGTAAAACACGTGGCACAGTTCCCGACATAGAGTAGGTGCTCGCCCATTCCAGTCAACCTGTCAACAAATGTGTGTGAGCACTTATTACTCACCTGGCAAGTGGGGGAAGCAAAAAAATACAGGGGTAGTGATGGTCCTTACCAGTAACACCCCTGTCAGCCTCTCCCTAGCTAGGGAAAGAAGATATGCACATAGGTGCTAAAATCAGACCCCAGCGTGAGATCTGGACCGTCTAAGACAAAGGGTAGCCCTAGAGGAGGCGGTTCTCCCTGCGGAGAGGCAGCCAGTGGGGCTCTGGAATGCTGCTCATGTTCTATTTCTGGACTTAGGCGATAGTTACACAGATGAGACTTATTTTCTAATTATTTATAAACAGTGCCTACATCTTGGATGTGCTTTTCTGTACATATTTCATAGTGAAAAAATAAAACTTTAAACCTAACTTAACAATGCTACAGAGTGTAAGCAGCTTGAGGGCAAAGGCCGGGCCTGAGGCTGGTACCCAGCGCTACTCCCGCATTCGGATGCCTGCCCCATCCACAACCAATTCACCCCGGGTTTTAGAGCTTTGTGGGTTGCTCTGTCGATGGTCTGTCTGGTTTGAATCCTGACTCTGCTACTTACTGGCTGTATGAATGAGTCCCTCAAACTCCCTAATCCTCGTTCTCACACCTATAAAATGGGGAAATAATGATGGAGTTATGAGCATCAAAAGAGATCACCTGTAGAGACCATTTAGCACCGTGTACCAGCACACAGGATGTGCCCAAGAAACACTAGCTACCCAAGTTAGGCAAAAAGATGAACGTATTGGCTCATTTAACCAAATGGTGGCAAAGGCAGTTTCCTGCTGGGTCTTGGCAATGGTGAAACTAAGGTATGGGGCTTCATTCAGACTGTTTCTCTCCATTTCCATCTCCTGTTCTCTCTGCATTTGAGTCTTGTTCTCACCGACCAGCTTTGTCCATGAGACTGGAAACTTGGCCAGCTCCTACTCATGTCTTCCTAGCTTCACCTGCAGAAAGAAAGGAGCAGACGTTCTTCCTTTGGTTAAATGATGAAAAATCCCAAGGAAGGAGTCTGATTGGTCATCTTGGGTCACACGCCCCTCCTCTGTGATCAGCAGGGCTGTGACTAGCAGCCCCAAGAGAATCTTGTGATGGAAGGAGAAGGACCTCAAACAAAGGAGAATGCTATTTGCAGAAGAACAAGAGGTGTTGAGTAGAGAGAGCAGCAGGTGTGAGTCAATCCCCACCCCGTTACAGCTAATTAGAGATGAACTCCAACTTGATTGGGTCTCTCTTTGAGAGGCCTGCCTCCTCCCCACCCGATCTCAGTCCAAGTGGGTTCTGATAGTAACAATACCATATTCGTCTTTTATGGGTAGAGCATGTGTCTCAAACCTGCCAATCAAAGCATCATGTCCCCTGGCCACAAGGTCTGGTTCAAAGCTAAGCCAATGTCAGCTCTACCCAGGAATATTACTGGAGCTACCTGGAGGAAGTATTTTCTCTGCCAGAGTTGCTAGGCTGGTAGAATGTTTGGACTTTCTGGTCACCATCTTGCCCCACTAAGGGAAGGATTTTTCTATGGGTGAAGCCAACCCAGAGCAAAGCTGAGCCCAGTGATAGAGAGAGGTTCCTAATCACATTATTTGAGTACCTAGATCTGGACACACCTGAAACCTGACTTCCCTCTGAACTTCTCAATAGTTACATGGGTCAACAAATTCTTTTTCTTTGCTTAAACCCTTTTGACCATGTTGTTTCACTTCCAGGCAAAGGAGCACTGAATCACTCATGGGTGCTTGAGTTGTGAGGTCATAGAGAGGGAAAGCTAAGATAGCCAGTCCAGAGCCAGATTTATGTCACAGTACAATAGGTAGTTGGATGTGAGTGATGAATGAAGCTGATACAGAGGCAGACAAGAGGGGGCACATGTCCTCTGAGAGGCAAAGAAAAAAGCCTCAGGTCCTGATATCCCAAATCGCCCGTCTCAGTGAGGCCTGGCCATTTGCCCGTCTTGTCCTGCCTGTCCACGAGACCGCCTGTCATATCCTTCAATATCCCTCTTTTAAATAAGCTAGCTAGGGCTTCCCTGATGGCGTCATGGTTAAGAATCCACCTGCCAATGCACGGTACATGGGTTCAAGCCCTGGTCCAGGAAGATCCCACATGCCATGGAGCAACTAGGCCCGTTCGCCACAACTACTGAGCCTACGCTCTAGAGCCCGTGCACCACAACTACTGAGCCCACGCATCATAGCTACTGAAGCCAGTGCATCTAGAGCCCGTGCCCCACAGCAAGGGAAGCCACCGCACTGAGAAGCCTGCGCACGGCAACGAAGGGTAGTCTCCATTTGCAGCAACTAGAGAAAGCCTGCGCACAGCAACGAGGACCCAACGCAGCCAAACATATACAAATAAAATTAATTTAAAAAAATAAATAAATAAATAAGATAGCTACCCAGAGGATTCCGGTACCTCCTCATCCCCTCCCCTAAGACCCGGTGCTCTGTGAGGTCTACAACCTCTGTTGAATGTTAAATGGAAGAGTGCCCCAGGGCAGGACATGGCATAGGTGAACTCCTAGGGAAGACATAAGGAAGGGGGTTTTGGTGGCCAGGGCAAGCCTCAGGAAGGATGTGGGAACTGGCTGGGTCTTGAAGGAAAGGTTTGATTTGAACAGACAGCAAGAATGGGGTGAATGAGGGTATTGCTGGAATAGTGTGAGAAAAGTATGGAAGTTGGAAAACACAGAGTATATTCAGGGACAGAGAGTGGACCTGTCTAGGTCAGGAATTTGTCAGGAACAGGGAAGAAAGCTGGGCCTGGCGGCAGAGGGTCCGGTGTACCAGGCTGTGGGGTCCACTACGGCCCATGAAAGGCTTAGCATGGAAGTGCTCAGAGTCATCCAGCAGCACTGAAACTCTGAAATAGCAGCAGCAGACTCTTGCTGGCAGACCCTGCAGCTGTCCACCGGAGGTGAGCATGGTAGTGGGTCGGGGTGCAGCGGGAACGGTGTCCAGAGTGCTGGGGTTTGCTCTGCTACAGACCCCAGATAAACTTCCTTGGGACTTGGCCTCCAACAGCATCCATCCCTGTGGGAGGGGATGCAGGACAATTTCAAGTGGTACTAACACAGATATTCATTCATTCACTCACTTATTCAATCACGTAAGCATGTATTAAACACCTACCATACACTAGGCATTAGGTTAGGTCCTAGGGAGATGAGGGTCAATAAAACATAAGACCCCTGGTCCCACTGAGCTCACACTGGGGCACTAAGGGCTGCCTGCTCAATAGCCATTCCACCTTCTCCTTCAGAGAAACCTGATTTTGTCTGTGCAGCAATGTGTCCCATCAATACCGGCAAGAGCAGTCTCTGCTCTGGGCCCCATCCTTTACAGGGCCCCCCTCTGGCCTCTTCCATCCTGATGGAGAGAGGAGCCTACGAGGCCAAGAGGATGTGCCCACCTAAGCCCACACTCTGGGTACCTGGTACCCCAACAGTCCCTGTCCAAACTGCCCCAAATCCACTTCCAGACTGCAGGAGTGAACCTCTCCCCTGACCCATTCTCCTAAGGGTGCAGCCACTACACACATTCCTAGGTTTGAGGAGTGGCCAAGTGGCAGCTGTTTGCATGAGGGGTATTCAGAGCTTGGATGCATGGGCTGGAGTGTCCACACACCCGTGTGGGAGACCTCATGCGGTACGGGATGGAATTGGGGCTGGGAAGAGAAGGAGAATGGACAGTAAACCAGGAGCCACATCATGGCGTGGAACTCTGAGGTGCTGAAGGATTTCTAAATTCACTCCTGATATTCCATGTGGTTTGAAGGTGTGTCTGTCTGGTTGGAAGGTTAGGACATGTGTTTTTTTTTATCACTTTGTGTTCTTGCCCTGAGCTCTGCAAATGTTAGGACTGGCCTGAGCCAATCCCCTTTGCCAGATTCCTTGCTTTCCCAGACTCCCTTGCATCCACGGGTGATCATGTGATCCAGACATGTGATCCCAGCAAAGGGGCTTCTGGGAAATCGTTTCCACCTTGACCATGGGAGAGAAACCATGAGGAAAGGCTCATGAGGAGAGCTCCCTTTTTCTCTTTTCTGCTTTTGAACACAACTGCTTAAGAATGCTTGACACCGAGGGAGCCATTTGGGCCACAGCATGACACAGTGAAGGGCAACAGCCAACATGCTGAGGACGATGAAAGATGGAAAGAGCTTAGGTCTTTGAGCTTTGGGGCCAACTCTGGAACCATCTACCTCTGGATTTTATGTTCCATAAATCATCAGTGTCATTACGATTTTGGCCACACATTGGGAAGCGTTGGATACAACAGTGGCCAGACATCCTAACGGAAACATGCATTCTTTTTTTTTTTTTGGCCACTCTGCCTGGCTTGCAGTATCTTAGTTCTCCGACCAGGGATCAAACCCAGGCCCCTGGCAGTGGAAGCGCAGAGTCTAACCACTGGACCACCAGGGAATTCCCAGAAACATACATTCTAATGCCTAGTGAGAGAAACCAATCTGGCCATCTTGACAGCCTATGGGGAGGATTTTCCCATGGGTGAAGTCAACCCAGAGGAAACTGAGAATTTTTTGCTACATCTGCATGTTACTTTTACTATTACTGTCTTTTTAAAATAATCTCATTTTGCTTAATGTTTTAAAATGATGTCTCTATCATAAAGAAAAAGCCAAGGTCATTTGCTGTTGCAGAAAGTAATAAAAAGATTTTTGGGGACTTCCCTGGTGGTGCAGTGGTTAAGAAACCGCCCACCAATGCAGGGAACACAGGTTCGAGCCCTGGTCTGGGAAGATCCCACATGCCGTGGAGCAACTAAGCCTGTGAGCCACAACTACTGAGCCCACGTGCCACAACTACTGAAGCCCGCATGCCTAGAGCCCATGCTCCTCAATAAGAGAAGCAATGAGAAGCCTACACACCACAGCGAAGAGTAGCTCCCGCTCATCACAACTAGAGAAATCTCACGCGCAGCAACAAAGACCCAACACAGCCAAAAGTAAATTAAATTTAAAAAAAAAAAAGATTTTTTAAGTGAAATCAATGCTGAAAACAAACAAACAAACAAAAACATTAAGTGCATTGTGGTATCCCAGATGGGATTCTGGGACTGTAAAAGGACATTAGTAGAAAAACCAATGAATAAAGTCTATACTTTAGTTAACAGTAATGTACCAATGTTGTTACCAAGTCCAAGTTCGTACTGCTCACAGAACAACAGGCCAATAAATTGAGAGACAAGTTGTTGGGGCAGGGAATAGTGACTTTATTCAGAAAGCCAGCAAACCGAGAAGATGGTGGACTCGTGTCCCAAAGAACCATTTACCAGAGGTAGAATTCAGGCTTCTATTATACTAAAAGGGGAGGGGGTGTGTCTGGTTGCTGCAAACTTCTTGGTGTCAGAATCCTTTATTCTTGCAGCTGTTCACATAGGATAGATCACCATGTTTCTGTAAACCTCCAACAAGGCAAATGTTATTCTCTGCTCTGCAACTTTTTATCTCTACATGAATGGAAAAGCGTTAGACCTTTAAAGGTCAGAGCCTCCAGAATGGGCTATCCTGTGTATTTCAAGCTATAGGCAACATTCTTAACTTGTAGCAAAAGCAATAGAATACAAAGCTTAAAGTAAAAGAAACAGATCCAATACACAGTCAGATTTGTTCTTCCCTATTACAACATTGGTTTCTCAGTCTTGAAACACGTACCATGGTTATGTAAGATGTTAACATTGGGGAAACAAGGTGAAGCATTATATGATTCTTAGGTAAGAATTCTGTACTGTCTTTGGAACTTTTCTGTCAATTTAAAATTCTTCCAAAATAAAAAGGTTATTAAATAAATAAATAACAGGATGTTTAAATCCTAACTCAATATTTTGGAGAGTCGAAGACTCTGAGCTAAGGCCCGTTCTCCCTTTGTTAAAAAGGAAGATTAGCAAATGTTATAGGAGTACAATGGCATACTATTCAGCCTTAAAAAAAGAAGGAAATTGCCCCACTTGCAACAACGTGGATGAACCTGGAGGACCTTGTGCTCAGTGAAATACGCCAGACACAGAAAGACAAATACTGTATGATCTCACTTATGTGTGTAATCTAAAATAGTCAAACTCATAGCGGCAGAGCGTAGAATGGTAGTTGCCAGGGTTTGGGTGGAGGGAGAAGGGAGATATGAGGACATGTTGGTCAAAGGGTACAAAGTCTCAGTTATGCAAGATGAATGACTATGAGTTCTGGAAATCTAATATACAGCATGTTGACCATAGGTAACAATACTATATTGTATGCTTGAAATTTGCTAAGAGGATAGATCTTAAAGCAAATATTCTCAACACACGCGTGCGCGCGTGCGCACACACACACACACAAATGATAACTACGTACACGTGATGGATTAAGTTATTTAGCTTGACAGGGATGATCTTTTACAAGGTATACATATACTATCAAAAATTCAAATTGTATACCTCAAATATATATAATTTTGTAAGTCAAAGATACCTCAATAAAGTTGTTTTTTTTTTGTTTTTTTTTTTTTTGGCGGTACGCGGGCCTCTCACTGTTGTGGCCTCTCCCGTTGCGGAGCACAGGCTCCGGACACACAGGCTCAGCAGCCATGGCTCATGGGCCCAGTCGCTCCGCGGCATGTGGGATCTTCCTGGATGGGGGGCACGAACCCGCGTCCCCTGCATTGGCAGGCGGACTCTCAACCACTGCGCCACCAGGGAAGCCCAATAAAGTTGTTTTTGAAAAGAGAAATATATATACTTTTTGTGTGTTTGTGAACCTGTAAGTCACAAAGAAAAATGGTTTAAATATGAGTTTAATTAATGGCCTTGATTATTAGTTTATCAGAAACAAATAAAAATTGTACCTCAACAACAACAAAAAAGATTCCATAGCATCAAACTGTGTTCTCAATAGAATAAGGATTAAAGGGAATAACTTTCTCATGCATCATTCAAGGTGATTTAATGCAAGTTCATGTACCAGCTGAAGATATCTTGTGTACCACCAGTGATACGGGTCTCATGCACTGAGGTCCATATCAGTGCAGATCAGATCAGGGGTAAGTGCAAAGCGTTCTTAGATGAGAAGCAGGTCATCACTCAAACTTCTGTGTAAGAGATAAGGCAGAAGACTACAAAATTATTACCTAACAGACAAGAACAATGGGGGGAAATACTAACCCAAGTGTCTTTGACCCTAAATGGCTGCCACTTAGATTGGCCAACTCTAGCTGACAGTCCCATTAACAGACAGATGTTTAGTTCTTTGGGTCAAAGACACCTTAGAACAAACAAGAAACTGCTCAGCGATGTAACAATAGCCATAGTAAACAGAAACCATCCACAGCACCCTCCACCCTGACCTTCCTCTGTGGTTGTGTCCAGTCCCTCCCCACGGTAGCCCTGTTTATTTGAGTGTCATTAGGAAAGAAGTGACCATAAACGAGCTTCTGTGTCATTCAGTCTCAAGTTCAGCACAATGGCATCATAAGGATATTCTACGGGAAGGGATGTGGGGTTGCTTTCAGTGACGTCATCCCCAGAATTCAGTACCATTCAACAAAGGCTCATGCCAGGCCAGCCCCCACTCACATCCCGGAAAGACAGACATCAATGGAGCATAGCAAAGGAGCCTCCTTCTTTTGGGGAACCATCATCCAAAACTGATCTAAGTACCTTTGAACCTGTACTGATGTTTGAGCCTATGGGATGGCAGGATAGCAGAGTCAACCAGATCTGGGATTAAATCCTGGCTCTGCCATCTTGTAGCTCAGTGACCCTGCCCAAGT
Source organism: Orcinus orca (assembly GCF_937001465.1). NCBI lineage: Eukaryota > Metazoa > Chordata > Mammalia > Artiodactyla > Delphinidae > Orcinus > Orcinus orca. Next base: position 197,640,275 of record NC_064559.1, read on the forward strand.
TATTTAACCCCGCTGAGCCTCAGTTCTTTTCTCTGTGAAGTGGGGCTAATAATAGCACAAACTGCATAGGATTAAATGATATAAAGTATGTATGGGACATGGAGAACCAGCCACAAGGATAATGGTCCCTGAACAATATTCATGGTTATTTCTGTAATTTCTGGAAGAATCAAATCCAATCAATTGGTTCTTCTAAACCTGATGGAACACCAGAATCACCAGGGCAACTTGTTAAAAATATAAACTTCTAGGCTTCCACACCCCTGAGAAATTCTAAACTGGTTTGGTGAGGGGCAGGACCCAGGAACCTATGCCTCCATGATATACTTTTATTGTGCCTAGCCCATAGTAGGCACTCAACAAATACAGGCCCCTTCCCCGACCTGGACCGTTGAAACAGCTTCCGAAGCAGTCACTCGCGCCCACTCTTATCCATTAGTCCACCACCAAGAGCCAGTGGGATCCTTTGAAAAGGTGAAAATATGTCACATTGCTGCCCCAAGCCCTATACAACTCTCCATTTTATACAGATTAAAATCCATAAACAAGGCCCTACATCAGTGGCTCCTGGGCACACGTTAGAAATACCTAGTGAGCTTGTGAACAATAACTAGGCCTGGCCTGACCCCAGACCAACAGAATCAGAATCTCTAGGGGTGGGGCCCAAGCAGGGTTGCCAGATAAAACAGAGGACACCCAGTTACATTGAAATTTCAGATACCCAATGAATAACTTTTTAGTATAAGTATGTCCTGGGAAATAGTGGGACATACTTGTACTAAAGAAGTATTTATTTCTTGTGTATCTGAAATTCCAGTGTCACTGGGTGTCCTGCATTTTCACTGGCTAAGCCTCGCAACCCTAGGCCCAAGCATCAGCCTTTTTATAAAGCTCACAGTGACATGGCCCTCGTTGCCTCTCTAAGCTCATCTATTCCTCTCCCCCAGCTCTCTCCACTCCAGCCTTTTCCTTGAAAGTGTCAACCCCCTTCCTCCTCTCCACAGCTTTGCAGTTGCTGGCTGCCTGTGAGACAGGCTGGGACCTGGGACCTGGGACCCTTTGCTGCAGTGCTTACACCTGGACAAACGTCTCCTCAAGGAACAAAATACAAAGAAACTATAAGGGACTAAAAATAACTGCATGCATGTGCAGTTGGGGCAAATTCTGGACAACAAGATACAAGAAGACCAAAAAGCCCAACCGCCACTTCTGAAGAGCTGGAAGCAAAAGCAGGGTACTGCGCATGCCCCCTGCACACACCACCAAAGGGGAGGGCAGATCCCCTAAGCCACTCCTCCGGCCTGACCCCTGGACCCGCCCCTACATTTACCCCACGAAAGGAACCAGCTTGCCCCCGCTCAGGGATCGAGCGAGGGAACCTGTTGCTTGTCCTTGCTCCCCCCTGTTGCAGCAGGGACCCCAATAAAGCCTTGCCTGAATTTCTTGTCTGGCCTCTTATCAATTTCCATTGATTAAGGAGGCTGAGAACCCTGGTCAGTAACACCTGGGATGCTCTGTCTATGCCAGATGCCAGCAAGCCTCCCTGACCACTGCACCCTCTCCCCCAGGTTCCCCTCCCCTTGCTTTACTTTGTCTTTATAACACTTACACTGATGGATTATCTACCTGTTTGGTTATTATTGTCCATCTCCCCTCCCTCACAAACTAGACTGTAAGCTCCGTGACTTTGCTGGAAACACTCTGGTTCTTTCCTTGCTGTATCTGCAATGCCTAGAACCTCACCAGCTACTCAGTAAATTCTGGTTGAATTAGTTAATGGTGATGAAAAGGCTTTTCCTTCCAGCACGAACCCCTAACCATTCCTTCCGGAGGAGCTGACGGAAGACCTCTTAGCAGAAGTATCTTTTACCAAGAATGAAAGCAGCTAATTCTTACTGAGCATGTCCTGTGTGCCAGACACCATTCAAAGCACTTTACCTGCATGTCCTCATTTCATCCTCATGACAGCACTGGATGGGGTCATAATTATCCTCATTTTACAGAGGAGGAGAGTAAATTCTTCAGTGTCCAACACCAAACCTCAAAAATCTCAAAGGCATACACCAGAGGGGTAAATATACTTTCTCCACCTTTCCTTCCTGTAGCCTTCATTCCGGATTAGCTCCCGTGTGCTGTTCAGTGGCGGGGACTGAGGTGAGGGATGGGCACTGGGCAGGGCTGTAACAGATCCAAAGTCTGGAGTCAACAGTGTTTAACACAGAACCTCTCTCGAACTAGAGACGGGGCAAGGCTGTTGTGCAAAATGGTGCCTGGTCCCACAAAGCCAATCCGGCTAGAAGGGGCCAGCGGACACTGAACGAAGGAGGGATGGCTGGAAGTTTTCTGCTGGCGTCCACTTCCATGTGGTTATTAATACTGCAACTGACAAGACCCACGTGCTGAGATATAGCCCCTATGCCCCTGAAGGGTGCACGCTACTAACCCATTTGACCCTCACAATGGCCTTGTAGGTAGGTAGAGCTGCTGTTCTTGGTCCTGAGTGGCCAGTGGAGAGACGAGGAGACAGAGGCCTAGAGCATTCCACAAGAAGCATGAGTCACAGACTTTGTATTGGAAGCTGGTCTCCGACCCTGGCCAGTGCCTTTTCTGTTTACGGTACTGGGCTATCTTTACCTGGAGAAACAGTAAAAACCTTGTGGCCACAATGATTCACACTCCAGCTCTGGCACTCATCATTAGTTCTGTGGCTTCTGCACAGCCTCGACCTGAGCCTCGGTTTCCTTTCGTGTAGCACAGGTGTGATGAGATTCACAGGACTGCTAGAGGAATGAGATGCATTCATGCATTCATTATACGATTCTGAGCACCTATCAAGTGCCAGGCACGGTCCCTGGGGCTGGGCACACAGCAGAGGACTCTCCAGGCTTTTAAATTCTAGTGGGGATGGCAGGCAATCCACTGCCAACAGGAAGATAAACCAAACAATTCCACAGAGTGAGAAGTACTGCGATTGACACAGAACAGGACTGCACGCCAGGAGTGGGATTCCCCAGAACTTAGAACAGTACCTGGCACATAGTAGGTGCTCAGGAAGTATTTGTTCTCTGGCTGAACGTGCTGGGTGGTCAGGGAAGCCTCACAGATGCCACCCTGCGTGGACACCGGAGTGGAGAGCTGGGGCCACAGGGCCAGGCACGGGAACCTCAGACGCAAAGGCCCTGAGACCAGACCAAACTTGGCGTTAAAGAAACTGAAAGAAAACTCAGGGAGCGCATAGATATCTCATCACGCAGTAAACTTCCAAGCACTGTATACACATGCGGGAAGGCTGTTTCTGTGCCTGGTTCTTCGATTGCAACTGATTTACTTTTGACGACCGAGCCCCTGGCAAGCAGTTTCCGCAGAGCCGAAGCCCTGTGGCTTCCCCGAAGGCGAAGAGACCCACAAACCGAGTCTCGTGCCGGGCTGGCCCGTCACTTCCTGAAGCCGGCACCCTCTGGCGGGCTGGCGGCGGGGCGAGCAGCTCGGGACACGCATTTCGGAGCCCGGAGCCCGGAGCCCGGAAGGACCAGGCGCGCACGGGGCGGGCGGCGCGGCGTCAGGACCAGTCGGGACCCGCGCGGGGGGAGGGAGGGAGGAAGGGAAGGAGGGGCGGGGCCGGGGCAGCCGGGCAGCCTTCGCCGTCGCCTTCGCCGCCACCTTCAGGTAAGAGGCCCGCTCCCCGCGCCACCGCGCCGGGTCCGCGCGGGGAGCCCCAGTCCCGGCTGGCTCGGCCTGCGGACTCTTTGCCCCCGCCCCGCCCTCCGCGCCGACCTCCCCGGAGTCAAGGCCTCCGTGTGGTTGCTTGTTTTCCTTCCGAGCCGGAAGTGCACGTAGGAACCACACGCCCGGGCAGCAGATGGGGAAACTGAGGCCGGGCGCAGCACTCAGGCGTCCCCTGCCTCCCTTGATAAATGAGGACGCTGGTCCGGGCCAGGGAGAGGAAGGGACTTGCCCAAGGTCACCCGGGGTCAGTGGGCTTCCACTTGGCTCACGCGGCCCCTCCAGCGCCCCTCACCCCCCCCCCCCCCCGCCTTGCCCCTCCAGACCTCTGAGCTCACAGGACACACCTAAACTCAGAATTCCCCGAGGGACGGGGGAGGGAGGTTGGGAATAACCTCTGCAGAAAAGCCCCGGCCCCAGTGTCACAGGGAGCCCAGGTCGCCTCATCCTGACCCCTGCTGTTAGAGGAGGATGAATTACTGATACTAACTTTGGAGTGGATTTTACACCTGGGTAAGCTGAGGCTCAGAGAGATGAGGGAATTTCCCCAAGACCACACCGCTGGGAAGGAGGTCACGATACGAACCTGGGTTCCCCGACTCCACAGCCTGACCCAGTGCCTGGCACAGAGGAGGCCAGCACAGTGCCCGCTCTCTGCCCTGCTCAGCCCGGCACAGGGAGTCGGGACCACAGCTGGACTAGACTGGGGGCCTTGGTCTAGACACTACTGCCTAACATGGAGTAGGAGTCAGCAGTTAGTTCTCTTTTCCCCTAACTCGGTGTTCGTTTCAGGGCAGAAACATGAAGCCTTCTAAGCTTTGGGGGCATCCAGCAAATATTTATTGAACACCTGCTGTGTGCCAGTGTGTGCACTGTTGTTTGTTTGTTTTTAACATCTTTATTGGAGTATAATTGCTTTACAATGGTGTGTTAGTTTCTGCTTTATAACAAAGTGAATCAGTTATACATATACATATGTTCCCATATCTCTTCCCTCTTGCGTCTTCCTCCCTCCCACGCTCCCTGTCCCACCCCTCTAGGTGGTCATGCACTGAGGAAACAGCAGTCAACAAGACAAGTGGTGCCCTGGGGTGCAGGGGTGGGTGGGGTACATTCCAGAGGGTGGAGTAAAACACGACCCTTCAGCCTGAGGGGCAGGAGGGGAAAGGCTGAGCCTAGAGGAGGGACCTTTGGAATCTTCTCTACCAAGAAGTCTGAGAAGAGGGCGGAGAGAGATCAAACCTCACAGCCTCAAGCCCTCTGAGCCTCCAGCCCCCCTGGGCCTGGTTTGAGATGCTCTGTCAGCCTGAGCTCCCCCGACCCACCGCCCAGGGATTTGGGGGAGAGGGCCTAGGTGGGTAGAGAGTGGGCCAAAGGGAGCCCTAAACTGACCTCAGAGCCTGGAAACCTAGCTGTGTGATCTTGGATATGTCATTCTACCTCTGTGGGCCTGTTTTCTTATCATAGAATGGGGGTCATAATACTTCATAGCATAGATGATGCTATGCCAGAATGCTTCAGAAATGGGAAAGCAGGGTCCAGAGTGTGGCCCCTATCAGAGACCTTTTGCCAAATCAGGCGTAAGCAAGGGGGTAGTGTTTACTTAGAGCATATTTATTTAGAGACCCTAGTGACCCTGTTGATAACCTGCGAGTGCTCTCAGTAAAGAAATACATGAGGCAGAGGGAGGGTGGCTGAGTTCAAGGCGAGGAGGTTGAGGCTCCCTGCTCGGCTCTCTCCGGAAATAGAATGCTTACGTCACTGTCAGCATTTCAACTTTTTATTTTTTTATATTTTCAGCATCTTTATTGGAGTATAATTGCTTTACAATGGTATGTTAGTTTCTGCTTTATAACAAAGTGAATCAGTTATACATATACATATGTTCCCATATCTCTTCCCTCTTGCGTCTCCCTCCCTCCCACCCTCCCTATCCCACCCCTCTAGGTGGTCACAGAGCACCGAGCTGATCTCCCTGTGCTTTGCGGCTGCTTCCCACTAGCTAGCTATTTTACGTTTGGTAGTGTATATATGCCCATGCCACTCTCTCGCTTTGTCACAGCTTACCCTTCCCCCTCCCCACATCCTCAAGTCCATTCTGTAGTAGGTCTGCGTCTCCATTCCCATCTTACCCCTAGGTTCTTCATGACCTTTTTTTTTTTCTTAGATTCCATATATATGTGTTAGCATACGGTATTTGTTTTTCTCTTTCTGACTTACTTCACTCTGTATGACAGACTCTATAAGTCCATCCACCTCACTACAAATAACTCAATGTTGTTTCTTTTTATGGCCGAGTAATATTGCATTGTATATATGTGCCACATCTTCTTTAACCATTCATCCGATGATGGACACTTATGTTGCTTCCATCTCCTGGCTATTGTAAATAGAGGTGCAATGAACATTTTGGTACATGACTCTTTTTGAATTATGGTTTTCTCAGGGTGTATGCCCAGTAGTGGGACTGCTGGGTCGTATGGTAGTTCTATTTGTAGTTTTTTAAGGAACCTCCATACTGTTCTCCATAGTGGCTGTATCAATTTACATTTCCACCAGCAGTGCAAGAGTGTTCCCTTTTCTCCACACCCTCTCCAGCATTTATTGTTTCTAGATTTTTTGATGATGGCCATTCTGGCCAGTGTGAGATGATATCTCATTGTAGTTTTGATTTGCATTTCTCTAATAATTAATGATGTTGAGCATTCTTTCATGTGTTCGTTGGCAGTCTGTATATCTTCTTTGGAGAAATGTCTATTTAGGTCTTCTGCCCATTTTTGGATTGGGTTGTTTGGTTTTTTGTTATTGAGCTGCGTGAGCTGCTTGTAAATTTTGGAGATTAATCCTTTGTCAGTTGCTTCATTTGCAAATATTTTCTCCCATTCTGAGGGTTGTCTTTTGGTCTTCTTTATGGTTTCCTTTGCTGTGCAAAAACTTTTAAGTTTCATTAGGTCCCATTTGTTTATTTTTGTTTTTATTTCCATTTCTCTAGGAGGTGGGTCAAAAAGGATCTTGCTGTGATTTATGTCATAGAGTGTTCTGCCTATGTTTTCCTCTAAGAGTTTGATAGTTTCTGGCTTTCATTTAGGTCTTTAATCCATTTTGAGCTTTGTTTTGTGTATGATGTTAGGGAGTGTTCTCATACTTTTACATGTACCTGTCCAGTTTTCCCAGCACCACTTATTGAAGAGGCTGTCTTTTCTCCACTGTATATTCTTGCCTCCTTTATCAAACATAAGGTGACCATATGTGCGTGGGTTTATTTCTGGGCTTTCTATCCTGTTCCATTGCTCTGTATTTCTGTTTTTGTGCCAGTACCATACTGTCTTGATTACTGTAGCTTTGTAGTATAGTCTGACATCAGGGAGCCTGATTCCTCCAGCTCCATTTTTTGTTCTCAAGATTGCTTTGGCTATTTGGGGTCTTTTGTGTTTCCATACAAATTGTGAAATTTTTTGTTCGAGAAGAGCTAACACCTATCCTTCTCAAACTCTTCCAAAATATAGCAGAGGGAGGAACACTCCCAAACTCATTCTATGAGGCCACCATCACCCTGATACCAGAACCAGACAAAGATGTCACAAAGAAAGAAAACTACAGGCCAATATCACTGATGAACATAGATGCAAAAATCCTCAACAAAATACTAGCAAACAGAATCCAACAGCACATTAAAAGGATCATACACCATGATCAAGTGGGGTTTATTCCAGGAATGCAAGGATTCTTCAATATACGCAAATCAATCAACGTGATACATAACGAATTGAAGGAGAAAAACCATATGATCATCTCAATAGATGCAGAGAAAGCTTTCAACAAAATTCAACACCCATTTATGATAAAAACCCTGCAGAAAGTAGGCATAGAGGGAACTTTCCTCAACATAATAAAGGCCATATATGACAGACCCACAGCCAACATCGTCCTCAATGGTGAAAAACTGAAACCATTTCCACTAAGATCAGGAAGAAGACAAGGTTGTCCACTCTCAGCAGTATTATTCAACATAGTTTTGGAAGTTTTAGCCACAGCAATCAGAGAAGAAAAAGAAATAAAAGGAATCCAAATCGGAAAAGAAGAAGTAAAGCTGTCACTGTTTGCAGATGACATGATACTATACATAGGGAATCCTAAAGATGCTACCAGAAAACTACTAGAGCTAATCAATGAATTTGGTAGAGTAGCGGGATACAAAATTAATGCACAGAAATCTCTTGCATTCCTATACATTAATGATGAAAAATCTGAAAGTGAAATTAAGAAAACACTCCCATTTACCATTGCAACAAAAAGAATAAAATATCTAGGAATAAACCTACCTAAGGAGACAAAAGACCTGTATGCAGAAAATTATAAGACACTGATGAGGGTTTCCCTGGTGGCACAGTGATTGGGAGTCCGCCTGCCGATGCAGGGGACGCGGGTTCGTGCCCTGGTCCGGGAGGATCCCACATGCCGCAGAGCAGCTGGGCCCGTGAGCCATGGCCGCTGAGCCTGCACATCCGGAGCCTGTGCTCCGCAATGGGAGAGGCCACAGCGGTGAGAGGCCCGCGTACCAAAAAAAAAAAAAAAAGACACTGATGAAAGAAATTAAAGATGATACAAATAGATGGAGAAATATACCGTGTTCTTGGATTGGAAGAATCAACATTGTGAAAATGACTCTACTACCCAAAGCAATCTACAGCTTCAATGCAATCCCTATCAAACTGCCACTGGCATTTTTCACGGAACTAGAACATTTCAACTTTTAGAACCCTTGCCATCACATGTACTACATCAGACAGATGTGGCTAACTTTGCAGCTTCCTGAGTCATCTTGAACAAGCTAAGTGACCTGTGCCTCATCTGTAAAATACCTGTCCCCAAGGTTGTCATGGGGGTGAAAGCAGCCAAAGCCACAAACAGCCCTGTGTAGAGCTGCCACTCTGGGAGCCTTTTCAGTTTTTAAGCCCAAGGCCTGGGAGTGGTTGGATGGGCACAGTTGACCGCATAGGTTGCCATAGCTCAGCATGTACCAGCATGAGCACTGTTTAGACGCTGGAGGTACAAGCGGTCAACAAGACAAGTGTTGGCCTGGTTGGGGTGACGGGGAGGTGCATCAGGGTCACAGCCTGGAGAATTTCTCACGAGCCTGAAACCATCTCTCCCTGCACTGGTACCACCAGGCTACAAGTGGCTGGATCAGGCTCCTGGGCCCACACATGTGGGACCTGAAAAATGTCATTAGGTGCTTTATCATCACTCTGTCCTTTATGACCTGAGGGTTTTGTAAATATTGCCGTACGTTTTAAACTGGGGCTACAGATGAAACAGGGGCCTCGATGCCACGTGTTACAACGGGCAGAAGGGGACTGGGGAGAGGATATTATCCACTTGCCACTCAGCCGCCCTCCACTTGGCAGCCAGACCCATCTTTGGTACCGCCATCCACTCAGAATCCTTCTGTGGCTTCCCACTTTCTTAGCATAAAGAACAAAACCCTTAACACGGCCCATAAGGCCCTGCAGTCTGGGCCCCACCTACACCTGGCCTCCTCCTCCAGCTGCATCTCTGATCACTTTATCAGCAGCCCTCTGTGCTCAGGCATGCTGCTCCCTCCAGCCTCAGGACCTTTGCACGTGCTCTTCTAGACCGTTCCTCCTCCCTCATCTCCCTATTCCCAGGTTAACACCTGCTCATCCATCAGATCTGAGCCCAACCTAGACTTGCATTCCAAGTTCCTCAGGCCACAGGACATCCCCAGGTGTGTGGGAGGTTTAGCTCAAGGTGGAATTATACACTATATATTGCTGGGATTAATTTCAGCCTGTACCCTGTCACCCACCCAACCCCCGCCCCCACACACACACACCTTGCAACTGTAACCCTCATGACTTCCAGGACTGGTCTCAGTTTGCTCATAGGTGCTCAGTAATGAAGTCTACCTTTGGGAGTAGCTCTTGAGCAAATATTGGGACCTTGCTTTGTATAAAACCGTATTGTCCTTCATCAAAAAAAAAAAAATGCTGAAGTCACTTCTTAGTTTTGGGGGTAGGTGTTCATTCATTCATCCTTTCACTTACTCTGCCAGGCACTGTTCTAGGAGCCATCAGGGAATGTGCCACAAAAGCCACTGCCCTCAAGGAGCTTTCTCTAGTGGGGCCACAAACAAATAAACCTGTAACCCGTTGTCAGGTGGTAGCAAATTTGATAAACAAAAGTCACGCAGGGTCTGATGGGAGCAGGCAGTGGTGGCACCTGCTGTCTTAGACCTGGATGAATAAGGAGGGAACTCTGCTGGGGAGGTGGGGAAGCACAGATGTTCTGAGTGGCATCCACTCCCACCCTGAGCCTCCTTGTCGGGGAAACAGGCACAGGGGCAACCAGCCTTTATACCTGAGAGGAGGTGAGGCAGCCCAGAGAAAGCCTGGTGGGATGTTGGGGGTGGCTTCAGAGGTGGCAGGCTGGACAAATCCAGGAAGCCTCGTGGCAGTTCCTGAGACCCTTTAGTAAAGTGGAGAAGAACTTGGGTTTGAAGTCACACATGCCTGTGCAGGGTATGTCCTACCTGGTCCTGCCTTTTGCCAGCTATGTGGCCCTCACCTCTGTGAGCCTCAGTTTTCTCGTCTGTAAGATGGGGACAGTGTTAATCTCTTCCTTGTAAGGTTGTTGTGAGGCTGAAATGGGATCAGGATGCTTTTGAAGAAGGGCACCATTTGGACATGAGGACCCACATCAAGAAAAAAACAGCATGAGGTGAGGCCCTAGATGAGAAACCCAGCATGGGCTGGAAGCAGCAGATGGTTCAGTTTGGGGCAAGGCTGGCTGGAAGAAGGGAAGTGGAAGAAAACAAAGTTGAAAAGTAGGGTTGTTACTGAGCCAAGCTCAGCTCCGCTCACCCACATGTAGTAAAGCCAATCTACTGACACTGGGTTGTGGTGAAGGAAAGCTCAGCGTTTATTGTAAGGCTCCAGACAAGGAGTCTGGGGAAGTCAATGCTCAGAAAAAGCCAAACTCCCCGTTGGGTTTCAGGGAAACTTTTTTTTTTTTTTGATATATAGTTGATTTACAATGTTGTTAGTTTCTGGTGTATTGCAAAGTGATTCAGTTATACATATGTGTGTATATATATATATATATATATATATATATATATACACACACACATATTCTTTTTCATATTCTTTTCCATTATGGTTTATTACAGGATATTGAATATAGTTCCCTGTTATAGTAGTACCTTGTTGTCTATCTATTTTATATATAGTAGTTTGTATCTGCTAATCCCAAACACCTAATTTATCCCTCTCCCATGCCCATTCCCCTTTGGTAACCATAAGTTTGCTTTCTATGTCTGTGAGTCTGTTTCTGTGTCGTAAATAAGTTCATTTTAATCATATTTTAGATTCCATGTATACGTGATACCACGTGGTATTTGGCTTTCTCTGTCTGACTTACTTCACTTAGTATGATAATCTCTAGGCTATCCATGTTGCTGCAAATGGCATTATTTCATTTTTTATGCTGAGTAGTATTCCGTTGTGTAGATATATCACATCTTCTTGATCCATTCATCTGTCGATGGACGTTTAGGTTGCTTCTATGTCTTGGCTATTGTAAATAGTGCTGCTGTGAACATTGGGGTGCATGTGTCTTTTTTAATTATACTTTTCTCCAGATATATGCCCATGAGTGAGTTTGCTGGAGCATATGGCTACTCTGTTTTTAGGTGTTTTGTGGTTTTTTTGTGGCCACACCATGCAGCATGTGGGATCTTAGTTCCCTGACCAGGGATCAAACCCACACCCCCTACAGTGGGAGCGTGTAGTCTTAACCACTGGACCACCGGAGAGTCCTATTTTTAGTTTTTTAAGGAACCTCCATGCTCTTTTCCGTAGTGGCTGCATCAATTTACGGAGGAGGATTTTTGAAGGCAAGATGAGGAAGGGGAGTCACGGGGTGTGTAATCAGCTCGTGCACGGTTCTCTGATTGGTTGATGGTGAGGTAACGGTGTCACAGGTGTTAACGTTATCAATCCTCAGGCTCCAGTGGGTCTGGGGGGCTACATGCTCATGGTCATCAAGTAGTTAACTTCTTGCATTTGGTGGGGGTTTTAGCATCTGTAACACAACTCAGGAAATGTGCATCAGATTCTGTTATCTAGGTACCTCAGAGAGGAGCTAAAGATTCTATGACTGCCGTATGGCTGATTTACTGTTCAAATTATTACCCGTTCTCCTGGCACAACTACTTCGTTTGTCACTACACAATCCTTTCAATCATTAATTCTTGAGCCAGGCTTTTGTGACTCAGAGGAGGCCTGGGAGACTACCGCTTTTCCATAAACAAGAGGCAGGCAGAGGACACGGGGGAAGGCGTCTGTCGCAGGAAAGCCCCACGGGGTCCTGCTCGGTTCAGGGTGTTAACCTGTGGACAGATGGAGCTAGTGAGATTCTAATTCGGAGGTTCTCAAATTGTGTTTGAAATCTTTGGGGCCACCTCAGTGTATAAACTAGACCAAAGAGGAGCCGTGTAGCATCGTAGTTAAGATGGCTGCCCTTGGGCTAAGACCCAGGGACAAGTTTAAATCCCACATCACTTATCCAGTGACCTTGACGTTCATTTCTCAGGGCCTCTTTCTCCATCTGTAAAACAGAGATAATAGCACCTACCTGGTAGGATTATTGGGAGGAAATGAGATGATGCATGGAAAGGGGTGGCATTTACTAACATTGGCCAAGTATTGACTGGTACGATTTTTTTAATTAAAAAAATTTTTAATGGTGATGAAATAGACACAACATAAAATTTGCCATCTTAACCATTTTGAAGTGTGCAATTCAGAAGTGTTAGGTATAATCACATTGTTTTGCAGTCGATCTCCAGACCATTTCAACTTGCAAATCTGAAACTCTGTACCCACTAAACAACAACTTCCCATTCCCCCTCCCCCAGCCCCTGGCAGCCCCCACTTTACTTTCTGTCTCTATGATGTTGCTTACTCTGAGTACCTCATATAAGTGGAGTCATACCGTATTTGTCTTTCTGGGACTGGTTGATTTCACTTAGCATAATGTCCTCAAGGTTCAGCCATGTTGCAGTGTGTTAGAATTTCCTTCCTTTTTTAAGGCTGAATAATGTTCCATTGTATGTATATAACATTTTGTTTATCCAGTCATCCATGGATGGACACTTGGGTTGCCTCCACCTTTTAGCTATTATGAATAATGCCGCTATGAATATGGGTATACAGATATCTTTTTGAGACCCTGCTTTCAGTGCTTTTGGGTGTGTAGCCAAAAGTGGCATTGCTGGGGCATTCACTGTTGAAATTTGGAGTTGGGCATGGATGGCTCCCCACTGTCTCTCCTCTTGTCCATCAGAGTAAGAGAGGTCCCTGGGACCTTGTGGAGCAGTTTGAAAACCAGTAGGTCAAATGAACCATTAGAGATTTTGCCATTTCTCCCCCTTCCTTCCCAGGAAGACTTCCCTCTTGAATTGTTTTTTAATTATCCCTAGTGGAAACCACCCTTCATTCAGCAAATATTTATGAGTGCCTGCTATGCTTCCACGTGGGCAGAGGGAGAGATAAACAATAAGCAATAAACATAAACAAGGAAAGGATATAGTGTGTCAGACAGTGATGCGTGCTCTGGACCAAGCAGAGGAGCCAGTTAAAAGCGATTGGGATGAGAGGCTGGGGGCAGCATGGCTTCCCTGAGCTGTGAGATTTGAGCAAAGACTGGAAGGAGATAAGGGAGTTGGTCATGTGGTTATCGGGGGAAGAGCACTTCCGGCAGAGGGAACAGCCAGTGCAAAGGCCTTGAGGTGGGAGCATGCATGGTGGGATCCAGGAGCAGCAAGGAGGATGGTGTGTCTGGAGCAGAATGAGTGGAGGGGAGGGGAGGGGAGGAGAAGGGTGCGCTACATATGGCCCGGGTGCCTTGATGGTGACTGTGGGTGAGAAGGGAGTCACTGAAGGTTTGGAGCAGGGAAGGCACATGATCTGATTCTAGTTTGAGGTGGAACTTTCTGGATGCTGTGGGGTGGATAGCTAGGGGTGAGGGCAGAAAGAGGCGGGAGACTGGTGAGGAGGCTCCTGCCAGAGAGATGATGGCAGCTTGTACGAGGATGGGAGTCAGGGAGGAAGGGTGCAATGATAAATGTGGACAAAACGTCCTGCAGCCTGGGCATCCACCCCGATAGCACACTGTTACCCTCCCTGCGCCAGCACCCCGCCCTTCCTCCAGGCCGCTGAAGTGAGGTTGGGATGGGAACTTGCCCTCCATGCCAACATCCCTTTTTTTTCTTTTGGTCTGTAGTGGGATTGTCCAAAACCCTCTGGGTTCTTCTATGTTGGAACTGTTGCCATGGAAACCTCCCGAGTTGCTGCGGTTACCACTGACCTCCAGTTTAACTTCCAGATAGAGGTATAGAACGAATGGGTTTGTCTCCTAAAATGCTGAGAGTGGGGAGTCAATTGGGCCTGCGTAGAATCTCCACTTCTAGGACCATGTCAAGATTGTCTTACTCTGTGTGTGTGTGTGTGTGTGTGTGTTTTAACTTTGGACTACAATCTTCAGAGTTTCTGGCTTAAGAACAGTGCTGTAGCTGTATTTGTTATAAAGGATTTCTTCAGCCAGATGTTCTTCCTTCTCCTTCTTGGCTCCAGAATAATTAGTCCTCAGCCTTCCTGTGACACGGTAGCTATCTCTCTGGTAATGATTATCTCACTGTACTGCAGACTCATTAAAAAATGCAGCCGTGGCCAGTTAACTCAGAAAAAGAGGAAGAGAGAGAGAAAAAGAACGTCACCCCCGACCCCCACTGGGCTCCCCCCCACCCCACAACACACACACACACACACACACACACACACACACACACACATCAAATTTGACCTTGGCCTTTACTGACTGCTCCAAGTTAAAAAAAAAAAAAAGCCACAGCTGACTCACGTGTAAGAAAAACAAAAGAAGTTCATTCTTGCATGAGATCTTCTAAAGACCCAGGTCCCGGAGTTTTAAGGATGATTTAAAGGATTTTCAAGGATGATACTGACCACATTTGATTTTCTCCTTGGTGCTGACTTTGGAATTTTTTCTTGTTCCAAGAAGAAATCCCACTGCATCGTTTATGGTGTCCGTCAACAAATGTGGGTTGAGCACCTCCTGTGGGTGCCTGCAGAACCCAGGTCAGATGTTTGGGAATGACCGTCTACCTCCACTACTGACAGAAATAACCCAGTCCGTGTTTTCTTTGGTGACAGATAACGTGACTGGTGAGAGAAAAATCCTGATTGTGGTGCATCAAAACGTGGTCCCGCTCCGGACGAACCGCTTCCGTCCCACTTCTGGGCCTTGCAGCCTCGCCGTTGACTGGTGTCCTCACCATGTACATGTGGTTTCCCTGAGAGTTGGGGCCCTCCTGGGTCAGGTGTGGATCTTTCTCAGGGTTCCTTGGTGTCTTCACGGCACTTGGGCAGAGACAAGACCCCCAGGGAGTTGGGACTTACTCCATCCATTAGGGATGTCCTGAGCCCAGGGTGCTGCTGGACTGGCCCTGTGCACACGAGGTGGCCCCAGGCACACAGACACTGCTAGCCCTGATCAGCGGGGTCTTTTTCTCACCACAGGAACCCAGCTCGCTCTCTCAGAGTCAGTCCAGCTTCTCAGACGTATTTGAGAATATCAGACTGGATCCTGGTCCCTAATCAGAACAAGGGGTGGAGGCCCCCGAGGACCAGCATACACAGTTTAGGTGTCACACCACCCACGGCTGCCACCACACTCCCTCAGCTGGAAGAGTCTGGGGCCCATCCCTTCCGCCTGGACA
This sequence comes from Orcinus orca, assembly GCF_937001465.1. Lineage (NCBI taxonomy): Eukaryota > Metazoa > Chordata > Mammalia > Artiodactyla > Delphinidae > Orcinus > Orcinus orca. Next base: position 197,655,819 of record NC_064559.1, read on the forward strand.
GCCCATGGCGTTGGAACCCTGGACTCCTCCATCCCACCGGCATGGATGGCTGAGAATTGCCCTTGTCCATCTTGTTGATGACAAGACCTGTTGGTCAGAGGAATGGGACTTCACTGTGACCTGAGCCCCACTGGCTCAGCTGGGCCACATGGGGCCAGGGCTTTCTGAGACTAAGCACTCCCCTTCTAGGGATCAAGAACACAGCTGTTGGGCTTCCCTGGTGGCGCAGTGGTTGAGAGTCCGCCTGCCGATGCAGGGGACACGGGTTCGTGCCCCGGTCCGGGAAGATCCAACATGCCGTGGAGCGGCTGGGCCCGTGAGCCATGGCCGCTGAGGCTGCGCGTCCGGAGCCTGTGCTCTGCAACAGGAGAGGCCACAACAGTGAGAGGCCTGCATACCGCAAAAAAAAAAAAAAAAGAACACAACTGTTTTTAATTCTTTAAAAAAAAAGTTTTTATTATAAAGGCTCTAATAAGCTCATGACAGAAAATGTTAAAAATTCAGAAAAATAGAAAGAATAAAAATCGATTACTTCTAGGCCCACAGCCCCACCACCAAGAGACAAGGATCATTAGCATTTTGATGTACTGCCTTGTGATCTTTTTGCTCTGTGAAACATTTTTTAAAAACATAACTGGAGGGCTTCCCTGGTGGCACAGTGGTTAAGAATCCGCCTGCCAGTGCAGGGGACACGGGTTGGAGCCCTGGTCCGGGAAGATCCCACATGCCGCAGAGCACCTAGGCCCATGTGCCACAACTACTGAGCCTGCACCCTAGAGCCCGCGAGCCACGACTACTGAGCCCGCACGCCACAATACTGAAGCCCGTGGGCCTAGAGCCTGCGCTCCGCAACAAGAGAAGCCACCGCAATGAAGCCCGCGCACCGCAACAAAGAGTAGCCCCCGCTCGCCGCAACTAGAGAAAGCCCACGCGCAGCAATGAAGACCCAACACAGCCAAAAATAAAAAATAAAATAAAACATAACTGGAATCGTACTGTATATCCAGTGGTGTACTGTTAACCACCTCCCTGGAAAATAGAATCCCTTCGTTTGTAGCACTTTCCATTTCTGTGGTGGAAATACTCCCTCTGTGGCCCATTTCAGGCTCCCAGCATCACTGAACACAGAGCTGGGAAGAGATGCCAGTATGAACCGGCATCAGTACACCATATTATAATTTAAAATCGTATCTATTTGTTCTGATCTTGTAAACAATACACAGTCATTATTGAAAATTCATAAAACTTGAACATATAAAGAAAAAACTAAAATCATCCAGAATTGGACAACCACCACCCCACCCCCCCGGCTTAGAGACAGTCACTGTCACCATCCCAGTGTAAGTCCAGCAGTCCCCTCTGTACAGATGGAGACATAAACAAAATAACTGTCTTCAGAGTTGAAAAGCAATACGTGTCTGTGACAGAATATTGGGGAAATCCAGAAAAGTCTCTGGTATCTCACCTTTCAGAGATCACTAACCTGATCTAGCGTGGAGTCCTAACCACTGGAACGCCAGGGAATTCCCCGGTAGATGTTTATTAAATTAACTAACTGATTGGTTTGGAGTGGAGGCGAATATCTATTTTGGATTTACTTAGAACTTAAGGTTTTCATATTCTCTAGTGACATCCCACCTTTCCTTTTTAAATAATTATAGATTCACAGGCAGTTGCAGAAGTCATACCAAGGGCTCCCGTGTACCCCCACTCAGCTCCCCGCATGGCCATTGCCTTTGAGGTTAAGTCGGACTCCTTAACTGGGAGGACTTGGTCCTGCAGGGTGTAGCCTCTGGCAGCTTCCCCTCCAACCTCATTTCTTCCCTCCCAACCTCTACACCGACCCATTGTCCAAGGCCTGGCTACACTAAGCATCCTTTTGGTTCTTCAAAAGCATCCTCTCTCTTCTCCCTCTGGGACTTGACAGATGCTATCCCCTCTGCCGAGAACATTCTCTCCCCACTGACCCCACCCCTGTCTGATGTCACCTTCTCTGGGAAGCCAATTCTGGGTTCCCCTCTTTGTATTCCTCTATCTGTGTTTTCTCCATCACAGCATTTATCCCACTGGGTTGTCCATCTAGCTCTACCACTGTCCTGTTTCTTCTACTGGAATACCCTGTCCCATCCATCTGCAGGGCTGTCCCCCTTACTTCCTGCAGGCCTCTGCTGGAGTGGCACCTTTCATCCGATACTGTTGTCACCCCCCGCCGTCCTGATCACTGCATATCCCCCTCTCCCTAACTGTTCACTGCCCAACTGAATGTTTATATATTTATTTATTTACTTACTTACTTATTTAGTGGACTGTTACATCCAGATCCTCTGAGTGCTAATCTCAGTTCCACCACTTAATAGCTATGTGATTGTGGCAAGTACTTAAATGATTTGATCATGATGTATTGGTGTATTATTGCCTGTCTCCCACCAGAATGTAAGCCCTTTGAGAGCAGGGAATTTGTCAGTTTTGTCCCCTGATTTGCCTCAAGGCCCTTTTCATTCATCCAGCAAGTAGTTATTGAATGCCTGCAATACTCCAGGGCCTGTTCAGAAAGCTAGGGTTACAGCAGTGAAAAAACAACCAGGGGCTGCCTCGAGAAGTTTATGTTCTACTTGTTTACACAAGTAAACAATATAATTTAAAAATATATTATTTAAGACAGGAGTAAGTCTTATAGAAATAGAACAGGGTGCTACGATAGAGAGGCAGAGTAGCATGGCCTGGGGAATCAGGGAAGGCCTCTCAGAGGAGGTGACATTCAGGCTAAGGCCAGAATGATGTGAAGGTCAAATGTAAATTGTCCCAGGCTGGGGGGAATGGCCGGTGCATAGGCCCAGAGGGAGGACCAGCTTGCATATTTGAGGAGCAGAAAGACAGCCAGCATGGCTATAGTGTAGTGAACAAGGCGGGTGTGGGGGCATGAGCTGGAGTTGAGAGGCGGGCAGGGGCCAGATCAGGACTCTGTAGACTATCATGAAAGGATTGGTGTTCATCCTGGGGTGATGGGAGGCCTTTGGAGGCCTTTAAGCAGGTGAGTGACGTGATTGGTATATAGGACAGCAAGGCCACTCAGGGTACTATGTAGAGAATGGATTATAGGGCATCAGGAGAGTATTTTGTTGAATGAATGAATGAATGAATTTGGCCTGAGCTGAGCTCTTCGTGCACTCAGCGCAACCCCCTGTCCCCTGTGGTTAGAGACAGGCCAGATCATCCTTCTCTGATTAGAAGGCCGTTTCTTCTTGAGCTGAGAACTAACATGGGGCTCCCCAAATACCAGCCCAATAAAATACCATCTTGGGTTCTTCTGGGTAATAGGGACAATTACCCCAGCTGCCAAGTGGCACATGGAGTTGTTTAAAGGTAGTAGAAATTGCTAAGCCTGCTACCATCAAGGCCAGGCGCTGCCCCCGGCGATGTCCTCAGTTCTTGGCTTGTTGCCGTCCTCTTTGCCCACTGACATGGTCTGCGCTGATTACCTGAGCCAGGGAAATCTGCTACAAACAGATCTCCAACTTGGGTTCCTGGAGCAACCATTGGAGGCCAGTCTTGCTGGGTGACATTGGGCATGGTCTTAACCTCTCTGGGCCTCAATTTCTCCATCTGAAACACCCTGTGCGGGTGTACAGGAGAGAACACGGGGTTTAGAACCAAAGTCTGGTTTGACTTTCATCACATACTTACTGTGTAACTGTGGGGAAATCGCTTGGCCTCTCTGAAGCTTATAGTTAAAGGAGAGAATCATAACGCCTCACATCCTACTTAACCTTACATGGTAGTTGTAAGAATTAAATGGATTTAAAGTGCTCTGTAAACTGTTATGTGCTGTCCAGATGTTGGTTTGTGGCTTTTAACTACCTCAGAGTTATTTTGAAAAACTGATGCAATATTAGTTGTGGACAGATTTTTAAATAATCCCTCCACGGAGGTGATACTTTGAGAACAAAAGATTTTATTGCTCAGCTGGATGAGAACAAATTTGTGGACCAAAGTCAGTGTGGAGTATGGGTATTAGACTAGAAATCTCTTGGCGATAAGACGAGTGTTCGAAACAGAGATGGTGGCCAAGAGCTCTGGCTTTGGGCTCTGGTCTGCCATTTACTGGCATGTGACCCGGGCCCAGTTCTTCTCTGAGCCTGTTCCCCTCCGGTGTGAAAACTGGATGCTATGGTATCAGTAGTACCTGGCTCGTAGAGTTGGCTGGGACCATGCATGTTAAAAACTGTAGCCCCAGGGCCTGGCATCCAGCAATGGCTCAATAACGTTGCCTCTTACTATTATTTATACACCTTTGCTGTGTGCCAGGCACTGTGCTGAGCATCTTATTTACTTGTCTGTTGATTCTTTTTACGCATTTATTTCTTCACGGCCATGTCATTTATTGCTTACACAGCTCTTCCAGACACGTACTGTTATAGTCCATTTTTAGGCAAAGGAATCTCAGTGCAGAGAGTTTGAGTTGCCCAAGGTCCCACATCTATGAGTTGGAGGCACTTAGATTCACACCCTGTCTGTCTGGTCCTGAGCCTGCATTCGTATCCACAGTGCCCTATGGTCACGGCTGGTACCCTTCCCAGCACCCGCTCCCAGGGCCCTTGGATGCCTGACTTGGCTTGGTTTGTCACTTCCCCAATCCTCCCCACCCATCCCTTCCCTTCTTCCCCTTCTGCCCCTGGGAAGGAAAGAGAATAAAAGGAGGGACAGAGGAAGGGGAAGGAGACCTTGCTCCCTCCCTTCCTTCCTTTCACTGAAGTATAACATACATAGAGTACACAGATCGTAAGTGTACAGCTCAGTGAATTTTTAAAATATATTTATGCCCATGTAATCACCACCTGGGTCAAGATATAGAACATTTCCATCACCCAGAAGCCTTGCTGTCCCCCTTCTAAGCCAATATTCCCTCCCACTGGCAACCTCTCTTCTGACGCTTCTCACTATAGATTGGTTTGACCTATTCTTCAAGTTCATGTAAACGTAATCCTACAGTATATATTCTCTGGTGAATGACCATCTGCTTACCATTGAGATTCACTCATGTTGTGGTGAGCCAAACTTCATTCTTTTCATTGCTGTGTAATATTCCATGGTATAAATCTGCATAGGTTGTCCATTCTGCTGTGGGTAAATGTGTGGGTTGTTTCATTTGGGACTATTATGAGTGAAGCTCCTATGAGTGTTTGTGTCTTTTGGGAGACATAAACCTTCATTTCTCAGGAGTGGAGTTGCTGGGGTGTAGGGAAGACACATGTTTAAATTTAGTGGATAAAGTCAAACCATTTTTCACAGGGTTGTACCAATTTACACTCCCACCAGCAGTGTATGAAAGTTCTATTTGCTCCTTATTCTCTTAGGATTGTAGGTCTTTTTAATTTTAACCTTTCTGATAGGTGAATGGTAGTATCTCATTGGAGTTTTAATTTCCATGTCTCAGATGGCTAATTTACACTCCCACCAGCAGTGTATGGAAGTTCTATTTGTCCCTTATCTTCGTCAGCACTTGGTATTGTCAGTCTTTTAATTTTAGCCATTCTGATGGGTGAGTAGCCGTGTCTCATTGGGATTTTAATTTCTGTTTCTCTGATGCCCAGTGATGTTGAACACCTCTGCGTGTGCTTATTGGCCATTGGATATCTTTTGTGAAGTACCTATTCAAGTCTTTTGCCCATCTTAAATTTGCCTTGTTTCTTTTTCTTAGTGACTTGTAGGAGTTGTTTTTACACTATGGATACAAACCCTTTGTGATATACACATTGAAAATATCTCCCCCAGCCCCAGTCTCTTAAAGATAATGAATAGAAGTTTTTAATTTGAATGAGGGCTAATTTATCTACCTTTTCTTTTATGATGAGGTAGTTTTTTGTGTCCCGTTTAAGGAAGCTTTGCCTACCTGCTGAAAGCATTTTTCACTGGGATTTCTCCCTGCAGGGCTGGAAATGGCCACCGGGGACAGGTCGAGCCAGAGGCTGCCCCAGGTGGCCGAGCCAGGTGTGGAAGGGGAGCCGCATCTGCCCACAGGCCGGGAGCTGACCGAGACCAACCGTTTTGCCTATGCCGCCCTCTGTGGCATCTCCTTGTCCCAGCTCTTTCCAGAACCTGAGCAAAGGTGAGTGCTTTTCTCTCACAGAGGGATGGTCATGCTTCTTCAGGGAGATGATTCTTGGCAGCCAAGCAGCCTGCCAGGTGTTACTGGACACTACAAAGAGGAGAAAGCCATTGTCCTTGCCTTCAAGGAGCTCACAGTGTGGTAGGGGGCTAGGGCATCCCTCATTCAGTACCCACTTATTTATACCTTCACCAAGCATTTAAGGAGCACCTACAAGCATTTCACCAGGCACCGTTTGAAGTACATGGAAAGTGGACATGAGTAAGACAGACAAGGCCGGGGCTTCCCTGGTGGCGCAGTGGTTGAGAATCTGCCTGCTAATGTAAGGGACACGGGTTCGAGCCCTGGTCTGGGAGGATCCCACATGCCACGGAGCAGCTGGGCCTGCGCGCCACAACTCTTGAGCCTGCGCGTCTGGAGCTTGTGCTCTGCAACAAGAGAGGCTGGGATAGTGAGAGGCCCGCGCACCGCGATGAAGAGTGGCCCCCGCTCGCCACAACTAGAGAGAGCCCTCACACAGAAACGGTGACCCAACACAGCAAAAATAAATAAATTAATTAATAAACTCCTACCCCCAACATAAAAAAAAAAAAAAAGACAAACAAGGCCGACACTATCCCTGCCCTCAAGTAGGACACACCCTAATAGGGGGATAAGATATCTACATTCAGTGAGCACTTACTATGTGCTGAGTGTAGTACAAGGCCCCATGGAGAAAACAAGGAAAAGCAAGGCCTGGCTTCTACCCTCCTGGTGCTTACAATCTGGTGGGGGGCGGGCACCCAAATGAGTGATTTTAACAGTGGACAAGTGGGCTGAGTGCCACGATGCATCTCAGGTTCAGTGACACTCAGTATATGGAGTCGGAATAGTAGAGTGGCTAAGAGCTTGGGCTTGGCCTTCAAGCCCTTCAAGGATTTTGCAGGGAGAGAGTTTGGAGACCAGAGGAGGGAGTTGTTTGGAGAAACCAGGACAGTGACCCAGAGGTGGAGGGACACAGGTGAGCTGGAGGGACACACGCAGTTTTGCTCAGGGAGAATGCAGTTGACCTGGAGACAGCTTGGGTGCTGTGGATGGGGCAGAGGGAGGAGCTAACTCTGGCCCCAAAGGTCCAGATGGGGAGGGGTCCTGGGAGGACAGAGATATCATTCCTGAGACAGGGAGTGATGGGTTGGGGGCAGGAGATGGCATCTGCAGTGTTTTCAAGAACCGCAGCCCTCAACCCCAGCCATGGTCCCCAGGAGTAAATTTCCCCGTGCCTTGGGTCTTACCTGGGTTTTTGTTTGTTTTGCTTTTTTTCTTTGTCCCTCCCACTGGCCCAAACCTTGAGCGTTTTCATCTCCTTGGGGGTCACTTCCAGGAAGCCTTCCCAGACCCTCCTCAGCCCCCCAGACAGGAAGCTTCTCCACCTGTCTGTCCAGTGACCTGTCACCACAGCCACCATGCTGCACTGTAACTCTTCCCTGAAGGGCAGGAGCTGCCTCGTTCATCTCTGAGTTCCCAGTGCCTGGCACACAGCTTGGTGTAACACACGCCCTCGGTAAAGGTCTGTGAAAAGAAGGGATGGATGAATACTGACTTTCTTGGCACAGGAGACATTCCATGGGATTTGGACTTAGATCTGGGTTCAAGTCCTACCCCTGCCACTTTCCAGTTACATGTGGCCTTAGGCAGTTTATTTAACTTCCCTATGCATCAGTGTCTTCATCTGTAGAATAGGGCTAGTGATACCCACCTGCTAAGTGATTACAAGAATCAAATGAGATGATATAGTTAAAGCACATAGCATCGTGTTTGGCCCACAGTAGGTGCTCAATAAATGGCGGTGCTTGCTGAGTCTGTGACGTAATTTATTTGTTCAATTTCCTCATCTGTAAAATGAAGACAATCCTGGAACTTACCCCTACCATTCAGGGTACTTTGGGCTGCAAGTAACAGTACACTGTACTAAAAGAGATTTAAATAATAAAAGTTACAATGACCATCATCAAAAAATCTAGAAACAATAAATGCTGGAGAGGGTGTGGAGAAAAAGGAACCCTCCTGCACTGTTGGTGGGAATGTAAATTGATACAGCCACTATGGAGAACAGCATGGAGGTTCCTTAAAAAACTAAAAATAGAACTACCATACGACCCAGCAATCCCACTACTGGGCATATACCCTGAGAAAACCATAACTCAAAAAGATACATGTAGGGACTTCCCTGGTGGTGCAGTGGTTAAGAATCCGCCTGCCAATGCAGGGCACAACGGGTTCGAGCCCTGGTCCAGGAAGATCCCACATGCCGCGGAGCAACTAAGGCCGTGCGCCACAACTACTGAGCCTGCGCTCTAGAGCCTGCAAGCCACAGCTACTGAAACCAGCGCGCCTAGGGCCTGTGCTCCACAACAAAGACAAGCCACCGCGATGAGAAGCCCGTGCACCGCAACGAAGAGTAGACCCCGCTCACCGCAGCTAGAGAAAGCGTGTGCGCAGCAATGCAGACCCAACACAGCCAAAAATAAATAAATAAATAAATTTATTTTTAAAAAAAGATAATGTACCACAGTATTCATTGCAGCAGTATTTACAATACCCAGGACATGGAAGCAACCTAAATGTCCATCAACAGATGAATGGATAAAGAAGATGTGGCACATATATACAATGGAATATTACTCAGCCATAAAAAGGAATGAAATTGAATTATTTGTAGTGAGGTGGATGGACCTAGAATCTGTCACACAGAGTAAAGTAAGTCAGAAAGAGAAAAACAAATACCGTATGCTAACGCATATATATGGAATTTTAAAAAGCAGTACTGATGAACCTAGTGGCAGGGCAGGAATAAAGAGGCAGACATAGAGAACAGACTAGAGGGCACAGGGTGGGAAGGAGAAGCTGGGATGAAGTGAGAGAGTAGCATTGACATATATATACTACCAAATGTATAATGGATGGCTAGTGGGAAGCTGCTGCATAGCACAGGGAGATCAACACAAAGCTTTGTGATGACCTAGAGGGGTGGGATAGGGAGGGTGGGAAGGAGGTTCAAGAGGGAAGGGATATGGGGATATATGTATACATATAACTGATTCACTTTGTTGTACAGTAGAATTAACACAACATTGTAAAGCATTTATATTCCAATAAAGATGTGAAACAAATTTTAAAATCTAAAAATAAATAAACAATAAGAGATTTGTTTTTCTCACTTAACAAGAAATCAGAAGGAAGAGAGTTCCAGCATTGATACAGCACCTCAAAAAGCCTTTGGGTTGGCTTTTGTGCAGTTCTCTTAGCCTCCCCCTCCTGATCATAAAATGGCTGCTGTAGTGCCATACATCACAGAACAAGACCCAAGGCCAAGGAACGAACGCCCAAGGAAGAGGAGGACAGGGATTCTCTTCAAGTCTCTCATCAGGGAGGAACTCTTTCCCGGGATACCCTGAGAAGGCTTTCCCTTTTGTGTCATTGGCTAGGTCTAGTCAAATGCCCTCGCCTCACCTGCAAGGGAGGCAGGGGAAAAAATAAAGGCACTTGACATACTCTGTCTCCGTCATGGGAGGGGGCTTCTACTGGTCAGGAAGAAGAGGCTGGGGAATCACTGCTGCTGAGAAATGGCCATCCATCAGAGAGGGTGGTCTTGAGGAAGGAACGTGTTGATGGCCCCTGCAGAGCCCGGCACAGAGCTACTGCCAAACAAACGTTGGATGTTCTCATTATTAATAATGAAACCACGTTCTCTATCTAGAGGTTAGAATATATCTCGTTGGATGTTCTGTTCCCAAGCAAGCCAGGGTCCCATCTCCTGCAAGGGTCCAACTCTCTCCCTGCTCTAGCCCATACCTGTGCCATGCATGGGAAGCTCTGTCTTTCCAGAAGCTTCTCAGATCTGATAAATCCCTACCTGATAAGCTGGTAGATAGGTGGGGGAAGAGTTCTGCATACTTTGTTCACATAAACAAATATTTATGAACCTGAACTGTGTGCCAGGCCTGTGCTGGGCACCGCCTGGGAGGGCACGTGGAGAAGTTGTTCTGTGTCCCCCACAAAATCCAAGTATGGTCTTAAGCACATGTGGCTGAGCTGGAAGCATCTGCCTTGGGAGCAGTTTCCTTCCTGTAAGTTACAATGCTCTATGCCACCTCTTTCCGCTTGGTTGATCTCAGTCTTCTTAAGGCCCAAAACACATTTTAAAACCAACCTCAATCTGGGTTGTAAATCCCAGATATGCTGTTTGGTTTCAGTAATCTTTAGAAAACATTCTGTGTTTATGTCCACATGGGGCATAAAAGCAATTCTTTAAAATATCTCTCTTCCATGCTGTAAGCGTCACAGACGCTCTTCCTTACAATGAACTCTGTTTATTAAACATGGAGATATTAATGGTGTAGAGCAGGGGTCAGTAAGCTTTGTCCGTGAAGGTCTAGATATTTTAGGCTTGCAAACCCTGTGGTCTCTGTTGCAGTCACCCAGCTTTGCTGTTGCATGTAGGCTAAAAGCAGCCGGGAGACAGCATGTAAAGGAATGTGCGTGCTGTGTTCCAATAAAACTTAGTTTCAAAAAAAAAAAAAGGGGCTGCAGCCCCCTGGTGTAGTTTTCCAGCCCCTAGTGAATAGGAGGAGCTTTGGACTAGGAGTCGGGAACCTGGATTCCAGATGAGGCTTTGCCCTTTCCCAGCCAGGAGACCCTTGATATGGTGTTTAACCTCCATAGCCCAGGGGCTCCATCTCAAGACATGGCAAGGATGAGAGGGGAGGGATGCACCAGCCTAGCCGGTGCCCAGCACTCGGTGGGTGCCAAGGAATGTGATTGCTGGAGAGGGACGATCTCTGCAGTGGTGAAGCGTGGCCTCTGGAGTCAGAGAGAACCCTGGACCCTGGAGCTGTCACTTAACCTCTCTGGGGAATACCCTGGCAGTCCAGTGGTTAGGACTCCGCGATTTCACTGCTGAGTGACCTAAGATCCCACAAGCCATGTGGCATGGCCAAAAAACACAAAGCAAACTAACAAAAAAACACCTTTCTGGTTCCGGGTGTCTTTATCTCTAGAATGGGGGTAAAAATAGTACCTCCCTCCCTCATGGGGCTGTAATGAGAAGTAAATGAGTCCGTGTGTATGAAGCACTGAGTACAGGGACTGACAGATAGTTGCTCTGTGATCACCATTTATTATCGTCATTGCTACTGATTTTTATGTGCTTCAACTAGATCACCAGTCACGTTAGAAGCATTTACCAAGGCCCTGCCGTTCTACAGTGCTATTTCTTATTTCATAGATTGCTGTCCTGGCACTTTACATATATATTTATTGATTCATTTGTTCACTTAAAGAAACACCTCTATAGGGCTTTATATGGGCCAGGTTTTGCTCTAAGCACATGACAAATGTTAACTTAGCTTTCAACAACCCTATGCAATAGGTTTCATCGTTATCGCCACCGTTTTACAGATAAAAAAACAGAGGCACAGAGAGGCTAAGTAACTTGTCCAAGATCACACAGCTTGTGGCACAGCTGGGATTTGAGCTGGAGTTCGTGCTCTTCACCCCTCCACTCTTGTTATGAGATGCTTCTCTACATCCAGGACTTCCTTCATGGACACGGGGCCAGGCCGTGCCGCTGCCCTCGGCACTACGTATATGTTTACCCCGAAGTAATGCTCAATTCACTTAGTCATCCCTCCCTGCATATACACTCACACATCATCCCAGGGTAATCCCAGTAATTGTAGCGGGGTAAATTACAGTAATTGTTACAGCAGTAGCTAACATTTATTGAGGGTTATCAGGCACTATTATCATGTCAGTTAATCTTTCCAGACAATCTATGAGACAGGCCCTATTATCATCCTCATTTTACAGCAGAGGAGAGTAAAACTAAGAGAGGTGAAGTAGGGCATGAAGCCAGTAACCGAGGGAGCCAGGACTCCCCCGAGGGGTCAGACATTAGAGCCCGGCTCAACCCTCTTCTCCACTGCCTCTCTTGGTCACCTTGTAAATAAAATAGTGATGCTAACTAACATTAGTTGAGTATCTACTGCATGCCAAGCCCTGCTCGGGCTGCTTTACATGTATCATCTCATTTAATCCTCAAACAATTTTATGAAGTTGGTTTCTTAGACCCATTTGCAGATAAGGAAACTGAGGCACAGAGAGGTTGAGTTACTCGCTCAGATGTCCTTCAGGAGTGAAGGACTTTCCTGGGACTTCCCTGGCGCTCCAGTGTTTAAGACTCCACGCTTCTATGGCAGGGGGTGCAGGTTTGATCCCTGGTCAGGGAACTAAGATCCCTCATGCCCCGTGGCATGGCCAAAAAAAAAAAAAAAGGAGTGAAGGACGTTCCCCCAGCTACTGAGAGGGCTTTCCGGCACAGCCTGGGTCTGCCTCAGCTGAAGAGAGCCACTTCACCCAAGGTTCTGCCGCCTTCCTGGGGCAGCCTTTGTCTGATGACTGTCTGAAATAAGGGTATAAAGGCCCAGCCCTGTTGCCCCACTGGGGGCAGTTCTCAAGCGTCACCCCATCTTCAGATCTCCCCACAGGGTCAGCTGAGGCTTCTGTTGCGACTGGATCTCCCTGCCCAGTCCTCCATCCTCCCTGCCCATTCACAGACGTTGACCCCAACAGAATCCCCAGTAATCATTTCAGAGCTGCTTCCCGGGGACCTGGACCCAAACAGTGGTAGGGCCAGGATTTGAACCCGAGTCCTGCACTGCTCCTGTCACAGGCCCGGCCTGCAGAGATCTCTCTACTTGGGCTTTGGCAGCAGCAGCTCTAAAGAATGGGTTGGGTGGGCTGCCTGGGATCCACGGGAACCGGAGCCGGGCGGTGCAAGCGGGGAGCTTCCTGAGGTCGCCCTCTCTACCAGGGAGCTCTGCTTGTCTCTGGGAAGCCTCTTCTCTGCACTGGCCTAATCCCCTCTGATCTGATTCCCTTTCCCGCATCCCAGTGGTGGCTTGGAATCAAAGCCTTGTGTGGACTCTTCTGGGGTCCCCAAGATGCCATGTGTTTCCTGTAGCTCCTGGGGTCCCTTCTCTCCTGGAGCACCCCATCCATCCCCCACCCAGGGACCCCCTCAAATGACTGCTGTGGACAGAGCCCCCATGGCGGCGGTGGGCGCGGCTGGAGGACAGACTTCTCTGCACTTTACCCACTTCTGCAGCAGCCAGCGTGTCTCCAGAAAGCATGTCCGTGGCCGTTCCCACAGCAGCCAGTCTCCATGTGTGGGAACCTTTTCTGGTCACTGCCTCTCACCTCACAGGTGGATTTGGGGCTCCGTCTCGACTCATCAGGGCTTGATTCCTGCCTCTGTCCTAGCATATCCCACGGCCCTGGATCAGTTAGTTCCGTCCAAGTCTCCACCCCGCTGCGAGCTTCTCATCCAAGGCCCATCTTGCTCATTTTTGATTCCACAGCCCCAGGGCAGGCCGGCCTCAGGGCGTGTGGTCAGTAACTGCTCGTTAGCCCCGTTTGTGTGGTTTATCAGTCCTGTGGTCAAAGTTTTGGTGGAGGAAGAAGCCCAAGTCCACACACCTGAAATCAGGTTTTGGCTCTTCTGTATTCCCTGGGCCACAGTCGCCATGGTTTTTTGTAAGTGCCAGGTCTTCACATCCTTGCACACAGCTCATATCGTGAGATGCACAGTCCAGGATCTCAGCTGCGTCTGTCTTTCAGATCCTTCTGCATGGACTTTGTGGCTGGCCTGGTGAAGTGGCTGGACTTGTCCGAAGCTGTCTTGCCAACCATGACTGCTTTTGCCAGCGGCCTGGGAGGCGAAGGAGCAGACACGTTTGCTCAGATTTTATTGAAGGACCCCATCTTGAAGGACAACCCACTGGTGATCACTCAGGTACACCCACCGCCCAGGTGGTGGCTGCCAGGGAAAGTAGAACAGAGAATTTCCTCTCAAAGTCAGCCTGAATATCGCTTCTAGTGGCGTGGGGGGAATTGAAAGATTAAATATTGCATCATAATTTCATATGATGATGACGATCATAGCTAATGTTGAATTATCATTATTGAATATTTACTATCGATTTATTACTTAAACAGTACTTATTATATGCTAATACCTTACTAATATGAACTCATTTAATTCTCAAAGCAATTTTATTAGGTAGGATGATAAATGGAGGCACAGAGATGTTAGGTAACTTGCTCAAGGTCACACAGCTGATTTGAACCTTGGCAGTCTTACTCCAGAGCCCGTGCTCCTGACTGCTAAGCTGTGGTGCCTCCTTTTGGAAGTAGCAGCTTTGCTGTGTGCCCTTGGGCATGTCACTCACCTGCTCTGTATGCATTTGAAGCAGGCAGAAGCTTGACACAGGCTATCGGTGGGTCAAGAGAGCAGATTTAAAACAGCCCTTCCCCTCCTTCATCTGACTCCCTGAAATTCTCACGCATTTATTCAGTTATCTGCTTACTTGTTTGTCTGGCTCGCCCCTCGAATGTACGGCGGAGGTATTTTGTCTGCCTTGTTCTCCCACTTATTAAGGGTCAATAAACATTTGTCAAGTGAGCAGGCTGGTTACAAATCAACCTATTGCTAATTCCTGTTACTCTTCCCTCAGGACCTTCTGAGCTTCTCACTCAAGGATGGTGAGTTGATTTCATAAGTTGTGGGGCACGTATCTGCACCTCAGCCAGTGAAGCCAGTGGTAGGTGTTGCCCCTGCGGTCCCGTCCCCAGTGGCCTTTTTGGTGCAAGAAAGGAAAGGGGGCTTCCCTGGTGGCGCAGTGGTTGAGAGTCCGCCTGCCGATGCAGGGAGCACGGGTTCGTGCCCCGGTCCGGGAAGATCCCACATGCCGCGGAGCGGCTGGGCCCGTGAGCCATGGCCGCTGAGCCTGCGCGTCCGGAGCCTGTGCTCCGCAACGGGAGGGGCCACAACAGTGAGAGGCCCACATACCGCAAAAATAAATAAATAAATAAATAAAAAGAAAGGAAAGGGAAGCCAGTAGAGCTGGGGAGCTGGAAGCTCTCCATTCATGCCAAGCGCCGGGTGGTGCTTCTTAGCGGTTCTGTTGATTCCACACAGTGCCCTGTGGTTCCCCCTTCTGAGTGGCTCTGAAGTCTGGCTCCTGCCTTCTGAGGTCTGTTCTGCTGGCAAACAGAAGGAGCACAGAATTGAAAATGAAATCCCAACCACGTCTACACTGTGTAGGAAGGGAAGTCTCACCCACTCCCCACCGGAACCCAGGCTTGTGCGGGACTGGAGGGGTAAGAAGAGGAGGAAGAACAGAATGTCAGGAGCAGAAACAGCGTGTGCAGGAGGCCTGGCTGGAAAGAATGCTCGGAGGAGGGTCACGGGGGCCGGAGCTGAGCGGGTTCTCCACCTACACGAGATCCCAGGCTGTTCCCGTGGAGTTTATAGTCTGAGAAGTGCAGCTCTAAGGCTCAAACCCCACTATATATTTTTGGCCCTAGTCTAGCCGCGCAGAATGCTTTCACTCCATATCTCAGAGCCAGAGGAGAGCCCAAGGGTGATCTGGCCCAGTCCCTGCTTTCAGGCGGGCACGACCTGAAGTAACACTTCTCTTTGGCCGGTGAGGCCACGTGGCTGAGTTGTGGTCTGAGGATGTGGTGCAGTTGGTCTGAAAATCCTCAGCTGTATCACTTGTGTTTTTTCCAAACGGAAGTAAGGGAAGAATAACAATATCCGATCGTCCTGGACACTGTTGGAGTGAGGGGTGGGTTTGTGCGGAGGTCTGAGGCTCAGGAAAGGAAGGCAGCCCATCAGCACACACACCCTCACGTGATAATCACGGGAACAGCAAAGCACCAGTTCTTGAGCGCTTGCTGGGTGCCCAGCGTGCCGCCAAGGGCTGTACAGGCACGGAGCCCTCTCAGCCCCCTGAGGGGTGTTGGAGGTCGTTGTTCCCATTTTGCAGGTCAAGGTCATCTTGGATGGGACGCCCATATTTCCAGGTGGAGAGGTTGAGGCCAGAGAGGGGATGGGGCTTTCCCGGAAGCACACAGTGGCAGAGGTGGCCTGGTGGTCAGAACCAGGTCTCCAGCCTCCAGGGCCAGCGCTCTGCCCCACGGCCTTGTCACGGGGGAGAAGAAGCTGCCCCAGCACTCCTGTGTCAGCCTTAAAAAAAAAAAAAAAAAAGAAAGGAAAGGGAAGCCAGTAGAGCTGGGCCACAAGCCCAGCGAGCCACGTTCATTCTAGCCTGCTTCCTGCCGCCGCCTGCCAATCACAAGACCTCCTGAGCTCCCAGGAGCACCCAGGACACTTTAACTTACCCCCTTTGCTGTGGGTGACCTTGGCCTGGCTCTCACAGAATAATTGGAGCGGGTTTGAAACAGCCTGTCTAATGTCATCACCTGGTACTTCATTCCCTCCCAGGGGTGTTCTCATAGGCAGCCTCTAAACCGGCATTGCCTTTGAAATGTCTCTTGAGAATAACCACCACTTATGAAGCACCTGTTAACGCTGGTCATGGTACCTGACCCTTGTCAGGCATCGTTTCACATCATCCTCATAGCTATCCTTTCATGTAGACACTCCCACTTTCCAGACGAGCAAACTGAGGCCCAGAGAGGTGAAGTAACTGGCCTAAGCTGGTAAGTGGCAGAGCTGGACATTCTAAAACAAGTGCTATTAACAAAAACCTTAGCAGACTTTACCCACAGGGGTTGAGGACTGTGGCAGCATCTCCACGGGAATATAGTAGTACCTCGTAGCTAAAGAATACCAGTCTCTGACAACATCTGGGGGGTGCCTTTGGTTTATCTCAAAGCCCCACCAGATGCCGGCATCTACGAACAGGAGGAGCTTCACTGGCACGCCGGGACCCCAGTGGGAGTGGGTGCTAGGGCTCAAAAGTTCCCCAGAGGTCAGAGGTAGGTGGCTCCTCAAACCATCTAGACGACCCTCTCATCAGACGCAGACCTCGGAGATATTGCGGGTTCCGTTCCAGACCACCGCAGTAAAGCCAGTCACGTGAATATTTTTGGTTTCTCAGGGCATATAAAAGTTATATTTACACTATACTGTAGTCTATTAAGTGTACAGTAACGCCGTGTCTAAAAAAACAATGGACATACCTTAATTTAAAAATGCTGTTGGAAAAATGGCACTGATGGACCTGCTGGATGCAGGGTTGCCACAGACAAGGCAAAGAGCAGTAAAACGAGGTCCGCCTGTAGATGAGAAAAGGAGGCCCCGAGTGGGAATGGCTGCAGTTGTCATATCCAACTCTGTCCTTATGAATGAAGAACCAGGGACCAAGAACTGGGTGCATCTGGGGATCAGGCTGCCCGGTGTTAAGATTCAAGCTCTACTTTGGCAAGGTCCTGAATGTCTCTGTGTCTCGGTTTTCTCAGGTGTTAAATGGGAACAAACAGTACTTTTTACCTTATAGGGCAGCGGTGAGGATTAAATGAAATAACCCAGGTAAAGCGCTCAGAACAGAGCTGGCATGCAGGAAGCAGGCCATGAGTGCCACTGGGGCACGGTGGTGGTGGTGGTGAAATGGGAAAGCCCTGGGAACCAGAAAACCTGGACTGTCATCCTGTCTCTCAGACTCTCATTGTGTGACCTTGATCAAGTCACTTAACTTCTCTGAACTTCAATTTCAAATACAAATGAGAGGCAAGAGCCAGATGCTACTTCATAGCAAAACAAAACTGTCTTTGGTCCTAAGAACACAGTCAAGGATCTTGTAAGGAGAAGGTCAGTGTCATAGTTGGGCCGGTTGTTCAAGGCCTTTCCCATAAGCTCCATGAGAGTAGGGCCCTTGTCTGGCTTGTTCACCATCATATCCCAGTGTCTGCAACACTGATGGACACGTGGTGGGCATTTAGTACTTGTTGGGTGAATGGATGGATGGATGAAGGGATGGAGGAATGGATGAAGGGATGGAGGGACAGATGGATTAATGGATAGAAGGTTGGATGGATAGAAAGAAGGATGGATGTCCTTTCCTTAGAGCACAAGCTCAGATACTAGCAAGGTGGTTTGTCTGAACTTGAGGGTTAAAACATCTTTTTTCTACAGAGACTGATGGGGTAGGACACACAGCACAGAAGGCTCTCTGTGCTACTGCATTTCTCTCTGGGTGTGACACAGGGTGATTAATCATGGAATCAGCCCAAGACATCAACACAAAAAGCCGCACGTCTCTGAACTTCCTGGAAGGTTGACCCATACTGACAATATTGGGATCTTAGTCACAAAACAATGCCATCTTGGCAGCTGGGTGGAATTTTTTATGCATGCTAATCATTTCCTTCTCATCCAGTAACAACCCATGAAGCTTCTTGCCCACACAACTGGAAAAAATAAGCCTTTTATATGTTGAAGGTTAAACTACATCTGAGCCAACTCGAGACTGGGTTTCACAACTGTGGCACTATTGACATTTGGGACTGGATAATTCTTTGTTGTGGGACCACCCCGTGCCATGTAGGAGATTTAGCTGAATCCCTGGCCTCTACTCACTAGATGCCAGTAGCACTTCCTGAGTTGTGATAACCAGAAATGTCTCCATGCTTTGCCAGATATCCTCGGGGGGCAAAAACATCCCTGGTTGAGAACCATGGGTTCAGGACCCCAAATTTGGCCGTCTCAGGTGGGGCTGGTTTATTTGTAGTTGGTAATCTTTATAAGTTACCTAGTTGCTCTCCTAGGTCCTGTACACAGATGGTGAATTATTGCATCGTATATAATCCTCAAATCAACTGCTAGAGTAGATACTATTATCCCCACTGGTAGGAAATTAGGCTCAGGAGGTTAAGTAACCCGAGGTGGCATTTCCAAGTAAGTTTCAAATTCCATTTAAAGCAGTGAGTCTCATGGTGAACGTGTGCAGGACACTTAGGCTGAAGCATGGTTCTTGCCCTCTGTACTCTGAATCCAAAGATAACATTGACTCCAGGCCATGGAACCCGACGACATGCAGCCACATGAGATATAACAACCTTCACCGCAAACTTGGCTCTACTTTCTGACCTGGTCTTTATTACTGAGTTGCAAACCCTACCTCCCCAATGAATCAGAAAGGTTTGAGAGGTTGGTCGTTGGTCGTGGTGGAACGCGTTGTCAGCTGGCGGCTAGGTTCTTCATCAGGATCCTCAAGGTTCGTAAAGCTTGCTGTCAGTATTGAAGCTGGCTGTTCATTCAGCAAATGAGAACGGAGCCCGCGCTGTGTGTGCCAGGCCGTCTGCTAGGCGCTGGGAGTAGTTCTAACCAGGGCCGATGCCCATTGAGTGCCTACTGTGTGCAGGCCCTGAGAAAAATGCTTTACAATTTGTTTAAACCCCTCAACAGCCCTGGGAGGTAGATGCTATTCCTGTCCCTCATTTTACAAAAGAGGCAGCTGCGGCCCAGAAAGTGAAATCACCTGCCCGAGGTCACACAGCAAGGATTCAGACCCAGGCAGTGTGGTTCCAGAGTTCATGCTTAACTGCTGTTCTGCTTCCTACATGGAGATAAAATGATAAAATCCTCATCCTTACAGCTGACTTTAAGGGGATTTGATGAGGCCAGAATGAAGCGTGGGCACCCCATGTGGTAGAGGCCGGAGGAGGCCAATCTTGCCAGCAGCTGAGAGGGTGGAGCTGGAGGAGGGCCTCAGATGGGCCCCCTTTGCTCCCATGACCACCGGCCTTGAAGTAAGCTCATTGCCACGTTGAACACCCCTAACTGTCCCCCCAAAATGAGCTGTGAAGAGAAAAGGCAGGAGTCATACCTGAAACCATCTGAGTTCGAGTCCTGCCCTGAGACAGGGTGCATCTTAGAAGTCCTGTCCCTTGGGACTTCCCTGGTGGAGCAGTGGTTAAGAATCCAACTGCCATTGCAGGGGACACGGGTTTGATCCCTGGTCCAAGAAGATCCCACAGGCCGCAGAGCGACTAATCCCGTGCACTACAACTACTGAGCCTGTGCTCTAGAGCCCGCGAGCCACAACTACTGAGCCCACATGCCACAACTACTGAAGTCCGCATGCCTAGAGCCCGTGCTCCGAAACAAGAGAAGCCACCACAATGAGAAGTATGCACATTGTGACAAAGAGTAGCCCCCGCTCACCACCACTAGAGAAAGCCCACGCGCAGCAACGAAGACCCAATGCAGCCAAAAATTAATTAATTAAATTTAAAAAGAAAAAAAAAGTCCCGTGCCTCCAGCCACACTCTGCCCACCAAAGTGAAGACCCTGGGAAGACTTGTAAGTCAGCCCAGTGCCCATGGGGGAGATGGGGGGAGGACCGTGGGACTAGAGTAAGGTGTGGTTTCCTTTATATGAAAAAAAAAATTCATTGAGGGTGAAATTGGGTATAAATATTCTAAATGTTACATAAAATGTACAATTAGAAAAGTTGGGGGAATTCCCTTGTTGTTCAGTGGTTAAGACTCGGTGCTTTCAGTGCCAGGTCCTGGGTTCAGTCCCTGGTCGGGAAACTAAGATCCCACAAGGCACGCAGCACGGCCAAAAAAAAAAGTCGGTCCATCGAGGGATGGCAGTGCAGTAGGCTGGGTAATCAGTTGAATGAATATGGCCTGAGAGTGTCCTCGGACCGCAGGGAAAGGCGAGACGAAGGTTCCCCGTGCTGACACAGCAGCAGCAGCTCACAGCCTCACCCCAGCAGCCCTGGCTTCTTAGCATCTAAGGATAGAGCAAATTTGACAATTTACCGTAAAAAGAGTACTATTAGCCACCCTTTCTTGATCACTTACTGCATCCCAGGTGCTGGCCAGTCTCATCACATGCATCTTCTCACTGTATCTCAACAAACGCCAGATTAAAAGGGTATTCTTACCCCCATTGTACAGATGAGGAGACTGAGGTTCAGAGAGGTCAAGAAACTTGCCTGAAGCCATTCAGCTAGTAGGTAGTCAGATGAAAATTCAAACCCCAGTCTGTGTCCCAACAAAGGCTGAAGTTTCTGCCTCTGAATTCCTTTTTCCTTTGGTCTGGAGGGCAGTCCCCAAAGGGAAGGGATTGGCCGTGATCTCTTCCCAAAGGTCTGGGATTCTGCTGCTCTCCGAGGAGAGGCAAGCTCAACCCCAGGCAGGTCATTCTGGCTCCCGAACTCAGATCCATAGGGAGAACAGAGGCTGGTTCAGTGCCTGGCAATGGAGGTTGTACTGCTCCCTGAGGAGGTGCATTTGGAAATGCAGGGTAGGTGGTGGTTTTTGTCACAGCGCCTGGGGTGCACCTGGCGTTTAGCTCCAAGGACGCTGTTCATCCTTTAATGCACAGCACAGTGTTGGATGGTGAAGTGCAAAGTGCATCAACTTCTCTATTGAGATGCTGGTGAGAAAAGGAGCCCAGAAGTGTTTGTTCTGCCCCCGGGTCTGTCCAAACACACTGGGTGACTTTGGACATGTCCCTTGCTCTTCCTAGGCCAGAAGGACCAGTTGGGCTCCAAGGGTGGAGTCTGGGTGGGTGCTGGGGCTGCCCAGCAGTTGGAGGCTGGCATACTCCTGCCCCCTGGGGGCAGAACCAAGATCCCTGAGCCCGCCCCCCACCAAGATTTTCCAAAGAACAGGCTGCCGGGTGATGGGTCCTGTGTGTGCACCTTTGGCCCATGGCCTAGGGCTATGCCTGGGATTGTGGGTGCACCCCACATATCCCATGCACCCAGAAGGTAGGACTCACAGCTGACCACATGGGAGTGACCTGGAATCCCAAAACTTCACTCGAGTAGATTTGCCTTATTCTAGTCTTTTTTTTTTTGGCTACACTGCTCAGCTTGTGGGATTTTAGTTCCCGGACCAGTGATCGAACCTGGGCCCTCCACAATGAGAGCTCGGAGTCCTAACCACTGGACCTCCAGGGAATTCCCTCAAGTAGATTTGCCTTTAAAAGGCAGCCACAGTGAAATGAACAGAAACTTTGGCATCTTGGGTTTTAAGCCAAATTCCACGGCTCCCTCAGCTGTGTGATTTAGAACAGCGGTCCCCAACCTTTTTGGCACCAGGGACCGGTTTCGTGGAAGACAGTTTTTCTGCAGACTCGGGTGGGGGAGATGGTTCAGGCGGTGATGCTAACGACAGGGAGCGATGGGAGCAGCCAATGAAGCTTCGCCCCTCGCCCACAGCTCACCTCCTGCTGTGCGGCCCGGTTCCTAACAGGCCACGGACCGGTACCGGTCTGTGGACTGGGGGCTGGGGACCCCTGATTTAGGAAGTTTCTTAGCCTTTCTGCACCCGTTCTTACCAGCTTCCCAGGACCACTGGGAAGATTAGCAATCAGGAATGCAAGCTTCTTGAGTGGTGCCCAGCATTTGTTAGGAGCACCGAGGATGCTGGTTTCCTTTCCTGCAGAGGTAGCAGGAGGAGGAGTCATCTTGATTACACCACTTCCTCCAGGCGTGAATGCACCCAGACCTCCTCAGATCAGGAGCTTGCTAGTTAGAACAAGTGCAAAGGCCCTGGGGCAGGAATGAGCTTGGCTTCTTGGTGGGAAAAATACTGGTGGAAACAGGGACCAGTAGAAAGTGAGATGGTAGAGAGTGGCAGGAAGGGGTTAGAAAATGTACAGTCTTGCAGACCATGGGAAGAAATGTGGATTTCATTCTAAGTGCATTGGGGAGTTTTAAGTTGGGGAAGAGACCCCAGTTAGATTTATGACTTCACCCTTCAAGCTGCCGTGTGGCAAATAGAGTGTGGGGCAGGAGGAACCAGGGCAACAGCTGGTCCTTGAAGAGCGATGGCAGTCACAGTGGCCGTGCAGCAGAGATGGGGAGCTGTGGTCAGACTCAGGATACATTTTGGAGGTGCAGCTGTCACCGATTGGCTGTCTGAGGGGGGGCAATGAGAAAAATCAAGAACGATGCCCAGGCTTTTGGCCTGAACCCCAAGTTGGGCTTTTTATTGAGACAGGATGGATTGGCCCTGGAGGAGTGAGTTGGCTACCTGGCAAATTGTCCTGGGTAGCCCAGGACTCCTGCCCCTCCTCCGCCACTTACCACCTGCCTTAAATAGAACCTCAGCTCCAAGTCCAGCAGCCTGGCTGTCAAGGTCCTTGAAATGACCCTTACACGAAGCTGACATCCCAGAGTCCCGTGCCTGAGAATACCTTGGGAGGTTTTAATCACCTGTGCACCTGGCAGTCTGTATTCCAGAAACTGAATCACGGCAGCCTTGACCAGTGGAGTATGAATTAGTGGCTGATGATAGCTGCCATCAGTTATCACCACAGCCAAGGCTTGTCAATTGCCACAGGTCGATTACGGCCTACGCGCAATAGTCTGTGAGCCTAGGAGGGAGCTCCTTTATTTGTGGGACATTAGCTGATCAATAACCCCAAGACGTGGCCTGTGGTGTCTGTTTCCCGACACACAGGTCCTCATCCAGGGAGGCGGCCGAGGGCAGCTGGGCAAGTGCTGCCAGACCACGGCTCGCTCTAAGGACCCTAGTTAGAGGAAGGAACTGGTTTATTTTGCAGAAGCTGAGGTTATCGTAGCTACTACGACCTTAGTATAAAATTACCATGCAGCATTGCAGACACCCAGCAGAGGAGGCCGGTTCTGCATCATTCATTAAGGACCCGTCATGGACCCAGAGTCCTCTCCTCAAAACTTTGTGAGGGCTTCCCTGGTGGCGCAGTGGTTGAGAGTCCGCCTGCCGATGCAGGGGATACGGGTTCGTGCCCCGGTCCGGGAAGATCCCACGTGCCACGGAGCGGCTGGGCCCGTGAGCCATGGCCGCTGAGCCTGCACGTCCGGAGCCTGTGCTCCGCAATGGGAGAGGCCACAGCAGTGAGAGGCCCACATACCGCAAAAAACAAAACAAAAAAAACTTTGTGAGATGACTGTTACTATTTCCACTTCCACCTGAGCGAGGATGAGCTTTGCCCAAGGTTAGACACAATAGTATCCGTACCCAGGTCTGTCAGGTCATCAATTGAACATTTATTCTTTGTGCCGAGCGCTCTCCTAAGGACTGGAGATAAAGCAGTGCAGAGTTTATACTTATAAAGTTTATACTTCACGGGGAGAGACAAACGAGAGTAAATGGATATGATGTCAGAGCAGGGCAAGCTCTGTGTGGAACAAAATGCAGGGTGAAGGGGTAGAGTAATGGGGGCCGGGGGTCAGGAAGGCCTCTGTGAGCGGGAGGCGTCTGAACAGAGGGGGAGGAGCCTCCCAAGAAGATCTGGGGAATGAGCCTTCCCGGTGGTGGAAACAAAACATGTGCAAAGGCTCCGCAGCAGGAACATTCTAGAAGGTGAGGTCGTGGAGTTGGCCAGGGGCCTTGTATGTCATGATGGAGTTGGATTTGCTTCTGATCGTGATATCACGTCCTTAACAGCTTTGGGATGTGAAAATTTGATCTTTGCTGATTTGGTGAAACACGCCACCTTTCTTCTGATCCATATGGGTAACAGTTGCACACTGTTCCGCCCCAGAAGCTGTCTTCTTGTTCAGCTGACCGGTTCTCGGGGCTGTGCACTTCGGATGTATCTGGGGTTTGGGTTTCATCCGTTGCGCTGCTGTTAACATCTCTGTGCTTGGAAGCTGAACTAACCCCGTGCTCTTTCTCTCTTTCCAGGGCGCTATGATGCTCGGGCCCGAGTCCTCATTTGCCACATGACCTCCCTCCTCCAAGTGCCCTTGGAGGAGCTGGACCTCCTCGAAGAGACGTTCCTCGAGAGCCTGAAGGAAACCAAAGAGGAGGAATCTGAGTAAGTGTGCCCTGCGACCCTGGCCACCCTGCCAGGAATCAAGGACTTCCACTCTTCAGATAACAGCATCCTGTGTGTCCCCTCGCCCCATTAAGAGATGGTGCACTGAGGTGGGAAGAGCACTGCACAGAGAGTCACAGTGCAGTCCTGACTCGCTGTGTGGCCTTATCAAGTCACTTCCCGTCTCTGGGCCTCCATCCTCATTTGTAGGAAAGGGGGATTGAATGGATGAATGCTAAGGGCCATGAGTTTGTGACTTTAGCATTCTGTGGCCCCAACACCCCACTCCCCCTCAGTTCTTGTGACACCTTATCTGTGGGCCAGAGTGGCCTGGGTTCAAATCCCACCTCTGACACCTGTTTGCTTTTTGACCTTGGGCGGGTGCCCCCCCACCCCCAATCTCTAAGCCATAATATTCTTATCTGTAAAATAGGAATAAGAATAGCATCCTCCTAGGGTCATTGTGGAAAACAAATGCAATTGTATTATCAAGTGCTTGGCCCAGGGCTGGCATGTAGCAAGGGCTCAGTAAGTATGAGTCCTTCCCTTCCCCCACATTCCCCCATACCTGCCAGCTGTCAAGAGGCTTTGCTATCTGTGTATGGTCAGGTGTGTGTTGAGGGAAATTTTCCTGGTAACTTGGCCAGAGCTCAGCTCTTTGCAGAACACCTTACACAGGATCTAATCCCAGGGTAATAAATCGATCCCAGTCACAGCCTAATTGCGGGCTCCTTGCACCAGGCACATCTCCCAGCCTTGGGTTTTGTTCGGCCATGAAGGCTTTCTTTGAGCAGCCAGGCTGTGCCCAGTTCAGCCCAGCTGGGAATTTAGCTTTGAAGCCAAATTCAGAACTGGAGCCGCCCTCCCGCCAGGGTTTGTAGGGCAAAGGGAGGGGGTTGATTCCTTGAGAAAGGAGGAAACTTGGTCTGTTGAAATAACCTGAAAATAGACTTGTTTTGACTCCCAGAGCTGTGTCAATAAAGAAACAGCTGGATCCAGGCCAACACCTGGATCCCTCAAGTATGTCTTGAAATGAGGGAAACTCTTTAGTATTGTCTGGAAATGTATTGTCAGAAAGAAACACATTACCCAGAGGGTCTGTTCTGATAATACCAGTAATGCCAGATGAGGGAATGTGTAAAGCAGAGCCCAGCTCTGCCACTTACCAGCCGTGTGATCCTGGGCAAGTTATTTAACTTCTCTGGGCCTCAGTTTCCCCAGCTACAAATGGGGATAATAATAGCACCCTCTTCATAGGGTTCTTGTGGGGCTCAAATGAGTTTGTACACATAAAGCGCTTCGAGCAGGACTTGCACAGAGTTACTAGTTGTTAAATATCAACATTTGCTATAGTACTGTTATCATTGCTGTTATTACTGCGTGGGCCATTTCCTCAGAATAATACTCCACAGGTGTCATTTTTTAACTCAATTTTAGGGACTTTGGCAACCTCTCAGATTCTATCTATGGTCTCTGGAGGGGTCTGAGACGCAGGGAAAGCATAGGGACTGGTCAGCCAAGGGACCTGGTTCTCTGTTTGATTCTGCTGCTAAGTCCCTGTGTGGCCCTGGGCACGTTGCTTTCCCTGTCCAGACACCAGCACCAGTTTTTTCACCTGTACAAGTAGAGTATCGAGTTGTATGTAGGTTTCTTTTAACTCTAAGGTTTTGTGTTTCTGCAAGGTGAGCTTCTCACTCAGCACCCCAAGGCGATCCTTTGCAACTGGAGTTCAGGGTGTGATGTACCACCTTTCTGTTCTTGGGTCCCCATCTGAGCCCTGAGGCCATCCAAGCTTCCCCTACTTGTTTGGTGACTTCACTTCTCTGTGCCTCAGTTTCTTCATCTGTAGCACAGGGACAGTGGTAGTATCTCCATCATAGGGCTGTCAAGAGGGTTAAATTAATTAATACATATCAAAGGCTTGGAAGAGCACCTGACACATAGTAAATGTTAGCAAATGCGGTGCTGGACGTTGATACTGATCCCATCTTAATAACATGGTCAACATCTAACCTTTATTGAGCGCTCTCTAGATGCAGGTACAAGATACCATCTCACTGGGTTCTCATTACAATCCCCTGAGGCCTTTGCAGAGGAAGAAACAGAATGTCAGAAGGGTGACGTAATTCACCCGAGGCCACCCAGCTGGCCAGTGGCACCATCTGATTCAACCTCCTTATCCAGTCTGAACATTGCTTACTGCATCCCTCAAGGCATGGTTGAGAATCCGAGGTTTCATTCTTAATTCTGAGGAAGGCGGTGAAGATAATCCTTTTGCGGGGCTTTCTGAGCGTTTACTAGGAATGTGTCTCTAGACTCCCCAGAGATAAGCACTCCCTCTCTATCTACTGGAGAAGGTGATGTAAAAATAAGAAAAGGGTGGTGGTGAGGGCAGTAAAGGTAAGGAACACCCTCTCATGGGAGATAAGGTGGCAGTGAGGGAAATTTCTTTGTGGACCCATGAGATAAGCAGTGCGGGTGTCTCTGCTCTTCTCAAGGTATCTGTGACCTCTGCCTGGGATTTGGCCCAAATCTGCATTTTGGCTTCAGCCTCTGTCTTTGGGAAGCTGACATGGAATGTCAGCCCAAGGTCACTTCTGACATCCCAGGTCATGAGTGTGGCCAGAGGCTATGTGATGACAGAGATTGCCATGGTGCCTAGTCAGCAGGCAAAGTCAGTAATAGGAACAGGGCTTCATTTGGATTCAGTGTCGTGCTCTGAATTCTCACTTCCCAATATAGGAAGCGTCATAGATGTAACTCAGAGCCGGCCTCTCCTCTTGTGCTTTAGAGGTTGAAATTCAATCAGACAACTGAAGTTATTGCAGGAGTGAAGTGCTGTGATAATTAATGATTAACGGGAAAGCTGTTCGTTTTGTGTACAAAACAGTTACTAAGAGCGTTCAAGTACTTAAATAAGGAAATCGATCGGCAGTTCAGGTGTACATTAAGAGAGAGTGCCTTAGCTAAATAACTTTTAGGGAAAATATTATATTCTTTTTTTTGTAAACATTCAAATAATAGTACAAAGCAGGGACTTCCTGGTGGCACAGTGGTTAAGAATCCACCTGCCAATGCAGGGGACACGGGTTTGCAGCCCTGGTCCAGGAAGATCCCACATGCTGCAGATCAACTAAGCCCGTGCGCCACAACTACTGAGCCTGTGCTCTAGAGCCCGCGAGCCACAACTACTGAGCCCATGTGCCACAGCTACTGAAGCCCGCGCGCCTAGAGCCCGTGTTCCACAACAAGAGAAGCCACCGCAATGAGAAGCCCGTGCACCGCAACAAAGAGTAGCCCCCGCTCACCACAACTAGAGAAAGCCCGCGTGCAGCAACAAAGACCCAACACAGCCCAAAAAAAAATTGTTTTAATAATAATACAAAGCAGAATACTAGAGATTAGAGTATATCATCAATCCAATCTTCATAAAATTGATCTGATATACTAGCATTTATACATTTAAATAAAACAGCTTCAAGAACAATATTTACTCTTTAGTTATTTTATTCCCTTTAGGCTATGAGTTTCCCCCTCCATAAACTCAGCTAAAAGTGATGACTGTCTAGTATCCCAGATGTGCAGGTGTCACTGCAGGAACAATCTAGAAGCAGACTGTGCTAAGAAATGTCAAGGGCACCCACTCAAGAATTTGACTATGTTCTTAATAATAAATCTGTACTAATCATGAAAATGTTGTAACATCCTGGATTTGTTCTACTATCCCAGAAATTTCATTCTTGATGGTGATTGGCCTACACCCTGGCTAAATATTTTATTTAGCCAAAATGTATGTACCCCCTGGTTTTCATAGAAATGGACAGTGAGTGGGAGAAAAGATCACTGCAGCAAGATGTTCACGTCCAATTCTTGCTGTGGAATGAGTAGGTTCTTTTCAAAAAACGTCTTCTGAGCCCCATCCAGGTGCCAATCCCAGGGCCAGCGGCTGAGGGTGGAACACAGGAAAGGCTTTATCTGTGTCCCAAAGGTTCAGCCCTGTGATTCTCAAACTTGAGATAATTGGAGAGCTTGTTACAGGTGGTTTCCTCACCCAGGAAGTAGTGCTTTTAACAGCTACCCCCTGGGGATTCTGATGCAGTTGATCCAAAGCCCACCCTTTGAAAATCAATGGTCTAGAATTCCAGGCTAATACCGTACAGAGGGTTAGGGAGGCCTGGAGTCGGAGCATGTAGGCAACCGTGAGGTTCAGGCAGGCGAGGAGGTGACTCTGGAACGATGAGTCATGTTTAGCCAGGCAAAGGAAGGTGAGAAGGTCCTTGGCAGCTGAGGGCCAGCAGGAACACCGGACTGAGGCGTGGGCAGTGTGCCTGCAGGCAGTTCAGTGTTTCTGGAGGGTAGAGTGTAAGTTAGGAATTGATGAACGATGAGGCTGTGAATGAGGCAGGGACCAGGTCACGGGAGGGCCTGAGTGTCCTGCTGGAGAGGTGACCCTATCCTCAAGGCAGAGGGAGGACCAGGATGGAGGGAGAGAGGGGGGCAGACAGTTGTGATTGTACTTTCCTGCTTGACACTGGTCACGTGGTGGTGCTCGCATCATCCTCCCATTTCCAGTCCCTAAGTGAGAAAATTGAGGCTCAGAAAAATCAGGGGAGCCAGCGAGATCATGGCGGAGCTGGGCTCAAAGACCTCACCCCGAATTTGCAGACTATTTCCCAGGCAGTGTTTGTCGAACAATTTGCTGCTGGTTCACGGAGCCAGCTGCTCGTAGCCCCTGTGTGTTCCTCTTGTACGCCCTCAGCAGCTGGAATTTCTCCTCAGGCCTTGAACTCTGCCGAAGGCAACTAATTTCCAGCCTTCCTGTTTGCCCCGATTGGTACTAGCAATTAAGGGCCAAAGTATATCTCCAGCCTGTGGAGGAAATTGTCATAACCATGGAAGGAATGATGATAGCAGTAAACATACTGAACGATGACAGTATGCCAGTCACCGTAGGTTTAGCCCTCCTAGTACCCCTGGAAATTCAGCGCTATTATCATTCCCACTTCATGGATGAGGAAACTCAGGACAAGTCATTTGTACATAGTCCCAAGGCTAGTAAGTGGCCCTGTCCAGCAGGATAGCCTAGGTTTTGCTGCGGTAACAAATGACCTCCACGTCTCGATGCACAAAAGTGCATTTCTTGCAAGTTGGCTGTGGCTTTAGTCCACACTTTCTTGGTTCTGGGTCCCAGTTGACAGGGTGACCTCTATTGGGAGTGTTGCTGGTCTCGGGGCAGAGCAAAAGGAGACTTACCAGGTGCTGCACTGACTCATAAAGATTTTGCCAGAAGTGACTCATATCCTTTCCAGCTACTGGCTAAAGCGGGTCATGGAACCACTCAGCTCATCGGGGCAGAGATGTGTAATTGTTCCATAGGGAGGACCAGTGCAGGAGGGATAACTGAACACCTGGAGGACTGTCATGCACCACCACAGCAGAGGGAGGATTCAAGCCTAGTTTACAGGATCTGAAACCTCACACCAGAACCCACGCCCTTCATCGCCATCCTGCCTTCCGCTTTGCTAAATGCCTGTGGTTCGGCCTCTTCCCGCACATCTGAGGGCGTGAATTTCAGTCATGAAAAACCAGCACCTGTGATCATGGAGAATTGGTTTCCGCTCAGTAGTGAAGCAACCGAGAAGTGCAGCTGTGCTGTACCCCCAGGAGGTGCTTAGGGGAAAGTTGGTTGAGGTGAGCGGGCAGACAACCAAAAAGCATAGCGGGTCTCCCAAAGCCCATCTCAAATCCAGCTTCTTTTCACTGACCGGAGGATGAACTGTTTCTTGCTATCATGTATGGTTCAGGAGGCAAGAGATGGGAAGGAAACGGCTCCGGTTGAGCACTGCGTTGTTCTGCTCGCCGACACACGGAAGTTCCAGCCTGCTGTCCATTCTCCATAAAAGTTTGTTGATCAAAGGGATGAAGAAGGAATTAATTTAAGCTTTACAGACCAACAGCCTTATGAGGGAGATGGTATCATCCCCATTTTTACAAAAGGGGGAACTGAGTTTCAGGGAGATGGAGTTTCATGGCGACAGCCACTGTCTCGGTCCCCGCTCGCAGGGCCAACTGTCAAGCTCTGCGCTTGACAGACATTGTTTTTGCTGATCCCCACTGCCCCTCAGGAGGAGGGCACTCTTAGCCGTGACCTCGTCTGTGATACGCAGACAATAATAAAACTGCTTCTAGGATAAGATAAACCATTCGAAGTGCAAAGCACGGTGGCAGGCATGTTGGAAGTCCTCAATAAACATTAACCCTTCTTTTATCGTCATCGTCACCGGCCATCGCTCTGTACGTTGAGTTGTTGTCCAAACTCCAAGTTCAGTTCAGAGTTCCCACTGGTAGTGACCGCACTGCCCCACCCTTGTCTCCCATCCTTCTCCTTATTGCCCCAGAGCACCGGGGGCCTGATGTTGGACAGGAAAGTTGGGTTTAGTGACTCTCCTGGGCCATTCTCAGGATTCACCTGACCCCAGCTTACTCCATATGCTTCCCTTTTGCTACATTTTGTCACTTTCGAATTTCAAGTCTGAAGGGTTCTAGCTGTTGCCCCAAGGCCAAGGTCTCCAGTACAGACATTTCTCTAACCCCTCTTTGAAAAGATAAATCTGAAGGAAGTTGGTTCCCAAATTCCTTCCAGAGGGAGGTGGGCTCAGATGGCGGAGTGGGGGGAGGGGAAGGAAGGAGTGAGGTGATGATGTCTGTGACTCTATCTGGTACTCATTCTGGGTCCATCTGTATAAAGAGAGTTTTGTGCTTCTTTTGCCACTATTATTTTTTTTTTTTTTGTCTTTTCATTATTCAAATTGCAACCCTGTTAGGATGGATCCGTTGGGTAAGTAGCACATCCCACGTACTGGGATTCCCCGGCTGGGTTTTAGAATGTTTTCAGCTTTTTAAAACCATAGATGGGTCCAAGGTAACCTTGGTACCTCGTTCTGCATGACAGAGCACCCAGCACTGATCCCAGTTTGGGGCTTGGTGAGGCGGGGAGGTGTCAAGGGATCCCAGACACAGCTAGTCCTAGAGAGCAACCTCTCCCCCCACCCACTCCAGAACGGCCGAGGCATCCCGGAAGAAGAAAGAAAACCGGAGGAAGTGGAAGCGCTATCTCCTGATAGGCCTGGCGACGCTGGGAGGCGGGACAGTGATCGGTAAGATGAGATGGTGGCACTGGCCAGGGCAGCACGGAGTGAGGGATGATGCCAGGCTGGGAGCAAGAGTGGGGAGTGCAGGGGGATCAGCTGGGAGCCCACCCCTCCTCGCATGCGCGTAGTAGGTGTGTTCACTAGTATTGTCCGTGAGAGGCAGTGGGAGGGAGGCCGGTGGAGGAAGAGCGCAGCAGGCCCCGTCCGCACGCCCACCTCTACCCACCACGGGCCGCTTTCCTCGCAGGCGTGACCGGGGGTCTGGCTGCCCCTCTTGTTGCTGCCGGAGCCGCGACAATCATTGGCAGTGCCGGGGCAGCGGCTCTGGGCTCAGCGGCCGGCATAGCTGTCATGACCTCGCTGTTCGGTGCAGCTGGAGCTGGCCTGACAGGTAGGGTTCCAAAGGAGTGGTGGCCCAGATTCTCACCAGTGAGGGCTCCCTGGGAGACGGAGGAAGAGGACATGGCTTTTCTCACTCTGAGTCCTGGCACTGCCAGAACGTATAGCGAGCTTCACAGAGAACTGGGTGGATGGCTTGGCCTGGCTCGGGACAAGGCTGAGTTCGAGAAACTGCACCTGGTGTAGACTTCTTAGAAAGGGTCTGATTGGACCTGCTTGTCACCATC
Source organism: Orcinus orca (assembly GCF_937001465.1). Taxonomy (NCBI): domain Eukaryota; kingdom Metazoa; phylum Chordata; class Mammalia; order Artiodactyla; family Delphinidae; genus Orcinus; species Orcinus orca. The sequence continues at coordinate 197,688,315 of NC_064559.1, forward strand.
TAAGAAGTTTCCAGGCAGGCTGCCTCAGAGACGGTTGAGCTGCTTCTTGTAAGAGGACACATGGCTACCCCTCACTTACCAGCATCCCGTGGGGGAGTGTTTCCGAATCACATGTGTCAGTAGCTCCCCAGTCACACAGAGTTTCCTGTTAAGTGGCATGTTGCTTCCCCCATTGAGAATCTTGGTCAGCTCAAACCACTTTTCACTTCACTCCTGAAGTTCGTGGGCGGGAAAAAGATGTAGTACCCACGGAATCAGGCCAGAGCGGTAGTTATGAGCTTGGGCTCTGAGTTTCAGCTCTGCCAGTTGGGGGCTAGCCAGCCTTTGGAAACCTGTTACCTTCATCTGTAGTCAGGACGATAACGGCACCGACCTTAATGAGTTCAAAAACGAGACGTTTGTCAAGGGACAGGGCACACGGTCGGCAGTCACTGTGAGTGTGTGAGTACACAGAGCCACTCTAACATTCCCCAGGGTCCCCAGTGACCCCCATTCTCACTTTTGTATCTGGTTCTTTAGGATACAAGATGAAGAAGCGTGTTGGGGCCATTGAAGAGTTCACGTTTCTGCCTCTGACAGAAGGCAGGCAGCTACACATCACCATCGCCATCACGGGATGGCTGGCATCTGGCAAATACCGTGAGGACCAGGGGCAGAAAAGGATGCAGAAGCGGGTGGATGTTGGCTGAGCTGGGTCTGTTGCTGTGGGCCAGACCCTGGCCTAGGCTCTTGCCTGTGTATGTCTTTAGGGGGTGGATGGGGGGGCCTATTTTTCAGAGGAGGAAACTGAGACTCGGAGAGGTGAGATGACTTTATCCCACATCTGTCTTCCCATCCACCCATCCATCATCTGTTCATCCATCCATCCATCCAACCATCTACCCATCTATCCATTATCCATCCATCCATCCATCCATCCATTCACCCACGCATCCACCTATCTATCCATCCATCCATCCATCCATTCACCCATTTAACCACCCACCCACCCACCCATCAACCCATCCTTTCCACAGAGTTTATAGAGCATGTGCCAGACACTGAGCCAGGTCCTAGGAATTCAGCGGTGAGCAGCACAGTCATGGCCTCTGCTCCCATGGAACATGTGGTCCAAGGCAGAAGACAGATCACTGAGCAAGTAATTACAGGGAAGCTTTATGGAAGGCACGATAGGGGAAGCACAGAGTGCTTCTGGGGAGTGAGGGAAAAGTTATTGGAGGAAGTGGCATTTAGGCTAAGGACTGGCTGGGAAGTAGCCAGAGAAGGAAGGAGAAAGAAGTGAATACCAAGCAAAAGGGCAGCATGTAGAAAGGCCTAGTGGTGCAAGAGAAGCACAGGATGGCTTGAGCAAGGAGCTAGAAGACAGGAGTGTGGGTGACACCGGATCACACAGGAGCATGTGAGCTGTGGCGAGGAGTTTGAGTTTATCCTCAGAGCAAGTGGAAGATAGCAAAGGAGTTTCAACACGTAGGTGAGAAATCAGTACATCTTGGCTGTGTGACCTCAAGCAATTTACTTCACCTCTCTGTGCCTTGGCTGCTTCATTTGTAAAGTAGAACAAATTATCCTTGCCTTTCAGGGCACTTACAAAGATTAAATTAAACAAGGTAACGTGTGGAAAGCACCTGGTTTTTAGTGACATTCCACAAACGTTATTTCCCTTTACTGCTCTAATTTGAACGTGTGTGTTTTGGGGGGATTCTAACCAGGGTGGCACTGAGGAATAAGGTCATGGTCCGCTTACTGTTGGCTCACTTTTCCAAGTGCCCAGTGTGAGGCTCAGCAAGCAGGTCGTCAATCAGGGAGAGAACAGGGTGGGCCGGGGAGTCTGGAGCGTCCTGACCAAATACACAAGCTCAGAGCCTCCTGGGTTCCCAAGTTGCTGGGATCCGAGGGCAGAAGCCACAGCTGTTCTAAACAGCACAGGAGGAGGCAGGTGAGAAAATGCCCAGGCTCTGTTGAGAGGCATTACTGGGCGCCAGAGTCTTATTGGTATGTGCGCACCAGGGCCAGTCCCCAAACAGGGGACTCTGAACAGTGACTGAGCACCTAGCGCCATGAGTCAGGCATTTCACCCACACACTAGGAGCTTGACGTACGTTACCTCGAGTGACCCTCACATCCATGCTCTGAGGTGAGGGCTGTTCTTACCCTGATCTGGACGAAGAGGAAACCTAGAGGGATCACATGGCAGACAGGTGGCACATGCAGGATTCGAACCCAGGTCTCCTGACCCAGAGTTCACGGGTTTCTCTTCATTTGTTTCATGATACCATCCATGCTACAGAAAGACTGAGACAGGAAGGAAGGAGCAAGAGTCTAAGTGAAGGAATTTGCAGTTCTGACCAGTGTGGAAAGCAAAGCCCTTATGGTTGTTTTACCCACCCCCTTGCTGGGCTGGCCCCAGGGCAAAATCAAGTTCATTTGCCGCGGGGGCTGGGGGAGGCGGGGGGCGGGAGGGGCCATTATCGTGCAATATGCTCCCTAGGCAGAGGCGGTGGTTACAAGATATGTAACCAAGGTAGGTGAATGCAGTTCAGGAGGGAAATGAGTCACCTTGTCCTGCCTCCCTGATGGCCAGGAAAGAAGTCTCGTGTCATGACAGGCTTGCTTCCGTGTGTGATGGGAATCTATGGGCTTTCTTGGGCCCGCCCCTTTATTAAATAGGATTGTTTGTACTCATGCTTATGGTTTTGTAGCTCCCCACTAAGCCAGGCATTTTTGCATGCATTGGCTCACTTAGTCCCTCACTTCAAGCCACGGATGTGGGCATCATTATCACCCCCATTTTACAGATGAGGAAACCGAGGCTGATAAGGGCTGCCCAGGGTCGCCTCGCTAGTCAGGAACTGGGGCACGACTCACCCCCATTCTGTCTGGCTCCATAGCCCATGTTCTTGGCCTCAGGGTGATAGAATGCAGTACTGCACTTTACAGTTTGCATAATGCTTTTCGTGCAGCCTCTCACATGATCCCCACAACACCTGTGAGTCAGATGCCATCATTCCATTTTAACAGGTGTAGAAACTGAGGCTCAGAAGGGCAGCGTGCCTTGCTTGTGAGTCTTGCAACCATAAAGCTGCCGAGCTGGGTCCAGAGCCCACCACACAGACACACACACACACAGACACACACACACACAGACACACACACACACAGACACACACACACACACACACAATATCTGTGCCCGCATCCTGTCTCGGGCTGGCCGTCTCCTCGTCCATAACTAGAGACAGTTAATCCCTGAGCTGCTGCAGACCTGTGACAGACTCTCTGCAGAGCGGGGAGCAGCCCCTCAGTGGTCTGCATGTCAGCAGAGCACCCTCGGGTAGGGACGAGGCCTTCGGGTCGGGCAGGTCAAGGCATGTGGCTGAGCCAGAACCCGAAGCCTCTGGGAAGCTGGCTCCACTGTTCATTCATTCATCCTGTTTTCATGAGGCTTTGGGAATCGAGTGCTTGGCAGACAGACTGCAGGACAGACGTGCACTAAACAGATGACACAAAAATAAATGGATAATTGCAGACTGTGACGAGAACTCAGGACGCAAAAGTGCAAGGTGCATTAGATCCCCCTTGTCAAAGGGGGCCGGGAAGCTTCCCCGGGGATAAGGCGAGTGAGCTGGAAGCTCAGAGACAAGTAAGGGTGGAAGGTCACTTGGGCCATGGGCAGAAATGCACGGGGCCCCTCGATGCTCCCACGGCCCAGAAATGAGTGACTACATGATGTTTGCATGGCCCTCTCCCTCCCCAGGCTGAGAGCACTTTATCTGGATGGCTCAGCCTCCTCAGCTATAAAATGGGGCTAATTGTGGAGCCCCATTTCAGAGGCTGTGTTGAGGTAAATCAGAGAGTGCATGGGAAATCCCTCAGCACAGAGCTGCCCAGCACTTAGTACTTGCTCACTAAACGTTTCCTACGATGATGGGTGTCTGTATCCTCAGGGTCAAGCGCCTGGCCTGGCATAGTCTAGGTACTCAGTTAAGGTTTGTGGTATGAATGAATGAATGAACGAGTGAACGAACACAATCAAAAGCATGTGTTTCTGGAGGGTAACCTGATGGTTGCTGAGGCTGTGAAGGAGGCAGGGGCCAGGTCACAGGGGGTCTGAGAGTCCTGCTGGAGAGGTGACAACATCCTCAAGGCAGAGGAAGGACTAGGAGGGAGGGAGAGAGGGAGGCAGACAGTCATGGTTTTATTTTCCTGCTTGACGTTGGTCACGTGGTTGGTACTGTCATCATCCTCCCATTTCTAGTCCCTAGGTGAGAAAATTGAGGCTCAGAAAAATCGGGGGAGCCAACGAGCTCATGGCAGAGCTGGGCTCAAACACCTCTGCTCCAGATTTGCAGACTATTTCCCAGGCCGTGTCTGTTGACTGAGATGCGCCCGCTTCAGGGAGCCAGCTGCTCGTGGCCCCGTGTGGCCCCTTGTGTGCTCGTAGCATCCTCGATGCCAGAATTACTGCAGAGTGAGAGAAAATAACACTTGACACACACGGTAGTTGGAATACTTCGTTCTTATAACTACTCTATGAAAAGAGATAAATGCTAGTCTCCCGACTTGACAGCTAAGCAAAGTGAGGCTTAGCGTGGGATAGTGACCCAGGGTGCCCGGGGTCGCCCAACTGCTAATGAATGCAGGAGCTGGGTCTCGAACCCCAGCCTGCTGTCTCACAGCGCGGCCCTGTGCTCTGTCTGGGAGCGCGTCTGCTCTGCTGTCAGCTGCCGTTCAGTGGCGGGGGTGGGCCTCTTGTCTCCCCGCAAGGGTGAGTGGGCCCCTGTCGCCGACTGTCTGGGAAAGGGTGAGAGGCCTCCTCTGTCACAGGAGAGACCCCACCTACCTGTGCTCTCCGCAGGCACCTTCAGCGCCCCGTGGGCTGCCCTGGCCCACAGCCGCGAGCAGTACTGTCTGGCTTGGGAGACCACGTACCTGATGGAGCTTGGCAACGCCCTGGAGACCATCCTCAGTGGTCTTGCCAACGTGGTGGCCCAGGAGGCCCTAAAATACACAGTGTTGTCTGGTAAGCCTCCCCTCACCCCCACCAGCAGCATTCCCACCACTCCCAAGCCACACTGGTTCTGTACCTTTGCATGCCTGAGGCCCCCAGTGAGCCAGGCACAGTGCTGGTCTCCAAGAACACAGAGAGGCAAAGTTTATGGTGCTTATAGGGAGGAGACAGATAAACAGCCCATCACATTATCACATAGTGTGTCAGTTAGCAACTGCTGCATAACAAACAACCCCATAACCCAGTGACTTAAAATAACAACCATTTATCACAGTAGCTCAGAAGTGTTGAGGCTTCATTTGGCTGACCTTTGCTGGGCCTGCTTATGCATCTGTGGGTCAGCTGACTGTCCACTGATCTAGGCCAGCCTTGCCTGGGGCAACCAGGGCAACTCGGCTCTGCTCCATTTGTCTCTCCTCCCCGTCCTGGGATCGCAGGCTATCCCACACCCACAACAGAAGTGCACTAGAGGCACAAGTCCATTTCAAGCCTCGCGTCCAGGAACATCTCATTGGCCAAAGCAAGTCACATGATTGAGCCTAGGGTGGATGGGCAGGGCAGGGCAGGAGCAGGGGGCATTGCAGAGTTATGAGGCCAAGTGGGAGGATACAGGGTGGAGTGACAAATTGGGGCCATCTCTGGAATCTCACACATGGCAGATACTTAAACATAGGGATCTAGGCCATGTATCAGAAATGCGTGAGCTTCAGTTTTCTTCTGTACTACTTAGCAGTTTGACCACACGTGGAAAACTTACAGATTCCAAGTTAGAGACTCTGGATGCATTCACTCAGGCATCCATTAGCCAGCCGATCGCTTCCCTAGAAGGAGCCCCCGCCCCGTGCCACCACGGCCTTCATCACCGATATCCCTCCTCCCCAGGCCTTGTGGCTGCCCTGACCTGGCCAGCCTCACTCCTCAGTGTTGCCAATGTCATCGACAACCCCTGGGGTGTGTGTCTCCATCGATCGGCAGAGGTTGGCAAGCACCTGGCCCACATTCTACTCTCCCGGCAGCAGGTACCTGGGAATAGCTGGGGCGAGGAGTGGGGGGAGCGGGCAGGGGGCGAGGAAGCAGGGAAGCATGGGGGCTGACTTGTGCACAGACATCATACCTGAGACAAGCCCACGTGGGGGTAGCCCAGTGGCTTTGGGGGGGTGGGGGGTGGTCGTCATTGCTCCTCCAGTTCAAGTCATAAAAGCACCCTAGGGGGACTTCCCTGGCGGTCCAGTGGTTAAGACTCCATGCTTCCACTGCAGGGGCCACAGGTTCGATCCCTGGTCAGGGAACTAAGGTCCCACAAGCAGCACAGCGTGGCCAAAAAGATAAAAAGTGTCCTAGGATGGACCAGTAAGAATTACAGGCTGTGCATCTCTAGCAAGCAATCAGGTGAAAACTAACAGGCCTCTGCAGGTGTGGACAGGACCAGCTCTTCCTTTCCAGAAGTATAGAGCTACCCTCTGAGCAGATCTCCAGTGGCCCAAATACCACGTAAAACAGTTAGGGTTCCATCCACATTCCAGACAGTCCGAGGCAGGAAAGTAGAAGGGAAGGGCCTTTCACATCCCTTGGCCAGGACTCAGCCCTGCGGCTATCCCTGGCTGCAGGGCAGTTGGAGAAACTTCATTTTTGGCTGGGTAGCTGTGGGCCCAGAAAAACTCAGGAGTTCTGTTACCAAGGACAGAGGGAGAATGGGTGTAGGGTGATGACTGGTAGCCTTTGCCACAGAGTTCCTGCAGAATTGGAATATTGTTTAATGGAGGGCCTTCCATGGCAGTAGATGGAGGTAGGGGGGAGGGTGGGGGGAGGGTGGGTACATATACCGGCCCAAAAGCAAGGGAAAGGAATGGAGTACTGAGACCAGCTGGACCTTTGGAACTCATCTGCCCTCTCCCTCCATGTAGAAGTTGTACCCAAATACCTCTCATGACTTTCTTTTTCAAGTTGCCTTTCCTACAAGTTCTTGAGTCAGAAAATTCCTCTTCGCATCTAACTTACAACCTCCTCTTATAGCATAAGGCCAACATTTCATGTCCCCACTTCCTATCTAGGAACAGAACAGTTGTGTCCCCCCACCCCATGTGACTCTTTGCCTTTTCTCCCATCACACCCGGGGTACCTCCCGCCTCCTCTCTCGGCTCCAGAAGGGCCCCGCTTCACTGCAGTCATTTGCCACAGGTGGATGGGGAAGGAGCGACGGCCACTGGGTAATGGTTTGAGATAAAACCAGGGAATTAACCCAGCCAGATGCTGCCTGTCAACCTGGGAAGAAGCCGGTTCCTGAGCAGGTGCCCTCCTGCATAAATGAAGCCCCAGACTCTCCTGATGGAGACATCAGAGCCTGGGGCCGAGAATAGCACAGGCGTGATTCATTAAGCGGGAGGCAGGTGCTGAGAAGTGTGCAAGGGCCACCGTCATCGGGGCTGATGTTTTTCTAGAACTGGCTGTGCACCATGCCCCCAACACCTGTGTCCTTTCTCCCCCAGGGCCAGCGGCCTGTCACCTTGATTGGCTTCAGCCTGGGAGCCAGAGTCATCTACTTCTGTCTGCAAGAGATGGCTCAGGAGAAAGGTAAGGCTGGCCCATTGTCACAGAAAACACTTCCGGAGTCCATCCCCCAGGCCAGAGGTTCTGCACTAGAGGTCGCGAGTCTTGTGACTGTGTTCCTAGATCTTAGAGTTTAAAACAGCTTGAAAAAGAAAAAACAGTCATTTGGAAAATTGTTTATTTCTTCCGTACGTAAATTAGAGTGGGTGTGAGACAGTTTTATAAAAATGGCCTTTGCGTTCTGATGCGGGTTCTTGAGTGGGAGGGGAGTGGAAGAGTCCGAAATCGGGGTGTTGGCAGGGCCGCGCTCCCTCTGAAGGCTCTAGCGGAGAGCCGCGCCTCTTCCAGCTTCTGGTCGTGGCCGGCAGTCCTAGGCTTGCAGACGCCACGTTCCATCCTGCCTCGTCTTCACATCACCTTCTCCTTTGTGTCATCTCTTCTCGCCTAAGGACAGTGTCAGTGGCTTTAGGGCCCGCTCAAATCCAGGATGGCCTCCTCTCAGGATCCCTCACTAATTACATGTGTGTGATTTAATTACATCTGCAAAGACGCCTTTTCCAACACCTGTTACCAAGGACAGAGGGAGAATGGGCGTAGGGTGATGACTGGTAGCCTTTGCCACGGAGTTCCTGCAGAGGTGGAATACTGTTTAATGGAGGGTCTTTTCCAAGTAAGGTCTCACTCACAGGTTCTGAATGGACACATCTTTTGAGGGGGCCACCATTCAACCCACTACAGACACCTTTGGAAGTGTGTCATGCCATCTGAACACATACTTTCAGTGTTGATGCAGTGGAAAGCCTGGTCTCGGGTCGGTGAGGCCTCCAGGACTGAATGCCGGTTTGGGGCAGATCTGTCACCAGGGGCTGCCATAGCAAGGGGTTAGGGGGGTGAGGTGCAGAGCTCAGGGCACTTGGGGTGGCCCACCGTGCGTGGGACCCGGGCTAACCTCTCTCCTGGTGTAGCACAGCAGCAGCAGAGAGAATTCCTTCTCTGGATGGGGGGAAGTAGCAAAGAATTTTCAGCAGTCTTTAACGCACATTTTGCTGGTCAAAGCAAGTGACAGCCAAGCCCTAGGTCAGTGGGGTGGGCAGTCCCCGCTGCCCCTTACACTCCTTCTGTCCACAGCGGAGGACGAGGGGAGCAAATGTTTGACAAACGGTGATCCAGACTCTGACTCGGGGATGAAGGAGGGCATGGGCTTTGCAGGCAGCCGAGACCTGGGTCTGAGTCCTACCTCTGCTCACCTGGGGAGCCTGGGTTGGGTAAGGACTCAGCCTCCCTGGACGTCGGTCTCTCCCTTTGCAACAGGAGGTTCTTGTCACCTCTGGGCAGTGTCAAAGGCCGGAGAGCATGGAGGTCAGGCAGCCGGCCCAGTGCTGGGTCCTGGTCAGCACATCCTGTAGCGGCTTTTAGGCTGAAGTATCTCTGCCGGTGTTGGGGGTAGCTGCGCTCGCCCCCTGCGCTCTAGAGCTGTTGCCACCAGGGAGGCCCCTGGAAAGTTGTCACGCTCTGCGCTGTCATCGTTTTGCTCCTTTCCTGGTCATCCCTCCCCCAGTCCATGCAGCAGACCCATCTGCCAGGCTCCTCATCACCTGGATGACGTGGTCTGGGGGACAAAGGCGTGTCTTTGGCTCCAGTTAGCATAAATTACATGTTAACTTCAGATCATTAATACAAGCCAAGTCTCCAGTTCCCCTCCTGAACGAATTAATTACCATTGACCATCTGGACACGGCCACTGGAACTGAGGTCGCCGTCAGCTGCCTCCGGCAAGTGAGGCCGGAAACCGATGGGAGGGAGATGTTCCCGCCCTCAGCCTTTGGCGGGTGGTTCTCAAAGCAGCTTCCTTCCCGCCTCTTTCCTGGCCACTGCTCCCTCCCCTGGCTCTTCATAGCCCACCACTGAGAACTGGGGCTTTGGTATCAGGCAGACCTGGATCTGGGTCCCAGCTTCATCACTGACGAGCTGTGGCACCTTGGGCAAGTCACTTAACCTCTCTGAGCCTCAGCTTCCTCATCTGAACGTGGGACTTAGTACACTTACCTCGAAGGCTCTTCAAGAGATTAAAACGAGACGATGAATGTGAAAGTACCTGCTGCAATTTGGGGTCACTCGGTAAACGCTTCTTCCTCTAATCTGAGGACCTACTGTGCACGGGGCACTGTGGTGAGTGTCGTGTAGACGGAGGCGCTTGTCGTTTTCTGCCTACTTTCTGGCGCACACGTTAGATGGTGAATTCCAGGCAGGCGGGATCTGCCTGTGCCCCACCACCTCTCCGGCACATGGCACGTTCCGAGAGCTCGGGAAGGTGGGTGGACTTGACTTCGGGCTGACAGGCTCAAGAGCCTGGTGCAGACTCCCCGGGTGCCGGGCCGTGCACTGTGCAGGATCTCGGTCTCCCGGCAACCCCCTGGGAGGTTGTTATTCTTCCTGCTTCCGGGATGAGAAACTGAATGAGGCTGCGAGGGAAAGCCAGGCGGATCCTAAGAGCCAGAGCCGGGATTCGACGCCAGGGTGTCTGGCTCCAGGGCCCTCACTCGTAACAACTGTGCTATACTTTGCAGAGGACCCAGACCTTGAACGTGGGTGGGGCTCCTCCAGAGGATCTAGAGGGAGGGGAATTCCAGAGAGTCCGGCCCGCAGGGAAGAGGAAGGGCTCTCAGAGTGTCTGAAAACGTTGAGTCTAGTTTTTCTGCAGCCTGTGAGAGGGGACCAAGATGGAATGTGGGAAATGGTTAGGACAGGAGCCTGGCACAGGTCTCGAATGCCAGGTTAAAGTGCTGGAACCGACTGGTTAGACGCTCGGCCTCTGAATTGTGGGACGAATGAACAGCTGAGCATAGTCCTGCAGAGGGAGGCACTGGGGGCAGGGGGTGGTCAGTGCTGGGCAGCTTGTGGTTGACCCCCCTCCCCCCGTGCACACATTCTCTTGCGCGCGCGCGCACGCGCACACACACACACACACACACACACACATACACACACACACATACACACGGCAGCAACTCAGCCGACCCCAGGGCCTCTCCTGAATGGATGGGAAGCTTCCCAAATAACAGGAATTGGGTAGGAATCTGAATAGAAGCCCAGCGGCCAAAAGTGCAGCTGGTTTTCTCCCCATCCGGTCACCTTCCGAAGGAGGAGCTCACGGCCAGAAGACTCTGAACAAGAGTCTTTATTCTTGATCAGCCTGACAGTTTCCCCTACTTAATAACATCCCATGCCACCCTGTGTCTGGAGGGGCGGTAATAAAGGACCCTGGTAACCCTTTGCCCTGACCTTGGTCAAGAACCCTCCAAGAAGGGGTCTGCCCCTCAGCGGCTGAGGCTAATTCTTACTGAGCATTTATATTATGCTAAAATCTGTCTTAAGCTTTATAAAAGGGAGCTGGCTTGGAATTTCCTGGCGGTCCAGTGGTTAGGACTCCACGCTTTCACTGCCGAGCACCTGGGTTTGATCCCTGGTTGAGAACTAAGATCCCACAAGCCATGCACGGCACGGCCAGAAAAAAAAAGGGCGGGGAGCTGGCACCTAGGATTAGAGCACCACACACACAGGTGCCCTTGACCCTGGACCTTGTTGAGGGAAAATCAGCCTCCCACCAGAGTGGGGGCCCACAGTTGCGGTTCCTTTCTGTTCCTACACCCGCCTTGCCCCCTCTTCCTCGACAACCCCCTCCCAAGTCCCGGCCTGTGTTACTGATGGCGCACCTTCAAGTCTCCAGCTGGCTGGCTGTGGTTGTGAATGAATTATTCACCCTTTGCCCGGAGCTGCTGTTTCACGTCTAATTCATTCCCGCTCAGCTGTCTGGTTTCAGGCAGCCCTGCTTGTTTAACAGCCAGTTAATCTGCACACCAAGGAGACCCTCTCCTGATTGCAGGAAGGCTGTCACTCTCTGAGTTAGGGGAACGTAAAAGAGGAATTACTCTAATGCAGCTGAATCCACTAATTGTTTTCTGGGTTCCCTTGAGACCAAGTAATGAAATGTAGCAATAAATCCTAGAGTCACACAGAGTACAGAATCCTTCAGCTAGCCTACCCCCACCCCCTGCCCCCTCCTAGCTGCAGCCTGTCCTTTTTTCCCCTCCTCCAAGAAAAGCTGCCTGTAGCATTAACTATCTCACAGCTTCATTTCCTTTTTGGGCCATGTTGCAAACAGCAGGGGGTTACTGCTTAGGGGATATGCAACCATTCACAAGGTGTCCCTCACCCGGGCCTGCCCCTCCCTCAAGTTCAGTGTGGGCAGCTTCCTTACAAATGGGTGTCTAGACTACAAGCCCCTTGAGGGCAGAGATTGTGTCTGACCAACCTCTATGCCTCCTGTACCTGGGATAAAGCCAACAGAGAGTGCTCTATAAGTGAATTGTCTAACGTTATAAACATTCACATTGTATCAGTCAGGACAGGTGAGGTTATGCTGCAGTAACAAACATCCCCCAAATCTTAGCAGTGTAACACAGCAAAGGTTCATTTCTCACTTGTGCCATCTGTCCACTGTGGGTGGGCAGGGGGTTCTGATCTTTATAGTCACTCACAGATCCAGGCCAATGGAGCCTCCTTCAGTAGGAGACAGAGATTGTAGTGAGTTACACACTGGCTCTTAAAACACTTTCACCTGGAAGTAAACGTCACTTTCACTCATGTTTCATTGGCCAGAGCAAGGCACGTGGACATTTCTAACATCCGTGAAGGGCCAGTGAATGTATTCCCACCATGTGCTCCAGCCAGAACACCTTACTTGGATTCTGGCCTCTGCAATTAATTCTCAGCTGAAGCCTCAGGTTCTTTATCTACAAAATAGGGAGTTTTCTCTCTTCCTCCACCCTGCCTCACAGCTTGCAGGATAGACGTACACCTTGATGGAAAGCCAGAGTGGGGCAGAGGATGCTTGGGTGAGAGCCCCAGCGATTGATGGTACCCAGGAGCCCAAGGGGCCCACACACAGACAGAAGCAGCAAAGATTCCCCAGCACGTTACCCACCGGAGGACCAGAGCTGGTTCCAGTCTGGCTGGGAGCAGGCTCCAGGCGGACAAAGCTCTGAGCTGTGTTGATGGTGATTGGCTCCAGACCGTGCCCAGGGCCCAGAGAATCAAGGGAGATGACCTGGTGAAAATGCCTTGAAAAGGTAGAGCTGCCCACAAATGGGAATGACTGTCATAGCGATAGTGTAGCAACGGCTGCCACTTACGAAGGCCCAGCTCTCTGGCTGGTTCTTGCTCACGGATTTATGTACATTCGTGTCAACCCTCACAACAACCCCATAAGATAAGTAATCCTGCCCCGTTTTTCAGATGAGAACAGTGAGATTTAGAGAAAGGTGGAGTAGCTTGCCCTAGAACTAAGATTTTGATACCTTTCTCTGACTCCAGAGCTCCTATTCATATTGTTGTTTTGAGCCCTTCTGGCTGGATGTTTTCACTCAAAGCAGTATCTCAGATCAGACCTTCCCAACGGAGAACTAGTCACAATCAAATTCACCCCATTAACTCATATTCATGAAGCACCTACTGTGTGCCAGGCAACATGCTGCGCTTTGGGGAGATGACAACAAACTAGCCAGTGCAGCCCCCGTCCTCATGGAGCTGACAGTCCAGTCTGTTAAATAATCTGCCCTCCCTGAGACATGAGTTGGGGTCTTGCAGAATGGCTGTGGGGGTGGGCAGTGATGGACGTCAGTCATCTGAAAAGCACTTGGCATGTAGTAGGTGCTCAGTAAAGGGAGCCTTACTGTACTTGCATACCAAGTTCTAGGGTAGCCGCCTGGTTGGGGCTGACACCCTTAATATGAACCTCCTGCCCTTAGGTGGAGACATCTGTCTCTACCACTTAAAGCCCGTAAGTACTTGGCTTACGAAATAGAGTCACAAGAAGCCAGCCCCCCGGGACACAGTCAGATGTTCAGCAAGGCTTCCAGGCCTGCTGTGCTCCTCCCACAGCCCAGGTAGGTGGTTGGGGTTTGCAGGGGTGCCTCGGGGGCTGGACGCACCTGCCAAGCTTCCTCCATCAGTTAATCGGATTCTCAGAGCAGTCTTGCCACATACTCAGACGTGGGTGGTGGGAAGGACTGACTCCCAGTGGGAATCCCTCGCCTTCTGGATGAGTATTTGAATGCTTCGTGTGGCTGAGGAATCTTCTCCGTGCAGAAATAGACAGACCCAGGTTCAACGGGAGTTTACTGAGACCCCGCCTACCTGCTTCCATGATTGATTCATTCTAATCATCATCATCATCATCTCAACAGCTAACGATTTTTGGGCACTTACTATGTACCAGGCACAGCTAAACACTTTGCGTGCCTTATTTTATTTAATCCTCCCAATAATCCTATGAGGTTTTAATTAGCCCCATTTTACAGATGAGGAAACTGAGGCTTGCTTACAGAGGGGAAGTAATTAGCTCATGCTTACAGGATTAATAATGATGAAACTGGAATTTGAGTCCACGATGGCTGAGCCATGCCTCTTTCGTGACATGTTCTCTAATTCTTACAGTAACCCGAGGTCAGGATAATTATCTCCATTTTACAGCTAAGGTTCAGTGTGAAGCAAAGCAGTGTGCCCAAGTGGGTCCATTTGGATTTTTTGGTTGCAGGTCCTGAGAGTTCCATCAACTGCCCTTCCTTCAGCCACACCCAGAGCTCTTCTCTCCCCAAGAATGAAAAAAGGGGGTTCAGGGTGACTCCTGTCTGCTAAGGTCCAGGCAACCCTTGCCTTTACACATGTTCTCATGCCTTTACAGTTGTTCTCGCTATCCAGAATGCTCTCCCCTCCCCTGACGCCAGGCATGGAGCCAGTTCAGACACATCCTTCGAAATGTGGCTCGCAAGTTCCCTCCTCCATACTCCATGTGGAAGGAAGACTCAGACTCGGGAGCATTTAGGAAAGGAAAGTAGTTTTTGCAAAAAGGTGTAAACTAGTTAGACTTTGGAAGGTCTGGTTTGCCAAATTACACACACGCACGCACACACGCACACGGCAGGTTCTTAAAGGAAAACACACACCTCACAATCACCAGGGTTGCCAAGTTTTCATCAGTTTGTTCTTGATGGAAAAGCAGGCATTTCTCCTAATGTTATTCTTTCTCATGAAGCCACAGGGACACCCAGAATCTTCAGACATCAGCGTTCCAAACACTGGGGACAGGATTCTCATTAGGGAGTCAGCAACTTATGCGAAATGCTCCTTCATTTGGGAACTCGCACCGGACAAGGTGCCCCTGTTATTCTTGCTTTATCTCAGAGGGTCAAGTGTGGGTTTGGTTTTGGTGTCGGTCGCCACAGATGGGATGCCTGTGCTGATGCCTGACGGTGACGGTTTTATTAACTCTGATCCTCAAAACATCCTCGTGGGGCAGGCATTTGATTCAGCACATTTTACAGGGAGTCTCAGACAAGGACACTGAGACTCAGAGAGTCTAAGGGATTTGCCCAAAGTCAGAGCTGGGAGGTGGCAGAGCTGGGAGGTGGCAGAGCTGGAAGGCGGCAGAGCTGGGATCTGCGCCCAGCGCCCGGCCCCTAAATCTGGGTCATTCTTCTTCGTGCAGCCACCTCCCTGCACCCTCCCTCACCCTTACTCAGCTGTCTGTCTCCACACTCACTCACAGCTCTGGGTCAGGCATTGTCTGTTGTACTCACCTCTGTATCACCAGCTCCTGGCCTAGGCTTGACACACACAAGGAACCCAGTACATGTCAGTAGTTGATGCATTAACGAGGGATGTGAAACCCATGAAGTTTGCCGTGAGCGCTGCCTGCAGAGAAGGGTGCTGAGGCCTTTGGGTGATGAAGGGCTCAAGCTGCCTCATCACAGCGGACCCCACCAACTCCGAGACCCCGGCCAGCTGATCGGCATGTCGCCCAAGCCTCCTGGTGACCCAGGGCCACTCCACTCTCCAGCTTCCCGGCAGGCATAATCAGCCAGCATGTTCACGGCCTGTGTAGGACTCCTGCCCACCCAGAACCAAGACAAAATGTGCACCTGCCAAACGTGATACTTTGGGCAGGAAATGAACATCGCCAGAATTCCCAGAGATGAACAGTCCGCTTCCGACCATGGTCCATCTGCCAGCCGACAGGATGGATTTGCTTTGGGAGCGACTGATCCTCTGACCAAGAGTATTTTTGGCCCCAGCAGGTGGCAAGAGTGGTGGGCCATGCCTGATGCCAAGAACAGCCACAATCCAAGTGCTCACCAAGAGACTCTGGGCCCCAGATCAGTGGATTGTTCATCTTTCTAGGTATTTACTTTCAAAGTTCTCAGAAATTGAGTAGTTGGAAAGAGAGCTCCATTCAGACTGACTCGTGGTAGCTGAGCCAGGAGATGACCACATGAACCGAGAAGTCAGTTCTGCTTCAGCTATTCATGCATCGATTCTCCCCCTCATCCCCAGAAGATGTGAAGGGAATTAATAGGTGACGTTACATGTTGTCTCTGGCTGGTGGCCCTGTCCATGCAGTTGGCAAGACATCATGAGACAAGCCAGCTCGCCTGTGCGTGTTCTCACTCATCCAGTGAAAGCCTGCGGGGCCCGCTGCACTCTGGGCGCCGGAGCCCATTCATGACATCGGTCCCGGTTCCCCCGTCCCTGCTCCATCTGTAAGCTGGCTCCATTCGATTACTTCTCCTTGTGTCTTCAGGATGCAAGGGACTGTGACCTGAGTTCAGATCCAGCCCCTGCCAGCTACTGTCTAGATGCCCTTAGGCAAATCGCTTCACCTCTGAGCTGCAGGTTGACGAGTCAAGTGGGACCCCCTGAGGCCTTTGGGGCTTGCTCTGGACTTAATAACTACTGTTTATTGAACATACTATGTACCAGGCACTCTGCTAAGTGCTTTGCATATTTTCCCTCCTTTAATGTACAGACAACCCTAAGATGCAGGTGTGGATATTCCTTTTGCTAATGAAGAGGTTGAGTGCAGGGACTGTGTCTGTTTCCTTCGCCCCTGCGTCCCCAGCACCTGGTGTGGGTCTGGCACAGAGAAGAGGTATAATAATGTACGTATGGAGGGCCTGGGACTCAGCTTGAGCCAGTCTGATGGCACAGCTGGCCTTGCGGTATGGTAGATGTGACCACACAGTGCTCGGCGTGTGGTCAACCCCCAGTAAATTAGAGTCCCTCTCTCCCGCTCTCCATCAGTCTATCCAGATGGATTTTCCAAGGCTGTGGCTCTCACTGCCTCTGAGCTCACTAAAAGACAGTAACATCTTCAGTCTGGCAGCTCCTGGGAGGGAATGGAGCAAAACGTGGGATTCATTTGCTGCTTTTTTTTTTTTTTTTTGGCTGCTCCGAGGGGTTTGCGGGATACTAGGTCCCCGACCAGGGATCAAACCCGGGCCCCTGGCAGTGAGAGTGCCAAGTTCTAACCGCTGGACTGCCAGGGAACTCCCTCATTTGCTGCTTTAATCTAAACTAACGGGGTCTTTCTGACAGGCCTGTAGCTGCAGACCATGCCAACCCCCTTTGAAAGGCATCTGCATCCTCTTGGTGATGCAGATATCCTTGACCTTAGCGGTCACACCTGCTGAAATGCATTTGCTCGCACATGGAACCTGGGTCGTCTCAGCTGTGTAAAGGCGAGGATTCAGGAGCTTGCTCCGGCCTCTCGGGGGCCCGGCCTCGCTGCTCCACCATAAACCCTCAGGGCTCAGCCACCGGTCGACCCACGTCACCCTCCTCCCGCAGGTTGGCCGTCGACCCCCGTGCCTACTAGATAAATCCACTCAGCTTCCAGGGGCCCCAGGTCTGAGCTGGAAGAGCCTCCAGAAGTGGCTTTGTTTAACATCTTCATCTTACAGGCAAGGAAAAGGAGACCGGGAAAACACGTGGTCTAAAGGCAGTGATGACCGGTGTTTGTGTTGGGAGTTTGATGTTGTTATGATAAGAGGAACCCAGAAATGCCCAGATCCTAGCCCTGGAAAAGATCCTGTCTCCCCACAGGATTCCCAAGAGTGATGAGCACGTAGACTCTAGCTAAATGTGGCCAGGGTACCTACCGCTGACCACCACCTAGGCTGGCACCAGAAACCCCTGGGGAAGAGCTTGGCTGAAGCTGTGCTGGGTCGCACCGCAGGCTCAGCCCCCAAAAGCTCCACACCTGATCCAGGGACCTACCTCATCCTGGCCGGCGGCAGCATGGAGGAAGGGAGTCAAAGGAGAGAGGGGGGGATGGAGACGGGGCCACAGAGAGAATATGTGGGCCTGGTCCTCCTTGAGGGACTCAGCTTGGAGAAGCAGCAGAGCTGCAGTCTGACTTCCCGATGTACAGTGACCTGCCCACAAGTATATCAGTGTCCTTGCACTTGACCAGTCAGACCAGCACCCCCTCTTCCCTTGGGGGCAGTAGTGGGAGGCCTGGGAAGAAGGTGGGCAAAGATGTGCTGGTATAAAAGGAGGAGAGGCTGTGAATTTCACTGCTCCTGCAGCTGAGACCAGACAGAGCCCAGGTCCTTCACTCCAAGGCCAGAGCCCGTGCCCTCCGTCCAGCCGTCTCAGGACCATCAGCATGCTCTGCACCTGTTGTGCAGAAGCTCCTCTGGGCTGCTTTATTCCAAGACCTGTCTCCCTAGCCTGCCTTTCCTACCACCTGTCTAGCCATCTATAGACACACTTCTTACTCCTAACTCAAATGTATACGGGGCGTGAGGAGTGGGTTAACCCCTCATTAGGAAAGTCGTAGAAAAGTCTGCTAATAATTACCCAGAAAGCCACAATTCCCCACGCCACGGGGGTCAAAAAGGCCTGGTTCAAATCTCAGTTCCACCATTTATGAGCTCTATGACCCTGTGCAAATTATATAAGTTCGTCAAGCCTTCCTCATAGTAAAAATAGATCTAATGACACCCACCCATCAAGATACTTAGGGGCTTCCCTGGTGGCGCAGTGGTTGAGAATCTGCCTGCTAATGCAGGGGACACGGGTTCGAGCCCTGGTCTGGGAGGATCCCACATGCCGCGGAGCAACTAGGCCCATAAGCCACAACTACTGAGCCTGCGCGTCTGGAGCCTGTGCTCCGCAATAAGAGAGGCCGCAATAGTGAGAGGCCCGCGCACCGCGATGAAGAGTGGTACTGTAAGGACAGACAAAATAGCACGTGTAAGGCACCTAACACAGGGCCTGGCTCACAGTAAATGCTTGGTAATTGGCTAAGGTCGTTGCACAGCAGGTGGTTTGCAGTCTTGAAAGCATTAGAACACTGTAAAGGGCACTTAGCACTCAGTGTAATCACAGTTTGATGATCCAGAGACACTTCAAGAGCATCACCTTGGGGTCAGTCAATACGATGGGCCTTGGTTCATCCTTTTATCCCATGGACATCAGAAATTATGGAGTCTTAGACTCAGGGTTCCAACGGACATTTGGAATCATCTGATTCAGACCCCCACACATACAGGATCCCCTTAACATCATCCATCAGAGGTCTCTACTAGTGTCTGCTTACTTGCTTCCAGTGACAGGAAGCTTAGACTCTGCCCAGGGTAGTTAGGACCTTAAGAACAGATCGATTTAACCTGAGAGTCAGTGGCTTGTGGGCTGTGCACCCTCAGGCCCCGCTCAGAGAGTCTGTTAAGGTGGCTCATGTTCAGCTATTTCCAGGGAGGCCTCTGGCACCACAACAGAGCCCCGAGTTCTTCAGTGCCTGCGCGGCCAGCATGTCCTCAGATCTGCTGTTGGCTTTTCAGAAACATGTTTTTATCCATTTTGAACTCAGAGCTGATCAGAGTCCCATTAAGTTCACAAGGACAGTGTTGAGAACTGAATGCTGATTCATTTCAGTCCACCATAATTGTCACTTTCAAGCAGATGGAGCAGATGTCTGTGTTCACTGTCCGAGCTCCTGGGGAAACAGATTATCTGCCAAAGCTTCTCTCCACAGGGAGAGGAAGGGAATTCTTTTCCTGGCCATGGTGAGCCCTGATGACCCATAAACAGGTCCCTTGCGTGAGTCCCAATTGATAGTAACTGAAGAATCCAGACCCTCTGCAGTGAAGGAGCATCCCTCTGGGGCTTTGAGGATTCCAGGAGGGGAAGAAATCATAAGTCTCCTTAATTTACATATTACTGAAGCATCTCAGTTCACAGCATTCTGTAATGGAAACTGTTGGGGTTTGTTTCCTTGTATCTAAGATATCCGTGACCATCGAGCCTGCTTAGCCAATATCACCAAAACGGTTGTCTTTTAGAAAATTGCCAGGCCTGTTTTGCAGGACAGAAGATTAGAACGTTCCTGCCTGTGGGTGGTATGTTCCCTATACTTTGTGTTTTAATGACAGGGTCTGAGTTTGGGGGCCTCCATCCCTGCCATCCCAGCACAGATGTCCCTGTGTGAAATCTGACCTTTCAGATCTCTATTATGTTCCTCTTCAGTCTTTGTGTCTTCCATCTTTGGTTCACTCATTTACTCAGACATCCATTTATTTATTTATGCAAAGCCCATCTCCTGGATTTGCAGAACTTCTCAGGAAATACGGATCAATATAAAACATCAGGACCAAAAAAACACAGATGTGAACAGGAGGCATGAGCCAGTTGGGAAGCCCAAATACAGCAGAGTGGACCCTGCAGCCAGGCCTGGACTTGAATCCCAGCTCCGCCACTTACTAGCTGAGCACATGTACCCAGTCACTGTGCCTCAGTCTCCTTGCCTGTGAAATGGGTCTAGTAATACCTTCTTCAGAGCTTGATTGAAAAGATTAAGTGGGATAATATATGTAATGCACTTAGCAGAATGGCTGGCAAGTAGTAGGCATTCAGTAACCACTATCTTTGTCCCTGTTACTGTCATTACATATTCTCTTGTTATTACCCAGTTGCTATAACTGAGCTGTGCCTTTAGCTACTCATTTCCTAGCAATCAAAGCAAAAGCAGAAAGCACTGACTGCCTGTTTCTCACTTCTGTGAGGGGACATGGAGATGCGAGCTCCAGGGGTAACAAGACCTTCCATTTCAACCTGACTCACTCTGTCTGAGTGTTGCACCCTCTCCTTTTAGGAGCTAAGTGCCTAGGTTCAGGCTTAATTAGCCATTAGAGCTTCAAACAGCTCTGCCTTTGGCTAGCTAGAAAGGTTAGAAACCCGGAACCATGAGGATGACGCCATGGCTGGGAATGACCTTTCCAGGGTGCTGCCTAATTGTCAGGAGGGTGGTAGCAGGGGCGTCTGCAGAAACTCAGACAGGAGATAACGATGTCTTCAGCTTTGAGCACCTGGGTACTTGGAAGAATGTTAAATAGGCAACAGGTCCCAAGTTGGAGTCTTATTTGGGGTATTTTACATTTTGTAATTTAGCAATTGCTGGAGATTGAGGCTTCAGGGGACTGTTGCCGAACCTGGCTCACAGCTTAGAGTGCAAGGTTTTTATTCTTCCTGCCACATTTCTCTGCAGAAGTTTGATGGAGAACAGCTGCTCATCTTCAAAATGAGAAGCCATCGTTCCAAGATGGGGAGGGGGGAAGGGAGCAGATGTTTATTGAGCACCTACTGTGTGCCAGGTAGGAACAGAATCCACCTTGATCTTCTTCCCAGCCACCTTGAGAGGTGTGAGCATTACTACACCTGGATGCAGGTGTTACATTTTCCATTTTTACGAATGAGGAATCAGATGCCCAGGGAGGTTTTGTGACTTGTCCAAAGGCACACAGCCAGTAATGAGCAAATCTGAGATTCTAAGCCAGATGCGTCTGACTCTAAACCACTTCCTATTGACCCTTCTTTTCTGCTGCCTCTTATGATAAGCTTGCCACCCTCAAATTGCCTGTAATCTAGGTAAGAGAATGGAATCCAGCCTTAAAAAAAGGTAGATTAACAGTACCACATGCTTCACTGCAAGGGCCTAGACATTGAGCAGTTCAGAAGAGGGAGCCTTCTCCTTCCAGGTGGCAGGGAAGGCTTCAGGGAGGAGGTGGCAGGCCTTGAGGAACAGGTAAGCCTTGAGAGGCTGTGAGGGAGACAGGAGGCCTTAGAGCCAGAGACTGGCAACAGCAAAGATCCAGAGAGAGGAAGTGAACGATATGGGGAGGGCAGGTGACCTGAGCCAAGATGGCTGCTGGGAAGTTGGGAGAAGTAAGCTGGGAGAGATGAACAGGGTCCAGGATTCCAGGGCTCGACTGTTGAGCGGACGCAGGCTCTGACTTGAGTCTTTCATGTCAGCACTTTCTCTTAATGTATTTATCCATCAATCAGCAGACATCTTCTGAGGGCCTGCCAAGTGCCAGGACCTGTGCAGGGCACAGAGGGGTCAGAGATCAGCCAGACCCCATCCCCGCCTGCAGAGAATTCGGGTGGGGAGGGACTCCCTTCTGAGCGTGCTCCCCACTCCATCCCCAGCCATCCTGCCTGCAGCTGCGCAAATCCGCCCATCTGCTGGTCCCGGAGGCCACTCTTCTCTCTCATTCTACTTCCTGAGGCCAGGATCTCCAGCCCCCGGTTCGGCCCAGCCTTAGATGCCCCTTAAGAGGATTTGTTGAACTGCAGCAAATGAAGCCAGTTGATTGAGTGCCCTTCCTGCCAGGCCCTTCCCATGAAGTGTCTCTTTGATGGTCACAGCCAACCTGGGTAGGCCCTAGGCCTGCCTGACTCCCCCAGCAGGGCTCTCTCCACTGCCCCGTGGGGACCGTGGACCTGTCCCTTTCATTGTACAGCTGAGTGTTTACCCAGCTTGTCCATGCTGCACAGCTAGTAAAAGGCAGGGCCAGGGAAGAAAAAAAAAAAAGGCAGAATCAGATCTAGAGCGGGCTTCTCTCAGGGACCCCGGGGAGCAGCGGGCGCTCTAGGCTGTGGTCAGCTCACCCCTTGGCAGGTGGCCTTCCAGCAAGGTCCTGGAGGAGTGCCAGGCCCAGGAGGCGCCTGGAGCATTTGTGGTTGCCACAGCACCACCTTGTGGTCACTCTTGGGGCGTGCACTTCACAAGCCCGGCATGGAGTGGGTTTCCAGCAAGAGCTCGCTGGGGAGTGTCTACCGGCTGCCTTCCACTGAGGGCTTGTGAAGAACTGAGCAGCTGCTCCTGCTTTCTGAGAATTTCCATGTCACCCAGCTACATTCTCCTTGTTTGCATTTATTAGGCATCAAAGATACAAAGTGGTGGGTAGGAGAGCTCCCTGGCGGTCCAGTGGTTAGGATTCGGCACTTTCACTGCCAGGGACCTGGGTACGATCCCTGGTACGGGAACTAAGATCCCACACGCTGCATGTCATGGCCAAAAAAAAGAAAAACAAGATACAAAAAGGAGGAGGAACTAATATTTACCAAGTACCTGCTGTCACAGGTGGTTCCAGACATCATCCCATGGCCCCTTCCCAACAGCCCTGCAAGTTAGCAATTCTTGGGCCAGTTTCCAGATGAGGAAATGGAGAGGCGTGGTCTGGCCCAGCCCAGGCAGTGCAGGGCCCATCAGACCCCTGCTCACACGTTATCAGAGCAGAAGTTCTGCCCGCCTAAGTATGGCTGGACCTTCCTGGCAGCCGCTGCCCAAAGTGTGCTGTTATTTCAATGAACTTTTTTATCCCCAGATGAAAATCAGGAGGAAATGATCTGAAAAAGAATTTCTTATAAGAAAAGAAAGAAAAATCAGATCCCATTAGTGATGTCATCTTTTTTTTAAATGACCAAAACTATACAAGATCACGGTCCTGTGGCACTTTTTTTTTTTTAAGATGGAAGGGAACTCAGATGGGGTTGTTTTTGAGAATTCCACAGCATCCCAGACATCACTGGGGGGGCCCCTGCCATGTGGCAGACCTATGTGGAGAAAGTCATTGGCAGAGAAGAGGAAGAGCAATGGGTATCTCCCATTACCCGTCCGGGGACCTGGGCTCAGGCTAAGGAGGTCCATGGACACACACTCATGCTCACGGGGACATTCAAAGATGCAGGCTGCTGCGAGATCTGAGCCGCTTAGCGATCTGTGGCTCCACGGTTTGGCAGAGCTATTCATGCAAGGAGATGGCGGAGTTCGTGAGAAAGACATTACTACCAGCAGCCTTATCAGTGATCTCTGCCCTGACTGTTCCTTACCAGCAGTCACTGTGCCATCTGTTTCAGGAACGGAATAAAGGGTTGTAAAGCTTGGGAGGGGGTAAGAGGAAGCAACCATGGGGAAATCTTATTTTGTACCTGGATCCAGTCACATTAAGTAAATGACCCAGTTGAAACATGACCACCTTTTAAAATAACTGCTGTCAGAAAGCAAACCTGACACTGTAGCCCAGAGAACATCAAAAGTTCAGTGGACTCAGACTTGCTAAACTATAGCCAATGCTGTGGACACCAGGTTGTAACCGCTAGCAGAATGATAATAACCACTGTGGGTTCACAACCAGGTTCCCAACCACAGGCATTATCATACAGGATCATGATTTGTGTTGTTTCTATTTAGCATGGGTGTTCCAATTTAATATTTTTATATCAATTCATAATCTTTACCTAAATGTAAGGTAATTTTGTAAGGAATCATTACCTCAGCTGGAAACCGAGTATTATCATACATGAAAAGAATCATTAAAAAATTAAAACATTAAAAATAAAACAATCATATTAAGATCTAGCATGATGTCACCTGCCAAAGGCCCTGAGCCTGAGACCTATCCTTTTTCTTTTAAAGAGGAGATGGTTAACATACAGTACAGAAATATTATAGCTATATTAGCAATTTCTGGAGTGGCTATAGTGTGAACTAATCAGCTTGAAAATTCTCTCACTACAAATACTCCAGAAATGCTAGATGAACTATAGCAAATACCTCTTTAAATGCTTAGCTGGGCTCCCAAAAAGTAAAGGAAATCACCAGAGGTGAGGAACAAGGAGGGAGCAGAAAACCAGATTAATAAGCATGTTGCCCTGACTGGGGGGAAAAAATATGTCTCCTTGGGGAATTCAGAGACACAGGGCCATGCCTCACTCGGGTTTAGGGTTCACATTTATACCACCTGTGTGATCCAGGAGTTCCCCAAGTCAAAAAATTGACACCAGACTAGTCTGGGGAAAACTAGGTCCTCAATCCAAACTACACAGATTCCCATGTAAGAGCAGCTTTAAAGATGAGCTCGTATTCCAGACTTAAAAAACACATAGGGGGGGAAAAAAACCCATGTGGGAAAGTCACAAACAAACATCAGGATTAGATGCTCAGTCTAATAGCACAGCTTGAAAGAGCTCCCCCTCAAAAAATAAGCAGGTTTACAATTATTAAAGATATAAATTAAAACATTGAAAAATAAGTGGAAAGAGTAAGGCATTGAAAAAAGAACAGGGAGATTTTAAAATAAATCAAATGGAACTTTTAGAAATGAAAATACAGTCATTGAAATTAAAACCTTGGTGGATGGGGACTTCCCTGGTGGCTCAGAGGGTAAGAATCCGCCTGCCAATGCAGGGAACACGGGTTCGAGCCCCGGTCCGGGAAGATCCTACATGCCGCGGAGCGACTAGGCCCGTGAGCCATGGCCGCTGAGCCTGCGCGTCCGGAGCCTGTGCTCCACAACGGGAGAGGCCACAACAGTGAGAGGCCCGTGTACCGCAAGGAAAAAAAAAAAAAAAAAACCTTGGTGGATGAATTAAACAACAGATTAGACAAATCTAAAGAGAGAAATAATGAACTGGAAGATTGATTTGAAAAAATTACAATGCATCACAGAGACATCAAGAGATAGAAGATAGGAAAGGGAAGTTAAGTTCAACATTTGCCTAATACCAACTCCAAAAACAAGAGAGTAGGAGAGAGATACAGTTTATTGGCTGAGAGTTTTCCAGACTTGATTCCTGAGGTTCAAGGAACATGAGTCTTGAGAAGGATAAATATTTTACACCTATGCACATCATAATGAAGTTGCAGAACTCCAAAGATAAATTATTTAAATGATTACTTTAAAAATGATTTTTTAAAAATGATTCTTACAAAGAAAGTTCAACTAGACTGATGAGACTTCTCAAAACAATAGAAGCCAGAAAAGAAAGAAAAAGAACTGTCCATCTAAAATTCTATATCCAGCTAAACTATCATTCAAAATGGAAGCCAAAAGGTATTTTCAAAGACTGAGCAAGTTTACCTTTAAGAGACCCTTGCTGCAATACCTACTCAAAGATCTACTTCAGAAAACAATGAATATTACTGTGATAACACAGAGAGAATAGCACTGTTCCCAGAATCCAGGGCCATGCTGGTAAACACTAGCTGCCTTTATCACAATTGACTAAGAGCCTCCAGACCCTGTTCTGCAGCTGTGACCTCTGGCCCTCTGAATCTGGTGTTTGTGCTTGATCTTGAACTTGATCGAGATCAGTACTTGAACACCCCACCTTGATCTTGCCTAAAGGATTCTTTGGCCTACTTTTCCAGTTCTCTAGGTGGATCCTGCCTTCACTCAGGGTCCCCAAACCACATCCCTGAAAACAGCCACTTGGAAACAGCCTGGCTAGGCCACCCCAGCACCCTGGCATCATTCCCACCCAGTGTTCTTCCCACTCCTTCCCCTTCTCACTAAGTGAGAATTCAAAGAAACATTCACCTAGTACTGGTATCATCGGGGATTCTTAACCCTTTGCTTATTACACATGACCTATCAGTACTTGGCAGTGTTTTAGATATATTGTGTATTATCTGTGGTAGACTGATTGCAAAAACTGGCCCTACTTCTCCACCCCTCCCTGTACCCACATCCTTTTCAATATGACCCTGAAGCTCTTCCCATCAAGAAGTGGAGTCAGTTTCTTCACCCCTTGAATCTGGGCTGGCCTTGTGACTTGCATTCACTAAAAAAGGTAGAGGAAATGACATCATGTCAGTTTCAAGCCTAGGCCTCAGAAGGCCTTGCACATGGATTCCACCCTCCTAGAACCTTGCCATTGTCTTAAGAACGAGTCAAGACTAGCCCACTGGAGGATGGAGATTACATGGGGTAAAGCCAAGTTATCTTAGCCAGCCCCCAGCCTACCTGCCAGCTGGTTGTAGACACATGAGTGAGCCCAGTGGGATCAAGCATGCCTGGATAATCTCAGCAGAACTGCCTAGCCCACTGGTAGGATCATGAGAAATAACAAATGGTTACTTTAAGCCACTGAGTTTGGGGATGACTTGTTACACAACACTAGCTAGCTGATAGAACATATATGACATTTTATTTATGTATATGCGTATATATAGTGAAATTGCTTGTTTTATACTGGCTCACAGCCTACAGTTTACCAGCAGCTGTATTTCCAAGTTATGTCGTCTTAGTCAGTTTGACCTTTCTGATGGGGAATTGAGTTTGGGTGTTAGGGTGTAGGCGGATTGCCATAACTCTCCATCGAAAAACAGAAAGTGTGTCATCCTTCATGTGGACCCCTTTTTCCTTTTTCTTTGCATTGTCTTTTCGCCCACTTGGTTTGGCAGATGTTCCTGAGATTACCAAAGCAGAAGGTCGTGTGCCTTTGGTGCGGTGTCCACATCAGGATATGACTCTTCTAGCAAAGTCTAGCCTGCTAGTGCATCTCTTGGCTCAGCCAAATTGGAACTGTTCATCTTGGCAGGGTGTGTTCTTCTGTTTTTAATATACAATTTTAGAAGATGTCACAGTTATCAAAAGACATATGTTTTAAGTCAAGATTATGTTTCATAGCAAAGGGAAGTAGGACAGGAGAGTAGGAGAGAAAATGTAGGAATAACTGAATTCCACTCTGCCACTTACTCTGTGACCTTGGGCAAGTTACTTAGTGTCTCTGAGGCAAGCTTTTCCCGTCATAAAATGGGAGTAGTACTGCTTAACTCTTAGGATCATTATGAGAAGTAGATGAAATAATATATGTATAAAGCACTTAGCCTATCCCGAGGTAAGCTGTGATGATGGTGATGATGAAGAGAAAGAAAAGAAGGAGGGGGATTAAGAAATAGAATACCAGAACTTTGTTTTAAAAAAAAAAAAAACAACTTTGCAGCAAAATCTCTCTTTCCAATTTCATTCCCAGCCCCTAAGAAGTTAGACCAACATTACTGTCCATGATGTTTGAAGGACAAAGCCAAGGCAAAAGAGTTTGTCACTAAGCTCAGATACATTTAAACATCCTGACCCTTGAATTCCTAAACTCCCACTTAGCTGAAAACTATTTCTGGGCTGTCACTTAGATACCAGCTGAAATGCAGAACAGACTGTCATTCAGTCAACTGGCTCTTTTCATCTCCATGATAGCAGACATCGCATTTGATGGGATTTCTTTCCCTTCCATGGAATTGCATCTATCAGTTGCTTTGTCCTCAGGCAGACCCGGCTTTAGCCCACCGCTCCCCACACACCTCCAGGAGAGGTCAGGCATATGCAGATTAATTTTGTGGGTCCCGGGATGCTAGTAACAGCCTTACCACTTTGCCAGATGAAAGGGATGGAAATCAAAAGGGAGAGATGAAGGCTTACTCCTTCCATAAAGAATTCATCCCAAATCCTTATAATATATCCAAACGGGCTCCCTTAAACGATTCTTTCCAGTGTGAACCTCATTCCACTGGGGGCGTCGAGGGGTGGGGGACAGTCAGAGCCTCCCTTCATCTCCCTTTATGCCTGGCTCCTGCCCTCTCCCTCTCCCTTTGGCCGTGTCTGTGTGTTTATCATGCGGGCGTATGTGTATCTTTGGAATGGATTTCGTTTTGTGTTAGATGCAGTTCATATCATTTACTTCAAGGTCTGTTTTCTGGACTCGCAGTCGGGAGATCATTTCCTCCCTCGTTTCCCACCTTATCACTCACTGCACACATGACCCCCCGCCAGGAGGGAGAAAATCCTTCCTTTTTGCTTCTCAAACTTTGGTCTTTGCAGCCCAGGAGAATCTCATTACTGACAGTGTGATAGGCCTATGGGAGTTTGTGATGTTGCCTTTCTGGCCATTTGATGAGATTTCTGTGTAACTCCTAGAGGAGGGTGTTTGGAAAGACCTGGAAAGCGCTGCCTGGGCCTGCCTCACTTTCAGAAAGCCCACTGTATGGAGAGGACAGAATGACAGAGGGGAAGCTGGGATTGGTTGTTCCCAGTGACAGTTGGTCCTCCCTCATTGTACAAAAGGATTCTCCGTGGGACGCTGTGAAAGAGCTGGCCCTACTTGGTACATTTTAAGAATGTTTAGTTTAACAAAAGCTCAGTTTATATATGATTTTCAAGGCCAAGGCTCTAGTGTAAAGGGACTCTTGCCATTGTGAAGAACAGCCTATTCTCAACTCTTGGGTTTTCTTTTGAAAAGCTAAGACAGTCTCCAGACCGCCAGGAGCGCCAGGTGGTAAAAGTGTCCTATCAGGAATCTGGCGTGAACTGCTGAAGGAGTGATAAGAGCAGCTGACAAGATAGAAACTGATTTATCTAAATTCTCAGTGATAAAAGCAAGCGAGGATGGTTGCACAACCATGTGACTATACTTAATGCTACTGAACTGTACACTGAAAAATGGTTCAGATGGGAAAATCTTACGTTAGGTGTATTTCACCACAATTTTTTTTTTTTTAAATTTTGGGAATTCCCTGGCGGTCCAGTGGTTAGGACTCCGAGCTTTCACTGCCGAAGGTGTGGGTTCAATCCCTGGTCAAGGAACTAAGATCCCTCAAGCCGTGTGGCTCGGCCCAAAAAAAAAAAAATTAAAGTAAATGAGGACGTGTTTAACCGTTGTTTACAGCTCTTCAGCTGCTTCTCTCTAGAGGCTGTGCTCTGAAGGAGACCGATGCTACTGTCCACTGCTACCAGATGCCTGGCATCACCACTCCCCACAACAAACTCCTAAAATAGTGCCTGCAATTAGCAGCTGGCTAGAAACAGGCACGGTGACTATAACGGCTGAGCCATCTCCAAAGACAGTGCCTCATGCCCAGCATTTCTACCTAGTTGCCAAATTGATCATCTGCACGGGAATAACAGTGGACACCACTGACCAAGCCGTGTGCCAGAGACAGCCCTGAACATACAACCTCACGCCAGCCCTGGGAAATCAGTATTATTATATTCTCTCCATTTTAAAGATGAGGAAGCTGAGGCTCCAAGTTATTAAATAACTGACTTCGGTTCACGTAAAACCAAGATTTGAACACAGATTTCTCTTGTGCCAAAGGTCAAGCCGCTTCCCCTGGACTGGTGATTCCCAGCCTTTTTGAACCTGAGCCCTTTCGAAAGGCAAACACTTCACAGCCCTGCCTATGGCAGTCATCCCACTTTCAGCATCTCCTGGTGGAAACAGTATGTCATGACCACAAACTACCTGAATCCAGGAATTCTGTGAGTTGCAACAGCATCTGATACAGTCTTAGAATCATGACACCTGCTGTGTGAGACGGGAGACATTTAACTGGATGACAGCAGTTTGCAATTGTGTAGTTTCTTAGGCCCTCGAAGTTGCTGGGTCTTTGTCCCCAAAGATGGGGCACCCTGAGCTGTACCGTGAATCATCTGAAGAGTCTGGAGACCCTGAGCCTTCTTATTATGTAGGCCAAGCCTGAGGGATTTTTGTTAATACAGGTGATGTCGGTGCTTCTTGGGAGGGTCACCATGAGCCTCTGGGTCACACTGTCGGAAGCCAGCAGAGGAGACTGAGGCAGAGTCAGCTTTGGAAGGACCGGTCATTATTCTTGCCCACTGCAGGCCGCAGTCAGTCACAGTAGCATCTGTTCCCCTGGAGCAGAGCTCTGGAAACCAGCAATTGAAGAGCTGAGAACCCTGGTTAAATACTCTTCCATTTACTTTCAGCCAAGTCAGCTCTCTTCATTTGCTTTTATCCAGTCTACGGAGATCCTCAACTAGAGCCTCTCGGAAGAAGTTATACCGGGAGGAAAATTTTTAAAATTAAAAAAATAAACTTTTTGCATGTATTCTCAACATGAAGGGTTGCTGAGTCCCACAGCTTGCTTTCATTCATCCCACAAATACTTACTGAGCAGAGCATCTGTGCCAGTTGCTGTTCTAGGCACTGGGGATTCCCTGGCTCAACCCTTGAGGAGCTCACGTGTAGTAGGAGACAGATCATAGGAGAGACTGTGAAAGTAAAATAGGTAGTAAGTCAGATGGTCTCAAGTGCTGTGGAGAAAAATACATCAGAGAAGGGAGATGGGGCACCTGCTAGGGGTGGGAGGTTGCATCTTCCTCCCTTTGGAGGGTGGCAGTTCAACAAAGAGGTGAAGGATCAGGTCGGGGGGTGAGGCTTGTGGATGTTGGAAGGAAGCATATCAGGAGGAGAGATCAGCAAGGGAAAGGCCTGGCATGTTCTGGAACAGCAAGGCCAGTGTGGCTGGAAGAGAGTGAGCAAGGGGAAAGTGTGGGGAAGGTCACGCAGGGCTTCGAGGGCTGTTGAAATGACTTTAACTCTGACTCCACAAGAGATGGATCCCACAGGAGAGTTTTGAGCACAGGAGTGAAATGATCTGACTTTCCTGCAGTGTCATTTACATATGACACAATCCCCCCATTTTAAGTGTACAATTCAGTGATTATTAGCGAATGTGCAGAGTTGTACAAACCATCACCACGACCCAGCTGTAGAACATTTCCAGCACCCGCAAAAGGCACCTCATGCCTATGACTCAAATTTTAAAGGGATCTCTTTGGGTCCTGTGTTAAGAATAAAGAAAAGAGGGACTTCCCTGGCAGTCCAATGGTTAGGACTCAGTGCTTTCACTGCCGTGGTCCCAGGTTCAATCCCTGGTCAGGAACTAAGATCCCACAAGCCACGGGGTGTGGCCAAAAAAAAAAAAAAAGGAATGAAAATAAGAGGTAAGAGCAAAGACAGTGTGGGAAGGTAATGTTTCTCACCATACGTGAGTGAAAAAAAGGACTGAAAGTGGAGGGATAAAGACAGGACTAATAAAGCTTTTCTTCTGAATTGCCCCAGGGATGGAGCCTCGTTAATGCCAAAGGCATAAGAATGAAAGGCCTCCAGCTTCAACAGTAAAAGTACTACATTAATAACATACACAAGACTGTTTAAAACATGAGCAATCCAAGCCCAAAAGCTGAACCTGAACTTGAGTCCTGAACTTGAAGGTGACTGATGCACCTTGGATCCCTGACTATTTATAAAACTATGGAACTATATCTTAACACCTTAAAAATTCATAAGAAGAAAAGTTGGTGGTAGCAATATAGGAGTACATCCCAACATGTTTCAGCAAACATTCGTGGTCCCTGCAGGAAAAAGACAGTGAGGTCATCTTATGTTCGTTATTATTAAAATGTTAAATGCCAGTTTCTTGCGTTGGTCTTGAAAAGCGGGGGTATTCTGCGCTGAACTCATGTCATGATGTGACGGATCATCTGTGCCCATGAAAGGGGACTGCTTGACACTAAAAGTGGTACCTGAGTGAGGATTCTCTGTATTTTACCTGGAAGGCTGAAATCTTCTGGTATTATAAGGTTTTGGACCAAACAGTGAATTTTGACTTTTTTTTCTCCAGCATCTACTTCAGCAGCCAGTTTTCCTAACTCAGGTTTCCCCTCCTGGACCGTCTCATTCCGGGAACAGTACAGGATTCTCCCTTGGGTGGGTCTAAAATGATTCTCACCAACTTTCTTTAAGCTAACACCTGTGCATTACCAAGAGCCTGCCACGTGGCTTCTCTCTAGGTATGCAACTTCCTAGAGAGCAAATCATCTTTTAAAACATAAGACAGGCACATCTGACTGTGGCAGCAGTGTGAGGATAAAGGGGAAGAGGTCTAGAAAGGCAGTTTAAAGCCAGGCTTCAGAGATAGGTAAACGTGTTTCCAGCTCGCCACCTACCCTGACTTGGTTTGACTGTGTTCTGGACTGTTTTGTGAGATTCAGCTACTAGTCTCAGCTCAGCAAAGGCACCTACCTTTGTTTGCTTTTCATAACACCTGTCTGATGGCTAGTCACAGGATCCTGACAGTTGCTCAGGGTAACCTGATAGGGAATGCTGCAGTTCCCCTGCCGGCCACAAGGAGGTCCCAGCCCTCCAGGCGTCGGCACCCAGGGCTGCAAAGCTGCCCCAGCTCCTCAGATGGAGAGATTCTGGGGGACAGGGCAGGTGCCTTGAGTGGCCGGCGTCCAGAGAGAGCTGCTAAGCTCAGTCGTTGACCCTGGGCCCACAGCCGTTTGGCACCGTGGGAGCAATGATAACCCGCCTGCGATCGCTGTGCTTTGAGTTGTTACCCGTACACAGCAGAGAGAATGGCCCCAGGCCCCGACAGCTCCCCGTGCCGGGTTCTGGGCCCGGCTGTATTCTCACTACCTGTGTGACCGTGGGCATGCCCCACCCCCTCTGAGACTCCGTGTTTCCTCATCTGCCGAGAGAAGGGGTCAGAATCAGAGCTACAGCCTTGCCAACAGCATAAGCACCTGAAATAGCCCTTACATCAAACAGTATCTGAGTCATCCTTGCAATTCAACACAAACTACCAGCTTCCTGAAGTTTTCCATCCTTCTGCCAGATTATCCCATCCCTGGAAGCAGAGGAGTGAAATCAGAATTCTGTGCCCTGGAATCTTATAACTCAGGGCCAGAGAGGAGCACAGGGGTTCTCAAACTCCTGTTAGCCTGGAACCGTTTACTCAGACAAACTCTGACACAACAGCCCAAGTGGAAAACAGTTAGACGCACTCTGGTTAGAAACCGGAGCCCAGAGAGAGGAAGCCACCTGTCCTGTGTCCCTCAGCAAGAGAGAGTGGTGGGACTGGCTGAGCTGTCCCTCCGGGGCCCACTCCCCAGGAATGACACGGATTATGCTACTCCCCAAACTTGGGGGGGCTCAGAACCTGCAGAGAGGCAGGGGCACAGGACAGGGGACGGGGCGGGGAGACACTGACTTCCACTGTGTGTTCACTATGCTGGGGTTTTCCCCACCATGATTTCATCCCCATAAAGACCACCAAGGCAGTACCATAGCCACCTGTAGGCTCAGAGAAGTTAAGTGACTTGTCTCAGAAGTCACTGAGCCGGGATTTGAACCCAGGGCTTTGCAACTGCAAAGCACATATCCTGGCTGTCCCAGGGGATGGCAATGTATTTATTCATTCATTCATTCACACCTTTACTGAGCCCCAATTACAGACTAGGCACTGTCCTATACAGCTGTGACCAAGGCAGCCGGAGCCCCGCCCTCCCTGAACCCAGATATTAGAGGAGGAGACAGACGTAAACAAGTGAGGTGTGACAAGAAGAAAAATAGAGCCGGGTCAAGGGGTGACTGGGGGTGGAGGTGCACGTGCACCCCCAGGGGTCTAGAGCAGTGCTTCTCAAAGTGCGGTCTGCACTCCCATGTGTGAGCTGTTGGTTTCCAGTCTGCAAGATGATCAAAGAAACGCTGCTTTGCTGATCTATACTTACAAGACAGACAGCCCACGGGCCAGCCCTCATCCACGAGCTGCGCTCAGAGGAGCCCTGGCCTAAAATACTCTGAACCACTAGGTCAGTGCAGCTGCTGCGTGTACTTCATGTCCCAGGATCCTGAGCCCCCCTCTCCTCTCCACTCCCACCTTCCCGCCGGGCTGTACAGACCCCAGAGGAAGGCTGTGGTGTCTCCTGCCCGGCAAGTGCAATGCGCTAGGGGCCATCAGTCCCTTCTAAAGGGAGACACCACATGTGAGTCCACGGCCAGTTGCGAGCTTCATGGAGGGTGGAAATAGACCTGGGTCCCGATTTGGGCCATGCCACTTACTGGCCATGTGATCTTGAAAATGTCTTTGGTTTTCCTTAACTGTGAAATGGGGATGATGATGCATTGCAGGAAGAGATCAGGCACCAGAGGGCCTGGAACTCAGTAGATGGAAGCCACCGTACTGTGTGGGCATGTGTGTGTCTGTGTGCACGACTGTGTTTGCGCAGGTGCCTGAGCATATGTGTGCATGTCTGCATGAGTGTGGGTGTGCATATGCACGTGTGTGCGCGTGTACGTGACATCCATTTCCTCCACCACCATTGGAGAGTCGCTCTCAGGACCCGCTGTGGCCAGGGGTGCTGACAGTCATTTCCGGGGTCTCTCTCCAGATTGCCAAGGGATCATCGAGGACGTTGTCCTGCTGGGCGCGCCCGTGGAGGGAGAAGCCAAGCACTGGGAGCCTTTCCGGAAGGTGGTATCTGGAAGGATCGTCAACGGCTACTGCAGGTCTGTCCAAACCCTGTGCCTGTGAGGAGGTGACAGTGCTTACTGAGCACCTAGCGTGTCCAGGCCCTGTGCCCAGGACACAGATGTTGGAGGCCAGGCCCTTGTCCGGGAGGATCCCAGGGACCGGTAGGACACCAGCCCTACTAGAAGCAAGGCCCGGGCCAGGTGTTCTGACCTGGGCAGCATCTATCCCCATAGGATGATGGGCAGCAGGGACAGATCCTAAGAAAGGTTTCCCTGTGTCGGGCTGAGACCAGTTTACAGGATGACACGAGAGGCCAGGCTGGTCACCATGATCTGGGGTAAGAGGAGTGGGATGAAACTGAAAAGCAAAGATTGGGCCGTAAATGGGGGGGTCTCTGAACGCCGACTGAGGACCTCGCGTGTGGGTTATCCGGCAGCGCAGGAAGGGAGTGGGGAGCGTCCAGGCTGAGCTTTCAGAGCAGTGTCTTGGGGCAGGGCTGACAGCCATGGGGGAGCCAGCACCCACACCACACCACAGACCCTCCTGCAAGAGAGGGGGGCTGTGAAGACTGACAGCTGTGGGGCTGGAAAGGAGGCATCCCTGGGCTTGGCTTTGAGGAGGACTCGAGAGGTTTCAGCCAAAGCCGTGCCCTCGACTCTGGGGAAGAAGAGAAGATGAAGGCCCCCGCTGAGACCTCAGGAGATTGGCCTGAGAGGATGCCCGGGCCCTTCAGCCTCCAGAGGAGGCAAAGGAGGGAGGTGACAGCATAAACACGAGAACAGGGATTTGGAATCGCACAGACCTGGGTCTTAACATCGGCCTCAGTTTCTCCATCAGTGAAGGGGGGATAATAGTAGTGACTCCCCCCAGGGTTACGATGATAGTCCAGCGATTTACAGAGTTGCCCATGGTGGGTGCCTGCTCCGTGAGTGACAGATGGTGTTACCGTTCATCAGCAGCAGCATCGAAGCGCCAACCTCGCGCCAGGCACTAGCTGGAACCTCAACAGGAGCAAGCCCCCACCTGGCCCTGTGCAACCTCGCACGCAGCAGCGCAAATAGGCAGGAAACAGGCAGCTCCGGGCTTGTCTGCGACACCCAAATCCAGAAGCTCTGAAACCAAAGGCTTTTCCCCAAGTGTGGTGCACACTCATTTAGCGACGGGAGGTGAGACTTGGGGAAACGGCTGCCTCACGGGGCTATGAACATGAAGTGTCCAGCAGGGCGTCTGGAGTTGCAGCGCTGGAACTGAGAGAGATGCAAACTGGAGCGAGGGCCAGTGGGAGGTCAGCTTCGGCTGAAGCCAGAAGGACAGGTGAGCTCATTTGAAAGGCAAAGCCTAGAGAAAGAGGAGAGTGCTGGGTTCCTGATTCTAAGGAATATGGGTCAGGGTGGGAGGAGGGAGAGGCTCCAGCCTGAGGTTAAGGGCAACTCAGAATCATCCCACATACATGCCCAAGACGTCCTGCTGGACGTGGGGCTACAAAGATGAACAAGAGGAGTTCATGTCTAGCAGAAAAGACACATATGGAAACAGACAGTTATTCAAAAAAAAAACCATGAAAAATGCAATAATGCAGTGATGGGGGAGTGGATATGACAAGTATTAGACTCTTACCACCTGCCAGATCCTGTCTCTGATGTCATTTTCTCCGTTAATCGTGCCCCAAACCCTAAGGGGTTTGTATTATTAAGCCCATCTTACAAGTGAGGAAACTGAGGCCCAGAGAAGTTAAGTCACAAGGCCAGTTAACTTTAATTTTGATCTAAGCCCAGCCATCCCAAGTAGAACCTGCAAGTGAATAGAAGAGATTTGGAAAGTCTTTATCATTTTGATAATTTAGCCCATGTCTAGTTCAGAGCTAAAGATAAAGATTGTCTTTAGCCTTGGATAGAGGGTATTAACCGGGACACGGGAGTTCAGCCAATCAGTATGGCTTTATCACTCATATTCTAAGATGAGTTCTTAGAATCAGGATATGGTAGAAAGAACAAAGAAACAAAGACAAAGAGCTCATGCAAATCAATAAGAAAAAAAAAATCTAATAAGAAAAATGGCCAGAGGGACTTCCCTGGGGGTCAAGCGGTTAGGACTCCCGAGTTCCCAATGCAGGGGGCCCAGGTTCAATCCCTGGTCGGGGAGCTAGATCCCACATGCATGCTGCAACTAAGAAGTCTGCATGCCACAACTCAAGATTCCACATGCTGCAACGAAGACCTGGTACAGCCAAAAATAAATAAATAAACAAAAATTAGAAAATGGCCAGGGACTTCCCTGGCAGTCCAGTGGTTAAAATTCCATGTTCCCAGTGCAGGGAGCATCAGTTCGAACCCTGGTCAGGGAACTAAGATCCCACGTGCCTCATGGTGCAGCCTAAAAAATAAAAAGAAAGAAAATGGCCAAAGGATATATAAACATGGAATAAATACAGTCAATAAACTTTTGGAAATGTACCCAATCTCATTATTAGTGAAATAAATGCAAACTAAAATCAGTAAAATACTATTTATCATCCGCCAGATTATCGAACATCTGACACATGAATAACATTCAGTGTTGGTGAAGATGTGGAGAAATGGGCGCTGTCATACCCTGTCAGTGGCAGCTGAATTCAGTGGAGGATAGTTGGCAATATCTATCCAAATTTTTAATGTGCCAATCTTCTGATCCCACAGATTCTGACTTCTGGGATCCTGCTGTACTAGATACATGCACAGAGATAGATGCACAAAGGGGATCCTTGCAGCTTCATTTATAATTAAAAATTTAAAACAACCTGAATGACCGCAAAGAGGGGAACAGTTAAGGGGGAAAAGCAAGTGCGACAATACGTACTGTGATCCCATTTACGAAGGAAAACGTTTCTGCGTGTGCATATATGTATCTGTATGTCTGAAAATGGACAGGCAGGTCCAGAGGGACCATGAGAAACTAGTAACAGTGGTCACCCCTAAAGAGTGGGCAGGGCTTGGAGGTAGAGCTTAAAAGAGACATTTTTTTAATTGATATGTAGTTGATTTACAACATTGCGTTAGTTTCAGGTATACAGCAAAGTGATTCAGTTATATATGTGTGCATGTGTGTGTATATATATATTTATTTATTTATTAATAAAAGAGACTTTAATTTTTTAAGTAAGGACAGTTTAAAAAACAAGAAAAGAGCATCCTAATGTCCATAGCAGCACTGTTTACGGTAGCCAGGACATGGAAGCAACCTAAATGTTCATCAACAGAAGAATGGATAAAGAAGATGTAGTACATATATACAATGGAGTATTACTCAGCCATAAAAAAGAATGAAGTAAAGCCATTTGCAGCAACATAGATGGACCTAGAGATTGTCATACTGAATGAAGATATTGCTTATATGTGGAATCTAGAAAAGGGGTACAAATGAATTTATCTACAACACAGAAATAGAGTTACAGATGTAGAAAACAAACTTACGGTTACCAGCGGGTAAGGGGTGGGGGAGGGATAAATTGGGAGATTGGGATTGACATATACACACTACCCTAGATAAAATAGGTAACTAATAAGGACCTCCTGTATAGCACAGGGAACTCTACTCAATACTCTGTAATGGCCTGTATGGGAGAAGAATCTAAAAGAGTGGATACACGTATATGTGTAACTTTGCCGTACAGCAGAAACTGACACAAATTGTAAATCAACTCTGCTCCAATAAATATCTTTAAAAATTAATTAATTAATTAATTAAAAACAAGAAAAGAGAAGGAATGGCCACCACATTGATGGCAGACAGCCCTCAGTTAAAATCCTGGCTCCACCATTTACCACTCAGGTGGCTTTGGGCAAACCAATCTGAAGCTCAGTGTTCCTGCCTGTAAGATGGGAATAACAGTCCCTCCTGCACAGGGCTTCTGGGGAGATTAAATGAGATTATGTAAGATGAAGGCTGGCGCTTTATACGCACCCAATGAGCGATAGCGGTTATAATTATTATTACTGGGCATATTCGCAGCACACGATTTTTTTGATGCTTTCATAAACAGCAAAGGGAAGGAATTAAAATTGCATGTGTGCAATGTGAAAGCAGCAGAATCTTATTAAACCCATCTGTTCCGTTGAGAACCGGAGGCTAATAAGTTTGGTTTTCCATTATTTTGTGAGATCCTGAGCCATCTCTCTGGAGAGAAAAAGGAGGAGGGGGAGAGGAGGAAGAAGGAGAGAAGAGGGAAGGAATGCACAGACCAAAACAATAACTGTAATTTTTTGATTAAATTAAGCACTGACCAGGAATTCATATTCTTGGCCCCCAAAAGTGTTTTAGTTGCCGTAAACCTACTTAAAGACTGGGAGTGGAATGAGGGGCTGGGGGGAGCTTCAGGCCAACACTCCCAAACTATATACGTTTATAAATTTATCATGTACATTAATAAAGCTCTTTGCAAGTTTGTTAACTTGCTTGGGCTTTCACGAACCCCCTGGAAGCCAACCGGGCAAGTGATTCTGTTCCCTATTATACTGTGAGGAAATTGAAGCTCAGAGAGGGTCAAGTGCCTCACCAAGGTCACACAGCAGAGCCAGGATGTGAACTCAGGTGAGACTGTCTCCCTGATAGTTGGGATATCTGCAATGAGAGGGTTTTGTTCTGAGCCCCCGGGGGACTCCCTGTGTGGTCTCTGCTCCAGTACCGTGTGGGGATAATGGTAGAAGGAGCGGGGAGGACCCCCTGCCCACAAGTGGTTCCAGGCCTGTCAGCAGCCACGGCACACCCTTCAACAGGTCATGCGGTGTGAATCAAGGTTCAGTTGTATGCATCCGCCTGGCCTGGAGGGCCATCGACGCCTGGCTTGCTGGGCACTGCACCCACCTCCCACCCCCAAGGAAGTTCCTGATTCTGCTCAGGATACAGGATGCAGCACTAAGGCACAGTCCTGCCCTCAACAAGCTCTCTGCCCGGAAAAAGAAAAGACCCAGGAACGGACACACGGAGGACATGTAACAAAGGTCACAAGAGGAGCATACACCAGTCACGTGAGGGATAAAGGATTAATACTATCAAGCGGAAGGGCTCAGGGGCACTCCCTGGAGAGGTGGCATGCAAGCTGAATTTTGAAAAGATGGATAGGAGCCCATCAGAGCCTGGAAGAGTAGGCGGAGCAGGAGAGAGGCCACACTGCCCACAAAGGCCCAGAGCGGGAGGTATCATCGTACCCGGTACCTCCTGAGCGCTCACGTGTGTGCGTACTGGGTACACGACGTGCCATCTCTGTGCACGCTCCTGCCCGCCCCGGAAGGTAGGTTACAGCGAGGAGACTGAGGCTCAGAGGGGTCAAGCAACTTGCCCAAGGTCACACAGCTGGTAACTGACAGGGTGGGACTGGCTCTGAGTGGTCCCGAGGGTGGGACCACCCCAGGCAAAAGAG
Source organism: Orcinus orca (assembly GCF_937001465.1). Lineage (NCBI taxonomy): Eukaryota > Metazoa > Chordata > Mammalia > Artiodactyla > Delphinidae > Orcinus > Orcinus orca. The sequence goes on from NC_064559.1 coordinate 197,728,284, forward strand.
ACAGATGCTGGGCGCAGAGGGTCTGGAATGCCAGCAAAGGCCCTGTGGTTTGCTTAGCACAGTTTTGAGGATGTGGAACCTTCTAACACATGTTCCTGTCCTGCCCCTACATGTGTATGAATAAGTACATTTAACATTGTAAGTAGAGTGTTGTCATGTTTAAGACGGATCATTGGGAAGGAACAATCCTGACTTTGCTCCTTTGCTTTCTATGTCAGAACCGCATAGGGGCCTCCCTCACACCCCGTATTGGATGCATGTAAGCCTCACGATTAGTTAATAGAACAACTTGAGTCAGTCTCCTTTCTTCTCCCCTTAGCCATCATTCTGAGGGACAGTGTTTCTTGGGCCTTCAATATTAGGGTAACCATTGCGACGTGCAAACATTGCTCTCTGGCAGTTAGGGAATTTTCTAGAAGAGAAGGCCTATGGGTAGTGGAGAGTCAAGGTTGGCTTCTGAGAGGAGAGGGCCATGGTCGGATGAGAGTTGAAGACCCCAGTGGCTGGAGAGAGGTGAGGCCAGGAGCGAGGAGGAGGCCGTTCCTTTTGTCCGTGGGGGGCTGGGCGGGGAGTTGCCTGATCTCAGGGCTGGAGCAGAAGGGATGGGTTTTGGGGGAGTGGGGAGTAGGGGCAGGTGCTACAAATCTGCAGGATTCCGTGATAAGTTGGCCTTGGCGGGAAGGGAGGCCTAGGACATGGCTTTGCTGGCTTCTGCTCGAGGAACCTGGTGGACGATTCAGAGAGTCACAGGCTGATGAGCTCGGGGTGGGGCACAGCAGGAAGGTCTGTTGAGAGCCCCTCAGCTCTGGACCCCAGCCTTCTAGAGGCTTCCAGGGTGGTAACCACACAGGCACCCATGCGGCCAGAGATCCCAGAGGGTCAGGCCTGGAGAGCCCACAGCACCCTGGGTCCCAGACAGCTTTGGGGCCTCGCCTGTGGGCACAGAGGGTCACGCGGGCAGGCTGGGGACTCCTGACCCTCAGCACATTCCCCTGCACACGCGGGGAGGGAGGGCCCTTCTTTCACACAAGCGCACAAAAACGATGGGCTCAAATGGCCCTGCAACCGGAGTTGGACTCGGTCTAAACAAAAGACGCCCAGTGTGCTAAGTGGGGTCTCAGCCCTGGAGGCAGAGGGGGAACAGAGGCGTCCACGTGCATGGACTTGCTGAGGGAGGGGCCCAGCTTCACCCCGGACAGGGCACAGGGGTTCGAGGGGCAAGGCTGTCCCGTGGGCCCCACAGACCACGCCTCCCGTGGACAGTGCTCGGTGTACCTGAAGAATCGGGCCACAGAGTGTCCGGGGTTCTCTCCTTGCCAGAGTGCAGGGTTTATGTCTGGATAGGGGGCAGGGCGTGGTGTTCACAGCAGCCATGAGAGTGGAGGAGTGTTCCAGGGCTGTGACCTGCCTCGGGGGGCCGCGCTCACCTCCTAGGTGGCTGAGGGCAGGGAGAGCTGCAGGCTGGGCCAGGCCTGTCTCAGAAAGCACAGCTGGTCCCTTCAGCTCAAAGAGAGATGGGGGCCCAGACCCAGAGTTCCAAGCCACGGAGCATGGTGGCCCCAGCTCCCCATGATCCTCTCCCCCCAGGCAGACGCCCTGCTGCCTTTCTTTCGTCTCCCAGGGAGCCCTGGACCAGCCTCCACCCCCCACCCTGGGAACTGGAAACCCTCCCCAGCTGAGAGCAGCTCACCCAGCCACATGCAGACTGTGGAGAACTTCACCCAGCTTCCTCAGTCACTCACTCGACAGATATTCGTCTACTGCCCACCAGGCCAGCGCTGTTCTCTGCTCTGGGGGCCCAGCAGGAAGCAAAGCAGCCTCCCTGGAGCTGCCACGCCCTGGGCAATGCTCCCGAAATGCTAGTGGCTGCAGCTCCCACCATCATACACGGGTGCAGCGGGGCCCTGGTTTCCCACAGAAGCTCCCCTCCCACCAGGCTCCCCCGGGGCGAGGCAGGGCCCTCCGAGGCTGACGTCCGCCCCTTCTCACTCCGTCCTCTCTGCCCACAGTGGGGACTGGCTCTTGAGCTTCGTCTACCGCACGTCCTCCGTGAAGCTCCGAGTGGCCGGCCTACAGCCCGTGCTGCTGCAGGACAAGAGGGTGGAGAACGTGGACCTGTCCTCCATGGTGAGTATCACCTGGCCCTCCCGGGGCTGGAGGGCTGGGCACTTCGTTACTCCAGCCCAGCAACCCAGGTCCCAGGGACACTGGCCCGGGCTCAGTCCACCCCAGAGGAGGGAGGTCATGAGAATTCACTTGGGAAGAGGTAACTCCTGTTCACGGGCACCATCCTTGTGCTGGGGCATTGTCCGCAGGCCTCTGGGGCGGGCACTATTATCCCCATTTCACAGATTAGGAAACTGAGACTTAGAAAAGTTCCCATCACACAACTAGCAACTAATAGCCTGGATTTGAACCTCCAGAGCCCATGCTCTTGCCCCTATATTACTGCCCTCTCACTACGCCTCCCCACTCCTCCTCCCACCGCCCCCACTCACTCCCCCAGCCGACATTACTGGTCAGGACAGTCTATTTCTCCTGGAAGTAACCAAAACAACCAGAGGACACAAGTGGAGGCATTCAGGCTGGACCAGAGCAGAAGCACCCAATTTCCAGGCTGTGAAACCGTGAAATACAGAGCAGGGAAAGTGTGTTCCCAGGTCCCCCACCTTGGAATCATCCGGAGAGTTTATTTCAAATGCAGATCCCAGAGCCCCACTGCCCAGACCTCCTAAATCAGTCTCTAGGAGGTGGAGCCTGAAAGTCTGCATTTTAAACATACTCCCCAAGGATTCTTACACATCTCAGACTAGGCAGGGCAGACAATGAAAAGAATTCTTGCTGGGAATGGAATGCAATGCGAGGGAGCCCACCCCAGCAGCTACACAAACCTAATTTGAGTTTCTAGAGCCATCTTTTGGGCTTGAAGGAACCTCGTCCACCCACCACATGTCTGTCATAGGGAGTTAATAATAGCTTCATGTGTGGACACTCACTTGATGCCCAGCTCTGCCCTAAACCTTTTGCAGTATCCGTATCCCCACTGTACAGATGAGGACCCTGAGGCTTTGAGAGGCTGTGGGACTTGCCGAGGGTCACAGAGCAGGGACAGGGCTGAGCAGGACTGAAGCCAGTGGGCATCGCCCCCGTTGGGTAGATGTGAGAACCAGTGGCAGAGGTGCCAGCTGCCAGGAGGATGAGGATATACTGAGCTGCAGTTATGTCCCCAGGCAAACTCAGCCAGTGAAAATGCCCGGGTTGCAAGGTTCACGAGAACAGGAACTTTGTTTTCCAATTATTACATTGCCGGCTGCCGTTTATCAAGTACCAAGCATTTCCTGAGCGTAACCCAATTTCCCCAGGTACCACATAAGTAATTTGAGCCAGCCGCACCATCCTACCTGAGAGCAGACAGTCCAGGCCCCTCCCCGGGCATCTGAAAACTCCCCTGGGGAGGGGCACCCCGGAGGACCCTGGCTTCTCCCTTCAGCTTCAACAGCAGCCTGGCCCAGCGACACACACACACGCACACACACACACATGCACCACGCGCACACACACACGCATGCACGCGCACACATGCACGCACACGCATGCATACACGTACGCACGCGCACACACGCACACGCATGCATACACGTACGCACGCGCACACATGCACGCACGCACGCACACGCATGCACGCACACACGCACGCACACACACTGCACCTCGTGGTAGGGGAAGCCGGGCACCCTGACCCACCCCCACCAGCACAGCTAATGCTGGGTTGCACGCTTATTGCAACTTGACTGAGGGTTGAGGAGAGCACAGGGGGATTCTAGTGCAAAAACTTAAAACCAGAACGTTACCAGGCACTGCTGCCACTGAAGCTCGTGGGCCGTGACCTTGCCCCGAGGTCCCCTGGGCCTCCCACCCAGCCTGCCACCATGTCACTGGGGCCAATTTGTCCTGGCTTATATCTTCACTCCCCCAGACTCCCAGGGCCCTAGCTCACAAGTCATGACCCACCAGACAACACGAGTGAAGCAGTCCTGGCCTTCCCGACCGGCAGCTTTGGGGGCTGGTATTGGTCCAAGAATAAGAAGAGTTTCTAGACTCATCCACCCATGAAACTTATCACTCCTAATTCAAGAGGCAGTCTTCCCAGGACAGACGTGAACTTCAAGCCCTAGAGCCATCTCCTTAGATCATCTTTATCCCTGATAGACTTGCTTCACGTGATGTCAATCTCACAGCAATCCCGTGCAGTGGGTATTGGGCATCCCCAAGTCACAGACTGGAAAACTGAGGCTTGAGAGAATAGATTCAGTGTAGCCAGAGAGTCATAGATCTGGTCTCTGAAACCAGGTCCAGAGCCTGTGCTGTACACCTCCCTGTGGGAGTGAGGAAAGCTGGGTAACAAGACCAGGAAACAGCAGGACTCAGTGATGCCTCCTGGCCCATGTCCAGGGGTCTCTGTCCTGTTTGAGGGTCCCTGTACCCTGATGGGGTGAAGGGGAGAAGTGACTTGATGCCTCACCACTCCAGGGGTCTTCCTCTGCCACACGAATCAAATGTGAAAAGGAATGGCTGAACGTTCCTTTCAAATGAAAATTTCCTTTAAATGCTACAAAGCCCCTGAAAGATAGTTTCTGCCCTGGGAAGCCCCTGAATGGGATACAGTGGAAAGAGCACAGCCTTTGGTGCCGGAGAGGCCTGGCTTAGAATCCAGGCTCTGCCACTGGTATACTGGCTGTGTGACCTTAGGCCAGTGACTGAACCTCTCTGTGCCTCGGTTTCCTCATCCTAGAAACAAGAGATATCACCTGTCTTCCAGGGCACATGCGAGATGGTTGGTGTACAGTAGGCCCTCGTTTAATGCTGGTTCCCGCGTCTCCTGCCCCTGTGTCCACCTTCAGTTCTGCCTCTGGGACCACAGCTTCAGAGACTCCTCTCCCCACTCAGACTGCCTTCACGGCAGCTTCCCAGCTCCTGCCTAACAATAGCTCTTTATCGCATTAGGAGCACATCACAAAAAGCAGTGCTTTCCTCTTCTGGGTAATTAGAGGTAATTAGCATTGCCTTTGTGCTGCCCTCCTCTTTTCCTTGAAAATTCTTGCTGGAAGAGAGGTTGCTGGCAAAAGAGTCCTCGTGACTGCTGTTGCGAAGCACTGGCTGCCCTGTGCTCGGAGCAGAAACCTACAGGAAATTCTACAGGAGAATTTCCTTCTCCCTGCCGGGCTGACGTGGGCAGAGCCCTCTGAGCGTCCTCCCAGCGTCAGCCACGGGACACAAACGTGGTCTGCGGCGGCACCTGATCTCAGGACAAGCCTGAGCAGGAGTGAGCCAGGGGCAGGCCCTGTCGCAGGCAGAGGGCATCTCTGGTGAACGGAGCAGACAAAGGCCAGGCTGCCTGCCCACCTTTCAGGCTCTCCTGTGTGGGGACTGGGTTGCAGCGGGTGGGGGTTTCTGCCACCCCGGGGGCCACGTCACGAGGTTTCTCCAGAGCCCAGGGTCTCTGGAGTCTTGGTGTCCCAAAAGAAGGCCAGCTGGCTTCTCGAGCTTAGCACAGGGCTTGGCACACAATAGACATTCACGAATAATAACAATAATAACAACAATAGTCAGTGTCTGCATGGTTTACAGACCTTATGTCACTTGATCCCCGTAGCTGTCCCATGAAGTAGGGATAATAACCCCATTGTACAGGGATAGAAACTGAGGCCGCAGGAAGGGACACTGCATGTGAGTGGCAGAGCCAGATGAACTAGGGAACCTACCTCCGAGCCTGGGCTCTTAACCAGTGCGTTCACACTGTCTGCATTCACGCACCTCTGTGGCTTCCAGTCAGTGACCTCCAACTCTAGGCCAATAAGCCTGTGACGTGTATTATCTCGTTGAATCCTCACAACCAGCCCACATGGTGTATGGTGTACGTATCTTTATTAGCCCCATTTTACAGAGGAGGAAACTGAGACCCAAGAGGTAAAGGAACCCCAGGGGGCCTGATAGGCTTGGGAATTGTTGACCAGGCAGAGACAGGTGGCAGCAGCTTTGGTTTGGGTAAGTCAAGGTGTCTTGCAAGGCAGGAAACCAGAAGCGCTGAGGCCCATTCATCCTGTGTGGATCTGGTTACCCTGAGCACCCACAGCGTACAGGGCTGTATGTGGGGAGCAGAGGTAAGTTAGAGGTGTGCACCTCCTCAGCTCACACGGTCTATCAGAACACAGACAGAGGCAAGCAGATGAAGACGATGGTGTGTAGTGAGTGCTGTTGCAGGGGAGCCCCAGGAAGGGTCCGTAACCAGCGTGGGAAGGTCAGGGAGGCTTCTCAGCACCAGGGACATCCAGCATATCCGGACAGGTGGCAGATTTCAGTCTAGACAGCCAGGGAGGTGGTCTTGGGCTGAAATCTTTATCCAGCGTCAGCCGCACCAGAATGTTCCACTGCTCAGAAGGGATTCTTTTCCCATCCACTTCACTCCTGCTCTCCCATCCCTCTGGCTACCTGTGCAATTGGAACTCTGCCAGCCAGTTCTGCCTCTGGGTCTTTGCAGAATTGGCAGATCAGGGACGAGGCTTGACTGAGACCTGGACCAACTTGTAGCCAAGAAGGTCCAGAGCTCTGCATTCTAGGGCAGCTGCACAGTGGAATTTCCATCTGGAATCAGCTGTAGCAAGTAGCCATAAACACCTCCCTCCCTTCCTGTCCTGCCTGCCTCCACCCAGCCCGAGTACCAGCCCTTCACCAACATTAAAAAGGTATAGGGAGGTCATCCTTGTTTGTCCCTGTGGGTCTAGGTTACTGCTGGCCCGAATTCAGATGTGATGGCTGGAGCTTCAGCAGCCGTTTTGGGTTCCTGAATGGATCTGCCTAGCTCACTCCCTACCTTCTATCCCTCCTTCCAAGAAAATTAAATTAAAAGGAACTCATATTTATGGAGCACCTACTGTGTACCAGGTGCTGTGCCTTGTGGTTTGTATTATTTCTTCCCACCAACCCCATGTGATGGGTATCACTAACCCTAATTGTGTAATGTCCCTATAAAAGTGTTTGGGGTCATATATGGAACAGAACAGTTCCCACAAAGTCCCAGGCCCTTGGAGCTCTCATAGCAGACATTCAAGGTATGAGGTGTCATGATCCTCATTTTACAGACAGGGAAACTGGGTCTCAGGACGTTGTACAGACTCACCCAGTTACTAGAAAGAGACAGAGCCAAGTCTGGAGCCCCCGTGTCTCTGATTCCAAACTTACGTTCTTTCTAGCGCCATGCAGCCACTAATGTCCACCCGCTATGGAAAGATGCTGCCCTACCTTGACCTCCACCCTGAACCCAGGGATCTGAAAAGCCTCTTCTGTGTGTATACATGTGTGTGTTTTCACTGAACACTCTTTAAAAGTGGTTGTAAAGAAAAGAACAAGAAGTAAGCAGGTTATGAGAAAATAACAAAACTGTACAGGGAATTGTCTTTTGTGTTCTTGCAAAGTCATTGGAATAACCCGGTGTGATTTGTGATTCGAATGGAAATGCAGGTGTTACCAGCCGAGCCTTTGTGTTGCTTCCTAAGCTCCCCCAGCACAAGCCTCCCCCGTGCTTTCCTGTCTCCTTTTTAGACAAAAACCTTCCTCTTCAGCCTTGAAGGACTGTTCTGTCTTGTGCTTGCCTTTGGCACTAAAGCAGGCACCCTAGGCTGGCTGGGGAGAGTGCAAGGCTCCATCTCAGGGAGGAGATTTGAGCGAAGCAGCCTCTGCTCTCAGTGTCTCAAGTGCTGTGTGTCGTTAAGCTAAACCACCACCCCTCTCTGGGTTTCTCTTTTCTCATCTGTAAAATGAAAATGATTTTTAAAGTCTTCCCCACCACACACCTGATTTTCTATGAAGTGAACAGGCCTGGATTCAGACCCCAGCTCTGACACCTGGGTGACCTTGGGCAGGTCACTTTACCTCTCTGCCTCAATTTCTTCACCTCCAATTAGCAGCCAGTACCTGTCAAAGGAGTATATTCAATAAACTCATTTCCTACAAGGTATTAAGGACCTACTGTGTGTCGACCATTGTCCATTTTCACAGTTAGGCATTGGGCACTCCAATCACACCCCTATTTTTCAGTCGCTGATATATGCCAACACAAAAATAGGGGAGTCTCTCTTCTCTCAAGAAGGGGGTGGGCACTTCTGAGTTCTTGACCCTTGTCTTAGTGAAGGTTCCATCCATAATAAAGGCCCAGATGAAGTGGCTTAAACACACAAGAGGTGATGCTGTCCCATAGGCAAAGGCTAGAAGAGGCAGTTCAGGGCTGGTGGCTCCATAGCTTTCAGGGGCCGAAATTCCCTGTCTTGCTATTCTGCCATCCTTAGCGAGCCAACTCATGGCTCATGGTGGCTGCCACAGCTCTGGCCATCCTGTCTGAATTCCAGCCAGCAAGAAAGAGGAACTAGGGGGAAAAGCAAAGCACTCCCCCTTTTAAAGAGAATTCCAAGGAGCGCCGCATAACACTGCTGCTTCATCTCATTGGCCAGAACTCATCACCGTAGTACACTTAGCAACAAGGGAGGCTGGAGAACGTACCCAGCTATAAACTGGAGTTCTTATGACTAAGGGAAAGGGGGAGAGGGGATCGTGGAAAGTACCTGGCAATCTTTCTAGCCATAGTTCTGTTTCAGATTTGGGGGCTTCTTCCTGGAGGAACCCTCGCAGCAACCCTCTGATGTAACCACTCTTACTGTCCCCATTTTACAGCTGAGGCACGTGGAGGTCAGAGGCATACAGGGGCTGGCCCAAGGTCCCACAGCTGGTGATCCACAGAGCCCTTCCACTGTAGCCTAAAGCTGCAGGCGGAGAACAGGAACTTCCACTCCAGCTATAACAGGAGGATCTTTCCTGCCCCCAGAGGACCCAGATTCTGTAGAGAAGCTTCCTTCGTCTTTATTTAAGAAATTTTAGAGCAGCTTTGAACCCAGAGGCTTCCCACCCACTCTGGACTTGAGAATCATTGAGGGTTGGAGTCATGGCATTGGTGACTGGTTGGTGAAGATGCGGAGGGAGAGGCCCAGGAGCCCTGGGGAGGACTGGGGTCTGCCCACCACCCGTGGTCCTCACTCACTGTCCTCCTGCAGGTCAGCGGCCACTTGGACTACGCCAAGCAGATGGACGTCATCCTGAAGGCCGTGGGCATCCACACCAAGCCAGGCTGGGACGAGAAGGGGCTCTTGCTGGCCCCAGGCAGCCTGCCGCAAGAGGAGCCTCGCCAGGCAGCAGCGCCCTCCTCATCGGATAAGACCGCCAACCAGGATGGGCAAACCCAAGGTCCCACATCCCCCTTGGGAGACACCCCCAGCGCAGCCACATCTCTTGACCCCAGCCAAGCCCAAGTGCCAGTGAGACTGAACCAGTCTGAAGGGGCCTCTCTTCCTGCTGCTGCCAGCCCTGCTGAGAGCCCCCCTGTCTGCAGCCATGGCGTGGGCCCCAACCCACTGGGCTGCCCCGACTGTACCAGCGAGACACAGGGGTCCTGCCCAGGGCTGGACTGACCCCGGAAGAGTCATTCTCCCAGATTTCTATATGCAGTGCTCTCTTACCCCACTCCACCGGGTCCCTCACGTGAGCTCTGGAGATGCAGAATTTCCACCACTGTCTTTCCTAAGTTGAAGACGTTGGTACTGGAAGGAGGGGGATTGTAAGAAGACACCATCCCCTCCCCAAGGAAGCAAGGCTAGAGCTCTGCAGAGTCAACCAAGCACAGTGTAGAGCCCCAGGACTAGACCAGCCGTGGGCCTCCTGTGCTGCGGGTCAGAGCTGTAGGGTCTGGTTGCCCATCAGGGGGCTCAGGAGCTCTGTGGAGCCTGAGGCTCCCACCCAGCCACGCTCCCCAGCCTCACAAGCCTGGTGTCTGCCGACCCATTCGCCCACAGGCACCACTGCCACACCTACAGAGCAGGGACAAGTGGGACAGGCAGCTTATTCTCTCTGCTTTTGGGAGATCCGATGAGGTCTGCCACATGCAGCCGTACAGGCTGTGCACCGCACAACTACAGGGGCAGCATCCTAAAGACGTGATGTGAAGGGCGCCCCCCAAAGTTATGCCACGTAGTGGCCCTGGATATAACTGTTACAGAACGTGGTGAAAAATGCTGGATCAGCAGGCAGTGTGGACAGGGCCTGTGACGAGAATGAATTAGATGGGGAAAGGATTTCCTATAGCAGAAACAGAGGTGTGATGATTCTAACAATAAATAATAATAACAGCTACCATTTATTAGGTATTTACTGTGTACAGGGTGCTTACCTGCATTGTCTCAGTTGACCCTCACAACAACCCTATGAGGTAGGTTCTATTATTATCTTCATTTTCACTTGCAGACCCAGAGAGGTTAGGTAAGCTACCCAAGATCACACAGCTGGTCAGTCTCAAGCTCCAGTCAGTCGGCCTCTAGAGCCCAGGCTCTTAGCCACTGGATCTGCATCCCTGGAACCATCCCCTTTGGTCCTCCCACTGTCTCTGAATGAGCGGACCAGAGATAATCCCCCCCCCCCACATCGTGCAAGGCCCCGGCAGAGAAAATATTGACAAGCTCAGGGGAGGCAGCGAGGAGTGGGGAGAGGCAGGGGAATTAGAGTGTTGGAACCAAACTGGTCCTCAGGGGTACGTGTATTTGTTTCAAAAACTATTTACAGAACTCCTACTGCTGTTGATCCAAACAGCTCATGTCACCCATGGAAAACTGAGGCCCCGAGAGAGGAAATGACGTTGCTGAGGTCCCAAAGCGAATTCAGGGCAGAGTCCGGACCAGAACCCAGGACACCTGCACCCAGAGTCTCCTCCCACGTCACCAGCTGCTTCTACAGCCTGAATTCAGTTCACACCACGGTCACCGCCTCAGCTAGTGTTTATTGGGAGTCCACTGGGGCAGGCCTGGGGGTAGAGGGGGAGCCCCAGTAAGCACCAGGGCCCCCCTACAGCCAGCGGCATGGCCAGAATTGAGTCTACTCAGCACCAAGGAGAGCTCCAGGCCGCCAGTGGAGGCCCCTGGGAGTTTGCGTGGATGGAACTTGGAGGTGGGAAGCAGAGTAAGAAAAAGCTCTGACTAAAAAGAAGCCTAAAGTCGGTAAGCTTTGGGAACCAAGAGTTCCCCCGTCAGAAAAAAGCAGGCCCCTGTGCCAGGGTCCACCTGCCTGCCCGAGGGCACCAGCCCACACCAGGGGCAGCTCTACAACTCTGCTGACCCGATGGCCGCCACTCCCTCTGAGTCCTGGGAAGGCCAGAAGGAGGTGGGCAAGGGCTGGTTCTGTCCCCACCAGCTGGTTCCCTTCTAGGCCCAAGGAAGTCCAGGCTAGAGGAACACCATTCCTGGTGCTGAGCAGAAGCCACCAGCTCTCCCTTCGGCTCCAGGAGACGCAGTGCAGCCGCCTGGGAGCTGGGGTGGGGGCCCTACCCAGCTTCCAGAGCGAGCCAGGCTGTGGGACCTGGGCCGGGGCTGAAGACGAGGAGGAAGGTGGAAGAACAGTGGGAACAACGAGCCCTTCCTAGCCCTCAGCCAGAGGCCAGGGGGCTGGATGGCCAGGAGCTGTAACAGCAGGGACCACCAGCCATCCACCTGCCGAGTGCCGGGCATTCTGTGTGCAGTATCCTAACGCTCGAGACACCCTGTGAAGCAGGCGTCGTTACTCCCATTTTGCACGTGGAGTAATAGGCTCAGAGGGGTTAAGTAACTTGCACGAGGACTGGTAGGTGGTGAAGCAGAGGTTCACATGTAGGCCTGCCTGCCTCCCAGCCTCAGAGGGGTTAAGGAACTTGTACGAGGACTGGTAAGTGGTGAAGCAGAGGTTCACATGTAGGCCTGCCTGACTCCCAGCCTCAGATGCTTTGTGCGCGGGCAGGTGTATCCTGAGAACCTGACTGGTCCAAAAATGGTCTAGCAAACCATCCTCGGGGTTAAAGGTCACCTTTAACCAGCACGTCTCAAACCATAACGTGCGCAGGACCCACCCGCTGAACACCAGGTCGGGGTGGGGCAGAGGTGTGCGTTTCTAACAGGCTCCCGGGAGCTGATGCGGTGGCCCACGGACCACACTTAGAGGACCGAGGAATTTGGCCCAGCGCCAAGCTGCCTCTGCAGACAGAGGTGTCCCTCCCACGCAGTCTGACAGAAACGTGCAAAGGAACCGGTTGTCTTCATCCTAATCTGGGCCAAGAGGTCCTTACCCCACTCCCTGGAGTCCCCCAGCCTTGCTCTACACACATCCACAAGTTACACTCAATAGTGGGGCATCCTGGAGAAAACTGTACCGAGCCAGCAACTAGCCCTCCAGGTAGGAGGCCTGGAGTGGGCACGGGGAGCTGGCTCCGTGCAGCCCCCTGGAGCTCAGCGGGCTCCCGGGAGACCTGTAGCATCCTGGTTTTAGCCAAGAGCTGGTCCAGGGCCTCAGGGACTTGGTCCCATCCGGTCCAGCTCTCCAAGCCTGTGTCAGTTCCTCGGGGTACCAAGCGGAGGCAGCTGCAGCTCAGGCTCCGCAGGATCACCGTTGAAGAAGCTGACTGCGGTAGTGGTCCCGGCAGGCGGCGGGGGGTCCCGGGTGGCCTCTCCAGGCAGCAGCAGCTGGGCCGTGAGTTGCAGGCCTGAGGAGCCCCCCGAGCCCGGGTCCGAGTCCGAGTCCGAGTTCGGCAGCAGGGGCAGTGGCAGCACGTGCTGCAGGCTCAGGCCCGGCCGTGGGCCGCTGTGAGAGGTACGCACGGAGGGCGAGGCAAGACTGGGCTGGCGCTCCCGGGGGCAGTGGGGACACGGCAGGAACCTGCCCAGGGCCCGCTTGAAGTCCCGCATGAAGAGCGGGTAGATGATGGGGTTCATGGTGCTGTTGCAGTAACCCAGCCATGTGAGGACATCAAAGAGCCCCGGGGAGATGCAGTCGCACACGGCCTGGAGGGATGGGGCACGTCATGCCTGGTCCTGGAGGAGGGACGCAGGCCACCCCACCCAGCACGGATGGGACAGACACATAAACACATGGAGGGGCAGCCCGCCCTCCTCCCTCCCCGGGTCTGGGCAGGGGTGGGGCTCAGGGCCTCCCCAACCAGGCATGGACTCACCTGCCCCTTGTGGTAGCATTACCTGGGCTATGTTGACCACAAAGAAGGGCAGCCAGGTCACAAAGAACATGCCCAGCAGGATGCCCAGTGTCAGGCTGGCCTTCAAGGCCTTCCTGCTGTGCTTGGTGGCTAGACGCCCGCCGTCAGCCGACTCCACCCTGGGGCACGGGGTCCTGGGCACCTGAGGAAAGGAAAGCCACGTGATTTAGTGAAGAATGCGCCCCAGTCTGACCCTATTCCCAGCCACAGACTGAGCCTTCCTCCTAATTCTAGACTGAGCCCTAGTACCAGTATTAAACTGAGCCCTGACCCTTGAATGAGCTCCAGTTGTAGTCCTAGACTGAGGCCTGACCCTGACTCCCGACTGAACCTTGATCTTGGCTTCAGACTGAGCCCTGACATCAGCAATAAGCTAAGCCCTACTCACGGCCCTGAACCCCTGATGCCCACCGTAGGCTGAGCCCTACATAAACAACATCTCAAACTGAGCCTCAACCCCGGACCAGACTGAGCCCTGATTCCAGAAGTAGACAGAGCCTTGGTCCTGGTCCTGCCCCGAGCTATGACCCTGACCCAGCGCTTCACGAGGAGCTCTAGAGAGTACAGTGAGATTTCCTAGGTGCTGGGGCTCATGGTCATGTGTGTTGGCCAGTGTCAAATGTTGTCCTTTGCAAGGCGTGTGGGTCTTCTGAACTGTTGGATTTGTGTTTGGGGCAGTGTTGTCCTGCCCTGCACTTTGGCACTACAAGAATTAGCTGCAATTGAACAGTACTTGACAGAAGAGGACAGTTGCTGTCCAGGGCTTGGCAATCTCTTTGCCTACGGATTCTCTTCATATGTTGGAGTGATGGTTTTGTCTGCACCACTACTCTCAGACTCCACAAAATAAAGTGCATTTTTGAAAATATGTGCCCAAAACAAACGCGCACAATTAAATCTGTATAAATTACTAGGGATGCAAGCAATCTTGGCATTTTACACCCAGGTTTCACTGTGGGGTGACAGACATCTCCATTCGCACACGTGGACTCCGTGAGCGGGAACCAGGGGAGAGGAGGAGGAAAAAGCTAGGAGCCGCTCCGTGGGGAGCACGGCGCGAGGGGTTGGAATGTGACTTTACAAGTGGGAGCGCAGGCGTCCCAAAACGTTCAAAAGGCTCTCTGATCCCAGATGACCCATTAGCCCAGAGGTTCTCTTAATTTTTTCAACTTTGTGAGTCCATTGAGACTCTAATGAAATCTACAAAACCACTCCTCAGAAAACAAAAGGCTCATAAAATTTTATAAATACACACACACACAGAAAAAAGTTCCCTCATGTCCAGAGGGTTCAGAGACCACTGTGAAGTCCATCCATGAAACTCCTAGGGGTCCATGAAAGCTGGAATGTGAAGCCCTCCTCTGAACCATGTATTGTAATCAATTTGGATTTTCATATATCAGCTTTCCACAAGACAAGAGCCACCTATATTGACAATTTTTAAGTAAATACTGGTATGCAGAGGTGCGCACAATTTATTGAATTATGAAGGGGCATGTGGGCTGCCTGGGAATATACCTGGACTTTGAAAGCCAGGGGTTTCCCCCCAACATTTCCTAAACTGCATGAGAGCCCAGCTTAGCTCTTGAGGCAACCAAAGATAGTCTGGGTATGGGAAGATGAAAGAGAAGGAGGCAGGAAGGGAACCAGATTCCCAGGCAACCTTCACAGATGAAAATGGGGTGGAGGAGGCAAAGGCAAGTTGTGTCAGCCCTTCGAGCACCAAAGCCGAACCCCCTACCCCATCCCCCTCCCAGCCCTTTTTCTCTCCCCGCCTCCTCAGTGTAGCCAGGCTTGGTTACTGTCCATGGTGCTGAAACCCCAGCTGCATCCCTACAATATCTTTCTATAGGGTCTGGAATGGCAGTGGCAGGAGAGGGGAGACAGGCACACTGCAACTCCCACCCTTCGATGTGTTTCTCCAAGTGAAATTTGGTTAGACAAATATCAAAGACACCCAGAGCAGCCTAAAAAAGGCCCTTGATTTCTCCCCTCTGTCCTGGTGGGGCAACATTATGCAGAGGCAAGAGCTTGTTTTAAGACAAGTGATCTGGCTTCAAATCATGCCTCTACCACTTACTCGCCCTGTGATCTTGACAGTCTCTGTTTCCACATGTGTAAAATGGGAGAAAATACTCACCTTACGGAGTTGCTTTGAACCTGTGGATATACGTGCATGCACAGTGCCTGACACAGAGTGAGTGTAAATACACAGCAGCCCCGATGTCGAGTCAGCAGCATGAGTATGAGGCTGGGGGAGTTTTTAGCACCTTCGGGAGCCCTGTTTTTCTGCCAGCAGCTTGAGCTTTCCAAAGCAGCACAGATGTCAGGACAAATGCTCTGAGCCGCTATGCTACAGCAAGGAAGAAAAAGAGGATCTGCTTTTCTCTCTCCTTCTCATTTTCTCTTCTCCAGAGTGAACTCTGTATGGCTCCCGTGGGCCAACCTGTTCAACCTGGAGGGAGAGGCTCCTGCTTCCCCAAAAGAATCTCCTAGGATCTGCCATGACTTTGAATTGCTGCCACCAGTGGGGACAGACATATGGGGAAGAGGGAGACACCGTCTCCAGAAAGCCCTAGCTACACGGGTATCCCCTGGCCCCTGGAGACCTGGGGAGGGGGCAAAAGACAGCTGTGATCTTGCTAGAGCTCTAGGGCACTAGGGTAGCAAGGTACTCAGGGAGACATTTGGGGGGCAGCCATCAGGGGAGGATGATCCAGAAGGACTAACCATGATCTGAGAGTCCCTCTCTAGTCTTCCTAGGAACAAACCCGTACTTCTCTTTCTCCTCTCCTCCCCAAAAAGTTGACCCAAGAACACAAGCAAGAGGGAAGAGAGAAGGAATTGAGGCTCAGAGCTGGTGGGGGAACCTTCCCAAGGTCACATCACGCCAGTACAAAGCCTCAAATAAAAGTACCAGTGACCCCAAATGATCATCTCCACTTACTGAGCACTTACTACGCATCAGCAGCCGATGTTCATTCTGCCACTGAGTCTTTATGGGAGGAAGGTATTATAATCTCCATCTTGCAGATGAGGTTCAGAGAGGCAAAATAACTTCCCAGGAGCCACACAGCAGACAAGTGCTGAGTTAGGAATCAAAGTCATCTCTGGCTCCAGAAACTGCACTTCACCAGGCCGTTTCCGTTTTGGAGGATGGCATCCCCAAGTAAAACCCCACCACTGTCACTGAGAGTCCCTCATGGAGCAGAAGCCAGTGGCAACCGCCAGGCCACACCCTGGGTTCTGGCTGAGGCCAGCCTCATCCTTCCCACTTCTCTCTGCCCCGTAGCCACCTCATGGCCCCGTGGCACGTTCTGTTGTTTGCATGTCCCTTATACATGTCTGTGGCATCTGTCACTGTCAGAGGGCAGCTACTGGAGGACAATTTGGCAGTGCCCTTCCAGGAGGCAAGTCCGCTTACAGATCCTTATGTCCATAAAAACCCGTACCTGTGTCTCTACACTTGGCTTGGACAAGAGTGTGTACCACAGCACCCTTCGTGATAGGAAAAAAATTGGAAACAGCCCAAAAGTCCATCAAAAGGAGAGTGGTTAAATAAACCCTGGTACATTACCACTATAGAATGCAACACAGATGTTTAAAAGAATGAATTGATCGAATGGAAGGATCTCCACGACGCATTATCAAGTGATAACGGCAAGTTGTACAAACAAGAGATACAGCATGATTCCCTCTGTTCAAAAAAATACACAAAGCAAAGCACTAAGTTTCTTTAGGTACATAAACAAATATGGAAACACACAGAAAAAGAACCGGAAAGACATTGAGAGACATAGGAGTGGGAGGTGATTGGATGAGGTCAGAGAGGTCTTTTATTTTATCGTTATGGATGAATTTTCATTTTAAAGTGTACTTATGTATTCCCTCGTGTAATTTCAAATTTGTACGATCAACTAATCATAGTGTGAGGGTAATAGGATAGGCCCTGGAGCCAGACTGCCTGGTTTAAACCATGGCTCTGTTACTCACTAGCTGAGTGAACTTAAGCAAGGTACTTTACCTCGCTATGCCTCAGCTTTCTCATCTGTAAAATGGCAATTACAATGGCATCTACCTCGTAGGGGTTGTAGTAAGGGTTAAATAAGATAATAGAAAGTTACTTGAACAGAGCCTGGCACACAGTAAGTACCGTGTGATTGTTACCTTGTTGTTTATCATTATTTGTGTTCACCTCGGCTCCTTCATAATGGTGATGAGGCTGCTGACGGCAGCGAGGGTGATTTTTCCCCCTAGAAAATCTCAAAGGGGGGAGCTCCCCAGAACCGTGCATTTTTACCATCAAGAGGAAAGGATAGGAATTAACATTTGTCAAGCACCTACTGTGCGCCAGGTTTATATATATCATCTCATTGATTCTTCAAACAGCCTCACATGATAAATAGCATTACCCCTGAGATAGACGGAGGTGAGTGACTCATCCAAAGTCATCCAGCTGCGACGGGAAAGAGGTAGGATTTGAACCCGTGCTCAGCCAGACACACAAGCTCCTGTGCCCTGCCCCAGCTGCACCAGGCAACCTCGTTCTGAGCAGCAGCAAAGGCTGTCATGCTCGGCTCTGCTCCTCTGCTCCTCTGCCTCCCACTCAGCCCCCTCCTCCCCCTCCAAGATATTTCTGTGATCACAGCCTCCTCTGAGGAGGAAGCAGAGATGGGAGGGAAGATGGATCACTAGGACAGAATGATGCACAGCTGGGGGATGGAGCGTGAAAAAGCTGGGGGAGGAGAAAAAGGAGGAGAAATTGAGGGAGAGAGGAAGATATGGGGTGCAGAAGGAAGAGAGGGGTGAGCTAGAACGGAGGGAGGGGGGATAGAGAAGGGGAAAAGATGCGGTGCAGAGGAAGAGGATAGGGAAAGGGTTTTGACCACAGAGACACAGGAATTCTGGCAGAGAGAGAAAGAGACTAAGAACGCAGGAACTCCCAGCTGAGCCTCCCACTGCTGCTTCCCAGCAGGCTGAGCGCCCACACTGGTCCCTCTGGAATCCCCCAAGGATGCGTCCCATCCCCACATGGGTACCCACCTTTCACACACACACACACACACACACACACACACACACACTCCTGTCCTGGCGGCATCTCACTCTGGCACCACCACCACCTCTCACACCCTTCTCTCCAACCCCAGCCCATATGCCCTGCCTGGCCTCTAAGCAGAACTCTTTCTTGCAGCCCCTGGGGCTGGGAAGACCTGACTGAAACCGCTGAGCCAACCAGTGGCTTTTTAAAAGGCCATTCACATCAATAGGCAGATGTGGTGGACAGAGGCATAGAAAGATGCTCCAGCCAGCTCAGCTCCCTTGTCCGAAACCCCTGAAGAGCCAGGACTCCAGGGACAGGTGCCCAGCCCCCTCCCCTCTGTGGGGAAGCTAGAGGCTGGATCGGAGAAGGAGCTAAGGGTTCAGTGGGGCTGGAAAGAGGAGGAAAGGGGCCTAACACACCCCCAAGTTCTGTTCATTCTCATCAGTTCCTTTAGGTCCAGGCACTGAGAACGCCTCCGTCCCCAGGCTGGATGCTGCTGGACTCTGGGGCAGGCCAGCTTGGGTGGGGTAAGTGGGTCACAATCCAGGAGGCCAGAGCAGAGGCAGCATCCCAGAAGCAAATTCCCCAAACGCAGGCAATTCTCCAGGCAATGAGGAAACTTGCCCTGCAGGAGGCTCGCTTAGGATCTGAGTGGGTTTGGAAGCAAGGGCAATGGGAGAGTCTGACACTGTCTCATTCAAATAAAGAGAAAAGGCTTTCCAGAAAGTAGGAAGAATTTGCACAAACACATTTCTGGCTTGAGATACTGCGGGTCATTCTGCCACAGCTAAATGACCCGTGAAGACTCCTCCCAGCCTTTGGTTTCGTGACTTCCTTGCTTTAGTTTGCAAACATATGCACAGGGAGTAATAGACCCTGAATGTTTACTGGCGGAGGCACCCTTCTTCTAAGCTCCAGAGCCCTCATCATGATAGGGTTTCGTGATCAGTGTCTCGCTCTCCAGCTAGAAAGTAGATTCCAACAGGGCAGGATCTTCTCAGACCCACTCATCCCTGCAACCACAGCACAAGGGAGGTACTCAACACGGTACCAAGGAAGTGAATCAATGTACTAAAAAGTGCAGGATTCATCAGCTACAAGAACTGCTTCTAAAAGTGGGAGAAAAGGAAGAGATGTGAGTTGGGATTGAATCCCTGGCTCTGTGAAGCACTGTTGTTCATTTCATTTCTCTCATCACCGTGCACTGACCACTCATGACATGCCAGGCACTGTTCTAAGTTCTGGGAACATAGCAACCGAGACAAGTCCTCACCCTCATAGAACTTACATTCTAGTAGGAGGAAATAAACAGTCAAACAGTAAATGGGAAAGTACATAATATGTCAGGCGGTGGTATTTGTTGCTGAGAATAACTTAGGAAATTAGGACTGGATGGGATCTGGACAAGTATGGCCGTTACTACTCTTGACGAAGGGATTAGGGAAGACAGCCAAGCAGAGGCCAGAAGAAAGTGATGGAAGTTAGGGGGAGAACCCTGCGGAGATGTGAGGAAACGGCACTTCAGGCAGGGGGAGCAGCAAGTGCAAAAGTCCTGAGGCAGAAGTGTGCTTGGTATGCTCAAGGAATAACAAGGGGGCCAGGGGAACTGAAATAGAAGGAGTGTGGAGGGTGGTGGAAGGAAAGGAGGCCAGAGAAGGAGCAGAGGAGTGACATAACAGGGCCTGCATTTTTTTTTTTTTTTTTTTTTTTTGGCCATACCTCACAGCTTGCAGTGAACGTGACAAGTCCTAACCACTGGACCACCAGGGAATTCCCAGGACCTGCATTTTAAAGGGATCGCTGCAGCTGCTGTGTAAGATCAGAAGGGAGCAAGGATGGGCTTAGGAAGCCAGTGGGTGATCACTGCAATAACCCAGGCATCAGAAGCCCAGGGGACCAAGGGAGGCAACAGAGACGTGAGAAGTGTCTTGAAAGCAGAAAGCACGCTGGGTGTGCAGTGTGAGAAAAAGAGAGGCATCCAGGCTGCCTCCAAGGTTCCTGGCCTGAGCAACTCATATCAGTTAGTCGACATGAGGAAGACAAGGGAGGAACGATGTCTGGAGCCTGGAAAATCCGGAGTTCTGTTGCGGGCAGTGGTAAGTAAGTGGCCCAGGCTGGAAGTCATCAGTGTGTAGGTGGTACTTCTGGTCATGGCACGAGACCAGCTCACTGAGTGAATGTGGGAAAAGAGCAAGGAGGTCAGAGGACTGAGGCCGGGGGATGCCTCGGATGGTGGAGGAGCAGGAGGACCCAGTAGAGGAGACTGAAAAGGCACAGCCGGTGGCGTGGAGGGTCTCACACCAGGTGGCGCCCCTGAGGTCAATGTTTTAAGAGCGTATCACTGTCCACAGGCAGCACGACGCTCAGATCCAGGCGTTGGCATCAGCCAGACCTGAGCTGGAACCTCACTAACCAGCTGTGCAACCCTGGGCGTCACCTGCCCTCGGTTTCCCCAGATGTCAAACAGGGATGATGATTACTTGTCCCGTTGGGTGTTCGGGGGATTCACTCAGCTCAGTGCCCGGCAGTTAGAGAGCGCTCAAAGGCTGTGGAGCTGCAGCTGTTAGCATTCGGGGGACACCTGCCCAGGTGCTGAGGCCACAGTCTCAGGTACAATCCTGGCCAGTTAGCTTCATGGAAAGAAAATCTATGCATCACAGACACTGCTGGAACCGAGAATCCAGACCGAGGCCGGCCAACTTCTCACCTCCTTAGTCACTGGGGCAGCGCTCCCCAGAGTGTGAGAATTGGAGATACCCTTGGGTGGTAAATGGACACCCTATAAAATAACTGAGTTATTTTATAACATAGGCCTTTACATTTCCCTCCCAGCTCTTCCGGTTACGTCAAGAGAAAGTCTCGTGTGAATGGTACTGTGTCTTTAACATCCCTCCAACGTCTAACAGAGAGAAAGCCGGCCTCAGGCTCAGCATCTCCAGCCACATCCAAGCTGGGCTTTAGTAACACTGCTGGTGCTCCTGCAGCCTCGGTGAGGTTGTGTTCGTGATCACCTTCCATTTATGGCCAGGATACTGACTGTCCATTTCCGGAAGAGAAAAGGAGTTTTCTTTCTAAATAAGTTCATGTAAGTAAAAAGATAAATGAGACGTCTCCAAGGAAATGCTAAGGACATACGGATGAAGAGGCTTGAGGCTTGTGCGAGGGTGGGTGGAGGGGTAGCAAGGCAGATACCACAAGGCAGTTCTCAAACGCCTGACGTCTGGGAAACGCTCCTTTACAAGAACCCAAGGAGAGAGGACGGATGGCCCAGGGCAGCTGCCCTACAGCTGCAGAACCGAGTCAGGGTCACAGCCACCTGCTGAGACTCAAGAACGTTCTCCAGTGAGTACAGATGGGGGAGAGAGCAGGGCCGCAGCCAGGACCTCCTGTCCACCCAAGACCCTGTCCTCCTACTTGATGGGCGTCACTGCTGGGATGACACGGGTAAGCCGCTCTGGGGGGGCTGCCGACCAGGGTGATAGCCTCTCAGCCCCCATCTATCCAGTGACCCCCCCACCCAAGGTACCTCCCATCCTGCAGGCACCTCCTCCACCTGAGGCTACACCAAGATGACACTGGAGAGCCCATCTGAGATCTTCTTGGGGGCCTGTGACCTAATTCTCTAGGGCTCAGGCCTGGTCAGTCTAAAGTCCCATCCCTTGGCGTGAACAATAGGACTCGGGCACCGTGTGACCCACTCCACTCTAGGCACTGCAGACCTTGAGCAAAGAGCGCCGACCCCGTTCACAGGTAACCAGTGAACACCTACTATGCACAGTGGAGATCAAAACTCACTCAGATACACCCAGCCCTCGTGGGAGCTTACACTCCAGTGGGGGAGACAGACAATGAACAGATCAACAAATAAACTGGGTATCGGGATCAAGAATAAAAGGGTGGGGGAGGGCAGGGAGGTCTGCAGACAGTGTGGTCAGGGAGGGCCTCTGGGAAGGGGTGACGTGTGAGCTGAAGAAGAGTCTCAGTCAGGCAAGGGCGGCTCCAGGGGAAGAACATTCCAGGCAGAGGGCACAGCCAGTGCAAAGACCTGGGCACAGAGTCAGTCTGGTGCCTACTAGGAGTGTCAGAAGGGCCACAGGACTGCTGCAGAGAAAGGGGCGGGGAGGGGAAGAGGTGCAGCTGGAGAGGTGGTCAGGACTGGATCCCGAGGCCAGATCCTGACACAGGTCTCCCCTTTTATCTTGAGAGCAATGGGGAGCCACTGAAGGGTTTGTAGCAAGGGAGTGAGGTGATCACGCTTCTGCTTTTGTTTGTGCAGAAAATGGATAGGAGGGGGTCTGGCGTGGAGGCAGGAGGAGCGAGCAGGAGACTATCAAAGGCTCCCAGGTAAGAAGCAATGGTGGCTTGGATCAGGAAGGTGGCATTGGAGGTGACACATGTTTAGAGGCAGCACCAACAGGCCTTGCAGATGAATCCCATGAGCATGAGGGAGAGAAATTGTTCCTAAGTTTCTGGCGTGCGATGCCATGATGGTGCCATTTGCCACGATGGGGACGACGGGGGGACGAGCAGGTGGGGAGAGGTGGGACCCCCTGAATTCCCTGTTGCACATGTTACCTTCGAGAAGACTGCCCCACATCCTGGAGCGTCCTGTGGACAGCTGGACATTGAGTCTGGAGTTCAGAAGAAAGGTGGGAACTGGGAATGACCAATCGGAGGTCGTCAGCAATTGTATATTACATGGCGGATGCCTAGTGGGCACCCAATGGCTGCTCATTCTTCTCCATCCCACAAACCCGGGTCTCCCTGCGCGCCCCGGGTACCTGCAGCGTCTCCAAGGCCTGGACGGCCATGCCGGTGGTGAGGGAGGCCACCTGCACGGCCTGCTTGCGGGCGGCCAGCAGGATCCTGCAGTAGGTGAAGCAGATGGCGCCCGAGGGCAGGAAGAAGGTGAGGCCCGACGCCACCAGGACGAAGGGCAGGCTGGCCAGCAGGCGGCACTGGCCCGGGGCGGGCGCCCGCGCGCGGCCCAACTCGTGCCATCCCAGCAGCAGGGGCAGGAAGGAGGCGAGCGCGGCCAGGCCCCAGGCGCTCAGGACCAGTGCCAGAGCGCGCGGGGGCGTCATGCGCAGCTTGTAGCGCAGCGGCGAGAGGATGAGCAGGTAGCGGTCCAGGCTGATCAGGCAGAGGTTGAGGATGGAGGCGCTGCAGCACATCACGTCGAAGGCGGCCCAGAGCAGGCAGAGGCCCCGCGCCAGCACCCAGCGCCCGTACAACGCATTCAGCATGGCCGGCGGCATCACCACCAGCCCCACCATCAGGTCCGACGTGAAGAGCGACACCAGGAAGAAGTTGGACGTGTTGCGCAGCGTGGGCTGCGTGCAGATAAGCGCGATGAGCAGCGAGTTAGCCGCCGCCGTCAGCGTGATGACCACACACAGCGCGGCCGCCACCCAGCCGCTGCCCCCCGGCTCCGATGGCGGCCCCGACTCCCAGTCCAGGGTGCTGTTGTTGGCGGGGCCCTGCTCTGGGACCATGAGGGCGGAGGGCGAGGACGTGAGGCCCGAAAGGGGTCCGGAGGACGAGGTAGGGTGGGCGGGAAGACGGAGAGAGGGACCCGCAGGTGCAGAGGCTGGATGGGCGTAGTCGGTGAGAACAGACCACCCCCCGGGGCCGCAGATGGGAAGGTATGAATGGGGCTCTGGGTCAAGGGGCAGCAACCCGAGGAGGATGGAGAGGAGGCCTTTGGGCTCCCTCGGGTGTGATGTAGGGACACCTGGAGCAAAGCGGTAAGAAGTCTGGGAGGAGGCACCTGATGAGCTGAGCCCTCCAGAAGGAGCGGGCCGAAAGTCAGGAGGACCGGGACGCTGACTCTGGGAGCGTTTGGCCGGGTGGGAGCAGAGCCCCTAGAGGGGACGGGCGGTAAGATGAGTCGAGGGCAGGGACCCAGGGAGGTGGGAACCCAGGGCGAGTGGGCGCTATCCAGGCCGCCCCGCGGCAGGTGGGCGTAGTGGGGGGTGCGCCAGGTGGGGAGCCGTGGTGCTGGGGGTCGCAGGGTGGGGGGGTCCACGGGCCAGAGCAAAGCCCCCGGCGGGGAAGGCAGGTCTCAGAGCCAGCGCAGAGGCACCCCGGGCTCGGGCGGACACGGTCCCCGCGGCGAGAGGGAGGATGCCGGGTCGGCCCGCAGGGAGAGAGAAGGAGCCGCGGACGCGCCTCCGCCCCTTCTCCGCCCGGCCGCGGGTCGCCGGCCCCGCTCCCTCCCGCGCTCGGTACCTGGGGCGCTGAGCGCTGCTCCGCCGCCGGCGACTGCGGCAGGAGCCGCGGGGCCAGGAGAGGAAAAAGCGGCCGCGGGCCGGGCAGGCGCCCAGGGACTGGGAGACTCCGCGAGGGGCCGCGCACACGGAAGAGCGGTGGCTGCTTCCAGAAGCGCGCGGTCCCCGCGCCGCGGAGCCTGCGCCCAGCCCCGCGGTGGGCGGGGAGAGCTGAGCCCAGGACTCGCAGGCGGGCGGGGTTCCTGGTACCCCCAGTTCTGCAGAGGGATGACCCGAGCACTCCGGCTGCGCCAGGTCGCCTCCCAGCTCTAGCAGCCTCCACCCCCCGCATGCCCCTCCCCACCCACACGGGGCACAGGAGGATCTCGGAGGAGGAGGCTGTGGCCAGCCTTCACCCAGGGCTGCTCCCCATTGTGGGGCTGCCTACCCACTACCAGGGGGAGCCCGCTGGGAGGTATTGGGCAGATCGCTTGACATCTATGTACACATATATAATACTACACACACGTACATATATCTATTGTATATAATATGCCATAGCCTATATAATACTTCCTTCAAACCTTTAAACAGATGGCTACCTCCCCCTCACAATCCTTCCGAGCAGAAACCATCCTGCCCCCTGACAGCTCCAGGCTCTAAGGATGAAGATCCCGAGGTGTTGGCACTCCCAGTCTACCCAAGAGTGGGAACAGATTGGGGAATCCCCTGGCCAGGTGGGGTGGAGTCACTGCAGGTAGAGGGGTGGGGCGGGGCACACCCTGTGCAACGCTGCTGTGTATTCCACCCACCCCCAACCAGAACTAAGAAGGGTCTCTACCTGACATGTCACAGTTTGATATCGTGGATTCAACAAACATTTATACTGAGCACCTACGAGGTGTCAGGCACTGTTTTGCCCAATCTGGACACTACAGTAACCAAAACAAAGATCCAACTTCATTGAACTTACAGTCTATCGGAAGGAGACATACAATAATAAGCATAATAAACGTTTAAAGTAGTCATAGAGTGATAATTGCTATAGAAAAAAAGGAAATGGAGAGGAATGTAAAGGGAATCTAGGGTAGAACGGGGTCTTTTCCCCTCCACAGGAGCAGGAAAATATTACCCCCCATGTTTAAGGTTCCTGCGGTATTCCAGGAACTTTATTATGCTATTCCTACCAATACAATAACGCTAAGAGGTAGGTGTTAAACTGGGGCTCAGAGAGGCCAAGGGCCTCACTCAAGGTCACCAGCAGCTAGTGATCAAGTGGAACTGAAACTCGGGTCTGCCCAATGATGTCCAAGGCAGAGAATCTTCAAGACCTTGCACACCCCCATGCTCCCCCCAAACCACTATTTGGCACCCAGAATCCCAGCCCTGCCTGCAGATGGGTCTATGCAGCGGGAGGAGGACTGTTCTCCCTCCCAATGCCACCTGCACCACTGTGACAATTTCTGTCGTGCCTCAAGGATCAGGATACCAACCACTGGGCAGAGAACCAGAAAGACCAGACTTGGGATCCCAGCTCCACTGCTAACCAGCTCTGTGGACTTAGGGTTGGCGACTCCATCTCCTTGGGCCACTGTTTTCTCCTCTGCAATAACTAGCAGAACAATGCAGCACCCACTTACAGGGTTGTTGGTGTCACCTGTAAATTTTACAGTGCTGTGTCAATGCTGGCTATTGGCCTCAATGTTCCCATCTGTACAACGGGAATGCATTCAGCTCTTCAGTAACTCCTTCAGCCCAGGGATTTTTGATGTGAGCAACAGCAAACTGAGAAGTGCTGTGTGGAACACACTTTGGAGCCCAGTGACCTGGGTTTATAATCCTGATTCTGCTACTTGCTCTGTGACCTTGGCAAAGCCTCTTCATTTCTCTGCTGCTATGAAACTGGGGTAGTGGAGATATACATGAGGTGAGTATTTAAACCATTTTGCACAGAGGAGGTGGCCGATAAATTTTAGCTTTGTGAAAATTAAAAGTATATAGTGAAATAGAATATTAGTCCCTCTGCTTTAGCTCTTTCAGTTTGATTCCTTTATTTAAAACACAAAAAACTAGGGGGAGGGAGAGGGATGGACTGGGAGTTTGGGGTTGGTAGATGCAAACTATTACATTTAGAATGGATAAACAACAAGGCCCTAATGTATAGCACAGGGAACTATATTCAATATCCTGTGATAAACCATGATGGAAAAGAATATAAAAAAGAATGTCTATATGTGTATAACTGAATCACTTTGCTGTACAGCAGAGATTGGCACAGCATTGTAAATCAACTACACTTCAATAATAAAATTAAATAGAATAGAATAGAATAATTTTTTTTAAATCTAGGGAATTCCCTGGCAGTCCAGTGGTTAGGACTCGGCACTTTCACTTCTGGGGCTGGGTTCGATCCCTGGTTGGGGATCCAAGATCCCAGCAAGCCTCACGTCGTGGCCAAAAAAAAAACTAAAGAAAACATGACCAAAAAAGTTAGCAATAGTTCATTCTTTTTGATAGATTAACAAATGCTTGTTATATTATGAGCTGTACTTTGCTATAATCAACACCAAACACTCCCATTTACCATTGCAACTAAAAGAATAAAATACCTAGGAATAAACCTACCTAGGGAGACAAAAGACCTGTACACAGAAAACTATAAGACACTGATGAAAGAAATTAAAGATGATACAAACAGGTGGAGAGATATACCATGTTCTTGGATTGGAAGAATCAATATTGTGAAAATGACTATACTACCCAAAGCAATCTACAGATTCAGTGCAATCCCTATCAAATTACCAATGGCATTTTTTACAGAACTAGAACAAAAAATCTTAAAATTTGTATGGAGACACAAAAGACCCCAAATAGCCAAAGCATTCTTGAGGGAAAAAAAACAGAGCTGGAGGAATCAGGCTCCCAGACTTAAGACTATACTACAAAGCTACAGTAATCAAGACAATATGGTATTGGCACAAAAACAGAAATATAGACCAATGGTAGAGGATAGAAAGCCCAGAGATAAACCCACACACCTATGGTCACCTAACCTAGGACAAAGGAGGCAAGGATATCCAATGGAGAAAAGACAGTCTCTTCAATAAGTGGTGCTGGGAGAACTGGACAGCTACATGTAAAAGAATGAAATTAGAACACTCCCTAACACCATACACAAAAATAAACTCAAAATGGATTAGAGACCTAAATGTAAGACCAGACACTATAAAACTCTTAGAGGAAAACATAGGCAGAACACTCTTTGACATAAATCACAGCAAGATCTTTTTTGATCCACCTCCTAGAGTAATGGAAATAAAAACAAACATAAACAAATGGGACCTAATGAAACTTAAAAGCTTTTGCACAGCAAAGGAAACCATAAACAAGACGAAAAGACAACCCTCAGACTGGGAGAAAATGTTTGCAAACGAATCAACGGACAAAGGATTAAGCTCCAAAATATATAAACAGCTCATGCAGCTCAATATTAAAAAAACAAACAACCCAATCCAAAATTGGGCAGAACACCTAAATAGACACTTCTCCAAAGAAGACATACAGATGGCCAAGAAGCACATGAAAGGCTGTTCAACATCACTAATTATTAGAGAAATGCAAATCAAAACTACAATGAGGTACACCGGTTAGAATGGGCATCAACAGAAAATCTACAAACAACAAATGCTGGAGAGGGTGTTGGAGAAAAGGGAACCCTCTTACACTGTTGGTGGGAATGTAAATTAATACAGCCACTATGGGGAACAGTATGGAGGTTCCTTAAAAAACTAAAAATAGAATTACCATATGACCCAGCAATCCCACTCCTGGGCATATACCCAGAAAAAACCATAATTCAAAAAGACACATGCACCCCAATGTTCATTGCAGCACTATTTACAATAGCCAGGACATGGAAGCAACCTGAATGCCCATCGACAGATGAATGGATAAAGAAGATGTGGTATATATATACAATGGAATATTACTCAACCATAAAAATGAATGAAATTGGGTCATTTGTAGAGGCGTGGATGGATGTAGAGACTGTCATACAGAGTGAAGTTAAGTCAGAAAGAGAAAAACAAATACCGTATGTTAACGCATATATGTGGAACCTAGAAAAATGGTACAGATGAACTGGTTTGCAGGGCAGAAATAGAGACACAGATGTAGAGAACAAACGTATGGACACCAAGGAGGGGAAAGTGGCGGGGGTGCGTGGGGGGGAGGTGGTGTGATGAAGTGGGAGATTGGGATTGACATGTATACACTAACATGTATAAAATGGATAACTAATAAGAACCTGCTGTATAAAATAATAAAACAAAATTCAAAAAAATAACTTTTCAAGACTGGGCCTGGGTGGTGGTGCCACCTTGTGGCCACAGTTATTATCTTGAATTTAAGAACTTCAGAAGTTCTGCGTACGCACCTGAATTTGTCATTTCAGTCATGGAATAATACAGTCTTGAATGTCCTTAACATTTCAGGGTAGAGAGGGACCTTCAAGGATGCTCAGTGTTTTATTACTTCTAGCCACAGGGTGCTCCCTCCCTAGAGGAGAAGGCTTGTGCCACAATGGGACAGCTGAGTCTTAGGAAGTCCTCTGTCCCAGATCTCCATGCCTGTCAGTACATAGGGGAGCAAGGAGAGCTGCTCATGACAGAGATGGAGAAACCAAGGTCCAGGGAGGTTGTGAGGTCTGCTCAGAGCTGCTCTCGCCGGAGGCATTAACCAACTGGTTAACTGAGGGCAGGGGTTGGTTTGCTTTGCTCACTGTTGTATCCTCAGCACATATTACGTTGCCATAAATATATGTTCAATGAATTAATGAAGAAAACTATCAGCCCAACCACCAGCAGTTGTGGGCCAATCATTTACTCCCAATAATTATTATTATAATAGCTGACATTCATTGAGGTTCTATTATATGCCAGGCACTGTTCTAAGCTCTACATGTGCATTGATTCATTCCCACGACCCTGGGAATGAGGCGGTGCGATCATTATTCCCCAACTTACTAATGGGAAAACTGAGCCTCAGAGATCTTAAGTGACCTGCTCAAGGTCACACAGCTAGGAAGTAGCCCTGCCAGGATTTGAACCCAGGCAGACAGGATTTTCCCAGAGGCTCCGAGCATGGGAGGAAAACTAGATGGGAGTTATTGGCTCTATATAGGCAAACAAGGAGGGGAAGCCGGTACTAATTACCCACCCATCCGGAGAGGGGCCAGCGTGGACAGTGCTGCATCAGTGTTTATCCCTTGTAAAGATTTTCAATCCCGCCACCCTTGCGGGGATTGGGAAGAATGGTGGAGGGGGACCTTCAATTCTTCTTCTGGGCTGTCTTGGTGGTTCAGTTTGAGGTTGGAGAAGAGAAAAATTGGCCGTCACTAATCCACATCTCACTCCCGTTGGCAAACTGGCACAATTAGAGATGCTTCTCTGTTCTCGCAGATCTGGCTCTTCCCACTCGCTGCTCCCACATCCAATCAGCAGCGCCTCTCCTGTGTGGCCCCGCCTCTTTACCATGGCCCTGCCTCCCTAGGCCTCCCCCGCCCCCACCCAACTCTGGTCTCCATCACCTCCTGCTTGGACTACTGCAGTCTCCAGCCGGTCTCCAGCCTCCCCCTCCTCCTCCCCCCACAAGACTCCTTTTCGTCTCGCTGGAACCCAGTTCTGTGCAGACACCTCCAGGGCTCTTACTGCGATGTGAGTGAAGTCTGAACTCTGGCTAGCACTCCACGCCTGCCACCAGCCGTGCCAACCCACCTGCCTCCCTCCTTTTCAAGCAGCTCTTATTAATTTCTTTACATATCTATCCACTTGTACCCCACCTTGTTCCATACACAGGAAGAAGGCCGCTCCTGACCAAGACTCATCCTGCCAAGTTGATGCTCAGGTCTCAGAGGCCTAGTACCAAGGACACCACCCCAGGAAGTCCTTCATTTGGACCTGGTCTCTGAGTACTTTCTCTGTGCGCTCCAGTCAGTCCCCACCTCCAGCTGTATAGAAGGACTGTTAATATGGCCAAGGCTTATCCCTGCCTGCCTGAGAGGTCACTGAGGTCTGCGTGGAGAGATATACTTTTCTCCAACCCAATTCCACATCAAAGGACACAGGACCACCCTGCATAGTTGTGTCCTGCACGACCCCAAGAAGCACCATTCTGTAGTTGGGACGTACACAACCTACACAACAGTACAGAGCCGCCATGAAGGGAAGGCTTGGTACCCGGAGGAAATCGTGTGTGTAGTACACAACTGTTATCATTAGAGGGCGCTAGACTGGAACCCGCGCGCGCCGCTGCCTCCCAGCCTGGGGGAATCACTCCCAGGGCATAAAGGCCTCAGTTCACATTTGCAAAATGAAGATGCTCCGTGGATTAGAAACAATATATATAAATTGCCTGGTGTTGGTGGTCACAGCAATATGTGCAAGGAAGA
The DNA here is from genome assembly GCF_937001465.1 of Orcinus orca. Taxonomy (NCBI): domain Eukaryota; kingdom Metazoa; phylum Chordata; class Mammalia; order Artiodactyla; family Delphinidae; genus Orcinus; species Orcinus orca. The sequence continues at coordinate 197,759,093 of NC_064559.1, forward strand.
AAGAGAGTCATAGCTCTCACCCATCCCACCAGCCCCGTCTCAATGGAGAATCGGGGGGGCCCCCGAGCTCAGCTGCATGCAGGTGATGATCTCAAACCCATAGGGTCATCGTGAAGGGGAAGGGACTCCACAGTTGTCAAGCACCCAGCCCCGCACATAGTAGTTGGTCAGCAAATGGCAGTTACTAAGGTTATACCGAGAAGACTGATTCAGCCAGACTGCCTGGGTTCAAGTCCTACTGGAGACATTTCTCAACCCTGGGCAAATTACTACATCCCGCTGTACTTCAGATGCCTCCTCCATAAAACAAGGGCAGTATTTGCATCGCAGGGTGGTGGTGAGGATTCAGCGAGTTAATTGATATAAAGTACTCAGTACAGCACCCCACCTCCTATATCAATTTGTAACCATTGGTTTTTGTCCGTTTCCCCTTCTCCAGAGGCCAAGCCAGCTGGAGTGCAGGGAAGGGCTGATGCAGTCACCGTGAGGGTGAAGAGGTGTCATGGGCCTAAGGGATCAAAGGTCAAAGACAGAAAAGGGGTTCTGGAGGCCCAACCAACGTATATGCGAGGCCAGAAACAGCCAAGGACGGAGGCAGGAGGTGGGGAGCCAGGAGCCGGCGGGGGGCACATCACGGCGGGAAGGGGAGGGCCACCAGGATGTGGGGAGGGGTGCTCAGGGCTCCATGTGCGTGCAGCCTGACTCCCGCCCCTTGGGGAGCCCTGAGTCAGCAGGGCTGCCCTGTGAGGAAGAGAACACAGGTGTTGAACGAATTTATTCATGAGAAAACTCGGGGTCCATCCTACTGGTTACAAGCTCCAGAGCTCTTGTCGGAATAGCCGTGAGGGCCGGGGCACCCCCGGGCAGGGGGCTGGCGGGGCTGGCAGCAGCCCTGGGACAGAAGAGCAGACGCAGGCAGCTGCGGGTACGGAGGGGCGTTCTTCCCTGCCCCCCTGCCCAGCCCCCCACCCCGGGGCCCCGCACCCCCTCTAGGGCTAAAGTGCGGCTGCGAGGAGTGGGGGGAGGGGACTTGGCAGCTGCAGAGCCACAGTGAACACAGCCGCCCCACGCGCCCTCACCCCTCCCCTTCCCCGTTCCTTGAGGCTCATCCAGAATCCATCCCACCCAGGTCCCCCCTGGGAACCTCCGGGGAAGGGAGACCCCTCCCCAGCATCCGATATTCAGAAAGAGCTTCCCAAGAGGGTGAGGCTGGCTCTATCAGCTTTGAGGGGCCTAGAACCTGGGGGGCAGGGAGAGGCACTAAGATCTGGGAGAGGGCGAGGAGGGAAGGATGCCCTCTGGTCGAGGGCGTCATCCCCTCCCCCTGGCCCAGCAAGGCTCCTCCTCCCCTGCCTTCCTCCCCGCCCCCCCGAAAGCCAAGGCAGGCAGGGAGCCTGGCTCCCAGCTCCAGGGCCGGGAGGCAGCAGGGTCCTGCCCAGGCCTGACTCCCAACCATGCCACTGAGGGAGGGCCACCGGGGAGAAGCTGCCCTGGGGACGGGGGTGCGAGGCCTTTGGGGAAGCCGGTGGGGCTGGAGCGTCCTGCTTCTTTCTGCCAGTGGTCTTCCTAGCCCTGCCTCAGGGCTGCCAAGGGCAAGGCGCCCAACCCCAGCTCAGGGCCCGGCCCCACCGAGGGGCCGTGCGGGCCTTGGCGCGTCTTGGATGGCCTCACCCCAACTCAGCAGCTTAGCCAACTATCCCCCTCCCCAGGGCACATGTCTAGGAGGCAGAAAAGAAGAGAACCCCCCTCCGATGAAGAACCCTGAACACCTCTGCTTCTTCCCCCCAACTCGTGAATATATTAAATTGTGCAGCTTGGCGCCAGTCCCACCCCCTTCAGATCTCCGTGGCAACCGGGAAGCATTCCAAGTCCAAGTCTGAATCCAAGTCCATCCAGTGCCAAAGGGGGGCTTCAGCCTCTCCCCCAACTCTTCCCCGGGAGGGTGAGACCCCACATTCCACAGGGAACGAGAGGGGAGGAAGAGTCGGGGGCCTCAGTCCTCAGCCCCCTCTTCCTCTGCATGGGGGGCCCCAGGGGGATCCTCGGGCTCGGGGGGCTGCCCGCCAGGGTGCGGGTGGGAGTGGAGGCCGGGCTGGGAGCCCTGCGCATCCTCGCCCTGCACATAGACGCTCAGCCCCTCGTGACTGGGCTCCTTGCCGCATGCCTGGCAGCTGCAGTGCAGGATCTTTTCCACCAGCTTGTCCACCCTGGGCACCTCCTCATGGCCAGGGCACTCCAAGGTCACCTGCGGAGGGCAGGAGAGAAGGGGAGAGAGGTTTCCAAGGGCCTGGGGCAGGCAGGAAGGCCCCAAGGGTAACACTCCTCATGGGACCAAGAATCCCAGAGACCCCAGAAGCCTGAGGCCACCTGGGACACCTGGGCCTGTCCAGGGGGAGGGGGGTGAGTCCCTGCAGGAGACACCTGAGCTGTCTCCTCACGTCCTGCCACTTTCCTGCCCATCCCCACAGTAGCCAGAGGGCACCTTGAGGGGACCCAGGTGGTCCGCCCCTGCCTGAAATTCCCCCCACCAGGGCTCCCACTGCCCTCGCAGAAAAACCGACTCCTGACCCAGGCCACCCAGGACCTTGAGGTTGACCCCCGGAGGACCTCTCTCTCCACCCCTGACCTCCCCCCACTCCCACCAGCTCTGTCCTGCCTGATCTGCCTGAGACTTTGCACATGCCATTCCCTCTGCCTAGGAGGTCCTTGCCCCACCCGTCCCCTCCCCACCGCCCTAGACTTTGCCCACTTAACTTCTACTCAACCTTTGGACCCGAGCCCAGACATCACTTCCTCAGCGAGCCCCTCCCAACACCCCCCCCACCCCGCCCAGCCAAGGCTCGCCCTGTACGAGCCCCGTTAGCGTTCACTCTTCCCCTGTTGTCGCGCCACTAGCTGCCCTTTCTTTTTCCTTCCTTCCTCCTTGTCTCTCCCTCCCTCCTTCCACAGAGCACCTTCTCCATGCCAGCTCTGGGGACACAAGGACAGGCATGGTCCTTCAAGGAACTCAGAGTCTAGCAGAGGAAACAGACTTGTCAAAATCACCCAAATGCAGATGAAAAACTGTGCGTGTGACAGATGCTCAAAGCAGAGGTACACAGTGCCTGGGGGATCAGGAAAGGGGTTCTGAGAAAATGATGCCTGAGCCAAGCGCAGAGGAATGACTAGAATTTAACTGGGGGGGGGGAGGAGGAGAAAGGTAAGCCAAACAGGGAAAAGAGCATGTGCAAAGGCCCTGTGGTGGTCGTAAGCAGACAAGATAAGAGACTGAAAGGAGGCGGGATTGGTGTCAGGGTCAAGCTAGTGAAGAAGGTGAGAGGGGCAAGATGAAGCTAGAAAGCCTGGTGAGCCAGACCACGCCTTGTGGACAGGCCTTACGGGGTCTGGCAAAGATTTTGGTCTCATCCTATAACAATGGGAAGCCACCGAAAGGATTTCAGCATGTGACTGACATCAGAACAGAGCTTCTTGTCCTGTACATGCTGGTGTCGGACTTGTGAGCCATCACGTGGCAAGGACCATGTCTGTATCTCCAGCACGAGGCTCGAACCCTGCACACAGTGGGGCCTCACTAAGCACTTGTGGCCCAGACCGGTGCCGGCTCTGGGCGGAAGCTGGGCGGGAGCGGGCAGCCGTACTCACGATCTCCCACATGGACTGGGCCGGCATGCACGAGTCGCAGTGCACCAGGGACTCTGTAGACTGCGGGAAGGTATTGGGAACGCTGTAGCTGAAGCACTGTCCCAGGCACGCCCTGCGGGAGGAGAGCCCACCGCGTCCGTGTCACCACGGTGGAGGCGAGAATGGGCAGCCCTGTCCTCTTCCTCCCTCCTGGGCCCGTGTCCTCATCCCTTCCACCCACCACCCCGGGATCCCACCTGTTCTGGATGGACTTGGCCTCACAGCCGCTGTGGCCCACGATCTGGGTGATGTTCTTGGCCTCGCACCAGGCGCTCTTATCCGGGAACAGTGCCAGCTTGTTGATGGGCGGTGGAGCAGCCAGCAGCATGGCGGGGAGGAGAGCCCCCACCAGGACCCGAAGCATCGTGCCCGTGACCTTTGGAGCCCTTGAACTGAGTACAGACTGCAGGTGAGGCCAGCAGGATCCAGGAGTCTGGGCAGAGGGCAGGGGGGCAGTGGTGTTACAGCGTGGCTCTGACTGCCTGGGTTTAAATCCTACCTCTGCCACTTACTAGCCAAGCACAATCTTGGACAAGTTATTTCTCCTGTATGAACCTCAAAACTGGGGCTGCTAATAGTACGAGCATCAGATGGGTATCATGGAGATTAAACAAGGTACTTCATGAAAAGCCCTGAGTGGAGAGACTAGCAGATCATACACATCCCACATGTGTTAGTTATCTTTACAACTTACTTTGTAGCTTTGAGCAAGTTACTTTTTATCTCTGTGCCTCAATTGCTTCATCTAAAGGGGGATGGTGATGCTGTGTGTGGCAATGATTATTGCAAGTACTAAGCCAGACACTCAGTTTCCAAGCACCCCGTTGCGTATTGAACAATCATTAGCTCCCTCCTCACTGTGATGTTATGGGTCCTTGAGGGGCTGGCCTGCCAGCAGGTCTCCTGGACATGCTGCCACGGTTGTCAGCAAAGCTAACCATCTTCATGTCACTGTGAATTCTTGTGCCACCTTGGATGCATGGACCTCAGGTGAAAAAACTAACCCCAAACTAGACTACTTCTCGTTTGGATGCCCCATCAGAGCCCCAAGCCCTGAGTCTACACACACATCACTATCTCCAGCTCCAACCTCACACCTGAGTCAAACAAGAGGCGAGGCAGTCCAAGCCAAGGGCTTGACCCTCTGTGAATTGGATGGAGCGAGGCACTAATAAGGCAATACCAGAATCTGCCAGGAGATGGCGGTGCAGGGCAGAGTGTGTTTCGCAAGCATGGACTCAAAGGGGATTTTCCCAATGTTCCCCAACTTCATCTTCTGTAGGTTTCGCCCACTCTCCCACTGCAAGAACTGTGGAGGAGGGAGGCTTCAGAGAGATTCGGAAATGAGGGCAATGCTCACAAAGGGGTCCTCTGGGGGCAGGACACTGGGGAAAAGGCACTGGACTGGGAGTCTGGAATCCACACATGCTGTGGGACCCTGGACACTGTGGCCTGTGTCCCCACCTGTGAAATGAGTGGGGTGCCCTGGACTGGTGGTTTCCAAAGCTGGTAGAGAGTCAGAATTCCCTGAGGACTAGTGAAGTGAAAGTTCTAGGGTGGGGTGGGATTCTGCATTTTTTTAACGAGCTTCCAGGGTGGTTCTTATATGCAGGCCAGGCTTAAGAAGTGGTCCAGCTCGGTCAGCGTCTTGGGACAGTCCCCAGAGGGGCCTGGGTGGGGCCGAAGTGGGAGCAAGGGCCAAGTATGGTCCCACTGGTCCCACAGATGCCCAGTACTAGTCAGGCTGGCTCAGGGCTGGAAATGCCATTCCGAACAACGCTACCCTCAGCCCACCTTCTGCTGGAGTGGCAGGTATTTGGTAAAAAGTCGGGAAGTGAGAGTTGTTGGGGGTCTTGCGCGCTCCTGCAGGCTAACTACGTGGGCTGACTCAGCTGGGCTTGCAAGGAGGGCCCAGGCCGGCCTGCGGAGCTGTGAGTGCCTCTGCAGCGCCCCGCTCTCTCTATCCAGCAAGCTCTGCTCAGGTCCTGCCCCTTCTCCCTGCAGGAGGTCTCCGGAAGCAGAGACAAGTCCCACCTCACTGGATCTCAACGCCTGGGTGACCCCCACTCCCAGCCCAGTGGGGAAGGGTGAAGAGGGGAGAGCAGTGGGAGGTGAGTCCAGACCGTCTGCCCCATCCCAAGGGAGTCTGTGTCATGACCCAGGCTCTCACCCACACATTTCCGGTCTCACTCACAAGGTGGACAGCAAAGCCCATGTTTTCAGTACAGCCACAACCTAAACAGAATGGACTTGTTCCTAACCGGCAACCTAATTTTTCAACACCCTTAGCATCCAGGAGGCTTTCTCACCCCACCAGGTCCTTTTCTGTCCCTGGGGAATTAGCCTCTGCACCAGGGTCCGACCACTGTAGCACACCAGCGGAGACCCACCTAAGGCCAGAGCTCCCTGGGCCTCCCCAGGCGAGACTGGCCCCTAGAGACCTCAGAGAGGTCCGGGGACGTTTGTCCTATGCCTGACCCCATCAGGATCCCTCAGGAAGGCCAGGTCAGGTGGGGCAGAGGGTGATAGGTTTCCTTAGGCTCGGGAACGGAGCCTGAGGTTGTAATGAAAGTAGCCTGGAGATGAGCGCTGGGGCTGGTTTAGGGTTTGGAATAGGAGAGGTTAGGACTGACGCTATGGGCCAGGCTAAGGGGGAGCGGAGTTGAGATGGGGGCTGAGGTTAATAACAAGGTGTAGTGGGAGATGGGACACCGGTGAGTGTTTCAGGGGAGTCACTGGTCTGGAGGGTGAGGACTGGTTATCATGCGTCAGGTTGTAGCAGACGCCGAGGGGAAATGAGATAAACTGAGGCAGAAGGCCACCTCCCTTATCTACCCCCCTCTCTAGGGCACAGCTGAAGGTCAGCTGGGCCCACAGAGGGGGTGCTATAACCCAACCCACCAGGCCCGGCCTCTCACCAAGCCCTGGCTGGGACCTCAGAGGAGGGGCCAGGCCGCGCTCAGCCTCCCCAGGCCAGCAGCCCTGAGCTCCAGCCGAAGCATGGCCCCGGGAGCCTCCTAAGTTCAAGTCCCAGGCCTCCCACCTAGGAGCTGCGTGACTTCCGGAAGTACAGTCTGCCTCTCTGCACCCACCGACCTCAGCCCTAAAACGGGGAGCAGAGCCCTTTCCTTGAAAATGACTGGGAGGATGCGATGAAAGCACCCAGCACCCAGCAGGGACCCACCTCAGGCCAGTTCCCTTCCCCCGGGGGGATGGTGGGGAGGCCTGGGCTGGCATCAGAGCCAAAGCTGGCCGCTGGAGCAGGGAGCCGGGGGGGATGCAGGGCCGGTCTCCCACACACGCCCCCGTCCAGCCCCCAAGAACCCCTGCTGGCCCCCCTTCACACTGGACTCGGCTCTTTGCTAGCAGGTTTTATTTTTTGTTGGCTTGTGTTTTGTTTTTTCAGGCAGCAGCTCAGCTGATTTTTTTTTTTTTTTTTGATCCAGCAGTCGGACCTTCCTTCCTGAGACTTGAGAGCCTCACCCAGATTCTCATCCCTTCCTCCCGCCCTGAAGGTCACACGACAAGTCACGGGAGTCCCAGAACGCCAGGGCGGGAAGGGGATCCTCTTGCTTTGCAGAGGGGTCGTCCCGAGGCCCCCAGCAAGTCAGGCCAAGCAGTGCCCTTCCCCAGGCCAGGCGGTTCCCCGCAGCTTGACAGTGGTTTACCAGGCACCTTCTAGGAGGGCGGAGAGGGCAGCGAGGGTGGGGGCCTGGGGAGCTCAGAGCCTGGAGGGGAGGTCGAGGGAGGTGGGTGAAGAGGAAGCAGCTGTTCAGTGCGGGGCAGTCGGACAGCTGGAGGGGCCGGGGGAGGAGAGCTTCTCAATTCTGGATTGAACTCAGGAGCACAATTAGTTACCCGTGGTTGAGGGAACTGCACAGGCAAGGCCAGAAAGGGGGTTTACGGGTATCAGCCCAGCACAGCCCTCCCAGCCTCCTAGGAGTAAGAGCTGCTGCCAACTGTGGGCCAGATACCGTTCTAAGGCTTTTATGTATATTCACTTATTTGGTCCTTAGAACAACCCTAGGAGACAGATATGGAATTTCCCCCATTTTACGGATGAAGAAACCGAGGCACTGGGTTTGCAAAAGAGATTTGCCCAAGCTGACACAGTTAGCATTCACTAAAGCTAAGATTTGAACTGGACAGCAGCAGGGTAACCACCAAGAGTTTCACAGAAGAGGAAGACAGGGTGACGGGGAATGACCTGGAGCAAGCAAGAGACCGGGGCTTCCCGCCCCAGCAGCTGCGTCTCTTACCCGTCAGCACTCCGGGGCTCAGCCACAGCCAGGGTTGGAAGCATGGGCGCCCCATGGGGCAGAGTTCAAATCCCAGCCTGGACTCCCCTGCAGAGGAGCACGCAGCCGTGGCCAACCCCTGGCTCCCCGGAGCCTTGCAGAAGGTACGGTGCCGCCCTTCCTCCGAGTTGTGGGGAGGCCACAACCAGGGCACCCTCAGCCCAGGGTGGGTACCTTCCTATCACCCCACCGTCCACTCCCCAATCCAAGCCCTCCGGATCCTCAGAGGCCTTGTGCCGACACCTGACACATCTGAGGCTGCCAACAACACAGAGAGAAGGCCCCTGGGGGAGGGGAGGGGACACAGCCGACCCACTCCAGCCCCGTGGAAACTGAGGCACAGAACAAGGAAGTGATGGCCCATGTCTCCCACGCAGGGGACGAGGGCAGTGAGCAGACACAGGACACCTGCCCCGGCAGCTTCCTGGGGAAGGACGGGGGTGGGGCAGCAAGAACTCAGGCTTCAGGGTCGGGCCTGTGGAGTCCTCTCTACGTTTCACGCCTACCAGAACCTAGCATCTTCCCTGAGATGCTTGCCAACAACTCAGAAGCCCGGGCCCCAGCCCTAGATATCCCGACCCCACACTCCCAGGCATCTGTATTCACTCCCACATGATTCTGAGGACCAGCCAGGTCAAGAGCCCCCCAACTCCCCAGGGAAGGGTCCCCCGTAACAGCAATGCGGACAGGGGTCACCCACCCCACTGCCTAGGCCTAGTGCCTAGAATCAAACCTGAAATTCACCAGAGGGGCCTAGATTTCAAGGAAGACCTCTGGCCCGTCCGCACCCGCCGTAGAGCACCCATTGCACAACAAGGAGTCGATTTAGTAAAACAAGTGAATAATCACCCTCCCCGTTTCCTCTTTGGGATAAATCTGAATATTCAGGGTCCTTAAGGCCAGGTACACCAGAATGTTCTTGGTACAATGGTCCACTCACCCCCAAACACACACACACACACACACACACACACACACACACACACGCACGCACACACCAGGCCTTCGGTTCCCAGCAACCAGCCTGGTGTGGGAGCAGCCGGAGGGCAGGGCCAGCAAATGCCTAGAAGAAGGCAAGCCTCTCCCCAGCTTTAACTTCTGCTTTCCGAAACCTCTGGAAATCCTTCCCACCTAGGCCCCGGCAGATTCAGATGGAAGCTTCTACCTGTGGGCTCTGGTGACGTCTGCATTCGCACAGAAAGCATGTGGGGTGTGGGGTGAGTTATTTTTCAAACTGATCAGACCAGATGCTCCCAGTCCCTTCCTCTCCCTGTTCTCCCACCACCCCCTGCCCCACCCTGACACACACAAAGGGCCGGGTCTGGGTCTCCTTTATTCACAACGGACTGTGACAGACCCCAGTTCAAACCCTAGCTCAGCCCCTTTAACTTTTCTGTGCCTCAGTTTCCTCACCTGCAAAGTGGGGGTAGCTGCCTCTTAGGGCAGTTGTGAGAATTGAACTGAAGAGGGCGTGGAAATTTCAGAAGAGGACACCTGTCACAGGATGTCCTCAGCAGACGTCACTATGAGTGCTAGCTTTGAGTCACCCAGGGCTGCTCACCCTCCCTGAACTCTGCCTACACCCTTCTGTCTCCCCCTCCCCCCTCCCCCACACCCCCTTTACCCTCCCCTCCCCCTTTCCCGTCCCCTCCCCCTCCCCCTCCCTCCCACTGGATCCTGAATGCGTCCTGAGAATATCTAAACCCCGGGGTTGCATCTGCCTCCAAGAAAATGGGTTTAGGGGAAACTCAAACAAGATGATGGCTGGGCGAGGGTTTTATGAACTGTCTGTGCTGCCAGGGTGGGAGCAGAGAGGAAGATCCCACTCAGACTCTACTTCTTGGGCCACTGACTGAAGGGAAAGGCTCCCAGAGAGACCAGCAACTTCGAGCAAACAGGCTGGGCCTGGCTGCCGGGGCGTACATGCTGCTGGGTGCAGAGGGTGTGGCATCTGTGGCCGCAGCCCTAGGCTTGGGGGTCAGCAGGAGTGAGGCAACCGCCGCAGGTCTTGGAATGAGCGCAGGGGACTTCCTTGAATGGTGCAACTGAAGGGAGGGGCGAGCCAGGGTCAGACCCCAGCCCTGATCAGCTCAGCAGGCCCACTCTGGGGTCCAAGGACAAGTTCAGGCCCAAGCTCACCCGCTGACTCCCCGTGTGCCTGGAGGCAGGACAGTACAGTGTTTAGGGGCCACTGCCCACTCGTTTCACCTGCCCAGGCCTCCCATTTGCCCCTGTGAAATGGGAAGCACGGCCTGGGAAAGTCCATCCTAGCAGATTCCCTCAAGAGGAGCCTGGCTCCAGCGCGCTGCTTAAGGCCACTGTGATTCCATGACCCCAGTCACCACAGGGTGGCTTCCTTCCTTCCGTCAGCGCTGGCAGAGCATGAACCAACCGTCCAGGGGCGGACACGCAGGGCCAAGCCCGTGCCCCAAAGGCCTGCCCATCTCTGCCAAGCAGCTCCACCTCCCTGGCTACAGCCCCCCAGCCCAGACCACGGCCCGCCTGCCCGCAGACCCTCCTGACTGAAAACTGTCTCCAAAACAAATCGATGCTAATGAGCTGCTGCAGGGCCGGCCTACACATCTGCTCAGCAGAAGTCCCACTGCAGACTTCACCAGCATCCCTGCCCGCTCCCGCAGTCTGCGACCCTTGGGGGTGGGGGTGGGGAGAAGGAGAGAACTCAGTTGGAAATTTCACTCTAAAAGGATGAAGATATATGCGGCTAATGCACAGCACATCCTCCTGGGTCCACCCTCTAGCACACAGGCCCAAGAGAAAGAGGTCCAGCTCGCAAGGGTGGGGATGGGGGGGTCACCGACGAAATGCTCCAGCCTCGCCTTTTCTTTGGCCCCAACCAAAGGCAAACCACACCCAAGCGGCCCCAGCAACTGGAGGAGTTTCAGGAGGCTGGTGGTTTCCACAGTAACAAAGGGTGAGGGGCTCCTTGTTGACAAATTGCTTCCCCACCCCCATCCCCCGTCAGCGCCCAGCCTTTGGCCTCCGGCCCTGACCTCTCTTTTCCTGGGGTTCCCGTAGTTACAGGCTGGTGTCCTCCAGCTGGGCGAGGACCTCGGAAAGCCTGAAAATGTGCCCTTCTCCCCGGGTGCCGGCCAACCCCCTGGCCACGCCAAGGCGGCCAGCTGCCCCCTTTACTGCGGCGAGTAAAAGAGCAGAATCGCCCCGCCCAGGGAGCGGGGCGGGCAGGTGGCCGGCAGCACAGCCCAGTTGTCCAGGCCGCCTCGCGGGGGTGGAACGCTTAAGAAAACTGAGCCCCCGGAAAGGCTGGCTCCCCTGCCCCAGACTCAATTCCAGGGGGATGACCCAGGCCAGTCCCCCGGGGCAGGCGGAAGGTAGGAGGAGGGTTTCGCTTCTTTTACCAGGTCTAGGAAACTATTCACGAGCCCCGGTGGGGGCCCCGTGCCTCCGACCCGGGCTGGGGGCGCTGTCCGAATTTGAGGGCGGGGGACCAGGAAGACGCAGGAACTCAGAGAGAGACTCCCACAGCGGGGCAGGCGGAGAGACGGAGAGAAAACATAAAGGCAGAGGCACAAACCCAGGGAAATGGAAAACAGGCAGAAGCGGAGAAACAGAAAGAAAGGGGCCAGAACCAGAGAAAGAGAGGAACGGAAATATAGAGACGGAGACACGCAGATGGGGAGACAGAAACATAGAGAGAGACAAAAAGGAGGCAGAAACGTACGGGAGTGGAGAGGCTCGCGGCGCGGCGAGGCCCGGACAGAGCAGCGGGGAAGCGCGAGCCCCGCGGCCGAGCTCCGGGCGCTGCCCCGGCGGCCGCGCGGCCCGACCCGCCCTCGACCCGCCCGGCTTTCTCTCGGCCGCGCATCTCCCTCCCTTTCTCTCTTGGCCGCGGAACTCCTACCGAGAAATGGAAACCCCTGTTGAGTCGGGGGACCGGCTCGGGGCGCAGGGGTGCTCCCTGGCCACCCCGTGCCGCGCCCACGTCCCCAGACCCGGCGCCCCGAGCCCCCAGCGCTCCCGGGCTCGGCGGCGGCGCCTCCGCACGGTGCCCTGGGCTGGCGGGCGGGCCGGGGGCGCGGCGCTGCGCCTGCGGCCGAAGCCTCTGGAAGCTGGGCGCCCGCGTGCCGGCCCGGGCGGGACTTACCGCGCGCGCGGCGGCGGTGGAAAGCGCGGCGCGCCCGCCGGTTCCTGCGGAGCTGTCTGCGGGCCGCGGGGGGCAGGCTTGGCGCCCCCGGGAGGCTCGGGGAGGCGGCCGGCAGGGCTGGCGGCGGCCCCGCGAGGCTCGGCTGGGCTGCGCTGCGCGCTGTCTGCGGCCCCGGGCGGGCGCGCGGTGCGGGGGAGCGGCGAGCCGAGCGGCTCCGACGTCAGGGGTGTCTCCGCTCCAAATAGGGAGCGAGGGCGGGGGCAGTGGAGGGAGGGACGCGAAAAAGAAAGAGCGGGCGGGCGCGCTGGGCCGCTCCCTCCGGGCGCGCAGGAGGGGGCGCCTCAGCCGCCCGGGGCCCCGGCCCCTTCTCCCCGTCGCCCTCGAGCCCCGGGCCGGGCTCCGGCGCGGTCCGACGGCGCGGCGGAGCTACCGGGGCCGCCCTGATCGGCGCCCTAGGGGCAGGGCAGAGAGCCCGGCGCCCCGGCTCGTTCTAAAGCGCCCTCCGCCGGATTTCTCTGCGCTCGGACTTCTCTCCCAACTTTTCCCCAGCCCGGCCATCGGGCCGTGCCAGGCCTCCGGGTGACAAAGATGGAAGTATTCCTTTTTGTGGGAACCGGGTGCTGCAGTCTTGCTCCGAGGGTGTGGCGCCCCAGTCCACTGAGCCGCGGCACCAGGAGACTGTCCTCCCTCAGTCCTGCGGTGCGCCCAACCTATCCGCTCCCGGCCGTGCGACCCGGGGCTGGTCCGCGCTCTTAGTTCCCTAGTGTCACTCGACCTCCGCCCGGCCTCGCCTCAGCGCCAGGCACTTGGCTTAAGTGTGCAGAGAAGGGTCTGAGAGTCCCGAGAAGGACTATCCGGAACGTCGGAAACTGAACTCACTTCTCTGACTCCTGGGAAGAGCAGAGCGCCCAGCGCGGCGTCCCAGCCTCAGCTGTTGGGTACGGGGGTACCCAGCTTAACGGCCTGTACTTGGGCACTCGGGCGGGTTTCGGTCGTGCCGTCTCTGTTTGGTGTGCCAGTGAAGTGAGAAAATAGCTTTGCTCCTGGAAAGTAGTAGCCCGGTCCTGAGACAAGATTTAGGAATTTTGCGTTCTACCACAGTGGTGGGTGTCCATCCACCTCACCCCAGCCTGGCTGGAAGCCCCCAGATGGAAGCAGCCCTGCTCATCCAATGTCACAGGTTGCCGAGCATCCCGGTGGCTCCTAGTGGCCTGTTGATAATTCCATGGTGTACGCTGACCTATCCAAACCCAGTATTGCGTCTCTATGCCTCCTAGCTCTTGCTTGTGCTGTTCCCTCTGCCTGGGGTTCCCTTCCCCTCCTTTCATCTCCTAGTAAAGGCATTCTTCAAGCACCAGATTGGAAAGCCTTCCCAAGACCCAAGTAGCATAAACCCCTCCCTTCTACGGTGTGATCCTGGAAGCACGGGATACATACCCTCTGTTCATGGTAATTTCCCTCTAGACTAGTGGAATAGATCTCTTTCCTCCACTTGACTGTGGGCTCCTTGAGGGCAGGGATCACCTGTGTCAGTGTCCCCAGGGCTTGGCAAACAAGGGGTACAATATATTTGGCTGAACTAAGTAATTAATATCCCCCATAAATGTTTCCATGAGTATAACTGTAATAATGCTCATAATAGCTCAGGCATATTGAGCACCTTCCTATACTACGTGCCTGGTCCCATTCTAAGCACTTTCCACCCACACAATAAATCTGTGAAATAAACAGTATTGTTATCCCCATTTCATAAGTGAAAGTACCAAGACCAAGAGAGAGAGGTTAAGTAACTGGCCTAAAGCCACACAGTAAAGGGGATGCCAGCTACCGTCTGCTGGAGGAACACATCCCACCAGGTGTAGCCTCACTGCCTGGTACACAGTAGGCACTCAGGAAACACTGACCATTGTGCTCACCACTGCCACTCTCAATGTGCATCCCAGGTGGGGTGGGGACTGGATGTCTACATTTTGTAAGAACCCACCCCACTGTAAGAAGCCAATTGGGTAGCCTGATGAGTTTGTCAAGTCATACAGACAGCCTGAAGTAGAAGCCCTTGACAGTTCAGCCACCCAGCCACCTAATCAAGGACATGGGGTTTGGGATTGGGTCACACCTGTCTGGTGAAGACTGGTAATTACAGGAGGGCTACCCTGTGAACAAGGGGTCTGGAAAGTAACTTGTTAATACTATCAACAGCTATCACTTTGTGCCAGGCATTATACCAAGCACTATGCCTGCTTTATTGTATGGAAACCTGACCATAATCCTATCATTATTCCCGTTTTACAGATGAGAAAAATCAAGGCATCACAAGCCTAGTTACCTGCCCAAGACCACACCACTAGTGATGGACAGAGTCCAGACTTGAATCCAGACCCAGCAACTGCAAAGCCCATGCTCCTTTGCCCACCACACCCTCTTGACTGCCTCAGAGCCCCTCCATCAGGCTGCAGCAAAGATGCTGCACCACCAGGACCCAGGGTGGTGGGGCCCCAGCAGGAAGGGCAGAACCTGTCACGTCAGAGTCTCCGAGCACACGGAGATGCACCTGGTTGGCAGCGGTGCGCCAGTTGCCCCAACAGGCCTGGCTGGCCCTGGGCACGGGCTTGAAGCCAGAGCCTGCTGGCCCTGGGCCAGCCTCTTGGGGCCGAGGTAATGTGGGGCCCAGAGCTGGGGTAGAGGGCTGAAAGCTCTCTCCCCAGCTCATTAGCAAACATCTGGGCTCAGGAAAATGACCGACCTGGAATGTGACTGGGCTACGGGGAGCTGCTCCCTCCCCGAGTCCTGGGAATGTGAGCTCCCTCCCGCAGGGCACGGGCTTGGGCCAGCTGTTTCCTCTAATCCCGTCAGCCTGGCCTCAACAGGGGTCCAAACCTCTGCACTCTCCCGGAGAAAGAGGGAAAACAAAAAAAGGCCTTCTCTCCCAGTCCGGCCCACTGACTCAGAAGGTTGGTATTGGGGCCTGAGACAACCACAGTCCCTCCCTCTTCTGCAAGATAAAGACCAAGAGAGTCCACATGTCCAAATGTGGAGGTGGAAGGGGCCGTGAGGACTCATCACGGAAGGTTCTGGAGTCTTCCTGCTTGGGTTTGAATCCTTGCTCCCATCACCCACTGACTCTGTGCCAGTTGTTTCCTGTCTGGGCCTCGGTTTCCTTCTTTGTAAAGTGCAGCTGGTAACGGCATATACTCTCTAGAGTCGTTGCCGGGGCTCTCATTTATTTATTTATTTATTAACATAAACTTATTTATTTGTTTATTTATTTTTGGCTGTGTTCCGTCTTCATTGCTGCACATGGGCTTCTCATTGCGGTGGCTTCTCTTGTTGCGGAGCACGGGCTCTACGTGCACAGGCTTCAGTAGTTGTGGCACGCGGGCTCAGTAGTTGTGGCGCACAGTCTTAGCTGCTCCATGGCATGTGGGATCTTCCCAGACCAGGGAGTGAATCTGTGTCCCCTGCATTGGCAGGCGGATTCTTAACCACTGCACCACCAGGGAGGTCCCTCTCATTTATTTAACAAATACTTTTGTGCAGACTGTATGCCAGGCACAGAGGTGTCAGGGACACAATGGGCTGGACCAACAAGGTCCCAGCCCTCAGGAAGCTTCAGTTCTGCAACAGGGAGGTGGAGCGTGTACGGGTAAAGCAGAATGGGTTTCTCATCATCTAAGTGTCACGGAGGAGCTAAGCAAGCCAGAGTGAGTGATGGGATGGGAAAGCCTCAGAAGACATCTCAAGGAGGCGACGTTTACGGTAAGATTATGATGAGAAGGAGGCAGGATTCAAGGAGATAAATGGATGCAAAGTGCTCGGCACAGTTCCTGGAAAATAGCACGTGCTCCAGAAAATGAAAGCTATTTTAGGGAGGTGTATAGCAGAGAGAAGGCAGGGAGTCAGAGTCCCTGGATCAAACCCAGGCTTTAGCACAAAGCTTTCTCACCTCACTCAAGTAATGCACGTCCTGAGCCTCAGTTTGCTCATCTGTGAAATAGGAATTTTAATAGTGCCCAAGCGCACGCTTACTGGGAGAATTCGCTGAGGGACGTGTGCGTGAAGCACAGAGCATGGCACCAGCTCGGCCCTTAGGAAGTGAAAGCTACTAGTGTCGTCTTCTCCTTTCCCACGGAGGAAAAGGATTTGCCTACGTTCACTCAGCGAGCCAGTAGCAGATCCAGGAGCAGAATCAGATCTTCTAACTCTGAGCCCACCCCCTGGGCTGGCTCTTGCCTTCTCCTGTCCCTGGGGGCTCAGAAAGCCTCTGGGCCCCCTCTTGGGCTCAGAGAAAGCAGGAGGAGGTGACAGTGCACTATAGGGTCTGCCCCTGAAGGCTACTGAGGGTGTGGGAGGTATGGCGTTGGCCGACTGGAGAGCAGAAATGAGGCCCCAAGGGGAACTTGTCCCCTGGAAAAATGTCAAATGCCCTTTGTAGGTAGGATGGGAGACCAAAAATCAAGAGGGATTAATTGCTAAGAAGGGGGAGATGAGAAGAGAGGAAGGTCAGAGATGAGATCTAAATTCGGGGAATTTCAGAGTGGAAATTTAAACTCAAGTCGGTCTGACTCCAAGGAATGTCCTTTCTCCACTCCAGAGAGGCAGTGGCGGTTATGGCTGTTTCCTCATCTGTAAGAATGAACATACCGACGTCACCAGGAATGTGACCTAAATGCCAGGGACAGGGTGCCAGGGGCTACCCCCAACCCCTCACTTTGCTCCTTGTTTGTTTGCTTCCTCCCGCCATCACTCTCCCTGTTTCTTCAGCTGGGGCTGCCTGACCCCGCGGTAACAACCCACCCACCTCCAAGTGACAGCACCAGAGCCGGGCTCTCAGGGAAGGGCCTTGTGCCTGGAATTCCTCCACCCTGTGGCTGTGGTAAACATGGTGAACAGGGCTGCCAGGGTGGTGGGCAGCGTGAGGCAAGTCAATTCTTTTACAATGTCCCTTCTCCGTTGTTTCTTCCATTTCTCAGCTCCCAGCAGCCCATGTATATCCACAGAGAGCAGGAGAATTTTTCTCTCTGCTGAAGAGTTGGTCCTTCTGTATTTAATATCCCACAGAACAGCTTTTTTTCCTTAAGGTTTTTGTGCACCAGATAAAGTCTTTGAAAAATCTTCCTGTTAGGAACATGGGTATTGGAGAACTGGAAGGCACAAAAGAATATCACCTGGGTGTCTGTGCAGCCCCTCTACCAGGGAACCGGCTTCCAACCACACCCACCAGTCAACACAACGTACCTCAGCAGCCAAGTTTGTTCTCCATGAACCTGTCCTCCTGTGGCCGAGTGACACTGACCCAGGCTGGGCCAATCAAGTCCTCTCTCTGAGGAATCCAAACAGAGAGGCATGGGGACTGTGCCAGGGAGCTGAATCGCATTAGGGGCAGAATCCTAGAGAACTCTGGCTGCTGAAGGAGCGATGAGGGGCTTGGTTCTCGCCCCTCTGCCCTTGATGTTCACCTTTCCCTGGACTCTCTGAACTTCTCCAGTATCTTACAATTTTAAGCTGATTGGAAGGAGTTTGTTGCCTACCTCCCCAAAAGTCTTGATTAAAACAACCTATTTTTTTTGACCACTTACTAAGTGTCCAGCGCAGCATCAGGAACTGGAAACAGTAAGGCATAAGGCCTGCCCTGGAAGGGAAAAGGGCAGACACACTGACAATGGGAAGTAGAGGAACAAAGGAAAAGCTCATTGGCAGAGAAGCTGCCCAGGCATGAGGCCAAGGGGTTCAGAGAAGGCAGCAGTCCCAAGGAGCTGGCATGCCTAGGAAAGGCTTGCTGGAAGAAGGAGGATTTAAACAAGGGCTCTGAGGTATGAGCAAGACTTCGACAAGTCGAGAAAGCAGTCCACGCTAAGAAAGAAAGGGCCCGGAAAAAGGGTTTTGCACTGGACAAAGATGTGGCCCTCAGACCTTCAGAGCACCACAGAAGAGACCATTAACACACACTTTCTGGATTGGCCCAGATGTAGCCTCAGAATCCTTCTTAACACAGCTCCTCTAGGCAGTCACCAAAATGGATACATTTGGCTTGTGAAATAAACGTATTTGTTTGAATGAATTTGTCACTCCTAGGAAAATGTGTTTCAGGAATAGATAACTAGTTTGATTGAAATAGAGGTAACAGACTAACATTCAGTTTCTCAGTGAATATTTATCGAGTGCCTACTATGTGCCAGGCTGTATTCAGGTACTAAGGATATGGCAGTAAAGAAGAAAACTCCAAAATAATAAAAATATCTACCCTCAGGGAGCTTACATTTTAGTGGGAGGAGACAGACAACCAACAAAATAGCAGGTAAAGATACAAACTGTGAGATCATGATAAAGGCCAAAGAGAGAAAGCAGAGAAGTGTGTTGGGGGAATGGGGCGGGGGGGGGGGGGTGAGGATTACAAAACCAGAGCAGTCTGGAAGGGTCTCCCTGACACACACTGAGTAAAGACTTGAAAGAGATGAGGGAGCGAGTTGTGTGGACACCCGGGAGAAGAGAGAGAACATCCAACGTGTTCAGACACAGCAGGGACAGAAGGACTGGAGCAGAGGAACAGGGAGCTGGTGGTAGGAGTCAAGGTCAGACTGGCACCAGATCACGTAGGGTCTCAGAGTCCACTCTACTGACTTCAGCTTTTTTGCCAAGTGAGATGAAGGCTTTGAGCAGAGGACTGACATAATCCAGTTTATGTTTTAACACTGGCTGCTGTGTGGAGAATAGCTTTAAAGGGGGCAATAGTAATAATATAGTCTAACATTCCTATACACCAAGCACTGTCCAAAAGGCTTTTCATATGTTCTCATAATAACATTGCTCCCATTTACAGATGAGGAGACTGAGGCATGGACAGAGCAAATAACTTCCAAGGCCCCATAGCATCGAGTAAGTGTCAGAATTGGATTCAAACCCCAAAAGTGTGGGCTCCAGAGCCCCTGCTCTTGGCCTCTATCTTACTCCATGGATGGGGTAGGGAGCATACAGTAGGTGGTAGAGATAGGGGCTACATGGTAGAGGACCTTCAATGCTAGGCTAAGAAATGTGGACCGATATTTTGTGCATTATCGGGGAACCATCGAAATTGTCTGAACAGAAAACAACACGCATTAAACCGAGTTAAAACTGGTAGGGGGAGAGGCTGAAGGCTGGGAGGCCCCTGGAAGATCTGCAGAGATTCTGGCAAAGTGAGAGCAAGCCCCAAGGGTCCCCTCCCTCAACTAAACTGAGGCTTTACAGATCACATGTCCAGGCCAAAAAGAAGTATTATGGCTGCTTTCTGGGGCCAAGGGAGAGGTGTCACTAGATGTGGCCACTAATTGACATGTTCTATGCCTCACCTTCTGTGGCTCTATCTCCCGGTCTTCAAGAAGGGTATCTACATAGATTAAGGAAAGGTCTATAATTACCTTGATATTCCTTGACAAGAGGACTTTTCCTGGTAAAAAAAAAAAAAAGCAGAACTTGGGTTTTATCCATGAAGTCCACTATAGAGAAAAGAGGAAGTAAAGTGGTGGGCCTTCTCTTTGTTTCTGGGGTGTGAAAGAGTCTGTCATGGGATATCACAATTGATAAACCTCCAGCTTAAAGGGGGATGATTCTTTTGACAATAATTTGTTACATAATTGATTATAAGAGAATCTTATTTAGCTGGCTATTTCACTTTTCTCCTCAAGAACACAATGCCTGACCTCACATTTGTACTGTGTGACAGGAAGGGATCATTACAACTGTCTTACAATGAGGCCCAGAGAGATCAAGTGACTTGCTCATGATTACATAGTGACCTAGGGAAGCAGCTCAGATGAGAACAGAGGATGCTCTATGGTAAGAATTTTGGGAAGCCTTTCTTCCAATTGAAAGTCACTGACCCATAGAAATGACCAGTCAGGGCCACCCACTTAAAAAGTAACTTAATTTAGGGGTTTTAAAAATATAGGAAACATTAGGACTTCCCTGGTGGCGCAGTGGTTAAGAATCCACCTGCCAATGCAGGGGACACGGGTTTGAGCCCTGGTCCGAGAAGATCCCACATGCCGCGGAGCAACTAAGCCCGTGCACCACAACTACTAAGCCTGCGCTCTACAGCCCGCGAGCCACAACTACTGAGCCCGCATGCCACAACTACTGAAGCCCGCGAACCTAGAGTCCGTGATCCACAATGAGAAGCCCACGCACCGCAACGAAGAGTAGCCCCCACTCACCTCAACTAGAGAAAGCCCGCGCACAGGAATGAAGACCCAACACAGCCAAAAATAAAAATTAATTAATTTAAAAAAAAATCAGTACAAACTCGAGGACGCACACACACACCCCTATTCCCTAGCTCCATCTGCTGAGAGGCCTAGAAGCAATGACACACTAATAGCAATGAGCACACTTACTGATCTTGGTTTCTAACTACCATTCTCCACTAAAAGGAATTAGGGCTCCTTGGGGAAATGGCTGACTCCAAGGGTGGGGCAAAGCAAATACAAGAAGAGTCTGGAATATCTCGTGCTTAAAGAATGGACTAGGTATGCCAAAGGATACAGGCAACAGCTTGAAAGAGCTCCTATTAGACAAATCTGAACAATTTGAGGAATAAATATTGACAGTAATGGATTATAAACAATTTAATAAAACAAGAATCCACAAGTCCACACTGACATAAATTAATGATCAAATAAATGGGGGGAAAGGGAAAGTTCTTCCTCATAGAATGTCAAATAATAAGGAGTAATGAATTTAGAAAATTATCAATGGATGCTAAAACTATGATAGTTTGATAAGGAACAGGAATATTTACAGCCTCAAAAGTATCTCACCACAACTTATTTATAAATTACAAAGAGAAAAATAATAAATTTACAGTGGAGAAACCAGGCAAACACCACTTTAACTAAGTGACCAGAGTTCACATCACTAATGTTGAGACAAATGGACATCATGTGCCTCCTGATATGATGTACTGAAAAGGACACAACATCACCTGTGCCAAAACTGCAAAACCTGAATCTAATCACGAGGAAACATCAGACAAACCCAAACTGAGAAACATTCCACAAAATAACTGGCTTGCACTCTTCAAAAATGTCAAGATCAAGAAAAAAAGCTGATGAACTGTTCTGGATTAAAGAAAGAGACTCGACAGCTAAATACAATGCATGACCCTGGATTGGATCCTAGACTGGGGAAAATCGATAGACAATATATTGTTTTGACAATTTACAAAATTTGAACATGTACTGTGGATTAGATACTATTTTTATCAACGTTAATCGCCAGATTTTGGGACTTCCCTGGTGGCACAGTGGTTGAGAGTCCACCTGCCAGTGCAGGGGACACAGGTTCGATCCCTGGTCCGGGAAGATCCCACATGCCGCAGAGCAACTAAGCCTGTGAGCCAAAACTACTGAGCCCACGTGCCACAACTACTGAAGCCTGTGTGCCTAGAGCCTGTGCTCTGCAACAAGAGAAGCCACCGCAATGAGAAGCCCGCACACCACAACGAAGACCCAAAGCAGCCAAAAATAAATAAATAAAATTTTAAAACACTGCCTGATTTTGATAACTGCACTGTGGTTATATAAGAGGATATCCTTATTCTTAGAAAATACACATTGAAGTTAGGGGTAAATGGGCGTATCTCCAACTTCTCTCAAAAATACTATACATACACCAAGAATGATAAATGAGAAAAAATGTGAACAATTGGTAAACATGGGTAAAGGGTACAAAGGAATTCCTTGTATTATTTTCACAACTTTTCTGTATCAAAATCAAAAGTTATCAAAAAATTTAACCCCTTAAAAGTAAAACATAAAGGTAGTGATTTCCATTTTCTACCTGGTGATAGGGGTGCATTTTACTGTCTATCAATTATGTCTTTAAAAAAAAAAAAACTAGGGCTTCCCTGGTGGCGCAGTGGTTGAGAGTCCGCCTGCCGATGCAGCAGACTCGGGTTCGTCCCCGGTCCGGGAAGATCCCACATGCCGCGGAGCGGCTGGGCCCGTGAGCCGTGGCCGCTGAGCCTGAGCGTCCGGAGGCTGTGCTCCGCAACGGGAGAGGCCAAAAAAAAAAAAAAAAAATCTGTTTCCTCATCTATAAAATGAAGATAATAGTACTTCTCTCACAGAATTGTTGTAAAAATTAAGTATACATAAAGCCTTAGAATAGTAACTAGCACACAGTAGGTGCCCAATAAATGCAAACTATTATTAAGTATTCATTTGAAGTGATCAAATTAAGTTCTGCCAGGCTCAATCTGGCTAGACCAGGAATAAACATGAGTGACAGCTGATAATGAGCTCCTTTTTCTAGTCCCAGTTTCTTCCCTATTAAAGGCTCATCTTCTGCCCACTCCTGAACTCCTCCAGAATTCTTTTTTTTTTTTTTTTTTTTTTTTCTGTACGCGGGCCTCTCACTGTTGCGGCCTCTCCCGTTGCGGAGCACAGGCTCCGGACGCGCAGGCTCAGCGGCCATGGCTCACGGGCCCAGCCGCTCCGCAGCATGTGGGATCTTCCCAGACCGGGGCACGAACCCGTGTCCCCTGCATCGGCAGGCGGACTCGCAACCACTGCGCCACCAGGGAAGCCCCCTCCAGAATTCTTGACATCATCTTCCCCTACTTACATCTTCTGGCTCTGAACTCAAGTGATAATCACACTATTGAAGCCAATTATCCTGAACGCAAATGCTCCGGCCTTGTCCTGTTTCCTACCACGCCAGAAGCCCCTGGAGCTCTCGGGTTCCCGTTCTGTTTCTTCAGTGTCCTTTTCCCTCCTTCCCCTCTTGGCACAGCACTGAGGCCGTGTGCTCAGTAAGTAACTCTGGTCTTTGAAAAGCTCAGGTGGAGTTTCAGGAGGCTTTACTCGTGCATGTCTCAATGGAGAAGGGTGAAAACAAATGACACTGATGCTTATTCATGAAGATGCACAGTATGGTGTTTTCCAACAATTTTTAGGCGTTTAATCACCAGGAACTCATTTGAGACACCCATTCTCTCCCTCAGATCTTGCTAACTTAGACTCAAAGAGCCAACTCCTTGAACCCAAGGATTATGCCCTCTTCCTGTTCTAGAACAGTCCCCTGACTACCTACCATTAATACCATGTGCTCTATTCTGATTCAAATAGCAGCATCTGCTTTTTAAATACTTGTGTTAGCATATATATTTGACCCACAATGTCTGTAAGGTAGAAATCATCCTTTCCTCTCTTTACAGATGAGGAAACTGAAGTTTGAAGAGACTAAGCAACTCCCACCGTCACATGGCAAGTTAAGTGGTGGAGGAGGGACTCGGACCCAGGTCGTCCAGCTGGGAACCCTAAGCTCTTCCCGTGGAGGCCCTGCCCCTCCCTTGTTCCCTGCTCCCTGCCCGTGCCCTCCCTTCGAGGCACTTTACTGCTGGAGCAGTCACCCTGACTCTCACCCATGTTCCACACAAGACTGCTCAGCAAACACGGGAACGTCTGCCCTGCTCCTGCCAGGTCTGTTTACCCCAGCATCATACTTTAGTGTCCGAGGGGAAGTGGTGTTTGCAGCACACTTAGAGAAAAGAGTGGTGATAACTTCCAGATGAGCTTGTGATTCTAAATTTAACATTCCTTTCGGTACTGAGAATTTCCACTTTCCCCCTTCCACCCCTTGGCATTTATGTAATTATAAAGCATGCCACAGGAGATCGTTTGTCTCAGCACCACTCGGGATGAAGGCTGTTCCAGCCCCATCAAGTACATCCTTGTGGAAAGACTTTGCAGAATTTACTTGGACAGGTTCAAAAATAGTCCTTCAACAATACAATCAGATTGAACCATGACAAGTAAAATATAATTATGGCTTGGTTACATTAAAAAAAAAAAGTAAACAGTGAGGTTTGGGAAAACTAAAAGCAAAAGTACATAGATATTTCCTTCATCCCCAATTTCTGCATCTCCTGCAAGCAGGATTTCAAGACTGCATCCATGGATCTTTTGAAATGGGTGAGAGAGGATGACAATCAAGGAGACAGCTCAACAGAGTGTGTTCTGAGGCCATTTCTCAGAACAAAGGCATACTTCTGCACAAGGCAAATGCAGCCTGATAAAGGCTCCCCCAGTGGGTTCTCAGAATGCCAAAGTCATTCACCTAAATGAGTTCAAAATACATATTGTTCTGGGCCAAATTATACAGTGTCAAGTTCAGACTGTATGGATTTATATATGTTGGCAGGGCAGGCCACTTTTGGGGCGCCACAGCTTTATCCCAGTATCCTGTGCCCAGTTGGGTTCCCATCACTCTCTCCCCAAACCCATGAATTTCCTTGTATTTGGTTCCAGAAGTGCAGACAAAAAGCAAAGTTTCACAGGCCCACAAGGGAACAGGGCCCCAGAGGACTTGAATTTCTGATGAAACTTAAAGTAGAACAGAATGTGTGCCTTTGCCAACAAGCTGGGACTTTCTGAAAGGTGATTTGAGACGGGAGCAGGGAGAGGGGACAAGATCGAGCATTGTGCTTTGGGCCAGTCTCTGCTAAGAGCTACAAGGCGGGAATACAAAGTACTCTGGAGTTAAAGCAAACAGCCAATGCTTCCCTTGGCTGGCCTTTGCCCAGAACTATTCCCTCACAGAGCTCAGTTTCTCAAAACACACAACTGGTGTTTCAAAGATGCCGGGCAAAGGGGTCCATCCGAATAAATGCCTAAAACCTAATAACGAATGACATAGAGAAGTCTGATTCCAGTGTCCATTTCCACTCCATATTCTACTGACACATCTAGAGAATTAGTGGGCATGCTGTGTTTTCTGTTTTTGTCTTTTTTCGGAGGGGACCTGTTATTCTCTCTGCCTGAATAAAGATGGAAGAATTGGGAGGAAACAGTAACTTTTAAAGCGAATATGGAGAAAAGTGTAAGAGATGAAACGGGTTGTAAGGTTATTTTTCTTTCAATTACATGAGTGTCTTGATCATGGAATGAAGAGGGCAGAGTGAAAAGCAGCGGAATGGCTATGGCAGGCCAGGGCCATGACTTCCAGTCCTGGGCTCAGGCCCATCTTTGGGCTTCAACTGATCCAAAGAAATGAAACAGCCCAGAGAGCAGAGGAGCCTGGACAGTTTGTAGGGCCGAGAGCCACTGCTGCCTGTTTTGGTCCAGAGTTTAGCACACCTTTCTGGGAAGGGGGCTGGGGTGAAGGACGAGGAAGGAAAAGGGGAGAAGGTATACCTACACTTACAAGAATTGTCTAATCACTGTTCCTGAATTGGGGTCAGACACCAGCTCCACCCTGATGCCCACCCCATCCCTCCACACCTCTCCTGCCCCTGCATACTCGGGCTATACTGACCTTCTTGTGGTTCCCCAACAATAAAACGCATTGCCATGATTCTGAGCCTTTGCAAAAGCTACCTTCCCTCTCTTCCTGTCTGTCTGGAAGGTCCAATGAACTTCAAGCTTCAGCCCGCGTTCTCCCCTCCTCTGCCAGGCCGTCCTAAGGAGACTTAGCTGCTCCTTCTCCTTTGCTCTCACTGCACTTTGTCTACACTACTCCTCGTCCAGTGTCAGAAAGGGTTTGAGTGTCTGTCTTTGCTTCAGACTCTAAGCTCCTTAAAGGGGCCTGTGTCTTGTCTCTCATCCATTTATCTCTGCTGCCTATAACAGTGCTCAGCTCACGGCAGATGCTCAATCAGCATTTAAAGGGACAAGTGGGATCAAGTTCCACCCATCTTAATTTTATTATAAAGAGGGAGAAATAAGATCTGAAAGACTGAGCTCTGAGATTCTGCACATTTTTAGAAGAAATTGCTACAATACTACTTTTGTGTCTAGCCTCCCTGGTTCAAGTGAAACCAAAGGTATAAATTCACAGAGGGGCATGAGTAGTGGCCCTTTTGTCCCCAGACTTCAGCTGCTATGTGAAGATGAAATCAACCCCAAACATGGCCTTCCGGCCAGCTGTGTGAGCCACGAGCTCTCCCCAGCCCCCAGGACAAAGCCCCCAGTGCTGAGGCCCGGACGGTGTCGAGCTCCTTGAAGCTGTGGGGAATCATGCCATCAATGGAGTGGGCCACTGACAGACACAGCGAGGTCCCGTACCTGCCAAGACAGCCCACTACCCGACCTCAGCGCAGCAGACACAGCTGAGACGTGCCCAGCCAGGGCCGATGATGAGAACACAGGGTTTTAAAGAACGGCCAGAGCAAGCGAGGATCCTCAAGGCATTTGTCATCTTCTTCGGACAACGCGGCAGCACTCTCCAAGCTCCGATTTATGAGGTGGAAGCAGCTCTGAAACTACACGTTAAGGGGCGAGTGGGGAGGAATGCACAACGGCTGTGGTTCCAGTAAGGCTCTAAAGAGAGGCTGGGACCAGGCGGTTACAGCTGCTGGCAGTCCAAATATACTTTTCCTCCTGCTCAGAGACCCTTTAAAGGCAAAGAAACGCAGGCAATGCGCTGGGCTGCCTATTTTTGTTTCATTTATTTCTTTCAAGACCACCTCCTTGCAATTTCCAGAGAGAAAATACAAAACAAGAAACAGACTTGGTTTCAAATACATAAACAGTGTGCTGGAGTTTAAAGCATTACTGATAACATTGTTACAGAAGAGTGTCAGCTTACTCCAGGGCACTTCAGTATTCCTGAGGAATAAACGTGATTTCTCTTTCCCTCCCACCGGGATGTTCTCAGACGTGAGTCACTGCTCCTGCTCCTGTAAGGAAGGACACTCAGGTTAGAACTGTGCACACAGCGTTCCGACAACCCTCTCTAACTTGCTGCTGCAGGTCAGACCCAGAGGACCGACGGGCCCCAAGCCTTACCACTCTGTTTGCTTTAAATCTGTCTCACAAGAGGACTGTATCCTTCCAGCCCAGGTTCTTCAGAGTGGCTCCTCAATCTTTGAGGGGGGAAAATAGAAAAGGAACGCAACAGGGCTGAACAGTCTGTACCTGGATAACTATATTCCTAAAACCCATCAAAGGGACGGATCCCAGGTGACTGGAAAGAGCATGGCTCTGGAATCAAATGGCCTACCAATGACAGGAACTTCGGCAAGCTTCTTAAACCTCAGTGAAATTCGGCCTTCTCATCTGCTGAATGAGGGTAGTAAAACCTCTCTCACAAATCTACTGGGAGAGAGGTCTAGAGAAAGAATGTAAAGATGGAGCGCCTAGGATGGTCCACAGGTCATAGCAGGCACTCCGCAAGCAATTACCATGATATGACTACATTGAAAAAGCCCCAAGTTGGGATTTTGTTCCTCTTTTCAGAGAATGGAGGATGACGACATCAAGGCACAGACTCCAGTTCAGATAAAGTTACAAAAGGCCATTTTGGAGCCGTACGCACAAGGCTGTAAATACTGTAACAATATTTTCCACAGTAACTCTCAGCCGTTAAATACATCCACATATAACCACCCCTGAGCCATTTATCCATGAGAACTCAGTTTGGAACAATGAAAACATTTCAAACAATTAAAAGACCTGAAGCTCCTCTCCCTGTTCCTTTATGTTCTCCTCTAACTTCAGCCGTGGTGCCAAGAGAGCGAGGCGCCAGGGAGCAGTGGAAAGCGCCTGTCGTCAGCGCTGACGCCCCGCAGCTGCGCCTCTGCTCACTTGCGCTGTCCCTCTGATCAGCTCACCCTGGCTCTGGCGCGGGGACGGGGCATGACTACAGAGGGCCTGCGAGACGCCTGCCCGGCTTCCCCACTGGCCGACTCCCCTGCTCCCAGTCCCCTCCCCAGGCCCGCACCGGCTGTTCAGTAGGCAGCTGACCCTCTGAGCACGTTCTCAGATAGAGGCTACCGAGCTGTGGTGGCATACTGTCATTTAAGATTCGGCCACCCTTGTGGCTACAGCTTTTGACCAGAACTGGGACACTCATTTGTACCTCCTTTTCTGCCCTACTTGTTATTATGGTGGAACAACAAACGAGTCTGTCACCCTTTCTTAGTTGGCCTCAATTATAATAACCAACATTTCTATTTATATATATATATAGCACCTCATAGCTTAAAAACATTTCACATTTAATCCTCACAACAACCCTGTAGGCAGAAATTACTACCCTCATTTTACAGACAGAAAACAATCTCAGAAGTGAAAAACTCAAGAGCACATAGAAAGCAAGTGATGGACCAGGACTCACATCTGGGTGTCCTGGCTTCTGTGCTCTTTCCACTGGCCCCCTGCTGCTGCCCAGATCACAGTGATTCTAGCTCAAGGGTAACCAAGAAAGTAGATGATTCTACACATCCAGAGAATGTGAAGCTCTTCATGAAGCTTGTGTTGCTATAAAGGTTATGCCTTAATAAGCCTGAGGCCGTTAGCACATCTAATAAGACATACAATTTATTTCATTCATTCATTTTACATTTATTTGAGCA
The DNA here is from genome assembly GCF_937001465.1 of Orcinus orca. Classification (NCBI taxonomy): domain Eukaryota; kingdom Metazoa; phylum Chordata; class Mammalia; order Artiodactyla; family Delphinidae; genus Orcinus; species Orcinus orca. Next base: position 197,787,525 of record NC_064559.1, read on the forward strand.
CCTACTTTGTTCCAGGCCCTGGGGATACAAAAATAAATACCACCTCTGTCCAAAGGGCTGCTACACACAAAAACCTTAGGAACCGTGCTACCTCCTTCCTCTTGAGGCATGTGTTACACTTTTTCATCCTGTCTGCATCATTAAAAACCCATCTGTAGACAAGGACTTCGGCAGAATCATGTGGGACTCACAGTCAAGAACCTGCGCTCTTCAGTAGAAAGCAGAATAATGGCTGAGTTCAGAAGTCTTTAGGTTTAGCTTGAACGTGTGTGAGATGTTTACAGGGCACTCTGAGATCTCGAACACAAGTGCTACCTACAGGTATCAGATATTTAATACGGATCTACTTTACCCTAAGGATAAACGCTGAGGCAGACTCCTGAGCACTTAGGGTCTCGGTGGTGCCGCAGTGACATGACAGTGTATTTATCAACTATATGCGCTCTAAAGAATTCTGCGGGGACTCAGGAGAAAGAAAGAGAAATATCAACTCTGTACATACTTTGACATATTTTCCATGTAGAAGATATGGAGCCTGGAAATCATGCTGACAGTTGGAGTAGGCCATTCCCAAGCCCATTCCAGAGCCAAAGGCTAATGGCCACATTCTTCCTGGTGAGCAGAAAAGGAAAATCCCAATAGGGAACCATTAAGAGAAAATAAAGCTTTTCTCCAGCTTAAATACATTTGCTTAGGGTTCAATAAATACTCCACATGCATCATACTGTTGACTATAATATGCCACACACTTCTGTCAACGTTTAATCACCAGCCAAAAAATGGGAAAGGGGGCTCTATTAAGTACCCATGCTGCTAGATTTGAGGTATTAATAAGCCGTACAATATGAAAACAGCAGACACAGTTGAACCTCTTAACTTTTCTATGTCAGTTCTAACCATTTGCTCATATTAACTAACTCTTAAACTTAGAAATAAAACCACCTTTCGGTAAGGTCTTTGAATTTTTAAAATATGTAAGAATTTCTGGAACTTCCCTGGTGGCGCAGTGGTTAAGAATCCGCCTGCCAATGCAGGGGACATGGGTTCGAGCCCTGGTCCAGGAAGATCCCACGTGCCTCGGAGCAACTAAGCCCGTGCGCCACAACTACTGAGCCCACGTGCTGCAACTACTGAAGCCCGCACGCCTAGAGCCCGTGCTCTGCAACAAGAGAAGCCACCGCGATGAGAAGCCCGTGCACTGCAATGAAGAGCAGACTGCTGCCTCCGCTGCAACTAGAGAAAGCCCACACACAGCAACGAAGACCCAACGCAGCCAAAAATAAATATAAATAAATAAATTTATTTTTTAAAAAATAGAATTTCACCAATATCTACATATTTTGATTCTAGTAAGTCATGAGGTTTTCTTAAGCCAATGCCATGATTATTTCACATCAGCACTATGTGTGAATTATGATTCTCTAGTTGTGTATTCCCCACCAGTTCTTCATGGAAAGAGGTCAAAGTGACCCCTTTGGCTTCTATTCAATATCCAAACTGCAGAAGTTCTTCCACAAAATGAAAGTGACATTTCCTGCCCTTTGCTTAGGAGAATTTTTGGCCAAAAAGCATGGGTATTTCTGGTCTACTTTTTTACTACCAGCAGGACTCTCGTTTTCAAGTTCCTTTAGAAAAACTTATAATTAATTAGAATTATCTGAGAGTGTAGATTTGGCCAAATGACTCACTGGCATAAAGTACAGGCTTTTTTTAATGAAGATATCAGGCACCCTGACTCAATGCTCAGGGGGAATTCTGGAGATGCCCAGCCCATTTTGACCTTTTTTGAGTCCATGGTCTTTGTCTAGCTCATTTTAGAGGCCTACCCAAACCCATAAAAGGATGGACTGGCAGCCATGTAGCCATGCCTTCCAGAAGTGTCCCTGCCATGTGCACCTATACACCAAGACATTATGTTGTAAAGGTAGGAAGAGTCACACTTACTTTTAAAGAAGGTAAGTGAGAAAACAAGTCCTAATCCAAAACCAGTACCTACAAAGAGGGAGGAAAAACATGTTAAATATCTTAATAGTAATGACAAAAACAAAACGAACATTTCATAAATGTGAACACCTATAAAACAGATTTTTTAATTTGGTAGAGAGATGATTTTCTCATTTCTAACCTTCCTTCTTGTTGTCAGAGGCTTTATCTATGACTTTGGTCCCTTTGCCCCAATAGGGTATAAGAACTTTCTTCACCATTCTGTCTAAACAAGTCTTAGGGATGGGAGAACAAACCAGGAGGCAGTTCCCGAGTAGAGGCTCTCTGCACTGCTTGCGAACAGCGTCCAGCACCTTGGGCTCTCCCACCCACCTTCCGCAGCGGTGCCACAGCCAGCACATCAGGGAAACAATGTGAGCAGGAAGCTCCCCTTGTCGTTTCAGCACTTTGAGTGATGGCTACTTTTTGAGGAAGATGCAAAGGAGTGATCCAGAACAGTTGCCAAAGGTTGTCACAAGTCAAACACAAGTCAGAGTGTCCAGAGAGAGGGAAAGCACCTCCTCAAGTGTGAAGATTAATCCCCTCTCCTCATTTTACTCATAGGGCATTTTTAACCACTATCTTTCAAAATAAAAGAACAGATGCAAGCCTCTTTTAATGATCTGGTAGAAAAAAAATTTTTTTAATACCTAATTTTAAATCAAACTTCATAGGAACGTAAGCTTGGGGTTAAAAAAAAACAAAGAAGGTTAAATTCTCATTTTGACCAATATTTCTCAAACCTTGGTCACTGCTACAGTCATAATTTTTGCTAATGCGTACTTCACCTGCACACTTATTTTCTTTGAAAAAACCATCAATGTATGTATTTAATTATATAAATTCAACCTCAACTTAAAAAATATTGGTATAATCATAGATTTGAGTGCTACCTATATTTTTTTCATAAGGTGTGTTAAAATGAATGTAGAACCATTAAAATAAAAACATTTACCTGTGGTACTACTTTAGGAAAAAAAATCATCTCACATACTGTAGAGATACATGTCCCAAACTTTGAGATAAACTTATTTTTCCATTATCAAAAAAGTAAGTTATACATGCCCAGGAAGACAGCTAAGATCTGACTTTTTTTTCCCCAGACTTGACAGATTAATTGTTTTCAGACTCTTCAGAGTATTCGGACGCTCTTTACTAAGTGTCTGCTCCAAGGTCCAACAGAGACCCTGACCAACCTCTTTACAATTAAGCACCACATACAAGTCCCAATTCTCACTTGCCTTAATGGTTTTCAAATATGTGCTGTTGAAATTCCAAGAGCTTCTTTCCTGTCTAACCATGAATTTAGGCTACTGCAGTGTGAACATTCAAAGTACTCCTCAGTCAGCAAACCTGACCTTTCTGCTCCAAACACAGAGAACTTCGTCTTGAGCAAACAAGCTAATCCACACCTTTTTTGCTTCACCTATGCAACAATCCAGCTGATGCTGGCCTGAAGAAAGTGTTTATGCTATTATCCAGAATGATTTCTGATAATTTTCTCTTACCGTCTATAGGTGGCCATGATGTGTGTTTCCTTCCTATGACTATATCCTATACAAATATGAATTTTAATTAAAAATCATTACTTTGTACTGTCCAATAGACTCTGCATTAGGTACTGGTGCCCAACTTTAAAATGCAACATTTGAAGATCACTCATGTCATCCCAATTTCTATGTAATTTAATATAATGATGGAAAACTCATCAGTTTACAGACCACTATAGTTAACCTATTCAAGGCTGTTATAAAGAGAAGGAAAAGGAACAAACATCAGTATTTCCCATGAGTACCCAACATTCCCTCCCTACTCTACCAAAGGAAAAAAAAAAATTATCTTTTAAACCAAACACCACCCTGATATGGTATTACCCCCCAGTTTCCAGATGCAGAAAATAACTTGCTCAAGGACATGCTCAGTTAGTGGAAGAGCAATGAACTGGGCCCAAGTCTGTCAGACTCCAAAGCCACTATACCCACTATGTCCTGACACTGGATTCCCCTACAACTTAAACCCCTAAACAATCACTACCTCCAAGGGAAATTGGAGTGTCAAGATTTCTACTGCCAACGAAGTAGGATACAGCCAAAAACCAAATTGTGCTTCCTATGCAACAGCCCAGAACACTAGGCAACCAGGGTAGTAACAAGTCTGCACAAGGCCAGATGGGCTTGTTCCGATTCATTCCCAGACTAATCCTACAGCACATGTCACAGACACAAGTCTACCTGGTAGGTGTGATTCAAGAACTTCAGGGAAATGGCAACTATCACAATCGATAGTCCTCAGCAAGAATCTGCTGTTGCTTGGTTTATAAAATGGCACAGGATTCAATTTCAAAGCAACTTGCCTCACCCCCTTGCAGCTGGAAGATGAGTAAGACAGTAAATTGGTACTAGAAAATGAGGTAAAGAATTTGGACTGGCCTACAGATTTCAAACCAGGCAATGGGATGGGGAGTTAAGCCAGTAAAAACATAATGGCTTACAATCTGAGCTTTTGGTCTTCTCCATCTGGAAGGCAATTTTTTGGCAAACAAATCAAAAGCCCAAAAGGAAAATATTTCAGCATTTTTCTTGTCCCTCTGATTCCATGCCTGTCTCTCCTATTTTCCCCCAAGGAAAGAAAGCTCTCTGATGCTCAACTTTTCCTAACAGTAGACCAAGAACGATGCTAAACCCACTGCTACCAGTATCACTCAACCACAAAGAGGAGAAATGCTTCAACATCAACCAGTACAGAGCAGAAAATCTTCCCTCTCTAGACTTCATTTAAGTTCAGGTATATGCCTGACCATCCAGTTTTGCTCCGATTAAAGGCATTTACCTGCAAGTATAAATATGAGATCAAAATTACAGTTCAGACTAGCCCAAAGACGGAGTGTACTCTACAGTCTTAGTTAAATTGGGCTGCTACATCTTCAATTCCTATGAGACTTTTCTTCTCCACTTCTATATTTTTAAGACACAAAATATCAAGTCTGTTCTCTTCAGAAAAAATAATATGGAAAATGATGTTTAAATGCCAACGTGTTACTTTAAGTTAGCTACCTCGGTTATTTAAGAGATAAACAGTGGTGGAACTGCTGATGAGTTTTACAGGTTCAAGTTCTCACATGCTCAATTTTCTTTTAAAAGGCAACATGTTGCTTCAAAGAAAGTCCCACCTGATTAGGGGACACCAACTCTGCAGCTGTTTCCACTAAAGATTGGCACCTCTAGGCCAGGTTTAAACTTCATAACAATAAAACATGAAAGGTTTGTCTTACAATGAAAACAAACCAACATGGAAAAGAGAAGAGTTTTCTCTGCCTTTGGCCACTTTTTTTTGTTGTTGCATGACAAGTTCTCTTAGAAGAAAAAGCCAAAGGAAAAAGTACAAAGCATTTTTCACCTTCCCTGGAAGCAAATATTTAACTATGAATAAAATTTATATAACTCTGCCTCCCCTTTTAAGCCTGTTCTTTTGGCCCATGATGTCTGGAATGACAAATAACCCTAAAGTAAAGAAATGCCTGATTGTAGGTACACATCTTCCTAATGGCAAAGTCCACCAAGGGGGGTGGGGAGCAAGGCAAAGAAGCCAAAAAAACAACAAAAAAAACCCCCACCCCATAACAGAGAAGCCTTATGGAATTGACATTAGGCAGGAAGCCCGTGCTCTGAAACCATTTCTTCTGGAAAGGAAAAAGAATTGGCACAAATTCTTTCAGAAAGAAATTACTCTGAATCAATCTAACCCTGCACTTTAGGGCATGCTTAGTGCCCAAAAGGACATCATAAAACCAGCTAGTAGATAAACACACATTTTTAGAAAGAAGCAATTCCTTAACAATTCATCTGATACTATTTCAGTAACAAAACAACAGAGAAGTTGCTCCACTAACTACATAAAAAATACTGCCTCATCACATCCCCAAGTGGAGTTTATAACAAATTTAAAAGAATAACAACCAACAGCAGGATACCAGTGTATACCCTAAGCCACACTTTGTGTGGGGGGGAGCGGAACTATGCTGATGGCCCTCACTGTGACATATGGACCATTTCTAGTTAATCAATGCAACTTTTAGGAAAGTCTTTGCTCTTACCATGCCATATATCATAAAGCTTGACTTCACTGAAATTACTGAGAAAGCAAACATAATCTGCAAGAATTAAGAAGCAGGCTACATAATCTGACTGCAGTCCTGGGGTAGAAATGTACTTTGAATTTTTGGGGGGGCCGCACCGGATGGCATGCAGGATCTTAGTTCCCCGACCGGGGATCAAACCCAGGCCCCCTGCAGTGGAAGCGCGGAGTCTTAACCACTGGATTGCCAGCGAAGTCCCAGAAGTGTACTTTGGATATCAGTCCCTAAGCAGAACAAGTTGGAGCAATAAAGGTTCCTGTGGAATCAACTTTGTAGAAGTCGCAATTGCCAATGGACTTTCAACTGAGGAAGAATAACTCAGTGTTGGGAGAGGCATAAAAAAATCCTTAGAAAGTCACTTAGAAAACATTTCTATGAAAAACTGATCATAGGGGAAAGAAGACCATAGACCCACTTTATTTATCAATAATTGATTATATAATTAAGATCTCACTCCAGCTTATAGTTAACATTTTAAACAAAGCTCCTAAATTCATAAGTCTAATGTGTAGTTATCAATGCTAAATTTTCATCTGCATCTAAAAATTAAACTTGCAAAGCAACTCCATTTTAAGTTTATAATATAACAAGATGTATGAGCAAAACCTTAACTACCACATTCAACTGGCAGCTTATGAAGATGAGAAACTACAGGAACTATAAGCAAGGTTTCAAGATCCTAGGAGCCATGGGCCAAACAACTTTATTCTTAAATGTCTGAAAGAAAAGATACAGCTTCCAAAAAATGAGAGATTTACTCTCCCACTGAGTGGGATGGCAAGAGCACTGATGCTGTCACGAGACAGGCCCAGTTCAGACCGCTGGGCCATCCTCACCAGCCAGCTCTCTGACCTTAGGTCAGTGCTTTAACCTCGCCCGCCCTCAACGTGCTCATCTGTAGAGTGAAAACCATCTCCTAGGGTTGCTGTATTAGGAAAAGGTAAAGGTATCTGCAGTGTCTGACACAGACTTCAATAAAAAGTAGTTAAGTTCTGCTACCTTTCTAAAAAAACTCAAAAGATCTCAAAACTGTAAGGTAATAGTTAAATCCTCTACTAAAACACAACTCCCTGGCTTGTGGAGGATCACATTGTGGGTGAACCACAGATGAAAATCAGAATCTATTTTTCCCACTCTTTGCATAGTTGACTTTATTTCATAGGCATTAGCAACTGTTTATAGAAATACATCAGGTTTTGCTACATGTTTTTTAAAAAATAGGGGATTCCTTCAGACTCACTGCTGAACTAGAACATTTTGCTTTAAGATATAATAAAGATTTTCCTAGAGCTGTCTTGTGTTTAATAAAACTATATTTATGCTTTGAACATGGATTAATATGAAACTGGCCTATTTAGAATGGGTGTGCTTTCCTGTTCAATCATGTTTCTATCAACACTATTACAATCATCAAATGCATTTGTTGTGACAGACAAACAAGAACGTGCTTTTATAGAAAAGTACCCTTGGGACTGAGTTTGGTGAGAATTACATTTCCAAGAAACATTCCTGATTTATGAAAGATGCTCAGGGCCCAATTTATGAGGGGGAAAAAAATAGTTTTAAGTCAACTCCAAACTGTGTTACCTAATCCTTTGAGGCAAAGACAGATTGTCCCAGGTGTCCATGTGTAAATGCCAAGTCATGTGAATTAACCGAGAAAGTGTGCCAGACCAAAGGCCCAGAGATGGTAAATGTGGTCTGTGTTAATCAGCTTCTCACAAGTCAACATTGCTGCAGGGAATGTAGGAAATAGACTAAGAAGGTGGCTATTTTACAAGACCTTAACCTTCCTGTTGCCTATCGGACTAGACAGAGGCTGAAACATCTGTAGGAATTTCTAGGGTGGACATCAAATACCAGGATTCTGATCAGAACAAGTAAAGCAGTCAGCAGAAAGCAGTAAAGATAGGGAAGGTAAATGTGGAAGTCATTACTCGTGTGCTCTGCTTGAAGAAAAGCCAAACTCACAAAAAGGGTCCTTTTAAATGAGTGCATATAGCACATAATCTAGCTTTCAGAATTCTGACAGTCGTACAACTTTCCAAGAATGAAAAAAAGAAACATGGCTGTACACATTTTACTAAAATATAGTTAGTTAATTCACATGTGGGCATAGTATGTAGGAAAATGTGAAGACGCTCTGAAGATTAATTATTAGAGGGACACTGAAAATGAAGAATTATTAAGTTTCAATAAACATAATAAAAGATGCCATGTGTTACATTTATGGGGGGAGGGCGATTTGGAGGTACTAACACTTATAGAGTGGCAGGCACTGTACTACCGTTTCTATATATTATTTCATTTGATCTACAGAACCAGCTATGAGGTGTACTATGATCTTGTCTTACAGAAGAGGAAACAATGTAAAGGGGTTAAGTGACTTACCCAAGTACACACAACTAAAAAGGGGAATTCAAACCCAAGCTGTCTGACTCCAAAATCATGGCTCTTCCCTATCCGCAGAGATAAACCTCAGGGAGAGGTCAGGAGAGCAGCAGGGAGACTACTCTATTGTTACATGACACAAAGTGTTTTTCTGGATTTTCTGGACTGTAGTGCTCTGCATGGGTAATTTATGACTATGTGACTCTTCAATCCCTCAAGAAAACAACAGAAACCACAGATGTTTGACTTATCAAGAGTGATAACAAAACTCTGAAATGACTTAGAATCAATGAGAAACAGTCAACAAGTCAAGCTGGGATGTACTTCCCTCTGCGCACTGGCTGGAGATAAAATGAATTCAAACTGTTCAAAAGGGACAGTTGAACAGTATTCAACTGGTATTTTCCAGCAAGTCCCTTCCCTCTCAATACCTCCAGCCCCTCCTCATCAATATCAGTAACTGGATTCTCATCTTTGTGAAAGTAAATATAAGAATCAGGGGGCTTCCCTGGTGGCTCAGTGGTTGAGAGTCCACCTGCCGATGCAGAGGACACGGGTTCATGCCCCGGTCCGGGAGGATCCCACATGCCGCGGAACGGCTGGGCCTGTGAGCCATGGCCGCTGAGCCTGCGCGTCCGGAGCCTGTGCTCCGCAACGGGAGAGGCCACAACAGTGAGAGGCCCGCGTACTGCAAAAAAAAGAATCAGGGATTCATTATACCCTATGTATACATCATTATAGCTATTACGTTGTTGCCTATTTCTGATTCAAATGAAAAACCAATGGAGAAACAAGAACCAATGGTTTCTTTTCCTTATACATTTACTTGATCTATATTTATTAGCATTTATTAAGTAGAAGGCACTGGGGATAAATTTCTTTCCTCTTGGAGCACATCACTAGAGTATGTAGTGTTTATTCTTCAAAAAGTGCGAAATGTTACCCAGTGGTTACACGTCAGTTATAGGGTTATGTGGACTTGGGGGTAACATAGGTTAAACATGACTGAGAATACTGATTAGGTATGTGGTATGTCTCAGTCCCTGGACAAATTATATACCTTCTCTAGGCGTCAGTTTCTTTCTATAGAAAAACAGGAATACTAATATTGCCTATCCCTGACTGGGGAATAGCAAGGATGAAACAATATAAAATGTGTAAAAAGCTTGGAAAAACAGTGCATTGCACACAGTAATTGTAATTGCCTTCTTTTGCCACAAAAAGCATTTCAAGAACAAATATTTACTGAGCACTGAAGGGCAAGAGTACTGGGTTCAACAAGGGTCAGAAATAAGACAGTCTCTTCCCTGGGGAGCTTGGGATCAAGAAGGAATAACAAGTCAGGTATCCAGAAAACTGAACAAAAGCAGATCCTTGGTGCCGGAAGAGGGACAGTGTTCTGCTGGTTGCCAGGAAGGTGGGAACACATTTAGCAGAGTTTTTGGGTTTTTTTAATCTTCAAGAAAGAAGTGGCATTTGAGTTGTCTTAAATGGTAGACTTTTAACAGCAAGAGTTGGGGAGGGGGGTGGCGCACCCTACCCAGCGGCCACAGAGAAGCAGGGCTTGTGCAGGGAAATGGGAGTGGGGGCAGTCTAGGCGTGTCTCTGAGAGCAGGAGACAAGGCTAGAAAGGGACGGGGGCCTCTGAAGGCACCAGAAGCTGGACCAAGCAGTCTGCACAGCACTTAATTCAGGAGGCAGGGGCTTCCCTGAAGAGTTTTTAGAAAGGCATAACGTGACTGAAGCTGTCCTTTAGGAAGATTCAGCTGACTAAGGTGTGTAGGATTACTTGGAAAAGAAGAGACATTTTGCTGGCAGAATTTACAGGACTTAAGAACTGATTAAGTGTGTGTATGTGTATCTGGGGTTTTGGGGGGAGGGGGGTGCAGTGGGGAAGAAAATGCTGAGAACTTCTGCCTGGATAATTATAAAAACATTGGTGATGGGGCTTCCCTGGTGGCACAGTGGTTAAGAATCCGCCTCCCAATGCAGGGGACACAGGTTCGAGCCCGGGTCCAGGAAGACCCCAATGCCGCAGAGCAACTAAGCCCGTGTGCAACAACTACTGAGCCTGTGCTCTAGAGCCTGCGAGCCACAACTACTGAGCCCGCACACCTAAAGCCCGTGCTCTGCAACAAGAGAGGCCACTGCAATGAGAAGCCTGCGCACCACAACAAAGAGTAGCTCCCGCTTGCCACAACTAGAGAAAGCCCACACACAGCAACAAAGACCCAACACAGCCATAAATAAATAAATAAATAAAAATAAACATTGGTGCTATTTAAAAGTCATCAAATAACCTTTTAATACCAAATTCCCTTAACAAATCTAAAATATAATTTGATTTATAAAAATGCAACATCTACAATGTTTTCATGAACACCAAATAACATCACATAAAGTGAAGAGCATTTGCTAAGCACTAATGCTTCAGGATTAAATTACCTCATTACATCTTCACAATAAACTTCTCTTATTAGCCCCATTTTATAGACCAAGAAACTGAGACACAGAAAGGTTAAGTAACTTGCCTCAGGTCACATGTCTGGGATTTGAACCCAGGCAGTCTGACTCCAGAGACCTCGTCTTCGGTCACCATGTTAACCCTGCCACCGGTGTGACCTCCTCACAGATATACAGTTATTAATCAACCTGACTTACCAAAGGAAACTAAATACCTTCCAAAATTCATCCTAGCCAACACTATGTGTGGGCATTTCCTTCATTACACAAACTGAACACCCACTGTGTGCCAAGCACTATGATAGGCCCCAGGAAATAAGGTTCTGCTCTCAGTAAGTTCATTATTTAGTGTTAGAGCCTACTGATAATTAGAAACTCGAAGTACAAGGAACAATGACAGAAACAGGATGTGCTAGACGCACTGAGAAGGGCATGCAAACCATCCTGGAGGGTTAGAGAAGGGGGCAGGAGAGAAGGGGACGAGAGAAACGCACTACGAGGAGCTCCCGGTCACTAAATTACGGTGTGCAGTGGGAGATAAAGCCAGACAGTCTCCTATGGCAAACTACGGATCTTGGCCTCTATTACAAGCAGTAGGGAAGCAGTGGCAGAAATTAAGCAAGGAAACAACATATCAGATGTGTACTTTACAACAGTCCACTCACAGCAATGAGGACAGATTTGAAGGCTCCATCCAAGATGGAGACACCAGTTAGGAGAAAGCCATTGCAGTAGGCCAGGTGGGAGCTAGGTCCACGCTTCTGATTCTCCCTTCTCTGCTATCTGACTGAAAAATGTGACCCTACATACTTTGATCTCTCCTCAACACCACACTCCCCCCATCCCCTGCCTTTGTGTACTCCATGCCTAGCAGAAATGCGAGACGGTACTAAAGGTAAGCAGGACTAAAGGTAAGCAGGACGGGTTAAAGCACAACTCTGACCAGGGATTAGGAATTTCTGAGGAGTGGGAGTGACCACACTTTATGATGATTCTTAGATAAGGGATGCTTAGGTAAAGATATAGTCATGGACAGAGATGCAGAGATGGAAAAGGGGGTCAAATATTTTAAAAATATACCAATGGTTTTGCAATTAAGGTAGTGTTGGTGCAAATGGTGACTATCCCAGACCAGCATTCACAGAAGTGTGGGAATGGCTTGTCTGAATTTCGGGGACCTCTGTGAGCAAGGAGCTTTTTCCTTGCTGTTCAAATCTGGCTCTCAGGCTTCCCTGGTGGCGCCGTGGTTAAAAGTCCGCCTGCCAATGGAGGGGACACGGGTTCAAGCCCTGATCCGGGAAGATCCCACACGCCGTGAAACAACTAAGCCTGTGCGCCACAACTACTGAGCCTGCGCTCTAGAGCCCGTGCGCTACAACTAATGAGCCTGCGAGCCACAACTACTGAAGCCCACACACCAGGAGCCCATGCTCCGCAACCAGAGAAGCTACCGCAATGAGAAGCCCACGCACTGCAACCAAGAGTAGCCCCCGCTCGCCGCAACTAGAGAAAGCCCACACACAGCAACGAAGACCCAGCACAGCCAAAATTAAATAAAATTTTTAAATTAATTAATTTAATTTAAATGTCTTCTTAAAAATCTGGCTCTCATAAGGTGCCCAAGACTATGAGGTTTAGGAAACAGCACCCAGCTGACTTTCTATTACAGTAGTATTCTACAGTCATTCTTTCTTTTTCTGTTTTTTAAAATGTATTTATTTATTTATTTATTTATGGCTGCATTGGGTCTTCACTGCTGTGCACGGGCTTTCTCTAGTTGCAGCGAGCAGGGGCTACTCTTCGTTGCAGTGAGCAGGCTTCTCATTGTGGTGGCTTCTCTTGTTGTGGAGCACAGGCTCTAAGCGCATGGGCTTCAGTAGTTGTGGCTCGCGGGCTCTAGAGCACAGGCTCAGTAGTTGTGGCTCACGGGCTTAGCTGCTCCGCGGCATGTGGGATCTTCCTGGACCAGGACTCGAACCCGTGTCCCCTGCATTGGCAGGCGGATTCTTAATCACTGTGCCACCAGGGAAGCCTACAGTCTTTCTTAAAGGCGTAAGTACTCTACAAAGCCCCATAAATAAACCTCTCCAAATCCCTGGACTTGCATACATTAAGAAACCAAAAATTTAGTTTTCATACACTGAGTGAAGAAAAAACAAGTCTTCCAAAAGATAAGCTATGCACTGAAATAAAATGAACTTCAAGTTGCAATTGGAACAAGGGGAAAAAAGTAATTTTTTCAATGGTCACAGCCAATCTCTTCTGGGAAAACATAAGATTAGTAGCATTTATACTAATGTCAAGACAACATAAGATTAGAGCAGTAATATACTGTATTTTTGCTTCTAATCAGAGGGGGATATTATAAGCTCACATACAGGCTTACGCTGAAATGGTTAAAAAAAAAATTCCTACAACTCATGGACTTCAATGTAGTCATCTGAAATGATGCCAAGAAACTAGCAGCTTTCTTAGGACTACCCTCCTAGTAAAAAGTGAATTATGTTGCTCAAATCATTTGCTTCAGTTAATCATTTAAAATCTATCAAAAAGGAATTCTCGGGCTTCCCTGGTGGCGCAGTGGTTGAGAGTCCGCCTGCCGATGCAGGGGACACGGGTTTGTGCCCCGGTCCGGGAGGATCCCACATGCCGCGGAGCGGCTGGGCCTGTGAGCCATGGCCACTGAGCCTGCGCGTCCGGAGCCTGTGCTCTGCAACGGGAGAGGCCACAACGGTGAGAGGCCCGCGTACCGCAAAAAAACAAACAAACAAAAAAAAACAAACAAAAAAGGAATTCTGAGTAGTTTATATGTGCAGGTTCTCACAAACAATCAGAAACATTTGTTTCTAACATTTATCAAAATAAAGTAGGTCTACAAATCCGTCAACAATTATGTCAGAGTGTTATAATAATTACAAATTATCCTAAGCATTCTAATGCAGGTTTAGGTTGGATAAAGAAAACGGAAGTAAAAGCAATGGATTTCAATTCCTCCCATATACACTGTTAACTATTAATCAAATTCTACCTGAAGAAATACACAATTGAAGCAACTTGGTCGTGGGTCTCTATTATGTTAAACAAGCACCTGGGCCACACTGCAATCTGCCCCCCCATCTGCCCTCTCTCCCAGACACATCTCACTTGTACCATTTTTCTAAATGGCTCCCCATCCTCCATTAATATTGACCATATTTTCATATCCCATATTCTTCCAAAATGTTATTCTAAGTGGTACCCCCCCCTTTCTTTAAATATGGAATGCTTCACGAATTTGTGTCATCCTTGCTCGGGGGCCATGCTAACCTTCGCTGTATCATTCCATTTTTTTTTAGTATATGTGCTGCAGAAGTGAGCACACCTCTTTATCCTTTATTTCTTGTTCTTATCATGCTTTCTAAAAAGCATTTCAGGGACTTCCCTCGTGGTCCAGTGGTTAAGAATCCGCCTTCCAATGCAGGGGACGCGGGTTCAATCCCTGCTCAGGGAACTAAGATCCCACATGCCGCAGGGCAACTAAGCTCACATGCCACAACTAGAGAGCCCACGTGCCGCAACTACAGAGCCCAAATGCTCTGGAGCCCATGCCACAAAACTAGAGAGAAGCCCTCGCACCGCAACGAAAGATCCCAAGTGCCCCAACTAAGACCCAATGCAGCCAAAAATAAATAAATAAATAAATAAATCTAAAAATAAATAAATAAAAAGCATTTCAAATTCACTCCACTTCTTTTAAAAATGACAAGTTAAGGGCTTCCCTGGTGGCGCAGTGGTTGAGAGTCTGCCTGCTGATGCAGGGGACATGGGTTCGTGTCCCAGTCCGGGAAGATCCCACATGCCGCGGAGCGGCTGGGCCCGTGAGCCATGACCGCTGAGCCTGCGCGTCCGGAGCCTGTGCTCCACAACGGGAGAGGCCAAAATAGTGAGAGGCCCGCGTACCGCAAAAAAAAAAAAAAAAAAAAGAGAAGTTAAATTGTTAATAATCATTATCTAGATTCCAATGGACTTCCACTTTAAGTAATACAGTTCTTTTTTTTTTACAAGTATGTATTTAGTCAAAAAAAAAAAGACCTAAAAATTATAAGCTATGCTTTCTTTAAAGTCATTCTAGGGAACTCCCTGGTGGTCCAGTGGTTAGGACTCCACGATTTCACTGCTGAGGGAGCGGGTTCAATCTCTGGTCAGGGAACTAGGATCCCAGAAGCCATGCGGTGTGGCCAAATTAAAAAAAAAAAAAAGTCATTCTAATTATCCTGTTTGTGCCTTTTTCTTTTTTTTTCCACTTCATTTCCCATTATGTTTCTGCTGAAAGAGTCTGTGTGTACAGATGTACTATATGTATGAATATTCGACCCTGTGTTGGGTGAGTGTAGTCTGGCAGGGCTGTGGCAGGGGAGTCATAAAGAATGAGAAGTCTAGGGAAGTTACATTTGTCATGGGCAGGATTTCTCAACCTTGACTGCTGACATTTGGGGCTGGTACTCCTTTGTCGTGGGTGCTGTTGTTTTAGCGGCATCCCTGTCCACGACCCACCAGATGTCAGTACCCCCCACTCCCCCATCCCCCAGTATGGCAACCATACATGGCACCAAACACTGCCAAATGTCCCTGGGGTGAGGGGGTACTTCACCCCCAGTCTAGGGGTTTACAGTTTATAAAATACTTTCACAACCATTAGGTTATTATCTAATCCTGGGCTTCAACAAAACCATGTAGAGATTAGCATCCCAAATTTACAGAAGAGGAAACTGAGGCTCAAAGAAGCCAAAGACTGTCCCAAGCTCACTCGGCTCAAGGCCCACCCTTTCTTTTTTGGCTGCACCGTGCAAAATGGTACACGACCAGGGATTGAGCCCGGGCCACAGCAGTGAAAGCACCGAGTCCCAACCACTAGACCACCAGGGAATTCCCAAGGCCGACTCTTCTTTCAATGTCCCACACACCGGTTTTCCAGCTGAAGGAGGTTAACACTGCAGGCCCTCAGTTTCCTCACCCTTACAGTGAGAGGCTGGACACAATTCCGTTCCTTCTTCCTCTTCTTTCTTTCAAAGCAGAAAGCCTTTCTTCCAGAGAAATCTTCTTTGAAAGCCCGGTACATTCAAAAGATAAAACTAAGCTGCTATTTGAGGAGTCCAAGTAGCAACCAGGCCCTACCCTCCTGAACCCTGTACTTGTCCCCAGATGGGCCCCACAAACTCTAGGGCTCTATAGACCACATTTTGAAAACATGATAAACTCCCCTGTTTGTTGTAACATATAAGTTATATGATTCTAGATAGCCATTTCTCAGTTAGAAATGGTCTCTAGCTGAAATAGGAAGCAAACACATTCAATAGAAATGTTATCTTAAACAGAGATCCAAACTACGTTACTGACTGGTCAGTGGTAGGAGAATGAAGAGTGTGTGTGTGTGTGTGCGCCCCAAGTGTGTGGGACCCCAGTGACTGGGTAAATCCAGGAGGAGTTGTAAAGCAGCAGTCTCGTGGACAAATCTATCCAATATCCAGAACAGAAAGAAACAGGTTCCAAACAAATCACTCTGTATGAACAGACCCTGGGAAACACATCTCAAATTCTCCAGACATCATTTTTCCAATCTGTTAAATGAAACGGTTGAAATCACTGTTTTCAGTCTTTTTCCCCCCAAAGCATTCAAATTATTTTTCCAAATAAAATCGTATGCAGAAAACATATAAATACAACAGATCAAAGTAGAGTTGCTCTGTTTGGGCAGGGGGAGGGGACTGGGCTGAAAGCCTGACTAGAAATCCACTTGCTCGGCCTTCCCTTTCTGCTCTGTACCTAGCCCCCCTCCGCCAGTGGCAACCACTAGGGTACTTTGGAAGACATTTAAAAACCACTAGACCAAATGAATCCCTAAGGTTCCTTCCAGCTCTAATAATCTATCATTCTGTAAGTCTATGTATTCATGGAAGTTATTCAACTGGGGCCAAACAAGGAAAGCAACAATGGGACATCACGTCCACACCAAGAGCAAATCCCATTAACTTGTCAATCAATGAGAAACTTCATTTATAGGTACCAGTGTAATTTCAAAGTTAGTGAAAAGCTTATTTAAACTAACCTATTAAATAACAAAACTAGAGTTAACATATTTACTTAAAGATTATTCATAGTCCTCAACTGTAGGAACCAAATGAACTCTAAATAATTTTTTGAACAGAAATTGTTCTCACATTTATTTCCTTACATCATAAAAAGAGCAAAGTTAATGATCCTCCCCACCAAGCATCATTATTATTCCAAGAAGTAATTTGGATAAAGTTTATTGTTTATCATTCCATTTATATAAGTAGGATCGTTTATCACACATGATGTTCTAAAATTTGCTTTTCTCACTTTATGATTATCAAGGACACCTTTCAAGGACATATATATAAGACTTTTTGTGAACATGTTTTCATTTCTCCTGAGTAAATAAATACCCAGGAGTAGAATGAATAGATGGTATGTTTAACTTTATAAGAAACTGCCAGTTTTACAAAATGATTGTGCCATTATACTTTCCCAACAACAGTGTACAAGAATTCCAGTTGCTCCACATCCTAGAAAACCTTTAATGTTGTCAGTCTTTTAAACTATTTTAATGGGTGTATAGGGGTATCTCATGATTTTAATTTGCATTTCCCCAACACCCATTGATGTTAACATCTTTTCATGTTCTTATTTGCCATTAGTATAACTTCTTTTGCAAAGAATCTTTTCAAATATTTTACCAATTTTCTTAGACGGATTGTCTTCTTATGATGAAATTTTAAAATTCTTTATTCTGGAAACAAGTCCTTTATCAGATATATGTATTGCAAATATTCTCTCCCATTCTGTGGCTTGCCTTTTTTTGTTCTCTTAATGGTGTCTTTCAAAGAGCAAGTTTTAAATTTTGATCAAATCCAGCATATCAATTTTTTTCTTTGTGATTTTGCTTTCTGTGACCTAAGAAATCTTTTTTCTTTAAGGAATCTTTTTGAACTCAAGGTCACAAAGATTTTTCTCCTATGCTTTCTTTTAGAAATATTTAGTTTTAGCTTTTACATGTCTGTGATTCTTCAAGTTAATTCTTATGTATGATATGTATTTTTATGTATGATAATGAGGTTCATTTCTTTTCTCTCTATGGATACCCAGTTATTCTAGCACAATTTCTTGAAAAGATTTTCCTTTCCCCATTAAACTGCTTTGGCATCTTTGTCAAAAATGAATTGACAATATATTTATGGGTCTATTTCTAGACACTAGCCAATCTCACCAATTTATACGTGTATCCCTTCTCCAACACCACACTGTCTTGTTTACTGAAGCTTTACAGTAAGTCTTGAAATCAGGTAATGTTAGTCTTCCAACTTTGTTTTTCTTTTAAAAAATTGCTTTGGGGACTTCCCTGGCAGTTCAGTGGTTAAGACGCTGCGCTTCCACTGCAGGGGGCAAGGGTTCGATCCCTGGTTCGGGAACTAAGATCCCGCATGCCTCAGGGCACAGCCAAAAAAAAAAAAAATCACTTTGTTTTGGATTGTTTACATTTTCATGTGGATTTTTAAATGAACTTCTCAATTTCTACAAGTATCTTTGAGCATTATTTTTCTTGCTGAAAAAGAGATAATATAAACTTCCTCACTGAATTGCTAGTAGAGTAAAAAAGGGATAATATATTACTGTGCCAAATACGGTGGCACATAACAGGTATTCAATTAATGTTAACTTCCTCTCTCTTTCCCTCTCTTGGCCTTTAAATAAACAGGATCCAATCTAGCAATGCCCTAACATTTCACTAGTGGGTCAATGGCCATGGTAAAAAATTACCACACCAAATGACTTTTATAAGTAAATATTTGTATTTTCCCTTGGATTCAACACTGAAATGCACTTGCCAGAAAAAGTAATTCAGCATATTTACTAATAAACTGTTTCAGGCCACATTTTAGGAAAGCATAAAACCACAGCCAAAACAAAAATTTAAATATGTTTTCAAGTTCCATATAGTGCCTAATTACATTATTCTACAATACTAACAGAAAATTCTCCTCTAGGAAGATCACAATGTTCCATTATTCATATTGCTGCCGCAAATGGAAAAAGGATTTCTGCTCCCAAACATTGTTTATAAATACACATAACAAACAAAATACGGCTACTAATTCAACAATTAACATGTACTAATTTGAAACCCAAACCTATAAACAACCAAAAACGTTTGAAGTATTTTAGTTTAGCCTAATTGATATCACTCCATGAAATGGAGAGGTATCAGTTTGCAAACACAGGCTACCAAAAGGCACTTTTTGGTGAGCCACCAATACTTTGTGGTAACCCACATTTATCAGATGAACTGATACTTAAAGAAAAACAGTAATTTGCTTTCTTTTTCCATGACTATTCAATGGCCTCTTTCAGTATAGTATTGTTTTTTGAATTTTTGAATTTTACTTTATTTCTTTTTTATACAGCAGGTTCTTACTAGTTATCTATTTTATACATATTAGTGTATACATGTCAATCCCAACCTCCCAATTCATACCACCACAACCCCGCCACTTTCCCCACGTGGTGTCCATACGTTTGTTCTCTACATCTGTGTCTGTTTCTGCCCTGCAAACCGGTTCATCTGTACCATTTTTCTAGGTTCCACATATGTGTGTTAATATACGATATTTGTTTTTCTCTTTCTGACTTACTTCACTCTGTATGACAGTCTCTAGATCCATCCACGCCTCTACTAATGACCCAATTTCATTCCTTTTTATGGTTGAGTAATATTCCACTGTATATATGTACCACATCTTCTTTATCCATTAGTCTGTCAATGGGCATTTAGGTTGCTTCCATGACCTGACTATTGTAAATAGTGCTGCAGTGAACATTGGGGTGCATGTGTCTTTTTGTTTTTTTATTTTTGGCTGCATTGGGTCTTCATTGCTGTGCGCGGGCTTTCTCTAGTTGCAGTGAGCAGGGGCTACTCTTAGTTGCGGTGCACGGGCTTCTCATTGCAGTGGTTTCTCTTGTTGTGGAGCACGGGCTCTAGGTGCACGGGCTTCAGTAGTTGTGGCACGTGGGCTCAGTAGTTGTGGCTCACAGGCTCCAGAGCGCAGGCTCAGTAGTCGTGGTGCACGGGTTTAGCTGTTCCGTGGCATGTGGGATCTTCCCAGACCAGGGGTCGAACCTATGTCCCCTGCATTGGCAGGCGGATTCTTAATCACCGCGCCACCATGGAAGTCCCGCATGTGTCCTTTTGAATTATGGTTTTCTCTGGGTATATGCCCAGTAGTGGGATTGATGGCTCATATGGTAATTCTAGTTTTAGTTTTTTAAGGAACCTCCATAGTGGCTGTATCAATTTACATTCCCACAAACAGTACAAGAGGATTCCCTTTTCTCCACACCCTCTCCAGCATTTGTTGTTTGTAGACTTTCTGATGATGATCATTCTAACTGGTGTGAGGTGATACCTCACTGTAGTTTTTATTTGCATTTCTTTAATAATTAGTGATGTTGAGCAGTTGTGCAGCTTTTCACGTGCTTCTTGGCCATCTATATGTCTTCTTTGAGAAATGTCTATTTAGGTCTTCTGCCCATTTTTTGATTGGGTTGTTTGTTTTTTAATATTGAGCTGCTTGAGCTGTTTATATATTTTGGAGATTAATCCTTTGTCCGTTGATTCGTTTGCAAATATCTTCTCCCATTCTGAGGGTTGCCTTTTTGTCTTGCTTGTAGTTTCCTTTGCTCTGCAAAAGTTTTTAAGTTTCATTAGGTCCCATTTGTGTTTATTTTTATTTCCATTTCTCTAGGAGGTGGGTCAAAAAAGATCTTGCTGTGATTTATGTCAAAGAGTGTTCCTCCTATGTTTTTCTCTAAGTGTTTTATAGTGTCCTGTCTTACATTTAGGTCTCTAATCCATTTTGAGTTTATTTTTGTGTATGGTGTTAGAGAGTGTTCTAATTTCATTCTTTAACATGTAGCTGTCCAGTTTTCCCAGCACCACTTACTGAAGAGACTGTCTTTTCTCCATTGTATATCCTCGCCTCCTTTGTTATAGATTAGTTGACCAGTATAGTATTTTTTTAACATTAAAATGGTCTTAAACAATCAATTTAACTACACGCAATTGATTAGCGGATGAATACACAAAACCTGCTGGTTAATTCTAAGGTAGGTCAGCTGCTAAATCATTTACTGTCCTACTTTCTTAGCAAGGAAGGCACAAGGCCAAACCCTTTCTTTTCATGAAGATGAATGTATGGCAAAGCATTAACTTTCATCTCTGTTGACAGAGCTGCATATAACCAGTGACAAATCTCAAGACATATCAGAAATTAATAAACTGCAAAATGTTACTTGGGCTCCCCTCCTGCCTCTCCTACCTGTCAACCGCAATTCCACTCTCCATTTATGTAGGTTTGACATCACCCTGACAACTCCTGCTCATGAGCCTGCATTTCAAGTTCTGTAAACATTACTGCTGTACTGTCACCATTACATCCGTCTCCATTCCACTCCTTCTGCCCCCAACTTAGTTCTGGGTTCCTCTAACCTGATCATTTCACTTATGACATGACTTTGCAATAATATACTAATACATCCCTTGCCCTTATTCTGGGCCTTTCCAATTCATTCCCATAATACTTCAGGGATCTTTCTGAAATCAGACATTCAACCACGTCACTCTTCAGCTTAACACTTAATGGTTTTCCTCAATGCTACATCAAGAACCATACAATCCAGTAATCCCACTCCCAGGAACATACCCAAGAGAAATGAAGACATATGTCCGTGTAAAAACTGGTATACTTGGTCACAGCAGCATTATTCGTAATAGCGAAAAAGTGTAAACAACCTAAATGTCCATCAACGTGCGATAAATTGTGATAAATGGATAAACAAAATGTGGTCTATCCATACCATAGAATATTATTTGCTACCAGATGTCAATACTATCCAAAGCGATCTACAGATTCGATGCAATCCCTATCAAAATCCTATATTTTCTGCAGAAATAGAAAACACATCTTAAAATTCATATGGAATCTCAAGGGACCCTGAATAGCCAAAATAATCTTGAAAAAGAACAAACCAAGAGACACATTTCCTGATTTCAAAACTTACTACAAAGCTACAGTTATCAAAACAATGTAGTACTGGGAATTCCCTGGTGGTCCAGTGGTTAGAACTCAGAGCTTTCACTGCCGTGGGTCCGGGTTCAACCCCTGGTCAGGGAACTAAGATCTCTCAAACCACACGGCACGGTCAAAAAAAAAAAACAGTGTAGTACTGGCATAAAGACAGACAGATAGACCAATGGAATAGACAGCCCTGAAATAAACCCTTGCACATATGGTCAAATGGTTTTTGACAAGGGTGCCAAGACCATTCAGTGGGGAAAGGCCTGTCTTTTCAACAAATGGTTCTGGGAAAACTGGATATCCACATGCAAAACAAATGAAATCAGACTCTCCTTATCTGGCACCATATACAAAAATTAACTGAATAGGGCTTCCCTGGTGGCGCAGTGGTTGAGGGTCCGCCTGCCGATGTAGGGGACGCGGGTTCGTGCCCTGGTCTGGGAGGGTCCCGCATGCCGCGGAGCGGCTGGGCCCGTGAGCCATGGCCGCTGAGCCTGCGCTACCGGAGCCCCGTTCTCCACAACGGGAGAGGCCACAACAGTGAGAGGCCCGCGTACCACAAAAAAAAAAAAAAAAAAAAAAAATTAACTGAACACAGCTCAAAAACCTGTAAGACTATAAGACTCTAAGAGGAAACACAGGGCAAAAACATCACCACATTGGATTTGGCAATGATTTCTTGGATATGAAATCATACAAATATATATATCGGTCTCTGCCTCCAGTTCCTGGCAGAGAGCTCTTAAATCCCTTAGAACTTCCTGGGTGATAGGCGTGTCTTTTACTCTAATGAGGCGACTCTTGATGGGCTCCTGCATAGCTTCAGGATGAGGGCTGATCACCGGAAAGACCAAGTCACGCTTGGAATTTTCAGCCTCATCCCCCATCCTCCAAGAAGGGGAGAGGGGCTGGAGATTGAGTTAATGATTAATCATGTCTTCATGATGAAGCTTCCAAAAAATCCCAAAAGTATGGGGTTCTGAGAGCTTCCAGGATGGTGAACACATCTACATGCCAGGAGGGCTACATGCCAGGAGGGAGGTGCACCCCACCTCCACAGAAACAGAAGCTCCTGCGCTTGGGACCCTTCAGGCCCTCACCAAATGTATCTCTTCATCTGGCTGTTCATTCATATTCTTTAGTAGCCTTGGTAATAAACTGGTAATCTACTAAATAAACTGCTTTCCTGAGCTCTGTAAGCCATTCTAACAAATTATTGAACCCTAAGAGGAAATCATGGGAACCTCTGATTCATAGCTAGTCAGTCAGAAGCGTAGGTAACAATCTGGACTTCTGATTGGCATCTGAAGTGAGAGTCTTAGGGGACTAAGCCCTTAACTCATAGGGTCTGTGCTATCCTGTTATTGTCAGAATTGAATTGTATAATGGAGCACCCAGCTGGTGTCAGAGAATATCTTGGTGTGGAAAACCAACACATCTGCCATCAGAAGTACTGTCACTATGAGAGTAGATGAGAAACAAGATTTTTGCTGCTCAGACACCAAAAGCACAGTCAACAAAAGAAAAAATTGACAAACTGGACTTCATAAAAATTTTTTAATTTTGTGCACCAAAAGATAATACCAGCAGAGCAAAAAGGTATCCCACACACATGGGAGAAAATATTTGCAAATCACAGATCCGATAAAGGATTAATATCAAGAATATATAGAGATGGGACTTCCCTTGTGGCACAGTGGTTAAGAGTCCGCCTGCCAATTCAGGGGACATGGGTTCAAGCCCTGGTCCGGGAAGATCCCACATGCCGCAGAGCAACTAAGCCCATGTGCCACAACTACTGAGCCTGTGCTCTAGAGCCGGAGAGCCACAACTACTGAGCCCGCGTGCTGCAACTACCGAAGCCTGCGCGCCTAGAAGCCTGTGACCGCAACAAGAGAAGCCACTGCAATGAGAAGCCCGCGCACCGCAACGAAGAGTAGCCCCCGCTCGCCACAACTAGAGAAAGCCCATGCGCAGCAACAAAGACCCAACGCAACCAAAAATAAATATTTTAAAAAAGAATATATAGAGAAATCCTAAATGCAACAACAACAAAAATAATTCAAAGACGGACAAAGGGGGCTTCCCTGGTGGCACAGTGGCTAAGAATCTGCCTGCCAATGCAGGGGACACAGGTTCGAATGCTGGTCCAGGAAGATCCCACATGCTGCGGAGCAACTAAGCCCGTGAGCCACAACTACTGAGCCTGCGCTCTAGAGCCCGTGAGCCACAACTACTGAGCCCGCGTGCCACAACTACTGAGCCCGCGTGCCACAACTACTGAAGCCCGCACGCCTAGAGACCATGCTCCACAACAAGAGAAGCCACCACAGTGAGAAGCACGCGCACCCCAAAGAAGAGTAGCCCCCGCTCGCCACAACTAGAGGAAGCCCGCGCACAACAAAGACCCAACGCAGCCAAAAATAAATGATTAAAAAAAAAATGGACAAAGGACTTGAACTGACATTTCTCCAAAGAAGATATACAAATGGCCAATAAGTATATGAAAAGATGCGCTGAACATCACTAATTATTAGAGAAATGCAAATCAAAGTTACAATGAGATACTACCTTACATTGATTAGGATGGCTAGTATTAAAAAAATTTTTTTAAAAGAAAAGAACAAATGTTGGTGAGGATGTGAAGAAACTGCGACTCTTGGGCAGTATAAGTAAGAATGTAAAATGGTACAGCCACAACGGGCTTCCCTGGTGGCACAGGGGTTAAGAATCTGCCTGCCAATGCAGGGGACACGGGTTCGAGCCCTGGTCCGGGAAGATCCCACATGCCGCAGAGCAACTAAGCCTGTGTGCCACAACTACTGAGCCTGCACTGTAGAACCTGCGAGCCACAACTACTGACCCCGCAAGCCACAACTACTGAAGCCCGCAGGCCTAGAGCCCATGCTCCACAACAAGAGAAGCCACTGCACTGAGAAGCCCGCGCACCGCAACAAAGAGTAGCCTCCACCAGCCGCAACTAGAGAAAGCCCGTGCTCAGCAAGGAAGACCCAACACAGCCTAAATAAAAAAATAAATAGAGTAAACCCTGAAGACATTATACAAAGTGAAATAAGCCAATCTCAAAAAGACAAATACTGTACGATTCTACTTACATGAGGTACTTAAGAGTAGTCAAAATCACAGAGGCAGAAAGTAGAGTGGTGGTTGTCAGGGGCTGGGAGGTATGGGCAGGAGTAGAGAGTTATTAACTGGGTACAGAGTTTCAGTTTTACAAGATGAAGAGTTATGGAGATAGACGATGGTAATGAGTGTACAGCACTGTGAACATATTTAATACGACTTAGTGGTACACCTAAAGACGGTTAAGATGGTCAATTTAAAAATGTTTTAATTTAAATTAAAATTTTAAAAATTTTATTGAAATATAGTTGATTTACAATGTGTTAGTTTTGGGTATACAGCAAAGTGATTCAGTTTTATATATGTATATGTGTGTGTGTGTGTGTGTGTGTGTGTGTGTATATATATATATATATATATATATATATATATATATATATATAACTTCTTCAGGTTCTTTTCCATTATAGGCTATTACAAGATATTGAATATCGTTCCCAGTGCTATACAGTAGGTCCTTGCTGTTCATCTATTTTATATATAGTAGTGTCTATATGTTAATCTCAAACTCCTAATTTATCCCCCCCATAAAACAGTAAATTTTGTTATTTGTATTTTATCACAATTTAAAAAAAAATATTGAGGGAAAATACCCCTCAAGACTATGAGGATTAAATGAGATAATGTAACATGCTTAGCACAGTGTCTGGCACATAGTAAGTGCTCAATAAATGGTAGCCATTATCATCACTCCCTGAAGGAGCCAAAGTCTCTCTCTCCTCTGGGATGATGCCTGGACAGTTTCTGAGACCTGAAATGCAGACCTCCACTGGTCCACCTACTAAACACCTAAGATGGAATTCTCTAAGATGGAATTCCAAAGTCTCCACCTCCTTTTCACATTCCTCAAGAAGGTAAGCCCCTCAAGGGTAGGCCCAGTGCCTATTCATCTGTCCACCCCTCCCCCGAAATTTCCACAATGCCTGGTATTAAATTGCTTAGAGAAGTATACATTAATTATTACTACTACGTATATAAAACTGGAATACCAATTGTCGGACTTCCACACCACCCACCATAGCCGTGATAGGAGCAAATGTGTTATTTTAACTTATGATTGCTATCCTTCATTCACATGCCTGCAGTTAGTATTTACCAAGTACAGGTAATGTACTAACCACTGTACAGAGATTATCTCATTTTATCATCACTTGTAAACAACTATCATTTTATAGTTGAGGAAACTGAGGCACAGAGAGGTAATTATTGGTACATTTATTTCTAATGCAAAAAATCAGGCAAAAGAAAAGGAAAGGCATGTGAATGCTACCACAGTCCATTAAATGGAATACATTCTAGTGGCTGCTTATAAATGTCCATGGCTTGCATTTTTCCTTATGCTTAATACACCTGGCTTGCAAGGACAGCCTTCTTCAGGAAAGTATCATGGCATTGGTCAACCCCTCTCCCAACCATGACATCTCTTTCTCCTCTTTTAGATTTTCTGGCCAATACATGTATTATTAAGACTAGATATTCCTGGGACTTCCCTGGTGGCGCAGTGGTTAAGAATCCACCTGCCAATGCAGGGGACATGGGTTCGAGCCCTGGTCCGGGAAGACCCCACATGCCGCAGAACAAGTAAGCCCGTGTGCCATAACTACTGAGCCTGCGCTCTAGAGCCCACAAGCCACAAATACTGAGCCCGCCTGCTGCAACTACTGAAGCCCGTGCACCTAGAGCCCATGCTCTGCAACAAGAGAAGCCACCGCAATGAGAATCCCATGCACCACAACGAAGAGTAGCCCCCACTCGCCGCAACTAAAGCCCCCGCACATCAACTAAGACCCAACACAGACAAAAATAAATTAATTAAAATTAAAAAAAAAAAGACTAGATATTCCTTACTCTGGTCTCAAAGTGGGAGTGAAATGTGGGGGAGAAGGGACATAGCCAATTTCACAGTTTTTTCACATTAAGGATCCCCAAGGCCTCCAAATGAATCCACAAAGTACTGGAACGAGATTCTCCTCAAAGCTTCCTCCAGCAAATCTGGGGCCATAGCTTCTGCCACACAGACATCAACTTGGTCATGAGGTCACAGCCTGCCAGCACAGGCCTTCTGCATTCGAGAGTGAGTTGTAACAGCACTCTAAGGGCAATGACAGGGCTTCCGTGGTGGCGCAGTGGTTGAGAGTCCGCCTGCCGATGCAGGGGACACGGGTTCGTGCCCCGGTCTGGGAGGATCCCACATGCCGCGGAGCGGCTGGGTCCGTGAGCCATGGCTGCTGGGCCTGCGCATCCGGAGCCTGTGCTCCGCAACGGGAGAGGCCGCAGCAGTGAGAGGCCTGCGTACCGCAAAAAAAACCAAAAAAAAAAAAAACAAAACAAAACAAAACTAAGGGCAATGACAATGCTTCTATGACCTATACTCGCAGGG
This sequence comes from Orcinus orca, assembly GCF_937001465.1. Classification (NCBI taxonomy): domain Eukaryota; kingdom Metazoa; phylum Chordata; class Mammalia; order Artiodactyla; family Delphinidae; genus Orcinus; species Orcinus orca. The sequence continues at coordinate 197,815,153 of NC_064559.1, forward strand.
CTTAGATATTCTCAAATTGCAGGGAAGGACCTCCATAAGTCTCATAAACTCTGATTTTCTCATCTCTTAGGATCTTATTTCCCCTGGGAAACAGAAAATAGATAAAACCTCCCATCCAGTCCGAGTGACAAGCAAAGGTGAGCGCATCAGCTCTGTCCCAGAACTATTAAGACTCCTGTGTTAGCACAATACTATGCCTCCTATTCTCATTAGCAAGAATGTGTGTCTTATTCATGTGGGTACACACAAGACTAACTACTCAGTATGTATAAGGAAAATATCAATAAATGGCACAGCCCTTGAGCAGAGTGGGAAAGAAAACCAGAGCATTAAATAAATCTGATAAAACAAAAATAAATTCATAAAATTAGCAAAAGCCATTAATGACGCATTCACATAAACTAATGGAACATGCTATTCATAAAACGTAATAGTCTTCACTCCTTTTTAATTTCCTGCAATAAGGCTTTGGCAGTACCACTTAAACCAACATCATGCTCTACTTGTTTAAATAAAACAGTGCTCTCTGGTTTATGTTTCTTGGTTGACTACTCCCAAATATTTCTAATACTACTTTATTATTAAGATTACTGACAATAATTTACATGCCCAGATGAAATTAAAAGTTGGTAAAAGTTCCAAGAGTACAAGGACACATGATCAAAGTGTGAACTGACAGAAATTCACATGAAATGTACCCTACTTGGACTTTTAAAATTTAAATGCTAATTCATTCAGTTAATAAAGACACTGAGTAGCAGATACAGGCTGAGCAGAGAGTCTACAAAATTCTCAGCAACACATTTCATTCATTTAACAATAGTTACTGTATGCCTCCTCTATCCCAGGGGCTGGGGGTCAACAGTGAACAGAACAGTCTCTGGTTCTCACGAAGTTTACATTCTAGGGAGGAGGGACAATCAAGTAAAGAAACAAATTGCAAATTCCAGATGGTGATAAGAGCTATTAAGAAAAATTAGTGGGGCTTCCCTGGTGGCACAGTGGTTCAAAATCTGCCTGCCATCTACCCTGAGAAAACCGTAATTCAAAAAGAGTCATGTACCAAAATGTTCCTTGCAGCACTATTTACAATAGCCAGGACATGGAAGCAACCTAAGTGTCCACTGACAGGTGAATGATAGAGATGTGGCACATATATACAATGGAATATTACTCAGCCATAAAAAGAAACAAAATTGAGTTATTTGTAGTGAGGTGAATGGACCTAGAGACCGTCACACAGAGTGAAGTGAGTCAGAAAGAGAAAAACAAATACCATATGCTAACACATATATATGGAATCTAAAAAAAAAAAAATAGTTCTAAGAACCTAGGGTCAGGATAGGAATAAAGATGCAGATGTAGAGAATGGACTTGAGGACACAGGGAGGGGGAAGGGTAAGCTGGGATGAAGTGGGAGAGTGGCATGGACATATATACACTACCAAATGTAAAATAGACAGCTAGTGGGAAGCAGCCACACAGCACAGGGAGATGAGCTCGGTGCTCTGTGACCACCTAGAGGGGTGGGATAAGGAGGGTGGGAGGGAGATGCAAGAGGGAGGAGATATGGGGATATATGTATATGTATAGCTGATCCACTTTGTGATACAGCAGGAACTAACACACCACTGTAAAGGAATTATACTCCAATAAAGGTGTTAAAAACAAAAAAAAACAAAAAAAACGCCTGCCAGTGCAGGGGACACAGGTTCGAGCCCTGGTCCGGGAAGGTCCCACATACCACAGAGCAACTAAGCCCATACACCACAACTACTGAGCCTGCGCTCTAGAGGCTGTGAGCCACAACTACTGAGCCCGCATGCCACAACTACTGAAGCCCGCATGCCTAGAGCCTGTGCTCCGCAACAAGAGAAGCCACCACAACAAGAAGCCCAGGCACAGCAACAAAGAGTAGCCCCCGCTCGCTGCAACTAGAGAAAGACGACGCACAGCAAAGAAGACCCAACACAGCCAGAAATAAAATAAAATAAAACAAATTAATTTTTTAAAAAAGCTTTAAAAGAATTTAGTGATGTGATGGAGAATAAATAGGACACCTAGGAACTTCGTAAATGCTAACAATGTTATTATTATTTTTTAAAGACATTAGTCTCAAACCTTATGGATGAACTAGGGAGAAAGGAAAAATCTGGGGAAGAAAGGAACAGGAAGTGAGAGAAGAGAGAAACATCTGTAACGAACAGTGGCCTATTGTGCCTATTACAGGGAGGCGCGTGTTTCGTTTCGTTTCTTTGAGTCAGTGAGCTCTATACACCAGGTCGAACCATATTAGAAATCTTCCATCCCACATACTCCTATTACACACAAATAAATAGATATTTTTAAACCAGAATATGGGAGAAATAGAACTGCTTTCCCTATGATAGGAAAGGAGGGGTGGTATTTATAAATAAATGTAGCTCTTCCTATAGGACAAAATCATATGAGAACATTACTCAAGCTTCAGAGTAAATCCCTGAAGTACAATTTTTAAAACAACTTGTGTCTAAAGTACATGCTTATGAGGGCTCTTTAACTCAGCTGTACAATATCTAGGCTAAACATGAGCGATTAAAATAGTCATTTTTCAGCAAATCGGTGGGAAAAGAATGAAAACACTTAATTATAAGGTGCCAAACAGAGAAGTGCTCACCAGGGGAGCTGTCCATTCACCTTGACCTCCCTTCAGTCTCTCTGAAGCCAGAGAATATGAAATTATCAATATGCAGCTGAAAGCTTGCCTTGGCCCTTCCTCCCTGCCTACATCTTCTACAAAACCTCTATCTTATTATGGCAGGCTGCCGTTCCTGAGTCTCCATCTCCATTTTGAAGTACTAGAAAAGCAAGCAGCCAAAGAAGCTTGCTTCTAAAGAGTTCTATAACCTCTATAACTTCTAAAGAGTTCTATAACTTCTAAAGAGTTCTATAACCTCACTGCCTATAGGAATAGGAACTAACACACTCACTGGAGAAGACTGTTCATTCCAGGGACTTCCCTGGTGATCCAGTGGTTTAGAATCTGCCTTCCAATGCAAGGGATGCAGGTTCAATCCCTGGTCGGGTAACTAAGATCCCACATGCCACGGGGCAACTAAGCCCGCAGACTCTAGACCCCATGCGCCACAACTAGAGAGAAGCCTGCGTGCTACAACGGAAGATCCTGCATGCCGCAACTAAGACCTAAGGCAGCCAAAAAAAAAAGTGTTCATTCCATAGTCTCAAATACCTCTTAGACGAAAGTCCCACAAAATTACACTTCCATGCTTCATTTCTCATATGCCCTTTCTCTACGTCCATTACTTCAGGGACAACCCCCTCAAAATCTGAACTCAGCTTCTCCCTCAAAATTAAAAACTTCTTCTCAACCTCATTATCATTCTCAAACAGATTCAACCATGTAAGCAGAAAAACAATCAAAATTATGAGCTTTTTCTCACTACAGTCTCTCTCCTGCCACCTCACATGATCAGTTACTAAGTCTTATATGTAACTCAGTATAATGAGGTGCACATGCACCCCTCCTGCTTTACTTCCAAATTCCTATCAATGACATCACCACTTAACCAAGTTCTAACCTTGGAGTCATCTTTATAAGAAATGAAATGAGGCAAAGTTAACCCAGTTGGAGAGAAGATAAAGAAAATACATTTATTGAGTTCCTACTATGTACTTGGCACTGTGCTAGCCCAGGAGGTGGGTATTACTATCTCCTTTTTATAAATGAGGGATAAAGTTTGAAGTTTCTCAAACCCATTCCTTTCTGGTCTAACAGTTCAGACTTTTATCACTTCACATTCACAGTACTGTTAGCCTCCTCTACTCCTGATCTGTTCTATATAAAACACTGCCAGGACAACCATACCAAAATTCCATTTACATCACATAAGTTCCCTGTTGAGGGCACTGAAATGCCTTCTCTTTCCCTATCTGCCCACTGACTGGCCCATAGCTCAGTACATATTTGTTACTTAAAACCATCTCATGGGCTTCCCTGGTGGCGCAGCGGCTGAGAATCTGCCTGCTAATGCAGGGGACACGGGTTCGAGCCCTGGTCTGGGAGGATCCCACATGCCGCGGAGCAACTAGGCCCGTGAGCCACCACTACTGAGACTGCACGTCTGGAGCCTCTGCTCCGCAATGAGAGGCCGCGATAGTGAGAGGCCCGCGCACCGCTATGAAGAGTGGCCCCCGCTTGCCACAACTAGAGAAAGCCCTCGCACAGAAACGAAGATCCAACACAGCAAAAATAAATTAATTAATTAATAAACTCCTACCCCCAACATCTAAAAACAAAAACCATCTCATGATTCCCTACTAGCCTCGACTTACTGATCCCTGGGAGCAGGAAGTAATAGATTTTTAAGACAAAGGTGTTGAACATGCAGCATGCACGTGAAAAAGCCAAAGCCAACTCAAAAGCCTTCAAGGTAAAGTAGAATCTCTCTAAGGTAATCCACAATTCTGACTCCACTCAAATCAGCCTTGTTTAGGGAGTAGGGGGGTGCTGAAATTAGAATGCCTGGGTCTAACCCCAGCTTCTCCACTCCTAGCCACTTAACCTCTCCGGGCTTCAATTCCTCCTCCATGAAAGTTCAACCAGCCTCTGCTCAAGTTCTTCCACTCTCCCTGACTATCCAAGTCCAAGTCATTATCCAAAGCTCTACTAAAGGCCCACTTCCCTCAACCCACCACTCCATTTACTTGATTTATAATAATAGCTCTACAGCAAAAAGTCTAAATAACTTATTTTAGTTTTTATCTGTAATCATATATCACCATGCTTCATTTAATTATTCCACCTGTGTATGCCCCACCAATGTCCCACTCATGAATGACACACACTACTTACTGCCTCAGGTGATCAGCAGTGGCACAGTATCAATATTAACAATTATTACTACCACCATTTACTGAATATATAGTAAGTGCCAGGCATTGTGCAAGTATCTTGTGTACTTTTCTGTCCTTCAGTCTTCATAATCCTTTTAGGTAAATCTATCTCTTTATCCCCATTTCATAGTTAAGGAAGCCGCTACATAAACTCACTCATTTAATCCTCAAAACAACTCTGTGAGATAGCACTATTATTGCCAATTTACAAATGAGTAAGCAGGCACAGAGAGGTTAGATAACTTGCCCGAAATCACACAGCCGGTAAGTGGTGAATTCGAGGATGAAGGGGTAGCTGTGATAAATTACTTCATTTACTGACTCATTCTCAACATTTTTTATTAAGCACTCTTCTGGGAGCTGAGGCTACAGCACTGAATGAACCAGAAAACATCCCTGCTCTCATGGACCTTACAATTTTATTTCCTTTCCAATATTTTCATTCAAGGGCACAATGCTAAATCCTCTTAAATACTTTTTTAAGATTTCCATACAAAAATATCAAAATTAGATAATAAAAATTAGTATCGAAGAAAAGTATGGTACTTGAAGCCAGAAAACCTGGGTTAAATTCCCAACTTTGTCATTGATTAGGCCCTGGGCAAATCCCTTCACTTGACTCTCAATTTCATGACTTGTATTAAATAATGTATTAAGTTGCACACCAAGCACAGAGTCTGGCACTTAGTGAGTTTCCCTCTTTCCCTCTCCCCTCCAAGCAGTGACTTCATAATTTTTGTGTCGTCCCTGAGCACGTGTTAAAAGGCTACACCGAGTTACACTAAGGGCTGAAAAGTTACCAATCACTATCTTACTTCCCAAGGCAATTCTAATTCCAGATCACCATCACTGTCTCGGATTTCAGGCCCCACACTACTCTGATGCCTATAAACCAGGTTACAATTCGGGAATGACAACAACTCACGTTAAAGCCTGACAGTATCTATAAAATGCTCCCGATGACCTTCTTAGAGGGCACTTTTGATTCAGCAGAGGAGGAAGGTGGCCTCCAGGCCAAGCTGCACGCCCCGTGCGAGAGATGTGACACGAGGGAGGAGAATTTCCAGCCTCCAGCCCAAGGTTGCGCCCTGCATACTGCTTCAACTCGCAGAGCTCCCCAACTCTCCTGCCACCTGCCAACCCGACCCCCACCTCCTCGGGGCTGCCTCTCCACCCCTGCCACCTCGGGCAGCCGCCCAGGCTCCTGGAGTCCGCGTCCCCAGCCGCCGTAGTGACCTCCTGCCCGGGCCCGGACAGCTCTCCCTGGCCTGAGAGGCTGGAACAGGCCAAACGGCCTGACCTCTCCCGGGGCTTCTCCTCCGCCCTCCGGGTCAGCGGAGCCTTGAGCCAACTTATCGGCTCCGGGTGGGGCCTGCCGGAGACGAGGAACCCCTTACCTATCTTCACGACGGCATCCGCCAAGCACCGGTCCCACTTCCTGCCGAGCTCCGAATCCGACATGTTCCCCACCCGTAGTTCCAGCTTTCCGGACCGTCGGGCCCCGCGCTCAAACCCCAGGCAACTATCGCGAGAGCCGCCTCCGTTCCCAGGCCCGGAAGGCCGACGACGGCCCGCCAGATATCGCGAGATGATCTGACAGCTTCCGTACTTTCCGGTTTTTTTCAGTTGGTCGTCAAGGTGACGGGTTGCCTGGAGGCCGGAGGTGACCCTGACCTTGGAGCCGCGGCTACCTAAGGGTTGCGAGGCAGACAGGTTTCCTAGGCGGCCTCCAGCGCCCTGTCTGGAAGGTCCTTCCACAACACCAACTCCCGACGTTGGCCTTGGAAATTCCCAGGGCAAGTGAGGGCACAGCGCTGGATCTATTCATTCATTTACTCATCTTGGCTTTTTCTCCTCCCTCATTCACTCATTTATTGCAGTGGAACTCCCGCCTTCACCACCAACACAGAAAGTGCTCCGGCAAACGTCACCTATTGCGGGGACTTCCCTGGTGGTCCAGTGAGTAAGACGACGCGCTTCCATTGCAGGGGGCGGAGTTCGATCCCTGGCCGGGGAGCTAGATCCCACGTGCATGCCGCAACTAAGTGTCCTCCTGCAACAACTAAAAAGGAAAGATCCCTCATGCAGCAAGGAAGATCCCGCGTGCAGCACCTAAGACCCGGCGCAGCCTAAATAAGTAAATAAATATTTTTTAAAAAGTCACCTATTGCCAAATAAAGTGGACGCTTTTTGATCTCTGTACAGCATTGGACACAACTGCTGTCTCTTTCCTGATCCTCCTTGTCTTCGCCTTCTCTTTTATTCATTTGACTCCCAGGACACCAGTCTTTCCTAATTATCCTCTTCTGACTCTTCTCCTTACGGGGCCCATCCAGGGCTGTTTTTCTCTGCAGCTAGTTAAGAGTCTTGGTTTGCTGGTTTCCATCAATCCTCTTTACATACTCTCCCTGAGTAATTGCAAACAGTGCCAAATTCTATCTCCAGATCAAGCTTCCTATTCATAATTCAGCCTCTTTGCTGGTTTCCTTTAGTTTTCCCTTCCCGTTTCCATCCTCCATCCTACCAACAAATACAGTTTTGACTCTATTATTCCTCTGATTAGAAGCTGTCAATGACTCCTATTCATCTACTGGTTATATTCAAGCTGCAACAATTCATTCTAGGAAACCTGCACTAATAGAACTTAGAGCCCCCTTTCATCCATCCACTAATAGAGCATGGAGCCTCCCTCCATCTTCTTACTGTCGCAGGAGCTCACCTACCCCACAGGATTCTCTACATTGTATTGAAACATCTCTTTACAGATGTTTGTATCTGCCAGTAAAACTAGAAGCTCATTAAAGGCCTGAGCTGCCCCTTCTTCATCTGCACACTCCCAGTTCAGAGCACAAGGCCTTGGACAGTAGGATCTTCTATGAAATATATGAACTGAATTGAATTCATTTACCCATATACTTATTTATTCTTGACATCTTTAACAGCAGAACCACTGTTCTAGTCCTTGCTATGACAGAGCCACTTCCTTCAGGAAGCCTTCTTCCATGACATGACCATCCTTCATCCAGCTCGCATCTGAACTACATATCAGACTATATTGTAATTGTTTGTGTGTCTATTGGATGTGACTGTGAGCTCCTTGAGAATGGGGGCTGTGCCATTTCTATATCCTGATGACCAGGAGAGAGCCTCGTATATATTGGATTTTCAATAACTCCTTTTCGAATGGATGTAAGAATGAATATATAAATGATGGACTGATCAGTTGAGTTAGAGAGAGGAAAAAAAAGTCTCTGTTCTGGGGGAACTTTATAGTGTAGCATTTATGTTGAAAAAGAGAAGGAAAATTAACTTCACTAAATACAAATGATGTGTCACAAATACCACCAGGCATCTCATGTACTTTAATTTATCCTCACAGCAAGTTGAGATTAGGATCTTCATTTTCGCAGATTTGGAAACTGAGTCTCAGAGATGTTAAGTAATGTGGAAGATGCACAAGGCTCTGCATTGTGTAGATTTAGAAACTGACAGAGGCATTTTTATTGGATTCAAGAGAGTTGTGAATTTTTGTAGAAGGCAGAGAGCAAATTACGAGAGCAATCAGAGGCAGATGGTATAGCATGAATTCTGGAGCCAGGCTGTCTGCGTTCAGATCCCAGCTTCTTCCTAGTTTGTATCTATTATTCTCTCTTTCCATGGTTCCTTTCCCAATACGATGCTTTATTCACTGCTGTAGCCCCACCCCTAGAACATTATCTGACACATAGTGTTTGCTTGATAAATATGTTGATTGAATGAATAAATAAATGAAAACTCTGGAGTTTTTATAGTTCTTAGAGAGCAAAGACCAATACAAGTGGGAAAAATATTTTTTTAAACAGCAATTTAAAAAAAAAGCAAGACACTCACTGTAAACTTAGTTACATTCAAAATGATTAAAAATAGATTTCTCAATGCTGGAGAAGGGAGTTACAAACATGGAAAGGGAAAAAGCTTGAAAGAATTCTTTGCTGTTGGATTGGAATTGAGTGTATCAGTATGAACTCATGGTATTTAATGTAATAGAGATACATATAAAAGTGTGTGTGTGTGTGTGTGTGTGTGTGTGTGTGTTTCCCAATCCTGTCTGTGGAGAGGGCCTAAAAGCAATAACATACCAGTAGCAATAAGCAAACCTAGATCTTGGCTTCTAAATACCATTCTCTACTTAAAGGACCCAGGGCGCCCTGGAAAATTGGCTAAGACTCCAGGGCTCAAGCAGGGAAAATTCAAGATGACCCTGGAATATCTTCTTGTATCACAAAGTAAGGAAGTCTTCAAAGGATGATAGTGTTGTGTCAAAATGTTTTAGTAACTACAAACTGCCTAAAGAATTGCTTTGTTCCTAATTTGAGGGCTTCCCTGGTGGCGCAGTGGTTGAGAGTCCGCCTGCCAATGCAGGGGACATAGATTCGTGCCCCGGTCTGGGAAGATCCCACATGCCACGGAGCGGCTGGGCCCGTGAGCCATGGCCGCTGAGCCTGCACGTCCGGGGCCTGTGCTCCGCAACGGGAGAGGCCACAACAGTGAGAGGCCCGCGTACCGCCAAAAAAAAAAAAAAAAAAAGAATCGCTTTGTTCCTAATTTGAACCCTTCGTGTAAGCTATTATTACCATCATTAGGACTTCTCCCAATTGTATAGAGCAAATTTCACAAAGATAGAAGTTAGCGTTTCAAATGGGTAAACAGAGTCTTGTAATAAAGCAATTTCACAGTAAGAGAGCCAGTATCTTTTTACATTGGATAGAAGAAAAGTGAAAAAAACTGTCACTTAAGTAGAATAGATTTTAGCCTCGACTGGTTAATCAACTAAACATAAACTCTTTGTTTAGTTTATTAGGTTGTAAATCCAGCTTCATTAACAACACAGATTAGAACATTTTACAGCACAACACCTGCATATATAAAGGTCTTTTAGATTCCAGTATTATTTTTTCAGTTTCCCTTCAATTAAAAACTAATTCCTTTCTTAAAGGGAGATTCACATTTTTTGATTCATATCTTCTCTAAGCCGGGTCTTATATCATCTTGCCCCTTCAGTAATGTGTCCAAAGTCGAACAGCTACTAAGTAGCTTCCTTGCTTGTTTCCAAAGTCCGGGTGGCTGTCCTTTGTTGTTGTTTTTATTTTTTATTTATTTATTTATTTATTTATTGCTGTTGTTTTTAAAAACATGCATATGTGAGAAATACAACAAGCATACAGAAAAGTGCTAAAAACATAAATACAGTGTGACACATACATTATTGTAAAACAAACACTACTAGCACTTCAGAAGCCCACTCCCTGGTGTGTCCTTTGCCAGATCATATCCCCTCCCTCCCTGCCAGCATAACCACTATTCTGACTTCCGTGTTATTCATTTCCTTGCTTTTCTTTAAGTGTTGTTATCTGATTATGCATCCTTCAACAATATGGTTTAATTTTGCGTGGTTTTGAACTTTATATAAATAGAATCATACAGTCTGTATTCTATGGTATTTGACTTCTTTTGCTCATTATTATGCCTTATGATTCATCCATGTTGTTGCATGTATAGTCCATTCTCGATTCATTGCTATATAGTATTCCGTTATATTCTATCCATGATTTGTTTTTTGTTTTTTTATTGAAGTATAGTTGATTTACAATGATTTAGGTGTACAGCAAAGTGATTCAGTTTTATATAGTTCTATATATCTATATATGTTCATATATATTCTTTTTCAGATTCTTTTCCATTATAGGTTATTACAAGACACTGAATATAGTTCCTTCTACTATACAGTAGGTCTTGTTGTTTATCTATTTTACATATAGAAGTGTGTATCTGTTAATCCCAAATTCCCAATTTATCCCTCCCCCCTTTCCCCTTTGGTAACCATACGTTTGTCTTCCATGTCTCTGAGTCTCTTTCTGTTTTGTAAATAAGTTCATTTGTATCATTTTTAAGATTCCACAAATAAGTAATATCATATGGTATTCATTTCTGTCTGATTTAGTATGATAATCTCTAGGTCCATACATGTTGCTGCAAATGGCATTATTTCATTCTTCTTTTATGGCTGAGTAATATTCCATTGTGTGTGTGTGTGTGTGTGTGTGTGTGTGTGTATGTATAAAACACATCTTCTTTATCCATTAATCTGTCGATGGACATTTAGGTTGCTTCCATGTCTTGGCTCATAATTTGTTTATTTTTTCTACTCTCCATGGGTATTTGGGTTGTTTCCAGCTAGGAACTATTACCAACAAGGTTTCTCATCCTTGTACATATATCCTAGTGCATATCGGCATACGTTTTTGTTTTTGTTTTTGTTTCGCGGTGCGCGGGCCTCTCACTGTTGTGGCCTCTCCCGTTGCGGAGCACAGGCTCCGGACGCGCAGGCTCAGTGGCCATGGCTCACGGGCCTAGCCGCTCCGTGGCATGTGGGATCTTCCCGCACCGGGGCACAAACCCGCGTTCCCTGCATTGGCAGGCGGAGTCTCAACCACTGCGCCACCAGGGAAGCCCCAGCATACGTTTTTATACGATATGTAACTAAGGAGGGCAATAGGGTTTGTTTATCTTCAGCTTCATTAGATGCTGCCAACTTCAGCCCAGAACGACTGTGCCAATTTACCTGCTCACCACGGTGTATAATACCTCCTGTTGCTCCACATCCTCGCCGAGAGTTGATTTTTTTAAATTACACTCTAAAATTGTTGCCAACCTGATAGGTGTGTAGTAACATTTTATTGGGGTAATCCTTGCTCTTTCAAATGATTAAGCTACTAGATCATGTGTTCTGAATATATAATAGCAGGAATGGGGGATTCAAACTGAATGAAAGGGTCCCTGAAAGAGGACAAGATGACGGAGACACTTTGCAAACTTAATGCTTTGCTACCTTGAAGCAGGTGTACTGGGTTGAATAGTGTCCCCCACCACATTCATGCCCTTCCCAGAACCTCAGAAATGTGACCTTATTTGCAAATAGGATCATTGCAGATGTTGTTAGTTCAGATCCGATCATAATGGAGTAAGAGGAACCCAAAATCCAAAATGACTGATGTCCTCATAAGAAGAAGAAGAGATGTAGAGAGACAGGCAGATACAGAAGGAAGATGGCTATGTGATGATGGAGGCAGAGATCAGAGTTCTGTGGCTGCAAAGCCAAAGGCTGCCAGGGGGTGCCAGCAGTGCCAGAAGCCAGGAGAGAGGCATGGACAGAGTCTCCCTCTGAGCCACCAGGAAGAGGCCAACCCTGCGACACTTTGAGTTTGGACTTCCAGCCCCCAGAACTGAGGGAGAATAAATTCCTGCTGTTCTGAGCTACCCAGTCTGTGGTTCTTTGTTACAGCAGCCCTAGGAAACTAAACTAGCAGAGACCACACTAGATTGGAAATCGTGAGAGCTGGATCCCAGGCTACTCTGCCGCTAACTGGTAGTGATGTACCCACAGCAGCTCCCCTCAGATGGGCCTCCCCATCAGCTCTCTTCAGATTCTTTGATTTGCTTCTTCCCGTTGTAGCTCAGATCCAGCTTAATGGACGTCGGCGGCAGGCCGGGCCAGGCCGAAAGATGAGGCCACATTGCGGCAGGACAGAGACTGCGACCGTGCTCTTGGCCCCGGAGAGGCACGAGGACAGGGAACATGGGTTCGATCCCTGGTCCAGGAAGATCCCACATGCCGCGGGGCAACCGAGCCCGTGTGCCACAACTACTGAGGCCCCTGCGCCTAGAGCCCGTGCTCCACAACAAGAGAAACCACTGCAATGAGAAGCCCACGCATGTACCGCAGTGAAGAGTAGCCCCCACTTGTTGCAACTAGAGAGAGCCCGTGTGCAGCAATGAAGACCCAACACAGCCCTACATAAATAAGTAAATAAATAAATAAATATATTTTTTTTTTAAATGAAGAAATGCTAAAAAAAAAATGGGCCTAATGCTAGCAATGGCTCCCACTGTTACTAACTGGGGTATTACATCATGCCTCTCACTTTGTAAATAGTAACTTTACAGACTCTCCTCCATTCCCCAGTTTGAGTGGACCAAGTGTTTCCTGCCTGGACCCTGACCCTAAACCTATGAGAGGTCCTTGCTCCACCTCCATTCCCTACCTAACTCCACACACCCCCTTTGTTTCCTTCCTAGAGCATCACAATTTGCAATTATCTTCTCTATTTATTTACTCCTTCCTTCTCCCCCTCCATCACCCAACCCTGCTTCTCCCACCAGACTAAGTTCCATGAAAGCAAGGACTTGACTTGTCTCCTTATCACTATATCCCTAGTGCCTTGCAGTGTCTGGTACATTGGAAACATTTAATATTTCTTGAATGAATGAAGGAAGGATGAGCAGGAATGATGTCTTTGTCATGTTTACCTCTCCAACACTATCCATGCCGGGTACTCAGTGGTGCTCAGCTGATGTTCCATGTTCTCACATGGTCCTGTCTTTAGTGCCTGAGGGTCCCAGTGTGAAGCACAAGTTAAGAGTAACAACCAGAGTGGATTTAAGTGTAGCTTTGTGGCCAATATTTTTTTTAACCGTATGTTTGAATTGACCTTAAAGGGAACACTTGAAAAGGTGCAACTGAAGGTGCATTTTCTGCCATTACCTGCATTTGACGTGGATGTGTGAGAGAGTATGAATTTGAGGCAAAGAGCATCACTGAATTGGTTTGGATTTAAGCACGTGAACTGAGTGACAGTTGGTACAAATGTAATCATCATGGCTTGAGTATTAATATTTCAAGGGCCAGCCAAAATCAATCAGAGATTTTTCCACTACAGAGCTCCCCTGGCTAACTTAATGTCAAGTGACCTTTGATTTTGACCTAGATTATATGAACGCAGCCATTATGGGGTAACTGGATATCACTTGTCTATTCTGTGGGTTAATAAAAAGTTAGGGAATGCAAAAATGATTTCTTAGCCAATGCAATCTCTTTGGTAGAGAAAATATTTCTAAACATGGGATCCAAGGAGAAAAAAAGGCATTTTTGGCATAAAATAGACTGGGTAGCCTCTTCTTAACTTCTCTTCTGTCTCACAGCCAGAGACGTGGGTGTCTCTGCCCTGAATTTGTACTTCGCTCTGTCTGCTTCTAAAGCCACAACTTTACCTGGGAGGCTGATGGGTGTGTTTCAGAGGGTCTTTCCATGAATCCCTGAAACTATGCAAATCTTTATGTAGGAGTGCATATCTTTTTTTTTCTTTGAGTCTATAGCTTTCTTCTGATTCTCAAATAAGGTTGAAAACTATTGACCTGGAGTCAAATACAGGTCTGGGGATGAGGCCAGTCCCTCCAGCAGAGGGCGGTGGCTCCCACATTCACTGACCTCCTTGACCTTACAACATTGGTTGCCAAGAGATGGAAGAGGGGACTTCCCTGGTGGCGCAGTGGTTAAGAATCCACCTGCCAATGTAGGGCACATGGGTTTGAGCCCTGGTCTGGGAAGATCCCACATACTGTGGAGCAGCTAAGCCCATGTGCCACAACTACTGAAGCCCACGTGCCTAGAGCCCATGCTCTGCAACAAGAGAAGCCAGTGCAATGAGAAACCCGCAACCAAGAGTAGTCCCCGCTCACTGCAACTAGAGAAAGCCCGCAAAGACCCAATGCAGCCAAAAATAAATAAATAAATATTTTAAAAAAGAAAGAAAACATGCTCATTAGTGCTAAAAAAAAAGAGATGGAAGAGGGTGAGCCAGGTAGGGCTGACCTGAGGGCAGCAAAAAAGAACACCAACCTTTCCCTGTTCTTCCTGTTGGGTTGGTTTTGAAATCCCATTTCCAACCCCCAGTTACCACATCATGGGATACATAAAATCTCAAGCAGTGTCTTTGGGGAAAACTACCTTCTCCCATCAACTTCCTGAACAGGCCTGGAAGATTCTTCTCGAGGACACGTGTTTTTCTAAGCTTTTTTGCTCCTTTGTCAATGCTGGTTTCTCTTGCTTCCTTTATGGACATATTTAGACCACCTGAACGAATTCTGATTCAGAGGTCCTGGTTTTCAGTGGAAACTTAAATGAACTGACCTTGATTCTCACTTGGACACACTTGCCTATAGGATAAACACCTAGCTCCTTAACTTTGCATCCAAAGCCTTTTGAGAGCAGTTCCGCTCCCCCTTCAACTCTTTCACTACTCTCCTACATGAGGTTGAAATGGAGCAGGACCCTGTGGGGCCCTCCTGGGTACAAATCCTTTCAGTGTCCCCCATTTCTCGTTTGTAGGAAATAGGTTTCATTCAGCCACCTTGACCTTCCTTGAGTTCCAAAGGGCAGATTCCGTTGATTATCAAGGTAGGGAAGGAATGCAGAAACAAAGGAGGGGCAGTCAAGAAACAACAGTGCAGCCATGGGGCAGGGTCCTAGTACTTCCTGAAGGAATATACATAAACAACACCTTTGAGTTCTGCTGCAAGAATTAAAGCCCCCACCCAGGTGGAAGATGGTAACTTCAGGTTGAGCACAAGATTCCTGGAACACTGCCCTGTTACCTCACCACCAACCAATCAGAAGAAAGTCTGCACACAGTGGAAGATAAGGAAGACTCTGACCCCCTCCCCCAAATGACTCTCCCTTTAAAAACTATCATGGTGGAGCAGAATCTTCAGAGTTGGGTTTTGGACACAAGTCTGCCTTCTCCCCAGGTTGCCAGCCTCCTGAATAAAGCAACTTTTCCTTTCCAACCAACACTCATCAGCTGAACCTGAGTTCAGTAATAAGGTCTCCATGTAAGGTCTCCTTCTTGACCAAATTATTCCTGCAATCACTTTGGACCTTCCAACAAGCTCTTGAAGAGGTCACACCTTCCTTCCTGCTTTCCTAATCTCTCCCATTCTTCAGCCTTTTCTTCCTCCATGGAGCCTTCTCTGGCTGAGAAGCAGTGGATTATAGAGGTGTTAATGAAACCCGAGCAGGACCCTGTGCGCATGGGAGCCTTTCTGTTCAGCCTCCATGACCTTCCCTGAGTTCCAAAGGGCAGATTTGAACAGTTGCTAATCAAGGGAGGAGCAGCCAAGAAAACACCTGAGGCGAGATTAAAGGAAACAGAGAAGCTCATCAAGAAGATAACCTGAGACCAGGTTAGAGGAGTGCAGGCCCTGCACACACCCTCATCTTCTCAGCAACCCCAGCCTTGAACTATTGCTATAAAACTCCTCAAAACCCTGCCGGGCTGGGACCCAGTTTTTTAGGTCAGGAGCCCGCTGTGCCCCCCTTTGCCCGGCAAAACAATAAAGCTATTCTTTTCTACTTCATCCAAAACTCTGTCTCCAAGATTCGATTTGGCACCAGTGCACAGAGGTCAAGCTTTTAGCATCATTAAGGGCTCTGAAAGACTGAGGAAGCAAACCACAAAGATAATTGAGGGGAGAGTCTTCATAGGCACAGAGAGGTGTAAGTGCAAAGGCCCTGGGGTGAGAGCTTGCTTGACCCTTTAGAGGCACGGTATGGCTGGAACAGACTGTGCAAACAGGAGATGAAGTCAGAGGGGTGGTGGAAGCAGATGGTGTAGAACTGTATAGGCCGCAGCAAAGACTTTGGTTTTACTGTGAGTGAGGTGGGAAGATATTAGAGGGTTTTGAGGAGAGGAGTGACACCATGTCACTTGTGTTTAACAAGGCCACTCTGACCATTGTGTTGAGACTAGAATGTTGGGGGCAAGGCAGAAGCAGAGAATCAGATAGAAGGATATTGCAATCATCCAAAAATGATGAAAAAGGAGGCAGTGAGAAGGGGTTGACATCTGGATTTTTTTGATGTTAGAGCTGATGGGATTTGCTGATAGATGGGGTGTAGGGTTTGAGGGAAAAAGAGGCGTTAAGGATGGTTCTAAGATTTTCAGAGTGAGCAAGCGGAAAGGCAGGAATTGACACTGAGATGGGAAAAACTGAGAGAAAGAAGCTTGCATGGGGGAACGGAATCAGGAATTCCATTTAGGTTAGGTGAAGTCTGGAGCTGCCTAGTAGACCCGGTTTATGTGCTGCCCCATATTTCCTCAACTCTTTCTCCTCCCCGTGGCCCCTTGACTGCTTACTCAACGAAGAGCCTTGGTCACCACAGCTAATAGTCTCCTGCTAAGACCACTGGCTGTCTCAGTCTCTCCCAGGGTGAGGGCCAGGCTCCAGCTCACCTTCACCATGCCTGCTGCAAGAGAAGCTGAAAAAGCTCCAGGCATCAGACCCAAACGACGAGACCATGGCGGATATGGTTCCTCCCAACGCTTCTGAGTCCAGGATTAAGTTCTAAACCACGGCTGGGGGAGTGGGCATCCTCAAGAAGCCCCAAAAGGCCAGGGACTACAACCTGCGGTGCAGGGGTAAACTATTATCATTGAGAGACAAGACATGAGGAGTCAACAGGTGAATTCTACTTCCTTCTGCAGGCCAGAAATACACTTTACCTTCTTTTTTCTTTTTTTTTGGCGGTACACGGGCCTCTCACTGTTGTGGCCTCTCCTGTTGCGGAGCACAGGCTCCGGACGCACAGGCTCAGCGGCCATGGCTCACGGGCCCAGCTGCTCCGCGGCATGTGGGATCTTCCCGGACCGGGGCACGAACCTGTGTCCCCTGCATCGGCAGGTGGACTCTCAACCACTGCGCCACCAGGGAAGCCCAACTTTACCTTCTTAAGAGGCAGCACCATGTGCTGTGGTGTCTCCCCACCTCCACCCTGACTCCCACCCTGGCCTCTCTGGAGATGTTTCCATGTGGTCACACCACTAGTTGTGTTTTCTTATGAATATATGACTAGCTTGGTAAGGCACTCCCTTGTGTTTGCTTACCTTCACTCCTGGCCTCATTTTCCCTTTCTCTCACTTTCTGCCCTGGGATTTCACTTCTTCAATAGAGCATTGCTAAGGCACCTGGCTAAGTCCATATTCAAGTGGAAATACAGAGTGAACTGAGGAGAGGTCTGTGCTGGAGATAAAAATGGAGAGTTCAATGCATATATATAGACTTCTCTAAGATCACCTAAGGAAGGAGTATTGACAGAGAGAAAGGAAGACCAGGGACTGAGCTTTGTGGCGCTGTAACATTTAGAGGCTGGGGAGTTGAGGATGAATCAGCAAAGAAGAATGAGAAGGAATGACTATGCCTGGGAGGAAAACCAAAAAGAATGGTTTTCTGGAAGCCAAATGAAGAAAATGTTTCAAGAAAAAGAACATGATTAACTGGGTCAAATGAAGATGAAGGACTGGCCATTGGATTTAGCATCAAGGAGGTTATTTTGGTTACACTGACAAGGACAGTTTCCTCGGCAGGGTCAGGACCAAAGTTTAAGACAGTGGATTTGAGAGAGACGAAGAGGAGGACCGGAGACAGCAAGCGCACCCTGTCTTTTCAAGGAGCTTTCTCCAAGGAGGGACAAAGGAAGCGAGCAATAGCTTGAGAAGGGGTGGAGTTGCTAGCGGGGTTTTAGGACGGGAGAGATTACTCATGTTTGTGTGTGGAGGGGATGATTCAGGATAGGGGGTAAAACCGATGATCCAAGAGAGACAAGAGAGGAGACGGCTGCAGCCTGAAGTTCTCAGCAGAAATGCTAAGATTTTTAGATTCCAGGGGGCTGGAAGTAGGAGGTTTGATTCTGAGGAAAGAGGGAGGTTGCTAGACATCTGGAATTTCCTTTCCATGGATGCCTGGGTCTCCAGGGCCCAGCTTTTAAATTTGAACATTTCCTTTTTGATGTGGTTAGAATCCCTGAGCCCACAATGTGTTCCCAAGAGTATTTAATTAAATGGGAATCTGGTGTGCATGTGTGACTAATTAATGCTGATCAAAAACAATTAAATATTAAATGTCAGGGCTGTTACCTGGTTCCTAATCATTGCAAAGGACTGAATGTAATGATCAAGTCCTGACCTCCATAGGAACCAAGTTCATGTTAAAATAATGAAAGACTAAAACTGAGCTGATGAAAGAGCAGAAAGTCTGAAAAAATATTTGAAGCCATGAGATGCTGAGCATCAGGAAAAGGGAATCTCTTAGAGTTCTCTTCCTCAAAGTGTGGGTTTATACTGGATTTTTTTTTCTTTTTTACCATATTTTTTTTTGACTGTGCCGTGCAGTATGCAGGATCTTACTTCCCCGACCAGAGATCGAACCTGTGCTCCCTGCATTGGGAGCACAGAGTCTTAACCACTGGACTGCCAGGGAAGTCCCAGCGTGTGGGTTTAGAAGGGCCCTCTGGCTAATAGAAGTAATGGCAGTTCCACTGAGCAATGTAGTAAACATTTCTAACAGTTCTTTTTAGAGCAAAATATGCTTTTCACGTGCTTTCATTATATATGATATATATAAAATGATGTAATTCATTCAAAAGTGTTCCATGAGATTTGATTTGGCCAATCCTGTGCTAAGCTCTGGGAATAAACAGATGCATAAGAGTAACCCTCTGTCGTTAAGATCCAGCCTGGCGCTTCTCAGAGGGTGTCCTGATGTCCACCATTGTCAGAACCAACTGGGATGCTTTGCCTTTTTCCTCTCTCTACTTTACCTAGTGTGATTAAGGGCAGCTGTTGTCTCCTGGTTTTGTAAACAATATTTTTGTTTCATTTCTTGTTGAGTGATTTTTAAAGATGGGGGGTGGGGAGAAAGGACTTTGCCATCTTGAATCTGGCTGGCCATCATGACCCTTACGGTCCTGGTGAGGAGTGGGGCGCTTCCAGTGGACCCCACAGATGGGCTGCTTCTTACCTATGGAAGCAGGGTGGGAGATGGAAGGACAAAGACCAAAAACAATGGCTTGGATGGGTGAGGTTGTGAGAGCCAGGAGAGTGAGTCAAGCCTAGAGAACCATCTAGCAAAAAGATGGGTGGAGGCTAGGAACCATAGCATGAAGCCAAAAACAAAGAGAGTTTATGAACAAGGAGCAGCAGAATGGAGAGACAAGGAGGTGGTCTGGAAGGAGTCCAGAGACAAGCTGGGGATGCTTGTGGAGACTTTATATCTCATCCCTGCACCAGCTTGAATATGCTGCCCAGGTCATATAAAAGCGTCAGGTGGATGGGCCATTTGATGTTTTCTCCCTCATTGCCCATCTGAAAAGTGAACAGTAAGCTCCTTCATGAGAGTCTGAGTTCTGAGCTGTTGTCAACATTAAAGTGCTCATTTGATGCTCTCAGGATGGTACTCGATACTTCAAAGTCTTAATTTGTAAAGAGACAAATGTAGTTCCCTCAACCTACTTTACAAACTCATGGGGATGCTCTGTGGACCAATGAGACTTTCAGTCTGACTTTCCCCTTTGAGAACAGGATGCTCTTAACAGGGACCATTTATCCTGAGAGCTCAGACACTTCTGTCTTCTGCTTGAAACCAAATGCGGGAGAGGGAGGCAAGGGAACTCACAATTCTGTTTAGCACTTGTCGAGTGCAAGACCTTTCCACGTGTTGTTTCTTTTATTCTCCTAATGGCAATCTGGACTGAGCCTTCTTACTCACTCTAACAGATAAGGAAACCATGTCCATGGAGGACATGGAATTTCAATGCAGGTCTCTCTGACTCCAAAACTGTGATCTTCCCAGGACATCACAGTGACTGTGGTTCTGCCACTGCCAACCCTTGTTCCTCCCTCCCCACCCTCAGTGAGAGGGACACTGTAACACTGGAGGTGACCTACCTCCCTTGTTTCAAAGGAAGAAGATAAGCTAACTTGAGGCTGAAGTTTTCTCTGAAATTTTATGACTCTGATCTTTTGAACCATGAATAAATAATTTTTACTTTTAATATGGTTAAACATAAGATCCTCTTAACCAGTGAATAAATATATGTTGAACACCTAGTTTATAGAAGATGCTGCGACAGAATGTTGGAGGATTTGGAAACGTATAAAATATAGGCAAATCGTATAAAATCACTTTCACGGTTAAGATTAATTTGAATTCAGACATACTAAAAATTATCTGACTTTAAGTTTGAAATTTGTTACTGGTATTCACAAGAGAGGTCAGGGCGGGATTTGCCAGTAGGGGACTCACTCACCTGGAGGTATTAAAATCTTGAAAATGGATGAATTTCTCAAAGAAGATGGAATTACAAGGGCTAAAAATAAAGACCAGGATACAGCCTTAAATTATACCAATTTTGGGGAGCTGCAGAGGAAGTTAAGGCAATGAAGCCCTAGGGATGAAAGAGGAAGAAGAGACAAAGAAAGAGAAGATGAATAAGAATAAATAATAAGTTTAGAAAGAGCACACACAGAGCTGCAAGAGGGCGAGGTGCCCAGGGCTTCATAGAGGGCAAGATGAATGGGAATTTTTTTAAAACCACAGAGTACAAATATCAAGAGGGCAATGATTTTCTGCAAATGTCACATCTTGAGCCAGTGGTGAGAACAGAAACCAGAGAGCAGAGAGTCCGAGACAAATCGAGAAAGCTGGTTCATTGTACAGAGGAAAAGGGAAGGAAATCAGATGCATACATAGTACTCAACATTCAAAGTGGACTCTGAGGGAATTCCCTGAAGGTCCAGTGGTTAGGACTCAGCACTTTCACTGCCGCGGGCCCGGGTTCAATCCCTGGTTGGGGAACTAAGATCCCGCAAGCCACGCGGTGTGGCTAAAAACAAACAAACAAAAAACAAAACAAAACAAAAACCCAAAATGGGCTCTGAAAGGATTAAATGCCTAAATATGAAAGGTAAAAATATATTCAGCGAATGAACAGAACATAGGAGGATATCTTTGTGACCTAGGCAATGGAGACAAATCCTTAAGGAGAGAAATCTGTTAGTTTGGTTACATTGTAACTAAGGAATTCTGCTCAACAAATGACACTGAGAGACAGTTAACAGGCAGATGACAGACTGAAAGGAAATATTTGCAATATCTAAAGCTAATAAGAGTCTAATATTTAAAATGTACATGGTGGAGAGAGACAAATTAGGAGTTTGGAATTAACATATACACACTACTATATTTGAAATAGGTAAACGACAAAGACCTACTCTATAGCACAGGGAACTATACTCAATATCTTGTAATAACCTATAATGGAAAAGAATCTGAAAAAGAATAGGTATAGATATAGACATATAATTGAATCACTTTGCTGTACACTTGAAACTAACACAACCTTGTAAACTAACTATACTTCAATAAAAATAAATAACAAATAAAAAAATAAAAATAAGGGGGGAGGGAGAAATGAAGAGTTGCTGCTTGACAGGTATAAAGTTTCAGTTATGAAAGAGGAATAAGTTCTAGAGATCTGCTGTACAACGTTGCACGTACAGTTAATGACATTGCATTGTGCACTTAAAATTTAAGAAGGCAAATCTCATGTTAAGTGTGCTTACTACAATAATAAAAATAAATAATAAAATAAGTCTATTAACAGTCAAACAAAAAAATAAAATAAAATAAAATGTATGTGGAATACCAGCACATCAACATGGAAAAGACAAACTCTTCGTAGAGGATGCAGTGGTGTTTGCCCAGATCCCCCACTTCAGGACTGAGGCACTCTCAGACAGAGTGGTGCCTTGCCCAAGATCAAGCCCTCTTCCTAAAGGCATCTTGCATCCAGTGACCGGTCAGGAAGGAATATAAATGCCTTAGCCTCCTTGCCTCAAAGCGGGACAACTCTGAAAACCCATTTCAACTGCAGAACTCCTCATGGTTCTGTCTGAAACCTTCAGAGCAACTTCATCAGGGTGCAGCTTCTCCCTCTGCATTCTGATTCTGACGGCCCCAATTCTGATTCTCTTACTCAAAGGTTTAGTTCCTGAGAGCACCCCACCTCTAAAGTTCTTACATGCAAATTCAAATTCAGAATCTGTTTCACAGAGAACTCAACCTATGTCAGTTGATACTGGAAGCAAACTAAAATGGGATTTTAGAGCTGGATCACCTGCCAGTCGCCTGGCAGTTAAGACCCCGTCAACGGTGGTTTGTAGGGTACCAGGAGCCTCTGGCATGCAATTACGGGGCAGTTTTAAGGATTTTCACAGGTGGTGAACTGGAATGGGGTATGAGAGGAAGAGAATGAACTGATGGGTGCAATCCATCAGGTGTTTCGGAGTTTTAAAGACTTTGGAATTGGATGGCTATTGCTGGAAGCTACCAATGCACCGGAGAAAGACAATGAAAGGGGGAGAGTGATTCATCACCAATAAAGGGTGAAATCACCAATGTGTTCCCTACCAAACCCAGACAGATCCTGGAAGATGCTGTGGACTACTGTAAACTCCACCAAGGAGTAGCACCAATTGCAGCTGCTATGCCAGATGTGGTATCTGGGCCAGAGCTGATAAACACAGCCTCATATACATGGTACGGGGTCACCGATCTGGCAAATGCATTCTTTTCCATCCGTCTCAGAAAGAAGGACCAGAAGCCGTTCACGTTCACATGGAACAGACAAGAGTATCTGTTTACAGTCTTGTCCCAGGACTATGTCAACCGCCATTTGTCTGAAGGGACTTGGACTCCGGATCACCTCATGAATAAAAACCTATCCTTGCCCTGGGTTATTTCATAGTCTAGGGAGAAAGACAGAAGATAACAGGGAGATCAGAAAACAATCTACTCAGGGAGTGCTTGTACTAGTCAGGACTCTTGACTGCAAGGGACAGAAACCCAATTTGAACTGGCTTAAACAGTCCCAGGCTTGAATCTCATTGATCTGGCTTGGGTCATGTCCACCCCTGAACCAATCACTACGGCTCGAGAATGAAATACTCTGATTGGCTACGCCTATTCACGTGCTCAGTCCTGGAATGAGGGGTGAGGTGGGCTTAAGATCAGCCCACTGGGCTGAAAGCAAGGAGGGGATGGTTCCCTAAAGGACAACTAAGGGCAACTAAGGAATTGAGGCTGATCAGGTAAGAAGCAGATGTCCCTTGGAGCACTCAAGTAGAGTAGCCATCTGCCCTGGGAGTCCAGGGAGGCTTCAAGGAGAAAGCAGACTTTTTTTTTTAATTGAAGTACAGTTGATGTACAATATTATATAAGTTACAGGTATACAATATAGTGATTCACAATTTTTAAAGGTTATACTCCATTTATTGTGATGATAAAATATTGACTATTTTATAGTAGCTTATGTTATACCTAATAGTTTGTACCTCTTAATCCCCTACCCCTATATTGCTCCTCCCCCTTTCCCTCTCCCCACGGGTAACCACTAGTTTGTTCTCTATATCTGAGTCTGCTTCTGTTTTGTTATATTCACTGGCTTGTTGTCTTTTTTAGATTCCACATATGTGATATCATACAGTATTTATTGGAAGTGGTCATTTGACTCAGACCCCAAGGAACAAGTAGGAGTTTGTCAGGTGGAAACGATACTCCAGGCAAAGAGACAGGCTTGTGTAAAAGCAAAGAACTGTGAATGGGCATTGCATGTCTAGAGAAAAACACAGTTCTCAGTGGTAAGGGATGGGGCTGGAGAGCTACTTAGCTCACCTTAGGGAGGATCTGTCTAGAGAATGGCAGTATAGACCTATGTCCAATACATTGATATGAAGTTATTATTGTCAGATATTAATTTGATTCTCTCTAGATCAGTAAAGGGGACTTCGTGTGAGGCAGAGTATCTAAAGTCTAGAATATTAGCTGCTGTGGGCAGAGATGTTTGACTCTTGTTCAGTGATGTATCCATGTGCCTAGAACAGCGTCTGGCACATGGTAAGAGCTCAATAAACATTTGGGTAGTAAATGTCTGAATTTAACTTTAATAGTTCGATTAATCGTATTAGACATTCCATGAAGTCCTTGAGTAAAGGAATAAGGCTGGGAAAGCTTCATAAAGACAAGGGCAAGGAGTAGGGAAATTGATGGGGTTGAAAAGGAATAGAAATAGATAATAGTAATAATTCATTAATGTCAGCACTTACTGAGCACGTATCTATTAGAGGTTGCTTGTACTAGTCAGTAAATATCTAAATATCCTATATTCATTATATCATGTAACCCTTATATCCACACTATGAGGCAAGTATTGTGCTCCCCACTTACACAATGAGGAAACTGAAGCTCAGAGAGGTTAAGTGAGTTGCTCAAGACCACACAGCTAGTTATGCTGATACTCAAACCCAATCTGTTTCTCTCTAGAGCCAAAGCTCTTAATAAAAATAAGTCCTTAAGAAAAATAAAGCAAGCACCTTTTACATTCCGGGTACTGTTCTAGACATCATACACTTTCTACACCACAACACATCCACGCTGGTGGCATTGTTATCACCATCATGCCTTATGTTAAAGACACAGAAATGAAGACACAGAGAGGTGAAGTAGTTTACCTAAAGTCACATGTAAACAAACAGCACAGGCTGGATTTGAGCCCAGGCAACTGGTTCCAGTATCCAGACTCAAAACTAATACCACCCTGCCACTTGGGTATGACACTGTCCTGATTCAGACGGGCATTTAGGCTGCAACTTATGATACAGTTTGTTTTGATGAAATTAAGACTTTAGAACTAACCCTGAGGGGACTTCCCTGGTGGTCCAGTAGTTAAGACTCTGCGCTCCCAATGCAGGGGGCCCGGGTTTGTTCCCTGGTCAGGGAACTAGATCCTGCACACCACAGGGAAGATCCCTTGTGCTGCAGCTAAGACCTGGCGCAGCCAAATAAATAAATATTAAAAAAAAAAAAAGAAAGAAAGAAATTTCTCTGAGTTTGAATGCCTGATTTCCCACTGACCGGCTGGGTGACTTTAACCTCTCTGAGCCTTAATTTCCTCACTTGTAAAATGGGAATAATAGTCATGTCCACCTTGCAACTGTAAGGATTAAGCGAGGTGATGTCTAACAAGTTCCTGGCATGGCTCCTGTCATGGCTCAAGAAATTTTAGTGCCTTATTTATCTTTTTGCTTCCTGTCTTGTCAAGGATA
This sequence comes from Orcinus orca, assembly GCF_937001465.1. Classification (NCBI taxonomy): domain Eukaryota; kingdom Metazoa; phylum Chordata; class Mammalia; order Artiodactyla; family Delphinidae; genus Orcinus; species Orcinus orca. The sequence goes on from NC_064559.1 coordinate 197,840,859, forward strand.
TTGAATTTAGATCAGAGGTTTTAACTCTTTTATGCCATGGACCTCTTTAGCAGTCTAGGGAAGCTGATGCAGCCTTTCTCAGAATGATTTTTAGATACAAACAATAAAATTCATAGGATTACAAAGAAAACTAAATATAATGAAATACCATTATCAAAAACGTTTTAAATTTGAATTTGTGATATAGTAACACATGTGCTTGTTAATGCAATGAAGCATGAGACCGAGTGGCAGGCTCTATAACTACTACTAGTTCAAAGTGAAGTGGGTAAAAGACATTTGGGGATAATTTACAGCACCTGTTATGTGAAACGAAAATATCTGATTCCTATTGATGTCAGTTGCTGGTCCTGCTAAGTCTACTGGGGTTTGTTGCCTGGCTCATAATTGAAGGAAGTGTTAAACTCAAGTAAGAGGTTAGTGGAAAAAAAAAAAAAGTTGTACTTTTTTTTCCCATCCAAGTTCACAGACCCTTGGGTTCAAAACAGCTGGTCTAAAGGAAGGCGGTAGTGGGGAAAGTCAGGAATTGGCTGGTTTGTTTGGAAGCTCCTCATAAATGGGCCTCTTCGGTCATGCTTTTGGATGTTATTTATTTGGCCCTGTATGGAGAGAAATCACACATCTCAAACTCACTGTGTCTTCCTTGCTGCTCCTCGAATGTGCTAGGTAAATGTGGCCTTAGAGGGCCTTTGCACTGACCTGACTGTACCCTCTGACAGTAATAATCTTCCCTGAAACATCAGCCTCCTCTCTCTGACTCTCACATCTCTCTCTCTCTCTCTTTCTTTTTTGGCGGGGCCATGCACCTTGCCGGGATCTTAATTCCGCAACCAGGGATCCAACCCCAGTCCCCCCACCCTCCCACCCCTCCACAGTGCAAGCTTGGAGTCCTAACCACTGGACCGCCAGGGCATTCCCTCTCACACCTAAGTCTTCAAACATCCCCTCCTCCATGAGGCCTATCTTGATTACCCTACCTAAGTGTCTCCAGCCCTCCCAAAACCCTTAGCCTGCTCTAATTTTTCTTTTGTCCTTAGCATATACCATCTATCATGTTTCATAATTTACTTCTTTATTTTCTCTTCCTCTCTCCTCCACCCACCCCCGACTAGAATATAAGCTCCGTAAAGAAAGGGATTTTTCTTTTGTTTTGTTTTGTTTTTGGCCTGGCGTGGCATGCAGGATCTTATTACTCTGACCAGGGATAGAACCCGTGCCCCGTGCAGTGGAAGCGCCCAGTCTTAACCAGTAGACCGCCAGGGAAGTCCCAAGAAAGGGATCTTTGAGAGAGTTCCCTGACTGTCCCGGGTCACGGGTTAGGACTTTGTGCTCTCACTGCCAGAGTCCAGGGTTCCATCCCTGGTGTCGGGTAATTAAGATCCGGCAAGCCAAGCGGCACAGCCAAAAAAACAAAAGGAAAGAGATCTCCGTTTTGCTCACTACACGACAAGAACAGAGGATGGCGCGTAACAGGTGTTCAATAAATTGAGTCCATCAGCAAATGAAGCATGGTTGCGGGTCACGCTTTACAGTGAAACAGCTCAGACCTGAGAACCAGAACCGGGCTCTGATGTTGGTTGCCACTGCCAAGCTGGGCTACCTGGGGCAATCCACTCAATCTCTCTCAGCCTCGGTTTCCCCAACTGTAACACGGGAGTCAAAAGCCCTGTCTCACAAGTTTTGAGGGTCCATTGAGCCAGTCAGTAGAAGGCTGGCATTGGGCAGGTGTTTCATATATGCTAGCTCCTGGTCCCCTTTGGATCTGAAGGAAGTAACTTCCTCCTGTTGGCACTGGGTCCTGGGAACTCCCGTAAGAGGGCAGGGCTCTTGTCCCTCGCCTTCGTTGTGTTCCCAAAAGGCTCAGAATAGAACCAAAGTCTCCTGGCTCCACTTTTGTTGTAGCCAACAGACCACACGACCACTTTTTTCCTGTCCACGACTTTTCTTTTGAGGTGGAAAGTAGTCGTTGGAATAACTCACCCAGGGGCAGGGAAAGGAAAAAACAGCAAAAATTGTTTTAAAAGGGAGTTATACAAGCATGTGCAGGAAAACCCCATTGAGGGACATAAATGCTGATTCAAATAAGGAGGAAATATGAAATTTGACAGTTTTCCAGGCCTTCCCTGGTCCTAAATTTCCTCTCTTCCATCACACTTTTTTTTTTCTCGCCCACAAAAACAGGCATTAAGAAAGATGACAGGTCAAAAAATAGACCATGGAGAAAAGAGGAGGGAGTTGGAAGTCGTTGATCGGTGTGAGTATAAACGCTACTCCCTATCAACACCAGCCTATTCCCTAAGTCATGATGGGGAAAGGCAGGCTCCAGCAGAAGCTGATGTCTCCCTAGGGAAGGAGAATGAATTCTGGATCACTAACGGAGACCGTTTTCCAGGGCTGCTTTGATCTCCTGCCCGAACCAGGGCTGGGGACCAGCAGGCTGAGACTCCAAGGAAAACCGGACTTCACAGCAGTTTCGAGCAGCTGTCTGCCCACAAGGGCGTGTGCCTGCAACGCATCCAGCCCAGCTTGTGCCCTGCTCCTGGGCCCTTGTCCTTCGGCCCCCAGGAGTCCTGCCTCCCCTTTTCCTCCCCACCCAAAACGCTGAGTTGGCGTCTGAAAATGAGTAAGTGTGAAGCGAGACTGCACATTGGTCTCTGCTGAGGATTTGTTTTTGCCAGACGGCTTGGTGGAGAAGATTGCGTTTCTTGGTTATTTTTAAACCGGGATTTCTGGAATTTGATTTGGAAAAACACAAAAACGAAAACTGGAAACTCAAGTCATGAGAGCCTAGTGGCTCTGGGCATCCTCTTTAGGTGGGCTTGCTACTCCCTAGAGTGGCCAGGAGCCCAAGGAGTGTGGGGCTGGCAGACAACAGAGATGCAGAGGAGTTCCAGGCAGTTCCAGAAAGCACCCCTGCTCTCCATCCCAGGTGAAGAAAATGCCACACTTACATGACCCCTCACTTCTCGCCCTTGCTGCATGCCGGGCTCTGTGCTGGGTGGTGATGGAAAGTCTTGGTCCCTGGTCAGTATGGGGGCTCATCTTTTAGATGAAGAGATTGATGGTTGCAACATATTTATGATAGGAGCTTGATGGGGGAAGATACAAGGTTCGTGGTGGCGCTGCTAAACCTAGCCCAGAAGGATCCAGAGAGACTCCAACTATGAAACCTGAAGAATGAGTGGGAGTTAGCAAAGCCCAGCCAGAGAGGACTATGGGTAAGAGAGGGGTGTGGTGGGGTGGGGACAAGAAGACAGAGGCTTTGAAGACAGACAGATTGGACTTCTAGTTCTCTTCCTCCCCTGACAAGCTATGACATTTAAGCAAATGTGCCTCTGCCTTCTCTGTACCTCATTCTCCTCATCTGTAAAACTGGGGATAATCTGAATCCTTTACTTACAAAAGCTAACATTTACTAAGCCTGTACTGGGTGCCAGGCACTGTTCGAAGCATCTTACATATATTAACTCATGATAATTTTGAAAAAAAATAAAAATTTGACTCTCATATGGGTATGAAATGAACCCATAGCAAAGATTTTATGGAATCTGTTAAGTAATGAGGGAACCAGAAAGACGTTAAGAATAGTTCAAAGGAGAAATCAAAGTACCCCCACAATTATAGTGAGATAAGGAACAATGAAATTAATTTATAAATAGTTACAAAACTGGCAAAGTTGGTCAATATCCACTAGAGAATAAATAATAAATTGCATTCCACTGGACACAACTGCATTTCTATAGACAAGAATCATTCACATTACTGCCAGTTTTCTATAACTTACAGAGCTATAAAGTAGTTCAAAGATAATGAAAGGGAGAGATAACCTTTCACTGACAGCCAGTCAGGACACCCAATATATTTCAGGGTCTTTCCGATTCATCCGTATGGTCTCCCCAAACCCCTTATGGTCGTAATAATCTCAAAAATTATTCTTGATCACAAAATAAAGCTGTCTCATTAAATTTGTACTAATTGTTTACACAAGTGCAGTGAAAGTATTAATTTGTCATACAAGTCTGGTAAATTTGCTTTGCAAAATTAAAAGCCATACAGTTTGGGTTTTTTTTAGATTATTAGCGGTTCTTTATTTTATTTTTTTTAACGTCTTTATTGGAGTATAATTGCTTTACAATGATGTGTTAGTTTCTGCTGTATCACGAAGTGAATCAGCTATACATATACATATGTTCCCATATCTCCTCCCTCTTGCGTCTCCCTCCCACCCTCCCTATCCCACCCCTCTAGGTGGTCACAAAGCACCTGTGCTATGCGGCTGCTTCCCACTAGCTATCTATTTTACATTTGGTAGTGTATATATGTCCATGCCACTCTCTCACTTCGTCCCAGCTTACCCATCCCTCTCTGCGTGTCCTCAAGTCCATTCTCTACATCTGCATCTTTACTCCTATCCTGCCCCTAGGTTCTTCAGAACCATTTTTTTTTTTTTTTTTTAGATTCCATATATATGTGTTAGCATACGGTATTTGTTTTTCTCTTTCTGACTTACTTCACTCTGTATGACAGACTCTAGGTCCATCCAGCTCACTACAAATAACTCAATTTCGTTTCTTTTTATGGCTGAGTAATATTGCATTGTATATATGTGCCACATCTTCTTTATCCATTCATCCGATGATGGACACTTAGGTTACTTCCATGTCCTGGCTATTGTAAATAGAGCTGCAATGAACATTGTTGTACATGACTCTTTTTGAATTATGGTTCTCTCAGGGTATATGCCCAGTAGTGGGATTGCTGGGTCGTATGGTAGTTCTATTTTTTTAGTTTTTTAAGGAACCTCCATACTGTTCTCCATAGTGGCTATATCAATTTACATTCCCACAAACAGTGCAAGAGGATTCCCTTTTCTCCACACCCTCTCCAGCATTTATTGTTTGTAGATTTTTTGATGATGGCCATTCTGACCGGTGTGAGGTGGTACCTCATTGTAGTTTTGATTTGCATTTCTCTAATGATTAGTAATGTTGAGTATCCTTTCATGTGTTCGTTGGTGATCTGTATATCTTCTTTGGAGAAATGCCTATTTAGGTCTTCTGCCCATTTTTGGATTGGGTTGTTTGTTTTTTTGATATTGAGCTGCATGAGCTGCTTGTATATTTTGGAGATTAATCCTTTGTCAGTTGCTTCATTTGCAAATATTTTCTCCCATTCTGAGGGTTGTCTTTTGGTCTTGTTTATGGTTTCCTTTGCTGTGCAAAAGCTTTTAAGTCTCATTAGGTCCCATTTGTTTATTTTTATTTCCATTTCTCTAGGAGGTGGGTCAAAAAGGATCTTGCTGAGATTTATGTCAAAGAGTGTTCTGCCTATGTTTTCCTCTAAGAGTTTTATAGTGTCTGGCCTTACATTTAGTTCTGTAATCCATTTTGAGTTTATTTTTGTGTATAGTGTTAGGGAGTGTTCTAATTTCATTCTTTTACATGTAGCTGTCCAGTTTTCCCAGCACCACTTATTGAAGAGACTGTCTTTTCTCCATTGTATATTCTTGCCTCCTTTATCAAAGATAAGGTGACCACATGTGTGTGGGTGACCATATGTGTGTGGGTTTATCTCTGGGCTTTCTATCCTGTTCCATTGATCTATATTTCTGTTTTTGTGCCAGTACCATACTGACTTGATTACTGTAGCTTTGTAGTATAGTCTGAAGTCCAGGAGCCTGATTCCTCCAGTTCTGTTTTTCTTTCTCAAGATTGCTTTGGTTATTTGGGGTCTTTTGTGTTTCCATACAAATTGTGAAATTTTTTGTTCTCTGAAAAATGCCACTGGTAGTTTGATAGGGATTGCATTGAATCTGTAAATTGCTTTGGGTAGTAGAGTCATTTTCACAATGTTGATTCTTCCAGTCCAAGAACATGGTATATCTCTCCATCTGTTTGTATCATCTTTAATTTCTTTCATCAGTGTCTTATAGTTTTCTGTATACAGGTCTTTTGTCTCCCTACGTAGGTTTATTCCTAGGTATTTTATTCTTTTTGTTGCTGTGGTAAATGGGAGTGTTTCCTTAATTTCAGCCATACGGTTTTAAACAATCACAAATTAACTTTTGTCTGGAGATTTTTATAAGGGATCTCCACTTGGAATTTTTAAAGGCTCTATTATATGTTATTCATAGGTTAAGAAACCCAGTCCAAGAAACTTTTTTCACCAGATTTCTCTCATCTGTTGTACCTATAAATTTGGTTGAATTCCTCCTTTTGAGGTCTCCCAAATATCCCAAATATCATTCCTTAGTACCTGTAAACCAGGTGCCGGACCAGTTTTCTTGGAGAGCTCTGTAGGGATTAATTCTGTAAATACAGCCAAATTTGAAAGCAAGTCCCCTAAAACCAAGTTACCCAGCAGAGTTTATGATTAACCTCTCTACCCAAAACTTTATTCCCTTTCTTGTCCAGCCCTTGTTCTCCTCAGGATTGAGGAGTATCAAAGAAAAGGGGGGATTGAAAAGAAGCGGGACTCTGCAGGGCCCTCCCAGGTGCAAAAGGCCCTCCATGTCTACCGTTTCTTGTTTGTAGAAAAAAGGCTGTCGTCTCCTAGGCCTTCCAAAGAGCAGACTCAAGCAGTTACTAATTAGAGACGTGATGGGATGCAGAAACAAAGGAAAAGCAGTCCAGCAAGAAAAATAATAATCCCTTAAACAATAGTTCAGTGATAAAACAGAGTGCCAGTTCCTCCTCAAGGGAGATACATAACGATCTGACACATACCTTTGAGTTGTTCTGCAGAAACTAAGACCCCCCACCCAGGTGGAGGATGGTGACTAAATGCTGACCACAAGCATGTAGACCTCAGATTGATTGGAACCAGAAGGTTGATGATTAAGATTCCTGAAACATCACCCTGCTACCTCACCACCAACCAATCAGAAAAAAGTCCATGAGCTGATCACACACCCTGCAACCCTCACCCCTAATTTTTCCTTTAAAATTCCTTCCCTGAAAGTCTTCAGGGAGTTTGGTCTTTTGGGCATGAGCTGCCCATTCTCCTTGCCTGGCCCATCAATAAATGCCGTACGTTCTTTCACCACAGCACAGTGTCACTAGATTGGCTTTGCTGCCCATGGGCAAGCAGACACAAGTTCAGTTCAGTGTCAAATTTTATTCCCTAAAATGTCTTGTTATACCTGATTTGAGGAGCGTCATTCTCAAATATGACACTCCAGGCCTTGGTGTACAATCAATTTATCCTGGCAAGGAGGAGGGAATATTCTTATTAAAACTATGCAAATAATTCTTGCCATGAAAAGTAGGGGTACATTAAGAGTGTCTAAATTCTGCAAGGTCAGTGAATGTTTAGTTCCACTTACAAAAGCAGAATCTACTAAGTTGTTATGGGTAACAGATGGCTTAAGAAGAAAGACAAAGAGCTTCCTTGTAAATCTAGAAAATAGAACACTAAAACAACATCAACAATATTCCCAACAAATAACTACAATAAACTTTCCCTTGTCAGTCGATTCAGTCCTATGTAATTAATTCTAGTTCTGCTGACTCTTGAGGTAGTGTCTTAGGAAGCCTTCTGCTTGACTATAGCGTCCTGGAAATGCTGACTCACGCCAGTGGCAGAGCCTAAACGTTGTCTGAGCCGGGTCAGCTCAGCTTTGAGTGTCAATAGTTTGAAGTATCTGGTACAGTCCTTTTCCGTGAAGCTCTGAAACTCTCCTTTTTTGTTGAGAACACAAACTCTGGTCTGTGGCTTACAGCAGGGTCTTCAGGCAAGCCTCAGAGATATCGTAGATGGTAATGACCAAAATGGATATGGTCAATTGATTACTGATAATTTTCCAATGTGAAAGGTCTGATGAGAGTGCATAATAAAAATCATGAAACTGACAAGGAAATTTCGTTGTTTCTGGCACGTAAAACAAAGATAATCAAACATTCAGAAAAGAATAAAATTTAGGCAAACTATCTCTAAAGATAATGATTAAGCCTGTTTTCAAAGAAGTCAGTCAATGTTACATCTGATTCATAAAAATGGATAAACATAATTTGTAGAGAGGAAAAAATCTTGAGAGATAACGTATAATAATCCTGAGATTTTTTTTGTACCAGGAGTATCTGTAGATGTCTACAGGCCTCTATTCTGTAAGTCTGATGTGCATTCCACTGGCCTAGACCATGCTAGATTCAAATTAAAGAAAGAAGCCTTGGGAATTCACTGGCGGTCCAGTGGTTAGGACTTGGCGCTTTCACTGCCAGGGGCCTGGTTCGATCCCTGGTCCCTCATGCCACATGATGCCGCCAAAAAAAAAAAAAAAAAAGAAAGAAAAAATAAAAGAAGGAAGCCTTACCCAAGTATTGTAGCAGAGAGTAAACATTTTAAAAAATATCTGAGCTCATGACTGATACACTATACTATTGTTGCCAATATCAGGCAAAGCACTGTTAGGACTCTGATGAAAGTAGGAAAACTCAACAAAGCTATTTCATAATTGTTCTAGTTCTTAAGAGAACTGGTTCATAACAGTGCTTTCCTTGAGGGTAAGAACATACTATGGAGAGCAAAGACATTGTTCCAGGGACTTCTCATAAAGGATACAATTTTAAAATATTTGTATAAATAGCATTTTTCCTAGACATATTTAACCTAGAGAAAGCTGAGCATTTCTTCTGATTTGACGGCTCTTTCCATGCAACTCTTCAAGCAAATCTAATTATTTCTAGCATCTTTTTTTATAAAGTGAAAGAACAAGGGACTTCCCTGGTGGGGCAGCAGTTAGGACTCCGAGCTCCCAATGCTGTGGGCCTGGGTTCAATCCCTGGTCAAGTAACTAGATCCCACATGCATGCCACAACTAAGAGTTTGCATGCCACAACTAAGGAGTCGGCAAGTCGCAACTAAGGAGCCCTCGAGCCCCAACTAAGACTCAACACAACCAAAATAAATAAATAAATATTTGTTTAAGATTAAATAAAGAATAAAGTGAAAGAACAAATCTTTGTGATTTTCCAAAGATCCTATGGGAAAGCTCAAATATCATTTTAGACATAGCTAATATCTTGAAATTTTATTTTACTTTTTTTCAATCCAGTCTGGGAAGGCAAAAATTCAAAAAAGTTATCAGTGACAATTTGGACGTTCAATTAAGAGAGGATCATGAGTGTCTATCATTGTGATAATAAAACATTTAAAAATAAACATAGACGGTAACAAGATGGTAAAGAAGATTCGCTTTTTCATAAGTGAGGAATCATGGTTCTTCTTTTTTCCCCCTTAAATAATCGATACAATAAAATCAGAATGAATCACAGAAACTTATTAAGACATGGAAAGTTTGCTATATAGACAATTATACAGAAAGTAAAGAATAACCTTTCATAAGCAGGTGAAAGCACTTATCAGCAAAGCAAGGAAGCAAGTCTGTCAAGATTGAGCAAACTTTCCTATAATTTTATCATATTTCATAGTTTCTTTTCAGACTCAGGTGTCACAAACCAAAGCAAGTAAAATTTGTTTATATATATAAATGCTCTTTTATATTCTGAATCAAACTGACACTTTACCTTAGCACAGTGTTTCTCTTTCAGTGGACCCACAAGGCCAGAACAGTTTTCATATTAATGCTAAGATGATATTTATGTTAACAAACAATGAGTACACCTTTTTTTTTTTTTTTGGCTGCATTGGGTATTCGTTGCTGCATGCGGGCTTTCTCTAGTTGCGGCAAGTGGGGGCTTCTCATTGCAGTGGCTTTTCTTGTTGCAGAGCACAGGCTCTAGGTGCGTGGGCTTCAGCAGCTGCAGCACACGGACTCAGTAGTTGCGGCTCGCGGGCTCTGGAGCGTAGGCTCAGTAGTTGTGGCGCACGGGCTTAATTGCTCTGCCGCACATGCTATCTTCTGGGACCAGGGATCAAACCCGTGTCCCCTGCACTGGCAGGTGGATTCTTAACCACTGCGCCACCAGGGAAGTCCTGAGTACATCATTTTTACCTTCAAATGAATCAATATATTACATTTTAAGATTTGTTAAAAATTTTTCCTAGCCTCAAATTCCAATATGGTAAATATTAACAGTTAAAATTTGCATAAACAAAATTTAAAAATTATATATAAAAAATAAAATCTATATATTTAAAAAAATTGCATAAACAAAAGCTGTTTGGAGTCCTCAATAAATCTGAAGAATGTAAGGAGATCAAGAGGCTCCCCCCAAAAAGCCTGAGAACACCTGCTCACATACATGTTATAGTTCTCTGTTACCGCTGCTCTTAGTGACATCTCAACCACTCATAGAATTTTTACTTTTAACCAAAGTTTTACTTTTCACCAAAGTAACTAACTTCTATGTCAAAGATAACAATAGGGTGTGGGGTAAGTTAAGGAAAACCTGTCCGCTTTACCCAAGTATTGCAGCGGACAAGCAGAGCTTACAGTGCAACTTTCTACAGTCACAGGTATCTCTTTTACATGTTTTAAAAATACTCATTAATGAAACCCAGAACATAGCCTTTATATAGCATATATGCAGAATATATAAACTTAAAATCATGCTTAGTTAACAATGTTTCAGTGTTCTATCTTAGAAATTATTTAGGTATCAATGATTATTCATTAAATAACTCAATTTAATATCAGTGCAAGGTTTTCAGTCATCTGAAGATCTTGGATTAGCTAACATACTATAAGACATGATCGCTGTTGAAATAAGATTTGTCAGAATAATGATTCAATGCAGTTGAATACAAATTTACCTTTCTTCATTTTGTAAATGCTACACAGGAGTAACGTTAGCTGCATTGGGTCTTCATTGCTGCACATGGGCTTTCTCTAGATGCGGTGAGCGAGGGCCACTCTTTGCTGTGGTGCACGGGCTTTTCACTGTGGTGGCTTCTCTTATTGTGGAGCATGGGCTCCAGGTGCGCGGGCTTCAGTAGATGCAGCACTCGAGTTCAGTACTTGTGGCTTGCGGGCTCCAGAGTGCAGGCTAAGTAGTTGTGGCGCATAGGCCTAGTTGCGGCTCCGCGGCATGTGAGATCCTCCCAGACCAGGGCTCGAACCCGTGTCCCCTGCATTGGCAGGTGGACTCCCAACCACTGCTCCACCAGGGAAGTCCCAAAGAAAAATTATTAAGCTAGCCTTATTTGCCAAAGATTTATCTTAATTAAGTGCATTTGAGTTTTTAAAACACTTCTGAGTTTCCATAAGAATAATTTTTTTTACTTATCACACAATTCAGTATTAGAAATTCAATTTCCTCATTTCATTCAAATTTTAAGAATATTTATAATCTTTTTTTTATCTCTGTAAGAGCTTCAGAAGAGCTCCTTTTCTTTGAGTCTTCATAATCTCATTTATTAAGATCCTCTACAGATATGAAAACTTTACACGCTTACACAACAAGAGATAAGGGCCTTTCAGTATTACACATATACAAACTTACAGAGCTTTAGATCTACAATTTTGCCAAGAATCAACTCAAAAATACATGAAACTGATTGGTCAAAATCTTAATTGATTTGAGCTCAAATAAACAAACAAAAAGACTAACAAGCCAGATTCTCTGCCTCTTTCTCCAGAGAATAGATTTCTATAATCATTAACCCTTTCACAGAGATCAGTAAATGTGCTGACCATAAAAATCAAAATCCCAATTGTTGCTGCCACTAAAGGGGAATAATTTATTGACTGTAAACAAACCAAAATAAAAAACAAAACACAAACTTAGTAGAAAGAATATATAGAAACAGAGACTTAGCAAAGTTAAATTTCTATTGCTAGGTGGGATCTATCTCTGAGAGCCAAGAAAAGATGTGCCTGTACTTAAACCACCCACGAGGTACTTTGGTAAAGGCAGTTTACCTGGCTCTGTCAGGTGGATCTGTTGGATATCTCAGTGGAACATTCAAGGCTTATTTTCAAAAAAGATTAAATCATGACTCTTATACAGACACAAATGAACATTGACCAAGACTTTATTTCTTTTTTAATATTTATGTATTTATGTATTTGCCTGCCATGGGTCTTAGTTGCGGCACGCAGGATCTTTTGTTGCAGCGCATGGGCTTCTCTCTTGTTGTGGTGTGGGCTCCAGAGCGGGTGGGCTCAGTAGTTGCCCTGCGGCATGTGGGATCTTAGTTCCCTGACCAGGGATCAAACCCATGTCCCCTGCATTGGAAGGCGGACTCCCAACCACTGCTCCACCAGGGAAGTCCCTGACTGAGACTTTATTGAACTCATTACACAATGAGGGAACCACTAAGAGGTTACAAGTGATTAAAAGCAAAATTCAAAGTATTACATTTATAGTCAGAAAAGGAATGCTGAAATGACTTTACAAACAGATGCAAACTGACAAAACTTGTCAATATCCTCTGGACAAAATTTCACTTCACCAGACACAATTTGCATTTCTACTAGCAATAATTATTGCATTACTATCAGTTTGCTACAACTTAGAGAGTTGTAAAATAACTCAAAGACAATGGAATGTGGCCTCCCCTGGTGGCGCAGTGGTTAAGAATCCGCCTGTCAATGCAGGGGACACGGGTTTGAGACCTGGTCCAGGAAGATCCCACATGCCGCGGAGCAACTAAGCCTGTGCACCACAAATACTGAGCCTGCGCTCTAGAGCCCGTGAGCCACAACTGCTGAGCCCATGTGCCATAACTACTGAAGCCTGTGGGCCTAGAGCCTGTGCTCTGCAACAAGAGAAGCCACCGCAATGAGAAGCCTGCACACTGCAACGAAGAGGAGCCCCCACTCACCGCAACAAAGACCCAATGCAGCCAAAAATAAATAATAACTTTATTAAAAACAGATAATGGAACGTGCCAAGAACCTTGATGTGTGAGTTAATCCCTCTAATGTTTTTTCTACTTTCTCTCTTGCTTTCTTTTCCCCCCATTTCAAAGTCTTTCACAATTTTTCTCTACATCTTTTAAGTAGGCATTTAAAAAATTTTATTTATTTTTGGTTGCACTGGGTCTGCGGCGAGCAGGGGCTACCCTTCATTGTGGTGCAGGAGCTTCTCATTGTGGTGGCTTCTCTTGTTGTGGAGCACGGGCTCTAGGCGCTCAAGCTTCAGTAGTTGTGGCACGCAGGCTCAGTAGTTGTGGCGCATGGGCTTAGCTGCTCCGCGGCATGTGGGATCTTCCCGGACCAGGGCTCGAACCTGTGTCTCCTGCATTGGCAGGCGGATTCTTAACCACTGTGCCACCAGGGAAGTCCCTAAGTAGACATTATTATTATCCCTATTTTAGATAAAGAGAATTCAAGAGAGAGATTGAGCCCAAGGTCACACACCTGGTAAGAGGCTGAGCTGTTGTGAAATGGACCTAAGATTTTATTTTAATCAGGTATGGTAAGATGACAGACATGGAGACAACTGCCTTTGAAAGAAGAATGCATTACAATTCTCAAGGGGACTGGGGCATGACAGCTACACAGGGCTGTGTGGGAAAGCAACAGGGTCAGTAAGACAGAAATAAAAACATGGTCAAAAGTTTTTATTGTGATTTTCATGGGAAGGAAGGAGAGAGGCAAGGTAAATCAGGAATGGCTAGTTTGAATAATTTCAGCAGGCTCCAGGCCATGGGGTGGTCCCTAGTTACCTGGTATCCAGCCCTGGGGTGATTGACAGCTGGGGCAATATTGACTCGCTGTGAGAGTTGATAAAGGATATAGTCAGGTGTTTGGTTTTGGATTGATTGGTTTGCATGTGAAAGGCGGGTTTTTAGGCAAGTTGTTTACTATCTCTAGGAATTAGCTAGCCCTGGGAGGGGCAGTCTCTCCGGGATTAGCAAGGCCCTAAAATGTCAAAGCATCATAAAAACAAAATAAAAACATGATTAATACATGAGCCTGAAACTGAACTTCAGCAGACGGTCTCTGGAGTGTGTTTCTACCTTGCACACTCTACTGCCTTTCACAGGGTTATTGTGAGTACTCAAATGGGGTGTAAAGTACACATATAATACTTAGCACATTGCCTGGCACTTAGTAAGTTCTTTATAAATCACCAGGACGATTATGCAAAGGCCAAGAAGTGGGAGAGAGAACAGGGTGTATTCAGACAACTAAGCAATTCAGCATGACTTTATTAAGGAATGCTAGGGTTTAGGGGTGTGAGGGGATACTGGGGAGAAATCTAGCTGGTGTGGTAGGAGAGGCCGGCCACGTCTTGGAGGCCTTGTTAAGGAGGATGGAGTTTACCCTGAGGGCAAGGAAGGACCACGGAAGAGTTGTAAACAGGCTCAGATTTGTTCTTTTTAGAGAACATCTTTCTGGCTGCAGTATGGAGAATGAATTTACACCAGAATGACAGTGGAGTCAGTAGTGCCCAGCAGAACTGGAGGAAGGTTTGATCTCCCCAGCAACCATTCAGCACTCCCAGATTTTCATTAGGGCCTCTGCCTTTCCCCCATTCTCAGTTCCTTTGGTGGTGGGGTGGGGTGGGGTGGGGAGTGGTTCTCTCTCCCCCAGGGGTGGAGAACTTGACCACCCCAGGCCCAAGTGAATCAGCTGAGCCCATTCCTTGGGCCACTATGATTGGGTCCATGAGAGGTCCCATAAGAGCGACTATCAGGACTTTGACTCAGACTATTGGGAAACAAACTTGTTTTTGAGTGCAGAGCTTGAATCTGAGAGGATATGAGGGCTGGAGCTGCTGCAACCACCTCGCCACTAAAAGGAGAGAGCCTGGAGCTACAGGGGGCCATGGCCTAGAATAGAATAAGGCCAACCCAGTGGGAAACAGAAAATGAGCTCCAATGTCATCATTTGAGCCCTGAATCCAGCCATGCCTGAAGCCACTTACCTCACTGTTCACTCCATTTTTTGCCAAGCCAATTTGAGTTTGGTTTCTGGCTGATAGAATGAAAGTAAGTGAAAGCAAATGGCTCATTGCCATTCATTCCCTAATACTGACTAATCAAGAAAAAAGAAAAAAAAGTGCAGTCCTACTTCCATAGACTGAATGTTTGTGTTCCCCCCAAATTCGTATATTGAAATCTAATCCCCAATGTGATGGTATTTGGAGGGGGGGGCCTTTGGGAGATAATTAAGTCATGGGGGTAGAGCCTTCAAGAATGGGATTAGTGCCCTTATAAAAGAGACCCCAGAGAGCTTCCTTGTCCCTTCCAACATGTGAGGACAGCAAGAAGATGGGCGTATATAACTTAGGAAGCGTGCTCTCACCAGATACCAAATCTACCAGCATCTTGCTCTTGGCCTTCCAGCCTTCAGAACTTTGAGAAACAAATTTCTGTTAAGCCACACTTTAGAAAGAATCCAAATGTCCATCAAAAAGAAAATGGAAAAATAAATTATGGAATTTCTATACAGTCAAAGCTATTCTATACAATGGCAACTCAAATAACATATATAGCCCTGCACACAATGAAATATGACACAACCTTTTAAAAGATTGTCATAGCTCTGTATAAAGACGTGGTGATTTGTCCATGATATATGGAAGAAAAAAAAGTCACAAACAATATGTATGGTATAATCCATTTGTGTCTAAGAACTTTATGTTTTAGTACATACTAGAATATCCACCAAACTGTCAATCGTGGTCATCTCTAGACAGTCAGCTCATGGGGAAATTTACATATCCTCCTCTATATATTCCTGTAATGTTTTATTTTCCTAAGACATTTATTACTTGAATTTAAAAACTGATTAAGGTTAAATATTTTTTAAAGTAATGAAGTTACAGTCTATATATGTGTCTGCATTCTTTTAACATTATAAATGAAAAATGGCTCAAAATGTTCTAAAAACAATGACATCATTTTAATAGATAAAGGGAAGTTGTGCAAATAGCTCAGCAAATGTCTTCAGGGTCCTTCTCTCCCAATTCTGCACATTTGTAAGACTTCAGTCAAAGGAGAAGTTTACATTTCTAAGGGGAGCATGAGAATTAGCCTCTTTGGCCTTAACAGAGCTCCAATACTAGCAGATCAAAAGCTAGAAGTTCTGTCTTCACGTTGACAACATCCAAATGTTTAGAAACATGAGGAAAATGGACTGACCTTTCCTCCTCTTGATGCAATTGTTTTGGCTTTGAGCAGGAAGTACTTTTGCATCCTATTTCAGGGTTTAATGTCTGACCTAGAGATACAGCTCCTACTAACAGAAGAGGAGTTAGAGGAAATGAATGAACAATTAGTTGGGAGGGAAGAGTGAATAAAAAAGTAAAGACCCCTTGGTGGCAAGTAACAGAAAATCCTACTCAAACTGGCTTAGGCCACTTGTATCTGACAAGCCCACTAGCTTCAGGTATGGCTGGATCCAGGGGTTCAAAAGTATCAAGATTAATCTCTCTATATCTCTTTATTGTGGAACTTTATATAGGAATGGTCCTCCTACGTTGTGGCACCTTCACCAGCAGCTCCAGTATTACATCCTATTCTCTCTTAAAACCAGCCGGAGCATGATGTTCCATTTCCTTAGCAGTCCCATTGACTTGAATTGGTCTCAATTCTCTTTTGTCTGAATGGGGTCATGTTCAAAGCTGTCACTGTGACCAGAGGGGTAAAGTAGACTGACAAGTGTAGGCCTGGTCAACGTGCCCATTCCTGGAACTGGGGTGAGAGTTATGCCAATCAAGTCATATGGACCGAGAGTGGGGGAAGGGTGGTGTCATCAAAGGAAAATCAGAAGAAGGAGAAGGTTTCAGAAAGAACAGATATAAAATACAGGAATAGTCAAGTGGCTAGATGGTGCTTCCGCTCCATTTCAAATAGTGGCAAGTGCTATGAAGAAAAATAGAGTAGGGTAATGGGGACAAGAAAAAGAAAATCTTGCCTCCTTGCTCTGCAACTAGTACACTTTCCCTGCTCTTGAGGCATTTTGGGGTTTAATAGGTCAATGTCATCAGCTTTTAGTTTTATACTCTGGAGATTCCTTGGGTGTGAAGTGAGGGAATTCGGGATCAATATTCCAGGGGTGGGGAAAGAGGTTCATTTTCACACGATAGGGGGCTCCAGGGCCCTGAGCTTCCCAGGAACTTCAGTGAAGCAGTGCCCTGGGTCAGGATTCTTTCATTTCACATCATCCCTCCAGTGCCTCTCCAGCTTCAGGCAGAGCTCACGGTGATACTGCAGCCCTCACAGAGTTGACTCGATATGATGAGGCACAGATAAGGAACAAGTCAACAGACATATAGAACATGTTTGGTGGTGAGAAACGCTGTGACAAAAGATAAAGCAGGGTGAGGGAGAAAGAGGGTCACAGGGTGGTCAAGGGAGTGCTCTCTATTGAGAAGACATTTGAGCAGAGACTGAAGGACTTGAGGGATGGAGCTGAAACCTTGTACCTCAGGTTGGGACTTGAACCCATGCGGCCAGGACTCGAACCCAGCCAAAACCCTGATTGGGATTTGAACCCACGTGGCTAGGACTCGAACCCAGCCAAAATCCATAGTCTTCCAGCTGAGATCACACACCTGGTTTCAAGACTTAATGAAGCTCAGTTTCTTGATGTCTCATCACAGAAAGAATTCAGTGAGAGACAAAGTGATGGTAAGAAGTGGATTTATTTAGAGAGAAACACACTCCACAGACAGAGTGTGGGCCATCTCGGAAGGTGAGAAAGGCACCAGAGTATGGGGTTGTCAGTTTTTATAGGGGTGGGTAATTTCATAGGCTAAGGAGTGGGGGGGTATTCCAGCTATCTCAGGAAGGGGCGGGGATTTCCAGGAATTGGGCCACCGCCCACTTTTTGATCCTATTGTCGGTCTTGGAACTGTCATTTAGCTTGCTGATGTGTTACAGCGAGCATATACTGAGGCTCAAGGTCTAGTGGAAGTCGACTTGTCTGCCACCTTGGACCCATTTAGTTCTAATCAGTTTATGTCATGTCCTCAGGCTCCGTCATTCTTTCAAAGGTTGTGTCCTGCCCCCTTCCCTCCTGTTTCAGAGCCACGCAACTCTCTGGGGGAGCAGAGTTCTGGACGGAGGGAAGGGCAAAATCAAAGACCTTGAGGCCAGAGGATGTCGGTGTTGTTGGAAGAACAGTGCAGAGACTGGTGTGGCTGGAACAGAGTGAGTGAAGGGAAGAATGGTAGGAGGGAAGATCAGTGAGACAATGGGAGGACAGATCATGCCCTGGTAGGCCATGGTGACAACTTTAGCTTCTACCCTGAGTTAGACAGGAAGCTGTTGGACAGAGTGAGCAGAGGTGTAGCATGATCTGACTTTGGGGTTTTGGGGGGGGATTTTGTTGTTGGTTTTTTTTGGCCATGCTGTACAGCATATGGGATCTTAGTTCCCCGACCAGGGATCAAACCCATGCCCCCAGCAATGGAAGCACGGAAGCTTAACCACTGGACCTCCAGGGAAGTCCCTGAGTTTGGGTTTTAAAGAATCATCACACCCACCAACCAACCGACCAACAGCAGAAGGAATACTCTGACAGCTGTGTGGAGAACAGACTGCAGTAAGCAAGGCTGGAAGCAGAGAGGTAGGTCAGGCATCTGTTGCAATAATGCAAGTAAGAGATAATGTTGGCCTGGACTAAGGTGGCCACGTGCTAATAGTGAAAAAAAAGTGGCCTGGGTCTGGATGTGGGGCAAGACAATGAAGGAACCAACCAGGTGTACCTTGAGGGTCATATGACAATGACGGGGATATTTGTAATTATTCATAAGGACATCCGCAGACTTTTGGCCAAAGGGCATCAAACTCCCACCTTCCTCCTATTAATACACCAAGCCCCCTCTGTTGGGACTTACTTGGAGTCTTACAGGACAGGCTATTCCTGACACCCTTACTCACACTTATAAATGGAGCTGAGAGGGCCAGATCCTTCCACCCTCTGTCCCTTAGGGATGGGCCTGTTACATAAGCTCAGCCAGTGGACTCTCCAAAGACAAAGAGAATGGAAAAGGGTTGGGAACCCCAGATTCATCACAGAGACAGCACTTGAACATGAGTAGCATAGCCTTAGCTATGGTTTCTGCTGCCCAGCCTTCCTCAGACAAGGCTACCAGTGCACTGCACAACTCCAATGGGGCACCATTTCATGCTATCCTATCTTAGTCTAGGGCAGGAGTCAGCAAACTTTCTCTGTAAGTATTTTAGCCTTTGCGAGCCATATGATCTCTGTCACAGCTACTCAACTCTGCTGTTACAGTGCAACGAGGGCCATAGACAACATGTAAAGTGATATGCATTCCGGGTGCAGTTGTTGTTCTCTGCAGCCCTGATGGAAGAAACCAGCAATGTTGTAAGAAAAAGGTAGTTCCAATAAAACTTTATTTGTAAAAACATGTGGTAGGCTAGAATTGGCTGGTAGAGCATAGCTTGCTAATTCCTGGTCTATGGGAAGAGTGTCTTCTGTTACAGGAATTGTACAAACATGACTGCCAAGCCTTGGAGGTCCCTTTATTCCTGCTGGTTTTCTAAGTTTCCTCTTGATTCTGTAAATCCCCATATCCTTTGTCTTAGTCAACTCAGGCTGCCATAACAAAATGTCATAGATTGGATGGCTTAAACACTAAGATTTATTTTCTCACCATTCTGGAGGCTGGAAAATCCAACATGAAGGTGCTATCAAGGCGGGTTCATTCTGACACCTCTCCTCTTGGTTTGTAGGTAGCCTCCATCTCACTGTGTGCTCCCATGACTTCTGTTTTGTGTGTGCTGAGGGTGAGGGGAGAGAGAGCTAGCCCCCTGGTGCCTCCTCTTATAAGGGCACTAATCCCATTGTGAGGGCCCCACCCTCATGACTCATCCTATCCTAATTACCTCCCAAAGGCCCATCTCCAAATACTACCACATCGGGGGATAGGGCTTCAACATGTGAATTTGGGAGGGGCATAAACACACAGTCCATAACAGCCTTCTAATGAATTTTGGTTTTGCTTAAGGTAGAGTCAGTTTCTGTGGCTTGCAACCAGGAAGCTTAATTGATGCAGCACTTAATTTTATTTAATTCTGTGTGGCTCTTAGGAAAGAAAACAAGAAAGGAGAGTGAGGGTAGCTCAAAGTCCCTCATTCCCACTGCTGGAGAAGCAGCCTAAAGCAGATTACAACTAACAGAAGTCATTAGTGTCATCTTGATTTATGATACATCCGTGTGTTTAAGAGTTTCTTCACTGCATAGTTTTAACTTCCTACCTCTTTCTTAGAAGGTTCAATCAGGCCTGCAGTGAACAATAACTACCCCTAGAGCTAGTTCATTCATGGTCGCAGCCTTCCTCCCCACATCCTCCCCTCATCAGCTGCTTGGCTGTTAGAGCTGTGTGTTTCCTGTTTACAAAGAGGTATGAAATATATTAGTTGAAGAGTCCACCCCTAGTGTTTCACTGCTTCCTTCTGCCTCACAAGATGAATTTCACTTGGCCCTGGAGTTTTATTTGACTTTGGAAGTAATGGATTTGATGATGTTTAGAAATTCATGACTATAGAAGACCATATCTGTAAGGTGCTCATTCGTGTTATTCATTTGTGTTTTATTTATTTATATAATCCACCCTGTTCCCAAGAGGGTTGACTAAATGCATGCTGTGTAAAAGATTTAAAAAAAAAATAGGGCTTCCATGGTTGTGCAGTGGTTAAGAATCCGCCTGCCAATGCAGGGGGCATGGGTTCAAGCCCTGGCGCGGGAAGATCCCACACACCACGGAGCAACTAAGCAAGTTTACTACAACTACTGAGCCTATGCTCTAGAGCCCACGAGCTACAACTACTGAGCCCACGCACCGCATCTACTGAAGCCCCCCGTGCTCTAGAGCCAGTGCTCTGCAGCAAGAGAAGCCACAGAAATGAGAAGCCTGCGCACCACAACAAAGAGCAACCCCCGCTCGCTGCAACTAGAGAAAACTCGCACGCAGAAACGAAGACCCAATGCAACCAAAAATAATAAATAAAATAAATAAATAAATAAAGTAAGCGATGAAGCTGGGACTAAGCAAAAATTAGGGGAGGGAATATATCAGATGAATTAAGAGGCAAATGAGAACACAAAGTTGCCTTAACACATATTGTCTGCAGTTCTGTGCAGATCTTAGAGATGTACTACAAATCTTGTTCTGAGCTTCCTGGCTGGCAAAGCAAATGGAGAAACGCTTTGGTGTATAATTGATAATGCCTTTAAGATTGAAACAAACTAAATTGTTTAGATAATATGGCTGGTTCTAATTTTTTACTTACACAGTAATTGGTAGTTGAATAGGTACGTTTTGTTTGGGCTCAGAAAACCAAACTTTTTTAATCCCAGGAAATGCTATATACTTTTAAAAAATTATTTATTTATTTATTTGGTCACACAGGGTCTTAGTTTTGGCTGGCCAGCTCCTTAATTGTGGCATGTGTGCTCCTTAGTTGCGGCTCACCAGCTACTTAGTTGAGGCATGCATGTGGCATCTAGTTCCCTGACCAGGCCCCCTGCATTGGAAACTCAGAGTCTTAACCACTACACCACCAGGGAAGTCCAATGCTATATACTTTTTTTTAAAGAAACAATTGGAATTTCATACTTTTTAAAAATTTTATTTATTTTTGGCTGCACTGGGTCTTCGTTGCTGCACACGGGCATTCTCTAGCTGCGGCGAGCGAGGGCTACTCTTCGTTGCAGTGTGCAGGCTTCGGTGACTTCTCTTGTTGCAGAGCACAGGCTCTAGGCACGTGGGCTTCAGTAGTTGCAGCACTGCATGTTCAGTAGTTGTGGCTCACTGGCTCTAGAGCACATTCTCAGTAGTTGTGGCACACAAGCTTAGCTGCTCCACGGCTTGCGGCATCTTCCCGAGCCAGGGCTCGAACCGTGTTCCCTACGTTGGCAGGCAGATTCTTAACCACTGTGCCACCAGGAAAGCCCCCAGTGCTATATACTTTTGATGCCCTTAAGAGAATTCAAGAAAAAAAACTTAACTTTTCATATCTGATAAATTAGATTTGCCCACTCTCACTGCAAAATAATCATTTCTTTTACAAAGAGCCTCTTTAAAACACTTAAAAGATTTAAAATTTAAATAGTAATACTGTTGCATGTTTAAGTATATGCTTACAGCTAGATTTCTAGCAGGGTCTCGTGGGACCTGAAAAGCCTTCTCGTTCATCCCTCCAGTCTAATAAGGAAAGATCATTAGCTTTTTAAAAATTGTAGTGAAAAACACATAAAATGTATCTTCTTGGGACTTCCCTGGTGGTCCAGTGGTTAAGACTCCCTACTCCCAATGCAGGGGGCCTGGGTTCGATCCCTGGTCAGGGAACTAGATTCCACATGCCGCAACTAAAAAAAAACAAACAGAACCCGCGTACTGCAACGAAGATCCCACGTGTTGTATCCTCTTAATCATTTTAAAGTGTATAGTTCAGTAGTGTCTAGTATATTCACATTGTTGGGCAACAAAGCTCTAGAACTTTTTAATCTTGCAAAACCAAAACTCTATACTCATTAAACGACACTCCCCATTTCCCCCACCCCCCCAGTCCCTGGTAACTACCACTCTACTTTCTGTTTCTATGAATTTGACTACTCTGGGTACCTCATATAAGGAGACTCATACAGTATTTGTCTTTCTTTGACTGGCTTATTTTACTCAGCATAGTGTCCTCAAGATTCACCCTTGTTGGGACTTCCCCGGTGGCACAGTGGTTAAGAATCGGCCTGCCAATGCAGGGGGCCACGGGTTCGAACCCTGATTGGGGAAGATCCCACATGCTGTGGAGCAACGAAGCCTGTGCACCACAACTACTGAAGCCTGCGTTCTAGAGCCTGTGCTCTGCAACAAGAAAAGCCATCGCAATGAGAAATGAGAAGCCCGCACACCACAACGAAGAGTAGCCCCTACTGGCCTCAACTAGAGAAAGCCCGCGAACAGCAACGAAGACCAACGCAGCCAAAAATAAATAAATTTATTTTTTAAAAAAACCACAACCATACTGCTGTATGTATGATACAACCATACTGCTCATCTATTAAAATGGCTAAAATCCAAAACACTGATAACACCAAATTCTGGCAAGGATGTGGAATAACAGGAAGTCCCATTCATTACAGGCGGAATTCAAAATGGTACAGCCACTTTGGAAGACAGTTTGGTAGTTTTTTGTTTTTTTTTTTAACAAAGCTGAACATAATCTTACTGTAAGATTCAGCAATTGCATCCCCACAAATGTATTTGTATTCATCCAAAGGAGTTGAAAAATTATGTCCATGCAAAACCCAGCACATGAATATTTATAGCAGCTTTATTTATAATTGCCAAAAATTAGAAGCAGGGCTTCCCTGGTGGCACAGCGGTTGAGAGTCCGCCTGCCGATGCAGGGGACATGGGTTCGTGCCCCGGTCCGGGAAGATCCCGCATGCCTTGGAGCGGCTGCGCCCTTGAGCCATGGCCGCTGAGCCTGCGCGTCCGGAGCCTGTGCTCCGCAACGGGAGAGGCCACAACAGAGAGAGGCCCGCGTACAGACAAAAAAAAAAAAAAAATTAGAAGCAGCCAAGGTGTTCTTCAGTAGGCTGGATGGATAAACATACAGTGATACATCCAGACAATGGAATATTATTCAGTGCTAAAAGGAAATGAGCTCTCAAGCCATGAAAAGACACGGAGGACACTTAAAACGCATATTGCTAAATGAAAGACGCCATTCTGAAAAGGCTGATTGCTGTATGATTCCAACTCTATAACATTCTGGAAAAAGCAAAACTATAGAGACAGTAAGAAGATCAGGGGTTCAGGGAGCATGGGTGTTGGAGGGGATGAATGGGCGGAGCACAGGGGATACTTAAGGCAGTAATAATATTCTATATGATACTATAATTGTGGATACATGATATTATGCGTTTCTTAAAATCCAAAGAATTATTTAACAAAGAGTGAACCCTATGTAAACTATGGATTAATAGTAATGTATCAATATTGGGTCATCAATTGTAATAAATGTTCCACACCAATGCAAGATATTAAAAATAGAGGAAATTGTTATGTGTGGTGGGGTGAAATGGGATATGTGAAAATTCTCCATACTTTCTGTCCAATTTTTCTGTCAACCTAAAACTGCTCTAAATAATAAAGTCTATGAATTTTTAAAAATGTAAATGGGGGGGCTTCCCTGGTGGCGCAGTGGTTGAGAGTCCGCCTGCCGATGCAGGGGACACGGGTTCGTGCCCCGGTCCGGGAAGATCCCACATGCCGCGGAGTGGCTGGGCCCGTGAGCCGTGGCCGCTGAGCCTGCGCGTCCGGAGCCTGTGCTCTGCAATGGGAGAGGCCACAACAGTGAGAGGCCCGCGTACCGCAAAAAAAAAAAAAAAAAAATGTAAATGGGGGGAATTCTCTGGTGGCACAGTGGTTAAGAATCTGCCTGCCAATACAGGGGACACGGGTTCGAGCCCTGGTCCAGGAAGATCCCACATGTCACAGAGCAACTAAACCCCTGCACCACAACTACTGAGCCTGTGCTCTAGAGCCCCCGAGCCACAACTGCTGAAGCCCGTGCGCCTAGAGCCCATGCTCTGCAATGAGAAGCCCTCACTAGCCACAACTAGAGAAAGCCCGCGCACAGCAACAAAGACCCAACTCAGCCAAAAATAAATAAATAAATTTATTTTTTTTTTAAATGTAAATGGTATTGTGGTTAAGACAATGCTATGTATCTTCCTGAGAAGATCACATTTACCAACTCTTTTAGAGTTATTTATGTTGGACCCAAGTGACTGAGGTCTGGGGAGTGGAATGTGGGTGCAAGCCATGTCAGCCATCTCCAGGCCTGGCCCTTCAAACTGTGCCAGCTCACCATCCAGTTTTTTCTTCCTTTAGCAATGACCTTGATCAGATGATGGGAAAACAAGACTAAAGAGGGCTGCCCAACCCACACTGGATTCTGTATGAATGAGGGGGAAAAAACAAACCCACAAAAAACTGTTATTTTGCTAAGCCACTGAGAGTTTCAGGATTTATTTGTTACCGCAGCGTAACATGATATAGCCTGACCAAAACAAGTACAGACAGGCTTGTAACAAAAACAAACAATGAGAAGAATGCAGTTCCCCTACTTGACCTCTCCTCACTTTCCAGTCTTATTCCCCAGCTGCTGCTTAGCAGGTCCTTTGGGCTTTGATGGCCATGTTTCTACATATGATTTTGCTTCTAATTTTTTATGTCTCTATT
This sequence comes from Orcinus orca, assembly GCF_937001465.1. Classification (NCBI taxonomy): domain Eukaryota; kingdom Metazoa; phylum Chordata; class Mammalia; order Artiodactyla; family Delphinidae; genus Orcinus; species Orcinus orca. The sequence continues at coordinate 197,865,938 of NC_064559.1, forward strand.
TTAGACATTATCTCTTACCTTCCCATTATGGCAGATGATTTTTTGAGCATCCTTAAATCATCAGGTACCCTGACTCTCTGCTTTGCATCTTCACCAGGTGATAAATATGAAACGTGGGGGATTAAATCCACGTTCAGTTTTGATGTTATTCAGAATATGCAAATGTAGAACGCTGATGAGCCAGATAGTGTACTATCGTGTTTCCTTTCTGAACAGTTCTTATTTTATTTTTATCTGTATTTCTACTTGTCTTATATTTGGTTTCATTTGCTTAGTTTTTGTGTTGTTTTGTTTTGTTTTAGTCTATGTAGTAGGAATTCTTCCTATACTTCGATAGCAGATATTTGTCATTCTTCCTGGCTGCCCAGATTTAAACCCTTCCTGCATTTGGGGAATTCCCCCTTAGGAGACTTGTGGGAAGCAGAACTTCCTTCATAGATGTGGAAGATTCTAGATGCTTACTTTCCCAGCCTCTTGCAGCTTAGGGCATGGCCACTTGCCTTGGGCTCCACCCATCAGATGCACACATTTCTTTTTCTTTTTTTCTTGTTTTTTTCTTTTCTTTTCCTTTTTGGCCACACCACACGGCATGCGGAGCTTCCCTGACCAGGGACAGAACCCATGCCCCTTACAGAGGAAGCGCTGCGTCTTAACCACTGGACCACCAGGGAAGTCCCATAATGCACGCATTTCTGACTTTGAATAGATAGCTAATGACTGGAGAAGCAGAAAATACAAGAAACCTTTTTTGGGGTAGAAGAAGTTGCAGCAGGGCAGCAGTGTGAGACAATGACATTGTACCATCCCCAGGGACCCAGCAGTATCAGATCTGCAAGCTACAGTGCCTAGTACTTGGGGACAGTGGTGGCATCACCTTCAGTGTACCAGTTTACAGACTGCTTTAAGGAGTTTCCTCTAGTAGGGTAGCTATGATGAGTGTTCTCTAACCCTCCTGGGATTTTATGGACCACCTGATATTCTTTGAATAAATTCCCTTTCTCCATAAGTCAACTAGAGTTTGTTTCTCTTAGCTTGCAGATGGGGATGGCTATTGCTATGGTTTTCTTTCTTTCTTTTTTAAATATTTATTTATTTATTTGGTTGCACCAGGTCTTAGTTGCATCAGGTAGGCTCCTTACTTGCGGCTCACTGGCTCCTTAGTTGCGGTATGAGAACACTTGGTTGCAGCATGCATGTAGGATCTACTTCCCTGGCCAGGGATCAAACCCGGGCCCTTTGCATTGAGAGCACAGAGTCTTAACCACTGCGCCCACCAGGGAAGTCCCCCGCTATAGTTTTCCACATGGTCACATGCAAGGCCGACTTCCTGGACGTATGACCCATGCAGTTCCACAGGGCCCCATTCTCAGAAGAGCCCATGCAGTTTTTGTTTCTGTTTTTTTATTTTATTTATTTATTATTTATTTATTTATTTTGGCTGCGCCGGGTCGTAGTTGCAGCATGCAGGATCTAGTTCCCCAACCAGGGAGGGAAACTGGGCCCCCTGCACTGGGAACATGGAGTCTTACCCACTGAACCATCAGAGAAGTCCCCCACCCAGTTTTTTTAACGCCCTGCTTTTACCATCTTGAAATTCTTAAATTCTTGAAATTCTTAATAAGTTTACCAAATTACCATCAAATTACCATCTTGAAATTCTTAATAAGTTTCAAACCAGAGGCCTTGCCTCTTTAGTTTCATTTTGCACTGTGTCCTGTAAATGACGCAGGCAATCCTGGTTGCATGGAGTGGATGATGTGTGAATTTCCCTATTTTTCAGGAGACCTCAACCCCGGAGCCCTCTGCCTTCCTATACCCATCTAACCTGAGCTGTCTGCACAGCTGTCATGCTGTCTTCCTTTTGCCATCAACTTGGGAGTTTCCCTCGCTTTTGGCCTGGGTTGGAGCCACTGTCTCCTGGATACTCGTCTTTGTCTTGTGTTTTCCTCTCATATGGGTGGAGTACATCATCAATTGCTTTCTGAGAAAAAGTGCATAGGAGGTAAAATTTTTGAGAGTTTCTAACCCTTCAAACCCTATTGAAAACATCCCTGGTTATCCTGAATAAACATAATCTGCAATTACGTTTATTCTACCTCACATGTGATTGATAGATTGGCTAGGCGTAGAATTCTATCTTAATATTTTTCACTTACTGTTTTGAAGGCTTTGTTCCTTTGCTTTCTAGCTTCTATGTAATTTATTATTTAGAAGTTCAAGGCCATTCTAATTTCCAAGTCCATACATGTGGCATGTTTTTGGTTTTTCTTTTCTCAGTCTCTCTCTCTCTCTTTCTCTCTCTCTCTCTCTCTCTCTGAAAGCTTTTCGACCTCCAGGCCAATGCCCACAAGTTTCCTGGGGATGTTCCTCCAATGTCAAAATGTATTTCTTCATACTCCATAGGGTTCAAACTAGGAATAATAATTACAGAATCTCCCTCTTTCATTCAACAAACGATTTATTGAACACTCACTGAGTGCTGGACAGACTGCTAAGCCCTGGGTTTGCAATGGTCAATAGGGCAGATAGGTCTTTTGCTCTCAGTGGAGTTTGTGCTATAGTAAACAGAGAAGTATGTGTAATTAGATCAAACAATTGCATATTTTGGTACTTACTATGAAGAAAAGATAGTGTTGTGACAGTGAGGGATGAGGGTGATCAAGGAAAGTCTCTCTGAGTTCTGAAAGATGGGAAAGAGGCAGCATGTGAAGAGCCAGGGTGGAATGTTCCAGGTAGAGGTTTCTACATATACCAAAGTTCTTGTGCCAGCCTGTCAGACTCACCTGATTAAGATTCCTATTACTTCTTTTTTTTTTTTTTTTTTTGTGGTACGCAGGCCTCTCACTGTTGTGGCCTCTCCCGTCGTGGAGCACAGGCTCCTGACGCGCAGGCTCAGCGGCCATGGCTCACGGGCCCAGCCGCTTCGTGGCCGCTTCGTGGCATGTGGCATCTTCCCGGACTGGGGCACGAACCCGTGTCCCCTGCATCGGCAGGCGGACTCTCAACCACTGCGCCACCAGGGAAGCCCCCTGTTACTTCTTGAATCTCATCTCTAACTCTCTTCCAGCCCCTCTGGCCACCTCACTGTTCCTTGAACATACTGGACACACCCCAATCTCAGGGCCTTTGCACCGAATACTGCTTCTTCTGAGAATACTCTGCCCCCACGTGTCTGCCTGGCCTGTTCCCTCACCACCTTCAAGTCTCAGATGTCACCTGCTCGTTGAGACCATCCCTGGTTACCCCGTTGAAAATTGCAAATCCACTCCTCAGCACCTCTGATACCGTCCCTCAGCTTTATTTCTTTTCCCTTCGTCCTGATTCTCATCCAACATACTGTTTATTGATGTGTCTTGTTCACAGTTTGTGTCCCCTCACTAAAATGTAAGCTTCCCCAGGGCAAGGATTTCTGCACATTTTGTTCCCTGCTGTATCCTCAGTGCCAAGGGCAATGTCTGGCACACAGAAGGTGCTTGATAAACATGTTTCGAGCGAGTGGATGGCTCTGAGTGTGAAAAAGCTTGGTATATTTGGGCAACAGAAGTCCAGTGCATGAGACAGGGTGAGCAGACGGGGGAGGACAGGAGAGGAGATTGGAGAGGTGGGCAGAAGGCAGACACATGGGCCTGGTGGGGCATAGAAAGGTGGGTGGATTTTATCCAAAGCATAATAGAAGGCCTTCCAAGGGTTTTAAACAGAGAAGAGACATTATCCAACCCGAAAATTTTATTTATTTTTTAAAATTTTTATTTATTTTTTTTTACAGCTTTTTTTTTTTTTTGCCTTCGCCCTGAGGCTTGTGGGATCTTAGTTCCCTGACCAGGGATTGAACCCGTGCCCCCCGAAAAATTCCCTGAAAATTTTAAAGGATCACTGTAGCTGCCATGAGGGCCTGGACTTAGGATAGGGAGTAGAAATGGGGACATGAGTTAGGTGGCTACTGCAAAGTCCAAGCATGGTGGCAATGCAGATGGTCAAAGTAAACAGATTCCAGATTTGATAGAAATCTGCACTCAACCCTTGTCTCAGGATCCTTGCTAAAATCCAGGTGTAAGTTTACTTTTACCTCTGTTTAGGAGATCTTCCTTTAAATTTCAAGTTTGGTTTCATGGTTAATGATCCAGTTAGACTCTAAGAGAGATCGAAAGGGGATAAATTAAATCCTGCCAGCCCTCAGAAGTTAAGACCAAGAAGTCAGAGGAATCCTTGCCCTAGCCTTCAAAGTCCTTAACATAAGATTTTCTCCCCTCTACTTGGCCCATGGCTGATCATACTTCCTTGGTATTCCTTGAATCTGTCCTGACCTCTCCATTTCCAAGAAGCGAACCCTTCCTTGCTCTCTCCTGCTCCCAGTTCACCTGGTATGTAGATCAACCTCTGCTTACTGCTCTGCGTTGAAATTATTCACTGGTTTGCCTGTCTTCCCAACTAGACTGTGAATTCTTTGAGGGCAAGGACCTTGTCTACTTATCTCTGTGTCCTGGTCTTGTCTACAGTGAGTGGCACATAGCAGTTGCTCAGTAAAAGACTGTTGAACTTGACTGCCATCGCCACACTGACCATGACCTCAGGGCAGCTCTACTGCTAACATCCTCATTGTGAGATAAGAAGAGCTGGCTTGTCTTTATCAGCCCTGAGCCCTCAACCTGATCAGTCACAGACACTCTTTCCAGGATCTTTTCCACATTAGGCAGAGATTTCCCAGATGCAAAGGCCTCTGACAGTTCTCTCCAGCAAGTGCCGAGACTTGGCTAGCCAGGGCAAGGATTCTGAAGTTGTCTACAAACAAGGTGAAAGGATTAGCTGCTGTTAAATCAGCATGGGAGCTGTCAGAAAGGAAATAGTCTCTCTGAGATGGACCCTCCTGAAATGGATAACGTGATGCTGAGCTACTGACAGGGCAGAAGCCTGCTTATCACTGAGTCTGACTCTTCCTTCCCAGCCAGGGATCCAGTGGCGCCCATCCCACCGAGGGCTGGTGCACAACAGATGTCAGGATGCAGCCCACTTGAGATCCCAGGCAGGGAAGTGTCCTTCAGTAGTTAACAGGCATGGTCTAGTAATAGTAATGTCACAAGAAAAGTGTGGGTTCAGGCTTTCTGAATAGTGTTAAAACACTAAGTAGAATGAACAGTCAGAAGTCTCCATGGGCCAAGTATTATTAGAAAAGCCTTTGTTTCAAACTTTTATCAAGAATATTCATACAAAATATATTATTATCTGTTGCTTTGTAACAAATTATCCCCAAACATAGCCACTTAAAATGGCACTTACTGGGACTTCCCTGGTGGTCCAGTGGCTAAGACTCTGGGCTCCCAATGCAGGGGGCCTGGGTTTGATCCCTGGTCAGGGAACTAGATCCCTCCTGCCGCAACTAAGAGTTCACACGCCACAACTAAAGATCCAGCACGCCACAGTGAAGATCCCATGTGCTGCAACTAAGACCCGATGCAGCCAAATAAATAAATATATTTTTTTTAAAAACCCAGCACTTATTATCTCATGGTTTTTCTGGGTCAGGAAATTGGAAGAGGCTCAGATGGGTGGTCCTTGCTCAGAGTCTCTGATGGGGATGCAGTCAAATCTTTGACTGGGGCTGCATCATCTGAAGGCTCAACTGGGGCCGGGGGATCTGCTTCCATGATGGCTCACTCACATGGCTGTTGGCAAGAGGCCTCAGTTCCTTATCACATGTACCCCTCCACAGAGCTGCTTGAGCACACTTATGACATGGCAGCTGTCTTCCCCCAGAGCAAGCAATCCAAGAGGGAGACCAAGATGAAGCCTCCATGATTTTTATGATCTGGTCTTAAAAATTGCACACTGTCACTTCTACTTTATTCTATTTGTTAGAAGCAAGGCACTAAGTTCAGTTCATAGTCAAGGAGGGGAATTAGGGTCCACCTTCTGAAGGGAGTGTAAGAGTTGCAGACATACTTTAAACTGCCTCATCCAGTCAAGAAAAAACAAGAAGACTGAAAGTCTTGAAGCTGCTAAAATTTCTATTGCATTTAGGTCAAAGGGGGTTAGGCATGAAGAACAGTCCCAGACCAAAAGTGATGGCGAGTTTGTTCATTCGTCCATCCATTCATTCATCTATTCATTCCACAGCTACCCATTAACACCTACTGTGTGCAGTTGGGAATCTGGACTATATGTTATAGGGCTCATGAAGAGGCACAATTATAATTAAAGTGACAGCTGCTGACCTTTATAGAGCACTTACAGTGTGCCCTTGCTGCAGAAAACTTTAGATCTAATTATCTCATTTAATCCTCCCAATAACCCTTTGAGGTGAGTACTATTATTGTTCCCCATTTCACAAATGAGAAACTTAGACTTGGAGTGAAGTCAGGTACCATCAAGAGGTAGAAACCATGATTTGACCCAAAGGACTCTGATCCCAAAGCCCTTATGCTTCTACTACTAATAGTGGTCACAAGTATTATTCCTGCTTTAATTGTCTGTTCCTGTTATGTGACTGAGGCTGAGAGGTGGAGTGACTTGTCCAAACTTGTTTTGGCAGAGCTGGGCTGCAAAGCCAGTTCCTGAGAGTTCCAAGTCTGTGCTCTCTCTCCACTTGCATCAAACCAAGTCCTTTCTGTCCTGCTTCCAGAAACAGCTAAGATGGGAAAGGGCCCAGGGGAGCAGGGAGGGGTGTGGGAAGGGGAGAAATTATCGCCGAGGCCTGGAAGCTTTTATAAGCGTGGCTTTCCCCTGGTTGGTGGAAGAACTCATCAGCATCTCTCCCAAGGCTGCTGTGGAGATGCCGTGGAATTCCTGGTGGGCCTGATGAGGTGTTGCTCTGCCCAGGCTGTCAGCCAGCTGGCCTCTCAGAGAAGCCCCTGTGGGGTGTGGACACTCCAGACCCTGAGCTGCAACGAGAAATGATGTCAGATGTGGCTAAATCATTACGGAGCCCTCGCTGAGCATCAGGCATGTAGCTAAGGTGTCGTGTGTTGTGCACGTACACTCAGGGCATCCTCACAGCTGTAGACGAGTCTGCACTAGCTATGATTCCCATTTTACAGAGGAGGAAGCTGTGGCACAGAAAGGGTGACTTGTCTGTGTCCACACAGACATCCAGGCTTGAAGTGGGTTAACTAGGGTTCGGAGAGAGGGTGAGCCATGAATAGTTTAAGTACAGGGGCCGAGAGTGAGGGGGTCTGGAGGCACTCCTGCCTTTGTGGGCCTTTCCTTCCGTAAAAAATATTTAAAATCATATTTTAGGACTATGTTGGAATAAGGATGAATCAAATCCAGACTAAATTCGTTATATATTTATTATCATTATATTCATTTTTTTCTCTCGATTTTAAAATAAAAAATTGGGAATTCCCTGGCAGTCCGGCGGTTAGGACTCCACACTTCCACAGCCAAGGGCTTGGGTTCAATCCTGCAAGCTGCCGGCATGGCCAAATAAATAAATTTTAAAAATAAAATAAAATAAACAAAAATTAAAACGATGTGTGGGCCCCTAAAAATATCATGGACCTCATGCAATGTGCCTCTTATGTCTAATGGAGAAGTCGGCCCGGTCTGGTGTCCTGATTCCCTTGCTCACTGACCCTGTGGCCTTGGCAGAGTTACTTGACCTCTCTGTGCCTCACTTTCCCTCCCTGGAATATGGGAATAAATGGCAGAATATATTATAAACGGTGATAATGAGGATGACACGAAGTAATACATGTGAAATGCTCAGCAAAATGCCTGCCATAATTGAAAATGCCCACGCTGAAGATTTGGGACTCACCGTCCTCCATAACTGTGAGGCTCAATTCCTTATAAACAGACAAACCAATAAATCAATCCATCCTATTGGTTCTCTTTCTGTGGAGAAACCTGAATAATATAATACACTGTCATGATAAATTTTTGAATAAAATGTTTTCTCCTACAAAATAAAAATAATACTTGCATATTAAAGAAAATATTCCAAGACAACCTCTGCTAACATTTGGGTATATTTCCCTCCACATTTTCAAAACAAAATTTTAACACAGTTGAGCTCTCTATAATTTTGTTTTTTTGCTCTTAAAATTGAACATTATAACAAATTACATTTCCTCATATTATTACAAACCTTGAAAACATAGTCTTTTCTGATTTAAAATAAAAATAATACGTGCTTATTGTAGAACATTTGAAAAATACAGAAGAGTGTAAAGAATAAATGAAAAGTCTCCTGTGATTCCACCACACACTAGTACGTTTTTGTAATACATTCTAGTCTGTTTTCTTTTCATGGATATAATATAATAATAGATTTATTCTACTTTTTTATATTATAATCTCATTAAATATTCTTCAAAATCTTATGCTTAGATGGCTTCACAGTTATTATATGAATATACCATGAGTTTTTTAGAATACATATCACCCCATTTTGTTTTTTGGTTTGTTTGTTTTGCGGTACGTGGGCCTCTCACTGTTGTGACCTCTCCCGTTGCGGAGCGGAGCACAGGCTCCGGACGCTCAGGCTCAGCGGCCGTGGCTCACGGGCCCAGCCGCTCCGCGGCATGTGGGATCTTCCCGGACCGGGCCACGAACCCGTGTCCCCTGCATCGGCAGGCGGACTCTCAACCACTGCGCCACCAGGGAAGCCCTGTTTTTTATATCACTCTATTTTTTACATAAATTTACTTATTTTATTTATTTATTTTTGGCTGCATTGGGTCTTCGCTGCTGCGCGCAGGCTTTCTCTAGCTGCGGCGAGCAGGGGCTGCTCTTCGTTGCGGTGCGCAGGTTTCGTATTGCAGTGGCTTCTGTTGTTGTGGAGCATGGGCTCTAGGCACGCGGGCTTCAGTAGTTGCAGCACGCGAGCTCAGTAGTTGTGGCGCATGGGCTTAGACGCTCCATGGCATGTAGGATCTTCCCTGACCAGGGCTGGAACCCGTGTCCCCTGCATTGGCAGGAGGATTCTTAACCATTGCGCCACCAGGGAAGTCCAATATATCACTCTATTTTTGAACTGTAAAATGTAATTTTAAACTGTAAGCATATAATATAAGCAGAGGCTCCATAAATCACTCCACCATTCCCCTCTGTTTGGACATTTAAGAAGACTCAGTAAATATTAAAAATACCAGATGATTTCTCCTCCCCACCAGTGTCCTGCAAAACTGGTCCATTTGTCCAATTTACCCCCAACCTCTTTCCTTCTGATCCCACACTCCATACTTGCTTAGCTACACGTGTCTTTGTGTATGGGATGAATGAATGATCACAGTGGGCAATAAACTGAATGCCTGCCAGAGGATCACAGATCTTAGACTTTATTTTATAGGCGACAAGGAATGAGCAAAGACTCTTTAATAACAGAGGGCCTTAAGCAGATCAGATTTGTTTTCCAGAAAGATCAGTCTGGTAGGAAATGAACAGTAGGTGTAGAAGGGAAATGAAAAAGGCAGGAAGTCTAGGTAAGAAGTTTTTCAATTGAGAGGTGAGAGCAGTGGAAATAGAAATGAGGAGAAAGATGAGAGAAAGACATTCCAGATAAAGAAGAGACAAGGCTTGGTAATCAAAAAGGAGGGAGGAACGTGGTAGAGAGGCCACTAATAATTGAGGATGATGAAGCCATTGAAGTAAAACCCTGCCCTTATGCCCACCGACCCCTGGAAGGGCAAGCAGGTGGAGTTCACTCCCAGGAAGTTCCCCAGCCAATCACAAACATCCTCAACATCAAGACGATGATGTAAAACATCTTTGCTATTCCTATGCTCTCTGCATTGGTACCTTCTCTCCCACTTGGCCTCCTCTTTCATCTTCTACCCCTGGCCCCCCGCCCCCCCAGGGCCTCTGGCTCCATCGAGCCACAACCCCTTGTGATTGAGGCTAAAGAGACTTATTTCTGTCTTACCAATATTAATAGGTTCTTGTAGATCTTTGCGGCATTATTATGATAGAAGATCTCCCTTCTCATCTCCTTCCAGGGTTGAGAATGGAAAGGAGCAGAGAGAGTGCAGGGCCCAGGGAAACCTATCCTGCCACACAACCAAGAGAGGAAACGCAAAAAGGACCAGGTTTGAAATTCATGATGCCAATTTCCACTCGATGCACTGTTCCTTTGGTAGCACAGGCCTTGCCTGCCACAGTCAAGAGGGAGGTTCTGTTGGGCGGAGGGTGACGTTCTCTTGGCGGATGACGTCAATTGTGGTGACTGGAGCAATGCTTTTGAGTCTCAGTTTTTCTACCTATAATGTGGCCTGAGTATTACCAGTGTTTTTGCAACTATGCCTGAAGGTAAACTTTCTCTTCAAGATCAAGTTCTGCTTCCTGATTCAAGCAGTGGTCATCTTCTCTGCCAGGAGGCTGTGTCTGGGTTTCCTTGACCAGGTCCTCACTTTGCCCTTATTCTTCATCAATGTGTCTTTTGGTGTGAACTCCCTTTTCTCTGGCTTCAAGTTTCCACGAGGCAGGAGGTCCATCACAGTAACATGTCAGCGGCTTTTGGTTCCTTCTCTTACTGTTGTCCACAGGAGGAGGAGTAATGATCTGATTGGCAGGTTTGGGAGAAGGAACTGGACACGCTCAGCTCAGTGCCTTCTTCCTTTCTTCTCTCTAGCAACACACATCTTCTTCTGCTCCTCCAAGCCTTAAGTCCAACAGGAGCAGGCTCTACCCCTGAGGCACAGGTCTGTGACAGTCCACTGCCATCTCAAACTGGGTGGCTAAGTCTGCCTAATTCTGGGGTGAAGCATTAGAAGGCCCCTTAGACACCAAAAGCCAACGTTTTCATTACCAGCCTTATTGGTAATAAAATTTCTTTCATCTCTACCTAGTTGATTCCTGTCTTCCCTTCATTTTGTTCCAAATTCAAGCAGGAAAAAGTGGCATGTTATTTACTGGGCTTTCCCCAAACCCTAACAGTCCCAGTAGAGACACATCTAAGACGCTTATAATAAAATTAGAGAATTGGATCTCCTAATAAATAGAAATAACACACGTTCATTTTAAGTCTCACAACAGAGACGACATATAATTCATTATGAGCCTAGCAACAAAGTGATGGGATTTCCAAAAAAAAGTTGTGTTCTTCCAATCTGTAGCTAAAATATTTACATGGGGCCCTGGTGATATGCAGGCAGTGGTTTACAGAGCACAGCCTGTTCAAACCAAACAGTTGCTCTGTTCCCGATTTTGGAAACTCGTCAAGGAATCAGTGTTTACTTAGACAACTTGGGCCCCAAGCAGCTCTTGTGTAGGCTGGATTCAATCCAAGGAGAAGCCATGGCTCGGGAACATTCCTCCTTCTCCCCTGACCATTAAATCACAGACCTCTCAGCTCTCCAGGGCCCTCTAGAGGGCATCCAGTCCAGCCTCTGGTCAACTGTCCAGTCCCCAGGCTGGGCTACGTAGACTAAGTTCTGGTTTAGAACTGGCCCTTTGGCGCCCAACCTAACGAGTAATCCTGTGTGTGAATGCCTTATTCACTTAACTCCCAAAGAGAGAGTATAGGCTTGAGGCAAAGGATTTGATGTTTAATGCGTAGATGACTTCAATTAGTCTGGAGCATAATGCAAGGGGTGGGCCAGCTGTGGGAAACAGACAATGGAGAACCCAGGAAGGTCAAGTCTGAGTGTCCAGGAAACAAGATCTGCTATTTCTACCCAAAGTAAGAAAACAAGCCCAACATTATAGAAGAACAACAAGCACGAGCATGAAGATCAAGAATAACGCACAGGGCTTCCCTGGTGGTGCAGTGGTTGAGAGTCCGCCTGCCGATGCAGGGGATACGGGTTCGTGCACCCGTCTGGGAAGATTCCACATGCCGCGGAGCGGCTGGGCCCGTGAGCCATGGCCGCTGAGCCTGCGCGTCCGGAGCCTGTGCTCCGAAGTGTGAGAGGCCACAACGGTGAGAGGCCCGTGTACCGCAAAAAACAACAACAACAACAAGAATGCACAGAAAAAGCACAGGCCACTGTACCCTGGCTCTCAATAAGAGATAGTAGTTATTGTTATTACTGTTCTCACTGAGATGATTTTGAAAAAGAATGAGATTAGCATGTGGGTAGGCCCAGTGCAAATAACAGTGATGGAGTTAAAGTAGTGAATGCCGTTGTTTCTGTGTGCTCCATCCTTTTCTCTATTTGGCGACTGCCTTTTCTTGATCTTACATGGTTCTCATAGAACCATCAGCCACTGCCCCTGTTGGCACAGTGGTGGACAGTGACTTAGGCGTGGCCAATCTTTTCTTCCAATGTGATTGGTCCTGGGATAGGCTGGTTACCCAAGCAGGCCAATCAGATCCTTCTATGAGATTTGGAACCTCCCCACCATGAGGCATGTTGGTGTAATAGAAAGAGCATGAGCTTTGGTGTCTGAAGGCGTGGATCCTGTCATGAAGTCAGGCAAGTTTCTTTACTTTTTTGAGCCCTCAATATCTTCATCTTTGTAATATGATGGAATAAAACTGACCTCACAGGGTTGTGACGATTAACGGAGATAAAATGCACACAGTGCTTGGCATATAGTGGACATCAATAAATGGCTCCCGTTGCTAGCATTCATGGTAAAAACAAGACTCTAATTAACCTTCCCCATTCACCCACCCTGCCTAATCAGTCTATACACTCCGTGAAGCACTTTGAATTAACTGTAATTGGGAGGTCCTACCTTTTAGTCGGGAGGCATCGTCTTTAATTTTCCCTGACCCTTGAGCTCCCTGGAGTGTAGAAATGGGATGAGAGAGTAAAATCTTAGGATGGAAAAGTCATTGTCTTGTCAATCCACTGATAACAAGTGGCTGGGAAATCTTTCTCCTAGAGTTCAAGAAATGGTCTTCAGGGGCTTCCCTGGTGGCGCAGTGGTTAATCCGCCTGCCAATGCAGGGGACATGGGTTCGAGCCCTGGTCAGGGAAGATCCCACATGCCACGGAGCAACTAAGCCCATGTGCCACAACTACTGAGCCTGCGCTCTAGAGCCTGCGTGACACAACTACTGAAGCCCACGTGCTACAACTCCTAAAGCACGCACACCTAGAGCCCGTGCTCTGCAACAAGAGAAGCCACCGCAATGAGAAATGAGAAGCTCGCGCACCGCAGCGAAGCGTAGCCCCTTCTAGCTGCAGTTAGAGAAAGTCCACCCGCAGCAATGAAGACTCATGCAGCCAAAAATAAATTAATTGATTAATTAAAAAAAAAAAAGAAATGGTCTTCAGTCTAGATGCTGGAGCAGTGCTGTCTAATAGAACTTTCTGCTATGATAGGAACATTCTATATCTGTGCTGTCCATTACAATAACCACTAGCTGCATGCGGCTATTGACCACTTGGAATATGGTCAGTGAGACTGAAGAGCTCAATTATGTATTTATTTAATTAATTTAAATTTAAATATCCACATGTGGCAATGGCTACTACATTGAACAGAGCAGCTCTAGACCAAAGCACGGCATTGGCAAACACAGATGTGTGTGAGGATAATACCCAGTGCTTGCTTGGCCAGGAACATGTGCAGGAAGAGCTACAATTTATAAGTGGCAGGGGACAGGGGGACTCCAGGATTGGAGCAGTTGGTAAAGGAAAGTCATCTCTCTAGTTAGCAATTTAAAACAATGTATTCTGAAACCTAGAGATTATCATACCAAGTGAAGTAAGTCAGAGAAAGACAAATATCACATGATATCACTTATATGTAGAATCTAAAAAAAAAAAGATACAAAGGAACTTATTTACAAACCAGAAATAGACTACAGACATAGACAACAAATTTATGATTAGCAAAGGGGAAAGGAGGGGAAGGGATAAGTTAAGGATTTGGGATTAACAGATACATACTTCTATACATAAAATAAATAAACAACAAGGACCTACTATACAGCACAGGGAACTATATTCAATATCTTGTAATAACCTATAATGGAAAAGAATATAAAAAAGAATATATATGTATACATATATATATATATAACTGAATCACTTTGCTGTACATCTGAAACATTGAAAATCAAGTATAGTTCAATGAAAAAAAAACAATGCATGCTGGTGTATGTGCTCTATTGCAAAGCTACAGAACTTCAGAGAAGACTGTCTTAGAATATTTTTTTAATTTGTAAATTGCAAAGTAATTTAACCACATTACAGAAAGATTAGTAACCAGAGGGGGGAAATCCCTCTAAATTCTACCCCACAGTTGTGATTATATTTATATATTTCCTTTCAGTCTTTTGCACATGCTTGTTTATACTTCACATGCTCATTTATGTAGTGGACAAACATTTAAAATTAAAACCTCCATGGATATACATTTTGTATCCTACATTTTCCATTTATCACAAGTATTTTTCTGTGTCATCATATTCTGTGTGTAATTTTCAATAACTGCAAAATATTCTACAGGTTACACCCACTCTATATACTTCATATAACCATCCACTGATTTTTGTATTTTTTAGGATGTTTCCAATTTTCTTCAGAGGGTTGGTGGGACAGGTGTCCTAAGGCACATTAACTCCCCGCCCCTGCATATTTTGTGGAGCAGGGACATGAGCTTTGAAGGCAGGCAGACCTGGGTTTAAATCCTGGGCCTCCATCACTTAGTAGCTACATGACCTCTGAGAAGATTATTCATCTCCCTGAGCCTCAACATTTTCATCTATAAAATGGGAATAATAATATCTGCCTTTCAGGTTGTTGTCCGGTATTTGTAAATTGCCTCCCACACTGCCCGGAATCTAGGAGATGTTCATGAATTATAGCACTATTATAAATATTTTTAGATTATAATTTTTTTTAGAAAGTTCAATTACTAGTAGTGTTTATAATCTAGTCAGTGTTCTGAGGACCTCTCGATTGCAAGAAATTTCCTGATTTATGCTAATGAGTCTCGTGGCCCATCCCACCTGCTTGGACCAGAATCCCTGTCAACTTAGACGCTGGGATGTGGAGGGTCCCTAAGGCTTAGAGAAATGCGGGCTATGGGGAGACTCGGGAGAGGCACTGGGGGAAGCTGCAGAATGGGCTGGAGAGGTGGGCAGGAGGGGGATTCGCCTTTCACCTACTAACCAAATGCACAAGCTTCCCCTTTGGCTTTTGCTTCTCTCCAAAGCTCTTCTTTTCCCACAGAGATGGGTGACGTGCTGAAAATGGGGAACATCGAAGTGAGGGCGGAGGAGGAAATAAGAGGATTTACGAGATGTGCTTTCCTGCCAGAGCTGGCCGCCCCGGGGTGACAGGTAAGGCACTATATTTGGAATTCTGTCCCTCTCGGGACTTCTAGTCCTGCCTGAGCTACCGTGAGCAAATTCCTAAGCCTCTGCGAGTTGGGCTTTCCTTGTTGATTAAATGGGGATGAGAATAATAATGTCCACACGGAACTGAGATGTTCCAATAAGAAAGAAACAATAGTGCCCAGTCCTCAAGCATGGAGCACCTGCAAAGTACCAGGTGCCAGGTGGGGCGATTCATACCCATCACTTCTTTCACCAGTCACAACAGTCCCCAAAGGCCGGTGTTGTTATTTCCACTTTACAAGGAGGAAATCAGGGCTCTGAAAGGTGAAGGCCCACGCTCACCCCAGTGCACCTCCCTGCTTTGTAAACTGTAAGGCCCTGGACGGTTGTAATCTGTTGTTATGACCCTCTAGAGGTCTTCTTAGCTCATTCCCTGGAGAGTTTTGCTAGAAAGTTCTTCTAGAGGATTGCAGAGTACATTGAAGAAACTGATTTGACATGTATATGTTGAGCGCCTACTGTGTGTTAGGCATTGTTGTGGAGACTCAGCAGTGAATGCCATGGATAAATTATTCTACAAGAGCATACATTTTTGTGTGAGAAGGCTGATGGATTAAAAAACAAACACGTTAACACACCATTGTAAAGCAATTATACTCCAATAAAGATGTTAAAAAAAAAAAAAAAACAAGTAGGGAATTCCCTGGTTGTCCAGTGGTTAGGGTCCTGCGCTTCCACTGCAGGGGCACCGGTTCGATCCCTGGTCGGGGAACTAAGATCCCGCATGCCGCGTGTCACAGCCAAACAAACAAACAAGTGTATAATATGCCCTGTGATGATAAGTTCTGGGAAGAAAAATAAAACAGAAGGGTGATTTTATGTCCAATGGTCAGAGAAGGCTCTGTGATGACAGCTGTGTTCACCACTCAGATATTAGCATCTACAGGGTGTCATCTCCATAAGGACAGAGCCCTGGGATCTTGTTTGTCCCTGTAGCCCCAGTTCCCAGAAGAAGTCCTGGTTCCCCATAGGTGGTGAATAAATATTGATTGAATGAGTGAATAAACAAACAGCCATCATCTCAGACCTGCTGGAGAAATGTCCACGGCAGGGTAGGCGCGGGGTTTTGGATTCAGTTCCTATCAGCTGACGCTTATGGAGAACCTTCTGTGTGCCAGGCATTGTTCCAGCCTCCGTGGCGACAGAACAACCCTTTCCTTCGAAGATCTTCGCTAGAGATGCTGGGGGAGCTTGCGATCTAGGAGTCTAGAAGAGAAGGAAGTGAAAAGAATAAGGGGAGAGCAAGGGGTTAAGTGCAAAGAGTAAGAGTTTCAGGGTCAGGAAGGAGTTCAGCAAGTGTATTGACTGACTTTTTTTTTTTTAGTGCAAAAAATAGCTAGTTCTGCTTTTCGGACTGAGGCTGGCTGAGTCAGGGGTTCAAAGAAAAGAGCATGAGGATGGGAGTGGCAGTGGTCATCTGCAGCAGATGGTAATGCCCCAGAGACAGATTTGTGGACTTGAAGATGCTTCCCTCCACCCGCTCTGGCCCAGGGATCAAGGTCAGGGGCAGACAACCAAGCTCAGCTCCCTGGGGTCCCCATCCCAGCCTCTCAACCAGGCCAGCCCTTCCCGAGAACATCACCCTTGCTCCACCCTTGGACTCTACATCAGGCTCAGCAGAGTCTCAGAGGCCAAGGGTGTGAGAAGAATCATCCCAGCATCTGTTATGAACCATTATTTCCATTCCTTTGGCTGTGCTTTCCCCTGAGCCCCGAAGACACTAGGTCAGTGCTGCTTTCAGTCCAAACGTCTGACATGCCAGGCCTTTGTTCAGCCTCACAAAAGAAGGGGATGATTATTAAAAGAACAGACTTTGCATTCCATATTTACCCCAGATGACATTGCCTTGATCCCTAAAATAACTCCAGATCGCCTGGGTGGAACTTGCTCGTCCTTTTTCATCTTGCTATTTTGCAACTGTTTATGGAGACCATCACCATAGTGATATTATCAGAGCGGGTCAAATGAAACTCCAAACGCTTGGGCTGTTTTGGTTTTCCTTTGTACCTTGGAACATGACTTTTTCCCCCTAGAGCAGCTCTTTCATTTCTTTTAAGCACTTTTCTTGGCTCCAGGTCAGCAGCAGCGCTTTCTAACTGATTCCCATCAGTTAAAACCACAGAGGTGGTCCACGCTGAGATGAGGGATGGAAGTACTTGGGCTGAGTTTCCAAACTGGAAACCATATTTACCAGAAATCTCCTTTCTGTCAGATAAAACTTGGGTCAAAGTTTCAGAGTGTTGAAAGAGGCACTAAATAAACTAAAAATCTAAAGAACCTTCAGTGTTTGGTCCAAGGAACACGGCTATAGAGTTCAACAAATAAACACAGCTGGCGTGGGGAGAGCCTTTAGCAAATACTTATCTTCTTGATTATTTTTTTCATAACCATCATCTTGGCCAACAGCCTTTATTGTAGCATTCTCATACACTGCTGGTGGGAGTGTGAATTTGTAGGACTTTTCTAATAGAAAACTTGGCAATGGTTAGGAAAAGCCTGGATAGTGTGCTTTTTCTGTGAAGCAAACTTCTACTTGTGGGTTCTAAGAAAATAATTAGGGATGTGAGCAGAGGAATACATATGAAGACGTTTGTTGCTAATAATGGTGGAAGAATGGAAATAACCAAACTGTACAATACAAAGGGATTGCTTTAAAAAAAATCACCATCTATCCATACGATGGATACTAAACTAGAATTACAAATTGTGCCACGGGAGAATCTTTATTACATGTAAAACATTCATGATATGTTCTCAGATAGGAAAAAAGCAGATAACAAAAATGTGCATGCAGTATGATCCCATTTTTGTAAAACATGTATGTATATGGAAAGGAAAAAGATTAGAAGGATAGGTTCTAAAAAGATGGCAGTGATTATTCCTTGGATAATTTTCTGGTTTTGGTGTTGTATCTATAATTTTTACAACGAGCATGTATTTCCGTAGTCAGATGTTTAAAAAGCTATTTTAAAGAAGAATAAGCCACAGTGCCTTTAAAATCACCTCTGGGGACTTCCCTGGTGCTCCGGTGGTTAAGACTCCATACTCCCAATGCAGGGGGCCTGGGTTCCATCCCTGGTCGGGGACCTAGATCCTGCACGCGGCAATGAAGATCCCCCGCGTGCCGCAACGAAGACCCGGCACAGCCAAGTAAATAAATAAATAAATATTTACATATTCAAAATCACCTCTGATGGATTTTGTGGGCAGAAACAGACTCCTATTCCAGGAGCCTCCCTACATAAAGCTCGTAAGATAGAAAGTGCTCAATGATCTCTTATTGTGGTTGAAGATAACGAATGAATTGTATGGTACCTGGGACCGATAAATATTTAGCAACCATGGGTTTTCTGCCTATTTAGAGTTTAAGGTCAAAAATATACAAGGCTGACAAAACCAGGCATAAAACACACACACAATGTAGTAAGACCGGCAAATGCATTTACAAAATACCAAGAATCGTCTGATGTTCCGTAGTAGCAGTGAGGATTGTTGGGGGCAGGGGAGGGGACCATCCATAAAATCAAAGAGCACACGATATGCCACCAATTTATTGCCTGTCTTATTTAAACCTCATGACAATTGTACGTGGTAGGTAACATACACCCATTTTACAGATGTGGAAACTAGAATATGGAGGTTCAGTCCCCTGCTCTCTCACCATTGCAGAGAGATAGAAGATGCAATTATTCAGCTAGAAGAGATGTGGAGCCCAGCTTATGACTGGAATGGTTGGGACAGGAAGGAAGGAGGAAAAGGAGAAGGAAGACCTATATACCTCTATGGCATGGTCCCCAAAGTCTTTTACCAGACTGGTAAACATTTAGGTTGCAGGCTGGAGAAAATAATAATTTTAGCTACCCTCCTTTAAGTACCTGGGCACGATGTCAATATAAAAATGAGGATTACAGGATGTCATTGTATCCAACCTCACTGGCCTGTGGGAAGTGGTAGACGTGCTGCAGGAATATGTAGCACAAATATGCCAGGGAGCAAATTACACAGAATCCTAGAGTCTGTCATCATTATGACCATCACTCAAAACATCTAAACACCTCTTTGTTTGGGGTAATGTGAAGAAGTGAAAAAGGACAGGCTTTTTGCATCAGACAGAACTCCATTCAAATCCTGGCTCACCTTTCTGTAGTGATGTGACATTTGTCCATCTTCACTGGCTCTACCTTGAGGTACCTGTGGAACCTTAACACATTTATGGAAATCCTGCTTAAACATTATCATCCCAATCATTTCCTGCTATGTTGGAAGCTATCATGGGTAGCTTTTTAGACTTGTATTAGTCAGGGGGAGTGCTAGCTGCTGAAACAACCTTCAGTGCTTAGTGGCTTACAGCAAAGGTTTATTTTCCCCCTAAGACCCAGTCTGACTGGATGTTTTCAGTAGACTCTCCTGAATGGAATACAGGCTTCCTCCATCTTGGAGCCTCTGCATTCGGCTGGCTGATGAACAAAGAGAGAGGGAGAGTACGGCGTAGGTCCCAAGGGGCATTTGATGGTCATACCTGGAGGTGGCCCATTTCACTTCCTCCCACATTCCATTCGTCAAAGCCCCGTCACATGACCACAACCTAACTCAAGGGAGGCTAGGAAATGTAGACAGTGCTTGTGCCCAGGAAGAGGAAATGGAAAAGGTGACCCTGTAGCCTGGCAGGGCTACATACCTGTCACAATCACGAGTAGTGTGGGGCAGAGAACAAAAGGTCATCAAGATAAAGCCTAACAGAACTGCCATGCCAGTTGTCCAGGCAATGGTGCCTGACAGAGAGATATCTTTGGTGATCAGAGTTTTCTCATATAGGTTTTAAACTGGGCCAGATCTTACAGGATCTTAGACCAAGTATGTCTGATCCTATCTGGCAGTTTTAAGCTATAAAGAAGGTAGCACAATGAATATTAGAAATGGGTCCCATCACCACTGGCATTGCTGAATCACCCTGTCCCACCATGCCCTGCACTTTTCCGCTTTGCATTTGGCTCTCAGTGTGCTTACCTTTAGACTTGGTGGTTCATTTTCTCCACTTAGTCACTTTACCTACCAGACTGAACACTAGCCGTCACTTCTCTGCCTTTGGCCTTTGCTTTCCTTTCTGGCCAAAATATGGAGCCTTTCTGACTACAGGGGCATTGATTGCCTTAGATAAATAGGTCACCATGTCTAGCCTGGTCTGAGGCATTAACAACCTCAACAAGGTCCTCGTATGCTCTGCACTCCAATGGTTCACTTGAACAAAAAATAAAGCTGAATGAAAATAAAAACAAAAATAAACAAATGGGTATTTCTCCAAAGAAGACACACAGATGGCCAAAAAGCACATGAAAACATGCTCAACATCACCAACTAGAGAAACTTCAATCAAAACTACAATGAGGTATCACCTCACACAGGTCAGAATGGCCATGATTAAAAAACCTACAAACAGTAAATGCTGGAGAGGGTGTGGAGAAAAGGGAACCCTCCTACACTGTTGGTGGGAATGTAAATTGGTACAGCCAGTATGGAGAACAGTATGGAGGTTCCTTAAAAAACTAAAAATAGAGCTACCATATAACCCAGCAATCCCACTACTGGGCATATACCCAGAGAAAACCATAATTCAAAAAGACACATGCACCCCAATGTTCACTGCAGCACTATTTACAATAGCCAGGACATGGAAGCAACCTAAATGCCCATTGACAGATGAATGGATAAAGAAGATGTGGTACATATATACAATGGAATATTACTCAGCCATAAAAAGAATGAAATTGGGTCATTTGTAGAGACGTGGATGGATCTAGAGACTGTCATACAGAGTGAAGTAAGTCAGAGAAAAACAAATATCGTATATTAACACACATATGTGGAACCTAGAAAAATGGTACAGATGAACCGGTTTGCAGGGCAGAAACAGAGACACAGATGCAGAGAACAATGGGCTTCATTCATAGGGCACCATATTCCAGCTCTGTTCTAATTGCTTGTGATATGACTCATGGTCCCTGCCTCAAGGAGCCCAGAGAGCAGTAGGGGCAAATTACAAGTGAAAAGGTGTACCTAGTACAGCATTTCCACGGGAACACAAAGAAAGAAGCCCCAAACTCAGCTTTTGAGGGGACAGGCAGAAAATACTGCATGAAGGAGGAAGTGACCATTCTTCTGAGTCTGAAGGGTTAGCTTTAGATGCATTGTAGAGGTCATCCCAAGCCTAGTGGGCAGCTGGCCGGCCAGCTTAATAAATTAAATATGAATTCTCCCAAATATGCATATTAGAGCTCCAACAGCTGGCCCACATTTGAGAAGCTTTTCTCTAACTCTGAGCAAGACCTCGCAGATGGTCAGGATACAAATACTTCTAGTCCAGCAGAAGGCAGCTGTGAGTTCTCCCAGGTACCTATTAGAAAAGCAAAAACAGGACTTCCCTGGTGGTGCAGTCGTTAAGAATCCATCTGCCAATGCAAGGGACATGGATTTGAACCTTGGTCTGGGAAGATCCCACATGCCACGGAGCAACTAAGCCCGTGTGCCACAACTACTGAGCCTGCGCTCTAGAGCCTGCGAGCCACAACGACTGAAGCCCACGCGCCTAGAGCCTGCGCTCCGCAACAAGAGAATCCACCGCAATGAGAAGCCCGCGCACCGCAACGAAGAGTAGCCCCCACTCGCCGCAACTAGAGATAGCCCGTGCACAGCAACGAAGACCCAATGCAACCAAAACTAAAAATAATTAAAAAAAAAAAAAGCAAAAACAAAAGCCCCGAGAGGATGATGTCTAACCTCAGACAAAGCATCCCCTTGGCACTGATGACTTTGGAGTGTGTTTTTGTTTGTTTTTTGAATTTTATTTATTTTATACAGCAGGTTCTTATTAATTATCCATTTTATACATATTAGTGTATATATGTCAATCCCAATCTCCCAATTCATCACACCACCGCCCTGCCACTTTCCCCTCTTGGTGTCCATACGTTTGTTCTCTACATACGTGTCTCTATGGGGTATGTTTAAAAGAAGTGGAGTGCTAGTGGTCTGATTCTCTCCACCTTCTTGCTACGTGTTCTTTCAGGATGCTGCGGGTGGGAAAAGTTGATCTTAGTGGTCTAGCTGAGGCTGCCTCCTCTGTAAACCACACAGTGTTCTGTCTACAGAGGAAATCAGCATTTTGTGTGCCTGTACTCAGTCCTGCTTAGGGTTCTAATGATGAGAAATTTCTGAGACCCAAAAGGAGCCCGTTTTGATCATTTGCATGAGCTTACCCAGAATGCATGCCTGTAGCGACCATCTGGGTTTTTTTCCTGCTCTTCAGCATCCCTTTCTCCTTCTTTTGTGAATAGTACCCTGATTCCCCTCCCCATTACGTGGGAAATAGTTCTCCTCCCCCATTACAGGGTCCCCATACCTGCGAGCTCCAGGGGTGGGGACGTGACTGAGGCCTGCTGGTAACTGAGGCCGTGAGCGTGGATGAGATTGTCTAAGGAGAAGCTGCGAAGTCAGAGGAGGAGAGAACCCCATCATTTAGGGGTTGCGTAGAAGAGGATGTCTGCAAAGAACGGAGAAGGAGCAGTCAGAGAGGTAGGACTGAGACCAGGAGAGTCATGCAACGTCATGGAAGCCTGTGAACCAGAGTGCTTTAAGGAGGAAGAAGTGACCAATAGTGTCAAGTACTCCTGGGGAGTCAAAGGAGCTGAGGATTGAAACACGTCCATGCGCTTTTCGACATGGAGGTAGGGGTGACCTGAGGGTCATTTCTGTGGAGGAGGGATGGAACAGAAGGGGAAGTAGAAGTGGAGAGAGGAAATACTGACAATTCTGTAGCTGAGAAAGACAGGAGATAGGGTGGTGGGCTAGAGGGATCCACGTAGGCTTTTTCCTTCTTTCTCTTTCTTCCTTTTTTTTTTTTTTTAAACATATGAGACACTTATGCATGTTTAAAACCACAGTAATCATCTAGTTGAGAGGGAGTAATTCAACAATCTGGGGAGAGATGGGATAATTGAGGTGCTTGAAAAAAACAGAATCCCCGAGCGGGAATATTGTTTACTGCATTTCCCACATTTACCTGATGGACCATCCCTCTTCAGGCAGAGTTTAATTAGTGTTCTGCAGGGAGCACTGTGGCCCAAATTAGGTCAAGGGCCTATCCTCAAACCAAGGCCACACTTTGGCTTCAGTCAATCAGGATCCTGTCCTCAGAAGCTGGGGGTGGGCTCAACTCCACGCAAACTAAACATCTGAGAATGAGGAAGGGTTAAGTTGTAGAAAAGACCACTAACCCGGCTGAAGATGGGGAAGATGGAATTACCAGGCGACGTATCTTCCCTCCCGATACTCCTCCTAATGCAGATCCTTACACTGAATCCCACTAAAACTTTAGTATATGGAGGTAGAATGTTCAAGGGATATGGTCAATAAAATTAAAAAATGAAAAAAAGTAAATCAACTATACTTCAATAAAATTTTAAAAAACAGATATGGTTTAAACCCCTTGTCTGTAGAATTCAGTGTAGTGAGGGGTCAAAAGTTGGCTAATTCTAGGGTTCTTTCCTATCTCCAGAGACACAGTGAAACATCTAAAACCACTGTTAGTAATCTGAGAAGATCCCCACCTCAGCGAGCACGCTCTGGCCTGTTAAAATCAGAGGCGATTTAGGAGCTAAACAAGCCCCAGCCCCCTGGAATGACCGTGCATTTATTAAGCCAACATTTCCAGCTGTGGAGACTTAATTGAAGGAGGAAAGATAGAAACCATGTTGGGCAAATGTCTGGGTAATGCCCACTTTACGTGTCTTATATTAGCTGATGAGCATCACAAAAGATTCAGCATATGGTGGAAGGTTGATTGGAGCCTCCGAGGTCCTCAAGATTGCTTCTTCCTTCCTCGGGTGATGGTACTATTTGGTGCGGGACTTCTTCCCGCCCTGCCTCAATTCAGCAAACGCTCATGGGCACCTACTATGTGCAAGTTGCCATGCTGTGTGCTGCTATGTACTGTAGTAACATCGTCTTTTGCTGTTTACAAAGCACTTTCCTACATATGATCTCAATTTAGTGATTCTGAGAATTGACTTTGAGTCAGAAAGACCAAAGTGAGGATGGGTTCAACCACTTATGTTTTTTTAAAGGTTTTTATTTTTATTTTTTTTGGCTGAGCCATGAAGCTTGCAGGATCTTAGTTCCCTGACCAGGGATTGAACCCACGCCCTCGGCAGTGAAAGCACCGACTCCTAACCACTGGACCGCCAGGGAATTCCCTGTCCACTTATTATCTGTGTGAACTTAGGCAAGTCATTTATCTAAGCTTCAGCTTCCTCTTCTACAGAATGGTAATAATAGGAATTCCTAGTGCAAAGGACTGTTGGGAAAACTCAGTGAGAAAATACAAGAAAAGAGCTTAGCACATAGTAAGCACTCAATGGAAAGTTGCCATTACTTCATTATTCATTCTTGGTCCACTTATTCGCACAATAACCCTATGATGCAGATGCTATTATCTTATTTCACAGACCTTCACTGAACACCTATTATGTTCCAGGAGCTGAAGACCCACAGTGACCAAAACAGCATTTAGATGCAGGAAAGAAGGGACCCCAGAACTGAGTCCTCAGCAAAGGAAGCGGAGGCATCGAAGGGGACTCAGAGGAACCCTGAGTGCCAAGAGAGGTGTAACAAGGAGGAGAGCGGCCAACTGCAGTAATGTCAAGAGGTCAGGGACTTAGCTGGTGGTCAAGTGGCTAAGACTCCGTGCTCCCAGTGCAGGGGGCCCGGGTTCGATACCTGGTCGTCTAAGGTCCTGCATGCACAATTAAAGACCCCGCATGCGGCAATGAAGATCCCACGTGCCACAACTAAGACCTGGCACAGCTAAATAAATATTAAAAAAATAATAATAGCAAGAGGCCAGCAGTAAGACAAGGCCCCGAAGTGACCACTGGCTTCTGCAACATGGAGTTTCCAAATCAACAAGTGGAGGCAGAAACTCGAGCCAGACTGATTTAAGGAGAAACTGGAGTTGATGTGGAAACAGCCACTGCAGAGAACTCACGAGGTTTTGATGCTAAGGGGAGCAAATAAATGGGGAAGGTGGCTGGAGGGAGATGTGGGATCAAAGAGCTTTTTGTTGTTAAAAATATTTTTTTAGAATATTGGGGCTTTTTTTCTTTTTTTTTTTTGTGGTATGCGGGCCTCTCACTGCTGTGGCCTCTCCCGTTGCGGAGCACAGGCTCCGGACGCGCAGGCTCAGCGGCCATGGCTCACGGGCCCAGCCGCTCCGCGGCATGTGGGATCTTCCCGGACCGGGGCACGAACCCGTATCCCCTGCATCGGCAGGCGGACTCTCAACCACTGCGCCACCAGGGAAGCCCTGGGGCATTTTTTAAAGCAGGTGGGAATGATCCAGGATAGGGGGAGAAATGAGTGACTAAGGAAGGGAATCCAGAGTAAGGAACTAGAAGTATATTCAATAGCCTGTGATGAACCATAATGGAAAAGAATGTATATGTATGTACAATGAAGTCACTTTGTTGTACAGCAGAAATTAACACAACATTGAAAACCACCTATATGTAAATAAAATAAAATTTTAAAAAAGCACAGAGAACTATATTCAGTATCTTATAATAACCTATAATGGAAAAGAATTGAAAAAAGGCATATATATACGTATAAGTGAATCACTTTGCTGTACCTCTGAAACTAACACAATATTGTAAACCAACGATACTTCAATTCAAAAAAAGCAAGCAGGGAAGGCAGAAAACCTGGGCAAGATGCAGATATTTGGTAGAGGAGAGGGTTCCTGTCTGACTCTATCATGTCTGTGAACTATGAGGCAAGCTCATCTGCTTAGAGTGAAGGATGAGAAGGGGACAAAGGAAGAAGACTGAAAAATCATCCTTGTAGGGTGTGGGGAATTGAATACAGCAGGAAAATACAGTAGGAAGGCTAGGCAGGACTGGGGATTCAGTTGAAATTCATGGACATCAACTTAAAGTGACATCTGCCAGTTTTAATTTTCCAGCAATATTCAGATATTCTGATACAGGTAAAGAGTAGGGGAAGAGCTGGGTTTAACTAGAGCTGGGCAAGCTAGAAGAAAAGAGAGGGGCAAAGGGGTTATGGGGTTTTGCAAGGAAGTGAGTATATTGATGATGACTGAGTGGGTGAGGAGGGAAGTGAGTACCAGTGGGAAAATAAATGCAAAAACCTGGCAGAGTCAAAAGGTTTGCAGGTCTGGATGAGGTTGAAGAAATGCTTGTGTGTGATACTGCAGTAAAGATGTTAAAGTCAGATTTGAGATTTTGTGATTGTGTTTTCTGAGGTAGTGCAATTCCTGGTGAGAATGAGTCTGCTTTAAGACCATGGGAGTGGGTATTTGGGGGCAAGGGAACTCAATGGTGGGGAAGAAATCGGTGAGACGTCAATAAGATTTCTCATGAAAGGGAACCCTCCTACACTGTTGGTGGTAATGTAAATTGGTGCAGCCATTATGGAAAAAAGTATGGAGGTTCCTTCAAAAACTAAAACTAGAATTACCACATGATCCAGCCATCCCACTCCTGGGCATATATCCAAAGAAAACTGTGATTTGAAAAGATACATGCACCCCAATGTTCACAGCAGCACTATTCACAAAAGCCAAGACATGGAAGCAACATAAATGTCCATCGACAGATGAATGGATAAAGAAGATCTGGTACACACACACACACACACACACA
Source organism: Orcinus orca (assembly GCF_937001465.1). NCBI lineage: Eukaryota > Metazoa > Chordata > Mammalia > Artiodactyla > Delphinidae > Orcinus > Orcinus orca. Next base: position 197,892,884 of record NC_064559.1, read on the forward strand.
CACACACACACACACACACACACAGGAGTATTATTCAGCCATCAAAAAGAACAAGGGACTTCCCAGGCAGTCCAGTGGTTAAGACTCTGCACTTCCACTGCAGGGGGCTCGGGTTTGATCCCTGGTCGGGGAACTAAGATCTCACATGCTGTTGTGGCGCGGCCAAAAAAAGAGAACAAAATAATGTCATTTGCAGCAGCATGGATGGACCTAGAGATTATCCTACTAAGTGAAGTAAGTCAGACAGAGGAAGACAAATGCCATATGATGTCACTTGTATGTGGAATCTAAAATATGATACAAATGAACTTATTTACAATAGAAATAGACTCACAGAGAAAACAAACTCATGGTTACCAAAAGGGAAAGGGGTGCAGAGATAAACTAGGAGTTTGGGGTTAGCAGATAAAAACTACTATATATAAAATAAACAAAAAGGTCCTACTGTATAGCACAGGGAACTACATTCAATATCTTGTAATAAACTCTAATGAAAAAGAATACCTATGTGTATAACTAAATCACTTTGATGTGTATAACTAAATCACTTTGCTGTATACCAGAAACTAACACAACATTGTAAATCAACTATACTTCAATTAAAAATAAAGAAAAAAATAAGATATCTCATGGATTATGCTTACGGATGCTCAAGTCATAAAATAAGGTGCAGGAGGTGAGGTGGAGGTCAGTTCATGAGAAAAAGGAGGGGTGGCAGGTTGAAAAATATGATAGTATGAACTGCAAGGAGATTAGGTTTTGGAAAGAGGAAAGAAGAAACAGTACTAAAAATATTAATGGCGTTTGCCTCCTACCCACAGGCTCTCAAAGGCAGCTGTGTTTAATGCCACATGCCCCCATGTTCACAGCAACAGTTGACTGGTCAAGGGGTGGCATCTGACCTGTGGGCAGCCAAGCTGTGGGCTGGCCAGTGACCTGTCCAATGAGATGTCATCATTAAAGATGAGATAACTGGATTCTGTCTTGGGACTTGAACTATGAAACGCAAAAGAATCTGCCAGTTAATAGAATGAGCTGCTGCAGAGAATAAAGGAGGGACAAAAGTCACCAGGATGAATCCCATGCAGGCTGAAATGTTGAGGGAATAGGGCTATAAGAAAGCTGAGGATGCCAGACAGTCAAGAATGCAGCAGATGCATCAAAAGCAGCAGAAATGGGGATGTGTGAGAGAGATGGAGTAACCTGTCTCTGAGTTCTGGGTTGGCTCCTGAGTGCGCTTATTATGTGGGAACTTAATTTTTAAAGGTTTTTGAGGAGGGGAGCGACATAATCAGACCTGGGGTTATGAGTGTGGGCTCTGGTCCCAGACTGCCTGGCTTTGAAAAAAATTAGCTGTGTGATCTCAGGCAGGTTACTTAACCTCTCTGTGCCTCAGTTTCCTCATCTGTAAAATAGAAATAACAGCACTGCCCTCATAGGGGTGTAAGGAGGATTAAATGAGAAAATACAGGTAATGCATTTTGAATAGCAAGGCTTCCTTTCAATCTTATTTTCTTCAATTAAACAGTTCAAATGTCACTTCTTTCACAAAACTTTCCTTCATGCTTTTATCTCTTAGCTTCCAGGAGGGACACCACCTTCTCGTGGTCTTCCTCCCTCCTCCTAGGTCACTATTCCTTCTCAGGCTCCTTGCTGGTTCCTCTTTCTCTTCTTGACCTCTTCTCACTACGTTGATCTCCCAAGTGAGCTCACCTAGGTGTCTCGTGCTTTTAAGTACCTCAAAATATCATTTATTAGCTGACAGTTCTCATAAATTATCACCAACTCCAAACTTTCATATCTGATTACTTGACATCTCTATTTAAAAATCTCCAAAAGACATCTCAAACATAACTAGCCCCAAACTGACTGTTACCAGCTCCTGCCCCTACAATCTTCCACAGATCGATAAATGGCAAATCCTTCCAGTGCTGATGACGCTAAAATTCTTAGCATCATCCGACTCCTTTCTTCTTCTCATGCCCACTAAGCATCTGCGTCTCTCTGCTGTGTGACCTTGGTTTTACCTCCCTGGGCCTCTGAGGATTAAACGAGTTATTATTTGTAAAGTGCATAACAACATCCATCACATAGAAAGCCTCATATAAGTGCTTTTGAAATAAATAAAAAATGCCTTCAATACATAAAGAGCTTCCTAACGGCCCTAGTCCCCCTACAGTCCATTCAGAACACAGCAATCTCCTGATCCTTTGAAAGGCCAGGCCAGATCCTGTCACTGCTCTGCACCTCTTTGACCTCAGCTCCTGGGGCTCTCCCCTTGCTCAGTCTGGGCCAGTGCCTCCTTGTGCCACCAACACACCAGGGACTGTTCCCATCGGATCTTTGCCCCTGTTGTTCCTTGTGCCTCCCTCTGATCAAATGTTAGTTCTCTGCTGGCCCCACTTTGCTAATCTGCCTGCCCGTTCCCTCACTCTGATTTTTCCTCCCCATCTCTATTTTTACTTAGTAGCTGGTTGTCTCCCCTCCCCGAGTTCAAACTCTGCAACAACACGGATGGTCTTGTTCATTGCTCTATCCCTAGAGCCTAGAACAGTGCTTGGTACACAGTAGATGCTCAATAAATACTTACCAAGTGAAAATTCCAAAGTGCCACGCCCTTTTCTGAATTCCCGTAATACAGGTCTGAATCATTCTTGTGGTACTTACCTGTATCGTTTTTTATGCAGTTTACAATTTTATACAGTTTACAATCTTTATACAGTTTTTTAAATAGTTTACAATCTTTATACAGTTTACAATCCCCTCACGGGTGACCCGATTTGAATCTCACAAAAGAGAGAGAGAGAGCAAACTAGGGAAGGCAGTTATTATTAGCAGGGCCTCCTGCCTTCTAGACCAAGCTTAACAAATATTTGTTGAATGAAGAGAAAAAAAAATTTCTGAGTCACTCTGTGGAATGAGGCAGCCCCACTCGGCAGATGGGAGGATTCTCTGTAGCACATGTAAAAATACTCTTAATATCTAACATTTATTGCGCCGGTTTTTCTCATTTCTACCTGTGTGGTCCTCACAGCATTCCCGTAGCAGGTAGCTGTGAGAGCATCTTTATGTCCTGTCCTGTTCACCTCTGTTATCTTTGGTGCCTCAAACAAGGCCTGGTATGTGGTAGGTGCTCAGTGAGTGATGTGGGCCGAGGCTCCTTTTTTGGAGCTCGGGCCCAGGTGCAGCGACTTGCTCCAGGTCCCACGCGGAGCAAGTGGCAGCGCTGGGATTCCATCTCAGGTTCGCTCACTACTCTCTCTCTCCGGGATGGGCCTGCCCCGCGGGCCGCACCAGTTCCGGGTGCGCCGCAGGAGCGAGCGCGTGCACCGGGTGGGGCGGGGAGGGACTGACCCCTCCCAGCCCCAGCGCCTTCCGCATCCCCGCCCGGAGGCCGACGGGCACCGTCCCTGTGCCGCCCCGCGCTGCTGCACCCACAGGGCCGGGCGTTGGGTCTAGCAGCGGGTAGAAGGTACTCCCCCGGCCCGGACTCCTGCCTCCACCACTCAACCCAACCCCGCGCCCCGAACCCTGTGCCGGCCCACCCATCCTGCGGCCACCGCGCCCCCCCACCCCGCTCCACCCGCAGTCCCCGCCCCTCACTTCCCCGTTTCGGCGCTCCTCCCCCCGTGCCGCGCTCCATACTTGGCGATCGCTGCGGCCCTGCGTGCTCATTGGCCGAGAGCCGGCTGCGTGGGGGGCGGGCCCGGGCCGGGCCGGGGCGGGGAAGGAAGGTGGCGGCGGCCCGGCGCGGGAGGAGGGAGGTGCTGACCCGGATGTTCACTCCTGGGCACCCGGGGAAGTGGAAGCGCCGGGCCCTGCTGCGGGGGGGAGAGCCACAGACGCCGGGACCGGGACCGCCGCCGCCGCCGCCACAATGGTAAAGGCCCGACGTCCCCCTCCCCCAGGTCCGGGGGCCCCGCCGGAGCTCGCGTCCGCCTTCCCCCACCCACCCCCGGCCCGCGAAGGGTGGGTTCCCCCGGGTGGGGGAGGGGCGGGGTCCCGGAGCCCAGGTAGACACCATCCCTGCCCGCTCAGGAGGGGGCGGCCGGCCTGGGCGGCTTGGGTGGGCAGTGACCCTGCCTCCCGTTCCCAACCCCCGCCCTTGGCTCAAGCTGGGCTCCCACACTCCCCTTCTGGGGCCAGACTAGTCTCCCGCGTAGCCCAGGCTAGACCCTCCTGGACTGGTGGTCCAGGCCAGGCACCCCCTCCGGGGACCCAGGCGTAGTCCCCCTTTCTCCTCCCCATGGCCCGGGCTAGGTCCCCAGCCCCAGCCCCTACGGCCCAGGCTAGGCCGTCGTTTCTTCCTCCCAGGGTCCAGGCTAGGCCTCTGTCCCCCACCTATCCCCTTCTCCATGGCCTCAGTCCGGACCCCCGTTAGCCCCTTATCCATGGCTTCAACCTGCATTTGTTCCCCTGTTCTCCATGGCTTCAGCCTGAATCTTTTCTTCTCTTCATGGTCTTAAGTCTGGACCCCCCCCCCCTCCTCCGCCCCTGGCCCCCGCCTGGACGTCACTCCCTTCCCCCCACTCCCTGGTCCGTTTCCCAGGACTTCTCACCACTCTCGGCGTAGCCTGCGTCAGCCTCACTCTGTCCGGGGCTTTACCCTTCCTCCAGGGCCCCGCTCCCTGCCCTGCCCCTGACCCAGGTGGTCCCCTCCGCTCTACCTAGGGCGAACCTTCTTTGCCGCCCCTGGGAAGTGAGAGTAGCTCTCCAGCCCGGGTGGGGATGGGGGTCCCGAGGCTGTGCCTTTTCAAGTTGGAGCGGTGCCCCTTCTGGAAGGCCGTCTGGGAGCGAGCGAGGGCAGGGCGGGCATCTGTATGCCGGGAAGGCAGCGCGGCGCTCTGCGGGCGCTTCCCGCGGCCGCCGCCTGGGTGCCGCGGGGTGCGGTGCTGGCGGAGCGTCCTGCTGGGACCCGCGGCGCCGGGGCGTGTGCGAGAGCCGAGGGATGAGGATGGGGGAGCCGCGGGACGGGGATGAACGCACAATCGCCCTTGTGAGGCCGCTGCCGTTGGGAGGCCCCCGGGCCCCGAGGCCAACAGACGGCCCGGACACAATGTACCCCAGCAGGCGCAGCCTCCCTTTCCCCCTCAGCTGTCAGCTCGTGAGGGTTGGAACTGCTGTTAATGGAGATGCCTCGGATCAGGTGAGCCAGACTCCGAGGGAGAGCTCGCTCCACTCGTGCTGTTTGTTTTGGTAATGAAGGCAGGTACTCTGGCGGCGCTCTGACCGGCCCGAGGTTTCACCTAGGCCCCGACCAGTGAGTCCGCCCTCCCTCCACTTTGGAACCTTCTGCAGGGCAGGCCCAGCACCCAGGTTGGAAGAGCCCCAGGGCTTCTGCCTCACGTGGCCAAGGCATCTTTGAAGGGTGGACTGAGATTAAGGGTGGCCACCTGCTCCTCTGGCCCGGTGCTGGCAGGTGTTTGCATGTGGACTTTGGGCCCCAAAGAGTTTTGGGGCTCTAGGTTCCTTGTTTAAGGAAGGGATGTTGCTTCTGAACTAGGCTGACTAATTCAGAGTGGCTGAGTTTTTTCTTCATGCCTTCCTGTATGTTGATGAAAAGCGTGGCCATTGTTATTGGACTTCTCCGATAGCAGTCCCAGGCCTGGGTGGGGAAGGACTTCTCCAGGACAGTTTTGGGTGAGGACTTGGAGTGAGGTTTGCTGTCAGGACAAAAGCAGGGGAGGATGGTTGGGATGGCCAGGTGGGGCTGCTCAAGGCAGCATCTCTGGCAGTGGGGGGGGGGGGAGCATCTTGCCTTGGCCCTCAGTGCCTGAGTCTCCAGACCTGATGGGAAAATGCCTGTAATGACCCAGAAGGAACAGGATGATACATGAGGCTTCTCAGGAGTCCTGTATTTGGGTCTTACCTGGAAAATCTGTAAGGACTGTGGAAGGGGTGGAGGAAAAAGGCTAACTTTTCTGTGGGGAGTGGGAGCGGGGCGGGGGGCTACTAGGTGCCAGACACTGTGCTCTGTGCTCCACTTACTTAATCCACACAGAACCCTTTGAGGGATGCTGTGTATTACCATTTTACAGGTGAAGAAGCTGAGGCTCAGGGCATGGAGGAACTTCCTCAAGATGTTGCTTAGTTGACGGGAGCACATCTGATAGGCTCTAAACTGCATCCTTTCCGTTGTCCCAGGCTGCTTATGTGTTCCTGGTGATGCAGGCTTATTTAACGTGAGCTCTTTGAGGGCAGCGGTTTTTGTCTTTTGTTTTGCATGTCTGTATCCCTGGGGCCTAGAACAGTACCTGGCACTGAAGGAAATAGCTTGGGGTGTGTCTTGAACTTAGCCACTTGGATTTCATACTCATTCTCTCAGTAACTCGTTCTTAGTATCCCCTAGGCTTGTAGGTAATTTCTGACTGCTTATTGTTCAGTTTATCCCCTACTTGAATATTCTGTCTAAGAAACCAGTGTAGACAGTTGGAGTAGGACAGAAGTGGTGGTGTGGGGTTGCGTAATAGGTAAGTGTATTAAAACCACTGTGGTTTTATTTTCAGTGGGGTTGATGGTAGAGAAACCAGCTAGATCTCAGTTATCCATCGAGGGAAACAGCAGTTTGAGAGTCTAAAGTGCGCTGGACTTTGGAGAAAACTCCGTGATTTCTGTTGGCGTCAGTTACAAATGCATAAGCAAATGGAATTTACTTGCATTCTCTTAGCAGGTAATGATCTCCCACTATCTGTAAGTGCTTTATAGTTTCAAAGCACTTTTCCTTACCCAGCTCTAGCATCTAATTTAGGAATTATTGTCCTAATTTAGAGTTATGATTCTGATGCTGGATGGTGGGGCTGTAGCATGCAGGGATGGGCCGGGCCCCCCTCATGAGTTGTCCCTCCAGCTCCCAGATGGTTTGGCCTGACAAGAGATGATAGGAGAAGCCTGTTATATTGTTACAAGGTGGAACAATGCAGTTGGTGTCTTGGCTGGTCTGGTGTAGACCTCCTGGTGTAGGTCTAGACCTCCTGGTGTAGGTCTAGCTCCACTCAGACCCCACATGTATATGCAGCCTTGTTTATTTAAACCCAACTGGCTGCTCTTTGGTGGAATGCTTGAAAAAAGTAGCCAACGATCCATAGCTTGAGATTAAAGAGATGCTAAATCATGTTTGTTTTAATAAATTTATTTATTTTAGTTTTGGCTGCTTTGCATCTTTTGATGCTGTGCACTGGCTTTTTCTCTAGTTGCGGCAAGCAGGGGCTACTCTTTGTTGGGGTGCACGAGCTTCTCATTGCGGTGGCTTCTCTTGTTGCGGAGCACGGGCTCTAGGCGCAGGGACTTCAGTAGTTGTGGCACGCGGGCTCAGTAGTTGTGGCTCGCGGGCTCTAGAGCGCAGGCTCCGTAGTTGTGGCGCACAGGCTTAGTTGCGGCGTGCGCGGCGTGTGGGATCTTCCCGGACCAGGGCTCGAACCCGTGTCCCCTGCATTGGCAGGAGGATTCTTAACCACTGGGCCACCAGGGAAGCCCTAAATCGTATGTTTGAAAGCAGATATTCCTATTTATAACTCAGAAGTCCTGTTCTTCTTTTACATTCCTTGGGGGAGGGGAGAGGACAGATGACTGACAGCACAGGGAAATGGTGGCTGCGCAGGTACTTTGAACCTTGAGACTCCTGCTTCCCAGGCTGCGAAACTCTTGGCATTAGGCAAAGACAGTGGTGTGTTAGGAGTTGCTTGAAGCTCATGGGTGTATTTATGAAGTGCCTTCTCTGTGCTGCCCTATGTGCTCAGGACAAGGAAGTCTGGTAAACAAGGCAAACGGGTCCACGCCTTCACAGCTTATGTTGTTCGGCAGGGAGGCGTGTCACTCTTACCTACAGTTTAAGGAAGCAGAGCCTTGTTTAATGTAACTGCAAGCACACTTGGATGAGATAACGCAGGAGACTTCAGAGAAAGTTGGGGCTTGTGCCCGGCTTCAGCCCCAGCCTTGAGGAGCACGCCTGCCCTTGTTTGGCCACCACCACCGAGGTGAATGGCACTGCATACGCGGTCTGTCCCCTGCAGACCAGAAGCTCTCCCAGCCGGGAAGGTTTGTGCCACAGAAGTCCTGCCCTTCTCACCTGGGTAGCTACCATTGATTGAGGATCTACCGTCATCCAGAAACCTGAGGTAGGACTTAGGTCCTACCCCACCCCATGATGGATGCTCGAAAGCTTGAGTGGCTGGTGTGAGGGGCGGGCCTGGGACTTGGCTCTGGGTCCCCCCGACTCCTGTGCCGGAGGCTCACTCTGTTTCTCAGAAACAGTGAGAGAAGTAGGGCTCACAGTACAGGCTCTTGTCCCATTTCTCCTGGAGGCAGATCCCACCAGTGCGAGTGGGGTGTGGAAGTCCAAAGGGTACAAGATCACCCACGTTAAGACCAGCGAGAGTATTGCCATTTCCAAACTAAGGCTTTTAGAGATCAACGCTCTGGTGTGAGGACGTGGAGCCTTGCCTGCTGCCACGAGCCCCGGCATCGCGTGCGAAGTTAGGACTTAGGAGCCAGACAGCCTTGGGCTAATAACAGTACCTCCTCATAAGGCTGTTATGAGGATTAAATGAGATAATACTTGTCAAGTGCTTTGAACAGCATCTGGCACATAATCATATGTGTAGTGACTATTATTATCACCATTTACAGATGAGGTTCAAAGGGTAAGTGGATAGTCCCTTTATAGCTACTAAGTGGAGGAACTGGGTTTTCTGACTTCAGAGGTAGACCCGTTTTCTCCACTGCTTACTGCCTGCTGAAGGGATATTTGGAGTTTGCTTGGCTTTGGGCTGTGTCTTGAATGAAGAAAGTCCCTGATAGAGCCAGAGGCTCTACTCCACCACAGAAGACAAGGCTCCCTGTGCTGCTGTAGCCTGATGCTGTATCTCAGGCTCTGGGTGCCTCGTCTGTGCCCGGTGGAGCCCCTTTTGAACGGAGTCCTTGCCCTCTTCCGGGCTTGGAAGAAGAGGGTCAGAGCCTGTGAGTTCCGTGAGAGCAGGGACCTTGTCTGGTTCCCACCAAACACCCAGCACCTTGCGCGGGCCGCCTGGCGCTTGGTAAGCGCCTCATAGACGCTGAATGAGGGAGTGGTGAGCACTTTTGTCTTCTGCCTGTGCCACAGAACGTGGGCTTTGGGGTTGGGCTGATCTGGCTTGGAGTCCTGTCTCTGCGACTCAGTGTGTGACCTGCAGTGAGGATCTTACTCTCCCTTGGCCTCGGTTTCTTGATGGGTAACGTGAGGATGGCATTTTATAGGGATACTGGGAGAAAGAAGTGAAAATTGTAATGTGCTTAACCCAGTGCTTGGCGCACAGCAAGTGGTAGCCAGGGTTATCGTTTGTCTTATTCTGCATTCTACAGAGTAAGGACACAAAGAGAAGCCGTAATCCCTGTCCTCTAATCCGGAAGGGGAGGCGAGGTGCATCCAGAAAATGAAGTGCAGCAGGGAGGGAGGGGGGAAGGGAAAGCCTTCAGAAGGGCCACTCGTCTGCCCATCCCTGCAGGCTCGCCCGCAGGCAGCCTTGGTGGGGGCTGGGTGTGAACCCGGGGAGACCTTGCCCAGGCGGAGAGGATGGGGTGGGTGCAGGGGCCTGGAACAAGAGCAGAGGTTGGGGTGATGGTCGGCCTTGTGAGTTTGGGGCCCATCCGCAGAGTGGACGGCCAGCGGGGGCGCCTCGGTCTCAGGAGGGAGTTGTAGAGTGCCTGAGTTGCTAAGCGAGAGAGTTTGCGTTTGATCCGGGACAGCGTGGAGCCAGTTAGATATTTGACAGGGCAGGTAGAAATCTGAGGAGGCTGGCAGGGTCGTGGTATTTTAGGAAGAGTCATCTGGCGGTGGTGTGCAGCCGGGAGGGCCCTGGAGGGAGACATTCACAGGCGTTAAGCCTGCGAGGTTCTAAGGGTCCTGGCCGCCGTGGGGATGGATAGGAAGGGGTGGGTGAGAAAGATAAAGATAGGAAGGCAGAGCCAGCCGTAGTGATTTACCGCCTCTGGGCTGAGGGGGAAGCTTCTGCCCCCAGAGCTGCCCTGTTCAGGCATTTGGAGAGGATGCTTTATCATTGACCCAGCAACTATTTTTGGGCAGTTTAAATCCCAGATAGTGGTGCCTGCAAAGCCTTGATATGCTACTAATGCCTGAAGGGGGATTTCAGTCTGGTTAGCCCAGTGTCCCAGCCGCCCAGCCCTCCCGCATGGGCAGGTGGCCCCGAGTCCCGCTCAGACTGCGCGGCCTTCACGTCGCCCTCATCACGCAGGCCCGCCTGCCTCCGGAGCTCGAGCTCAGGACGCTGGGCGCCTCTGCCACTCACGTTTGTTCCATCAGGTCATTCATTCCGTGGACGCTCACGCAGCAGTCAGACCTATGAGAACACGGGTCTTCAAGTTAAATGGAGGAGGCAAATGGCAACGGGCAGGTCTGAGATTCTGCCCGACTTGGGCATCAGTGCAGGGGCAGCAACACGTCCCTTCTCCCGGCTTCCTCCTGTTCCCGCTCCGCGGCTTTCGGACAGCTCTGGATACCAGTGAGAGAAGCCTTCGCAACTTTCTAGCGATACATTTCCAGGCTGGTAGTCCTATTTCTTCTAAGGTAGCAACCCTGGCGTTTACACCCACCTGCCCCAGGGGCTTTATTGTGAGGATTGAGTGAGTTTGCATGTGGCAAGTGTAGACAGTGCCTGGTACTTCCGTTGGTGCAGCAGGAGTGATTATTTTATTAACATGGATGGTTGATAGATGGTGTTGTATTTAACCTCCCAGGCAGCCTGGATGCAAGTGGTAGTGGCCCCCAGTTCTGCTGAGACCCCGAGAGGCAGAGTCCCGGGGCCACGGCTGGCGATCTGAAGGGCTTCCAGCCCAGTGCTTTCTGGCCGTGAAGCTGTTACCACACTGCAGATTGCAAGCGGTCGTTTCCACTGGCTCAGACCCCTAACTTCTCCACCCACTGCTTAAACTGCTCCGCGAAGCTTCCTCTTCTAGCACTGAACTCAGCAGGACCTTTCTGAGTTAGAATCATGGTTATTTAGCGGGATTTGGGCTTATTGCCTCAAAAGTTTCCATGAGATTTGGGCAGAGGACTCATTACGGTTACCAAGTGAAATATCTTTAGTTTAAAATGTTAGGGTTATGTAAAGATGGTTTTGCACATACTGTTTCTGCTGGGGTCAGTGACGAGCAGCCTCCCACCAAGTGCCCTCTTCCCTTGTCAGTTGCAGCCCTGAGAGGCAGACAGACAGTTCAGGTCTGGCTTGCTCACATGTCATGCTGCTTCTTGAGGCTTCTTCATTATGAGGCTTTGACCCTGAAGGGGTATGTCGGAGTTCACACGGATGGGCTTCCTGCATGCAGTTTTATGCTCAGAAACTGAGAGGAGGAGCACTTTATCCACTGCACACTCCTGGTGAAAAGTGATTTAAGGTACTGTGGCCACTGAATGACCTGCTCTTGAATTTGTCTACATGGCTTTGTTTTTTATCAGTCCTTGGCTTCTCTGCTGAGCGCAGCTTGGTCAGTGCGTGGTCCCTGGGGCTGGATGTGGACCCAACACGGCAGTGCAGGCTGGGCTACTTCAGGTTCTTGGCTCTGTGAGAGTTTCTTTCTTTCCTTTTTTTTTTTTTTTTTTTGCCACACCACGCGGCATGTGGGATTTTAGTTCCCCGACGAGGGATTGAACCCACGTCCCCAGCATTAGAAGTGCAGAGTCTTAACTGCTGGACCACCAGGGAAGTTCTTCTGTGAGAGTTTCTGATGTGTACCGTCCTTGCTTTCTTCTGTTTCCTCTTCCAGACAGCTCCTGTCTCGAAATCTCTTTCAGCCATAGTGGGTGTGGAGCCCTGGTTGTCCTGGGATTTGAGGCCTCTGACTTGGTCTTTTTTTTTAGCACAAACATCATTTATTTTTACTTTTTTATAAATGTATTTATTTTATTTATTTATCTTTGGCTGCGTTGGGTCTTTGTTGCTGTGCGCAGGTATTCTCTAGTTGTGGCGAGCAGGGGCTACTCTTCGTTGCGGTGTGCAGGCTTGTCATTGCAGTCGCTTCTCTTGTTGTGGAGCACTGGCTCTAGGTGTGCGGGCTTCAGACGGGCTCAGTAGTTGTGGCTCGTGGGCTCTAGAGCTCAGGCTCAGTAGTTGTGGCGCATGGGCTTAGTTGCTCTGCGGCATGTGGGATCTTCCCGGACCAGGGCTCGAATCCATATCCCCTGCATTGGCAGGCGGATTCTTAACCACTGTGCCACCAGGGAAGCCCTCGGACTTGGTCTTGAGGAATAGGAATTGGAGGTGCCCTGAGACGACAGTCTTCCTCCCATAGGTTATCGGGTCTCTCTCCTGGACTCTGTACAGTACTACCTCCCTTCTGCCTGTGTTCCTGCCGGATGCACAGTCACTCTCTAATTCTCTCAACCCCAGCTCTGTGAGGCCTGTTTCCTCATCGTGCAAATAAGGAAACTGCAGCTCAGAAAGGTTTAGTAACTTGCCTGAGGGCCCTGGCCAGTTAGTGGCAGAGTCAGCATTCTGATCCAGGTCCATCCGCTCATGCCTGTTGAACTCTGCTGTCCTGTTCCTCTCACTCATGGACCCACCAGGAGGCTTATTTTACAGACGAGGAAACTGAGGTCGAGAGGTTCACCTATAGGTCCAGCCACGGAGGCTGAAGAAGCGCGGGTGTAGCTTAGAAGTTCGGAGGGTTTTTTGCTTCAGGTTGTTGAAAAGGAAAGCAGCTGGAACCTTCGGTCTGTTTCTGGAAAGACGCCTGCTAAACCGTAGGGATGCACCTTGGCTTTCTGGGCAGCACCGTTGTTCTTGGCATACATCCTAGTCATTGTGACAGCCCCTCATTGACGACACCATACAGGGTGCCCTGGACTTTTTCCTATGAAGCCTGTCTCAGCCTGGGCACCACAGATAGCGTCAGGTTGCCCAGGAAGCTGAGGGGAAAGACCATACTGGCCTTTATAATAGTCGTATGACCTTGAGCAGCGTGAGCTGGTTACCCTCACGATGCCTAATATGTTCTGTCTCTCGTCCTCGGAGGGAAGACAGATGCTACATCCCCTGCTCAGAGCTGTGAGTACTGTCGCCGTGTTCCACTGTTCCTGGCCCGTGGGCCAGGGCTCCATGGTGTTGGATTGATGAAGGTCTAGTAGGTCCTTACTGAAGGTAAGTGCCCTCCCCGCCACTGGGTTGAACCACATGAACTTGCTGTTTTCCTTGGTCAAAAATGGCTGAATATCAGCATTTCATGTGGTTCAGCCTAATACAGACCAAACTCTAGGGCAGGGCGATGCCGGAGTGAAGCTTTCTAGCAAATGTCCAGATCTCCTTTGGGACATGAGCCCTTGGCCACACGTGGCTTCTCAGGACATCAGTGTTGGGCTCCTAGGAGGTCTGTGTCACTTGAGGTGGGCGTAACAGGAGTGGAAGGAGCTGAGTGTGGGGTCTTCCCTGGGGTTGGGTCGGCGCTCTCCCTCTGGTCGGGCCACTCCTGGCGCTGAAGGCTGTCGGAGGGTCCGGCGGTGGCGGGACCAGGACTTGGTGGGAACGGGGACCCTAGCTGCGCCGGCATTCACTGCAGCTCCGCCACGTGGCGGGCGCTGAGCAGCTGGCCCACAGTCACACACCTGGCCGTCCTTGGAGTTGAAGGCAGTCTTGATTCTAGAGTCCAGGGCAGTGAAGGGCAGGTTTTGGAGCCTGACCGCCTGGGTCGCGGTCCGAACCTGCAGCCTTGGAGCTTCCTTCACTCTCTGCCTCAGTTTCCTTGTCGCACAGTGAAGTGGTGGGAATAAGAGGATCTATTTCTGATGGACTTAATGAGGATTAAATGAGTTAATACATGTAAAGCCAGACACAGGAGGACATTAACTACTTTTATTAATAGTACTGTGTTATTACCAGCAACATGGACTCTTGGCATGTTATTAGAGCCGAAAGAGACTTGAAATGTGTAAACTCCCTCTGCTTTGTGTTGGAAAGAGTTGGGGCTTCGCATCTGTGTCCATCTCCCAGAGGAGGCGTTGTCTCTCCTCACTGGAAACATACCCTGTTAGTACAGGCCTTGCCGAGCACGCACCTGCCTCTCCATGAACGGGTTGCTTGAAATGGTGCTTTTGTTCTGGGTTATAATAAAAGTCACTCTTCTGGAAAATGGCTTAATTTTTTTTTTCTTTCTTGGCATGAGTGGCCAACCCTGGAGTGCCAGTTACATATGGTGCCCAGCGCCTCTGAGGGGAGCAGGGCAGGGTGCTAATCAGTGAGTCTCATCCCCCCTCTCCCCCGCACCTGCCCTGGATGTTCTGATCCATTTTCTCCTTTTCTGAAGGTGACATGTTTTCCCAGGGGCTCTCAGCTGCTGCTAACCAGGGTTGCATTTGTGAACTGCTACAGACCCGCCAGAGTTCACTGCCTCAGGGGTTTTATGTTTTATTTTTAAGAACATGTGTTTAATTTTAAGGTATGTAGAGTGTTGGGGTTTAGGGGTATAAGAAAGAGACAGGATACAGTGGGGGGAAAAACGATTGTTGGAAGGCAGCCTGGTGTAGTATAGTGGAGGAGACCCCTGGACCTGGCTGCTTAGGGACTGTGTGAGCTTGAACTACCTACTTCATCTCTCTGAGCCTCAACTTCCTCATCAGTGAAATGGACGTAATATCCTCCTCTTCACAGAGGATTAAATAAGAGTAACATACATGAAATGCTGTAGCTTAGGCCTCATGATGGCGCCTTATTATCTACAGCAGTCTCATCATTTGTCTTGCAAATTAGCACCATTCCATAGGGAAGAGAATTGGATTGACTAAAAAATCCCTGTATTAAGGAATACTGTAAATCTGAAATGCGGGTGTCATGACGACACTAAGGAGAGGCCCTGACCACCAGCTTCCCAGGAGCTTGCTCTCGGGCCGCTCCCTCACACAGAGCAGGCCTCTGCACGTTGGCTTAGAGGATTGATCACGCAAGGGGACTTGCATGGCGTCAGCCTCTCTATGCTGAACCTTACAAGTGCCGTCTCATGTTATCTTTCTCATTGCCCTGGTCATGCCCCCATTTTGCAGTTGTGAAAATGGAGGCCAAAGAGGTTAAAGTGAATCTTGTAGAGGATCACACTGTTAGTAAGGGGCAGGGGTGGCCTTTAAACTCGATCCTTCTGATTCCAAAAATCCAGCCCTCAGTACACACTGGAGGCTGGTCCAAGGGTGCATTTTCACGTACAGAGGAAAGTATGAGTACTTTCTTCTGAACATCTAACAAATGTTCTTTAGTACTTTTTAAATTCTTTGCCACTCAAAGCAGACTGTTAGGTGACTGCTCCTAGTTTGGCTTAGATGCCTTGGAGCCCATCTTAAGATGCGGGAGAGTAAGCATGCAGTAGTTGCAGTTCTTCGTTTACAAGGAAGCCTCGTGTCCCTCATAGAAACTTCTAACCCACGTCAGGTGTGGAATTGCTTTTGAGGCCTCGGGCACTGTTATAGTCTTTATTCCTCCCTGCACCATCTCCTCTGCTCTGTGCACATCCAGGCGGACTCTGAAATAACGTAGCTGTCAGGGAGCAAGCTAGCATTTGAACTCGGGACCAGCTCCGTGCCCTGGCTGTGTCACACTGCAGCTGGGGCCAGAAATGAGCAGTGAGGCAGTGGTTGCCGCTCTCCTAGATAACTAGTGGATAAGTGATTATTCCAACCCGAAGAGGTAAAACCATACAGAGGTACTGAACAAGGTTCCTGTCCTCAGAGGGGTTAGAGTGCCGGGCTGTGGGTGTCAGCATCTGTCCACAAGATGGACAGGGTCTCCACGTCCTTGGGTCAGGGCAGCCTCTATTGCTTGTCATCTCGTTTGGCACTAGGTGATGTTCCTGGGAAATAGGTCCATTCTTCCCAATTCCTTAACTACCTTGATTACTTCATTCTTTCCTTTAAATAACCTCCTCCAGAGGCATTTATCCAACTGCTAGCTAGAATTCCCTTGTCCTTTTGCCTCCGATAAGGCTGGCTTTATAGGGCTTTTGTGTTGATGGACTATTGGTTTATTTCCTTTTTTTTTCATTGAAGTATAATTGACAACACTGTATTAGTTTCAAGCCTACGACATAATGATTCAACATTTGCATATGATGGACTGTGGTTTCTGAGCTTGCTAAATTCCAGATGGAGAGCACACAAAAGCATCTTGGGAATTTTCCCCCAGATCCTGCTTTTATTTTGATTCCGTGGGATCTGTTTGGTACATATTGATTGTCGAGGAAGCATTTCTTGAAACAACAGACAAGAACTGGTTGCTGTGGTCCCCAAGGATGGGCCCTCCCATCATGTGCCTAATTGGCAGAACATGGACTTATAAATATGTTGGACCTTTGTGAGCTCAGAGTGCTCTGTGAGGCTTCAGTCTTACTCCAACGTCCTTGTGTGGCATTGGATTAACCGCTACAATTCTGTGAGCTGAATTCCATTACATGCCAGAGTCTCTTAAGGAAAGGAAAAAAAAATGATTTCTAAGTCTCAGGTGATGGGCTGTGTATTGGAACAAGTACAGCCAGATTCCAAATCAGCTGAAGCATTCAGCAGGCCCTCCGACTCAATAAGGAGAGGGTGGCGGTACATCTCTTACTACATACTTTACTTAGCACTTTACATGCATTACCCTATATTTAGTTTCCAGAATTCTCCTAAGAATGAGGTCTTATGAATTTAGGACTTTATGTAAATTTGAAGATTTTACGAAGATTGCTAATAAGTGGCAGAGCCAGGACTTGAACCCAGCTGCTCTGACGTTACAGCCTTTGCCCTTCACCTCTGCTGTGTCATGGAATTTCACCACTCACACGGGGCTTGTGGTTTGTCCGGATCCCACAGTGAATCACCAGGCAGCTGGGACTAGGGTCCTCTGTCTAACACTCTAGAATCTGGACGCCACACTCTGGAGTAGGCCATTGTCTTTTCTGCCACATAAACTCAGGCCCATTTTTATTTTGTTTTATTTTATTTTATCTTTATTTATTTATTTTTTTGCCACACTTCGAGGCTTGCGAGATCTTAGTTCCCCGACCAGGGATTGAACCCAGGTCCTCAGCAGTGAAAGCACGGAGTCCTAACCACTGGACCGCCAGGGAATTCCCTGAAAACTCATCTTTGAATGTGCTTCTCCAGTAACACATTAGAAAGACCACGCTTTCCAGCATGACCTGGTGAGGGAGCTTCATGGCGGCTGGGTTGACCAGTGCAGAAAGCCAGTACCCTGAGTTAAAGAAGAAATCTGGGGACAGGTCCAGATTCAAACCCAGGTCCTTTTGGGAGTTCCTGCAGTGTACACAGGAGACATGAATGGCAGTGACAGAATGCTGAGCAAAGTGGATGTTCAACAGTAGGTTGAAACGGCGGTGTGTCTGTTCAGTGGGATGTGATGCAGCTGTTCAGATGTGAAAGAGCACAGTGTAGTGGTGTGGGAGAGGTGTGGGAGGGTGCGGAGTGGTGCGGGACGCTGCTTAGTCTCTTCTGTCCTCAGACTCTGTAAAATGTTCACGTCAGAAAACCTACCTCATGGGGTTGTTGTGAGGATTCAAAAGTGAACCATTTGTAAGCCCTTCACTGTGCTCTCTGCTCCTTGCAGTGGATATCTGTCTATATCTTTATCTGCGCACGCGTGCGCGCGCGCACACACACACACACACACACACGTGTGTTGTATGTATTTGTCTCCCCTCCTTTTGAGTCACTTCCTTAAGATACCTCCTCAGGAGTGGGGTTGTGGGGCTAAAGAGAACAAGTGTTTTTCTCTCCACACATTCTTCCCGTCACTTTGCTCTAACAAGTGCTGTAGCCTGTACCTCACCCGTGTCCCCCAGGGCCCTGTGATGTGACCTCACTCTCCCTGCCTGGCAAACTTCTCTTCTTCAGTCTGGCTCACTGTTCTGACCAAGTCGAGAGAGCTCCTTGCTTTCCTGCAAAAATGTCCTAAGAGAGAAACTTTGTCATTACCACAAGCAGAAAACCAATATTAATTGCCATGAGTAGAAAGTACACATTGAAATAAACTTAGGTAACTGTTGATAATAAAAGATGCTCGTGTGTGGACCACCTGAGACCATCTGGTGACCCCCTGGTGTCTGGCTCGTTCCTGTCTCTGGGCCTCAAAAGAACCTGGGGAAGGGAAGATGATGGCTGTAAGGGGTGTGTGCAGGTGCCTTGAAGAAGGGGTCTGGCTGAGGAGAGTCAAGGCAGGGACCCCAAGGGAGAGGTGTTTTGTTGGAGCCAAGATGAGAGGATGCCTTTGCCAGGAGGACAAGGGGCGGGTATAGACATGGCAGTAGAGAGAACAGCATGTGCCAGACACAGACGCCATGTTCGGGGCAACCAACAATAATTTAAACTTGTGGGAGCCAGAAGGGTGGGAGAGCGCGATGTGACTGCAGGGAGACAGGGCCGCCTCGCAAAGCAAGTCCCACGCCAGGGTGGAGGCTCGATTTCGATTTTGCCCTTGTCCGTCTCAGCACCCTCTCCATGGCCCGAGCAGACTGACAACACAGCCTTTACCCAGGCAGCCCAGCAGTTGGCTTTCTTTCCTTGGGTATTATTTGCTGTCAGTTCACTGCCCGTCCCCGTCTCCCGTACCCCCCCCCCCCCGCCTTTCTTTGTCATTATTTGCTGAGTGTCTCTTGTGTGCCATGCTCTGTGCCAGGTCCTGCGACGCTGGCCTGAAGAAAAGGCGGTCCCTGCCTCAAGCTGCTCACAGCCTAGGGGAGGAGGCGCGTGGCCTTCTAGTTGGGCGTGAGCACCAGTGGCAGGGACCCGGGGAAGCTTCCTGACCTCGTTCCCTGATATAAGGGATCCCTTTGGAATCTGACGTTATTAAAAGAAAGTTTGCAGTGTTTTCTCTTTGTTATAGAAGTAATGTATTCGGGGACTCACTGCCTTGGGCCCGGGTTCGATCCCTGGTCGGTGAACTAAGGTCCCGCAAGCCGCATGGCGCGGCCAGTAAATAAATAAATGAGTAATGTGTTCATTATAGAAAAGTTGGAAAATACAGGAAAGAAGAAGAAAAAATTGCCCATAATCTTACCCTGCCAGCAGGTACTGTTTACTTTTTGGTATATTGCTTCAGCAGCTTTCTGTCTATATAGTTTAAACGTTTTTCATGTGATTGAGTTCATATTGCCTATGCTTTTTTTTTTTTTTTTTTTGCGGTACGCGGGCCTCTCACTGTTGTGGCCTCTCCCGTTGTGGAGCACAGGCTCCGGACGCACAGGCTCAGCGGCCATGGCTCACGGGCCCAGCCGCTCTGCGGCAGGTGGGATCTTCCCGGACCGGGGCACAAACCCGTGTCCCCTGCATCGGCAGGCGGACTCTGAACCACTGCGCCACCGGGGAAGCCCTTGCCTATGCTATTTTTATATCCTGGTTTTTTTCACAAGGATTTTCTTGTTATAAACCCTTCAAGAACATTTTAAATGACTAATACGTCAACTGGTTGATACTGTTACTTACCATTCCCCTGAAGTTGGACAAGTAGAGGTTTCTAATTTTTCTCTGTATGTTGTACTGTTCTGAGGGTCTTTGTACAGCACTTTTCTTTTTCCTACTCTTATTGATTGTTACGATGGCTCCTGTAGCTTGTATCTGGAGGTGTGAACCTGCTCTCCCTGCCTGTGTGTATACAGTCTGTTCTTGTTGCTCTGGGTTGTCATTCTGTAAAGTCACCACGAACACTGAGTTAGCAAATCCTGAACCATTATTCCTAGGGGAACATGGTAAGGTTCCTGGGATGCTCTGGTGACAACATTTTTATCATCTGATTAATACATAACCGGAAAAGACAAATACTGCATAGTATCACTTATATGTGGAATCTTTAAAAAAAAAGTCAAACTCATAGAAACAGCATAGAAAATTGGTTGCCATGGGTCAGGAAATTAGGGAGAGGTTGGTAAAAGTATGTGAATTTTCAGCTCTAAGATGAATAAGATCTGAGGATCTAATGTGAAACATTAGGAAAAAAAAAAGACATTGTTTTATGTGTGTTTCTGCTTAAGGACACCTTACTTCATACATATTGTTGACTCATCAGCCATGGCCGACAGCTCTGTAACTCAAGTCTGAACACAGCTTGTCCAGCACGTGTCTTCTCCATAAGTGCATCACAGCCCTCTGCTGCTTGGAACTCTGGGCAGCACTGCGCTGGGGGCCGTTTTTAAACAGCAGAATCAACAGCAAGGTGAAAAGTGTGGCACTAAATAGACTGTGAGAAGGGCTCTGTTTACAGCTCGAGAGCTGAAACAAGAAGGCAGAGATCGCCTCATTCACCCGCAGCTGGGTCGCGCACGTCCAGCGACCCAGATTCTTCACCACTCTGCGCGTGTCTGGATGACCGTGCAAGTGCCCTGAGTATTGATCTGGGGGTTACACATACACCTTAGCAAGCGGGCAGATTTGCAGAACGGAATATGCAAATGAAGAGAATCGGCTCTTCACGCCAGGTGCCCACCAAGCCTGGTTTGTGGCCCATGTTGTATGTACCTCGTGAGGTAGAGGTAGTTACAGTGAGGCTGCTTTAAAAATAAGATTTTAATAGCATTCTTCCACAAATTTTGGGTTTTTTTTTTTTTTGTAGGAGGGTGCTGTGGAGGAAAGTATAATCCCTATGGGTATTTGATACCCAGTTTTCTAGTAAGCCAGTGAGTCTTTCTCAAAATCTAAGAAGGCTTGAGTGTTTGCGAATCACTTTTTTCCTGTCTTAAAACATGTGTGCTCCTGTCTCTTGGAGGGGGTCCAAGTACAGCTTGATGATAAGGCCCTTAGTGTCCCTGGCGATTTTAGATGAGCATCCCATTCTTAGGACCCACAGGGGTGGGACAGGCACAGCTCTGGAGAGTCCGGCTACCCTGCAGTGTTTTCCGGCTATACTTCCCAGCATCTGATGTTGGTGTGGAAACGTGTGAACCCAGATTGTCCTTTAAACCAAGGCAGCCTTGGTAATTAGCATTCTTGTGAGCTGGGAGGCTTTGAGGGGAGCTCTTGGCCCCCCTGCCCTGGAATTTCGAAAGAAGCATGCAGCAAAAGAGAAAGGAGAGTCACTGAGGCAAGGAACTGGGTTAAACACTGACAGCTGGCTCAAGTATAGGGAACAGAGGGAGGTCACCTTGACAGTAGTCTTGGAGTGGGGACTACTTAGGACTCAGGACATTTACTCTCCCTGACTGGGCTCATGTGTGACGTTTGGACCTTAGCGTGTTTGGGGTGGGAAGACTGTAGCGTAGGCTGGGTCAGCTTGGCGGAAGTGGGAGCGGGGAGCGAGGCACTTTGATGTCCTGAGCTGCAGGGCACTCAGTCCCTGTGCAAGAGCTGAGTCACCTGCGGGGACCAAGGCGGAACTCCACACCTCTATTGTTCCCCAGGCTTCCTCCATTCTCCCTTCTTTCGTTTCATCCTTTCCTTTTACTCTTTCTTGCTTTAGCCTGCTGCCAGAGTGAGCCCAGGATGGTGTAGGACATGTTCCCCTACTTGGCCATCTACCAGCACAGTTTATTATTATTTATTTAATGTTTTTCTTTAAATTGTCTTGAGCCTAACACCTCAGTCTACCCTAAGTAGAAAACATCTGTAAAATCACACGTTTGATGTGGTAGTTATATTTTTTCTATGCATATTAAAAATAGGTAACCACTAGGGCTTCCCTGGTGGCGCAGTGGTTAAGAATCCGCCTGCCAGTGCCGGGGACACAGGTTCGAGCCCTGGTCCAGGAAGATCCCACATGCCACGGAGCAACTAAGCCCGTGCGCCACAATTACTGAGCCTGCGGTCTAGAGCCTTCGAGCCACAACTAGTGAGCCCGCGCGCCTAGAGCCCGGCTCCGCAACAAAGTGAAGCCACTGCAATGAGAAGCCCACACACCGCAACAAAGAGTAGCCCTTGCTCACCGCAACTAGAGAAAGCCCGCGTGTGACAATGAAGGCCTGAACGCAGCCATAAATAAATAAATTTTTAAAAATTAGGTAACCACTAAATTGCATTCGTCCATATCCCTTCTAACGCCTCTCTCGAGCCCTGGTGATCTGCATACCACACTCTGGAAAATGCTGGAGGGGCAGAAGGAGCAGTCGCTCCAGGAGTCTGGAACCCTGAATGCAGGCCAGATCTTGGCCCCTGACCTGCTGTGTGATGTTGAACTATTCCCCTCCTGCCTCCTGGCCTCATTTTCCTCATATTGGGCTGATGAATATCGGCTCTCTCCATGCTGAAGAGTAGTTGCAGGATGCTGTTCAAGCGGTACCTCCGTGGTTCCTGGCTTCTCCGACAGCAGCTCAGGACTCTGACCTGGACATGTGATTCATTTGCCTGAAGAAATAGAGACTTACAATTTTGGAGCTCAGGAACATTTTGTCTTCAAACATGCTTCTTACTTACATTTGGGTTTCAGCTCTCACTGCTTGTTAGCCAAGGAAGCAGCTTGATGGAGTAAGGGTTTTGGAGCCCGGCAGCATCGTGACTCTCTCCATCCTTCTGGCTCCTTCTCTCTGATGTGAGAATGGGAGACCCTCCTGGCAGGGCTCTTGTGCTGCAGAGGAGGCCAGGCGCACAGACCCAGGTGGTGTCTGATGTGGGTTCCCTCCCCAGCCTCAGCCTGCATGGGTGTAGCAGTTAGTGTTGCCTCTGTCCCAAGAACAGAGTTGTTCTTGGACAGAGATGTAAAGCTTGGCTTCTGGAGCCAGGCCGCCTGGGTTTAAATTCTCACTCCTCCACTTTCAGCTACATAGCTTGGGGCTTCATTTAACTCTCTGGGACTGGTTCCTCATCACAGAGCCTAGTTGAGGAAAATAGTTAAATAAAGCAGGTAAAATGCCCGCTGTCGTACCTGGCACGCAGTGAGGGCTCCATCCGTGTTGTTGATTCATCATAATGAATGAGGTGCTATATGCCACGTGAGTAGTAGCATCTGGGATATAGTAAGTGCTCAGTAAATGGTAGCTATTGTTTTTCTAACATGTGACAGGAGGCCCCGGAGTGCTAGCTTCGGGGCCTAGAGGACAGGGCTGGTCTTCTACCTGCGACTCTGGTTGGATCAGACTTTTCATCCTCCCCACCCCCACCCCCTTTAAGCCTTTCATGCCTGGAACCCACCCACAGGAACCCGCCATTGGACCACACTGGCCCAGCTGAGCCCGTGCACGAAGCCCTCCTCTGCGTTTGGCTTTGAAAGAATTGTAACTCAGTTTTGGAAAAGGCAATACAGTCACAACTTTCAGAAGTGAAAATACGTGCATAAAACTGTGTGTAATGACAAATCTCCCTCCTGTCCTTGTCCTCATTTGCCCAGTCTCCTCCAGCTTGCCCCTCCCTCCCTAAACCCTTAAGCCCTGGGTAACCACTGTTAATATTTCTAGGGTCTCTCTTTGTTTTATTTATTAAGGCATTATTTACATATACTGAAACTCACCAGTTTTAAAGATGACAGTTTAATGAGTTTGGGTAATAATCCTGTAACCTCTACCACAGTCAAGTTGTAGAATAGTTCCCTCATCCCAAATAGTTTTCTCGTGCCCCTTTGTACTCCCTCCCCTCTTCCCTCACCCACTTCCCTAGGCAACCACTGGTCTGCTTTGTCACTGTGGTTCTGCCTTTTCTGTAATTTCATAGAAATAGAATCACAGTACATAGATTTTTGTGCTTGACTGATTTCACTTAGCATGGGTTTTTTTGGAGATTCATCCATGTTGTTGCATGTATTGCTATTTTGTTCCTTTTTAGTGCCATATGGGACTCTGTAGTATTCCATGGCATGGGTATACCACAGTTTGTCCATTCACCAGTTGATGGACATTTGGGGTTGCTTCCAGATTTTGGATGTTACGAATAATTTTGCTACGGATCTTCACTGGTGAGTTTTTGTGTAGACATTTTCTTTTCTGCCTTCATTTCTTTAGATATAACAAACAAATACAAATAAATTCTGTTTCTCCCCCCTTCTTTACATAAAGGGTGAAATATTATAAAAATGCTTCTGGCACCCTGTGTTTTTTGAAGGGGCCTCAACATCATATGAGAAGATCATAGCCAGTCTCTAATTTGGGCTTGTGTCCTAGCATCCTAGCAACTAAGGGTGCCAGGTGGTCTTCCTGGCTCCTGGAGGGAGTGCCAGCCTTCTGGGACCTCGGAGAAGGTGATGGAGGTGGGCATGGCTGCAGAGAGGTTTGCTCTCTGGGTCTTGTTCCATCTAATAGGACTTCTGGCTCTGTGGATCATCGAGGAGGGCAAGTGTGAGGCTGTGCTGGGCTTAGATGGGGTCATGTGAGTATTTTGGCATCAGAATTGTAAAGGAAATTAGCTTATGCACCACCAATCACATCCTGTTGCAAAACCACAGATTCTTAGCAGAGGTGAATACCTGCCCTTTTACGGCCCTTCTGTGTGAGTGAGGCTGGGTGGGTGGGTTGCTGACCTGTTTTGAAGAACGTTCAGTTTACTGATGTGGAGGACAATGGTGCAGATTGTGTGTTTGCTCAGAGCACATTTTGTTAAAGGTCATACTTTTACCTGTCCCCAGTCCCCATTGCCTTCTAGACCCCAATATCCCTCTGCCCCCCAAGGATATACTGTTTTGAACTTTTCAAGGGAAATTAGGCTTGATAGAATATGCAGATTTGGATTAAAAAAGGAAGGCTAAGGAAGGCTATTGAGGTCTTTACCCTCTTTTCTTTTGGCAGTGCTGTTAGCAGACAGTAGGATTTAGGAAACCACATCCACCGTTTAAGTAAATAAAGGATACATTACTTAAGGGTGTCTTCTCCTGGGGCTGTACTGTCCACTAGAACTTGCCGTGATGCTGGAAATGCCCTCTATCTGTGTGCTGTCCTGTAATTACTAGCCACATGTGTCTCTTGAGCCCTTGAAATATGTGTAGTGTGATTGAGGAACTGAATATTTAGTTTTACTTAAGTAGCTTAAACATCAGTAATCACATGTGGCTACTGTATTGGACAGTGTGGGTCCAGATGAATGTTGACTCCCATTGAGAATTTTTCTTTAATTAGAAAAATTATTCTAGGGACTTCCCTGGTGGTCCAGTGGTTAAAACTCTGAGCTTCCACTGCAGGGGGCACGGGTTCAGTCCCTGGTCTGGGAACTGACATCCCACATGCTGCACTGTGCGGCCAAAGAAAAAGAAAGAAAAAAAATTATTCCAGATAGAAACCATAGGGAATAAATACCCTTACACTGGACCTGTTGTAAGTGATTTTTAAGCAGATTAGGTGAGTATGTTCTTTCATATGGGGTATTACTTATACAGCATGTTTACTGGGTGCCCACTGTTTATAAGGCCCATGGTAAGTGCTCTATTGGATAATCAGAAGTTGTCGAAGTTACTTACCCTCCTTGGGTAAGTAAGGTGTCCTCATCTGTAATGAGAGTATTGGACAACATGGGCTTTTTGAAGTCCTTTCTTGTGCAGTCATTTTTATGGTCTTGTCTTTAATAGCAATAGCATTTATTTATTGAACACCCCTGTGTTCCAGGAATCGTATCCAGGACACTAAGTAAATGCATTATCTCATTTAAATGTAATGATTTAATCTTCATTTGGTCCCAGTGAAACTAGGTGTTATCCTAGTTTCATAGATGAGGACATTGAGGCTTGGTGAGGTTCAGTAGTTTATCTGTCGTTACGTTGCCAGTTAACTGTACAGTTCAGATTCCCACTCGGGTCTGCCTCATTCTGAGCTCATTTTCAGTTAAATCTTTGTTTATGCAATGGCTGTTTTAAAAAGAGATCTGTTTCGTTAAACATTTACAGTTCTTGTTTTAAGTAATAATTGAATCAGTTTTTTTTTTTTTAAATAGACTTTACAGTTATGCTTAAGTCGGGGGTTTAGGAGTGAGGTGAGCAGGTGGCGTGGGTGGAGGCCAGCTCACCTGGCAAGGCTCGTGTTCCCCTCCACGCATATCCATGAAAGGCCTGCTTTGAACACGCTTCTGCAGGAATGCCCTCTGGATGCCTAGGCTGGGCAAAGCTCGGCTCCTGCCAGGAGCTGCAGGCAGTGGCGGTGGCCTGGGAGAGGGGGGAAGAGGTAGAGCTTGGACCTGAAACATTCTCTTGCTCCCAAGTGCCACCAAGCAAGGGAGGCCCACAGAAGGGCTCATGGGTTTGGAGCCTGACGTCGCCTCTGCCTACCACCCGCTTTACTGGCTGGGCGACCTTGTGCAAATCACTCCACCTCTCCGAGGCTGGGTGGCTTCACTCCCACATCCACCAGCAGTACTTCTGGAGACTCCCATGAGCCACACACCGTTCTGGGTGCTGGGAGCCCAGCAGCGAGTAAGAGAAGCTGTGCCTTCGTGACGCTTCATTCTGATTGTTCCTTTTCCCATCCTTGATATAGGGACGGGGACCTGCCTCATGGCATTGTTTGGAAGAGTAATGAGATACCGATTAACCCAGCTTCCGGTGCCCTTCCCCAGAGCTAGCTGGGTTGGTTCCTCAAGGCTAGTACCCTGTGTCAGTTAGTGCATCTTTGGCTGGAGTCCTTGGCTGCCCAGTAGGGCTGCTCTCGTAGCTGTTCCGAAGGGGCTGGATGCTCCAGCTCAGCAGAAGGGCAAATGGTGCGGCGGAAGCACCTAGCACGGTGCCCAGCCGTGGCGGTCTCCGGTACGAGGTGTTTCTTTCTCCAACCCCTTTTTTCCCTTTTTTCCCTTTTTCTGGATAAAGAAATTCTACCATGTGGGAACTGTGTAGTAGGGGCTGAGAAGCTGAGCGAGGAGTGGTAGGAAGTTTAAAAAAGAGGTCAGTCAAAGCAGATCTCCCATTCTCTCTTATTTCCTTAGTGTTTTTCTGACTACAAAAGCAATGCTTATTCTATTTGAATGAACAACGTAGAAATGTGTAACTTGCAAAGTGAAAGCACTCCTTAATTCCACCCCCAGAGATATTGCTAAGAGTTTGATATACATATTTGTCTACATATTTTCTACACATGTGCTTATACTGTAAAAAAAAAAATAGTTCCATCTCTATAGATGGATATTCAGTCTGCCTCTTTCACAGAGTGACTTCCTGTCCTTCAGATCCTGTTTTCTGGGCACAAGGAATCAGGGTACTTTGCTGAATAAAATCAGCCTTGTCCTGAGGCCAGAAAAGGGAAGTAAACATCCTCTAAGCAGCTGGCCTGGAGAAGTGGGTCCTGGTTGAAGATGAAGGAGGCCTTTGGAAGGGCAGGCAGAAGTGAGGGGAAATCCAGCAGGGACAGAACTTTCCCCCCATCACACCCTCCTACAAAGAATCGCTCGTGTTTGACTTTGCATCCTGACTTTCCTGACCCGGCGAAGGCTTTCTGCAAACTGTTTGAATTTATAGCATAGAAGTACCATCATGATAGTGGGTGGAGAACCTGCCTGCATCTTTCAGAATTGGGCTTAAATATGGTGAAACCTTCATTAGGTGTTTTTTTCTATCAGCTATTTCACATCCTTTTAGAAGGATTTCTTTACTTTTTTGGATTATAAAATTCTAAAGGTTGGCTTTTAGACCGAGCAGCTCGTTTGCCCACGTGCGTGGAAATGTTTCTTTATATTAAAGAGTGGGTGGTGGTATAGAATAAAGATAAATGCTATGAATGTCTGAAGTTATTAAAACTTCTTTTAATTATAAAACTATTAGATTGAACCATATGAAATTGCCATTTTTGTAGGCCAGAAGTGGGTGACCATTGGCCATTTCATATGGTTCAACCTAATAAGCTTCATTGGGGGAAGTTTGGATCATAGAAGGAAAAATCACTTGTAACGGTTTTTAAAAAAATTTTTTATAAGTCCTTTCTTTTTGCATAAACGTGATTTTTGACTAGTTATAGGCTACATATTTTTTTTTATCTTCCTTTTTCAAAATATGACCAAACACTGAGATACCACCGCACACCTGTTAGAATGACCAAAATCCAGAACACTGATACTACCAAATGCTGACGAGGACGTGAGCAACAGGAGCTCGCATTCGCTGCCGGTGGGGATGCCAAACGGTGCAACCGCTTAGAAGACAGCTTGATGGTGTCTTACGAAGCTAAACCTACGGTTAACTAAGCATGTAATCCAGCATTTGTGCCCCTTGGTATTTACCCAAAGGAGTTGAAAACTTAGGTCCACACAAAAATCTTGCACACGGATGTTTATAAAGCAGCTTTACACTCCAAGACTGCATGTCCAAAACTACAACTCTGTACGTCCGAAAACTCTACACTGCCAAAACTTGGAAGCAACCAGCATGTCCTTGACCAGGTTGAATGGATAAACAAACTGTGGTCCATGTAGACAATGGAATATTATTTAGCACTGGAAAAAAATGAGTTACCAAGCCATGAAAAGACATGGAGGAACCTTCAATGCATATCACTAAGTGAAAGCAGCCAGTCTGAAAAGGCTACATACTGTGTGATTCCAACTATATGACATTCTGGAAAAGACAAAACAATGGAGGAAGTAAAAAAGATCAGTGGTTGCCAAAGTTTAGGGGAGAAGGAGAGAGAGGAATAGGCAGAGCACAGAGGATTTTTAGGACAGTGAAACTAATCTGTATGATACTCTGTAGGGTGGATACATGTCACTGTACATTTGTCCAAACCCATAGACTGTAACCAAGAATGAACTTGGAACCAGGAAATGTAAACTGTGGGCTTTGGGTGATTGATAATGGTGTTGTCCGTGTAGGTTCATCAGTTATAACCCGGGTGCCACTCAGAGTGGTGGGGGGTGTTGATTAATGGGGGAGGTTATGCCCGAGTCAGAGGAGAGCTACATGGGAACTCTACCTTTTGCTAAATTTTGCTGTGAACCTAAAACATCTATAATAAGTCTATTAAAAAAATTAATATTTCTTTTGCCTTTTTCCACATTACTAGGAAGTCTTCACAACCATGATTCCTTAGTGGCTGCCCAGTACTCCTTAGAGAAGAGAAGGTAGAGACAGCAGTAACTTCCCTGATACTCCACCTTTAGGTCACTTCCAGGGTTTTGCATTATAAACAGTGTTACAGTGACTGTGGTCCTTGATGCAGTTTTCGTTGTATTTGGATTCTTTTGTAGGATGGACCCAGGAGTAACATTATCATGTCACCATATGAACACTTTCACAGCTCTTGATAAATACAGCCAAATTGTTTTCCAGAAAGTGTCATGCCAAGTCATAAGGCCACCAGCAGTACGACTGTCATTTTATTGCTTCCTTGTCAACCTTGGGTGTTTTTCTCCCTTGATTTTTAATTTAGTAAGTAATAAATAGTAGCTTATTTTTCATTTGTAGGTTAACAAGTTTGAATGTTTTTGTCCACATACGTGCTTGCTAGTTGCATTCAATGTTGTTTCTCCCCACCTTCGAGCCTTATGTGTGTATATGCTTGACCCAAGTTAGGGAGTTATCAGTAAGTAGTACTGTAAGAACAGAGCTCCCCAAGTGTATACGGTGGATTACACAGCCGCCCCCTGAGCCATTGTTTGGGGAGTAAGAGCTGCCTAATTAGTGTGGATCAAGGCTGGAAGCAAGCGCTGTGGGCCTTGTCTGCAGTCTCTGGGGCCCAGTGGTGGTTTCTGTGCTGCCTTCCACCTTTGGCTGTTTCGTGAACCCAGCTGAAATTTGATCACGTTACAGTATGTCTGAAGGGCCTTATTAGCCGTAAACCTCAGGAAATTCGAAATTAAAGAGTCCATTAATCCCAAGGCCCCTCCCTTTGTAAACGGCTCTAATTCCCCTTTGGTCTGCTTTATTTTCCTGCTGTGCTTTAGTTCAAACAAGACTTGGATAGAATGACAGCCTATTTGCTGGAACTTCCTGCCTTTCTGGGGTTAAATGTAACCCTTCAAGGCCTCCCCTCTCGCCTCCCCCCCCACCCATTGAGCTAATCTCTGAGTAATAGTCTGGAATGCTGGTCATTATTCCATTTCCTGGATGAAAATCCTCGAGTGCCTTAAGGTGTCTATAATGACCCTTAATGGGGCCCCTTACCATCCTGTGACCTGGAGGGACAGAGATGACCTGTGCAGTGGCACCTCTTGCTGAAGTCGTGGTCGAGATTAAGCATCCCTGTTTCTTCTCCCTTTAAAATGCTAGCGGTCTTGTGCTGGGCTTTGGATTCCTGTGGCCTGAACAAGAATCATAGAGCAGTCAGACCGCTGCGTTCTCCCTTCCCAGGTAGACCACAGGGGCAGCTCACGTGAAGTACAGTCTGTTTGAGGATGCCGCATGGTCAGATGGGCTGATACTGAAAGACAGGCTGGGCCTGGGAGTTGTGGTGTGCCTTTCTGTACAGCGCAGTTGTGCCTGGATGGGAGCAGCTCTGCATTCCTCCTAAGGCAGTGTATTTGTGAATTAAGGGTACCTACATGTAAGGGAACTCAAGACTGGGATTTTGAGGCTGGTGGTGCTGGAAAGATGTTCCTGTACGCCAGCCTCTGTGAAACTAGAGATCTGTTGCGTGCGTGCGCGCCTGCGTGTGTGTGTGTGTGTGTGTGTGTGTGTGTGTGTGTGTGTGTGTGTGTGTGTGTGTGTGTACGTACTAGCTTCTTACAGAATATCTGATCCTGCCTTGGATTTGCAGCGGACTCTCTTCTGAGAAGTTTTATTAGCATTCAAAAATTATTTTTGTATTTCTTTCATCTACTTCTCAAAGCTCTCACTTCTCTCTCTAACTCGTTCGTTTCACCGTATCTGTTGCTTTTTTGAAAATTATGAACGTTGCATGTAAGAACCCTATAAAATGCTGGAAAATAGGTCTTTATTTTTCTTGCATAAATAACTGGCTCTGATATCGTGACCTCTTCATAGCTTGGAAACGAAGTGTCTGGTAGTCCCTATGGTGCTAGACTTGGCTGTGGCTGTGGACGTCTGCGTCTGCCAGCCCTTTGGGAAGGATTTAAGATGAGCAGCACATTCGGGCCTTGGGGCTGATGTCTTCTCTCTCTGTAGCTCCTCGGCGACTTTTGGATTGCAAGTCCAAAGGGCCATCGTGGCAAGTATATGATATCAGTGAACTGACCTGGCTGAAGAGACCCAGTAAGTGGCAGGGCCGTGACAGACAGACATAGCATGGATGTCCTGCTTGTCCTAAACCACCAGTGTGTTACAGGATAAATTAAACTGTGTGAAAAACTAATGGGCCCAAGCTATAACGTGAGGATCAGGGAGGGATTCCTGCTCATCTGGGCCTCTCATCAGGTGGGCGTGCAGAGGCCCTCTTGAATTGGCTTCTTTTTTAATTTTTTTTCTCGGTTTTACATTTTTCTTATAACTGCAGGTTTGTACCTGTTGACTACCCTTGTCTCATTCCACCTTCCCTCACCCCCGCCTCTGGTAGCCACAAATCTGATCTCTTTTTCCATGAGTGAGATTGTTTTTGAAGTATAGCTGACCTACAACACTCTTGTTAGTTCCTGGTGCACAAAACAGTGAATTGATATTTCTGTAAATTTCAAAATGATCACCATGATAGTGATAAGTCCAGTTGTCATCTGTCACCATACTATATTGACTATATTCTCCACGCTGTTACATTTCCTACCTCTGACTCTTTTTTCTT
Source organism: Orcinus orca (assembly GCF_937001465.1). Lineage (NCBI taxonomy): Eukaryota > Metazoa > Chordata > Mammalia > Artiodactyla > Delphinidae > Orcinus > Orcinus orca. Next base: position 197,924,390 of record NC_064559.1, read on the forward strand.
TTTTACTATAGGATTTTTAAAAATTGAAGTATAGTTAATTTACATTGTTTCATTAGTTTCAGTGACTCATTTATTTTGTAGCTGAAAGTTTGCACCTCTTAATCTCCCTCACCTCTGTTTCTCCTCCTCCCACCCCACATTGGCCTCTTTTAGAAAATAAAGTTTATTTATTGAGTTAAAAAATAGAAATGGGGAGAGACTGTCATCAGACTCTTGCATGCTCTTGGTTGGCAGTGTTGGTGTTCAGTGCTCTCCTGACACGCTCCACTTGCTTGGTCTGCAGTTTGGCTTCCTCTTTGCAGGACGGTTCCTTGAATTGAATTCACAGTTTGAACTCATCTTCTCAGGCCCTCCTCCTTCTCTTTACCAGGAGTCTATCCCTGCTAACACCCGAGGTTTCTTGCCTGGGGAGCTCTAAGCTGCGATGGGGCGCTCACAGCCGTCACTTAGAAGAGCCGGGCTTCACTCAAAGGTGGTTTGCCTGGACCTTCCAGCCTCAAAGCTCTACTACTTGAATGCGTACTTTCAAGTCATCTGGAGAAAACTGGGACACGTTTCTAAAATGCATTCTCGAAGCTTTTGGCTCTTATGGTAAAGAACGAAAGTTTGCAGTCCGACAGCCTGGATTTCCCGGCCCCCCTGCAGTGTGGCCTGGGCCAGGTTCCCTCCAGTCACTGAGCCTTCCTGGTGGGTTGGGATGATCGTGTGAGCCTCGCAGGGTTCTAAGGATCGAAGGAAGGTGGTGTGTAGATGTGTAACATGTAGAAGACAATTAATAGTAGTTGTTAGTAATCGTGTGTAACTTTCCAAGGTAAAAGCAGTAGGAAACCCCTTCCAAATGTCATTTGCTTGGAAAAGCAAATGTCTATTTTCTGTGGAAAAGAGTTTTTAAAGACCAGAGTGTAGCTATTTTAGGGTGAAACAGGCGGCCTTACAGGACAGACTTGCTCTTTGGAGGGTCCGTCGTAGCGGCTGGTACCTCGTTCCTTGTGGCCCCCACGGGCTGCCGCCTCCTCGCAGGTGTGGGTGAGATGGAGCTGCACTGCTGGCCTTGCCTGTCCTTTGTGTGGCTTCCCCCATCCCTCGGTTATTTCTAAGCTTTTATCCAGGACCTCCTATGAGAGGGCCGGGCCCTGGGGAGCAGGTGCCGTTGACACAAGGTGCCCGCCCTCCAGGAGCCCCCGTCTCTGCAGGAGACAGAGCTGTGATCCCGGAATGCGTGAGAGGCAGCGCCCGGCGTGGTGGCCAGCAGCACGGTGCTCGAGCTGGCTGCCTGGGTGTGAGTCCCGCGTGTCCTTTGTTCCTCACTCTCCTCATCTGTAAAAGGGGAGTAGGGTTGTTGTTTGGGGGGTGAGCGAATACATTTCTAGGGCTTCTTTCACTGCCTGGTCCCCAAGAGGGACTTGGGAATTGTTTGCTGTAAGCATCATGAGAGGCAGCGTTCACCGGCAGGGTGAGCAAGACCAAGGCCCCGCTTTCTTAGCAGGAGGATGGACGGTCATGAGGACTGTGAAGAAACAGAGCAGGGCATGTGCTAGGACCTCGGAGGAGGGGCGGGCCGGGAGGGCAGGGAAGGCCCCATCCCTGGGCAGCTGAGCGGGGGCTGCTGAGCGGGAGCCAGCCACGAGGGCATCTGAGGAGGGGCAGCTGGGGTCAGGGCAGTGGGTGGAGGAGAAGGGTCAGCTAGTGAGCAGAGCACCAGGTCGGGTTGCCAGGTCAGCAGGGCTGGATCTCACAGGGCCTCGTGCACTAGGCTTTCTTTTAGTGGTAACAAGGAGCCACGGGGTTTTAAGCAGGAGAACACTGTGGTCTTACTTATGTTAAAATAGGTTATTCTGACTGCCGTGCAGGTAAAGGATGATGAGAGGCCAGGGTAGACGCAGAGGGAGAGCAGTTAGGATGTCCAGTGAGAGAGAGGGTGGTGTAGTGGAGGCGGACAGCATTGGGGTTTGCTTGGAATCATAGGACTTGCAGGTGGACATTGATTCCAATTAGGAGGTGCCTGGGGTTTGTCTGGGTTGAGGGACGGACACCTGCGGGTACCGTCGCCATGAGGCCTCCCGAGTTGCACGTGCAGACTCCACATGCAGTGTTCTTCCCGCGCCTCCCCGCTGCGTCCACGTGGTGGAAGGCCCGCCAGGACCCGGAGTCAGCTTGCAACCCCTCCCCTTCTCGGTGCTCAAGCAGATAGCAGAGTCATTGATTTCTCCCACGAATATTTATTCACTGCCCGTGAGTTAAACGCTGTGCCGGGCCCAGGTGATACAGAGGTGGCTGAGAAGGACAGCCCCCTCGTTCTCCTGAGCCTGTAGCCTGGTGGGGGAGATGGACGCCAGCCAGATAGTGGCCGTGCCCAGAGGGAGGCACGCTGCTGTGGGACAGAGGGACGGGCCAGGAGGGCCAGGCTTGAGCTGAGGGAATAGCAGCGGGCAGAAGGAACAGCACGTGCAAAAGCCCCGAGGCAGGAAGGAGCGTAGTGAGTGTGAGGGCTCAAAACGAGAACGAAGAGATGGGCGGGTCTGTCTTTATCTTGGGAGCCCTTGAAGGGTGTAAGCAGTGAGGGGTGAGTTTGAGTTTGAGTCTGGAAAAGCTTTCTCTGAACCAGGTGTGGAGAAGGGAGGGGGCTGGCACAGGTGTGGGTCCGTCAGGGGACGACAGGTAGAGCAGGTGAGACCTGATGTTGGCTTGGGTGGGGGTGGGGTGGGCTTGGTATTGGGGATGGAGAGAAATAATAGTAAAAGAATAATTATAGTAAATAATAAGTTAAAATGCATCCTGTTATTACTGACACATAGTGAAATGCTCAGTAAATGTTAGCTGTTATTTATATGATAATTACAGGTTTTGGTAGAGGAAAACCCTGAGGTTCGCTTTACATAAATCGGGGCTGAGGCACTTTTGGGTCATCCACAGAAGTGGAGGCAACAGTAATTGGATGACTGAGCGAGCATCACTCGCTAGTATTTCCAAACTGTCCTGTGCAAGAAGTGCTCACTTGTAGCCGCAGCCTTGTCACTGAGCAGCTGTGTGACACTGGGAGCGCTGACACCACCAGAGCCTCTGCCCCCTTTTCTGTAAGCGGGGCTGGTGTTACCTACCTTACAGCTTTGTTTGAGGGTCCAGGAACTTAGCTGGGAGCGCTCTGCAGGCTCTTCGGTGCTATGCACATGCGGGGTGGGATATTATTTTGCCTGGTATCATGTGGTCCTCTCCATCCTTCCACCACGTATTAGTTGGGAGTTGGAAAAAAAGGCTTTTATAGTTACCATTCATAGGTTTGTTCACTTCCGCTCTTCAAGGCTTCTTGTGTGCCATCTGGGTCAGGAAGTTCTTTTCCTCTCACCCGTGGTCTTCGTTTCCCTGTTCCTTTCCTGTTTCTGCCTCTGCCCCCACCACTCTCCTTCCTTGATCCCTCCCCTGCCAAGAACCAGCACCCAGAACCCGTGGTGGGTTCTTCTTGGGAACTCGTGCTGACTCTGTGGGCATTTCTGAGCAGTTCACCTGCTGAGGTTGATGCGCTCTCGGATGAAAGTGTTGTTAAGGTCTTCGAGTAAAATGGGAACAGCTGGTCATGATGAGAGGCACAGTGACAGTTCCTCCACATGGCTGATTTGCTGTGTATCGGTTTGCACTGCAGTGTGACACCTATAGGACAGTGATAACTTTTACAAGCTTTATAATTCAGCAGTCTCTCCGTGGCAGCAGATGAGAGCGTTCCTGGCATGCAGGAATGAGTCATGTAGCAGCAAAGATAATTCTTGCAAATAATAAACATCCCTTACTATTATTCCAAAGACAGGCATTTGGTGGTGGTGTCGGTGGGGTTTTTCATAACCTCTTGTGGACTCCTGACTGGTCTTTTCCAAAACAAACATGGCAAGTGTCTGCATTTTAGGTACTTTCCCTCCCTGGCCCCTTTATCCTTCAGATGTGCAAGATTTCCCAACACAAGCCTACATATCAGCTGATACTGCAGAAGTGTAAAAGGATAGTCTTTAAGGGTTTTTGCTTCCAAGGGGTCTTGGGCCAGCTTCCCTGTTGTTGGATTCAGTGTTCTTGTTTGTGAAATGACAGGGTGAACTTTGAGCATCTCCAAGTGCTCTCCCTCCTCCTGCTTCAAGGTGGATGATCCTGTCGGGTGGCCTTTGCTCTTAGACCGTAGAAACACTCCAGAAGTATATAGTCAGTAACGTTGACTTTTTGTGTATCAGACAAACCCTAAGGGTCGATATAATGAACTTAAAAAAATTTTTTTAAGAAGAAAAATTCTTCTGCCACATGTGGTCAGCCCTGGTAGGAGGTCTGTTGGGGAGGTTGGGGGAAGGACTAGAATGTTCATCGGTTTGGTTTCCTAAAGCAGGCCCCCCCTCCCCCCTTCCCCCTCCCCCCCCCCCACACCAACGGGTCAGGAAGCAGCAGCAGAGCGTGGTCGTGCTGTGGCCTGGCTTACTATCAGCCTCTGAGGGCGCCTCTTGGGAAGTGCTCCATTGTACAGTTTTGCAAATGGGCACATGTTCCCAGACCGTAATCCACAGTGATGTCGTCACTGTTACCCATCTGAGCCTCCTGAGGTTGAGCTTCTTGTCCTGATTGGGAGACCTGGGTAGGGCCAGTGTCCGTGGGCCAGGTGCATATTAAAAGACCACCACAGGACTTCCCTGGTCCAGTGGTTAAGACTCTGCGCTTCCACTGCAGGGGATGCGGGTTCGATCCCTGGTTGGGGAACTAAGTTCCCACAAGCTGCACAGTGTGGCCAAAAAAAAAAAATCACCACACCCCTCTGACCAGGAGTGTACCAAGATGGCAACCAAGTCTTCCTTCCTGAATTCAGTGCTGAAAAATAGACTGCTCCTAGGTACGGCTTTAAGAAGCGAGGGCCAAAGCTCGCTCCCAAGACCATCAGCATCAACCTGTCCGTGAACTTGGACTGAGTTAAGGACAGCTGGGGGATAATGGAACCAGGGGGATTAGGTTTCGAGTGTGAACAAAGATACTGAGAACCGCATTGTAATCATTTCAACATGAGGTGTGCACTCTCTTCCCTGGACCCTAAGGAGTCTGAAATCGTTGAAAAGAAAGGGAGCAGCCCAGAGAAGAGGGTGGTGATGAGAAGCCCCAAGATTGTGGTAGCCTGCCCGTCTCCACCTGGAACTTGCCCTGGAAGGGGTGTGGGCCCTGGAGGTGGGCAAACATGACCTGAATCTTGGTCAGCCTCTTCCAGGCACCATAGCTCTGGGCAAGCTCCTGAACCTCATTTTCTTCCCTTCATCCACCAGGGAGTTAGGAAAAGTTGACTTGAGGTTTGTTACATGCCTAGTGGGGCGGCCGTCAAGAAGTGGTAGCTGTTCTTATTGTGAATAACGTTTTGGGCCCCCTGGAAAGGATGTAATGCTATTATGCCGGGTTCTGTGCCAGGAGTTCTACCTGTGCTCTGATTTCATCCGAACAAGTCTCTGAGGTTGGGAGTGGTCCTCCCATTTCACAAGTTAAGAAACTTGTGCACTGGTGGGGTGGGTGGTTAAGTAACCATGTGAGGGTTTCATTAGACTTGCTGGCACTGATTACTGACAATCCCTAGTGCCGGCACACTGAGTATCTTTTTTTTTTTTTTTTTTGCGGTACACGGGCCTCTCCTGTTGCGGAGCACAGGCTCTGGACGCGCAAGCTCAGCGGCCATGGCTCACGGGCCCAGCCGCTCCGCGGCATGTGGGATCTTCCCGGACCGGGGCATGAACCCGCGTCCCCTGCATCGGCAGGCGGACCCCCAACCACTGTGCCACCAGGGAAGCCCCCCTTCTTTTTTTTTTAAAGAACATATAAATGATAATAGTTATGGTCTCCTTCTGATTTTGTAAATTGTAGGAAATTAGAAAAATAGCAAAGTACAAAATAAAATCACTTTAATCCCATTACTTAGACAAAACATTTGTTATTTTGGAGTATTTCTCTCTGGTCTTTTATTATAATTTAACTTTTTGGAGGGTGTATACATGGTTACTACTATGTCTGTATTATATTGTGAGTGGCAGTATTGCATGTACTCAGACACATGGCTTCTGGAGCCATGCCCTACCACTTACTAGCTTTGTGATCTTTCACAAGTTCCTTGACCTCTCTGTTCCTCAGTCCTCTCATCTATGAGATAGGATTAATAACAAGCTGTCTTAATAGGCATGTTTGTGAGAACTGAATGAGTTAACACATGTAAATAAAGCACTTAGAACGGGGTGCCACCCACAGAAAACCCTTGGGCAGTGTAACTTGTAATCACCATTTTTGTAGATCATCACCTTTTCTTTTTAAGCCTGATTTTAGCTGTTTCGTAACATCACATTGTGTAGATATGTCACAGTTCACATTGAAGACGTGCTTATTCCTTCGTTCTCTTGGGCGTGTGGGAAAAATGGCCCCAAGACAAGGTCCGATTTCCTAGCGTCTTCAGTGTGAGACGCAGTGGGGCCGTTTTGAAATCCTCTCCCTGTGTCCACAGCTCCAGGGCCAGACTTTGAGTCACCTCTTGTCACACCAGTGCATTTCTTTTTCTTGGCTGTCGTCAGAATTTTCAAGCACCTAGACCCCATTTTGTTCTTTTACCCCGGGTTCCGGCCTTGGGACGTGCGGCCTTCCAGTCCCACTTGGTGATACACAGGTGCACTTCGTGCCTGTCAGCTTTACGTGCCTGTCAGCTTTACGGCCACTCGAGGGTTGGGGCTTGTGGCCGCAGAGCTGCTGGGACTTCATCTGCAAATGAAAACCACCTGGCCAGCTGCTTGGGCCAGACGGAAGCCAGATGGAGAAGTCAGGAGGGACACCGGGCCGGGGCCTGGAGCAGCGTCCTGTGTCCTGTCATCCTTCTGCTGCCCCGGCCTCTCCAGCTGCAGATGGTGGCTTGTAACCGTCATCTCCTCCAGAGCCCAGATGATTCCAGGATACGGGGCTCTCCCATCCGGGCCCTGGCCAGCCCAGAAGATGTGACCCAGAACCTAGAAAAGTGTCAGATCTGATGAAAGAAGAGGAGCAACAGGTGGCTGAGTGGCCATGAGGGTGGAAACTTTCACTGTTGTGGTGAAGGGAGACGACAGGGAAAGTAAACAGCAGAGTTACTGGAATCCACACGGCTCACAGGTAGGAGAGATTTTTGGATGTGAGCAGGGCCAAACTGGCAGACCCTGAAAACAATCGTCCCACGCCCCCGCCCTCACCCGCCCCCATGTGTTGGCTGACAACAGCTGTTGCAGACTAGGGAGTAAAGTTGGGCAGGCCACCAGGCAACTCCTAATGTGAATCATTTGCAGTTGAATGAAGGATAGAAAGCATAGGTAAGAGAAGGTGAGACACTTTGCATCTTTCTTTGGTCCACGTTGTCACAACTGCCCCAGGTTTTGTTTTGTTTTGTTTTTGTTTTTGTTTTTGTTTTCTGTGGTACGCAGGCCTCTCACCACCGCGGCCCCTTCCGTTGCAGAGCACAGGCTCCGGACACGCAGGCTCAGCGGCCATGGCTTACGGGCCCAGCTGCTCTGCGGCATGTGGGATCTTCCCGGACCGGGGCACGAACCCGTGTCCCCTGCATCGATCGGCAGGCGGACTCTCAACCGCTGCGCCACCAGGGAAGCCCTGCCCCAGGTTTTGATTTGTGGTTCAGAGAGGAAAAGTTTAGGAGTTTTTACCTCTGGGCTTTGTGGATTAATGAGGTTGCTGGAGTGGGAACTAATTATTTCAGTCTCTAAATGCTCTTCAAAATAGTGGGCATATTTCTGCATAAATGTGAGTGATTTTCTTAGGTTAGATTCCTAAGAGGGTATGAAGAGTATAAAAGCTTTGCATACATCGTCGCCAGTTAACTTTCTAAGAGAATCGTCCTCTCCTGCAACCTTTCAGGCATCCCAGTTGCTTTTCTAGTCTGTAGTCCTTGTGCCTTTTATGTAATGAATGATCTTCCACTCACCTCTTGCAGACGGCTTATTGTCATATTACTCATTTTTAACTTTGGCCCATTTCTTTTCACCTTTGAGGACTTCCAGGGAGTGACATCCTGTCGGGGGCGGCTTTAAAGTTTCTGTTGAATGAAAGTAGTGTTCTCAGTTTTCCTGCACAGCGGCATCCTGAGCTCCGTGAGGCATTTGGGCCAGTGCTCTGTCTCCCCGGCCACTCGTCTTTGAGGCGAGCGTGGCAGCTCAGCCTGAGCCTTGTGAATGGCTTTTCAGGACCGTGCTTTTCTGTGTTCTAGGTACACTGGAACTGACCTTCTCCCTCCTGCCCCCTCCCCCGCCCCCCCATTATCTGCTGAGCCTCTCCATGTAGGCTGTCTGTCCAGTGATTCTGAGAGGCTGCCAGCTTCCTCTCTTCCTACCACATGGTCTTGCCATGTGCTCTTGAGAGAAGCAGGGAACAGAGCCGCGGGCGGAGGTGCGGCAGCCAGCACTGCCAGCTCCTCCAGAACTGGCGCTGTGTGTGGTGTTTGGGTTTTTTTTTTCCAACTGCTTTGTAGAGGTGTGACTTAACATATCATAAAACTCCCTGTTTTTAAGTATGTGTTTCAATTTTGTGATTTTTTTTTTTTTAGTAAATTTAGAGTTGTGGAGCCATCCCCACAATCTAGTTTGACAACACCTTTATCGCCCCAAAAAGATCCCTCCCACCCATGTGCGGTTACTCCCGGTTCCCACCCCTGCAACCACAAATCTTTCTTTCTGGACATTTCATACATACGGCGTCACATGGATTTTTTTTTTAATTGTTTTATTTATTTATCTTTGGCTGCGTTAGATCTTCGCTGCGGTGCACGGGTCTCATTGCGGTGGCTTCTCTTGTTGTAGAGCACAGGCTGTAGGCACACGGGCTTCAGTAATTGTGGCTCGCGGGCTCTATAGCGCAGGCTCAGTAGTTGTAGCTCACGGGCTTAGGTGCTCCGCGGCATGTGGGATCTTCCCGGACCAGGGCTTGAACCCGTGTCCCCTCTATTGGCAGGCGGATTCTTAACCACTGTGCCACCAGGGAAGCCCTGGATTGTTGTTTTTTGGTGGTGGTTTTTTTTTTTAAGGAAATTATTTGATTGTAAAAATAATGCTTGTTGGAAAACATCTGGAAGAGCAGAAGCCAAATTATCATTAGTAGTTACCTTTGGGGAGTAATTACCTCTAGGTGGTGGGATTATAGGAGGACTTTTTATTTTCTGTAATGCTTGAATTTTTTACAGCAAGCCAGTATTATATTTACAGTCGGGAAAAGGTGTATGTTTCATTTGTGGACAGTGCCAAAAAGTATAAAGAGGATGAAAAAATAAGAGTCACTCAAAATTCCCCGTCTCCTGGATAAAACCACTTTTACTTTTTTGTGTTTTTCTTTTTCAGTCTTCTCTGAGCATATTTTTAAAATATAGCTTTCATATTTAAAATTTTGCATCCTGATTTTTCTCATTGGCATCACAGAAGTCTTTTCCCCACCTAACTTAAAACACCTTTGCAAACTTCCTGTTAATGATTTTAAGTGGTTCGTCTTTTTCTTTGGCTGCTTTGCATGGCGTGCAGGATCTTAGTTCACTGACCAGGGATGGAACCTGTGCCCCCTGCAGTGGAAGTGCGGAGTCTTAACCACTTAACCACTGGACAGCCAGGGAAGTCCCTTTTAAGTGGTTCATCTTAATGGTTGTACCATAATTTACTTACACTGGGCATTAAGGTTGTTTTCACTTTTTGCTACTATAAAAAGTGCTGAAATGAATGTCTTTGTAAAAGCTTTGTGTGAGACCTCTGCAGAATTCTGGGCCAGGGGGTTTGTACCTGAAGAAAAAATTTTTTCTCCCAGTTTGGGACTGTTTTTGCAAAATCGCTTTCTAGAATTCTTCTCTGAATTTCTACTCCTTGAAATGACTTACTTTGACCCCAGGATTTCCTGGAGATGGCTCCTTTATGTCAGGTTGCAGTACAGGGCGGAAATGGCAGGAAGATAAGTGAAGAGCCAAACCAGGGCTCCTGAAGATGGCGGTGGCCTTAGGAGCCAGGACGGCCTTTATCTCAACAAAATCTTGCAGTCTGGACAGTGTTTAGGCATGCTGTGTTTTCTGTAAATAGTCCTTTTTTGTTGATCCTTGGTTTTCAGCGAATGTTTTGGTTGTTTTAAGAGGGTCCAAAGAGATTTTTGATCAGATTCAAGCCAGAGTTGCCGAGGGGTGGGGAGGTGGCAGCACGGAAACAGAAGGGACCGGAATTCCCTGGCGGTCCAGTGGTTAGGACTCTGCACTTTCACTGCAAGGGCCCAGGTTCAATCCCTGGGAACTAAGATCCAAAAAAACAAAACAACAACAACAAAAAACCCAGAAGGGGCAGCCTCAGGGGACACACAACTAAAGGAGGGGGAGGTCGAGGCCAGTATACATTCCCCACGCCCTATCCCCCCCCCCACGCCCTATCCCCCCCCCCCACGCCCCACCCCCTTGCTCGCAGAGGTTCTTCAGAATCTGAACAGAGGTTTTAAACCTGGGATGTTTGGGGCATGAGAGGGACCTGTGAATCCACCAGATATCTCATTCAAACTTTTGTATGTATGTGCATTTCTCTGGGGAGAGGGTCTGTAACTTTCATCACCTTCCCTCTGGCCTCACAGAGGGCAAGAAGCATGAACTGCCTTGGAGGTTTGGTGTCTTCCTTAACAGGGAACACCGTGTCTGGTGCACACCCAACGCTGTGGGCACCACACATCCACTGTGTGGTCTTGGTCAGGTGACCTAGCCTCTCTGCGCTTCAGTTTCCCCATTTGTGAAGTGCTGGGCACATAGGAGGCACTCATATTCCCATCAAAATTATTACTTGAATTTTTGGCTCACGAAGGTTTTAAAGGCAGCCATGGACCAGAAATTGACCTGGGTAACCTTCTTTTTTTTTTTTTTTTTTTTTAAATATGTATTTATTTGGTTGCACTGGGTCTTAGTTGCGGCAGGCGGGCTCCTTAGTTGCGGCAGACGGTTTCCTTAGTTGCAGCATGAGAACTCTTAGTTGCGGCATGCATGTGGGATGTAGTTCCCTGACCAGGGAACGAACCTGGACCCCCTGCATTGGGAGAGCGTAGTCTTATCCACTGCGCCACCATGGAAGTCCCAACCTGTGGATAACCTTCTGTTTCTCACAGCTGGGCCCAGGGTTGGGCGATGGTGTGTGTGGTTCTGTTATACAGTATCTTGTTTATTTTAAAATAAGGAATGGATTTTTAAAAATCCTTTGATAAAAGTAAGACATGCTCATTGTATAGGAGGGTATAATTATTATTTTTAAGTGTTTGGGAGGGGGAAGGTATGAAATCGAAGCACTGCTAGGTGGCTGCGTGTTCACCCATCTGAACACCGATGGGGTGGGTGAATGCAAATGACGAAGCCTTCTTTTAGTGCAGTTGGTGTAGAGTTAGTTACCCCAGCACAAAGGAGCTGTATTTTTATGGCAGCCAAACTAAAGCCAGAGCAATGGAACTTTCCTGAAAACAAACCAGAGTTGAAGATTCTGGAGTGTCTGGTGGCATCTTTACAGGAAACCTGTGAAAACACAGCTTTGCAAGTTGAAGGCGTTGTGGTGATTTTTGAGGACCCTTTGGTGTTTTTGGTCCTTGAAGCACCTGTTCTGTTGCAAAGCTTCATCTAGGGTTTCCTTTTGCTCCTCCTTTAGGAGGGCTTCCCTGGACCAAGTGCAAGCAAGAGGCAGTTGCCTAATGTCTGGCAACCATTAGACTCAAACAGGCCTTGAAGTCTGCAAGAGCCTGGCTTAGGTGGCACCTGGGACTTCACGCAAGGGAGTGGTGCCCGATTTAAATTTTTAAAAAACTTTTTATTATGGACAATTTCAAGCATATAATATAATGAACCCCATTTACCTCTTGCCATGGCCAGTCTTGTTTCATCTATACCCACCCACTGTACCCTCTCCCAGCTTAAATTAGTTTGAATCAGATCGTCTGGCTTTATTGTAATGAGCAGTCTGGGCCTCTCCATTCTGAGAACAGAATTCTCCTACACACTGTACCAAGGTCTCATCGACCAGAGTGATCACTGACTTTTGTTTTTTGAAAGTTGTCAGTTTGTATACTTTTCAGCCCTTTTTATGATTAAAAAAGTAACGCATGCCCATTACAATTGGAAATCACAGACAAAGCTTAAAGGTATATGAAGCCCTCTGTAATTCCACCATCTGGAGACACCCACAGTGATGATTCTGAAGGGGCCCTTTGGATGCCTCAGGGCTGCGGCCGTCTGTACCTTCTGCTCTGGCCACCCCCCGCCCAGAATCATCATCGCTGCCTCTGCCTCTTTGGAGCCTGGGGAGGGTCTGATGTGGTCCTCTGCTGTTTGAGTGAGTTGGTGACACACTGGGTGCCAGTTGTACAGAAGGGTTGAGCACGCCCATCGCCACCCTCCATCAGTGGCTCGTTCTTTATATCCGTGGTCGGTGCTCAGGGGATGAAGTTAAATGGATGTGCTGTACCCCACTCCCACTGGGCCGACAGGGCCTTCTGTTTCTGCCTTGAAACCCTTCTCTCCCTGAGCTGGGCGGGTAACAAAGCTGAGTCCCAGAGAGAAATGTAGCGCTCCCAAGTATACCTCCTGCACTCACTCCACTTCCAAGGAAAGTCCTCAAGCAGATTAACTCCTGGTATGCTGAGGCCACCAATGTGCCACGTGTCCCCACCCTCTGAAGGCAGTGAAGGGGTAGACCCCAGGCTTAGCACAAGTGCACAGCCAAGAAATGCACAACAAACTAACTGGGATTCACTCTTTCAGAGTTTTCAGCCCTGAGTATCATTATGTGTATTTTCTAATTTCATTATTCTTTGAAAGCATGATTTTAATGTAATAGTCTGTCTTAAGGATGAACTAGAGTAAATGAGTAGAGTTGGATGCAGTGATAGCTATCCAGACACTAATTCTGAGTCACTCTGCTTGGGGGACCTCAGCTTGGGTGTCTGCAGACCTTTCCTCCTTACCTTGTTCACTGGGGTACAATCCACACGTCCCAGCAGCGTGGCTTCGCATCCAGTGGTTGCCATCCAGAGCAGTCGGCCTTAGGCTAGACCGAGATTTACCCTTTCACTGTGAGGAAAGGTTGGACTGAGCTGCCAGGGTTGCATTTCAGGAGAAATGCTTAACCTGTGTAAGAGCAAATTGTTGTTCCATCACCGTTCCCAGCATCATTTCTAACAGATATTCATTACGAATGAATCTTGTATTAAAGTGTTTTCTGAATGATTATACCTCGAAGTGCCTTCTGAGCAGTTTACTGGGTGTGATAGTAACGTGTGTGTGTGTTTTACCTCAGCTGTTGGAACGTTTGGTAGCCACCCCTGCCTGGTTGTGCTCCGGCCCTGTCCTGCTTTCTCATGCCTGGGCAAAGGGTGTAACGGCAGCCGGAGAAACTGCCGAAGTACTAGATGTTAGGACCTTGATTCCATCAAAAACAAAACAAAAACAAAAAACCCAACAAACCCCAGGGGCTGAATCTCACAGGAATAAGATCTAAGATGAGTGGCGTGCGGTAAAACACTCAGCGAGTCAGTGGAATCAACCCCAGGGACACCCGATGGTGAGGGGTCCCAGAACTGTGTCACATGCAGAGCACAGGCAGACCCAGGAGTGTGTGGCCAGGTGAGGAAGGGTGTGATGATTTGCTTCAGGGATTTGAGGGGATGTTGCTTGGCCAAGAACTTGTACATCTTTGGATGGCCCTAGAGGACAGAAGGATGGACAGCGGGTGCGTTGCAGATGTTCATCCAGTGCCGTGTGGAAACAGGCTGCCTTGGAACGTGGGGAGTTTTCCCCCTCTGGTGACGATCAAGCAGAGGCTAAGAGACCCAGTCCTTTAGGGATTTCCTAAGGGGGTCACTAACACTCTGAAATAATGGATTCTTTTAGAACAAAAGACCTTTAACTCAAAGACTTTACTAGTTGATACCGTCTTTTCCCATGTTAATGCGAATGTGCACGGTTACGTTCTACAGGGAGGAGGTGGTGGTTAAGACTTGTATTTCTGTAACGTAGAACATTTACGTGAAGCGGGCGGTTTCGTACTTTATCTCGCCTTTCCACTGTGGGAGCTTTGCGAATACTTCCAAGGGGCATGTTGTTTCCTGTCTCTCTGATGGGCTCGCCTCTCATCCAGCGTGTGCCACCACGCTCCATACCTCCTTGGACTTCTGTGGTCTTGGGTGGAACCCACTGGTTTTTACATCCTGCAAGAAAGAATCCTGGCCGATGAGGAAATCTGTTTTCCATCACTGATTGGAAATGGATTCCTACCCCTGCCCCCTTGCTCTGGATTTAATCTTCCTATGAGAATCGGCTAAGCCATTTCCCCCCATCACAGGACATCCCAGCACTGACCAGTGGCCTGCCGTTGGTTGCAAGGGAAGCCAGAAGGAGGGTGGGCAGCCCTTGCTGGTGACCTTGAAGGCTGCTCAGGGCCTGTCAGCCTCTGGTGGGGACCTGTCTGTGTACTGACTTCTTTGAACAGCTCAGTGTGTCTGAGAGCTGAGATCCTATCCTGGGCTCTCCCCGGCCCCCTTGCTCCTGTGCTGAGGCTCACTAGGGAAGCCGCACAGGGAAACGGAAGAGGTAGGGCAGATCTGGTCTGGGTTCTGGTTCCGCGTGTTAAGCTTGGACGGGGCCCCGGATTCTGCAGAGGGCGCGGGAAGCCTCTGGGATCATCTCCCAGAGCACCTCAGTGCTGAGACCTTGGGAAAACCTCCTCTTTCACTCAGCATGCTCTGGGTTTCCATAAGTTTCCTTCCTGATTGAATTTTCTCATTAAAACCCGCATTCCCTAAGCTGTCGGGCAGCAGTACACTTTTGAGGTGGAGGAAGAGTGGCTGGCTCTCGTTTCTTTTCTTTTCTCCCCCACCTTTCCTGAGGTCTCACTGAAGCACTCTCAGCGGCACATATGTAAAGTGTGCACAATTTGATCGTTTCTAGTTGTTTTATGATAACATGTAACATCTGCCTCCCTGCACTCCCCTTCCTCCTGCGTCTGGTCCTGCACTCCCTAGCTTTCCAGGCTCTTAAGAAGCAGCGATCCAGCTGGCAGAGCTGGAACAAGTGTTTCCATAAGCATTCCCACGATCCTTGAAGTGAGGAGCGTGACCTCGGAACCATGTGCCGGGTCCCCTCCCCTGATGGAGGAGGAGGTGGGAGGTAAGAACAATACTTGGATGGATGGATCCCTGTCTGGGGCACAGCCGGAAAGCTGAGCATTCGTAGGCCATCCAACCACTGGCGTTCTCCTGGGATTCAAGGGTTAGAGGGGAAAGTGAATTGATTTCTACCTTCACGTGAGAGGCAGGAGCCAACAAAACAGCCAGCCCCCTTTGCTTTTGTAAAAAGCTCTGCAACGGTGCCTCCCATTCGTTTTGGTCACAGAACTTATGAGCTAAGTATAAGAAAATTGGCAAAGTACAGCAAAGATGTTTTCTCTTTGTGTCATGAAGCTCTCCCGTTGCTGAGTTGAGGCTTACTTTGCTGAGGTCCCTGGTAAACAGTTTATTCGGTTTCCCTGGGCTGGTGGGAACACGGGGAGAATGCCTTCCTAGCTTTGGAAACCTAGGAGGGTGTCTTGCTGTGACAGGACCGGGGACGAGTTTCACTGCCCATTGTGTTTTGTTTCTAAATCGCTTTTCCAGTTGCAGATTCTCCATTTCATATCAGGCCTTTCAGACTGTGCAGAAGGGGTGTGAGCGTCTTAGGCCGGCTGACTTTGCAGTCTGTATTTATTCCTGTGACCCAGAGACAGGAAGTAATTGACGTTACCATTTATTTCCTTTATTGGAAATTAGCAAGCATCCCACTCAAAAACTTATTTAGGAAAGTATGTCTCCTGGGGCTCAGTGGCATGCTGTGTGGTTCTGACTGCAGTTTGCCTCTGTAGGTGAGGAATGTCCGAGCTAGAGGTGATTAGGGTAATAACATCCCAGCCCTTGAGCCGTTCAGCACCTTGTCCTCAGATTTCTCCCCATCCTGCCCTCAGAACACATTGAAAGGGCCTCTGGCCTGAGGCAGAGGGACATTTCTTATATTCATGGAAGACCCTATTACTCAGGGAAGGTTCCAAATTACAAGACTGCTTTTTAAATTTATTTATTTATTTATTTTTAGCTGCGTTGGGTCTTTGTTGCTGTGCGCAGACTTTCTCTAGTTGCGGTGAGCGGGGGCTACTCTTTGTTGCGGTGCGTGGGCTTCTCATTGTGGTGGCTTCTCTTGCCGCAGAGCACGGCCTCTAGGCACGCGGGCTCGGTAGTTGTGGCTCGCGGGCTCTAGAGTGCAGGCTCAGTAGTTGTGGCTCACGGGCTTAGTTGCTCCGTGGAATGTGGGATCTTCCCGGACCAGGGCTCGAACCTGTGTCCCCTGCATTGGCAGGCGGATTCCTAACCACTGCGCCACCAGGGGAGTCCCAAGATTGCTTTTAATGAAAGCAGTCAGTCAGTGGATTTCTGTATCTGGATGAGGTTACAGTTTTGTCTCCTATGGAACAGAAAAACACTATTCTGAGAAATTGAGTGTCCAGATTCATAAAGAATTATCATGTAAGCCATCCTTGAACTTTGGCTCTGTAGACGTGCATGTGGAAGTAGACTCAGCCCAAATCACCGAGCCTGGTCTAGCCCTCCTTTGATCAAACCACCAACCCGTCAGGCTCTGTGGGCCCAAGAACTCGCTGGTGCCGTGCCTAGATGCACACAGCCCAGCCCTGTTTTCTAGAGTTTGGCAGAAGGCCAGAGAAGCCTTTATTTTGAAATTTTAGGTTATATCCTTCTACTTTTTTCCCCTTCCTCTTCTCTGTTGACTTAACATGTAAAATGTATGCAGTGACTATGTCCCAGGTATGTGCTAAGTGCTCTATGAGCATGAACCCCACTTGATCTTTAAAATAAAGCTATGAAGCATGTGCTGTTTAATTACCCTTTTTCGTTGTTGTTTTGTTTTTTTTTTTCTGGTACGTGGGCCTCTCACTGTTGTGGCCTCTCCCGTCGCGAGCACAGGCTCCGGACGTGCAGACTCAGCGGCCATGGCTCACGGGCCCAGCCGCTCCACGGCATGTGGGATCTTCCCGGACCGGGGCACGAACCCGTGTCCCCTGCATTGGCAGGCGGACTCTCAACCACTGCGCCACCAGGGAAGCCCTAATTACCCTTGTTTTACAGATGGGGAGACCTGAGGCTCAGAAGAGGTTAGTCACTTGTCCAGGGTCACACTGCTAGAACCTGGCAGAGTCAGGATTTGAATGCAGACCTCTCTCTCAAACCTGTACTGTTAACTAGAGAGCTGTCCCTCCCTTGCTGCTCAGCTGTGCAAAAATGTATGTTAAGTTCCTCTTCTTTTGGAGCCTCGAAAACAAAGAGGTGGCTTCTGTGCTCCTTAGGATGAGAAGGGAGCATGGTGGCAGCAGGTGGCCTGGCCGCCGGCAGTACGGGGTAGGCTTTGGGGTCAGCCTGCCTTTGAAGCCCAGCCCCACTGCCATTACCTGTGGGACCTCACGGTGTTGCAGTTTCCGCATCTGAGAATAACACTAGGACTTACCTCCTGGGACTCTGTTTGTAAGATGAGGTGAGACGGTGGCATATAAAGCACTTAGAGCAGTGTTTTAATCCGTTTTAGCTATTGTTTTTATTAATGCCTTCTGAGCCCTTACGTCCGAGCCTGCCATGGAGTAACCGCCCAGCGACAGGCGGTGTTGGCAGTGGTTGTAGTGTTGCTGGCAGGGCCTGCTTTGGATGGTAGAGGGAAAGGTGGTCCTTGTAGTGCTGTGCAGTGTTTGAGCTTAGTCTCTGGTTTTCAGAAAGATATCTTGGGATTGGAACTTGTTGCTTCCCTTTGTTTAATTATTTTTGCTCACTGAAGGACTTTAAGCTCCTTACTCAGCCACCAACTTTCTTGACACGTAGCACTCAACGTTTAGTTAAGGATGGAAGGAAAGAAGGTTTTGAGCTTGTGAAAAATGTCTTGTTGGCAAGATGTTCTCTAAGGAAACTTGTCTGTTGAGAGAGGAGTGGTGTTTTCACTCATAAAGATCGGTTTCCTCTGACTCAAAAGAGCGAAAAAGGAGCGGCCGTGCCCAGTTTGATTTTTCAGGCTCTTGTTCCGTGGCTCCCCACTTGCATGCCTTCAGGTGATGTTAACCACAGAAGTGGGGGGAGGGGTGTGCGCGCGTGCGTGCGTGTGTGTGTGTGTTAATGCCATGTGGGAATGTTAGAGTCCTGTGCCCTCTGAAACTAAACTCTGTGGAAGAGGATGGTGATAGTACCTATTGTTTAATTGAGCACTTAATATGTTTCAGAAACTCTACTAGTTTCTTCACACATACTTTATGATATTGTCCTGAAAACAACGCTGCAAGATAGGTATTATTCTTAGTTTCATTTAACAGATGAGGGAAATGAGGCTCTGGAAAGTGAAGGACTTTTCCAGACCTCCATTGCTAGGAGGTGGCAGTGAAGGATTTAAACCCTTGTCTGTCTGACTTCCAAGGTCCTTTTTGCCACTCACAGCCCAGCAAGGGGGTCTGTCTTAGGTCTTAGATATCGAGGCCGGAAGGACCTCGCTTTTAGGCATCTCCCTGCCTGGTGGGTCCTGACACCTGGAAGTTTTGTAACAGGTCTTAGGTTAAATTTACAAATTTATCACAGACTGGTAAAATGTTGCCTTGTCCTTCACTGTCACCAAAGGCTATGAAGGCTTTGGGGATGTATTTGGAGGTGCCAGAGGGCCCAGGCTTATTGCGGGAACTCCCTTGTACTGTGATGTGCTGTGCCCGTGGTTGATAGTGTAGAGTGTGACCCTGTAAGAAGGAGCTGCCCTTGAGCTGGGTAGGGCAGGCAGGGATTTGGGGGGGTTTCCACGTTGATTCGCACTGGCATCTGATATAAGAGCTCAGGAACCCAGGGAAGAAATGGGCCAGCTGCTTTGGTTGACGCGTAAACACTGTGTTCTTCTTTTCCTCAAACCTCCCTTTGGATATAAGTTAAAAGGCAGGGGCTTCCCTGGTGGCGCAGTGGTTGAGAGTCCGCCTGACGATGCAGGGGACACGGGTTCGTGCCCCGGTTCGGGAAGATCCCACATGCTACGGAGACTAGGCCTGTGAGCCATGGCCGCTGACCCTGCGCGTCCAGAGCCTGTGCTCCGCAACGGGAGAGGTCACAACAGTGAGAGGCCCGCGTACCGCAAAAAAAAAAAAAAAAGAAGAAAAAAAGAAAGAAAGGCAGCACTGCCCTCTTGCAGATGAAATACTTAGGTTGACGGAGGCTTTGTCTCCTCCAAATCCCTTAAATCTTGCTGCTTTCCCATCATGACTTGTCCATTTGTGCTGTTTGCAGTTTGGACCCAGGCTCTCCCCCACACCTCTGGAAGCCATGTGCATCGTGTTATTGGCGGAAACCCGTGGCCAAATGTTACGGATTTCATCCAGGCCATCTTATAACTCAGCTTGGGGGAAGGTTTATGTGAATTGGCTGCTTCTGCTCTGAGAAAGGGAGGATACTTTTCTCAGCCTTCGTCAATGAACATGTGGATGATGTTTTTTGCAAAAAAAAAAAATTCTTTAACTCTTCTTTGGAGTATAGGGTCACTCTGCTTTAATCATCTTTGACTTTGGTGAAAGGCTTCTTGAATTTCTTGTGCCATTGAGGTAGAAGTGGCATGCACGACATCCATTGAAGACGTCTCAGGATCTCCCCTACTTCTGTGTACAAAGTGGAGGGATTAGTCTCTTTTTACATGAAGCCAGCCAGGGTCCTGCAGAGGCAGCAGCTATAGACATCTGTGAAACATCGATGATCAGACAATAGGTAATGGCACCTTGCAGATCTTCTGAAGGGGTCCAGGAAGCCATCAACCAGAGAAACTCTCTGAAAAAGCCTCTACCGTTTTTGAGAAATCCACCTGTCAGTCATAGTGTTTGTGAGAATAGAGTCTGTGATGCAGGGGGACAGGAGATTTCATAATTTGGTAGGAGGTAGAACTGTCCATAATTTGCCCAACCTGGAAGAAGAGACTTCCTGCCCCTGTCTGATTTTGTGAGCTAGCAAGTTGTTCTCCAAGTCATTTGAAATTAATTTTCTTTTAGTTTGGGTTGGTTAACATTCTCTAGAGATTGTTTGGTCACAGGAAGCAAAACATGTTTTGTTCTGTGTCCTTCTCTGTTATTCAGTGCCCAGGATCTAGGACAAGTCACTTAACCTTCTGAGCCTTGGTTTATTTATCTGTAAAGCTGGGATAATAGTGCCCATCTCAAGGAGCTGTTGTGATGCTTGCCCAAAAGCCACACATGCAGTGTCTGGTCCACAGTCGGCCCAGAAAGTAAGCTAGAGAAAAGAAAATGTTATTAAGAAAATCGTAAGGAGAAGAAAATACACTTACAGTACAAAATATGTATTTATTGAAAAAAATCTGTGTATAAGTGGACTCACACAGTTCAAACCCATATCGTTCACGGGTCAACTGTGTAAGTATTCTTAATGATGCCATTGTTAATCCTAATATACACTTTTATTTTAAATTGTATTTTTTAAAAAAGTAAATCCAGTCCCATTCTTCACTTTTGACTTACAGTTAAACTGTAAGCAGATGGAAAGCGCCAAACTGTATAATAAATAGATTTGTTTTCTGGTCCTGGCTCATGTTTAGTTGTATGGTAAGTTTTAATTAGTTATGGATAAGTCTGGGCCTCAGTTTTCCTCATTAAAGAAAAAAAAAAAGAGGACTTCCCTGGTGGCGCAGTGGTTAAGAATCCACCTGCCAATGCAGGGGACACGGGTTTGAGCCCTGGTCCGGGAAGATCCCACATGCCGCGGAGCAACTAAGCCCACGAGCCGCAACTACTGAGCCCACACGCTGCAACTACTGAAGCCCGTATGCCTAGAGCCCGCGCACGGCAACAAAGAGTAGCCCCCACTCGCTGCAACTAGAGAAAGCCCTCACGCAGCAACGAAGACCCAATGCAGCCAAAATAAATTAACAAACAAAATTTTTTTTAAAAGTTGCCAATTAGATGGTTTCTAAGATCCCCTTCAGCTTAACATTTCTGTGATTCTGTTTTAAAATCTGGAGAGGTAGAGGGGAGCACACCCAAGGTAAAATGCTCCAGTTCACCCAGCTGGCCTGTTAGCAGAGCCAGGAAGAGTACGTGAGAAATCTGGCAGACGGAGATCCATCCGGAGCCGTGGGTGTGTCCGCTGTCATCTCACCTGGGGTGTTTCCCCGGGTAGACTCATCACCGCTGCTTTGTATGGCAGAGTCATAAAGAGCAGGCGGCGCTTGCCTTCAGATTGGTGCTGATTGGGAACCGAGTTTCCATGCATAGAACGGGTCATCAAGCTTTCTGAGGTACTGGCGGGGCTCGATAGAGGTGGAGGATGCCGGAGGGAAGGGGCATCTCTCTGCTCCCAGGGCAGGTAGAAGACCCCAAAATACACTGCTCACCTTGCTCCGAGCAGTGACTGCTTGAGCGGTTAGAATGTGCTTGCACCGTTGTGCCTCCTTCGGGACCCCGGTTGGCTCACTCCTTGTTGAGAGTTTTCGCCGTTCCACCAAACTCACCAGGTAAACTTTGTCCCTGCAGAGAAGCCATTCCCGGTTCTGCAGTTACAGATTTGGGGAATGTAAACATTGAATCAGTTATCTGAAACCATTTTTCCGTCCTCAGCCCGTAGCAGAGATAGAGCTCCACCTCCTGAGTGATTAATTTTGGATCCTCCACTCCCTGAAGGGACGTGTAAGGGAAAAATCAGCGGATGGCTGTTGTAGGGTTTGACACGGAGCCTGAATGTAGGTTGCTAAGTTTTGCTCCAGAATAAATATATCTTGGAAATTCTCATTGCTTGATGGGGAGTCAAGGTAATTTTGGGGTCTCTGCTAGGACTGTCCCATTTGTACGTTTCTGATGGCCTCAGCTGGGCTTGGGAACACTGGTAACTAGGGAGAAGACGAAATGGCGGGAATATTTCTTGGTGCCATTCCGGACTGGAGAGATGGGTCAGAGGACTTTGGAAAGAAGGCCAAACAAGGAGAGGATAGTACAGAACAGAAAAACAGCGGGCAGAGGATCTTTTGTGGGTGAATGTGGACTTTGGGCAGCTCTTACTACTGTTTTCTGCCCAGGAGTTCTGTCCCTTCTCCCACTCTGGTTGTAGGGGAACCGTGCACTTCTCGTAAACAGGGCGCGGTTGCTGTGAGTGGGGGAGAGTTGTGGCGTCTGCTCTCCTTTGCTGGTGCTTTAATGACTTGGAAACTGAAATAACACTCCGCCAGCCTTTCTAGAGACTCCTGGCAGCCTAAATGGAAAACTTGTGTAAAATGAGCAAAAAATCAGGGAGGAAAGGACCCTTGAGCACCCAAAAACTATTATGTTAAAGTCCTAGCAGATACGCCATGTGCTTCACATCCTGGGAGAGTTCCCAGCGCTTGTAGAGGACGCACTGTGGGGATGCCCTCGAGGGTCAGAAGCTGCGCCACACACGTCACCTCATTCCCAGTGGCCCCGCAGGGTGGAGCGTTGTTAGGCCCATGTTTTAAGGTTTGAAAAACTGAAGCTCCAGGGGATTAAGTGATGACTTGCTTACTTCCACCCTGCAGGTTAAGTGGAAGAATAGGAACTTTCATTATTGGATCACGTCTGTGCCTTTACAGGCTTAGACTTCTTTGAGAAAAGGACGAAAGCTGTGGGCCCTTAACCTTGAAAAACACACACACACACACACACACACACACACACACACACACACACACACACCTATACTGTCAAGGTGCTCACAAACTGTGGGACTATGACTCTGGACCCCAATTTATGAATCTGTGATTTATTCCTTCTCTCAAAGTTGGGGTTTTTCCCGTGTTCTTTTGTTTCTTTTTGTTTTTAACAAATAGGCTTCTAATTTCCTAACCCATAGCAGATTAGATGAGGGAGTGTAGCTGATGGCCTGTCCAAGAGGTAGAAAAATTTAAAACACAGACACAGGGCCATGTTCCAGGAATGGGCACTCCTAACGGTGTCCTTGGCCAGTGAAAAGTGGTATGACTGTGTTCATTGCATTGTCCTCTGTGTAAAAACATGGACCTTATAATACATTTAAGAGGGAGTCCCATCTTTTAGGATTAATAGAAAGTTGGTACATTTGTGCCTCAGTATATCCATGGGGGATTGGTTCCAGGACCCTCTGCAGAGACCAAAATCCAAGGACACTCAAGTCCCTTATATAAAATGTCATAGAACAATGATTACAGTCGGCCCTCTGTATCCGAGGGTTTCGCATCCCTGGAGACAGAGGGCCAGCTGTGCTTTGCTTATCTGGAAGAGGTCACTGGGAGGAGTGCCCCGTGCCTCTGTGATAATGGGATAGCTCTAAATATAGAGTAGGAGGGTGCGGTCCTTCTTTCTTGCGTCTTTTTCAGGCTGTCTTCTTCCCTGGGTCACGAGCTCCTGGAGGGCAGGGACCACATCTCAGTAGTTCAGCTCTGTGTGCCCAGTGCCTCCATGTCACCCAGCAGTTGACTGAATCAAGTGGAAAGATGGCATGGGTGTAGTAGCAACCTCTCATCATGATCAGGATCAAGTGCTGATTCTGCCACTGACTGTGTGACCCTGCACAACTTTCTCTGAACCTCATTAGCTGTCTGTAAAATGATGGGGCAGGGCTTAGATAAACTTGAAAAGTATATCCGGACCTAAATTTCTGTGATCTGGCAGATTTTTTTTTTTTTTGACCCAGAATTTTATTGTGTCAACAACCTGGTTTTCTTTTCTTTCTTTCTTTTTTTTTTGGCCATGCCATGCAGCTTGCAGGATCTTAGTTCCCCGACTAGGGATTGAACCCAGGGCCCGTGGTGGTGAAAATGCTGAGTCCTAACCACTGGACAGCCAGGGAACTCCCCTGGCAGAATTTTTTTTTTAAAGCAGAGACTCGTAAAGTGATTGTTTTCACGGTGCTCAAAACCACATTAACCCAAGGCACTGAATTAATTCACCTTGAAATGGTTAATTTTATGTTGAAGATGACCTTGGCCCAGCTGTGATGATATACAGTGGACCCCAAAAGGTAAAAGGAGGCTTGATCTGCCAACTGGGCTTTCACTGTGGTTTTGATTTAACTTGGTGTAGGGTTTTGGATTTTCCCATGGGAAGGAAAGTCATCCCAAGGGAACGCTTGTGTTTGTGTTTGGTGAGCCATCAGCCTCCATGTGCTGCTGTCATCGCTGTGTCCCTTCCAGAAGATTCAGCCAGAGGGCACTCAGTCAGTGGAAGAAGCACTTACCTTTTTATTCATCCAAACTGTGCAGTTTTCCATGAGTGGTTGGCTGGGCTGGCCTGTGAATCTTCCCCACGTGGCCCCCAGGACAAGCTTTTCCTGAGCCGCGTGGCAGAAAACAGATTCAACTATTAAACAAAGTTGCTTGTTGGGCCACAGATTATACAAGACAAACCATGGTTAGATTAGACTCCAGAAATTTGTGATAAATCAGCCTGGGCTCCAGTGAAGTTTACCTTTGTGTTGTCTGTGAAGTATTTTCTAAGCCTCTTGGGAATGTAAACGAGTGAAGGTCTTGATGAATTTAAGAACAAACTGTGAAGGCCTCGAAGCCTTGGTTGGTTGTTTATGTATAGACAGATGCTATGATCTGGGGACTTCCCTGGTGGCTAAGAATCTGCCTGCCAATGCAGAGGACACGGGTTCGAGCCCTGGTCCGGGAAGATCCCACATGCTGCGGAGCAGCTAAGCCCGTGCGCCACAACTACTGAGCCTGCGCTCTAGAGTCCGTGCGCCTAGAGCCCGTGCTCTGCAACAAGAGAAGCCACCTCAATGAGAAGCCCGCGCACCGCAACAAAGAGTAGCCCCGGCTCGCCGCAACTAGAGAAAGCCCGCGCACAGCAACGAAGACCCAACACAGCCAAAAATATAAATGAATAAATAAATAAATATTTTTTTTTAAAAAAAGTACTGATCTGCCTCAGCCAGTCACTAGAGCAGGCCACATAGGACTTATGCTCGGAAAGCCAAGCGGTTTGAGTTACTGCTTGTCCTTGAAATTACAAACATACACACACCAGCGAGGCTGTAGCATCATCTTCAGCAGGTGGTCCCCACTGGAAAACTTAGTCATGTCAGACTTCTTGTTTCTAGTAGGTACCCTTGGCGTGTCTGTCCCGCCTCTTAGAGTCTTTAACCCTCCCATGCTCTCCAGCCCTACAGCCAGAGCCCTGGGTGCTTTGGAGGCCCCTCTTCTGACCCTCTTGCCCCCAGTCCCGTCTCTGGTCAGACTGCGTCCCCACAGTCACCAGAGGCATCCTTCTGTATCTGTTACTATTGCATCTAACAAAGTCACTCCAAAACCTAGTGACAAGCAGTAACAGTAATCCTCACATTATGCATCTCCAGTGGTTTTGGGGGCCAGAAACTCAGGAGAGCCTTGGCTGGGTGGTTCTGGCCTGGGGTCCCGTGCTGTTGCAGTCAGACAGCTGAGGCTGGAGCACGGGGCTGGCCGGGCGGCTCACTTGAGAGTCACAGGGTCTCTTCACGTGGCTTTTCCACCTGGGCTCCGTAGCTCTTCCTTACAGCAAGGCCGCCTCAGGGCAGTTGTTGCGCTGTTTACATCGCCGCTTGGGGCTTCAGGCGTGGGTGTTCACCAAGCAAGGTGGAAGATGATGCTCTTTTCTGGCTCAGAAGTGACAGAGGTGAATCCTGCTATTCTGTTTTGATAAAAGCAGTCACAAAACTCTCCCCATTCCAAGGGGAGGGGACGCGGACTCCACCTCTCAGTGGAGGAATGACAGTCACATTATAACGGGGCGAGGGGGTGAGAGCTTGCTAAGGCCGTTTTTGGGAACTGTAATCCGCTTCACCTACGACACGACAGTATTCCTCGCAGTCCTCTGTGGGAAAATCTTCCGGGGCTCCTAATCCCTTCTGGAGAAGCACATTTTAAAGTTTTAAAGGCCACACAAGCTGTACCTATAAAGTCGACAAACGCAGGATGGCTGGGAGCACCGAGGTTTTGTCCCCAGGCCTTGGAGCTCCGCGGAGCCCGGAGCCTGCTGAGGACAGCACTGCCCTCAGAGGGAGGGTTTGGCTGTAACCTAGCCTTGCTGTGGGCCCTGGACCAGGGCCACACCCCACTGCGTTGCCTTCCTCCAAGCGCGCCTCGGCTCTCCTGGCCTCTCCTCGTCTCACTGCGCCTGCTGCCTCCGTGTCTGCCCGGGGCACCCCTGCTTAGCCCGTGATAACCGGTGCATGTACCCCCTCTTCTGAGGCATCTTTTGCAGTTCCCTGTACCACTCATATGGACCTTTGTGAAATGTTTTTCATTTCTGTGGATTGGTGTGTTTATTGTATTAAGCTTTTTTGAGTTTATTGCAGGTTGGGACATGTCCTGTTCTCTGCATCCCCACCTGGGGACTGAATAGCTGTTGTTAGGTGATGATTTCCAAATTAGTCTCTGCCTTTTTAGTTCATTGAGTAGGCCAAGTTTCACAGTTCTGCAAATTGCTGGCAACACTACCCAGTGTCTGAAAATTCCTTAGTAGATTTTTTAAGCTGTAGTGTTTTATTTGATTTCTTATTCTGAAAAATTGTTCTAGTCTGTATTAACAGTTGTTTTACTTGTTGTGATTTTTAAGCAGTTTGTGTGTTTCTTCCAGTCATGTGAAAAAGGAGCAGAAAGGGAAACATTCCCCAGCTCAGTTTATATTCTGAAAAAACACAACCAAAAATCTAAACCGACACCTTGAAGCCTCACCAGCTTAAAGCAGGGGAGCTGTCCCCTCCGTATTCTGACATCCTAACAAGGACTCATCTTCTGTCTTTTTCTGTATAGATTTTGACTACACCATAAGTTCCTGGAGACAGGGACTTCGTTA
This sequence comes from Orcinus orca, assembly GCF_937001465.1. Lineage (NCBI taxonomy): Eukaryota > Metazoa > Chordata > Mammalia > Artiodactyla > Delphinidae > Orcinus > Orcinus orca. Next base: position 197,951,257 of record NC_064559.1, read on the forward strand.
TGTGAACCATTCAGCGTCAAAAACAGTGCTTGTTACCTAGGAAACCCTCAAATAATTATTGAATGACTAATTGAATGGGCAGAGAATTATGGAGAGTGAAGTGAAATGGTCATTCTTTTCTTCCCCTAAATTTTATTTATTTATTTGGCTTCATCGGGTCTTAGTTGTGACAGGTGGGATCTTTCGTTGCAGTACCCGGGCTCTTCGTTGCAGTGTGCGGGCTTCTCTCTGATTGTGGCGTGCGAGCTCCAGAGCACATGGGTTCAGTAGTTGCAGCATGCGAGCTTTCTAGTTGAGGCACGCGAGCTCAGTAGTTGTGGCGCGACGGCTTAGTTGCCCCGCGGCCTGTGGGATCTTAGTTCCCCGACCAGGGATTGAACCCTCGTCCCCTACATTGGGAGGTGGATTCTTAACCACTGGACCACCAGGGAAGTACATCATTCTTTACTATTTACCTTTCAACCTGGAAAACGCCACCCATGGAAGGTGGAACTGGGAAAGCTCGTTTTATGAGGGAAGTGTCTAGGATCAGTTAGGGTTTCAAAGGAGCCATCACGTGGAGAGCCCTTGGTCATGGGGTGGCAGTATACAAAATAATGGAAAGCCGGGAAATCCTAGGAATATAATTGATACATGAAGAAGTGCACATCAGTGTATTGTGAGCTATGCCTCATCTCTGCAGCTTCTATGTCCCATTGCTCTAGACATCACACTTGCCTCATATGATCATATGCCTCACATGATAGGCTCTTTTGTGGATGGTTCCTTGAGGGTCAGGACTAGGTTTCATTCACTGGGCCTGATTCAGGGCCTGGCCAGTGGCCGGCACTCAAGGCTTGGTTGTTGAATTGAAACCTAGTTGTTGGCCTGCAGGGGGCTGTTGAAGGGCATGGTGGGTGTGGTGGGTGCGTCTGCGCTTAGACTGGGAAACAGTGCACAGCCCACTAGAAGGACTCTTAAAGGCCCTCTCCCCAAATCCCAGACCATGAGGTTAAGTGAGCAGACTAGCTTGCACAGACATCCAGTGACAGGGCAAACTTTGGACTCTGAGCTCCTAATTCCCAGTTTCTGTCCTTGTTTGCTCTTGTTTGTATTTTTTTCTATTACCTTTAAAAAATATTAAGTGAAGTGAAACTGTGACAGTGAAACGGAGAGCTCAGAAATAAACCCATGCATATATGATCAATTAATTTATGACAGAGGAGGCAAGAATATACAATGGGGAAAGGACAGTCTCCTCAATAAATGGTGTTGGGAAAATTGGACAGCTACATGCAAAAGAATGAAACTGGACCCCAGTCTTACACAATACACAAATATCAACTCAAAAATATTTAGATCCTTGATAACTATAAAGGAACATATTAACATATATGTAAGTTTAAGCAACATGATATTATGAACATCCTTGAATCCATTATTCTGTGCAAGACTTAGATGAATAGCAACTTTCGTCTTCCCCTAGTGGCTTCTTGCCTTATAACTATTCTTCTCACTCTTCTGAATTTTGTATTTAACATTCTCTTGTCTTAGCTAATAAGAAAGAAAGCCTTGCTATATTGGTTTAAAATACAGACATACACACACACACACGCACACTGTGTGTATGTATGTGTGTGTGTGTGTGTGTGTGTGTATCTAAATAACAGTTCAGGATTGCTGGGTTTTGAGCATCCTAGGTCCTAACCCTTGGACTTGCTTCCCCTCCCCCACCATCATTCTATTTCTGGGGCCACTCATGTTGTACGTAGCTGTGGACCATCCATGTTTTCTTCATTCTCTTGTGCTGTTTCCCGTTTGGGACCCTCAGGATTTGGGATGACCCCCCCCACCCCCCAAGCCAAGGGCTCCGGTTAACTCTAATTTTAACTTCTTACAAGCTGTCATTAAGCTTTCCCATGTTGCGTGGCTTATGGGAAGCTTTTAGTCATTTTCTAATTTAATGCTAGTTAGACATCCTTAGCCTTAGAAATTTGTAGTGAGTATTTCCTATTAAGATTGTTGGGATTAATGCAAAATACAAGTTAGACCATTTTGCAGTAGTATTTTAGTGCTTTCAACTCAATCCAGTCAGAGGACTGTCCAGAAGGAAGCCTTCATGCTACCGGCACCCTTGGAGGGTGCGGCCGTGGTCAGCATATTGGGGTTGGGGGCATGTGAACAGGCTCCTTGGAAGGGTTAAAATAGTGTCTTTTCATGTTGATCTTCTCTGGTCAAGTTATGACTTTTCTTTTCCTAGATAATACACTACTCAGTTTCTAGTTAATCCCTTCTGAACATCCCACTGTGTTCTGGATTAAAGGTTCAGCGTAGAATTACTTTACTGCTGGTGGGAATGGAAGATGGGACTGCCATTATGTATGCTTCCATATCGTTTTCCATGGTGGCTACACCAGTTTACCTTCCCACCAAAAGTGTAGGAGAGTCCCTTTTTCTCTACATCTTCACCAACATTTCTTGTTTCTGATCTTTTTGGTGATGGCCATTCTGACATGTGTGGGGTATTGTATCATTGTGGTTTTGATTTTCGTTTCTCTGATGGTTGGCGGTGTTGAGCATCTTTTCATGTGCCTGTTGGCTATCTGTGTATCTTCTTGGGGGACTGTCTCTTTTTTTTTTTTTTGATATTGAGTTGTAAAGCTAATTATATATTTTGAATATTAAAAAATGATTCAGTGTAGCTAGGCTTATATCTAAAATTTTTTTCTAGTTCTCAGGAGTATTGTTAATATCCAGTTGAGACAATTTCCAAAGACCAGCCGTTTTTAGGGTTACAGGTAGTCTGTGAGTTAGAATTGTATGTAAAATGTTCTGTGCCGTTTTCTGGGGCCTTAGCTTTGACCAGAGTTTGGGAGAGTGTAGTCCCCAAAACAATCCTTTTAAACCAAGGTTTCTCCAACTTGGCTCTACTGACATTTGGGGCCAGGTTGTTGGGGTCTGTCCTGTACATCGCAGATGTTTTGAAGCATCCCTGACACCTACCCATTAGATGCCAGTAGCTGCCTTTCCAGACAGTGATGGCAACCGAAAACGTCCTCATGCATTCCACATGTTCCTGCGGGTTGGTGGGGAGGGCGAAATCAATCCCAGTTGAGAAACACTAATTCACACCTTTGAAAAAAAGAAAAATGACTTGATTTTTTTTAAAGCAGTTTTAGGTTCAAAGCAAAATTGAGCAGAAGGTACAGAGATTTCCCATATACTCTGTGACCCCCACACATGCATAGTCTCTCCCACTATCAGCATCCCCTACGAGAGTTACAATTGATGAATCTACATTGACATGTCATAATCACTCAAAATCCATAGTTTTCATTAGGGTTCACTCTTGGTGTTGTACATTCTATGGGTTTGGACAAATTTAAAATGACACATACCCACCATTATATATAGTATTACATAGTGTAGTTTCACTGCCCTGAAAATCCTCTGTGCTGTGCCTACTGTCATCCCTCTCTCCCTTCCATCCCCTGGCAACCACTGATTTTGTTACTGTCTCTATAGTTTTGTCTTTTCCAGAATGTCATATAGCTGGATTCATATAGAGTATGTAGCCTTTTCACATTGGCTTCTCTCACTTAGTGGTAGACATTTACGTTTCCTCCACATCTTTTCATGGTTTGATAACATTCCCTTGTCTGGATGCACCACTGTTTCTTTATCCATTCGCCTACTGAAGGCATCTTGACTGTTTCCAAGTTTTGGCAGTTATGAATAAAGCTGCCATAAGCTGTTGTGGGTAGGTTTTTGTGTGGACATTAGTTTTCCTCCTTCCTCCCTCCCTCCCTCCCTCCCTCCCTCCCTCCCTCCCATCCTTCTTTCCTCTGCACCAGGTCTTAATTGCGGCATGCGAACTCTTAGTTACGGCATGTGGGATCTAGGCACGTGGAATCTAGTTCCCTGACCAGGGATCGAACCCAGACGCCCTGCATTGGGAGCGTGGAGTCTTAGCCACTGGCCACCAGGGAAGTTCCTGGATGTTAGTTTTCAACTACTCTGGGTAAACACCAAGGAGCGTGATTGCTGGATTGTGTGGTAGGAGTATGCTTCGTTTTGTAAGAAACTGCCTACCCGTCGTTGGAAGCGGCCGTGCCGTTTTGCGTCCCACCAGAGTTACTGTCGCACCACCTGCCTTTCAGCTTTTGGCGATAACAATTCTGGATTTCATTCATTCTAATAGATGTGTAATGGCACCTCATTTTAATTTGTATTTCTCTCGTGGTGTAATGTTGAGTTCCTTTCATGTGTTCATTTGCCATCTGTGTATCTTCTTTGGTGAGATGTCTGTTAAGGTCTTTGGCCCATTAGTTTACACCTTTTAAGTAGTTTGACTTGAATCATTTAGGGTCTTCTCTTCTTGCATGGCTGAGGGAGCACATAGCTGTTTGTGGAGTTTGAATACCTAGCTCCAGATGAGAGCAACAGGAAAGATTTCTGGGTTGGGTCGAGTGGGGCAAATGTTATAAAATACTTACATTTTAAAAAGTAAAACACGTGTTTGCACACATACACAGAAAACACTCCCAGTCAAATGTGTACTACTGCGTATTAAACAATTCAGTTATTAATCAGATCATTCCAACAACCCTGTGAAGTAGATACTATTCCCATTTTATGGATTATTGACCTTAAAAATAAAACAGCCAGTTATTTTACCAGTAAAATGGATTTATTCAGGAATTGCAGAGAATTGCAATTCAGGGATGGAATAGCAAAGACTATAGGCAAGTTCAGAAAACAAAGAAGAGGAACATTATAGAGAAAAAAGAAGTTGGGGTGAGGGGGTTGCTTAGAAGGAATGTCCATCAGAGGAAGGCGAGAGTTCAGGGTGGTGGTGGCTTCCCATTGCCTGGGCTCGCTGCTGGATAAGGAGAAATCATCTTTCCTCCGGCTGGTAATACAAGGTCCCTCTCTTCCTGTTGGGGTGTGTAATTGATGCCTAGTGCTGGTGCTCGAGAGCTCCCCCTTCTGGCCTCCTGACTCCATTTTAAATGTGGTTTCCTTTATTCGGTTTCACAGGATAAATAGAGGTTCCTGGAGGTTAAGAAATTTGCCCAAGGTCCTAAGTTAATGAATGGCAGAACAGAGCACTGAATATAAGTCTCTCTAGTGTCAAATCAGTTTATCTGTGTTCTTGACCCTAGAAGTGCTGTTAAAATGTCTTCCCACGTCAGCTGGCCACACGCATGTCTCCGTGGCCTTGGCTGGCATAGAAGGCACGGACGGCACAAGTAGGGAACACCTGGTTGCTAGAATGTTTCACTAAGGAAAACAAGTGCTCTAAGGTTTCTGGAGTGTGTGTGTGTTTCTTTGCAGGGTATAGCTAGTTTGTTGTGTGTCCCAGAATAAACTGTCACTGATAACCATCTTGAGCAGGGGACAGGTTTTTTGTTTTCTTTTCCAAAAACAGCCTGCTGTATATGCCACATCGATTACCTGGGAGTGAAACTGCTTCCAGTTAACTTATGTATTACGTGTTACGTCTCTGGTGTATACAAAGTGGGTCCTTGCGTCCCACAGCCTGTTTGTGGTTGATGTACCTTGAAGTGCAGATGGTTGGATTCAAAGGTTATATTTCATTACCGCCAAATGTGGCATTTCCAGGATTACCTTGTATACTTTATAAAGATTCTTAAGCGTGTTGATGTAGGGCTTTCAAAAATCCTGAGATTGGTCTGAGCAGAGCAGATTCAGGATACAAATCAGGTAGTGCCTCTGGTTAGTTGTGTTGGGGGCTCCATGCGCCTTACTTGCACTTCTTAGCATTGCGTGCAGTGGTCTTCATCATTTTCCTGGGCCCACCTTTCCCACCTTATTTCTGGTTGCTCCTCTCGAGCCTCTGGCCTTCCTTCTGTGTTACAGCCCACTGTGCACTGAATCAATACTCTGCACCCTACCAGACGCTCTACCGGTCTCACCCCCGCTCAGTTCCTTCCTTCCTCTCTCCATTACTTATTGCATGTTTACGGTGACTGGCACGTGGTGGCTCTCAGTAAATATCTGCAGCATGAATATCAAATGAAGAGATTATCTTGAGAACGAGGGCAGTCTTTATCCTCCCGCGCCCCTGCGGCAGCACCGACCCCGATTTACACACTTGTTGTTCACTTTGCCAGCGAGCGCGAGCTCTCAACTGTAGATGTTTCAGGTCTTGGTCTGTTTTGCCGGGGCCTGGCGCCTGGGAAGATGGGCCCAGCCTCAGTAGAATGACTGAAGCACTTAAACGTTTGTGCGCATCTTGCCGCTTGTTCTTTGCCTGGCTTTGTCCCTGGCTTGGAGCTCATCAGGGAACCTGGTCAGGTGACATTTCCTGACATTCATGTCCAGGTTACAGCAAAGAACAGTGCCTAACCTGCTGTTCGAGCCTGATCACTGCAGGACCAGTTGGGAGTTAATACGTCTGCCGGTCTGGAGAGCTGCTGAAGGAAGTTGATGAGGCTTTGAGACGTGGACTGAGCAAGGCAGCTTTCCAGACTCTCCAGCCCACTTCCACATGCTGAACTGTTTTTTGGATGCCTCCACTTGAGACAGACACTGCCATCCGGGAGGGACTGGCTAGTCTCCCGCCAGGAGCTGTTCCAGAGGGCCCACTGCAGACCTCTTTGGTCTCAGGGTACCTGGGCAAGCTGCAGCTGCCAGAATGCTTTTGAAAGGGGGGTTTTGGTGTTTCTACTGGCAAAGTGACCCAGACACTCCTGTTTCTCCTTTGACAGAGTGATCAGCAGCTGGACTGTGCCTTGGACTTGATGAGGCGCCTGCCTCCACAGCAGATCGAGAAAAACCTCAGCGACCTGATAGACCTGGTATGTGCCTTGTTCGTATGGTTTTCTTTGGGGCTGGGGCTCGTACTAGATTGCTTTTGTGTACCCTTTTCCACACACAATTCAGATCACACAAGAAACCTCCTCTGTCTCCAACTAGACACCACCACTGGGTTATGAGATTCCTCCAGAGAGGAGATGGCTTTCCTATGATTGTCATTCTTTCAGTGCCACCTATGTAAATCGAGCCCAAGACAGGAGCTCTAAAGTGGATACTGCCTGTCCCTTTCCCCCAGCTGCCTTCTCTTCACTCTTAGAAGCTTACCTTTAGGCCTAGGGAAGAAGAGGCCCCACAAATCCAGCAGGTGTTCAGCAGTGCCTGGTTCCAGGCTTTACTAGTCTCTTTGCCATTGTGGAAGTTGCTCCAGCCAAAGCAGTACAAAAATCTAGCCTCTCAAATGCTTTGGTGGCTTCACTTCTATTTTGAAATGGCATAAAACACAAAAATGGGCTTTTAAAGAGCTCATCACATCTACTTTTTAAAATATTTATTTGTTTATTCATGCATATATATGGAATGATTGGTCTCAAAATGATGCCAGAGATTAACTGGCACCATAATATTACTTGAAAATGTTCAGAGTATTCAAAAACACCTATAAAGCTATGGTAAATAATGAAAAGAAGTAAAATAAAATCAGGCCCCAAGAGCCAGCCGAGTTAGTAGATCATTTGGCCGGCGAGTTCTGGCTCCGGGTCAGAACCTGAGCCCTCCCAGGTCGTCCTCTGTTCTTTTCACTGTGTTCCCCATCTTCTTGGATGTCATTATCAATTGCCAACCATTGCTCATCAACTAGATGTCTTTTAAAATAGTAGCTTGAAAACTTGTTCATATGCTGTAGTGATACATTTAGTTCCGTTGTATGCATTCAGAACAGTTTTACTAGGGGAAAACGTTACTGCAGGAGACTCATGTCATTCACAGATGAGACTCCGCAGCAGTCTGCAAGGTCCGTTGTGCAACTATTTGTGTATTTATAGAGACACAGACTCCCAATGAGAGGCAGCTCTTTGAACAGAGTCGAGCCTGTTGATGGAGTTGTCAACTTGCTTGCTTTTCCGTGTAATAATTCAGGAAATGAGGTGGAGGAGGTTTCTCAAGGTACATAGCCCTGACGAGAAAGCCAGCTACAGGTGCTTGTGATGGAAGCACCAAAGCTACCTGCCCAGCCATTTTAGATGACTGTTAAAGAACAGAATGCTGAATTGTGATGCGAGCTAATGGTGTGTGTTGGGGGGGAAGTGCCACACCCAGAGCCCCGGGGCAGCGGCGGGGGTGGGGGGGCGATGTAGATGGCTGAAGCGGCCTTGATGTAAAGAAGAGGGCTGGCTGGCAGGCGCTTTGCTCCCGTCGCGTCTTGCCCTGTGGGGTCTGATGCTCTGCGGCTTGTTCTCAGGTGTTTCTGGGGGCGCCGTACGTACATTTGGGGGTGAAAGATCCTAATTTTTAAACATCGGCTCAAGCCGTGGACGGTCGTGTGAAATGTGAGTCAGAGAGACGGTCTCTGTTGGGAAACGATGGAATATGAAGTTGGATGGGCAGGAGGTATCCTTGGAAGTCGGCAGGAGGGCTTGGATTTGGTGTGGAATTGCTGCCGTCAGCCCACATCCTGCACTTTGGACACGGTGTGTTGTGCTAAGCGTTTTCCTCGCGTGGCCTCATTTAACTCTCAGCAATCCTGTCAGCTAGCACCGCAAGACGCAGCCTGGGAAGTGCGGTGTGGCTTGTTTTTCTTGGTTGGAGAGTTTTGGTTGAGCAGATGCGGAAGTGGGTGGGCAGAAGCCATGGGTAGGACCAGGTCCCTAACCTGGTCAGCTGCAGAGGCTGATGCTGCGTTTCCACTGAGCATGACAGTGTGCCCGGCTGCGTTTGAATTTAGTTTGCCAATTCAATTATTACTGTATTTTAGAACTAGACCAAGAATAGAAGTAAGAGATGAGCAAATTCTTCTCAGTAGAGTCTTCTTGGTGTTTCACAGGCTATTTTGTTCTTATGGCAACTGAAGTGTTTTCCTATAGCTGTGTCGCTTCTCTGTGACTCGCTCGTCACTGTTGCAGAGATGTGTGTGTAGCTACTTCTGCGGAAACCTGGTCAGCTGGTATACCAATTGCTGTCTATACCAATTTTACTTGGGCTCAGCAGGGAAATTACAGCATTGATGGTGAATGAAAGAGCCGTGTCAAGAGCCATCCTTCACCTTGGCCAGATAATACTGGGTGAGAGAATCGTCCTGAGGGTTTAGTTTGCAGGAGGACACTTGGACCCAGGTTGACATCCCACACTGTATCTGTTCCTGATGTGCGATGTGTAGTATGTGACGTCCCAGAGATGACTGTCAGAGTGCGCTGTTTTCCCACGTGTAACATTGTCATCCGTAGAATGTGGCTGGAGAGGGGGTGGAGGCAGATGTAGGTTGTGGGGTCGGCAGCTGCCGTTTGTTGAACACCTGCTGTGTTCTCTGGACTGAGCTGGACGCTGCTGTTGTGTTATTTCTCATTTCATCTAGTTTTCACAGCACCCCTCTAAGGCACATAAGACCGCTGCACCTTTATTGGATGATGTAGACTCTGAGGAAGAAGCAGGGTGGTACTCTGGCCAACCAAGCAGCACCGGGAATCCTCCTGCCGGGATAACTGCTGGGTACCTTTAGGTCGAATCACTTACACTCAGAGCACCAGATTAAATATGGTGTGTCTCCCTCATCTGTCGGTCTTTCCTGTTTGGGGGGAAAATGTTAAATAATTTAATTCATTTCTAATCTGAAATATTTTAAACATAGATGTATTATGGAAAATAATTTAAAGTTCACATAATTAAAAGAAAACCAGAGACTTGAAAGACGTTCCCTACTTTGAGCCGGGCCACTCAGACTGCGCAGTTCGCTCTGGTCCGCTGCTTCCTGGAGAGCCTGGAAGGCACCGACTTGCCCTCGCCAGGTTGTGCAGGACCCGCCTTGAGCCCCATCTACCTCCAAAGGCTGAGCAAGAGGCCATGATGGATTCCCATCATCCAGGATGGGCCGGGGAGTTGGTATTCTCATTAATTTTTTAATTTGAAGTATGATGAGTTTCGAAATGGAAGTGGAGCCTGACTTTTCACTGAATTAGGGTCTGGTAAGGCATGGCCTCGTTAAAGCTATATTGACATGCTTCAAAAGCCGTTTGAGGCCCCTGCTATGCACTGTAATGCATAAGGAGCATTTGGGTTGGTTTTGTAGTCCTGGAAATTACTCCTTTGAATGTTTTTCTTTCATCACTGCTATTTTTCTTCCATTTTCCCTGGGAATGACTGGTTTTCGTTTTGTTCTGTTTTTTTGCTGTTGTTTCTTTTCAACTGGATTTGCAAAATTCTTTCTTTCCTGTAAGAGTCCATTCGTGCTGAGTGTACTGCTGTGGCTCTGAAGTTCACTTGTAGTTTTAGTTCCTTCCCAAAGCTGTAATTTTAGAAAACTCGCCCTGTCACGGGTCTCCTAGAAGCAGTGCATCCGGGCCTTTGTTCCGTGTAATCTGGGATCAGTCAGACGTTTTCAGAGCGGCTAACGCCCTGGCCCCGGTGCACAGCACTGCAGTCACTCCTCCCGTGCTCACCTGCCGCAAGTAATGACGGGGAGGTGGAGGTTGTATTCTAAGACTGACGAGAGTGTCCGGATTTGCCAGCAAACCCCATGAAGGGAACGGCCTCGCTTGGATGTCGGCGCCAGAGAAAATGTGGGGAACTTATCCGGTCCACCAGTGGTCCAATTACAAGAGAAATGTGGCGTATGCTTGGCAGCTAGGCCGAGGCAGCCCGATTTATCAGGCCAGATCGGTTTTCTTTTCTCTTCTTTCCACTGTCAGAGCTTTTGCTGCTTGGAATTATGATGCCTGCTCTGATTGGTGGGAAATGACCTTCCTTTGCAAGATGGCCAAAACATCATTTTATTACATATTAATCCCATTGTGCTAGAGTGAAGCCAGCCGAAATCCGTTGTTAAGCTGTTTCAGAAATACCACAGGTCCATGTGGGCCAAGAATCATATGACGTTAAGATGCTCCCTCGGCTTCCTAAACTTTGACCTTCTATGGCTTTACTCTGCACACTGGCAGCAAGAGCCAGAACTTCTCCGCTGGGGTGTATTTTGAGCCCTGAGCTGAGGAAGGAGTTTGTTTCTGCAAATTGGCACCCAGCAGGCCGCCATCCTTTGCCTTTTTAAGAGCAAACCAAAAATAGACCTAAATCTGTTTAACCAAGTGGAAGAGTCTTTGCTTGCAAATGTTGGTCACTTCATTTTTTTTTTTTTTTTTTTTTTTTTTTTTACTATCTTAACCTGAGTTTTGGCAACTCAGGTTTTTTTGTTTGTTTGTTTTTTTAATTTTGGCTGTGTTGGGTCTTCGTTTCTGTGCGAAGGCTTTCTCCAGTTGCGGCAAGCAGGGGCCACTCTTCATCGCGGTGCGCGGGCCTCTCACTGTCATGGCCTCTCTTGTTGCGGAGCGCAAGCTCAGTAGTTGCGGCTCACGGGCCTAGTTGCTCCGCGACATGTGGGATCCTCCCAGACCAGGGCTCGAACCCGTGTCCCCTGCATTGGCAGGCAGATTCTCAACCACTGCACCACCAGGGAAGACCTCGGTCACTTCATTTTTTAATTCCTTCTCTCTACTTTGCTTATAGCCACCCGAAGATCCAGCTCTTGGGTGTCCCCCAACGAGAGGGAAAGCACCCAGGCCATCCCGCCAGGCCTGTGGGTTAGAGGTGGAAGAGCCATTCTGATGCTCTGACCAGGGAGTTGAGAACTTGATCGGTTTTCATTTCAGCATAGTTCTTTTTAGCAAGCAGAATTGTCCTCCAGAAATAGAAAGGGCAGCCTCAGCAGTGCCTGTGCTTGGAACAGCTCACAGAAGCTGTCCGCCTGTAGGTACTGCTAGGTCCGCAGGGAGATTACCACTTGACAGGCTAGAAGGCTGGCGTGCACGGGGCGCACCTAGACGTGGGGGATCCTGAACCAGTGAGTGGAGACCTCCAGCTGGCGCTGCCAAGACCTGCTCTCCGTGCGGGAATTAGCCCGTGGAGCCAGGCTCACACTCCTTTGTGACTGAAATTGAGGCTGATGTTATTATTTAACAGTCATTAATATCATTGATTATCTGTCTCATCTCTGCTAAGCATTGTTAGTTTCCAGTCCCTAATAGCTGAACCTAGGAAATCTGGAACTGATTTTCCCAGTGATAGCTGTGTGGGGTAAAACTCACAACTCAAACTCAGCTCTGTCCCCAGAGGTTGAAGATGTGCCGGGCCCGGGGACCTTAAGGCCAGATGTGATCTGGTTCATCTGTGGTCAAGAGGGACCAGGCCCGTATTTTCTTCTTGCCTGGCTTCCCAGCTACCGTCACTGTTTAAAATAGTCTCGTACCAGCATGTTTTCCTCCTTTGTTTCAAAGGCAGCATTTAAAATGTCTTCTTTCTGAAGAGGTCTTGGACTAAATAGGCGAAAAGTGAGTGGATTCAGTCAACACTTACTGAGCACCTCCTATGAATCCGACACGGTGCTCGACCCGGGAAGAAGTGCAGCCTTTCTTCCTCGTCTTCTCTTCCACGGGGAAAAAAAATGCTGGGATCCTAGAGCTTGATCCGTGATAAAAATGACCTTGGCCGGATCCTCTCAGCCCTTAGGTCTGGACCAGCTAATCAGCTCTGAGGACAACTGTCAGGAGTTGCAGAACTGAGTTATTCTTCCTACAAGCATTTAACATCTCCCTGTGCCAGACACCATTCTGGGTGCCGGGGGTACGAGATGAAAGGCCTGGCTCCGCAGAGCTGATGTTTAGTGGGGAATTCAGGCAAGATTTTCTGGAAGGCGGGAGGCTTGGCCACTCCAGCTTTGCACGCTGTATCTCCCTCACAGATCACAGCAGGCACGATTATTTGTCTTCACTTCTGCGGAGAAGTAGTCTCGGCTCTCCGGTGAGTTTCGCCCTCCCTTCTGCCTCCTTGCTGGCCACCTTCCGCCTGGCCTCTTACTGTTTCTCAGATTCTTTTCCCAAAGCATTCCTGACAAAGTGTTCCTAACAAGAGCAAACACTTATCTTTGGAGTTTTGAGGGCAAAGCCAAAAGTGGCTGCCTCCAGCAGAGAATTTTATGTTTTGTCTTTTTAAAAAAGAATTGCATCCCAGTTCATAACATGCCCACATGCAAGACATTTTAACATAAAAAGAACGCTTTCTTCACCGAAGCCTCGAGTCCAGTTGGCGCTCCAGGAAGTAGGGCACTCCATCCCAATGCCCTGGTGCTCTGGGACCTTGTTGGAGGTGCTCAGCCGGGCTTTGTGACCAGGCCTGCCCACAGTGTTCCGTTTCCCTGCTGTCGGCCCCTAGGAGCCGAGAGGAGAGGGGCTCCCGACCCTGGGGCCAGGGCTCAGTAGGCCCGCCAGGCCCAGGCGAGTACCTGGGCAAGTTGCCTGTGGGTTTCTGTTGGAGGTGGGAGCACTTGGCGTCCACTCTTGCATCTGTGGTGGGGTCTACAGGGAACCGTTCTCCCCCAGGCCAGATGTTGTCTCTGGAGCAGGCGCAGGGGAATGGATGGAATAGTCGGTAATTATGCAGGGACCCCTGAAAACAGTCTGTCGCACTGATGTTTCTGAGCTCGTTCTGAGCTTTCCTACAGGCAGCTGTGCTGCAGTTTCGGTTTTACAGGGCGGAAAAAGCATTCCAGCCAAGGGCCCCCAGCAGTATTTTAATGAACTCCATGCCTTGGGAAGTTGTGGTGAGCCTTTCCTGCAAACGTCTTGCTCGTCGAATGGGCTGCGGCCGTCGTGACTAAAGCAAGGCCGGGGGGAGCAGACCCCGACCCCGGGCGCTGGGCCGGCCCCCTGTCCCCCCGGGCGTCTCTGCGGAGGGAGGCGGCCTTTCACGACCCCAGCCTGCTGCTGAGGCGAGGACTCTGCCACCTGAGGGTGGTTTATGTCAAGGTGGAGCTAGGCAGCCCTTCTAAACTAGGACTAAATGTCGTGATTTGCTTAGAAAGAGGAAATGGGGCTTCCTGGGGGGCCCTCACCCGACCCCCGCCCCCTTAGATATGGCCGGAAGTTATTTGAAATTCTGATGAGTTCTGTTATATGCAGAATGATAGACCCTCATTTGATCCAGTTAAGGAGGACGTGAATTGCCTCCTGAACATGCAGTCCAGACCTGTTAAAACTTGAAACAGAATGAATAAAGGAGAAGAGTACAGGGTCATTTGCTTTCTTGCGTGTGTGTGTGTTCCTCAGGGAGCAGGGGCGGCTTTGCTCCCGGAGACTCTCCTGAGCATTCTAGAACAGTCGCAGATATCCCACTGTGGCTGCGGGCTTGAAATTCTCCAGAGCTAGGTAATTGGAAAGTTAGTTGTCTCCCATCCCCTTTAATGTCAGCCACCCAGTGGTATGCTTTTGTTATTTTTCATAGGATACTATAGAGTTCAAAATAAAAATTATTTTTTGTTGGGTCTCAGATTTAGAATTTGCTTCTCCCCTCTTTTCATTCTTCATAAAATCATTTTCAATGGATGACATAGGAAAATAAATTGCTTTTCATGGAGATCCATCAGATGTCAGAAGCACTGATATAAATGGTCCTCGTTATTAGTACATTTCATCCATTACCTTGTTTAATCTCCACGGCCGCTCTGTGAAGCGAGTGGCGGGGGGGGGGGTCCCCTTTTATAGATGAAACTGAGAATGCCCCAGCACCCGATGAGTCCCATACCTGCTCCGTGACCGAGAGGAGTCTTGTCTGTTGAATTGCTGTCTTTAAAAATGAAAACATTACAGTATGTCATTTCTCATAGGTCCTGCTAGGGCCAGACTGTCTTCTAAGGTGAAACTATAAAAGACATTTGTGATGGGGGCAGGGTAGGCACCGTGGAACTTGTTAGGTACCTCAGGAAAAAAGACGTGTAGAATCTCTCTTCTGTCTCTCCTGGTATGAAGCCCCTTCAGAGTTTGATGAGCAAAGAAACTGATGCTGATTCTGCCTGGCCTGGCTGTTGGAGCAGTTGTGCCGAGGTGACTACCTCCACCCCCAAAACACACACACACACACACACACGCACACACACACACACACACACGCACACACACACACAAACGGTGTGCACTGTGTGTGTTGGGGGGTGGCGTGCTCCTTACAAAAGCATGTTGCGCAAACCCAAGTAGTATGTCCCTATCTCTTCTTCCAGTTGATTAAGCCAGTCTAAAAATTTTAGGAAAAGCAAGTTCTTGCACTGCAGGATCTAAAGGGATGGGTCCGGAAAGTGACTGCTTTTAAATCGAATGTACCAAAGTCAGCATACACACCAGCATAAACCGGTTAGAATATATACGGTGCCAGGGGATGGGAGGGCAAAATCCCACTTGTAACAGCAGAACAACATGCCACCTAGGAATAGGCTTCCCACAAGGCAGGTCGGCCGTGCGTGAAGAGCTGCACAGGTCGGAAGTAAGGGCAGAGCGGATGCGGTCCGAGAGCTCAGAAACAGGCCCCGGGATGTAAGAACTTAGGGTGTGTTACAAGTGACAGTCACCGTTCAATGCGAGAAAAGAATTGATTCTTCAGTAAAATTGCTGGGACAGCTAATAGTTTTGAAGGAGAACAAGCTGAATATCTACTGCACGGCATGTACTCATACTCCTGATGGATTAAGGAACTAATATTAAACGAACATGAAAGAATCAGAGGGAAAACGTCAATGACGTTTGATGTTGAGGTGGGGGGGAGCCTTTATAAGGCATAGAAGCTAATGCCAACGTGGTGGCTTTGAAATATGCAAATTTAGCTTAAAAGTTTAATTAAAAAAAAACCTTAAAAGGCAAAGAACAAACTCTGAAAAATAGTTGTAGCCTCTGGCAAAGACTGTATCTCCTTAAATCTTCAGAAAACACCTTCTGAGGTTGTTGCTGTCATCCGTCCCTACTAGGCGGAAGCAACAGCAGGGCCTTCGGCAGCTTGTCCAGGGTCACCAGGTAGTGGTGAAGGAGCCAAGCTGTGAACCCAAGCAGCCCAGGGCCCTCAGCCGCTGTGCACCGTTGCCTCCACTAATGAGAAAAGTAGGAATACTGTGGGGGGCAGAGCCAAGATGTACAGGGGGGGCCGTGCAAAGGCCTAATGCACAAACGAAACAAGATAGGCTGGCTGGGAGAGTCTCCTTCACTGCTGACCCCTGTTTCTGCTCAGTGGATGGATTCTATTTCCTCCTGGACGCAACTTACACTTTTCCCGACTTTCATGAAATTGGTCAGCTCACCTTGGTGTTGAGTCTCTTGAGGAACAAGGACAGCGAACAATTGAGGAAACATGGCGCATTCTAATTACCTTCTAGGAGCTTCTCCTCCAGATTGTCATGTTAAAGGTTCTGAGAAGTCCTACAGTTAGCAAAGGAAAAGGGAGAAAAGAACCCATTTTCCTTTAACTCAGCATTTCTCTAACTCACTTTCATGCAATCCGCTTTGGAAAACACTGGTTTCCTGGAAAGGTTCATAACCTACACGTCAGATGACCTGGATTCTAGATCCTTTTGGGCAGTGGTCCTAAGTGTGATGTTTAAATTTTCATAACTGTTTGGTAAAGTGTCATGGAAAGAAGCAGCTTTTCTTGTTGCTTTTTTCAAATAGAGAACTAATTCCTTCAATAGGAGAGAGAAAGCGCTGCGTACATTAAGCAAGTCTTATTGGAAGCCAGGAGGCCTGGGTTGTGGCTTTGGGTGCCACCAGCTTGCTCTGTGACCAGCAGGTCTCTCTGGGTCTCCGGTTCCTCCTCTGTGAAGTGAGGGCCAGATGGTCTCAGGCCCAGGATCTGAGTTCTGCTGCCCAGCACTAAAAGAACATCACCATGGATACCCTGTGTCGATGTCACTACTTTCAGGGTCCCCTTTTGCTGGCAGAAGAGGCATCGATTTCTCTCGGGTCTCTGAGAACATAACCTGCCCCAAAGGGTAACTCTGGGGAGAAAGGCGAGCAGGTGGGGCCCCTGGCACCCCCCCTCCCCACCCCTCCGGTCAGGCAGAGCGAGGCGGACCCAGCTTGAATCCTTCCTCGGCCGCCTTCCAGCTTTGAGAGGCAGGTCACCTCACCTCCCAGAGTTGCCTCCAGTACACAAGATTGGCATAAGAAACCCGCGTTCCCGGGGCAGTGAGGGCTTGGGAGTGTGTATGAAGTGCTAACGTGTACAGGAAAGACAGGTGCTTAAAAAAATGCTCACTGATGCTTTTACTACCTCCACTGGCTTCCTAGGACCTGTTGGCTTAACCCCCGGGTTCTGCCTGCCTAGGGGCTGTGCCCTGACGTTCCAAGCAGCCTTCCCGGCTGTTTTCACAGGTGGACACAGCCCCAGCTTTGACTTGCGTGGGGGTGGGGTGTTATGACCCAGCTTACGATTGTAAGGACTTGATTGGTTTCACCTGGAAGGGAGGCGGTGACGAGGCCCTCCATTGTAGATGGGCTTGAACACCCACCGCTCCCTCACCCGCCACCTTTCCTGAGTTCTCAAGTTGGGATCCCCGCACGGAAAGCTGGGAAACGACGTTGCCCGCCTCCCCAGAGCCGTTGGAAGGGGCCAGAGTCAGACTGTGGCTGACGGGCTTCGTGACTAGTAATAAGGCCTGTCATTCCACAGAGGCGGGGGTAATCTGAGAGCACACTTCTTGGTCTGCCCCGGCGGGCGTGGGTCTCTTCCACCCCCTTGCTCATTGATTGGGCGGCCACTCTTCTCACTGCTCCAGGTACTTGGATGGTCTTACAAGGTGGAGAGGGGTTTTAAGGTTGATCTCACTGTCCAAGGACAAGCCAGCTGGCATTGTCATCTGCCAGGTCATTTGACCTCATGACCTTCACTCCAGCCATCCAGGGGTGCCACCCAGGTACCCCCCTGTATATCATCCAGTACAGGCCAGCTGCGAGCTCTGAGTCCCCAGGATCCCTTTCTCTATTATCCAGTGTCGTGCTTTCTCACGCCTTCACTTGCATTCACTTTACACTTGCACCTTATCAAGACTGCTCATTTCTTGTCCCTGGCTTGAACCCCCGTCTCTAGTTTTTATCCTCCTCCTTCCCGCTGCCAGAGTAACCCCCAGGCACCCCTTTTCTCCAGCTGGAGAACCCCCAAGTCCATACCTGAGGGTCTTTCATAGGGAAGCGGCAGTGGTCCTCTATTCCATGGTTTCTGTCCCCTCTTGAGCCTCTCCTGAGTCTGCTTCTCGTGCTGGGGAAGCTGTTTTAGCATCTCACCTGCTCTTGCCTGTTCATACCCCCGGTGCATGTGCCACCAGCCAAGGAGTGGAAGTTTGGGGGGTGGGCTGGAAGCAGAGTGCCCGGTTATTTTGCACTCTCCTTCGAAACAGATTGGTTATTTAATGGTTCCCTTCTCCCCGTCCCCCACCTCTCCCCCTTACCCCGCCATTTGCCACGTTAAAGCAGCCTATTTTCGTATACTTGGAGATCAAGCTTCTGTAAAATTCTTGGTTAGGTGTTTTTAGGGCAACTCTTAGTCTGAGACCGGATGGCCGACATGTCTGCTAAGGAGCAGTGGGATGTGATTCAGTTGAACGCCTTGCAGTCTGAAGCCCCAGCCAAACTCTGCTCTCATCTTCATCACGTCTTAGCTGTGTGTCCTCGGAGCCTTGACTTGCCCGTCTAGGAGGTGGGCCTGACGACCCTGACCTCGAGAACTAGAGATCGTGTGTGTGAAGCTTTAGCATAGTACCTGGCTTAGAGGGGCTGCACGGGGTTCTGAGGTCACGTCAGATTTGCACGAGTGCAGTGTGGTCAGTGTGCAAATGATAATAAAAACCGTGCTGGTCTCCTGGCTTGAATTGATAACCATCAGATGCCAGAGACCGTTCTAGATGCTTTACACATTTACCACAAGGTTAGTCTTCTGTAGCCCCATTTTACAGAGGAAGAAACTGAGAAACTTAATGAGTTGGTCAGAGCCTCACAGCTGATTAGTAAGCAGCAGCGTCAGGGTCCGCAGGCCCATCCAGTCAGAATCCTGCCCTTCTCCTGCCTGCTGGCTCTGCCCACAGCTCCCCTTCTTT
The DNA here is from genome assembly GCF_937001465.1 of Orcinus orca. Classification (NCBI taxonomy): domain Eukaryota; kingdom Metazoa; phylum Chordata; class Mammalia; order Artiodactyla; family Delphinidae; genus Orcinus; species Orcinus orca. The sequence goes on from NC_064559.1 coordinate 197,970,119, forward strand.
CCCCAAGGAGAAAGAACAGCTTTCTCCTTGTCACTGCGGGTCACCAGCGGACGGACGGCTGCCTCTGAATGCAGATATTGTCACAGTAATTAGCACCAGCAAGACGCTGTTCAGTCTTTACAATAGAGTGTAGCTTTCCCCTTCCCACATTGACAGGGCGTCCTGTTCGGGTGTCTGGTTTAAGCCGAGATCCTGACGGAGACGGAAGCGTCCACGGTAATGCTCCCATGGACCCCACCTCCAGGCAGCGGCTGCCGCCACCACCACCCAGCGGCACCGCCGTCCCTGTTTTTTTGTTGTTGGGGGATTGGAGGCGGGGGAGGCTTCCCATTGCTCGCATAAAGGAGTAAGAGCTTCAGAAAGGGTGCAGGGGTGAGGGATGATTCCGCCCTCCTCCATTTTTGGGTCAGTGGCCCTCATCAGGCCGGACACTTTTTATTCATTAGTCGGACGGTTCACGGTTGCCCCTTTGCCACATCTGTTGCTGCCTTCCTGGGCCCGTCTCACTCACAATTAAGGTTCATTAGAGACCCTGTCAATCACAACATGCACAGAACCTGCCATGAGAGGCCTCACGCAGGGGCCGTCCAGCCTGTGGCCCCCTTTGCACATGATTACTGACCAAACTCTGGACGTGTGGTGAGCAGGAGAAGAGGTATGAATGGCACTTGTGACACTCCAGACTTTCGGGTCCTAGCGGGCCTGTTACCTTCTATGTAATTGAAACCTTCAAGCTAAGAGCAGAATTGATGTTAGAGATGGTGGTGGTAGGAGTTATGTCAGATGGAGGCTTTGGAACAAGTATTTGACAGCAGGCTACTCAGAGGAGAGATTTGAAGCCAAATAACAGAAGAGATTTAATTATCGTTAATCTCCCTGTCCCCTCTTTCTGGAATGTACAGGCACACTTAATTACTGTTGACTGGAAGCTTAAGTAACACTCTGGGTTCAGAACAGAACCCTTTAGGAGATTTGCCCCAGGCTGAAAACGATTATCCTTCACTCGAGTGGGTTTTCCTCTCTTTCTGACTGTGTGTCAAAAACAGTTGGGAGTAGGGATGTGCACCAGGCAATGTAAGTTGCTCACCTACTGCTGCCTCCCCAGCATTTTCCTCCCTGTTTCACTGAGCTTCCTGTTTCTCAGCACTGTGTGTTAGGGAAGCCACATCTCCACAAGTTGTGTCACGCAGCAGGGGTTGGCTTAGAGCACTTCCTGTTGATGGTGTGCTGTAATTTTGTACTATTAGCACCCAAGGGCCCTCTGGATTGGAAGCACCTGTGGGATGTAACCGCGCACGTCCGTATCTCCAGACCCTGCGCAGTGCCTGGCCATGTCTTCGATGCTAAATAAATATTAGTTAACCATCCAATAAACTCGCCCATCCCCGAACTCTGCGAGGGGAGGAGGCATATTATGCTTCCTATGCTGCGTCATCTGAGGCGGAGAGATGCAGGGAGACAAAGATGCTGTGAAGCTGAGACGTAACACGGGAGACCTCAGCCCCGCGTGCCCAGGGCCGGTGGCCCTGGCAGGTGCCAGTACTCGGAAAGGCGGTAAGTCATCTTGAGTCTTTAAGACCACGGGAGTCTGAGCTCGCGGCCTCTGGGTGTGCCCTCAGTTATCCAGGTGACCTTGAGTAGGCGACTTCAGTTCTCTGTGCCTCAGTTTCCTCGTTTATACAAGGAAGCGAATGATGACTTTACCTCATTCTCAAAGAGGGCAGCTGTGAGGACTGAGAAGCGTGGCTCAGGGGCTTGGGGTGGTGTCGGGTTGCAAGTGAGCGCTCAGTATCAGTGCTAACTGCTGTGACGATGAAAAAGAAGATGCTGGCCAGCTCTCCTTGTGCCTTGATGACAGCAGGTAGTGAGTGGAGGAGGAGTTCAGTGACACAGCAGCTTGAATCCTTGGCCTTGCCCGGTAGAGTTCAGCTGTCCTTTTAAGGTGGAGTGTGCCCCTTGCCGGAGTGCTCTGCTTCTCCCAGGGGGCCCGGCCCGTGGGTGAGTGCTTCCTGATCAGGCCCTAGGAGATGCTGCCGGCTCCCCGCCGGGAAGCAGGCAGTGAGGCAGGCGGTCTCAGGCCTCCTCAGTCTTGACGCCAGCACCTCTAGTACTTAACCTCGTGGGTCTCGACAGTGAAGGCCTTAGTAAGCAGGCGTGTGACGGCTGGGGGTCCAGGAGAGAGGCAGGCCCCAGCGGCATTGGGTGCGGCTCAGACAGTTGGAGACCAGTGGAGTGCCCAAAGCGGTCACTTGGAAAGAGCGCTGCCCACCCCCGTCCAGCCTGTTGGCTGAAGGTGTGTTGATCCTCATGTTAGAGCGGTCCAGTGAACACTCTTGCTGCTACCCCGCCCTAGATCACCGGCTGCCCCTGCCAGCCTCTGGACCTCCGTGCCTATAGCCCCCCACCTGCCCCAGCTCGCTTTCTGCAGCCAGAGTAGCCATTCCACACGTGGTGCCGGTCATGACCCTCCGCGGCCCTTCACGGCTCCGCAGTGCCATCAGGGCCGAGCCCAGACAGCGGTCTGGGTTTGAGAACCCTTGAAGGGGCCCCGTCCACCCCTCCTGCCTTCCCCACGGCCCCTCTGCTCCAGCCATACTGACCTGCTCTAGGGTCTCCCAGAGGCCCCGTGGCCTGTCTTGTTGGGGCTTTGTCTGTGCCGTCCCCTTTACTGGGAACACGTCTCACACCCACCCTGCTTGTCTGGCAGCCTGCTGCTTGGGCCCCACCCCCTCCCACCTCATCACCCGGCCACGGCGCTCACCTTTACTCTCTGCGGGAATGGCTTAATTATAGGAATCTGCCGCTGCCCACTCAGCTCTCTGAGGGCAGGGATCTCATGTCTGCTCTGTTCACCTTTGTATCCCCAGTGTGTGCCACGTGATGGGCACTCAGGGAAGGCTTGTTGGAGCCCCTGCTGAGTGCTAGGGCCTGAGCCGAAGCCCTGGGGGTCAGAGCGATAAGTGCAGTGAGGTTTGTCTTCAGAGCTCGCACGGTCATGGGGCGGGAGGGGGAGCAGATACCCAGGGGGATCCACTACAAGGATTCCCACGAGAGGAGCGTAGAGTTCTGCGGAAGCACCACCGAGGGGCACCAGGCCCACCCTTGGTGGGTGGGTTTCAGGGAAGGCTCCTCGGCGTAGGTGGAGCCTGAGACAGCCTAACGGGGCGCTAGGCAGGGAACCAGCCAGGCCGAGACTGAGCAGGGGCAGTGTGTTTCCGTCCCGATCACAGCCCGTGAACCGATGCCCGATGAGCCGTGGGCACCGGCTCAGGCCTTGTGGATCGCTTGCCAAAAAGCAGGTGATGGGCACACACTCCAGTTCTGCTGAGGATCAGCTGTTGGTTGCTCCTCAGACTTTCCAGGTGGATGAGGGAAGGGACGGAGATGAATCGACTTCAAGATTAGGGCTGGGAAATGGGCCTTTTTCTTAGGTTACTCCACGTGCCCGTCTGCCTCTGGAAAAGCCCACATCAGCCCTCCCCTGGGAAGCAGTGAGCCTGCTGGCCAAGTGCTTTATGGAGCTGCCAGTGCCACCCGCCTTTATCTTGTCTGATCTCACAGAGACCTGGGACTTTCTGAATCCGATCAGTCAGGCGTTGTGTCAAGTCTGGGCGCCTCCTTTGCAGCTCTGGTCAGTAACGGCTGCTGCCCCTGAGGGAACCCAAAGTAAACTCGTGACTTTCCGCTTTTCCTGAGCTCTTAGTTTTTGGTGGTGGAGAGGGCTGCAGAGTCTATGCCTTTGTTTCTGGTCCTTGTTGCCCTTACAACTTAAGATGTGGTAGCTCTTCTTGTGACTGCTGGGAATGCTCACACAGGGTGTCCTCCAAGGTAGAGTTGAATTACCTGTGCCCGGTGCTGCACTGAATGTCACCATGTCCCAGAAGAAGAGTATCAGCATGCGTGTCGGCTGTTTGGGGAAAACCATTGCTTCTGCTCCCGCCTCTTGGGAGTCCAAGTGGTCCATTTGGATGGAGCAGGGGATATCATTTTTGCATTTTATTACAGATCATTTGTCCAAGTGCAGGATATTTAAGTCCACTGGAAATACTGGTGAGAGTGCTATATAATAACGTGCAGAAATACAGTCCCTAGGTCTGGGCGGGGGGGTGCCCAGGGGTTAGTTTTCCCTTGAATCATGTTTTTGCCTTAAAACTCCTTGACAGAAGAGCTTTCCTGTGTGCTGTCTGTGGGAAGCACCCTTAGGAAGGAGAAAATCCAGCCTGTCTTCTCCCACAGCCCGGTGGTCCTCTCCTGTTGCTTTAAGGGATCACCGGGACCACTGAAAGGTGGCAAGGGGACAAGACCACGTGCTTCCTTCTGGGTGAGAGTGTCAAGCAAATTGGAGCTTGTTGATTACCCCATTGCTTTCCACATTCTTTCCATTCCGGAGACCACGGGGAGATTTGCCGATGCTCCACAGGCTTTGCAAATCTTTCCCTAATTAAAGGGCCTCCCAGCTGCGTGCATAGCTCTTCTGCCTCAAATCTCTGCCCTTTGGTGTTTGTGTTTAAAATTCCATCTTTCCGAAATGTTTGCCACTCAGCAAGTCTCCTTGAAAGCCCCCACTCTTGTTTGAGGGAAGTTTTTTTCCTTTTTGGCTTTCATTCTGCCTCTCTACAATTTAAGTCCCTTTGGAGTTGCGTGCACGGATGCTCTTTGGTTATTTGTCGCTGTTAACCTCGTTGTCTGTATCTCACAACGGCACTGGGAGGTGGCAGCGGGTGCTGCTGGTGGCCATGCTGTTGTAACTTGTAGGTGTGAGGACAAAAGAGCTTCGTCCTCCAGTGCTTCTGTTTAACGGGAGCCGTGCTGCAAGGCCAGGGAAGTACTTTAGAAGGAATCTGACCTAGGGAAGGATCGGGATGTGTTAGCAGGAGGCTAAGCTCTCCCCAGGTGAAGAAGATACCTGGCCCTTGTCAGCTGGAGCCGGAGGCACAATTCATCAGAAATGCACAAAGACCCCTTCCTTGGCCTCGCCCTAACAGAATTCTCCAGTAGAAGGTCTGTCTAGCACCTGCCTTTCAGGAACTGTCTGGCATCCTGTTGCTGGGGGGTGCTCAGAGAGCAGAGTTTTGTGAAATGCTCGGAGAGCTTCCGTGAAGAGGTCTGAAGAGTCTCTCTCTTAAGTTAGATCCTGCCCTCTGGTTGATGAGAAATACGATACAAGTGAGTTGGAGAGAGACTCCACTTCCCAGGACAAGAAGAGGCAGAAAGCGTTTCCTTTCTGAGGGCCGTCAGGAAGCCCTGCGAAGGCTGGCAGGCACTGGCCCTGGAGTGGGAGTGCCCAGGTCACGCCCTTAGAGCATGTCTAGTTTGGGAGAGAGATTTAAACCCTTGAGCAGAGCGTGGCACACTCAGCCCGCTTTCCCCAGCCTTGGAAGTCGGCCAAGAACAGGGTCAGTGAGGAGCAGCTGCGGGTCCTGCCGGCTCTGGGTTGAGGCCACCCGGCAGGAGCCTCAGATCAGTGAAGGGGACACTCAAGTTGATAAAGTTCTGTGCCATGGGGAGCAGGAAATCTGGGCTTCCCTTTAGGGAATAGAACTGGGGCAGGGGCCTCTGGGTGCAGGAGAGCACTCCTGGAAGAGAGAAGGGGGGGTGGTAATTTGGCTTTTACAAATAGAGAACTTTCCTAAGAATTTTAAATTTGAACTGGAATTCAGGAGCGAAGCGCATGCAGTCACAAGCATTCTTCTTCTTCCCCTGTCGTGGGTCATTCACGTGTGTGCACCTTGGAGACAGGCCCAGGGCTTAGTCAGTTTGAGGTCTCACCAGGTACCTTGCTCAGTAGACATTTTGTTTTAGGAAGAACGTCACAAACTTTTTTTTTAGAACGTCACAAACTTTTGATGAGTTCATACGGCCATATCCTGGATGGTCGTAGAGATGATAAGTAAATAAACCAAGTCTTGCGCTATGAAACTTCGTAGGCTCTTAACACTGAAATGAACCTTACTGGTCATCTAGTCTAGTGGTTTTCAGACATTTTAAAAATTAGTGGAGCCCTCTTTTCAAACTAAATCTTTTTTTTAATAAAGTTTTTTTGGGGGACTGCGTTGGGTCTTCGTTGCTGCGTGCGGGCTTCCTCTAGTTGTGGTGAGCGGGGGCTACTCTTTGTTGCAGTGCGTGAGCTTCTCACTGCAGTGGCTTCTCTTGTTGCAGAGCACAGGCTTTAGGCACGTGGGCTTAGTAGTTGTGGCTCACGGGCTCTAGAGTGTAGGCTCAGGAGTTGTGGCACACGGGCTTAATTGCTCCGTGGCATGTGGGATCTTCCCGGACCAGGGCTCGAACCTGTGTCCCCTGCATTGTCAGGCGGGTTCTTAACCACTGCGCCACCAGGGAAGCCTCAAATTAAATCTTACAGCAAACTTGAATGGATCATGTTGGGCCCAGACTTCCCCTCTTACTCTTTTACCACCTTGAGCCCCACCAAGTGCCTCTCCTCAGCCTTGGAGAACCATGACATCCATCTTTTTCAGTTTGGGTCCATTTTATTTTATTTTTTTTTTAAGATTTTTTTTGTTGTGGACCATTTTTTTAAAATAGATCTTTATTGGAGTATAATTGCTTCACAGTACTGTTAGTTTCTGTTGCACAACAAAATGAATCAGCCATATGCATACTCATGTCCCCATATCCCCTCCCTCTTGAGCCTCCCTCCCCTCCTCCCTATCCCACCCCTCTAGGTCATTGCAAAGCACGGAGCTGATCTCCCTGTGCTATGCGGCTGCTTCCCACCAGCCAACTATTTTACATTCGGTAATGTATTTACGTCGATGCTACTCTCACTTCGCCCCAGCTTCTCCCTCCCACCCTGTTTCCTCAAGTCCATTTTCTGTGTCTCCTTCTTTATTCCTGCCCTGCAACTAGGTTCATTAGTACCATTTTGTTGGGTTTTTTTTTTTTTTTTGATTCCATATATATGCGTTAACGTACGGTATTTGTTTTTCTCTTTCTGACTTACTTCACTCTGTATGAGACTCTAGGTCCATCCACCTCACTGCAAATAACTCAATTTCGTTTCTTTTTATGGCTGAGTAAATATTCCATTGTATATATGTGCCACATCTTTATCCATTCATCTGTTGATGGACATTTACGTTGGTTCCATGTCCTGGCTATAGTAAATAGTGCTGCAGTGAACATTGTGGTACGTGTCTCTTTTTGAATTATGGTTTTCTCAAGGTATATGCCCAGTAGTGGGATTGCTGGGTCATATGGTAGTTCTATTTTTAGTTTTTTAAGGAACCTCCATACTGTTTTCCATAGTGGTTGTATCAGTTTACATTCTGCTGTGGACCATTTTTAAAGTCTTTATTGAATTCGTTACAATAATTGCTTCTGTTTTGTTTTTTGGCCCCGAGGCATGTGGGATCTTAGCTCCCCGACCAACGATCGAACCCACGCCTCGTGCATTGGAAGGCTAAGTCTTAACCACTGGACCGCCGGGGAAGTCCCTGGTCCATTTTAGAGATGAGGAAACTGAGGACCAGGGCAGCTATGGCTCATCTGGTGATCTAGCCCCACTTCACTGAAGACCCACCTCTGGCTTCCAGGCTGGTGATGCATCCCTACCATGTGCTGCATTAATTTATTCTCACGTAGAAAGCTCTGGGTTGTAAGGGTCATTAGCCAGAGAGATACAAGAGTGAAGAGAAAGATAACCCTGCCCCTGGTTCCTGATGCCCGGAGTCACTTTTTACTAACCTGAAACTTAGGTCATGTAACATATTCTTATCTGCTGGAAACCCCAATTAATGTCTTTGTATTTGCATTGAACTTACAGTTCCCTGGAATATGCCTGTGCTCTCTGCCTGGAATATTCTCTCAATTCACCTTTTTTTTTTTTTTTTTTTAAACAAAAGAGATAAAATTGTGATTATGTAGATACAATTCACATACTATAAAATTCACCCTTTTAAAGCGTGCAGGGGCTTTTCAGCATCTTCACAGAGTTGTGTGGCCGTCAGTGTTCCGCGTTCCACGCTGCACTCCTTTGACCAGATGGGCACTCCTGCCTCTCAGTCCCGCCGGCTTCTCTGTGACCTCTTCTGCCACATACGTGCTTCAGTTTTTATAACTGAGCTCAGGTGTTAGCTCCTCAAGACATGTACCCCGGCCTCCCCTGCTCCTCTTCCCCTCCAGAGAACCTCTGGGCAACCCCCCTCGTTTCCATAGCATCCAGTACTTCCCCGGTCCAGAGCACAGAGCACGCTGGGGCTTCACTTGTGCCCTGCTCTCTCCTATTAGACTTTGAGGATGGGGATACTGTATTTAATCCTTCATACGTTAGGTAGGTTTTCTCTGGAGGGTTTGGGTTTTACTTCCTAATGAGCCAAAGTGGAGAAACAGGAGCTCTTGATCCAGGAAGACACAGACAACGAAGGGGAGACATCCATTACTCCTGAGCGGATCTGACTGTTTCCCCAATAGGAAGAGTTGCAGATTTTTCTTTGGCCGTGAGTGGTCGTTTTCTCTGGCTGACTTGGTGAAATTAAAACAAAACCTTGATGAGACATCCATCCAGTGGAAGGAATCCAGTGTGAAACGTGGCCAGCCAGCCAGGATGATTTTTGTGCTAAGGGGGGAAGAAAAGCCACCGACTTGTTCTGGGTGTCCCTCACGTTAACGTGGCACATCAGTGCTGGCCCCCACCCCCGCTCAGACTCACGTGCCACACACGTGCTCGCACGGCATGAACGGTTCCACTTGAAAGGGGCCAGCAGCATCACTGGGATTTTGGTGGACTGTTGCACCGTCTGGGTTGTTTAGAAGTCTGTGGTCTTGAGAGTTTGGAGAGACTATATGGTGGAAAGACCCAGGACTGTGGCATGTGACTCAGTGGTTGCGTGGCTCTGAGCCTCGGCTGCTGCCTCACGAGGTCCTTGGCCTCCCCGGGTGGCTCTGAGGAGTCCTGGGGTGGGATTGCATGGGTTTCTTTGAATTCTGGCTCTGCCACCTGCGAACTGTGACCTTAGCCAAGTTATTATACTTAACCTCCCTGTGCCTCAGTGTCGTCATCTGTAAATTATGAGAACTTGGCATAAATTGGGATAACAGTAGCACCACTGCTTCGTACAGGGTTGCCACAATGATAAAATGAGGATGTGTGTTCCGTGCTTAGAAGAGTGTCTCATGCATAGCAGGCACTTTAAAAAAAAAAAAAGGTTTGCTGTTGTTAGGATAATTGCTTTAATAATACTAATAACACTAAAACGGTAATACTAAAACAGATGGACCCTCTGTCCGGCCCATGAAGTTACGTTGTCTTTGCAAAAAGACCATGTGATAAACAAGTTGTTTTAATGTATTTTTCCCTGGTCTTTTTCCCAGAAAGATTTGAGGTGATTTGTAAGAATGCACCCAATGCAATAATGCTTTTAACACAGCCTGAGAAAGCAGGACCGCAGGCCATTCGGGAAGAGATCTCCACTCTGTCCACGCGTGCCTTCCTCGCATAGGGGAGGCTATAGGCCCAGCTTCAGGAGGCGCCTGCGTGGAGTGTGAGGGGCAAGGGCCGGCCCCACAGGTCCTCGCAAGGTGGTGGTCCACACCCCAGGGAAGGTGCAGGAGCTCGAGTCTGCATCTGCCTTGGGAGGCCCTTGGTCACAGTGATGCGGTGCCGCCCCAGGCCATCACCCTCTCACTCTCACCCCCACCCACCCAGCTGGTCCCTAGTCCAGCTCTCGGAGAGGCGCTGAAGAACATTGGGGGGGCGCTTCCCACTGAGACAGACATGGGCTTCAAAAGGTCAGAGCTCCACCTGAGTGGCCCTCCTTTTCCACAATTCAACCACGGTCCCACCGGCATTTAGGAAGCCCTGCCAGCCTTACGCTAGGCCCAGGGCCGTCCAGACATCTCATCCCTGCCCTGAGGAAAGACACCCCATCCCGAATCCATGCGGCCCGGGGCCCAGTCTTATATAGAGCGGCAGGGGCGTAGCCCGTGGATGAGGGGCATCGCCTTCGCTAAGGAAGCTTTGAGCATGCGTAGAAGAGGACCTTGAAGGATAACTGGGGGTCACTAGGTAGCACCAGGAGAAGGGCAGGTGATCCTGGTGGAGAGACTGTCAGGATGTCGGCTGGAGGGGTGACTGAGGGGATCGTGGGAGAGCCGCGGGGCTGCGGCGGAGGCTGGGCCCAGGCCGGGTCGGGGAGCTTCCCCCCCGCGGCCGTCCAGGCCGAGGCAGTTGGCTGCCCCGTGTGCAACAGCTCCTGAAAGCGGCCTGGTGGCTGCGCGAAGCCCTCAGGAGCCAGTGCACATGACTTAGACCCAGTGAGTTTTCTGCCTCTGGCTTCTTAAAGGTGCTTGTGTATCGTGCCCTATCCCTCGGGGACCAGCCCTTCCTTCATTAAGAGGAGCGGGTGGCTTAGAAAGACCCCAGCTTCTCTCAGCGCAGGCACAGGCGATGCGGTCGCTCCCGGCCAGGGAACAGTTAATTTAATTAGGCTCCAAGCACCTGGTTCGTCCCCTTCGGGAAGCGTAGGGTTACATGTGGACAACAGGAGCCTTGTGTGTGCCCCTGGATGACCCACATGTAGTGATTTCAATTTCCCCTTTCAGTTTGTCTTCTCTTTGTCCTGCCCCCTCCTGACCCTTCTTTAGAAAAGGCTTCTGGCTTCTTACTCCAGCCTGCAAGCTTCTAGAAGGCAAAGCTTTGGGGTATGAATGGCTGAAACCCAGCCCAGGAAGTTTGCCTTTGTTTATTATTTATCTCTGGGGTGGTTTGGGGCACCTGCCTCAGAAAAGAGCGGCGGGAGGCTTATTGTTTCTTGAGAAAGCTCTTTGTTGTTAATGGCACATGAAAAATTGATTTCTAAGCAGAATAGAACATGTGTTGGTCAGAAACGCTTTCCTAATGTTGGCAGCTTCCCATGTGTTAGACCCTCAGTGATGAGACCCGGCCGGCAGTATGTGACCCTCAGGAGCCCGTGCCGGTGGCCCGAATCTGAGGGGCACGGTTCGCACACGTTATGGTGTTGCCAAAATTGGGAGATTGCTTCCTACACTTTTTTTTGTCGTGTACATTTAACCATGTTCTCCTTAAAAGCGCATTTTATAATTCGCAGTCTTCAAGTGAAGAAAACGGTCTGAACTTGTACTTAAAGTATACTGTTCTCAGAGTCCAGTGATAGCTTAATTAGAAGAGAGGCCGGATCTGAAACACGAGGAGGGCCGGCGGCCCTGGGGTCAGGCTGTGCTGGGTGGTGGCGCTGGCAGTGTCGCGGGTCCCTGCCCACAGCGCAGGAGTCGGAATGGGCGGGCAGGGACCGTGCAGCCCCCGAGTTCCCCCCGATTCTCTTCCTTCTCCACCCCCTCTCCTCGGAGCCCCACTGGAAGGGGGTGTGGGAGCGGAAGCCGCTCGCCTTGCCAGCCCAGCGGGGCCTGTGCTCTGGAATCGCTGGGTCAGAGTCTGGAACTCAGAGTCCAGTTCTGCCCTGCCCCCACCTTGCCACCTGTGTGAGGCGCTTCCCTGCACTTGGGTTTTCCCATCCACATGGTGGGGAGGGTGGGGTCCTGGAGGGTGAGCAAGGTCCTCTGGGCTCCCCCTCCGCTTCCTCAGGCAAACCCTCTGAGTGGGTTTACAGGACAGGGTGAGGTGTCCCCAGTGTGGGGCACGCACACTCGGAGAGGCGTTACATCAGTTCACTTGGAAACTCTGCTTCCAGGGCCCAAGGTGTTTCTGGTGACAAGTAAGGTCCTGGTAACAAAGCTTCCGCTGGGCTGGGACTTCCCTGGTGGTCCATTGGCTAAGACTTCGCGCTCCCAATGCAGGGGGCCCGGGTTCCATCCCTGGTCAGGAAACTAGATCCCACATGCCACAACTAAAGATCCCGCATGCTGCAACCAAAGATCCTGCACGCTGCAACTAAGACCCAGCACATCCAAATAAATAAATATTTAAAACAACAACAACAAAAAAGCTGCTGCTGGGCAGTCGTGGGGAGGACTTTGTTTCCTCCACCCCGATCGGGGGGGTGGGGCTGGGGGGGATCCCTCATCTCCCATAGGCTCCAGAGGCCGCCGGGGCCCACGTTCACGGATGGGTCTTCAAGTGCATCCTTCTTAAACCTGGGAGTCTGGGGAGGAGGTGGGAGGGAGGCTTAAAGAAGTTTTATGAACAACAGTGTGCTGGGGCTTGCCATCACATTTAAAGGGGCCCACAGGCACTGCTCCACCTGGCCGAGGATTGCAGCACACAGATGCTTCTCTCTTCTACTCTCCTCGGGGTGGGGGCGGGGGGAGCCTGGGGCCGGCTCTTCGGTCCCATCACAGTGCCTCTCCTTTCCTCCACTCACGTGTCAGCTCCGTCCACCTCCTAGACCACCGAATCCCTGCAGTCCCCCTGCCATCCCCATCAGGTCCACGTCACAGCCCTCGCCACTCTCAGGATGGCTCCTCGTGCCTTGTCTGTTTCCAGCAGCTGGAGCGTGCTTTGGGAGAGCAGGGCCGTGCCCGTCCATCTCGTCTGCCACTGAATCCATGGCACCTGATGGGTGCCTGGGGGTGGGCAGTCAGGATCTACTGAGGTAGGTGTTGTAGCCCCCAGTTCTGAGGTTTAGGAAGGTTACACTCAGCCAGGAAGTGGCAGACCAAGGATTCGAACTTGTGTTTGATTTTGAGTTTGGTGTTTTCCAGAATGCCACCCTGTAGATTGTGTTTCTGACACAGGCATGTGTGTCACTGAAAGCACTCTCCTTATTTTCTTTTTTAATTTTTATTAGAGAAAAGCAGGGAAGGTTTGGGGCCTTGGAAAAAATAAAGGGAACGGATTGTAAGCAGAGACCTCTGCTGGTCATGGGGAGGGAGCCCGGCATCCTGATGCTTTGCTGTCTGGCGGGGAGTGAGGCCAGCCAGCACTCTGCCCAGCCATGGTTTCAGCAACGTTACTCATCTGAGTGTGCGACCCAGCGAACACGGTCTGTTTTCGATTCTTATCTCTCTGGTGGCGGGCTCTCAGCCAGCGGGCAGATCAAAAGACGGAATGTGTTCGTTTGGCCATTTTTTTAAAAAACCGAGGTACAAGGGTGCATTTCTTAAAGACGAGGGCGCCGTGGATTAGATTATCCATGGAGTTGAACTGGTCTGGCTTTTGTGCTTTTTTAAGGGTTCATCTCAAGTTTCTTTTTCTGGTTGAACAATTTTTTTCAACATTAATAACTAATGGAGAAGGGGAAGAGGCAAAGTAGAACCATATGGTGGCCCAAACACAAACCTCACTTGTGGCCGGAAACTTCTGATTTGTATCTCTTTTCATGTGATCAGCTGTTGGGCTAGATAGTAGAAAAGGATTCAGTTTGAGGCAACAGTAAGAGTGAATGTAATTTTTATTTAGTTATTTTTTATAGCTTTTTAAAAAATTTATCTGGCTGTGTCGGGTCTTCGTTGCGGCGTGTGGGATCTTTAGTTGCAGCGTGCGGGACCTTTAGTTGTGGCATACGAACTCTTAGCTGCGGCATGCAGGATCTAGTTCCCCGACCAGGGATCGAACCCGGGCCCCCTGCATTGGGAATGCAGAGTCTTAGCCACTGGACCACCAGGGAAGTGGAAGTCCCTGTAATTTTTATTTTTTTAACCCAGATATACTGTATGTCACATGTCTTTTCTTAGACATTGGCTAGTAGCTGTGTGACTTGGGGCAAGTTACTTCTCTAAGGCCCTGTTTTGTCACCCCCTCCCCCTTTATTTATTTGGCTGCAGCATGCGGCATGTGGGATCTTAGTTCCCTGACCAGGGATTGAACGCGTGTCCCCTGCAGTGGAAGCATGGAGCCCTAACCACTGGACCACCAGGGAATTCCCTCGCCCTTCTTTAAAATAGGGACAGTAACCATATCTATATGCAGGGCCGTTTTGAGGATTAGAGGAGGTGATGCAGGCTCTTTTCTTCCTGGCTGCTTGAAGATCAGCCGCCGTCATGCCATCATGAGCAACGCAGTAACTGTCCGGACCAGGAAGTTCATGACCACCCGACTGCTTCAGCGGGAACAAATGGGCACTGATGTCCTTCGTCCTGGGAAGGCAACAGTGCCTAAGACAGAAATTTGGGGAAAACTAGCCAAAATGTACAAGACCACACCAGATGTCACCTTTGTGTTTGGGCTCAGAAGCCATGTTGGTGATGGCAAGACAACTGGCCTTGGCATGATTTACGATCCCTTGGGTCACGCGAAGCAGGATGAGCCCAAACACAGGCTTGCAAGACATGGCCTGTACGAGAAGACCTCAAGAAAGCAGCGAAAGGAGCGCACGAGCAGAATGAAGCCGGTCGTGGGGACTGCAGAGGCCAGTTTGGTGCTGGCAAAAAGAAGTCAGCTGGAGATCGGACAGCAGAGGAGTAAAGATTCTGCGGTGGTTGTGCAGCTTTGTCGTGAGAGAATTAATAAAGTAAGACCTTTTACGTGAAAAAAATAATCAAAAAATCAAGGCGGCGACGCACGTAGAGTTTACGCAGTGCAGTGCCTGGCACCCCCGCCCCCTCCTGGTGACCTTCTCTTTATTCTCGTTATCGTTAAAGGGTCACCTGAGGCAGTAGCTCGTGGCATGCTAGCCCCTCTCCTGCCTCTGCCTTCTGGGTTTTTTCCTCTCCCTGCCCTACTTCACTTTATTCCTGTTTCACCCGATCTTTCCTGTGGCCCTGTGGCCCCATGGGCACTCGTGAGCCAGCTGGTGGTGCCGGTGGTGAAGGGCGAGGCGGTCCCTGCTCCCTGGGGTGTGGCCGCAGAGGGGCAGTGGAGAGACCGATGGAGGCGTGAACTTCACCACCAGAACAACAGTGGGAACGCTGTCTTGGCCAGTGCAACATTGTTTAGTGTGCCACGTCACCTGGAATTAGGTTTAAATCCCCCCAACAGCTTGGATTGGTCTGACACCTTTGGTGTTATATGAACATTCCTTACAAAGGCTGTTAAGCAGGTCAGATGGGCAGTTTGGACAGAAATTGTCCAGCCCTCGGATGGTCGACACCAAGCACATGTTCTCGCCAGAGGCCCTCCTTGGGTCCCGAGGCAGCGGAGCCTATGACACTCACATCCCGGAGTGAACTCCCGGGTTTGTTTGGACCTGTCCTTTCATTTAAATTGCTGTGCAAACTTGTGATCCATGAGACTTAACGTGATTTCTTCCACTGTTCTAAGCATTTGACATGACTAGGAGGTGGGGTGAGGTTGGGTCTGTACTGTGACCCTACATCATAGGATTGATGCCCGCTTCCACCAGCACGCCAGAGCACCCGCCAGTGTGTGCGTCACTGGCCCAGGTCTGGAGGACCGGCCTCTGCGGGCACCCACCAAGTCAGCGCTCAGTGAAGAACGTTAAGTCTTAAGGAAGGAGTAACCTGATAGTTGAGGCCAGTGTTAGAACAGCCGTCCCCAGAGCATTTAGGATTCAGTTGATATCATCGTCACTGCAGGAATTCCAAAGAGTGGGGGCATCTTGATAAGGAAGTTGGAGTTTGGTCTGGGCCCTGAAGGGTGGTAGGATTTAAGACTATATGGGGATCGGTTGCCAGTTTTTTTGTGTGTTTTTTGTTGTTGTTGTTGTTACTTGTTGTTGTTTTTGCGATACGCAGGCCTCTCACTGTTGTGGCCTCTCCCGTTGCGGAGCACAGGCTCCGGACGCGCAGGCTTAGCGGCCACGGCTCACGGGCCCAGCCGCTCCGTGGCACGTGGGATCTTCCCGGACCAGGGCACGAACCCATGTCCCCTGCATCGGCAGGCGGACTCTCAACCACTGTGCCACCAGGGAAGCCCAGGTTGCCAGTTTTAACAACCAATATATGTCATGTGTAAACTGGAGACATACTAAAACATTATTCATTATGTATCTGAAATACAAATTTAACTGGCCAAATGCATTGTTTTATCCAGCAACCCTAAATGGGGAGGATTTTTAAGTGGAAGAATGCATGTGCAAACTCGCATGTCTAGCAGCACTGAGTAGGACAGTGTGGTGGGTTGAGAGGGTTCAGGCAGAAGTGCAGGGGTGGGAAGGGGGTGGGAGCGAGACGGATTGGCGGTGGTGCCAGATCATGACTAACGCGCCCATGGCAGCTGCTCTGGTGCGGATCTGCGAGCACACTGTGTAGTCCACACCTCTCGTTCCACATGACGACACTAATGTTATTTTTACAGAGCATTTTAGCTTTGATCAAAGAAACAGGAGTGGTGGAGGGAAACAATACAAGGATATGGCCCACCTTGGGAGTTTATCCAAAAGGCGAAAATTGTACCTGCTGGGGTGGAGAATCATCCAGCCGTATCACAACCAGGTGCTTTTCGTGGTGGGGCAGGTCATCCGTCATCCATGAACTCTCTGTGTTTTTCTGTGCACAGCCGTAGCTTTGTGAGTTACAGTTCAGATGTATGTTTTCCTTAGGTTGGTTAGAACCTGGCCGTAGATTTTGCAGAGTCCAGGCACAGGTCTTCAAGGGTGGCTTGGATCTGGGTGCTCAGGTACTATCTCCACGGCCCTGCAGTGCTCAGAAACACAGGGAGGTACTCTCCCGCTGCCTGCTGCAGCCCAGGCCCTGCACCCCCAACCCAGCTGCCCTGGCAGAAAGGAGGTGAGCCGTGTATCCCTCCATCGCCCCTGGAGAAGACTCTTCCCTGCATATGCCAGGGGCTGAGGCCCTCTCGTTGCCCATGCGTGGTGGTGGAGTAGAGATCAGCCTTGCCCAACCATATGGTGTGAGGAGCTTTGTGACCAGAAGAATAGGAAAGGAGGCCGGGCAGGCAACAGGAGTGGCCATTGATGACAGCTGGTACCACGGATCGGCCCCTTGCGCCGCTGCCTTAATCTGCGTTGTCTGTGCTTCGAAGGACGTGAGTTACAAAGTGGGGAGTGGAGTCCCTTCTGGTCCTTTATGCTGGCCTTGAAAGTACCCAGATCTGCTTGGACAGGTAGGGAGGGCTGGATCCCATTTTCTAGAAAAGTGGCTGCCACATTTTTTGATTTCACAGGCCAGAGACATTTAAAAGTGAAGAGGAGGAATAGGTCATTGGTTGTGAACCTTTAGAACAAAAACAAGACCTATCGTTTCATCAAGTTACGGACACCTTAACACCAAAAAAAGAAAAAAAAAGGGCATTCTCAAAGGATGAATACGTTTAACCAAATGAAGAACCTAATAGTGTCTTGATTAGAGGCTTTCTTTACCTGAATTATTTGCACTGAAGCAGTGAGGCTCTTACAGTGGCCCAGCAGCCATCTGTGTCTGATGCAGCTCACCTGCTGTGCTTGCCAAATGAACAACCTCGGGCCCAGCCCAGGTCTCCATGGCTAGTTAACAGCTGAGCAGGGGCTCGAACCCAGCGCGCTCAGTTCTCAGTCTCGCACTGCGCTGTGCTCCTTGGGGTCATATAGTAACACGGACGCCAGGACTTTCACTAAAACTCCCGCTCTCTCTGTCTGCTGCTGTGGAACCACATCACAGGTCATATTCCTGGTTGCAGCCACAGTGAAATTGTCATTGGTATCCATCAAAGTTTAGTTCTTGACTATACACTCTTTGGGTGAAGATCCTTGCTACACACCAATTTATTAATTTAAAAATAAAGCCAAGGGCTTCCCTGGTGGCGCAGTGGTTGAGAGTCCACCTGCCAATGCAGGGGACACGGGTTCGTGCCCCGGTCCGGGAGGATCCCGCATGCCGCGGAGCGGCTGGGCCCGTGAGCCATGGCCGCTGAGCCTGTGCGTCCCGAGCCTGTGCTCCGCAACGGGAGAGGCCACAACAGTGAGAGGCCCGTGTACTGCAAAAAAATAAAAAATAAAAATAAAGCCGATTGGCATTTAGGAGGCTCCGTATTGTAAAACTCCTCCCTTCCTCCTTCCCACATACGTCAAGCACTTGCTCTGTGTCAGGCACTGCCCTGGGCACTGAGGATTCAGCGGTGAACAGGATCAAAGCCCTCGCCCTGGTAAAACCTACATTCTAGGGAGAGAGACATGACCACAAATGAATTTAAAAAATCATTTCAGTTAGTATAAGTGCTGGGAATAAATTAGTGAAATACTTTCGGTCCATGAATTAGCCTCTTGGATAGGAGTGAAGTCAAGCCTGTTTATACCAAATCCCATTATCTTGTAAGCTTCTTCTGTTGGGGGACTTAGCCACCCGCAGCAGGACTGGCGGGAAAGGGTCAGCATGGCTCTGGGCAGAACTGGATCTCAGTGGTGCATTTTCATCCAGTGCCTGGGGCAGTACAGCAAATTCAGGTGCAGTCTAGGCTGGGGCTGCTGTCTAGGCCGGAGCTGCCGTTCAGACCGGGGATGCCGTCCAGGCTGGAGCTGCAGGCTGAGAATGACAGGCAGCACTGGTGTTGGGGGCCGAGGGGGAGCGGGGGCATCAGTGCGTCAGTTCCTGATGTGCACGCGTTGCCCTGCGCTGGACGCTACGCTGGGTACTGATTGCATCATCATCACATGCAATCCCCAACCGGGTTGGTTTTTCTTATCCCCACTCTACAGGTGAGGAAATGCAACTTGGTAGAGAAGTAAAGTGACTTGCCCCAGGCCAGGAGGCCAGTGAGTCGTAGAGTCAAGAAGTCTAACTTCAGAGCATGTTTGCTTGGTCTTTACGTAATACTCCAGGATAAATTAGGCCAGTAGTGTCAGGGCCCCAGCCAGTTAGAATGGGGTTCTAGGCAGAAGTCAGGGCCCAACAAGTAAGGCAAGGAATCAGCCCAACAGAATAGTGATGCCAGGGAAAGGCTGTAAAGTGATAGGCGGGCACAGAGGTGCCCAGGGCCCTTGCACTTGGCCAACGACAGGAAAGCAAGGCCACTTCAAATCCCAGCTGCCTTGGGTGGAAGCTGTTACAATCTTCCTTGCCTTGATCTGGCCTTTTTTTTCCAGGTGAAGGGCGCCATAGCTGAGCAGGGGCTGGGTGGGAGGGGGTCGTTTCCCAGCAGACCATGCCTTTGGCATGTGCTCTTCTTCCTCTTAGCTGTCCGCTAAACCAGAGTTCCGGTCAGAGGGGGAGACACCTCTCTCTACTGCTTTCTTCTTGTGTGGGCCTTGGGCAACCTCACGACTCCGGGCCTCAATTCTCTAATCTGTAAAATGGGGATAATAACTACTTCACAGGATGAGTGTGAGCTTCCGATAGTTTCCATCTGTAAAGGGCCCAGCATAGTGCATGACGCGTGGCAGACGCTTGGTATTCTCAGCACCAGGACTAACTGAACACAGCCCCATTTTTGTTTGTATGTCTTTCTGCTTGGGGAGGTGGGTACACAGATGGATGTTGCATCCAGAAGGAGCTCTGAAATAAGCACGTTGTCGACAGGGGTTAATGATGTGTGTGTCTCGTGTCGGGCGGCTGGCTGCCCGGTGCTGCTCGGTGTATGAGAAATGGCTGTGAGTCACCAGGCAGGGTCACCATCTCACAGGTGTGCCAGACAGCGCCTTCCAGGCTGAGTCCGGAGGCACCGCCCCATCAGCAGAGATGCCTCGAGAAGCCCACGGAGGCTGGTGGTCTCCGAGGTGACTGTGTCCCCATCCGTGCCTCTCTGGTGGTGGCGGGGGCCTTCCGGGGGAGCACGGGAACTGCTGTGACTGGACACCCCTCTGCTGAGCTGCTCTTCGGGTGTCTTTGCCACATGATTTAACTTTTCCATTTGGAAGGGTTATTGGTGCAGTTGGCAGCCACTCGTCGGGTAAACGATACGGTGGGGCCTCCGTAAACCCGGGCCCATGAAATGAATAAGTCAGCACATTGAAAATATAGCATGGAAGTGACTCAAGCCTGAAGGAATCCATTTTGGAGAGTGCTGCCCTCCCTTCCTGGAATATTTCGGTGGAAATTGATGTTTGAGTTGGGAGGAGGAGGCCAGAGGCCTGGTTCCGAGCAGGGCTCTGTGTCCAATTCAGCAGCATTTGCCCTGAGATTCATCCCTGCCCGCCCCCCACGCGAGGGCCCCCCTCCTCAGTGAGGGGCCCAGGAGGGTGAGCCTGAGCACAGCAGCTGGAGCTCGGCACTGTGGGAAGCTGGCGGGAAGCTACCTTTGCAGCAGGTAGGGTTGACTCCATAAGCCAGCCTGGTAACGCTTGGCTGGGGTCCTGGAAAGTACTGGAAACTCCACCCAGCAAGGGAGCCTGTGGGAGCTCTCGGCACGGACTGGCTCTTCTTCTCAGAGCTCTCTGGACTCCTGTGTGTTTAAAATGTTTACCTTCTTCTCGGGGCTTCAGCTTATGCTTTGCCCACCAGAGACCAATACCAAGCACGTTCGTACGTTACTAGACCACCCTGGCGACCAGGTAATTAAAGCTGCACGCAGTTTGGAAGGAAGGCTGTATTGGCAATCACGCTCCACTGTAATTCAAGAACAGGTTTCTTTATAGAGGGACACAGTTGGTGTCAGACACATGTGGAAAAGAAAAGAACAGGCCCATAATTCTGGCAGGCTACCAAGGGCCAGATGTTAAATATGCTGACCACGGTATGGCTACAGATGCCTTTCGCCAACCTGGGTTGGATGTGTTATTTTAACCTCTGTTCTGACTTTTCCTCTCTCTCTGCCAGGTCCCCAGTCTATGTGAAGATCTCCTGTCTTCTGTTGACCAGCCACTGAAAATCGCCAGAGACAAGGTGGTGGGAAAGGATTACCTTTTATGTGACTACAACAGAGATGGGGACTCCTATAGGTGAGCTCCTGCCCCACGAATGCAGCAGGCGTGCCGTGCCCGCCACGGCTGCTCACCACTGCTGCAGCAGCTCGAGGACTACTGAGCTTTGACATCTGACAGCCCATCAGCCTTCTTTCTGCTTGTGCTTCTGCTAGGCTTTCCTCCTTCCCTCCCTCCCTCCGTCCCTCCCTCCCTTCTATCCATCATTCCATCCAGTTGACCGGAAGATGTCTGTGGAGTACCCCCACTGGGCATTGGAGATGCAGCAGTGAACAAGAAGCCCCTGCCCTGGTGGGGCTTACAGTCTAATAGGAGGGGGATGTTGGTAAAAAAACAAACAAAAAAAAAACCAGGAACTTCCCTGGTGGCGCAGTGGTTGAGAATCCACCTGCCAGTGCAGGGGACATGGGTTCGAGCCCTGGTCCGGGAAGATCCCACATGCTGCAGGGCAACTAAACCCGTGCACCACAACTACTGAGCCTGTGCTCTAGAGCCTGTACTCTAGAGCCTGCGTGCCACAAGTACTGAAGCCCGCGTGCCTAGAGACTGTGCTCCACGATAAAGAGAAGCCACTGCAATGAGAGGCCCGCGCACCACAACGAAGAGTAGCCCCCAGTCGCCGCAACTAGAGAAAGCCCGCACGCAGCAACAAAGACCCAATACAGCCAAAGATTAATTAATTAATTTAAAAAAAAAAAGAAAAGAAAGAACCCCCAGCAAGCTGCTTCATTAAAATTGCATCAAATCCTGCAAAGGAGAAGGTCCAGGATGTGCCCATGACAGGAATCCCGAGCCCAGGGAGGGCATGTGAATGAATCTCGTCAGACAGATGTGCAGCTGTCCTTTCTCTCTCCATCACCCTGTCCAGGGCTGCGAATAACTAAGTCGACTTGCGTCCCTGCCCTGGGTGATCCGTGGTCTAGAACAGGAGACACACCCAGGAGCTGATTACTGTGTGACGTGATTCCTGCAGCCAGGGCCAAGCTTATTGCATAGAGAAGGTAGCATAGAGAAGGCCGAGGCTGATTCCAGGAAGACTTCCTGGAGGAGATGTCCGAGCTAGGTTTTTAAGGGTGCCTAGGAGTTCTTAATATTAAAAAAGACTGGGAATCTCTACACGCATCCAGTATTCCTGTGGTGGATGGCTGTAGTCAGTACCTTGGAGAATGGTGGAGGAATGCCGTAGGCTATAGGCTTTTTTTAGAAGCCGCAGAACCTGGGCTGGGTCTTAACGCTTTGGCCTCATGCTCTTTTGGGGGAGGGGTTGGGGCCTGAAAAATGAAAGTAGGAGAAATTCGCTGGAGGTAGCCGACATGGGCTCCAAACCAGCACTGCCCCCTTGAGCAGACGGGAACTTTGACAAATTACTTATTGTCTCTGGACTCTAGTTCTCTCATGTATTAAGTGGAGGGTGATAGTGTTCATTCTTCTAACAGGTGCTCAGTGACATGTTTCTGTGAGCAGGCACTCGTGTGTCAGACACTGAGTCTCTCTTCTGTGGAGCTTGTGTCCTAGTGAGGAATCCAGAGAGTAAGCAGCTGCATAAACAGTATATATTGTTGAAGAGCAAATAAAGAAAATAATGGAAGACCAGGGGAGGGAGAGGCGGAGGGGTAAACAGGGAAGGCTCTGGCGTTGGTGGTCAAGTGTGAAATGAGACTTAAGGATGAGAAGGTTCAGTCCCGCGCAGGTCTGGGAGAAGAGTGTCCCCTTTAAAGGCCCTGGGTGGGGTGAGCTGTCAGGGTTGAGCCTGGCAGGGAGGCCCGAGTGGGAGACAGCAGTGAAGGGGGTGGGCAGGGGTAGGAGGTGAGGCCAGAGGCCTTGAAGGCCAGGGCCATAGGGCTTGGCTCGGGGCACTTGGGGGTTGAAAGAAATAACACATGTGAAGGGCTGAACAGCACCGAACTTGGGGGAAATTACAAAGAATTCATACTATTTAAACAAGACTAGACGACTGTCATGTGATCACATCCCTTTTCTAGTTTCAAATGGAGGTCAGGTAAAGAATGTATTTTGGTCTAACCTAGACTGTAGACTAGAGTTGGAGATGGGGAGAGGTAGTCGGGTTTGAGGTACATTTTAAAAGTAGAGCCAGCGGGCTTCCCTGGTGGCGCAGTGGTTGAGAGTCAGCCTGCCGATGCAAGGGACACAGGTTCGTGCCCCGGTCCGGGAAGATCCCACATGCCGTGGGGCGGCTGGGCCCATGAGCCATGGCCGCTGAGCCTGCGCGTCCGGAGCACAGGCTCCGCAACGGGAGAGGCCACAACAGTGAGAGGCCCGCGTACCGCAAAATAAAAAAACAGTAGAGCCAGCAGTGTTTGCAGGTGCGGGGGTGGGGCAGATGAGCAGCTGGAAGGTGGGGTCACTGACTCTCCAGGTGAGGAAGGCTCTGGGAGGGACTGATTGGAGGCATTTTAAACTTCAGATGCCCATCGGGTGGACGTGGAGAGTCGGCTAGGCTGTGGGTAGTCTTGAGTTCCCGGAGGTCTGTGTGGAGATGGAGGTGCAGAGGTGGGCGTCCAGCTCCCAGGTGGTGAGACAAGCCCTGAGGCAGATCAGGCTCAGCCTTGGAGCGCCAGCCACCGTCCGGGTTGTGGGCATAGGGCCAGGTCTAGTTCACCAAGGGAGAGGTCCCTCAGGGTGCTAAGTGGGCTGACAGGCCAGGGAGCCCATGGCCAAAGGATGAGCAGCTTCACCAGGCATGGGGTTCGGGGGACACACCCTGGAAGAGGGGGGCCTGGAGCTGAGTCTTCCTTCTTCAACATCGTCGTCGTATTTTTGTTCCACCTGAAAATTTGGGCTTGCTGTGTGAGGCAGCTGTTGCCCAGCAGCCTGTGGAAGGCTGGAATCATTTCCAGTCCATGCCCAGGCCAGGCTTTCCCAGGATGTGGTACCTCCAGGTCGCCCTGCTGGCTCCCACCTGCATTCCTGGGGCTCCGTAGGGGGCCTGGGGGTCTTCAGCTGAAGAGGAGTCCCGGGTGTCAGGGCACAGGGCTTTCCTTTTTTTTCTCTTCTCGGTATAAAACTTCAAGGTCGGGCTTCCCTCGTGGCGCAGTGGTTGAGAGTCCGCCTGCCGATGCAGGGGACGCGGGTTCGTGCCCCGGTCTGGGAAGATCCCACATGCCGCGGAGCAGCTGGGCCCGTGAGCCATGGCCGCCGAGCCTGCGCGTCCGGAGCCTGTGCTCCGCAACGGGAGAGGCCACAACAGTGAGAGGCTCGTGTACCACAAAAAAACAAAAAACTTCAAGGTCTTCTGAGTTTCTCCACACATTTCTGTCCTGTGTCTGATCGTTTGCTTAAATAAGATCCTTATGGTGTGACGGTTTGCCAGCAGCACTGTTTGAAACCTGTTAGCTGAAACAAAAAGCATTCTCTGAGGGAAATGAAAGGCCTGACTTTTGAAATCTAAGCGTTCCTGTCCATCTGTCTTTTTTCAAATGGCCTCCATTTAAGCTCTTAAAATGTGTTCTGAGTGCCCCTTCCACTCAGGATATTCTGGGTAATGTTATGATCTTTCCCCCAGCTGCAATTACCCCGGCTCCAGGACTAACGGCTTGAAACGCCGTCATCTGTGAGCAGGGAGAGATGTGTCTTGAAAATTCCAGACCCCCAGTCTTCAAGAGAGATCGGCTCTTATGTCTAATCAGGTCGCCTTTAAATGAAAGCCAGTAGGGGTGGGACTTCCAGGCCCCCAGGACAGCAATGGCCGTGTAACCGTGGAAACGGAAGTCAGAGACCTCAGAGTGTGCTGAGGAGAGTCTTGGGGACTTGAGGAGCCGCAGGGCAGGTGGGGAGTTTAGATTCTCCCGCTCACATTCCTGTGCACTCCCCTCGGTGAGTGGAGGTGAGGTACCAAGCGTAGTTTACAAATAAACAGTGGTGGTGACAGCACTCTGCAACCTCATCTTTGTCTCTGGATCTGGTAAGAGGTCTTCGTTGATTTTCTTTTTTCTTTTTCTTTCTTTCTTTTTTTTTTTAAATGCTTAGGTGTCCCTCAGCAGAAAAAGCAGAAAGTTGCCCCACCTCTGTTGGTTTGGAGGAGCACCTGCAGGGGTGCCGTGTGTCCTTTCCTCCCCACCCCACACCAGAAGGCTTCTGCCCATGAGCTGTGTGTTGGGTGCCGGGGTGCGAGGGCAGACTGCACACGCTTCTGCCTGGAGCGCTCTCGTTGTCAGGGGCGGGGATGTGACCGCTGCAGGAACCGACATCTGTGTGGGAGTGAGGGGACAGGCGGGGGCAGTGGTTACTTCTGCTTTGTGTCGGGTGTGAGATCATTCACTCATTCCTCTGCCGTTTTTTTTCTCATGAGCATGTGGTTGAGCACCAGGCAGTGTTCCAGGTGCTGAGCAAACAGTGGAGAGCAAGACAGACACAACTCTTTCCCTCTGGGAGCTAAGGTTCTAAAGTTGACCGTCTAAATGAATTCAAGTTCAGTAAAATTTAAAATTCGGTTCCTCAGTCACACAAGTACTCCGGAGCCACGTGAAGCTCAGTGGCTACCGTTTGGGACAGCGCAGATACAGAACATTTCTGTTGTCGGGGAAAGTTCTGTCGGGCAGCACTGTTGTGAGGGGTGAACACAGCAATGATGGGCGTGTCAGCCCTGCCCAGGGAGGGAGAGGCCTCGGGGAGCGTGAGAGGGTGCCCGGCGTCGGCTTCTCGCCTGCTTTTCGAGCCAGGTGGGGTCCTGGCTTGTCCAACAGCCCTTTGTTTGCTGTGGCCTGTGCGCAACACAGTGTGACCACAAGAGCTGGCTGCTGGTCACGGGGCAGTGGGGAGCGTTTCAGCCCATTGCTGCACAGTCTCTCCCGACACTGGTGAGTGAGGTCAGGGGCTGGTGTGGAAAGAAGGGTTTCCAAGCACCTCCTGCTTTGAGGTGGCCTGAGCAGCTGCTGCGTGAGGCCCTTTTGGGACACCAAGCACAGCAACTCTTCCCCTGCTTACGTTTGTGGACCAGCAGCCAAGAAAGCTGGGACCCCTGCCTGAGGGTGGCTGGGAGAAGAGGTCGCCCAGCTGACTTGACATGGTCTGCTAAGGTAGGTGCCAGGCATCAGTTACCACGAAGAAAGATGTTTGTGCACAGAACTAGTTAAAACTGGGCTTCGGGACGCAGTGAGGCCTTTCTTCCCTTACCAACAATCCTAAATCAGAAGGTTCTTTTCAGTCCTCAGTGATGTGGTGTCGTCGGGGGGGAGACGGGAGAGGCAGCGGGGTTTCTTACCGTGGACGTGTCAAGGTGTTCGTGCCCCAGAACGTGAAGGACTTTGCCCGAATTCCGTGTTGTCCCCTCCTCCTTTCTTTTACCCTCTCACCTTGGTTTTTTTTTTGGCTGCGTTGGGTCTTTGTTGCTGCACGCGGGCTTTCTCTAGTTGCAGCGAGCGGGGGCTACTCTTCGTTGCATTGCGCGGGCTTCTCATTGCGGCGGCTTCTCTTGTTCCAGAGCACGGACTCTAGGCACACAGGCTCAGTAGTCGTGGCACGCGGGCTCAGTAGTTGTGGCGAGCGGGCTTAGTTGCTCTGCGGCATGTGGGATCTTCCCGGACCAGGGCTCGAACCCGTGTCCCCTGCATTGGCAGGCGGATTCTTAACCACTGAGCCACCAGGCAGGGCCCCCCCCAACCCCTCACCTTTTTAATTCTCTTTCTTTGAACCCCCAGCTCTGTGAACTCCACCTGCGGGAATTAATGAGTGGCTATTTCCCTTATAACCCCCCTTCCAGCACTCTCTGTGATTAAATGCTTTCCTGATGTGGCAAAACACATTTTAAAAAATGCAGCAAGACTTTGGACTGGAAAAAGTGAGGCTGGTTCTCATTACTTCACAGTCTTCTTTGTGTGCACAGCCCTTGGAGGCTGGAAGGCCGTCCTCTGTTCACGGGGAGAAGTCTGTCCCTCAGGTTTTCTTACGTGTGGTCAGCCTTTCCCCATGGGGCTGGCTCTCTTGTTGCTTCCATAACTGACAGCTCTCTTCTTAATCCTTAATCGTGTAAGAAGATCTTTGAGGAGTAGGAGTTTCTCCAGAGCTGCCAGCAGGCCAGGGAGGAGAGAGGGGCCTCTATTGATCAAAACAATGGTGAGCACAAAGGAAAATTTTAAAAAGGGTGCGAAAGAAGTCCCATTTGTTGAGCACTTACTATATGCCCGTCTCTAATTTAGGCACTTGATGTATCAATATTTTTCTCCTGTGCTCCTCAAAGCAGCCCTGTGGGTAAATAGTAGCCTCAGTTTGCACATAAGGAAAGGGAGGCTCAGAGAAGTCAAGACACCTGTTGTAAATGCACAGCTGGTGAGAGTTGGAGCCTGGGGTTCATAGCCAGGTCAGATGGAATCTGAGCCGTTGCTCTGCAAACCTTGAGAAAGCCGTGTCTATGCCCAGGGCCTGTGGATAATGGCTTTTCCTCTGACATTTCAGAAGCTGGGGCTTGGGCTGATGGCTCACTGGAATGATTCATGTGATCTCCTTCTCCTTCTCCCCTCCAGGTCACCGTGGAGTAACAAGTATGACCCTCCTTTGGAAGATGGGGCCATGCCTTCTGCTCGGCTGAGGAAGCTGGAGGTGGAAGCCAACAATGCCTTTGACCAGTACCGAGACCTGTGAGTTACGGACTCCCTTTGCCCCGCAGCTCTTTTGATAGGTAGTTCATAGATGAAACGCGAGGCCAAGTCGTCTCCCTTAGACCTGCCACCTGGCTGGCCTAACTAGTATAGTTCTGAGCTCCCGCAGCAGGGCGCTGGGCCCGAGCGTGGTCATCGGGCCAGTCGTGAGAGGCTGCTGCTCCCTTGCCCGGGCAGTACTCTGCATCGTGCCTCTCAGGAACAGCC
This sequence comes from Orcinus orca, assembly GCF_937001465.1. Classification (NCBI taxonomy): domain Eukaryota; kingdom Metazoa; phylum Chordata; class Mammalia; order Artiodactyla; family Delphinidae; genus Orcinus; species Orcinus orca. Next base: position 197,997,564 of record NC_064559.1, read on the forward strand.
GGTGCCATTGGGACAGCACCTCCCTTGTGCAAGACTCAGTGCCAGATATTTCATACACGTCATCTTAAATCCTTAAATCCTCACAAATGTGGTCACTGTTTTAGTCCCTATTTCCCAGATGAAGAAATCAAAGTTCAGAAAGATTAAGGTGTTTGTCCAAAAGGCAAGAGGCAGAGTGAGGAATCAAACCTGGCTCCGTCTGTCTCCAAAGGCCCCTCTGGTTTTCACTGCACTGCCTGCCCTGACTCTGTTCTTACCTGGAGCTCAGGGCACCTGCTTCCAGACCAGTCACCAGGGCGGGAGGAGTCGAGGTCCTGAAACAGTGGGCCTTGGGCAGCCACCTCTGAGCCAACGTTATGCTGACTCCCGAGTTTTTGGGGGCCTCAGCCTGCACTTTGGGAAGTGTTTTCGCTGCACCTGCTTTCTGCTTCCGTCCAGTCCCTCCACACCACCAGAAGGGTGACCACTTAATTAATCCGCCTTGCAAGGAAAGGCTCCAAAGCAGGTTATCCTCTGAAGCGTTTTTTCTTAATCTGTAGAATCTCATTTTTAATTAAGTTCTGTATTGAAAATGTAACAACACTGTAATGCATGCAACGCTACCTCAGTACAAATTCAGTCATTTGGGGAGGGCGTGGCATACACTCTGCAAAGGGCCAGATAGTAAACATTTTAGGCTTTACGGGCTACACAAGTCTCTATCCCTTTTTCTTTGTTCTTTCTTTTTTATGTATATATTATCCTTTAAAAATGTAAAACCGTCTTCTGAGGCTTGAGGTAGATGGGAATTGGCCTTCGGTCTACAGGGTGCCCTCCCTGACCTGACCTAGGATATAGGCAAGAAAATGGAAATGAGAGAAACGAAGCATCTGAACGGCGGGAACCACTGTCTGAAAGCTGGTGTTGTTACACTTCAAGAAGGAGTTTCAGGTCTCCATCTTGCAGACAGTTGGCGTGGTTTTCCAGTTTTTAGCAGATTTGATGTAACGCATATAATAAAGAATTTACTTTACAAGCTGGTTTGGGAGGAAAAGTGACACTTTTCAGTCTGACACACGGACAGACAAAAAGACCCACAACACACAAGCAGAAGCTCTGAGGAAGCCATGAACAAATGGCCCTGAACATTTCGGTAGCTCCCGAACGGCACTGTGTGACCCAGCTTTATCTGGGGTGTCTGTCATGTGCCAGTATTGTATATATGTTATCTTTAATCCTTTCAAGAACCTCTGGGGGAGATGATTTTCCCTTTTTTTTATACAGATGAGGAGATTGAGGTTCCCAGGGGCTAAATGACTCACCGCAGGACACAGAGGCGAAGAGCTAGGACTTGAGTCCATATTTGCTTGAAGTTTCCACAACTTATTGATTTTCACCGTTAGAGTGAATTCACTGATTAAAGGGTTCTTATGTCTAGAAATGTGCCCTGTGGTAGAATAGCTCCTCTTCCAGTGATGCTGAGAGATGTCCTCGTTGCTGTCACCTCTGGTTTATTTGTAGTTGGTCTTACCTGGCCATTTGGCAAGAAGCCTATCCAGCTGCTAAATAAGAATTCCCAAGTGGAATCAGCTTCATGGGGTCATGATAATATTGATAATAAGAGAGCAGTGGTAATAACAGCAGTTACCAGCCAGTGGCTGGGCGAGCACAGTGTTCACTGCCTCTCAGTCTTATTTGATCTTCACATCAGCCTGTGCACGAGGATTGTCCCCATTTTACAAATGAGTTGACAGGTTTAGGGAGGTGAAGTCACTTGCCCAACTTCACACAGCCAGTAACGTATTTCGCATGTTACGGTCCAGTATGAAACCGTCCTTATCCAACTCCAGAGCCCAACAGTTCTCCATTTACCTGACTGACGTTTGAGTGTTTGCTTGCCAAGCCCTGGGGCACTGGCCTTGAATATGGAGGAGGGCCACGTCCCTGCCTGTGCGGTGCGTCCACTGTGGGAGGACGAACAATAGAGTGACGCCCGGGCCGGAAAGGAGTGGTCTGGGCAGAGGGCTGCCTGTGCCGGCGGCTCCAAGGATCAGAACGAGGCTGGTTCTGATTTCTTAGAGGCTAAACATTTGGGCTGTGATTTCCCGAATAAAGCAATGCAGACGTGTTGGTGCCCTGTGCTGCCATTTGGGCCCAGGCCCGGGGAAGAGGCCGGTGTCGTCTCTGACTCCTTTCTCCCTCCTGTCTCGCTGGTTCACGTGTATAATGACACGTGGTCAGTCTTAGACGTGTGCCTTCTGTGGGGTCCTGACTGGCCTAACATCGTGAGCCTTTCCCCATCACCATTAAAAAGTCTTCACTGTGATCCCCCAATCCTTACAGCAACTCTGTAGGGTAAGTGGGAGTTACCTCATTTAACAGACGATGAAACCTATGCTCAGAGAAGTCCTCCAGTGGTTAATCCGCTAGGAAACGGCAGGAGCTGGGCTCGTGCCCTAGGTCTGACTCTCTGCGCCGCCTCCTGAGAAGGCTTCCCTGCCTGGGCGAGCGTCCACTTTGAAGGTGGCGTTAAGCCTTAATGACCCGTATTTCTCTGGGGCTGTGCATGGGCCTGCACTCTCCTGTAAAGGTGAGCGGGGCTGCGGGGGCTTGGGGAGGGGGTGAAAGGACAGCTTCCTCTGCCCAGTGGCGGATCTAACAGGACAAGCCAGCCCCGGAGGTTCTGGGATGGTCTGTACAGGTGGAATCCTGGCCCAGAGAAGGCCGTCTGTCCCCAGCGGCATCAGTGTGCTTTTCCGTGGGGGAGGAGAGAGTACAAGGCCTGCGGGTGGCACCCACAGAGGAGGGCAGGAGGCCCTTCATGCCCTTGTATGTGAGGGGAGGCCCGGTTCTCCCTGTCTCAGCAACCTCAGGCCACCGGGCTGGCTAGAGCTGTCATTGGGCAACCAGAGTCAGCAGTTTCAAAGCACCCTGTGTTATCAGTGTCCTGAGGATGCCCTCTCCTGAGGCCGTACGTGAGGACGAATGCAAGTCTCCTTTTTCTTTCTTTCCTTCCTTTCCCTTCCTCCTTCCCTGCCCCCTCCCTCCCAGTACCTTGCTCACCTCTGGAAGTCCCCGTCGTCAGAGTGCCCTGTGACTTGTTAGTGGCCATGTCAGTGACCTGGGCAGGGCCAGAGCCTGAGCTCTTCCCCCTGTGGTTCTGGAGCAGACGGAGATGAGCGAGGGGCTCGGAGGCCTTGAGCAGCACAGGCCAGTGGTCGCTCCAGGTTTTCTAGGGACCTGGACCAGATCGTTCCAAGGGAGGCAGGGGCGGTAGGTCATGCCTTCCTCTTTATGCTTCATCCCTGCCCCTCCGCAGTATAGACCTCTTCCCGCAGGAAGGAAGACTCCTTTGCTGTCATCCCAGTTGAAGGAAGCCACAGCGCTTCTCCATGGATTCTTCCACCTGCCTGCCTTTCACGTGGACACGTGGACTCAGGCAGCAGTTCCTCTGAGGGGAGGCTCCCCGACACTGCCTCACGTCCGCTGGCTCTGGTTGCCGAGTTGCTGCCTGAGCAGCCGGCAGGATGGCCGATGTCCTGGCCTTGCCGAGGGGTGCCGGAGCCTCGGGCAGACCCAGCCCTGCCAGAAGGAAGAGAGGGTGATTGGAAGGACGCCTCCAGGAGAGGACGGGCACACCATCGCTCCCAGGAGGGCTGGGTGCGGACGGCTGCCGCTCCAGGGTGCCCTGCTCCAAAGTGGGGCTTGGCCTGTGCCCCCCGGGGCTGAGCAGGCCCATCCCCTGTACTAGGCCCGACTTTAACTCCTCCTGACCCCCCGGCGTTTGTGAATGCTGGGGCCCTGCTGGATTGCAGAGTTACGACTGAGTTTGGCTTGTGCTCCGGCCTCTCGACCAGTCCCCACCTCAAGTGACTGAAAGCTGCCAGACTGGCCCTCGGGCTTAGAATTAGAACCCCCTTGTGTTGCGGGAGCAGCTGTGCTGTAAGGAGCCTTCGGGGGCTCCTTGTTCCGCGACTCCTGGCAGGAAGGACCCTCGCCCTACACTGGGAAGGCCGCGCTGAGCTCAGCTCACAGAGATTTGTTGGCTTCTGAAGGGCTGCAGGTTTGACAGAAGAAAAATGGGGAAGAAGTCCCTGGCAGTCCAGTGGTTAGGTCTCTGCGCTCTCACTGCTGAGGGCCAGGCTTCAACCCCCTGGTTGGGGAACTAAAATCTCACAAGCTGTGTGGCACAGGGAAAAAAGGAAAAGAAAACAAACAAACAAAGAGGCCTAAGGTGCTCTTTCCTGCCACGTCCTCCTCCGGCGTGGACCTCTCCCCCTCCCCAACTGTTGGCTGTGCCTTAAGACTGAACCTGCGGCCACGGTAGTGAAGACAGCTTCCTGGTTCCGCTTCCTCCTGTGCTGGTCCTGGCCCGTCAACCTTTTTCTTCCTCCTGATGTTCTCCTTAACACGATAAGGGGAAGGAGACCTCGGGGAGCGTGGAGCCAGCTGAAATGCGATCCAGGCCGGGCGAAGGGGGCTTCTCTCTGCCGTGAGAGAGAAAAGCTTCTTCCCCAGCACCCCGAGGGAAAGCCTTGGCTTCTGTCCTCGGGCTCTGGACTTTGATCCCTGGGGCTGTAAAGGTTTTGACTTTGTAGGGAATTGGGATGTGGAACCGGTGTGGTCCGAGTGAGGGGCCAGGCCAGGGACACACTGCCGAACAGGCCCTCTGGCTTGCAGCTCCGGTGGGGATGTGGCCCCCCTCTCTCCTGCCTGTGCACAGCATTTCTCCACATAGCTTAAAAGTGCCAGCAGTTTGGAGCACAACTCCTTTCCCAAGGTGGGCAAGTGGCGCGTAGGGGCCCAGGGAGGTGAGCTGTGTATTCTGCGTGATTCCTTTGAAGCCCCCCAGTTCTGGCTTCCCCCCTGCTCCTCCCAGGTCCCTGCCACGTTCTCACCCTCCCACCCTCCCGTCCCTCCCACATTTACTGATTTCCTTCTTTGCCGTCACCAGTGACAGAACGGGATTGTGGTGGTAACTTTTCCCCAAGAGAATAACTGTTAAGCAACCATTGATAGCACAGCTCTGATCTTAGATTAAAAATAGTCCATTTGCCGAAAATGCTCAGGAGACGACAGGCAGGTTTTGCTGGAGTGCTGGCGCTGGGGGAAGTCCTGATCAACTCTCCAGTCATCTGGAACGTCATCACTTCTCTCCCCGCAAGCCCTCCCACCTTGGTTGCCGACATCCAGGCTACTCTCATTCTCTGCCAAGCCCCAGGATGGTTTCCTGGCTCTAATTCATGGGCTGGCTCAGTTAGCCCCTGGGGAAGAGGGAGAGGTCGCAGAAAGGGCCTCCTCTCGGGCGGCTGGCTCACAGGGTCACTGCTCTCTTGGCAGAGTTGTCCCTGCTTTCTCAGGCCTTAAGCCTGGGGTAGCTCGTCGGTCACAGAACCTCATCACGTGACCTAAGTGAGCCATCTTTCTTGGGAGAGACTTAGTAGAGGGTCAGCACTTGCAGCTGCCAGAGAAACATCTTATTTGTGGTGTGAGCCACCAGTTGGCTGCCACGAACCCCACGATCAGTGCTTTGCGTTTTCAGGTTCCCAGAGAAGATGGGAAACCTTCGCCACTCTGGCTTTCACCCTGGGTCCTCTGTCGGCCCAGGTTCTGTTGAGACCAGATGTTCTGACCGAAGGGGCTGGCACTGCTTTCTTTCAGAGATGATTGCTCCCATCTGTGCCAGGCATCTTGCCCCGCGCTCTGCGGTCCTTGGCTCTTGGCTTGCAGCAGATAATACCTTCAAACATGCGGTTGCAATTTATTGGCCTTATAAGTTAATTTTAGTGGGTGTGCAATTGATTGAAATCAAAGCTTAACGAAGGCCAGAGTCTAGGGGGTGGGGGAGCGGGGCGGGAAGGCATTTTGTGTTCTTCCTTTGCTTCGGGTCTGAGATAATCTTCAAAAGCCTTAATTAGGTTTCCTAATCAGCCCTTCTTGTCTGGAAGACGTTTACAGAGTGAAACAAGGCTGGCGTCCCTGTGGCAGCCCCAGAGCCTGCGAGCCTCTCCGGCAGCGGCCGGGAGCTGGCAGATGGGCCTTCCCGCGGCTCCCCGCCTCCTCTCCCCCGCTGGGACCGGGTCACAGTTGTGGCTGCTTCCGCTCCTTCCTTCCCTTCTCTGCGCCTCTGTCACGTGACGTTTGAGCGACACCAGCCCAGCGAAGGCAGGGCATCCGTGTTCCTGTGCGGAGAAAGTTTGTTGCCTTGGTTTCTTGGGTCCTTGAAACTCCATGTTCCCAGCTGCCGTCTCAGACCTCTCACCCTGGGCTCCCCGGGGCTGCCCCTTCCTGGGATGTGAGCATTGGGCCTGGAGAGTTTCAGTGTTTCAGTCCTGATGGGAATCGTAGGTGGCAGCGGGAGGCTTTCTGATGAAATGGAGGTAGCAGAAGTATGGGAAGCAGCTAACTGGTGGTCGGTGGGGACACGCTGGCAGCAGGCACAGACACCTCCCAGCAGAAGTCACTGTGTCCGCGTCAGGCTGCAGAGTGGGGGAGGGCCTGGCTTTGAAAGAGACTTGGCCTTGATTCTCTGGTCTGCCCTTACTCACTGACTTGGGGCGAGTGGCCCGCTTTCTGGCCTCTGTTTCCTTATCTGTCAGCAAGGTGCCACTGCCCGTCTTGGGGGGTGGGGGTGGGTAAGGGCAGTCAGTGAGGCGCTGTTCCCAAGGCTCACCTTGCACTCACGGTGTCCACTCACACCTTCGAGTGTGACAGAATTATCCTCGCCTTGCAGCAGTGACCTGTGTGGCTGTGTTTTTATTGTGGCTGGGAGGTGGTTTTGGTGCAGACATGGCGAGGCAGCAGGCCGCGTTAGGAGGCTTCGGGTCCTGGTGGGGCTCTGCCATAGACCGCAGCAAGACCTTGAGTAAATCTGTTTCAGAAATGGAGTGAAGTAGCTCCCGTCTGCGGTGACGGGAGAGTACTTAGGATGGAGCCACAGACACTTCCCGAGAGCCTGCCGCGCTCTGAGCACTGCAGGTGCCATGGGGGTGGGTCAGGCGGGCCCCTTGGGCCCAGCAGGGGTGAGGAGGTACACAGGGGAAGAAGTGAACAAACGAACGAAGGACTCGCACCCTTTGGTAAGTGCTGAGAAGGACCAAAAACTGGGCGCTGCATCTATAGCAGTGGCCGGGGAGGGGCCGTGGGGTGACTGGAGCGGGCGTCCCTGTCGCAGAGGAGCATCACCAGAGCAGGCCTGGCTGGCATCTGGGACCTTGGATTTGGGAGGTTTTGTTGCATTCCCTGATAGGAGCAGTCATGGTGTGGAAACTGTCGCGCAAACGCTATGGTTTGTGCAGAACTACAGCCTCTGTGCTGGAGTCTGGAGCTGCGGTGTGTGCCAGGCAGAGGAGCTCAGCAGTAAGAGCCCTGGGCACCGAGGCTCGGGGCGGGGGGGGGGGGGGCTCCCCGGGGACAGCACTTCACATGCCGTCGTCGCTGGGGAATTAGGCGCGCCTCGTGTGACTCCCCGGGCGGGGTGGGGGCAGTCTTGGAAGCCTGGACCCGGTTCCCTCCCTCGGCGGCTGTGCCCTGTCTCCTTGGAATAACTCCCGGCTGCGAGCACGACTCTTCTGAGTCCTGTGAGTCCTCCTAGCAAATCGTGGAAGCTCGGGTGGTCGTGGGGAGCCATGCTCAGCCGTGTGGCCTGGTGGGGAGGGGTTCACTGGTGTGGCCAGGGCACAGGAGCCATGTGGAGAGGTGCACGGGCCCTCGTCCGGCACAGGCCTGGGCTGTAGTCCTCAGCACCTGGGGCAGGGTCTGGAGGGTCCCGGGGTGCGTGGGACAGCTCTGGCTGTGCGTCCTGAGAGATCCCTCCAGAAGTTGTTTGGGGGCTGGGGTGCGAGACCCTGACCTGGACTCCTCTTACTCTGGCTGCTCGGTCCTCACCGCTCCCCCGCTAGTCTGGCTGAGCGACACCTGTGGGTTGAGGTTACCCTGTGTTTCCCACCAGCGGAAACAGCCAGGCCCAGTTACCTTTGGTCTCCAGAGTCAGAACCCAGCCAGGAGATGGGTGGAAGCACTGAGCAGAGTAAGCGTGAGGTGATGGAAACGTTCAGGAAGGTTCTGGGGCAGGTGAGACCTGGACCATCGGGACTGGCCATCGGCCTGGCTGCCTGCCCCTTCACACAGGTCTGTGTGGCCCCCGCCGCGTGAACCTTTTCCCCCTTGCCCGGAGGTGGAGGGCCTCTCCCGTGTCTGAAGGTCTCCCGAGGGACCCTGCCACAGTGCCGCTTGCTACACATCCTGTGCCCCAGGGACCGCGTGGTAAAGGTGGGGAAGTCGTGCCTGGCTCTCAGCTTGTCGGCAGCATAATTAGTGTTTGGGTTTCCACCTACATTATTTGTATCTTCCATGCATTTGGAGGGCCTCTGGGAACCCGCCCTGCCTGCTATGGGCCTCCGGCTGCCAGTCTTGGGCCGGTGTGAGAGTGCTGGAGGCAGCTAAGGGGGAAGCCAAGGTCGCCTCAGCTGCGCTGTTTTGATGGAGTGGGAGACGCATGGAGAGACGCCCTGTCTGCTTTGGGGTGAGTTGGGTCGAGTCGCTTCCTGCTCTCGTGGTGTAAGTTTCAACTGCTCTGAGCCCTGCTCTGAAGCAGGGGTGTTTCCTGCGGTTCCCAGAGCCCGTGCACGCAGGGTCCAGACAGGCCACTCGTTGCCCCCCAGCCTGGAGGCCAGTGACGGTGCGTCCACGTGGGTCCCCTTCGCCAGGCTCCTGAGGCCGTGCCCAGGGTCTGCTTGCCTTGGCACGCGCTGTCTGCTTTTCATCTGCTGGAAGAAAGTTAAATGGAAAACAGGAGCATGCAGAAGACAAGCTCATTTACAAACATGATCCCCGACTCAGCATCAAGGACTCTGGTTCCTCCAGGATTCCTGGGTTCTGTCACCACACGGCAGCCAGTCACGCTTCGGGTTATGTGGCTGCATGTGTTGGGGTGAAGCGAGGACCGGCTTCCTCCGGTGGCGGTGCTCCCTGCTGCTACCGGGCACCCTGGGCTGCCAGGGAAGCTGCTTCCTGCGAGTATCGAGGGTGGGTGGTCTTCCAGCCGTTCAGCCAGCAGGCCTCTGCTGCCACCTTGAAGTGGAGGGCCCTCCTTCCAGAACTCCCAGTGCAGGGTTCTCGGTGTTGCTCAGACTCCTGGCCACTTGGTGTACCCCTTCCTTCCTTCCCTGACTTTCTCCTGCACTCGAGGCAGCATTGTTTACAGCAGTGTGTGTGTGTGTGTGTGTGTGTGTGTGTGTGTGTGTGTGTGTGAGAGAGAGAGAGAGAGAGAGAGAGAGAGAGAGAGAGAGAGAGAGAGAGAGAGAGAGAGAGAGAGAGAGAGAGAGAGAATTTACCTAAGTCCAGCCCCACAGGCTAAACCAGGGCCATGAGAACAGGACGTGGCTCTGGGGCAGCCAGCTCCCCAGTTCTCAGCTGTGTGACTTGGGTGCATTCCTTTCGCTCTCTGGGTTTCCACCATCTTAACTGCAGAATAATGTATGCAAAGCCCCTGACACAGAATGGGTTCTCAAAAACGGCAGCTCTTGGGCGATGGCGATGGCAACTCCAGAAGGCCTTGACCGTCCACATCCTCCTGGGTGGGCAGCGTGTTCACGGGTAGCCCGGAGAGGCAGAGGATGCTCACGGGTGGCATGCAGTGCGGACGGTGTGGTCAGGTGCCAGGCCAGCTCGGCGGCCCCTGCAGCAGAACCATTGTTTCCAGAGAGGCCTTCATTATTCCTCTTTAAGTAAAAAAATAAAAACCACGTAAAGCGAGGCTGTAAAGCGCCGCAGCCACGGTCCAGATGTGCACGTCTAAGTGCAACTGGCATTGAAGTCGCGCCTGCCTAACCGATCGGCATGTTTGCTCTGGGGACTGTTGCACCTGTGTGTGCTGGAAGGAATGTCTGCAGAATACCTGTCCCGTGTCCGTGGGCAGATTCTGGGACGCGTTCCAAAAACCATGGTGGAAACGGCTGTCACTGGAGGTGTGTAAGCAAAGTTTTGGTCAACTTAAGATGTTTGGAGTCTGCACTGTGGCGCTCAGAGTCTGCCTCACACCGGCCCTCCTGCAGCCACCTGATCCTGGAGTGTCAGAGCTGGGAGAGACCCCAGTGAACCTCGGATCCAATGTTTTCATCTTGCCAATGAGAAAACCACGTTGGTGCCGCATAAATATTCCTTGCCTTCCTCTTGGCTTTGTTTAATGAAGCCGGCTGCAGAAGCTCACACTCCAGCACCTAAGGGTGTGGCCTTGTGCTGCCCCCCCACCCCCCACCGACTTGTCTGGGTTTGGGGGTGACTGCCTGTCCTCCGAATCGCAGGTGTCATTGCGCTGCCAGAGATCCACGTCCGCTCCGGCCTCCTGCCCAGTCCCGGGAAGGCTGCCCAGCCCACTTTCGGCTAAAGGAGCACATCTGAATGAACCCTGCTCCCAGCAGATCTGTGCTGGCTGTGGTTCTTTTGTGGGGATCATGGCATGTGACTCATTACCTGTTGGGGCCTCTGTATCAGAGCCACAAGTCCAGCTATTCTCCCAGGAGGCGATTTGATGGGAAAGAGGGAGGGCCAACCTCCAAGCCGATTCCAGTCCCGGCTTCCCTGTTACATGCGCAGCCCTGCGTTGGCCAAGCCTGGTTACAGCCCAGATTCCTGAAACAAGTTTCCATCCTGGTCTCCACGCACACCTCAGCCTCAAACACTCCATAAAGCTTTAGGAGCCCAACTAGGTTTTGGGTTTTGTTTTTTTTTTATCCTTTTGTGAAGTAGGTCATTTTGAGTATGAAGTATTATGTTTTCCCTTTTGTCTCCTCCTCCCCAGCAGTCCTGAGGTTGGAGAGTTATGGTCATAGAATCTGTATGCGTGACGCTGACTTTGGTCAAGTGGAGGAGTGCATTTCAGGGGAAAACGACATAGCTCTCTGGGAAAAAGAGAGTCACTGACACCCCAGGCTTTTCGCTGATCCAGGTTCAGGGTCTAACTCGCCCAGGCGCTTCAGTGTGATTGGCTGTGCGGGGCAATAGCCAGCCCACCTGAGGGGCTTGCCTGTGGCTCCTGGCTTATCCAGCGCAGTGCCCTGGTGACCTGGTCTTTTGAAGTTGATGAAACCTGGTTGTGGTCAACATGCTGTTTTTCAGATGGTGGGACTTAGCGGAGCCAATCCAGGTGCCCCCATCTCCTTAATGCCAGCTGTCTGAATTCTCTGCAGTTCCATTTGCCTTAAAAAAATATTAATCTGCTGGGAAGCTCTTGAAAGCCACCAACTGTGGAGTCGATGGCACTTGGTTGAAAGAGTTCACTCTTGGGTGGACATCAGAGCAGCGTTTTCCTCTCGTTGTTCCCGGGTTGGTCTGGGTTGGTCTATCGGTTCCCCTACTGATGCTCCTGGAACTCTGAAAGGCCCCACTGTTGCCTGGTTCGACTTTCCAAGCCGGCTTCTCTGCAGTGTCCCCACAGACTGTCCCTGTGTCCCTGTGGCTAACAGGTCATTCACCGTCCTCACCGTGTGTGTGGATTTCAGCCCTCACTCCCTGAAGGTACCAGGGCTAAGAAAAGCCCAGGGGTTTCGTCTTTGGGCGTCCACGTTTTAAAGATGTTCCCCGAGCTGCCCCCTTGAACAGAGACCTCTGGGCCTCCCCTTTTGTGCCCAGCTCAGCTGGGCCATGGCAGTGGTCCTGGGACCGTCCTCCCTCCCTGCCCTGTGGAGGAGGGGCAGAGCACAGGCCGGCCGGGTGAACCCCTCAGCCGCCTGCTTGCAGCGCCAGGCCACTCTTGATGCCTCGTTCATGCTGCCGTGCGCAGCCCGAGAGCGAGTCGCCAGGGATGGCAGAGCCCCCTTATTGAAATAGCATGTTAGCATTTAAACAATATTAATACTATTTGACTCATTAAATATACAAAGGCCAGCTAAAGTGCTTCCATGTGTGTGCTGTTAGTTCTGGCGGGCGACTCCTCAGATGGCTTTATGTGGTTTCAGACAACATTTTAGCACATTCTTAAAATACCCACAAAAGCCTTTATGTAAAAACTCATAAATGTGAACCACATAAAAATTATTTTTTTTCCCGTTTCATGTCATTATGATCAAAGTACAGTAGGTAAGAATAAATTTCCAAAAACTTGTTGAGGTCCCTCTTTAATTAATGCTTCACGTGCAGAGCAGGACCATAAACCGTGGGACGGGGGGCTGTCAGTGCCCCGTGGCCACTCTGCCACAGAGGCTGGCCTTCTGGGCGATTCTGAGCCGGCCCTTTCTCATCACGCGTCCTCCAGTCCCTTTGTCCTGGAACATCGGGTTGAGACTCGCAGCCGTGGGCGTCCCCGGAGGTCCCTTTAGGTGAGTGGAATGTGAGTCCGCTCTGGCGCTGCTGCCCTCGTCTCTTTACTGAAGGTCCGATCGCCTGTAAGTTAGGGGAGTACCCAACGGGACACTCTCCCAGCTATGAAACCAATTACGGAGGTCACGTGGCTCCGTGGAAGGGTGCTCGTGATTCCAGCCAAGTGAGGAGAGCCGCGCCCAGCCCCGTCCCCTTGCTGTGCCTACAGTTACATAAAAGTAAGCGTCTGGACGGAGACTGGAGGGGAATTTGGAAATATGAGATTTATGGGATAAGCTGATTTATGGTGTTGTGGGCTAAATTGTAAACTTCCTTTTTTTAAAATAATGTTCTTCTAATAATTTTTTTAATTTGGGGGAAGAATAGTAACCCACATGAGCATCAGAGTCGAGCTTGCATTTTTACCTCCTTTGTCTCCAACATTTTGTAACGTTGGACCTGGTCAGTGTGGCCCACAAGGGAAGCTGAGGATGCCAGGGAGGAGCTGCCCGGAGCGGAGCCGGGCCACGAGGTGGGACTTTGGAGTGGAAATGGCCAGTTCCGCCCCGCAAAACGGTAATGCTGTTGTTTTATTCTTCTGGAAGAAAACAGAGATCTAAGGGAGGGGACTGAGAGGGCTCAACCACAGGCCGCCTGGTGCTTTTGAACTGGTTGCCAGGTGGTGTCGAGGGGGGTTGTCAAGCCACCAGGCCCTCTGCTGGTTCCCTCCCAGGGCAGCCTGACCTGCCCTCCCCCGAGTCCCAGCACAGAGACAAGAACAACACTCTGGGCTGGAAGGCGCCTGAGGCGGGGGGCCTCGGGCTTCGAGGGGCAGAAGGATGAACACGCCCTCTGGGCTTCGCGCCTTCGCTCCAGGAAAGAAGGAATTAGCGGCCCACTTCTGCCAGCACAAGAAAAGCCACATTTTTAAAAGTTGTTTTTTCCCTTTTGATGTGGGGCTGCTCTCCCGACAAGCAGGCGGAAAGGGAAAACCATGCGATGGAACCCAGCCATCTGTCACCGAAAGGACGGGTGTTGGCGGGTCTGCCCTGGGCTGCCCTTCCCGCCCGCCATAGTGCAGCTCTGCTTCCCGGGGAATTCGGGGAGGGGGCACCAAAACCCCGGAGCCCATGCCGCCCGCTCACCTGAGTGAGGGGTCTGGTCCCAAGGTGAGCGATGCATCCCCACATGTCCCAGGAGCGTTCCAGGGTGGCCCGGCGTGTGACCAGCTCCCTGCAGGGCTGGGCCGGGTCAGGGTGGCCCTGTGGAGAGAAGTGGGGGGGGCCTTAGGCTCTACGCCAGAACACTTACCTACTTGGGGTCTGGGGAGAGATCTAGAACAAGGGAAAGCGCCTTCCCGAGTGGGGTCCCCGAGTGCCCAGCGTTGGCCAGGTTCCCGGAGTTGCCCTGGGCTGGCGCTGAGCTCGGGCCCGCAGGTGTGTCTCTCCATTCTCCCGTGCTTTCCCCTCACAGTTCTACGCTCTGCTGCCCTGGTCGGAAGCCAGAGTCCTCAATCCCTCGATCTTTCCTTTCCCTCAGTCCCTCAACCTCAGTCCCTCAATCTTTTGACCAACATCTAGCCCCGGGGCTGGCACCTGATACAGCCTCCTGCCGTCACCTGCCTTCTGGGGCCGACTGGCCAGGGGAGACAGCTGTGCATTTCACTTGACAGCTCGATCGCAATGGGTAGCGCGGGATGGAGCAGTGGGGACAGTCTCCCTGAGGAATGCTGGCGGGGAGGGCGCGAGGGGAACAGACCTAGGTGTGGGCCCTCATGCGCCACGCTCAGTGGGCCTGCAGTGGGTCAGAGCCAGAGACAAAGCAGCCGCGGGGCCCTGCAGCTCGCCAGCATGAAGAGGGACTACCTCTTCCGTCTGTCTCTCAGTTACACTCTGGTGTATATCACATAGGGGCCTTTGTACGAAAACTTTTTAGTTTGAAAGAGTTTGATTTACAGCAAAATTATCCAAAAAAGAGTACAAAGAATTCTTGGAATACCCGTCGCTTACATTGTCTAAATATTAGCATTTACCATGTATATTTTTTATCATGTAACAGCGTTATCGAGGTGTAATTCATATACATGTTTATTTTTATTACTTGTTTTTGTTATGAAAATAATAATCTTTGGTCAGGTATCTACTTTCCTGTATTGTTTTTGTCTTTCAACAGTCCTAGAAAGTAGATACCGTCCCTGTTTGTTTGGTTTTCTTAATATTTATTTATTTGGCTGTGCCGGGTCTTGAGTTGGGGCGTGTGGGATCTTTTAGTCGTGGCATGCGGGATCTAGTTCCCTGACCAGGGATCAAACCCGGGCCCCCCGCGTTGGGAACGTGGAGCCTTATCCTTAGCTGGACTGCCAGGGAAGTCCCAATACTGTCCCTGCTTTATAAAGAAGCTAAGGCCCAGTTCGCAGAGCCGGTAGCTCTTGATAAGTAGTCATCGGGCGGATAAGCGTGTGACGTAACTGGTGACTGGCGGGGCGGGCATGGGGACATGTGCCTGCCTGACTCCCCAGCCCGTGCGTCTCGGTGCCTGCCTGCTGCTCATATCCGAGGCCGCGGCCCCGAGCCTCCTGGAGAGTCCTGGAGTGCACCTTCCGCACCACTGATGCAGGGTTAAATGGGGTCAGAGAGGCCACAGACTTTCTGGTAAAGAGTGTGCTATTAGCCACCAGAGACTGCATCGTTCCAGAGTCGTAGTTGGTCGTCATCAGAATTTGAGGTGCTGCCATGTCAGCTGGTGGTCCGCCTTTGCTTTCTGAGCTCCTCGGACCTGTACGGACAGCCGCTGCCCTGGTGCCCTTGAATTTGGGATCCTTGCCTGATTTCCTTTGCTCCTCTGGCCTTTTCTTTCCCTCCTGCATTTGATCTGAATTAGGAATTTTTCAGTATTGCCTCAGACTTGCGGAGGAAGCTCGGTCCCAACCTTAGCCCTTCGTTTCAGGCTATACAGTTGCAGCAGGTCGCTCTGAAAAACCCACAGAAGCCCCAGCGTGTGCAGGCCCTGGAGCGTTCCGGGGGGAACAGAGCTGTCTGCTCTCAGTGGGACAAGTCTGGACTGTTGTTGCTCTGTTTTTCCTGTTTTTCGCCTGTAAAGTAGGCATCCCAAAAGATAGGAGTATCTCACGGTAATGATTACTCAATGGGAATGACCCCCCATTGAGGGTCTGTTACATGTCACACACATTCTGGATCCTTCTTCTGGAAGGAATGTGAACCCAGAGAAGTGGAGTCAGTTTGCCAAAGGCCACAAAGCTAGAGGAAGGGCAGCTCAGACTCAGACTCATCTTTTGGACTCCTAATTCCGTGTTCTTTCTGTGAGCCCCCCACCCGAAAGGATGCTGCATCCCCTCCCCTGACCAGCGAATGAGCAGGACACATGCAAGAACCAACCCTGGAACCATCGTAGGGAGGGTCGTTAATCCCAGAGAGACATTTAGATGAATCTTTGCCAAATGACCACCCCTGGGACCTGGGGGGATGATCTGTAATTTGACGGGCTTAACATCTCATGGACACGTGGGCCTGTTTCCTGCAGGTATTTTGAAGGCGGCGTCTCATCTGTCTACCTCTGGGATCTGGATCATGGTTTTGCTGGAGTGATCCTCATAAAGAAGGCTGGAGATGGATCAAAGAAGATCAAAGGCTGCTGGGACTCCATCCACGTGGTGGAAGTGCAGGTACGTACAGCTCCCACCCCCACCCCCCGCCTGCAGCTGGCAGCCCAAACGGTGCGGCCTGTTCCCTAGCAGGTGCTTCTTGATGGGGATATGTTGTGACGTATAAACCCCTGCTGATTCCTAAGAGTGCCCACAGCCATGTGGATAAAGATAAGTCAGGATCGCAGTAGTCATTGATGAAAAAGATCCCCAAAGAACTTGGATACAGTGACCGCAGATTCGGCCCCTTTAAAAACCATCTGGGATTCTATAAGGTCATGTCATGGTGACGTGTTAGGAAGGGACGTGTTAGAATGACCTGAATTCAGGGGCCATTCGGGCTCTCCTCAGCTCAGGGTTGTGCCCAAGGCTCTGATCTCTGTCTCTTCCTACAGGAGAAGTCCAGCGGTCGCACCGCCCATTACAAGCTGACCTCCACGGTGATGCTGTGGCTGCAGACCAACAAATCCGGCTCTGGCACCATGAACCTCGGCGGCAGCCTCACTAGACAGGTAGAGTGGTCAGTGCCCCCGGCTGCAGCCCCAGGGCTGGCCGTGTGTGGAGATGAGTGAGCAGCTGCCCCACAGAGGGTCCTGGGGCAGCCCCTGCGCCTGACGTGATCTCCCCACAGGCCTGTCCGTGTTTCCCGACATTCAGTCATGGGAGGTTTTACTTGGGATCAAGGTGTTTATGTTAAGATGCTCCCGTGATGTTTAGGGCATTACCGCTGGTAACATTTTAGAATGGGTTACTTTCTCAGTTGTGGCTTAGATGATGTATTAGGGCTCTTGGTTGCAGGTGACGGAAGTAACTCTCACTGACTTAAGCGAAAATGGAAATGGGTCAGCTCACCTAAGTGTGACGTTCCGACATCGTTCAGCCCGCCCGGGTCTAAGACACGAATGATGTGGGCAGGACTCTGGATCTCCATGCGGGGGCTCCTGGCAGCCTCTGGCCATCCTGGGGGAGAGCCTCTCTCGCAGAGCAGGTCTGCCGTGTAACCCCAGGAACGTCTCACTGGCGGGTCGGGTTACTTGTCCCGGACAGAATCACTTCCTGACGCTAGGGTCATGTGACTACCCATGGTCGAGGAGACGAACAGGGGTGTGGGTGTTGATTTCCTAGAGTGAAATCAGGCAGCTTTCTCACAGTCGAGAGAGGGCTGGGTGTGGGCAGCCGGCAGCCACTGGACAATGGAGAGGTGCTTTCTGCAGCGAGAACGGATGGCCGTGATCTGTGGATGGGGGTGGGCAGTGAGGCGTGACGGCAGCCAGGGGGTCAGCCTAGGGGCTTGGCAGCAGGCTGCTGGGGGATAGTAGCCAGGGTCCCCAAAAGGAGAGAAAGGACTGAAAAAGAAGCTACAGGGACCCAGAAGAGGGAGAGCCTGTTAAGCCTCCAGGCGGGTTTACCGGCCTCCCCAGGCAGGTGTCCTGTGGTACACACCTGCTCTCTGCTCAGCTCTGGCCCCCGCAGCAGTGCTCCAGGGATGCAGGGGTGCAACGAAATGATAGTCACTGGCATCCTCTACTATGCATCCCAGCAGGGCACTTTTCAAAACTCAGAATATTCGTTCACCTCATACAGAAAAAATGGGTATGTCTGGTCAAAGCAGTCCAAAGACTGCTTGAGTCACAGGGTCTTGACGTGGGAAGAGTTGAGAGGTCATCTCCCAACCTGACAGGACAGTTTGTGCCGCTCTGCTCGGGTGGGACCAGGGAGCTCGCTGCCTTGGGGGATAGCCCGTTCCTTTTACGTCAGTCTCCATGAAAAGAGGCATCCAGCATGGGCCGCGCGCCGCTCTGCAGGCACCGCACAGGCGTGCAGGCTACACGGCCCCCCACTGGCTCCCCACCCCACCTCTTTTCCCACGAGCTGTTGACGGTCCAGGGATTTCCCCTTCTGTTCTTGTGCAGTCGATCTTTCTTAAAATGAGGTTTTACATGCGAACTCACGTTTTGGTTTTTGTCCATTCTGCCAGGGACAGATAATGTCGAATCTCGGTTTTGGTCATCCAGGTGTTAGCTGTTCCTTCCGGCTTTCTTCCTTGCACATTAACTAAGATGACTCTGTCTTCGTATTAGTTCAAGGCCAAGTTTGGAGCCCTCCAGCCTGGCTACCAAAGACTTCCGTAGTGGGGAGACATCAGTCTGATAACGGTCTTTCTAGGGCACTGGTCTTCCGGGTGAGCTTGTCCAGCTCTGATTCACCGCCTAAGCAGGGCTTCGCATTTCCAGATAGATGCCATTTGAGCCACCTGTGGTTGAACACCGCCTGCCGTTTCCCAGCCGGCTCCCTGCCCTGCAGGACCAGGGGACTGCAGGCTTGGCCGTGGCTTCTCTCTCCTCGCCCTCAGGGCTCAGTGTGTGTCTGCACTTCAGGCTCCTCTGATGTGGCGAGAAGCATTGCTTTGCTCTGTTTCCCACCTCTCTGGTCCTGAACGGCCCGGCCAGGCAGGAGGGCTCTCCTGAGAGCCTCTGCTCTGCAGCTGGAGAGAACCTTCCTGCCCACAGTCTAGTCCAGGAGGGACCAGCGTCAGCACCGCGGAAGAGCTTGTCAGAAATGCAGAGAGCTTGGGGCCCTACCCAGACCCACCAAATCAGGATCTAAAGTTCACAAAATTCTCCAGGTAATTTATGTGCACATTAAAACTTGACGAGTGCTACTCTTTGGGGTTTTGTACCTAATTCCATCTTGGGGGGCGACTCCCCATGCCACCAGCAACCAGTACTCCAGACACCAGCAGGGTGTCCTACAATTCACCTACGAGCCTGACACTCTACCCGGAGATAGCATCAGATCCCACAGGTTCAGGGCTCAGTCCCACAAGACTGCCTGCCCTCCTCCCTCCCCTGAGACACACCTTCCAATGCTAGTGGGGAGTCCAGGTTGTCCCCTGTGCTTCTGACCTACTGGCTACAAATCAGAGGTTCCCATGACCCCCTACTTGGGTTCGATTAATTTGCTAGAGCTGCTCACAGAACTCGGGAAACCCGTTTACTCATTAGATTGCAGATTTATTCCAAGGGACATTTAAAGGTTACGAATCAACAGCCAGATGGAGAGATCCACGGGGCGAGGTCTCAAACGAAGGAGCTTCGTTCTCATGGAGTTTTGGGGCCCCTGGAAGCATTTTGGTTCCCCAGCCTGGAAGCTGATTCCCGTCTTTCGTGGGGTTTTGTGGAGACTTCATTACATAGGCGTGATGATTAACTCACTAGCAGTTGGTGATTGATTCAGCCCCCAGCCCTTCTCCCCTGCCTGGAAATAGAGATAGGACTAAAAGTTCCACTCCTCTATTTATGGTTGGTTCCCCTGGCAACCAGCCCCCATGCTTAGGTACTTTCCAGAAGTCACCTCATTAACGTAAACCCAGTTGTGGTGGAAAGGGGCTTGTTATGAGTGACAAGGCACCCATTTCACCTTTATGGCCCCGAAGCGATTGATTTCAGGAACTGAGGACAAGAGACCAAGTATAACAAAAGATGCTCCCATTGCTCTTATCGCCCAGGAAATTCCAAGGGTTTGGGAGCTGTGAGCCCGGAACCATGGATAAAGAGCAGATGTATGTGAGAAATGTATTTTGGTCATCCGAATGACCAAACTGTGTATTTCTTATAAATCACAGTATCACAGCTGCTGTGTGCCTTTCTCTTGCCCATCTTTGGCTTAGGTGTCATGAGCAGCCCATCTTCAAGGTGCCCCTTCCAGGTGTGTGAGGTGAGCTGGGAGCTTGGACTGGAAGGTGCCGCCTCCCCTGGAGCAGACTTGTCTTCACTTCTGCTTCACGTGCTGCTTGAAGCTTCTGAGCAGGTTGAAGACCCTCGTTTAAGAGTCCTGTTTAGGACTTTTAACAGCCCCACCCCAAGGGAAGGCCTTAACCCTGTGCTGGTGCAGGGCAGTGGTGTCTTCGTGTGACAGGAAGAGGAAGCACAGACAGGTGGCTTGGCCTGAGTCTCCTGTGAGACTTGGCCTCAGAGAAGCCGCTGCTGGCTGCAGTGCAGCACCCTCAGAAGGGCCTCAGGAGGGAGCCTTCCTTGGCAGAGGTGACCGTTGCCATCCTCATCCTGGGAGTGCCTGACTTCATGAGGGTTCCTTTTAATATCAAAATGGCTTTTTCAGTAAGATAATAATTACGCTTTTCATAACCATTAATTTTTTAATGTGGCAGGAAGGATAAATTTAGTAGCTCTTTTAAGTGCAGTCACAGAAGCATCTCCATGCACTTGAACAGTAGAAGCGCACAGCAGGTGCCTGGGCCGCGTGTCGGAGCCTCACACTCTCCGTGCAGAACCTGCACCACCTCTGCCGTGTCACGGGGCCTGGAGCCGCAGGGCATCTCGGGGGTCCCCTTCTCTGGCCTCTGGGCAGAGCTGTCCTCACACCGTCCCAGAGGCTAGTGCTCACTGGGCAGAGACCATCCTTTTGCATGGAAATGGGCCCTCGTCTTCCAGGAACCGCTGACCAGGGAGGGGCCGCCAGACCCCAGGCAGCTGGCTCCCTCGCAGCCGTCCTCCCCGACACCCTGCCACCTGGGGAGTGGTGGAAAGTCCTAAACCCGTATCCGGAAACTGTTTCCTGCATCACTTACCGCTCCGAACTGTTTATAATTCCACCCGGTTTACAGTGACCTGGACAAATATTTAATCCTCAGCCTTCCTAATAGTTTAGATCAGAGCTGCCAGCCCACGGCCAGGGTCTGGGCTTGCTGTGCGCAGCACCCGCTGCCAAGCCAAACGCAGGCCTGCGGAGCGGCCGTCCTCAGCGCAGCGCGCGGGCCGCGGGCCTGTTGGATCGCCTGTGCTCTTGGGCTTTCGTGAGGAAATTGATGCTTCTGTCATCCTCGCGGCCGGTCGCATAACTCATCTGAGGTGCATTAAATCTGGGGCTGGTTTCCAAAGTAAGTAACTGCAAAAGGAGGGGCAGGGAAGCAATGAGGGTGGCAAATCTAAGTTAATGATGTGTAGCTTCTGCGCATACAGGGGAAATGAGGGTTGCGGGTTTAGCTGTTTGTCCCAGATGAGCCTTGGGAAAACATCTCTGGTTCTCTTGGATGGGAGGCGAAGGGGTTCCAGGAAAGCTTAGCAGATCAGTGATCGAGAGTGAACACGTGTGGTAATGTGGGCTGTCTCTGTTGATTGGGTGTCAACAGCATAGTGATCGCTCCCATTTAGCAGGTGAGCAAACTGAGGTTCAGGCTATTAAGTAATTTGCTGTGGTGACTTAACCTAAGTAGCAGGCAGAGCTGGGATGTGAACCCAGATTTGTCTGCCTAGAAGAAAAGAAAGCTGCATTCTGCAGCACTGCATTTTTTTGGTCTTAATCTGTCCCGTATCTGTAGGCCTGGCATTTAAGAGATGCTCAGTAAGCATTTGCACAGAAATGCGTTGAGCAGTCAGGACACTGCCCTGCGGGCGCCCAGGAGCATTCCCTTGGCAGCCCCTCGAGCAGCGTGGGCAGCGGCAGTGGGCCAGTGGCCCCAGAAACAGGCCCTGTGGCGAGTGGGGCCAGAACCACGGAGTCCAGTGGAGGCGCCAGGCCTCCCTGGAGTGTGCTCAGCAGCGCCACATTTTGGGTGCCTCTTGCAGGAACCCAAGTGACCACATGAGACGCCTTCACCACCAGAGCTAGTGCGGAGGGTTTTAAGATTTTTTAAGTAGTCAACTGATCTGATCAGATTTGTGACTTCAAAGGATGGCCCCAGCGGTGGCTGCAGTGACTAGCCTGTGGCCGGGTGGTCAGTGAAGGAGCCTCAAGGCAGGAAATAACGAGGAAGGGCAGAGGCAGGAGGAGTAGAGGAGGGACGGGTTGGAGACGTCTTGGGGTGACCCCAGGGTGTGAGCGCTGGGCTCAGGTGGGTCTTCCTCGCTCGAGTTCCTCCAGTAAGCGGTACTTGCTGTGACCCAGGCGTAATGGCAGCTCCACACTCACTTGCACACTCACACCTTCCCACGTGTGTCAGGAGGGAAGGGGCCATCTCACCAGGCCCCGACCCTGGCAGCCATCCTAGCCAGTGGTCAGGTGCGCCCAGCCAGGCCGAGGGCTCCCAGCTCTCCCGTTTCCATCCAGCTCATACTGGCCACCCCGCAGCTGCATAGGCCGGGGCCACCCCTCCCTGGCACGATGCCCAGGGCTCCCCCACTTTCCTGCTTCCTGTGCCTGTCCTGGGAAGGGCCATGGCTCGGGCTTGGCGGAATTTCCCTCCAGGAGTCCCTTTCCCTGGCTCCCCAGGCTTTGCCTCCATCTTCTCCTCTCTCAAGGCCCCCTCACCGCCTTTTTTTTTGGGGGGCTGTGTTGGGTCTTCGTTGCTGCACATGGGCTTTCTCTAGGTGTGGCGAGCGGGGCTACTCTTCGTTGCGGTGCGCAGGCTTCTCATTACGGTGGCTTCTCTTGTTGCAGAGCACGGGCTCTAGGCACGCGGGCTTCAGTAGCTGTGGCTCGCGGGCTCTAGAGCGCAGGCTCAGTAGTTGTGGCGCATAGGCTTCATTGCTCCGCAGCATGTGGGATCTTCATGGACCAGGGATCGAGCCCGTGTCCCCTGCATTGGCAGGCGGATTCTTAACCACTGCACCACCAGGGAAGCCCCTCTCACGGACTTTCTTACCGCTCTTGGTAAATGTACTGGAGCTACATTTCACACCTCATTGTGACCTGGGCTGTGGAGATGCCCCAGGGGCTCAGACCAAGGCGCCCTCACCCATCTCCTCCACTCCGGCCTTTTGTCCACCCTCCCCCCCGCCCCCCGCCAAAAGACGTCTCTTAGGGACGTCCCTGGAAAGCAAGCAGAGAAAGTGTTTTGGCAGATCCCTGCAGCTGTGGGAGGCAAGGTGAGTGCCGTCTTCACAGAGGCTCATCACGGCCAATCCTTGAGGGCAGGAGGGCGGCAGCTGCCACCTGGGCCCCGGTGGGAAGGCTGCTTTCCGCAGGCCAAGTACCAACGCGCTGAAAAGGAAGTTGCACTGAGAGGTCACTTCTATGTGACAGCTGGAGGCGTGGGAAAGAGGCAAGACTGCGAATCTCGGGAAAGAGATCCAAGGTTTCCAGTCTGGGTCCGGGCGCTGCAGATGTTCATTTGACATCTTTTTCCGACTAAATATTTAGAAGCAGAGGTGGAATGTCCTGTGGAGCTGGGATGTGAGGGCGGACACTCGGAAGGCGAGCTCTCCCCCCGGCTCAGCACCGGGCTCCCTTGTGATGTATCTTCGAGCAGTGAGACTCCAGCTGAGGCACCTGCCCGCGTGTTAATGCAGGGAAATCCTCTTTGACTCGCGCTTGGCAGTCAGGCAAGGCGGCATGTTGCAGGGGGAAGAGCCCATGGCCTTCCCTCCAGATGTGGGGAACACAGGGGTCCGGGCCAAACTCGGGGTGGCTCAGGGAGAACTTTCTCACCCGGGGAGGCCCAGCTCCAGGTGCTCCCTTGTTCCCTGAGGTTCCTGGGTTCAGGGGTGGAGAGGCTTGAGTGGCGTGGCTTCTAGGGATGCTTTGGTGTACATCCGGTGACCTGGGGCGGAATGACCCAGCCTGTTTGAGAGAGAAAGCTGGTGTGAGGCTGCCTCCCTGTGCCCATCCCCCGCTAGGAAGGTCGGGCAGGCGAGGAACGAGGAACAGAGCAGACATCCGAAAAAGGGAAGGGTTGGGGGAAGGCAGGCGGGTGAGGCAGGGATGAAACTGCTTGGAATTTCTGAGCCCTGGACTGCGGTTTGTCCTTGAGTTTTCCGGTAAAGAACGTGGGTGACGTTGAGAAAATGGAGCAATCTCCTGGAAGAAAACAGGTTTTGGAATCCTCTAGACCTTGGTTCAGATCCTAGCCCAGTCTCTTTCCAGCTGTGCGACCTGGACGAACCACTTACCTTCTCTGAAATTCAGCACTTTCACCATCGAGCTTAATAATGCCCATTTGGAAAGATGGTTGTAGAGCAGAAATAAAAAAACATTTTGACACATGGGTTATGCCCCATGAATAATAGCTGTTAACTGCTACTACCACCTGTCACGCAAGCAGAGACTTTTCCATCTTCTAGAATGTATACAGTTTTAGGCTCAGTTAAATTTTTCCTAAACTGGGCAAACCGAACCTTCCTTGAGAGGCTGTCTGACCACTGTCTTCTGGCTTGACAGCGTGTTACATCCTGGCCTCACAGCTACGCTCTGACCCGGAGCCCAGCCCAGTTACTAGGAGGAGCCAGGCCGGGGAGAGTCCCGGGAGCGGAGCTGCCGTTCAGCAGGCGCCGTTCTGGGCCTGGTGCACGTATTAGGTTCTCCGGTGCAGTGCAGAGGCAAGGAAGGCCCTCGCCCCCCAGGGCTCCAGAGCAGCAGCCGTTAGACGGGGCTGGCTTCCTGCAGGTCCCCACCCTCCAGGCTCTGCTCACTGCAAAGTGCCGCACGGCACTGCTCACGTTTTCCCTTTTGAGGAAAATGGCCTGCTTTCTACACACTCACCCGTGTCCTCCACGTCGCCGGGCCACGGAGAGGAGCGGAGGTGCTTGATGGGGACAGGCGGGCTGCGCTCTGACTCCAGACTCTGTTGGAACCACCTTGTGGAACATCTGTGCGACCACAGCACATGAAAATGTTCTCCTCTGGCATCCCCTCTATAAGGATGTAATAATACCTGCGGTGCAAAAGTAGTTCTGTTTTTGGCAGATCAACTTTGCCAGCGAGCTGACCCTGACCAGGTGTGAAGGGAGTCGGCAGGGTGCGGGCAGGGGGGCCGTGGAGGCATGTCTGTGTGCCGGGCCTCTGCCCCGACCCCGGCCCACCCTCTTCCTTCCCTTCCCCTGGCCCTGCTGGGCGTTTGCCTTGGGCTCAGATTCCCTGCCTCAAGCTTCGTGGCCCCTTGTGTCCTCCCTGGTAGTCGGTCTGCTCCTGGGGGAGGCTCACCCGCCCTGGCCCCCATGCCCAGACCTCTTTTATCTCTGAGCGCCCAGCATTTCCAGCCTTTTCCTTTGTTGGAGGATGGCTCTTGATTCTGAAGCAGAGATGATACCCAAGAGGTCGGATATCTGATGTGACTTTGCTTCCCTGATGGCCCTGAGCCCTTTGCCGCCAGTTCTGGCCTCAACTTTGCGTGGTTGGTGCGCATTTAAAATGGGGCCCTCACTGAGCTTCAGAGCCTCACTGCTTCCCTGGGGTTGCCAGGAGTCTGCCGTCTGCATGGAGCTGGGGAGGCAGAGAGGCCAGTTTGTGGAAGGACATAATTCATTTGGGTCAGACCCCCCCCCCCCGCCGCAGGCCTCTCCTTGCCCAGAAGAGCAGCCCTGAGCTGCCGTCTGGCCGGGCACAGAAACCTCTTCCACGTGGGAGGAGAGGACACTCAGTGCCAGCGTGTCGGTGTCCAAAAATGCACTGGTGGCGCAGTGGTTGAGAGTCCGCCTGCCGATGCAGGGGACACGGGTTTGTGCCCCGGTCCGGGAAGATCCCACATGCCGCGGAGCGACTAGGCCCGTGGGCCGTGGCCGCTGAGCCTGCACGTCCGGAGCCTGTGCTCCGCAACAGGAAAGGCCACAGCAGTGAGAGGCCCGCGTACCAAAAAAAAAGAATGGGTAGGCAAGCGCCGTCCTTCCTCAGGGCGGAGCGCGGTCCCAGCCCCTGTTCAACATGCACACGCTCCAGTCGTCGTGGCCGCAGGGTTTTGCTCAGGGCCCAGCATGTCCCACAAACGCCACGGCGCTGCCCAGGGTGGGGTGCTCATCCACCTGAAACGGTGGGGTGTGACTTCACTTTGAAGTTCATGGGCACGCTCACCTCCTGTTTTGTGTCAACCCCTGAGCAAGACTCCCCAGGATCATTGGCCAGAGTGCCCGGGGTGGCTCAGGGCCCGGTGTTGGGGGCAGAGCAGCCGATCATTTTAGCATCTCACTCAGTCTCTCCTGTTTGGCCAGCCCTCAGCCAAACGGTCTTGCCAGAACCAGGCGTCTTCACTCTCAGACTTAGTCTCCTGACTTTGAAAGGGCCTTGCAAGGCTGTGGGTTCCAGACCATCTCTCTACTCCAGATCCCCCTCTTGTAGCATCTTGACAAATGGCCACCCCGTTTCTCCCCAGACACCTGCAGGGACCCAGGGCTCATTGCTCTGTGAGCAGATGCAGATGTAATAACAGAGAGCTCCGTCGCCCCTTGGCAATGACATGGATTGCCGGACATGCCCCTGCTGGACAGCCTGGCCCTCAGAGCATGGCCAGGACCTCCCGAGTCTTTCCCCTCCCGGCCTGAGATATCCAAATTCTTTCCCATTTCTTGGGGTCAGGGTGTTCAGACCTTTTAAGCAGAAGGACTCCAGTTCGCCCACGGCTCTCTGAAAACCCAGACTGCATCCAGCCCTGTGGACGTGGCTGGGCTGGGACGGAACGGGGGGCCCTCCCTCAGCAAGTGATGCAGCCTCGCCCCTGCAGCTTCGTTGCGTGATGGGGGGCGCGTCGCCCCTGAGCTGGGCTCCAGTAATATAGTTTCCTTTTGGTCCCGTCACATTCTTGTCAAGCTTGAATTCACCTAAAACCCACAAGTCTCTTCACTGGGCTTGTTCCTCATTTTGTTCTCGGTGAGATTAGTGTTTGAGCCAAAGCAGGTGGTTTGCGTTTGCCCTGGTGAAGGCAGTCAGCGCGCTGGGGCTGGAGGAGCAGAGCTGCGGGGTCAGGCGGGGCTGTCACCTGGGCAGAGCACCTGACACCTTTAAGCTTTGGCTTCCTCGGCTTTAAAGTGGTTCTTAGGAGGACCAGGTGGAGTGAGGTCGCTGCCGCCAGGGAGTGCTGTGCTCTGCAGCTGACCCGTGTCTCGGGGTCTCATCACCTCCACCCTTGATGCTGGCAATAGGATCCCATGAACCCTCTGCGCTGTGCCTTTCTTTAAGTCCTGGACAAACAGGTAGACCCAGGGCCAGGTAGAGAATCGTGCGAGATGCCCTGGAGGCCACCCTGGGAACATGAGCGGGCTGTCGTCCAGCCTCGGCCACAGGATCTTGGATGGGAACCTGCCACAGTGATGTGATCTTAGAGGAGCCCTCTGTTCTTCAGCCCAGCGTCCCCATCTCAGTAGGAAATTGGAGAGTCTCGCAGCAGATCGTGTTCCTAGCGAGCCCGTGCTGGCTCCTGGAGTATCTGATTTGAAAGTGCACCAGCAGATGATTTTTTTTAACGGTCCCATCAGAAATTGTTGTCTGGATCAGTGTCAAGCCAGTGTTTAATCTCCAACTCCACTCTTCCTTCTGTTATGGAAGTGGGGTCAGCCTCTGCCCTCCGCCAGTGTTCTGGCACCTCTGAAGTGTGCCGTAACTTCTCAGGGATGTCTCTGTCACAGAATCGGATTTTTCTGACCCTGAAACTTAATCATTTAAAGCGACTTGGTTCTCTCCTCCCATCTGCGGCTTTGTCTCCCTCCTAACTGGGTCTTTTCTACCTTTCCCAGCCTGGAAGTCACTCTCCCTAATGGGTAAGAGAAGTAAAAGCAGGTGAGACTGGGCAGAGGCCTTCAGCCTCCGAACAGACGCACCCCAAGCATCTGCCCCGTTCTTCCGGTGCTGAACGTAGTTAACCTTCCACCTTTGCCCTGCTGTTTTCACTGGTCTGAATTCACTTTGAGCTCTCGCCTTCCTGATCCAGTTCCTGTCTTCTCATGCTGTTTCTTGGTTGCCTATTTCAGCTTCCAGATTTTTTTGTATTTTTTTAAACTTTGTATTTTATATTGGAGTATAGCTGATGAACAGCGTTGTGATAGTTCCAGGTGCACAGCAAAGCGACTCAACCATACGTATACATGTATCCATTCTCCCCCAGACTGCCTCAGCTTCCAGATTTTATTTCAGTAACAGTGGTGAGGGACTTCCCTGGTAGTCCAGTGGTAAAGAATCCGCTTTACAATGCAGGGGACGCGGGTTCAATCCCCGGTCAGGGAACTAAGATCCCACATGCCGTGGGGCAACTAAGCCCGCACGCTGCAACTACTGAGCTCACGCACCTCAACTAGAGAGCCTGCGTGCCGCTAACTACAGAGCCCACCCACCCTGGAGCTTGCTCACCACAACTAGAGAGAAGCCCGCATGCTGCAACGAAGAGCCCCCGTGCCGCAACTGAGACCCGATGCAGCCAAAAATAAATTAATGAATTAATAATAAATACATCTTTCTAAATAAATAAATAACTAACAGTGGTGACCGTAGCTACACTTCCACTCGGTTTAAACAGCGTTTATGCACTTAGCACTCTGCTAGGCACCTGTGAAGTGTAAAACAGGTACATACATCTGCCCTTAAGGAATGTATAATCTTGTGAGGGAAGTAAGCCTTAAACATAGGGTGGAAGTTGGGGGAGAGCTCCGCGTGCGTCATGACTCAGCGCTCGTGTCAGGGTCATCAGTGCCTTCTCCCCTCCCTGCCCCCTTTCCTTTTAATACTCAGAGTACTGATCACTGGGCCGGAACTGGCTCACTGGGTCCCACCTCCTCTTAAACCCCCTCTGTCGTAACCAGGGATGCAGATTGAGATTCTCTTGTTCAAGTTCCACATGGTCACTCGGCCGGCCCTGCAGCCTCACACAGTAGAAGGAATGTAGGCTTGGAAGTAAGCATGGCTTTGACCCAGGCTCTGCTGTCACTCCCTGTGTGACCTTGGGCAGGTCACCCCATCTGTCTGAGCCTCGGAGTCTCCTGACACCTGGGTTGCCGGTCCCTCCCTCCGTAGCTGCCACACAGGCACGGCAGCGGCACGGCACTTTGGGGGCTCATCTGCGACATCAGGCCCCAAGCTGAGCCTGTGCCTGGCAGGGGTGGTCACCTGCGCCCTCCCTGCTGTGGGCTGTGGAGGTGGAGGTGCGGTGTGCTCCACAAGGGCGGAGCGAGACTCTCCCCTGGAAGCGGGGCCTCGGGGCTTCTGCGGGCCGGACTGTCTACGACCTGAAACTTGGGTTGCTTTGTGCTGGGGCTCCCTCACTGGAAAAGTGGCCTTCAACCCCCGCCAGCCGGCCCCGGGCCTGCCAGCAGGGAGAACAGGCCCTGGGCCCTCACCCGGCTCTCTGACCTAGAGGAACATTCTGTCTCTTTGCAGATGGAGAAGGATGAAACCGTGAGCGACTGCTCCCCGCACATAGCCAACATCGGGCGCCTGGTCGAGGTGAGTGGGCCTCCTGCTGCCGCGGTTCGCCTCCACCGCATGGGACGTTCGCCCCTGGAGCCCGGCTGCCGGCCTCCCGTGCTGCTCCCTCGCAGCTCCACAGCAGCCAGCAGCGCATTTCTCATGTTTTGCCCTGGCCTCGTGTTTCCTGAGCCTTCTGATTTGGACGCAAGCAGGGCCCAGCTCCAGAGGCACCCCCTTTACTGTCCCCCAAACACATGCACCCTGAAGACTCAGCTCGGGAGGCCCTAAGTCCTGTCTCCCCCCGTCCAGTGGGTGCGAGCGGAGACCTGAGCTCAGACGGGAAGCAGATCCCGGGAACACCAGTGGGCTCTGGAGGGGGACTTGAGCTACACCTCAGCTCCCCCTTCCCCACGCCACCTGGAAGAAGGGGGTGCTCTCCAGCTGCACGGGGTTGTTCACAGAGCTGGGGGGAGGGCTGGCGGGTGGTTGAGTGGGGTGGGCCAGCTCCCAGTGAGGGTCAGCCTGGGACACCGGGACTTGGTACTGGCGTCCTGGGCGCCAGGATGGGGAGGCGCTCAGGGCACACACTCACGTGCCTCCACCCTGTGGTCACAGCGGGGACTGCAGGGGCGCGGGCGGGAGGAGGGAGGGCATTCCCGTCAGTCTCACCGGCCTCCTTTTCCAGGACATGGAAAATAAAATCAGAAGTACGCTGAATGAGATCTACTTTGGAAAAACAAAGGACATCGTTAATGGGCTAAGGTAATGTACCCCAAAGCACGGGCTTTGGAACCAAAAAGATGTGGATTTGAATCCTAGGTCACTGCTTAAGAGCTCTATGGCCTTGGGCCTCTGTTTCCTCCTTTGTAAACCAGGGCTGAGGTATCTATCCTCCTTATAGGGTTGTTAATGCAGGTTTTGCAAGGGTAGAGCCCGGCATACAGAGTGTGTACTCAGGATAGATGTGGGAATCAGAGTAGACTTGCACCATTTCTGTTTCCTGGGGCCCATTCACCTTAACAGCATCGGTGCCCTTGTCCCTGGAGTCACCTCTCGGTCCCTCAGGCTGAGTCCCACCTAAAGAATCTGCCCGGCCCCTTTGGCTCCTGGGCCTGAGGATACCTCCAGATCAGACCCTAAGACGCAGGAGGGCATGATGACACCACCGGCCTCTGGTTGGCTGGTTTCCAGGGCAGCAGAGAGTCCCACAGAAAGAGCCCCCCGACCTGCTGCTTTCCGGAGAGGGACCCGCCACCCTGGGGTCCTCTCAGGGCTGTTGGCTGCCCCTCCCCCACGTCTTGTGCCCTCGGTTCTTCAGCGTCGGCCCCAGTGAAGGCCAAAGGGGGCTCAGGGGCTCGCTGGGTCCTCAAGGTCATGGTGGGCAGGGTAGGAGGCCAGAGCCCCTTTAGGGGGGCGGGTAGTGGAGGCCGCTGTGGAGCGAGACTGGCCTTGGAGTCGGGAGGCCGGGATCTCATGCAGCCTCTGTCAGCCAGAGCCGTGTGACCTTCGACCAGGGATGACTCCCAGTGGCCCTCCGGCCGTCCAGGAGCAGGGCTGCCGAAGGGAGGGGGTGGGATGGAGGCCAGTGTGCGGCCCTACACCACCACGCGGGTCCAGGGGCTAACGCTCTGCCCGTGGTTTCCTGTAATCCCCTGCTGTGGGCAGGAAGCAGCTCTGGTTTGTGAATCTGTCCAGGAGACAGATGTTTTAGTCTTTCACTCATAGGGTTTTAAAAGATGGGGCCCACTTTGGACTCATCATCTTTCTGATTTCCTCCCTGCCTGTGGGGAACGTGTTCTGGCCCCCAGTGGGTTTTATTCCACCCCCAGAGCATTGCTGTCCTCTGGCTGTTGAGCCTGGGGCCCCTGAGCCAGCCACACAGCCGCCTGGCCTGCAGGGTCCCCGGGCGTTGGCTGACAAATCGGAGAAGGCCGCGGAGAGCCTGCGGGGTGGTGGCCTGAGCCCCTGAAAGCCGCGACCGCCGCCCGCAGGAGCCCCGCGGCAGAGCCTCCCCACCACAGCCCCGAGCGGCAGCAGCCTCTCTCTGCCTGTGTGTGCCCAGCACGTCCTCTCAGCTGTCGCCCCTCGTGCTCCTGGGTCTCGTCCTCCCCCTGCCGCTGCACTCACCTCTGCACACTCTCTGTAGATCTGTTGACGTTATCCCCGACAACCCCAAGTTCCTGCAGCTGCAGAGGGAGCTTTCCCAAGTGCTGACGCAGCGCCAGATCCACATCCAGCCTGATAATTAAGCCGCTCCAGGTACCCTGCCTGAGAGGCCTGAGCGCCGCCCCACTAAACAGGACTCACCAGCCGCCGGGCCCCGCCGGACCCTTAAACACCACTAACCCCGTGTCCGCCCGGCTGGGAGCAGCCCCCTTAACGAGCACACTCACCCCGCCCCGCGTTACACGGACCTGAATCACGTGTGCGGTGTGTGTGCTTTGCACTCTGGGCGGGGCCGCGTGTGAGGGCGGGCCGTCTGGGCTTCTGCCCCTGAGCAGGCCGGGCATCGCCGGGCATCACCGGGCATCACCGTCGCCTCTCCGGCAGGAGCCGCTCGCCTGCGCCGCTCCCAGTGGCCTCCCGCTTGGCCGGTGGCTTTGGCGGCCTCTCTGCTGTGTGTGCAGCCGGGGCTTCGCCAGCTGTCCACCAAGGATCCCAGAAGCCAGATGAGCCCCTTCTCTGTGGGAGATTGACTGGGGCTAGCCGACCTAAAAGGGGGCGGTGTATCGCCCTGAGTCTGAGGATGGAACACAGAGTGCGGCTGTAACCCCCGGGCCAGGCCTGGTACCCCCAAGACCGGGTGCCGCTGGAGCCGCCGGGACCGGCATAACCCTCTGCCCCTGGCGAGCTGCAGCTGTCCTCCTAAATGCCTTACGCCGATGGAGGGGCAGCAGTCTGGCTGTAGACGATGGCCAAGGACCATGACTTGAGCTAGTGACAGATACAGATGTGTGAAAGCAGTCAGCATCCCCGAAGAGGAGCAGGGAAACTGGTTTTAATAAGAGGCGTTTGGAAACCCAGCTGGGCAGGGCTGTAGGGCCTGGGCTTAGGGGCTTCTTCCCAGGCCCAGGGGCTGGACTCGGAGACCCTGACCCGGAAGAGGCCCAGTGGGGGGGACAGAGGTGGGGCGCCTGTGCAACCAGGCGGAGCGGCTCTTCTGCAGCCGTGGGACCGCAGCACAGTCTGGTGTGTGTGTGTACCAGCATCAGGCCTGGGGCGTCTGTCAGCCTCCAGCCTCATGCTCGGACCGTTACACTCCCATCAGAGCATTAAGAAAGCCCCTTTTAAGGCGTTCCATATGGTGCAGTTTCCTCTCCAGCCCCTCAGCTTTTAGGGTGGGTCTAGAATCTTCTGGATCCCTCACCTCGGCTAGTCCTGTGGCCACCCACTGGAGGCTTTCTGACATAGATCCCCTGCAGCAGTGGGCAGCCTGGCACCTTCTGTCCAGGACAGGCCCTCCTTCCCACCTCCAGGCATTGGTTCCGAGCTGCTTGGCAGTGACCTTCCCGAGCTCCTTTCCCTAAACGAGGGTCCTGCTCCTTGCACCTCCAGCCGTTCCAAGCCTGACCTCCTGTTCCTTACCTGGTTCTAACTCTGGAAATTTCTCCTTTGGGGGGTAGCGGGGGGCTGGGTGCAGCCCAGGCCTGGCGTGCCCCTTCCCAGAAGAGCCAGCACCCAGTCAGGCCGGGGTGCCGTGGGAGCCACCACTCCGCCCACCGCATCCTCCCGCTGGGCAAGTTAGCCTCCCACTGGGAGCTTTCCAGAAGCCCGTGGTGGGCTGGCTGAGGTTTGCAGCCCGAGGGCCACCAGGGCCGGTGCCTGACCCTCCCTTTGGCCGTCGCAGAGCAGAGCAGAGCAGAGCAAACACTCAGGAAAGTGTATTCAGCGGCATCAACCAAAAGTGTCAGCGTTTCTCGTGGGAATTTTTGTAGCTGCGCATAGACTCTTTCAAAGCCTCGTCTCTGCCTCCTCCTTTACCATCTCGAGGGCACTTCCCATGACGTTTCCAGGACTCAGTAGCCAGAATTCCACGTGGGATGCTCCTGGGTCCTGCTTCATTGCATTTCACCCATATTCGGTGGGGGGGGATTATTTTTGGGTCTCTCCTTCCCATTCTGTTTCACGGCCAGTGCGTGTCAAGCGTGACATTCCCGTGGCTCCACAGCATTCCTGCAAGGTAGCCTTCCACTCTTTCTTTCCACTGCTTTGAAACTGTTAAGGAAGTTTATAAATAGTTTAGTAAGTTCCTGGTTAACCCACCCATGGAGGAAATCTGACAAAGTGATCATTAAGGTCATTGCCAGGAGCATTTCTCTGAGCCTCAGTTTCCTCACCTGTAAATTGGGAATAATGCTCAGACCCCTCCAGAATGCTTGTGAGAGTGAAGTGTGCCTGAGAAGCACTCTGTAAACTGTACAACCTCTACAAAGGTTAGCTGTCGTTCGCTCAGTCTAACCTGTGCGTAAGTGCACTCCCGTGAACATTTCCCCACAAATTCAGGATTTGACAGCAGCGACCCAGGGCCACTTACCTGTCCCCTCCTGCCTCTTGAAGTTCAGGCTGAGGGATTTTCTTGGCCAAGTTAACTTTTAGGCCGAAGCCTAAAAGTGCCTGCCCGCAGGTGCTGCCCAGGCAGTGGGCTCAGACGTCCGAGGTGCCGGTTCCTAATGCTCGCCGGGTGGCCAGCCCTGCACCCCGTGCTTTGTAACGGGGTCCTTATCTCTCGGCCTCTGGCCTGAGTCCACAGCTGGGCTGAAGCACAGACGGTCTCTGCTGTGGCGTGCTTGGAGGCCCACTTCTGATTCAGGCTGACATTGGGATCTGTGCCCCAGAGTCCAGGTCATGCCCAGCCTGGTGCAGAGGTGGGCCGTGGCCTCCCCCGCGGGGCCGGCCTCGGGCTCTGGGCCCCTCTGCCCCCTCCGCACAGCTTGCAGCTCGCACTCCCAGAGGATGGGGAAGGGGGCACCCAGCCCAGTGACCCGGCCCCTCGCCCTGGACGCACCGGCAGGGCAGCCCTCGGCCCCTCGCCGCTGCATTCTTCCTGTTCAGCCTGCTAATGACAATTCTTCTCCCCGGACAGGTCTGTGCAGACTTTTGCAGACAAATCAAAACAAGAAGCTCTTAAGAACGACCTGGTGGAGGCTTTGAAGAGAAAGCAGCAGTGTTAAGCCTCTTCTTCCCAACTAACCGGACACGCTGCCGTGCGCTCACTAGATTCCTTTCTTAGAAACTCGTTTTCTGCTCCCTCCCTCGTCCCTTCCCTCCCCGCCCCAGGTCACACAACAACTTGCATCACCACTGCACAGCGCCATCTCTCCCTGAGAATAAACCCTATAAACACCCTTCTTGTCTCTGAGGCCTACTTCCCACCACATTTTGCTATCAAAACTCAGTATTTCCATAGAAACCATGTTTTCTGTTTGCCCCGGCCCCCCCGTCTCTCCACCACCACCCATTTATAGGCATAAAATACACTGTCTGTCTGCCTCCCTTCCCTCCCACCCTTTTGTTACATTGGTGTAAAAAATGTAAAACAAAAAAATTTTATGAAATAACTGTGGTGTGTGAAAGATAGAAGAAAAACTGGAAATCTGATTCCACGTGTGTTTGGGAGTTGCTTGGGGTTGGGGGTTGGCGGGGACAGGGGACAGCTCTGGGAGAAAGGAGAGGTGGCCCTCAGCGTCGTCCCGCACGCCTGGCCCCTGTCCCGCGGAGACCACACGGTGGGGGGCGGGGACCTGCGGACCGTCCTGCTCTTCTGGCCAGGTGCTTTTCTGTCAATTTTTATGGAATGCAAAAGGAGTTTTTGTTTTATTTTGTTTTTTTGTAAAGCTTAAAAAAAAAAATCTACATCTTATACTTGAGCTTCCATACTTAAAAAAAAAAAAGGAAAAAAAGAACAAAAAAATAAATAAAAAGAAACTGGGATGCAGTTAGCACTGGCCTTGTGTTCTTTCTTGCCTGCCTAGCTGTCCAAGCATGTGAGCCCGGCTGGGAGGGCTGACCCCAGTGGGGGCGTGGGGCCCACGTGGTGAGCGAGCAGGGGGTCCTTGCAGATCTCCAGCGGCTTCTCTGGGCCCCCGCTCCGCGCAGACCCTGCCCCACCTGTCCTGAACAGCTGGGGCCATCCCATCATCAGGTGTGATGGGATGGGGGCTCTCCCCCACCTCCCCTTTCATTTCAGCAAACACCTGCTCTGCGCAGGCATGTCCACACTCGTCCCACGCCATCTTCACAGCCCTGGGTGACGTGGGCAAACAGGTTGGGGTTAACGTGCCCAAGGTCCCTCTGAGCTGTAGTCCGTGCTCTCCCGGCTGACACCAGGGCAGCTTGGCAGGGCAGTAGGGCCCACACCCCGGCGAAGCCCCTCTGGTTTGAGGTCCTGGGTCCCTGACACGCCTGTCCCCGAATCCTTGGGCCCAGCTCCTCTCTGCATGGTCTGATGAGAAAGTTCCCAGATGGGGCACATCTTTACTGAGTGCAGAGTACCACTGAGATAGAGACGGGCAACAGGAGAGACACCTGCGTGCAGTTCCTTTCAAGGACCTTCAGGTGGAGAAGATGAGGGAGGCGGACAGGTGAAGGCCAGAGCTCTGTCAGTGGACCCAGAGCCCTTCTCCAATGGAAATGACATCCTCGTGGTAGAGTGCTTGGCACAGATAAATGAGTTCATGTTTATCAGGTGTTCGATCACGTGACCAAAATAACAATTGGAAGCCAGAAATGGTGACTGTGATGTATGCCAGGCCTGATCTTCCATCACTGGAAGAGCCATCACTGCTGTCTTTTGCTGCTAAGTCAGGCCAGTGAGCTTAGGGACACTGGGCCCTGAGACCGGGTTTCCTCAGTGAGGGGCAGCCGGACCCAAGTGGCAGAAGAGGAGTGTGTGCCCCTGGCTTGGGGCCACCTCCCAGCTCGTCCTTTCCCTGCTCTGTGGGACCCTACCCGCCCGAGGGGTGGCGCAGGCCTCGTGGACCTGTTCACGGCCCCTCTTGCTTCTCTGGTGCCACCCCCTCCCCGCAGCCTCGGTGCAGTGTGGCCACGGCTTTCCCTCATCCCCACCGGGTGACCCACAATAGGCCAGTTACGATGCTCTCTCTTGAGAGACTGATGCTGAAACAGTGCCATTTCATTCCCACCAGGAATGATTCCCGGAGCTGTAGTGCCTGTCCTGTCCTTCCAGACACCGATGGCTCACCTCTTAACCTTCCCTCCTGTGAGCCCACAGCCGGCCAAGAGCCTCTGCTGCTTGCTTAGCAAGTGGGCTTCTGCTCCTGGGAACCAGTGAGCCCTAAAGAGGCTGGAAGAAAAAGGGCACCTGTGTCCAGCATCTGCTGAGCCAGTCACTGGGCCTGGGGGCGGCCTTTGCTCTGAAGCCTCAGAACAAGCAGAGGCAGACAGCCTGCTCCCACTGGGCTATGCGGCCTGGAACTAAGATCACACATGCCATGAGTGGCAAAAAAAAAAAAAAATCCCAGGTTCGCTAAGTAACCAAGGGGACCCTGGGCTGGGAGCGCCTGGGGCCGGGCACTGAGGATGGGTCTGTGGGCTAGTCCTTCTTTGTAGATGCCACCTGCCTGCCCCCCACCTTGAGGTTTGGGGTGCCCCAGGCATTTTCATAGACGGCATCTCATTCAATAGCTAACACGTAGACAAATACCATATGCTATCACTCATATGTGGAATCTAACTTTTAAAAAGATGCAAATGAACTTACTTACAAAACAGACAAAGATATCGAAAACAAACTTAACAGTTACCAAAGGGGAGGAATAAATCAGGAGCTTGGGGTGAACATACACATACTACTATACATAAGACAGATAACCAACAAGGACCTACTGTATAACACAGGGAACTCTATTCAGTGTTCTGTGATGATCTATATGAGAAAAGAATCTAAAAAAAGAATGTACATGCATAACAATCACTTTGCTGTACCCCTGAAACTAACACAACATTGTAAACCAACTATACTCCAATAAAATTAAAATTAAAAAAAAAAAATAGCTAAGGGACTTCCCTGGTGGCACAGTGGTTAGGAATCCGCCTGCCAATGCAGGGGACACGGGTTCAAGCCCTGGTCCAGGAAGATCCCACGTGCCGCGGAGCAACTAAGCCTGTGCGCCACAACTACTGAGCCTGTGCTCTAGAGCCCGCGAGTCACAACTGCTGAGCCCACGTGCCACAACTACTGAAGCCCACACACCCAGAGCCCGTGCTCTTCAACAAGAGAGGCCACCACAATGAGAAGCCCACGCACCACAACGAAGAACAGCCCCCGTTCACCGCAACTAGAGAAAAGCCCACGTGCAGCAACAAAGACCCAACACAGCCAAATAAATAACTTAACTAAAAAATTAAAAAAAATTAAAAATAGCTGACATGTAAAGCCGCCAAGGCAGGGATCTTTGGGGGTGGCTGGCCCAGCCTCCTGCTCCCTGTGTGGGTCCCGAGGGAGAAATCCTCCTGGACCAGTTACCAGGGCAACTGGTAAGTGCAGAGCCTGGGCCTGAAACCAAAATGCTAGGTCCACACTTCAGGCGGGAGGAAGGTTCTCATCCCTTCAGGCCACACCTAGAGGTGAAGGCCCTACCAACGCTTGCCTGCAGCCAGGGGAGAAAGGCAGTCCACCCAGGACCTTGCACCTCAGGGACCCCACCAGCCGGTAAGCATGGCCCAGTCCGGACAGTGGAATTGACTGATGGTCACACTGGCCCTTCCGCTCTTTGGGAGGAACACGGGGAGGGTCCCAGTACGGTGGACACGCTGATGAGCCTTCACCCGGCACGACAGGCTTGCACCTGTCCCGTTTACCCACTGCCACGACGTCCTCCATCAGGCAGGGCGTGCCAGTGTCTCCCCCATCGGACTGGGGCTTTCATGAGGAGGAAGGAACCACAGCTCTCGGCAAACTGGGTGGCGCCTGCCAGCAAGAGCCATCACCCCATCACCCCCACCAGGGCAGGGGCTGTGACAGCTCGTTCTTTCTTCCCCACCCAGCTCGAGCCCAGGCCCACACCTGGGTTCACACTGCCAAGCTGAGCCCCCAGGTCCTCAGGCCGGGAGGGCACCAGATCCTGGCTGCAAAGGGCACTGAGCCAGCTGGGGCGGGCGTGGGCCCTGGGGGTGGGAGGCACCATTCAGAACAGTGGGGAGGGGGCCTGAGCACAGCAGGGTTGCGCCGCCCCCGAGGACAAGGGTGAGGCTGGACGGCACCCGGCCTGAAGCCCTGGACCCCCCGCCAAGGGCGGAGGCAGGGATGGGACTCCGAGGGCCGGGTGTGGGATGGCCCCCGCAGCTGAGGGACCTCATGTGGATAGAACAGCTGCCACTCGTAGCTGGGGGACCTTGGGGAAGCTGCTTAGTTCCTCAGAGCCTGTTTTCCCATCTGTCATGTGGCTGTGATGACTGCACCTGCGCCACCTACCGCAGTGGGGGTTGTGGGGACTGAGCGAGGGTACAGCCCAGCCTCGCCCCGCACACAGCAAGTGCTCAATAAACAGCTGCAGGCCAGGTGACACCCAGGGTTCTGCAGGCCCGCCCAGGACAGGGCTGAGGCGCTGCACCCCACTCGCCCCACTGCCCAACTGAACCTCAGAGGCGCCCCCCTCCCTGGCCTCCCCAGACTCCCATTCCCTCCTCCTCTTCCCCCAACCAAACCAGGTCACCTGCTGTGAGCGCTGGTGGCTGGCCCTGCCCCCACCATCCTGTCCTCACTCCAGCCCCACCTTGGGAGCAGCCCTGACTCCCATCTCCAGGCCTTTGCACACACCCTTCCCTCTCTCTCAAGATTCCGCTCCCGGGCCACTCCTCCACGAAGCCTTCCCAGGTTGAGTCGCCTCATTCCTATGGCACTTTGTACCTTCTGGTTACAGTCCTTCCCTCTAGGGCCCGGCACCCATCTCCCCTCCTTGAGGGCAGGGACCAGAGCTGGTTCACCCCCATCCCAGACGCCCAGCACAGCGTGGGCCAGGGTGGAGAGGAGAGCTGCGCTTGGCACCAAACCGGGGCAGGCGTCCCCTCGCGGCCGAGGCTACAGCCCTGTGGCCGGGCTCCTTCCTTTCCCCACGGTTGGAAGAGGAAGATTCTAACAGAGAGGCTCACGCTGAGCCCCAGCTCCTCCCTACCAGCCTTAGCCGCACCTGGCACCACCCACCCTGATGGCTCCTGGGACCGGCTGTGTGGGGGAGCGGGGCGGGGTGGGGGGGAGGTGAGACAGCAGGCCAGCAGGGAGGGGAGCTGGCCCCTCCGTCCTCAGGCATGCATGGGGTTGTGGCCAAGAAGAAAGTGGACTCAGGTTGGGGTCTGGGAGGCAAACTAAAGTTGGGGCACAGGAACTAGAGCTCGGGGCTAAGCCCTGCCCTCCTCTCCACCCTTCCCGCCTGCAACACTGGCACCTTCCCCATTTATCTTCTGACTGTCCTTCTGCCATGTCACCTCTTCCAGGAAGGTCTCCCTGATTTCCAGGGAGATCTGGTTGTCCTTCTCCTCCAACTAAAAATGATCAAAGCTAACCTTCAATGAGCTCCTTCTGCACGCCAGACTTCAGGGCTAACATCCATAAGCACACCATTTTATTTAATCCCTAGAAGGACGTATAAAGTGGTAATACTGTCATCCCATTGCACAGATGAGGTAACTGTGGCACAGAGAAGTTGAGATGCAGAACCAAAGTCTGAACCTTAACTATTCCGCTTCTTGCTGAGCACCGCGGAGCAGGGATCCTGTTGGAGGAGTGTCTTTCTCACTGCTGTGTCCCCACCACCAGGTGTGGAGCCTGTCACAGAGAAGCAGGTTGAAGAAACTGGAGGCCCAAGAGGCTGGGCAGGGGCGGGCCAGCAGACACAGTCCCCTCTGGCCTGGCTCTCCCACATCCTGACCCCTTAGGCCCCCACTGGGGCCTGTAGGTGGGACCCCGATCGCCATCCAACACTGTGCCCAGAGCAGCGCAGAGCCCGGCACCGGGAAAGGAGCACCAGGACGGGCCTCACAGGGAGCACCGTTCACTAGGCCATCTGCAGTCGACGGTACAGTCCAGGGTGCACCAGGCTGAGCTGGGCTCCTCCCCAGGCGGTTGGGTGGGGGGGGCAGGCAGAATGAGGTAGGTGAGCTGAGGGGCAGCTGCACTGTCTTCTGAGAGGCGAGGTCTCGGCTGCAGGCCCTCCCTTCAGGCTCCAGGGACAGTTGCCTCAGACCCTGGCGGTGAATCCCAAGGCGGGGTGGGCTGGCCCTGGGGGCTGACCTGCTCCTGGAAGAGTCCGTCAGTCAGGGCTTCCGGAAGGGTCAGCTCACGAGGTTTCGGAGGTGTTGGGGGTAGGCGGTCGGGCCGGGAGTTCTAGGCACCCCCAGCTTCCTCCACGGCCCAGCCCAGGGTCAGCAGCACTGTCACTGCCCATACTTCTCCCTTCCTGAGTGGGGCATCTGCAGGTCCCTGTCATCCTGGGTTGGCCTGGGTCTGGGTCCTGCTCAGCTGGGGAGGAGTGGCTGGCGCTCTGATGAGGTGGCGGCATCCCTGTATATCAGGAACTGTATGGAGATCCGAAGGAGTCAACGTCAAGGCCAAACGGAGCACAGCCTGCGTTGGACCTGCCCCAGGGTGGCCTGTGGCCCCATCCAGAACTGCTGCCCTCTTCCCTCCCTGCAACTCGGCCAGGTGGGCAGGGTCAGCCATGGCCTCCTGGCCTCTGCTCTTGCTGCCTTCCCACCCCTCAACCAGCCAAACCCCATTTATCTGCCAAGTCCAGCGCTTGGGTCTTCCTCTCCAGGCAGCCTCCCCTGACCCCAGCCCCAGGATCTTGCCCTCCTCTCACCCTACAGCATCCTGGGGGTTTCAGCAAGTGGCAGGGGCCATTTTGGGGCACTAGAGCTTAACTTTCTTCATCTCTCATTGCACCCACCAGGAACTCCGTAAACGTCGAAACAAGGG
Organism: Orcinus orca; assembly: GCF_937001465.1. NCBI lineage: Eukaryota > Metazoa > Chordata > Mammalia > Artiodactyla > Delphinidae > Orcinus > Orcinus orca. The sequence continues at coordinate 198,038,492 of NC_064559.1, forward strand.
CCCCGTTTACCTCCTCCCAAAGGAGATGCAAATAATGCCCTGCTCAGCCATCCAGCAAACATTTACTGAGCACTCACTGTGTGCTGGGTCCGCTGCTGGGTATTTCCAGACACCTTAGCTTATGTAATTGCCCCATGACCTTGGTGAGACAGCAAGATGAAGACATGGAAGCACAGAGAGGCTAACGGTTTGCTCTGTGTCACACAGGACGCCGGGGAGCCAGGATTTGAACTCAAGTTTTTCCATCTCTAATTCACGTGCGTGTGTCTCCACATTGCAGCTTTCCTTCCTCCTGCCTGGATGGGCTGATTTATGCCCTGTTCCCCAGACCCTCTGCACAAGCTGTGCCAGGAACATCTCTCCCTCTCCTGTGCCTAACTTCTCGTTCAGGGCACAGTTGCAATGGCACTAGTGGAGGCCTCTGCTGAGCCTCTAAACCAGGACAGACAGGCCCCTGGTCACACACTCTTGCAGTTTTTCTGTGTGCTACTCAGTAGCACCACAATGAAGTAATTATTTATGATTACGCGTATCCTGTCTGCCTCCCCACTGAACTGTGAGCTTCTTGAAGGAAGGACCATTCTGTTCTTACTCACAAATAGATCCGGTACCTGGAGGGGTGCCCAGCACATGGGAGGTTTGGCTCTTGGATGTACGGATGGATGGATGGATGGATGGGTGGATGGGTGGATGGGTGGATGGGTGGATGGGTGGATGGGTGGATGGGTGGATGGGTGGATAGAAGGATGGATGGATGGATGGATAGAAGAATGGATGGATGGATGGATGGATGGATGGATGGATGGATGGATGGATGGAAGGATGGATGGAAGGATGGATGGATGGATGGACGGACAGACGGATGGACAGAAGGATGGATGGATGGATGGACTGGATGGAAGGATGGATGGAAGGATGGATGGATGGATGGAAGGATGGATGGATGGATGGATAGATGGATGGATGGATGGATGGATGATGGATGGACTGGATGGATGGATGGATGGATGGATGGATGGATGAAGAATGGATGGATGGATGGAGAGATGGATGGATGGATGGATGGATGGAAGGAAGGATGGATGGATGGATGGATGGATGGATGGATGGATGGAAGGAAGGATGGATGGATGGATGGATGGATGCTGAAGCCACGTGCAGGCGGAGGCTGCTGTGGCCCCCCCGACCCCACCCACCCTCACACCCTGAAGGATACGATGGTGTCGAGCAGCAGGACGCCCAGGCTGCCCACGAGCCAGGGCAGGTGGTGCAGCACATAGCTGCCCTCGCTCTGGCCCACTTCAGGGTTTTTGAGCAGCACGCTTAGCCCGTACAGCGTGTTCCCCAGCATCACCAAGGCGAACAGCGAGTAGGAGATCCCCTGGGTCGACTTCCGCAGGAACTGGAAGCGAGGGGTGTAGGGTCAGAGACCTCAAACGGGCCTCTTGTCTCTCTGGACTGTAACTGTCCATGTGTCCGTCTGCCCTGTCACAACGCACATGCTCCGAGCAGACTGCACACGGTGTGACCAGTGTCGACACGGGCCTGCTGCCCAGATCAGCCCTTTCCAGGGCCTGACTCCTCATCCCCGTTCCAACGTCATCTCCCAGGCCACCCTGCCCAGGTCGCAAGAGACTAGGGCTGCCCCACCCTGCTCGCCCCAAGGTGCCTGCTCCCCAGCCCTACTCTGACTCACTGCCCAGCAAGGCTCCCCCATCTCTGGTTCCCCACCTTCTCCTCTACTCTCAGCCCCTCGCTCTCACCTGACCTCCGACCTCCCCGGGACACATGCAGGTCACATGTACCCCTGGATGGCAGGCATCTCATGCCCATTTCCAGAGGCAGAAACTGAGGCTTGGAGAAGTGGATTCAGTCACCCAAGCCAACAGTGAGTGTGGACCAGACCTGCTGCTACTCCCTAACCCAGGGGCCCGAGCTGCCAGCCGGCTCCTCTTCCCGTGGCCCCAGTGCCCCTGCCCACGGCTCACATTGGTGCGGATCTGAGGCAGCCGGGAGAGCAGGTACAGCATGCTGGACACGGAGCCGATTACGAAGCCAATGATTTCCTGCTGCGTGAAGGGCTGAGAGGGCAGAGTGGAGTGCTCAGTGCTCAGCAGGGGCTGGGGTGCAGCCTGAGAGCCCCAACTCCCTCCTCGAGGGCAATTCCCCTGACCTCGTGGTCATGCAGGGGTGGGCCCTCGGGGTGAGCCAGACCCCCACCCTGCTCTACTCTCGCGTGCCCACACCTCACCTTATTGCCCGGCTCCACAGACAAGAGCGTCCGCCCCCGGAAGACCTCCCTGGGGGCAGCCACCAAGCCAGCGCTGCTCAGCAGTGGGGCGGTACACGCCACCCCCAAGATGAACAACAGCACAGAATTGATGGGGGCAGACCCTGGACATGAGGCAGGAGGGAAGCTGAGATTAGGGATCTGAGTGGCAGCAGACAGACTGGGCTTTGAGTCCTGGCCTTGTCCCTCAGTGGCTGTGTGACCTTGGGCAAGTGACCTAACCTCTCTGAGCTTTTATTCCTCATCTGTAGAATGGGTATAATGAGAGTACCCTTCTCCTAAGGTTGTAAAGGTAAACTGATGAGGGCAGTGGGGGCAGGAAGGGAATTATGGAGCATGGAAATGCTGAGACAGCCCCACCCCCAGGTGCCTGGATCATTTCTTGTACAGCCCTGGATCCGCCCCTTCTGAATCCTGTGTGCCGTGTCCTTGTTTCCTCAGCTCCAAGCCCAGGGCCCGGCACTGAGGAGCAGCTGAAGCCATGTTTGCTGAATGAGAGAACTTAAGTGAAGGGGACTCCCTGTGGTCCTGCCCGGATGTGCTCACTGCCCTCTATCTCGGCTCATCAGGTGATCAGGGCCCCAGCTTTCAGATAAGGCCCCGAGGAAGCCCTTTTTTTTTTTTTTTTGCGGCACGCGGGCCTCTCACTGCTGTGGCCTCTCCCGTTGCGGAGCACAGGCTCTGGACGCGTAGGCTCAGCGGCCATGGCTCACGGACCCAGCCGCTCCGTGGCATGTGGGATCTTCCCGGACCGGGGCACGAACCCGTGTCCCCTGCATCGGCAGGCGGACTCTCAACCACTGCGCCACCAGGGAAGCCCCTGAGGAAGCCTTTTTGAGGTTTGTTTTATCACCAGCAATGGGAAACCTTCCTCCTCCCAAGCTTCCAGGCCTCCTGGCTGCCCTCAGGGATCCCTGTACTCACACAGAGAGGGGCGTTTCTTAAACTTGTAATGAAAGTACAGCGACAGCATCAGCACGTCGGCTAAGACGTAATACACGGCTGTGTAGGTCTGCAAGAGAAGAGGGAGCCCAGGGCGCTGGCTGCAGTCCCCGGCTCGGGGACCACACCCCAGCACCCGGGCAGCTCTGCCCCATCCCAGCTGGGTGACCCTGAGCAAGTTGCTTCACCTCCTGGAGCTTCTGTTTGCTCATCTGGAAGGGAGGGGATCACAGTTCCCACCTGGCAGAGCTAGAAAGCAGGTAGGCAAGGGCCTGGCAGGTGCCCACCTGGGCAGACAGAGGAAACGGTGGCTAGCATGACCAGGCAGGACAAAATGGGACTCAGAGGTTAAGTGGAGGCTACCATTTGGCCTGATACAGGGGCGATTTACAGCCCCCCTTGGGAAGACAATAGAGTCCTGATTTTGAGTCCCAGCTCCACCCAGCCACAGAAGAATGATAGCACCTGGGCCTCCCAAGGGAAAACCTTCCTCCTCCAGGGCCCCATGCCCTGAAAGCTCAGTCAGGATCTTAGCACCTCAGAGGTCAAAGACCCCAGCCATCCTGTGGTTTGATGTGCTCATTTTGTAGATGGGGGAACTGAGGCCCACAGCCCATTGTCACACTGTGCGGCAGGCAGAGGGCTCTCTCTATAGCATGGGGCCCTCGTAAGATGGAAGCCTCTGCAGACTGTCCCTGGCAGCCCACCCAGCCCGGGGACCAGCCCACCTGCAGGGGCAGCTGGTCAGCAAGGAAGGAGCCAATGAGATTGCAGGAGTCTCCACCGATCCAGCCCAGGAGGAACCACAGGGACAGGGCCTGGTCCATGTTGCCCATCTTGCAGGCCTTGATGTACTGGCTGTGGCGGAGGAGGGAGACGTGTGCTCAGGGGCCGACGGCTGTGATACCGCGTGGAGGGTAAACATGGGAAGAGCCAACACGGAATAGCAGGGCCGGGGCGGCGTCTGCACGGGGGTCGCCTGGGAGCTGATCCTTCCCGCAGGTGGGATCCTCATGGGCCTTTCTTTGCCCTTTGGGGATTCTTACCAGGGGATCCCTTCCAAGCCAGGAGCTCCATGGGACATGCATCTTTCCAGAGAGGGCCACTGCACGATAGATTCTCCTCCACAGCAGCCTCTTGGTGGGGACCTGGGGCCTTTACAGGGCCCTGATGTTTTGCGTCAGACCCTGAGAACCACTTCATAGGGACCCTGGGTTCTCTCTTCTATGGAGGAGCGGGAGGGGGGTTGGTGTTTGGAAGGAAGGAGGATGGTGGTTGCCCTACAGCCGAGGCCTGGGCGATGCCCTATCTCCAGGGGAGATGGATGATAATACGGGCCTGTTATCTTCAAAGGGCAACAGAGAAGCCTCGGGCTGTGGCTCCCAGAGCTCTGATTACAAGCCATGGGGTCAAGTCTCGATGGGCTTCTTTGGGGATGGAAAAGTCAGGGAACCAGGATTCACACTCAGACCCTGAGGTTCCAGGCTTGCTCTGAGTCGTTCCACAACGGCCATCTGCTGCTTACATTTCTCTTTAATCATCTGCATGTATTTAAATTAGTAAAAGGTAACTAAACAGCACCTCACCCCACCTTCCACCCAAGACAGAAGCTAGGAAAGCTAGGCCTGGCCCTGGCTCTTCACGGTCATCCTTCCACCTCCATCTCCTGCTGACCCCGCCCCCAGCTCTTTAGGTCTCCCACCCAAGCCTGTGTTCCTTGTTTCCAACTCCCTCCTCCGACAGGGGACACTCCGACCCCCACCACCTCTTCACCAGGACTGCCTTCTCTTCCTCCAAACTCTGCCTCAGCAGATGGCTCACCCAGTCCCTCCTCTGTATCTTTCAGGAAATATCAGTTCCTCCTCAGGGCCTTCCTAGAAGGGAGCTCTGCCAGCATTGGTCAGTTCCTCCTGGACTCAAGCTTCCTGAGGGAAGGGACAGTGCCCAGCATGGGCCTGGCCTGGAGAGGCCCTTCATGTTTACCCCGTGGCCCTGCCCTTCCAGGATACTGTGACTTGAAGGGTCTCCATAAATTTCAGGGAAAGTGATTTTGTCACACTCAGGAAAGGCCGAGTCCTAAGGAGAAGCAGGAAGGTGGCTGCCCTCCCTGCCATCACCTGGGGCTCCTCCCAGACCTCTGAAACCCCCTCCCTGGTTAATCAGCCAGGCTCCGGCAGGGCTGGCACTATGCCCTGGTGGAAAGGGGAGGCCTCAGCCAGCTCCACCAGCTTCTCGTGCTTCTGGGGGAGCTCTCACCCCAAGATGGGGAGTCTCTCTCCCTTGGCCTCCACCCATCACCCAAACCTGTCTGCTTTGCCTGCTAAGGGCCACCCATCCAATCCCCCAGACATCATTGCTTGCTGGATGCCTTACACAGCCTCCCTGCCTCCAGTCTCTCCCCCGTCCCTCCAGTTCTCCTTCCCTAACAGAAGGTCTACAAAGGCAAGGATGGGGTCGGTTTTGCTTACTTCTGCCACATCTAGTATGGCAGCTGGGACAAGGTGAGTCAGTAAAAATGTCAAGCCCTAGGCAGCATGTTGGGACAACTTGATGAGATAAGGGTAGTCTTTTTTTTTTTTTTTTTTTTTGGCCACTGCATGGCTTGTGGGATCTTAGTTCCCCAACCAGGGATTGAACCTGGGCCCTCAGCAGTGACAGCACAGAGTCCTAACCATAGGACTGCCAGGGAATTCCCAATGGTAGTCTTTTTAACACATGGTACTGGGACAACCGGGTACCACATGCAAAAGAACGAGGTTGGATCCCTACCTCACACCGTATACAAAATACAACCCAAGCTGAGTCAGAGCTCTACATGTAAGAGCTAATTTGTGATACTGTGATTTACAATAAGAAATATATATATTTGGTCTTCTTCCCTGTTCCCTGCACAGAGCTCTCCTAAGAATGTCCTAAGGGGTGAGAGAGAGAGAAAGAGAGAAAAAAAGGTGTCTTTTGTAATGTTAATAAGGTGTCTTTTGTAATGTTAATAAGGTGACTTTTGGAAAGCCCTTAGGTCACCTGAGGATAAGGACTCATTGCCAGGGGAACCAACAGTAAGATTAGAAGGTTGGGACATTTGGTCTCAGGGGCCCCTGTCCCACCCCCCTCACCCACCTCAGGGGAGGAGAGAGGCTCGAGATTGAGCCCAATTGCTAATGGCCAATGACTGTGCAATAAAGCCTCCATAAAAATCATTCCTCTGAGTTCTGGGAGCTGCTCTAGCAAACTAATCAAACCTGAGGAGGGGTCGGAGGAATCTCCATCTACAGCTGGAGGCCAGAAGCACAAATGACAACCTGGACCTGTGACTGGTCTCAGAAGCGGGGAGGAGGGAGCACTCCTGTGGGACTTGCAGGACTGGGCCCCTAACCTGTGGGATCTGAGGCTGTCTCAGGTGTAGACAGTGTAAGAAGTGAGTTGATTGCTTGGTGGTGTGGCAAAAAAACACATCAGAATTGGTGTCAGACTTGGATAAATCTATATAAAACTCTTAGAAGATAAGGGTGAATCTTTGTTACCTGGATTAAGCTATCGTTTCTAGACATGACAGCAAAAGCACAAGTAACAAAAGAAAAAAACACATAAATTGGACATCATCAAGGGACTTCCCTGGCGGTCCAGTGGTTAAGACTCCGAGCTCCCATGCAGGGGGCTCAGGTTCGATCCCTGCTCGGGGAACTAAGATCCCACATGCTGCACGGAGCGGCCAAAAAAAAAAAATTGGACATCAACAAATTTTTGAATTTTTGTGCTTCAAGAGACACCATCGAGAAAGTGAAAAGACAACACACTGAATGGGAGGAAATATTTGCAAAATATATCTAGAATCTTATAACTCAAGAGCAAAAAGACAAATAATCCAATTGAAAAATGGGCAAAGAACCTAAATAGACCTTTTTCCAAAGAGAATATAATTTGGCCAATTAAGCTACTTAACATCACCAGCCAACAAGGAAATACAAATGAGAACTATGAGATACCACTTCACACTCACTAGGATGGTATAATAAAAAAGACAGAAAATAACGAGTGTTGATGGGGATTTAGAGAAATTGGAACCTTCATGCGCTGCTGGTGGGAATATAAAATGGTCCAACCGCTTTGGAAAACAGTCTGGCAGTTCCTCAAAAGATTAGACACAGAGTTACCATGTGACCCGGCAATTCCACCCCTTAGGTATATACCCAAGAGAAGTAAACACACATGTCCCCACTAAAACTTGTACATGAACATACATAGCAGCCTTAATCACACTGGCCAAAAGGTAGAAACCACCCAAATGTCCATCAATGAACGAATGAATAAACAAAAGGTACACACATACAACGAAAACTACTATTCGGATGTAAAGAAAGAATGAAGTATTGACACTAGCTACGTGTGACGTGGATGAACCTTGAAGATGTTATGCTGAGTGAAAGAAGCCTGTCACAGAAGGCCACATGCTGTGTGATCCATTGATACGAAATGTCCAGAACAGGCAAACCTACAGACAGAAAGCAGATTGGTGGTTGGGGCCGGGAGATTTAGAGGGAAACGAGGAATGACTCATTTCTTTCTGGGTTTCTTTTTAGGGTGACAAAAGTGTTCCAAAACGGATTGCGCCAATGCTTACACAACTCTGCGCATATACTAAAACCTTGGACTTGTACATTTAAATGGGCTAACTCAATGGTATATGAATTATCTCTCAATTAAACTGTTATCTTTCTCCCTCAGGAGAAACAGCATAAGATTTCCTAACAGTGGAGAATGCCCTTACATTACAGGGCCCTGGATGACCTCTTTGACCTCACCTCTCCTCTTCGGCGCCCCCTCTGCCCAGCCATGGGACTGAGCTTATGGTGTGTAAAGGCCATCCTCATAGCAACCCTGTGAGGTAGGGAACAACATTCCCATTTTACAGATGAGGCGCAGAGCAGTGAAGGGACTTGCCCAGGTCACAGTGTGTCCACGTTCCCTAATCACAGCAGTGGCCCTGCTGTTTTGTAATCACTGCTTGTCCTCCACCAGACTGTCACAGAACAAAGGCCAAGTTCGATGCACCCCAGCCCTCCCACTCCTCCGCCTCCTCTCTGACTAGCTGTGCAATTCACAGCAAGTTAGTTAACCTCTCTGGGTTTCTATTTCCTCGTAAAGAAGCGATACAGATTGTATCTATTTCACAGGGTGGTTATGAGGATTAAATAGGGTAAAGACATGTCAAGTGCTTAGAAATGAGCTAGGTACACAGTGGGCACTCACTGAACAGGTGTTATTATTATTACCTGTGTGTCAGCATGGTCCAGCACAAGGCGGGGCCTACAGTGAGGTTTGCTGTAGGGCCCTCCAGGGTGGGCTGGAAGTCAGTCAGTGGGGGTGGGAGAGGGAGCACACTTGGCCTTGAGTCTGGAGAGGCCCAACGCCAGCCAGCGAGCCCCTCTTCGGTGCAGCCCCAGGAGCACTTGCCCCACCCGTGCAACCCAGCCCTGGCCCCACCACCCTGATGCTACTCACGGGAGGGTGGACGCAGCAAAGCAGAGAATGGAGATCAAGCCCAGGCCCACGCTGGCCTTGTCCCAGACATCCCAGGCACACTCGCCAAACACGTCCCATATCCACTGGCTGGAGCCATTGGGGCAGCTGGAGAAGTTGCTGGAGCCCAGCTTCCTCCAGACCATGGCTTCGGAGGGAGGGAGGGAGGGAGGGAGCCGGTGTGCTGAGGCAGGCGACAGCTCTACAGGGGACAAGACAGGGGCCTTCAGCCTTGGGAGGTCTGGGTCCTAGTCATGGTCCCGCCACTTTGAGCCCATTCCAGCCTTATCACCCAGCATGGACTGAGTCCCTGAACCAGAGAACACGATCAGTACAGAGATCAAAGTAACCACATATGCAGGGAGGGCACTGGATGTGTGGTCAGAGACAGGTGCATTCGAATCCCCACTCTGCCTGTTAACGCCTCGACTTCGGGCAAGTGACTCAGCCTTGCTGTGCCTCAGTCTCCTCATCCGCAAGATGGGGCGATAACAGTGCCTCCCCCATACAGCTGTGAGGGTTCAATGAGTTCACAAATCTAGTGTAGAGAACTGAGCCCTCAAACCATGCCACCTTTGTTCTAACCCTTGAACATTTCAATTGTTTCCCATCTTTTCTTCTTGCAAATCACGCTGTGAGGGTCTGCTGAGACCAGGCCCACTAAGTACATCCTCTCATTTAAAGTACGGCTGTCCTGGGAATCCCCTGGTGGTCCAGTGGTTAGGACTCAGCACTTTTACTGCTGGGGCCTGGGTTCAATCCCTGGGCAGGGAACTAAGATCTCACAAGCTGCACCACTCAGCCCAAAAAAAAAAAAAGTATGGCTGTGCCCTAGTACATTGGTCAGATGAGGCAAGTGGTGAAGAAGGAGCAGGTGAGTTGCACACATGGCTGGGATTCAAGCTTGGCGTGCTCAAGCCGCATTCTCCCGGCAGCTCGCGTGTGTAGGACGCCTGCTGGCAAAGAGTCCGGAGCCACCTCCCCATTCTCACCGCCGACAAAGCCAGGAGCTGGCTGGTTGCGGGGCAGGCAGCGAAGTCCCCACCTGGTGTCCTAGAGCAGTCACAGCCTGTGTGACAGTCCCAGAGGAGGAAGAGGAAATGGGGTTGCTGGGCAGAATCATCACAGCCCCTGATAGCTGAGCACTTTACCAGCTCTGTGCTAAGCACCTTACGTAGGCCTTTCTGCATTTTGCTGCACATCAACTCTATGAAGTGGGGGCTGCTGATATGTCTGTGTGGACTCGGGGAGGTGACTTGCCAGGGCCACCCAAGCAGGAAGCACTCAGAGCCACCATGCTTCTGCCCCTGGGAACGGCGGCACCTTCCTGTGGTCTGCAGGGCCGCCCAGGGTCTCATGCAGCCAGAAGACAGGCTTCCCCTTTTCTCACTGCGCTCAGAGGGGCTTTCCTCACCTGGGATGAGGCTCTCTCCAGCCACCTTCAGTTTCTGCTTGTGTCAAAAGACCCAGGATCCTCGTAAAGCAATGCCCCACAGACAATGCCAGAGACCAAATGTTTACGTCCCTCCTGTCCTGTTGAAATCTAACCCCCGATGTGATGGTATGTTTGAGGTGGGGCCTTTGGGGAGTATTTAGGTCATGAAGGCAGAGCCCTCATGAATGGGATTAGTGCCCTTATAGAAAAGACCCCAGAGAGCTCCCTCGCCCCTTCTGCCAGGTGAGGACATATCGAGAAGACAGCCATCTATGAACTAGGAAGTGGACCCTCACCAGACGTTGAATCTACTAGCACCCTGAACTTGGACTTCCCAGCCTCCAGAACTGTGAGAAATCAATGTTTGTTTCTAAGCCATCCAGACAAATGGTATTTTGTTACATTGGCCCGAATGGGCTGAGACACCCTGGCTGGACCCTTGGAACTGCTGAGGCCACAGCGACCTGGGAGCGTCAGGCAGGGAAAGGAAGCGAGTCAGCTCCTTTTCTTAGGAAGCTCTAGGCTCTCAGCTCTAACATGACTCAACAGCGAGCCCCAGAGCTGGGGGCAAGGGCACCCCAGGTCACTGCCTGCCTGGTTCACTGCAGTCCCTCCGGGGCCCTGCAAAGGGGGGCTGAAGGTCTCTTCCTGTACCTTGGTGACCACCCCCCCTTGACCTTCAGCACAGCTGATGTTGGAGCCATTTATCTGCCGTCCTGCCACCAGCAGCTGCAAGGCCACCCTAGGTTAACACGCAGTCCAGGTAGGAGCTGGGTTTCTGTGGTGCCTCAGGCATTTCAAATCAAGTCCTTTTGTTCCCCAGCCACCCCTCCAGTGGACCACTTCCCCAAGCCTCCTCTTGTAGAGCCTCAACACACCACGGCAGGTCATCACAGTAGTATACTTCCATCCTCATTAACTTCTCTGTGAAGGGAACACTGTCATTCTACAGATAAGGGTGAGTGGCCTTGTGCAAGTAACAGTCTGAGCCTGCGTATAAAACAGGATAATGACGCTCACTCCTTGGGTTTGTTGTATAGATAAAATGCACATAAAGCTCTTAGCCCAGGGCCGGACACAATGGTAGTGACTAAGAATGAGAGACCAGTATCTCAAGCACCCTGAGGTCACTCTCACTTCCTCTCTTCACCAGGCTAGGGAAGAAAGAAAGTGGACACACGCCCAGTGAAGGAGGGATGGGTGTCTTGGGGGATGTACCATGGCTCATAGGGCCCAGGGCCCGGGGCCCTGGGTGGGTGGTCCCCTGTCCATGCACGGGGTCCACGCACAGCTCGGGGCTCAGGATACTTTGAGACACGCCTGAGCCCTGAACAGAAGACACTTTCCTCTGAGGGCCACTGTGCACAGAGCCTGTCACCCGTGGGTTCTGACCCAAGTAGGAAGCCAGCCTGGGCCCAGGCCTGGCTTCTGAGACCAAGCCCACCTCCTAGTCCAACAGCACTGAGCAAATGGATGGCCAGGGTTGCAACAAAGGTTGACCAGGTCTGTAGGTGTGACAAGGACCACAACAGGGGTGCCTTGTGGGTTTTGTTTTTTTTAATTGAAGTCTATAGTTGATTCAGGGGTGCCTTGTTATCATGGAGGGCACATGTTTGAAATTCAGGATCAGTGTGTCAGAGCTGGGGATCAAGGACCTTGGGTTTAAGAAGCTCCCCCAGCGTATTCTGACCACATGTATTCTGTGCACACGACCACACTTTAAGAAAGGCGGAGGGGGCTTCCCTGGTGGCACAGTGGTTGAGAGTCTGCCTGCCGATGCAGGGGACACGGGTTTGTGCCCCGGTCCGGGAAGATCCCACATGCCGCAGAACGGCTGGGCCCGTGAGCCAAGGCCGCTGGGCCTGCCCGTCCGGAGCCTGTGCTCCACAGCGGGAGAGGCCACAACAGTGAGAGAGAGGCCCGCGTACCGCAAAAAAAAAAGAAAGGCGGAGGGACTTCCCTGGTGGTCCAGTGGCTAAGACTCCACACTCCCAATGCAAGGGGCCCGGGTTCGATCCCTGATCAGGGAACTAGATCCTGCATGCCACAACTTAGAGCCCACATGCCGCAAGTAAAGATCCCACATGCCGCAACGAAGACCTGGTGCAGCCAAATAAATAAATAAATATTAAAAAAGAAAAGAAAAGAAAAGAAAGGCAGCCCTGGAAATGGCATCCGCTGCCATGTAACTCGTCCAGATCCCAAGCTGAGTCACAGAGCTGCTCCCCACTGAAGCTGCTCAGGTAAGTCCAAATGCCTTGAGACTGAGCCCCAGGGTACTCCAAGAACTGCCCTCCCCCCATCTCCTGTCCCTCCCTCTAGGCCTTCAGACGGTCATTCCCAGGTCTCCTGACTTCTGTCCATGCCATCTCTTCCCCTAGGTTGGGCCTTTTCATCCTAGACGGCATAGTAAAGAGAAACTAAGACCCAGTTCTAAATTGCCGTCTCAGTTTAGAGGGTCCTCACAGGAGCTGGCGGGAGAACACCTGTCCCCTCTTCCCTTCCCTCCTCCACAAACCCAAAGAATGTTCATCACACTCCTCAGCCACTGCTGCCCTTTAAGCCCACTCCTCTCCCTTCACCCTAGTTGTAAACTTATTCTTAGGCCCCGGACACACCAGGTGCACAGTAAAGGTTCAAAAAACAGCAAGACAGACACGGAGAGGGGGGAGAGGGAGAGAGAAAGGAAGGAAAAGAAGGTAGGAAGGGAGAGAGAGAGAGAGAGAAACAAAGAAAGGAAGGGAGAATGGGAGACCTAATTGTGAGCTTGGATGGCCTAGGGTTGAGGAGAAAGCACTCTGGAACTGACCTGCCTAATGCCTACTAGTAATGAATTCTGGTCAAGTGCCTGAGCCTCAGAGTTCCACCCTGTAAAACGAGGGAATGATGCAAGTATCCACCTGCTAGGCTAACGGCAGAGTTAAATGAGAGAATCCAGGCTGAGGGATTAGAATGGTGCCTGGCACAGGTTAAACCCTCAGTAGAATAACCGGGAATGGCTATTATTCTGTTCTGTCTAGAGCTCTCTCCCCTCCCCCCACACGGTTCCTGGCAAACAGCAGGCTTCAGGAAGCCTTGAAAAGACAAGACTGCGTCAGTCCTCATACTTCCAAACACAGACTCCCCATGTACACACTTGGAAACCTGTCCTAGGCATGGAGTGGGAGGGGACAATCTGGGCTCCCTGCAGAATTGGGGAGCACCTGAGGGGAGAAGCATCCCGCCTTGGGGCTACCACCCACTCCAGCCCTCCAGGTCCTCGGTCACAACTCCCTCCTAGTGACTCAGCCGAGCACCGGCCGCCTGTTTGGCGGGGATAATAACAGGGCAGCCGCTGGGGTCGGCGCTTATTCGCCGCGAAGCCCCCCTCTGGCCCGCCCTGGGGAAAACAAAGTCGTCAGAAACGCAGGGGCCCGTCGGCCGGGAACAAGAGGTGAAAAAGGAACCCAGACCCCAGGCCCTAGGTCAGAGCGGCCCGAGGGGTCATGCTGGTCGCCCTTGAGGAGGGGGCCCTGGGCCCCCGCCAAGGGCCTCCCAATCCCAGCCCAGAGCCTCGCTCCAAGATCTCGCGCCCCGAGGTGGGGGCAGTAGCCCCAGGACCATCCAGGGGCTGGAGGAGGGTGTTGGAAAGATGTAGCAGGGAAGGCCCAGAGTCCCGAACCGCAGCCCCAGCCCCAAATTCGGCTTACCAAGTCTAGAGCCTCCCCGCCGCCCGGCTTCTGGGTTCTCCAGCTCCTGCCTTCATCAGCTGACCAGAAACCCCGCCCCGCCCCGCCCCGCCCCGCCCCGCCCCGCCCCGGAGCTGCGCGGCTCCGCCTCTTGCGCCACGCACTTGGCGGAAGGTCCCGGGAGTCGTGGCGAGCGAGCGTATCTTGCGTGAGGGGGCGCCGCGCTTCTCCCCATCGGCAGGGAGGCGGGGCCCGAGGCGCCCCAGCGCGCAGGCGCCGACCTCATGCTGAGCAGCTTGTCGCGCGCCGTGGCCCGCGCCGCCGTCCGCTGCGCTCGTACCCCCCGGCCACCCGAGGCTCGCACCGCCGCCACCGCAGCCGCCATGTCCCGGGGCCCGCGGGCCACCTCAGGCTCCCCTGTCCGGCCCGCCACCGTGCTGGGCACCATGGAGATGGGGCGCCGCATGGACGCGCCCGCCAGCGCCGCGGCAGTGCGCGCCTTTCTGGAGCGCGGCCACACTGAGCTGGACACGGCCTTCATGTACAGCGACGGCCAGTCCGAGAGCATCCTGGGCGGCCTGGGGCTCGGGCTGGGCGGCGGCGACTGCAAAGGTAACTTCTGGCACCCGCGCACCGACCGCCTGTCCTCTCCCTGCACCGTGCAGTGCAGACCCGTCCCGCAGGACGCTGACCCGACCCCAGCCACGCGCCCGCCGCGGTCAGGGCCGACAGCTTCGCCCCGCCCCTGGGGCGCCCACCTCCCCTGGCCATCCCGCAGCTCTGTGAACACCCCGCGCCTCAAGTCCCTTGCACATCCAGCCCCGACAGCTGAACAGCGTTTTCTCCTGACCACCTTCCCCTCCGCTTCTTCGTCTGGGGATTGCAACTCGGTAACCCCCGAGCCTGATCTAGTCCTTGGCTTCCTACCCCAGTTGCTTTCTTAGTGCACCTCTCTGCGGCACTGGTCTCCAGAGTTATGCTGTACCCCCCTCCAACCCTGCCAGGTGCCCATAACCGGTCCCCAGGCGCTCTGCCTATGCCCCTCTCCCCATTGTCCTCAACGCCCATGCGCTCCCCGAGAGCCCTTTTCTCATCCAGGTCTTTCATCAGTCCCCAGACTTTGTCCTGTTCAGTTGGCAGTACTCCTGGCTCTCTCAGGGAGAGCTGTAGCATTGCCATAGACCGGGCTGGGGGAGCAGGGGTGGTGGGTTAAAGAGTGGGGAGGCGTGAGAGAGAGGGTAAGGCTTTTCTGTCCACTCCTGTAGCCCTATGCCAGCTTCTTATGGAGCTATAGGAGGGAAAGTGTCTCTAACCCACCAGCAGGGAGCTCAGAGTCTAGTGGGGAAGATTGAAGCAAATAATTGCAGAGGAGCATAGAACAGGAAGCACTTTTAGGGAAGGCATGATGGGGCCAGGCAGAGGCCCTAGGGAAGGCTCAGAGAACACTGAGGCTGGGCCTTCAAGGAACAATAGTAGTTTGCTGGGCAGAGCATGAGTCAAAGTGTTATGAGAGGCTGAGGGCATAGCTGTGCCAAGACTGGTGTGTGGATGGCCAGGAGGCAGGTGTGCTTGAGTGGAGGATGTGTGTGTGGAGGGACGGTCCCTCATCAGCCTGATGCCACTGGAAGTGCCTAGGAGGGTGCCTGGCACATGGTGGGACCCAGTGAAGTCAGCTGATACTATTACTGCCACACTCTGCCTCCTCTTTTCCATCCTGAGACTCTTTCTTCCCAGCCCTTGTGTCAGGGGCGTCCTCCTCTGGGTCCTCCTTAGATTCATAGCTTGGTGGATCTGGAGGAACAGACTTGGGAATGTGCATCTCAGACCCACACTCTCTAGTTCACCTGGGTGCCTCTCGTGACTAAGGAAGATTTTATTCCTGAATTGGTTTCTCCCCCTCCAGTCCTTCCCTGCTTCCTTCTTTGAGGCCAGGCACTCACAGAGTCAAAGTCCTCAGGTCAGACCCGAGGCAAGGTTCACACCAAGAATGCAGGGGGATTGAGAAATGTGGGGAATGGAAAAAATCTGGACGAGAAGCTGAGAGACTTGGTCTCTCCAACATCCAAGTGGTCTGATGACTCCCTCCCCTCTGGATTACTGAGTTGCGTTTGCCAGATATGGAAAGTGCAGGATCCAGAGAGCCAGCGTTCTTTTTTTTTAATATATAAATTTATTTATTTGTTTATTTTTGGCTGTGTTGGGTCTTCATTGCTGTGCGCGGGCTTTCTCTAGTTGCAGAGAGCGGGGGCTACTCTTCGTTGCGGTGCGCGGGCTTCTCATTGTGGTGGCTTCTCTTGTTGCGGAGCGCGAGCTCTAGGCACGCAGGCTTCAGTAGTTGTGGTGGGCTCAGTAGTTGTGGCTCGCGGGCTCTAGAGCTCAGGCTCAGTTGTTGTGGCGCACGGGCTTAGTCACTCTGCAGCATGTGGGATCTTCCCCGGCCAGGGCTCAAACCTGTGTCCCTTTGATTGGCAGGCAGATTCTTAACCACTGCGCCACCAGGGAATCCCCCAGAGAGCCAGCATTCTTTATAGCACTTCCAAGGTGCTTGCATGGCAGAACACTCTCTTGTTCTCATGGGGAGTGTGTCTCTACAGTGGGTATGCGGATGTGCATGCTTCCAGGAGTCTGGAAGGAGAGGGGGGAAACTGTCACTGCCTTCTGCTCATTTTGCCTTCTACCTCTCTCTCAAATGGATCTGCCAGTGGTTATGTTCAGCAGCTGCATCTCTTTCCTGAATTCCTGCAGCAGCCTCTTTACTTGTCCCCCTGTCTTCAGGCCTGCCCCCTCGACGTCTCTCTCTATATGGCAACCAGAGCGAACACAGCTGACCAGTTCACTCATAAAACCTTTGAATGATGGTATTTGAGAAAACCCGTTGGGATTAGGTCTGGACCCCCTTCTCTTGTCTCACATACCACTGCTCCCTGCCTGGAGTTTATAACTCAGAGTTGCACATATGGCCTTCACGTACGGTGCTTTCTTGCCTTTGTGACTTTGTCCAAGTTCCCGTCCTTCGGAATGCGCTTCCCACCCTTCCTTGTTGGCTGGGACTCTTCTTTTTTTTTTTTTGGCCGTGCTGTGCAGCATGCGGGATCTTAGTTCCCTGAACAGGGATTGAACCCATGCCCCCTGCAGTGGAAGTGCAGAGTCTTAACCACTGGACCACCAGGGAAGTCCCAGGATGCTTTTTTGGAGACTCAACTTGTGGGGTCAGGAAGCCCTCCCTGGAATTCCCAGGTTGGCCACATACGTCTCCTCTGGGCTCTACTGCACTTACATATTGTAACATCACCTTCTAGCTTGTGACCTCCTTGAGGGCAGAAATTGAGTGTTTAGTTCATCTCTGTGCGCTTGGCCTCTACTACAAGGCTTGACACAGCTAGCAGTTTGGTGACTAATATAGCAGCAGTGAACATTGGGAACTCACACATGAGACATTATTGAATCCTCATGCTCTCCCTGTGAAGACAATTCCGTTGTTATCATCCCCATTTTATAGATTAGAGAATTGAAACTCAGAGAACTTAAGTAATTTAGCCAGGGTCACATGGCTAGTAAGTGGTTACAATAAGTTTCTTAACCATTACATTCTTCCCACAAAGTGAAAATCGCTACCAAGGCCAATCCCTGGGAAGGGAAGTCACTGAAGCCTGATAGCCTCCGGTCCCAGCTGGAGACGTCACTGAAGCGGCTGCAGTGTCCGCACGTTGACCTCTTCTATCTACATGCACCGGACCACGGCACCCCTGTGGAAGAGACACTGCGTGCCTGCCACCAGCTGCACCAGGAGGTGAGAGCGGCCCCCCAGCTCCTCTGCTTGGCCTGTCGTTGCCCAGGAGAGTGGAGGCTCCAGGGCTGTCCCAGAGCAGAGCTGGGGACAGACCCCACTCCCAGGGTCCCCAGCCAGTCTCTCCTTCCTGGTTTTCTGGGCTGCAGTGGGTTCTGACCTTGGCCTCTCCCCCGCAGGGCAAGTTTGTGGAGCTTGGCCTCTCCAACTATGCCGCCTGGGAAGTGGCCGAGATCTGTACCCTGTGCAAGAGCAACAACTGGATCCTGCCCACCGTGTACCAGGTGAGGCCAGGGCTGCAGAGGCCTCTGTCTCCTGGGTGCCTGCTGATCCCGGGTCCTCGTGGCCCCTCCCACTCCCCCCCCAATGTCCCCCCCCACCCCATGCCCTCTGCATAGCAGCCACCCCCCTGCCTCCCCTGCTCACAGCCTGTAGATGGCTCCCGGGTACCCTCAGCCCAGCCATTAGGCACCTGCTCTCTCCGGCCCAGGTTCCCCTTCCTGCCTGCTTCTCCCTCTGCAGTCAGCCTGGAACACTCCTACCTGCTTCTCGTGGGAACGAGTGCCCAGGTCTCGCTTCGATGCCTCTTCCTCTGGAAGCCTTTCCCAACAGCCCAGCGGGGCCTCCCATCTCCAAACCCTATCTTCATACATTGAGCAAGTATTTGGGAGAATCTGCTATGATCACCGAACCCACCTTTATGTGATCACCTGACCTCTGTCTTTGTTTTTAACTTGACTCTAACGTCTCTTGGAAGCAGAGACCTTGCTAGATACGCTGGTGTTTGGGAACTCAGTGTCCAGCATACAACCGGCGCCTACAGATATGTGGCGAATGACATATCCCGTCCACTGTCCCTTCCTGGGGCCCAGCACCATCTCCCCTTCACCCAGCCACCACTGGTGATGTTGGAAATCATTGCTTAAGTCCTGGGCAGGTTTTGACTGAAGGTTTTTGAAGAAGACTGGGGTCCCCTGACCCGTGCACCCTCTCCAGCTGCCCCTTCTGCCCACAGGGCATGTACAATGCCACTACCCGGCAGGTGGAGACAGAGCTCTTCCCCTGCATCAGGCACTTCGGACTGAGGTTCTACGCCTACAACCCTTTGGCTGGTATGGGCTATGGGCTGCTGTGGGGACGGGCTCCCCTCCCAGGTCCCGGGGGGCATTTCTGGTCCTGTTTCTCCCTATTCCTGACCCGGGGGCTACCCAGCCCCAGACCTGGGAAGCAGAGAAGGGTTTGACAGGAGGCTGGGCTGGGTCCTCCATCCCTCCGGGGTCCCCCACCATCACCCCCACTTCCGGTCCAGAGCAGCCTCTGGGAGCAGTGCCAGGGGATCTGATTACAGCCTTCCCTCAGGGGGCCTGCTGACCGGCAAGTACAAGTATGAGGACAAGGACAGGAAGCAACCTGTGGGCCGCTTCTTTGGGACCAATTGGGCAGAGATCTACAGGAATCGGTGAGCTGGGGATGGGCTGCATCAGGGTGGGAGGAGTGGGAGGGGGTCCCGTTTATCTGAAATGGAGGAGTTCTAGGCTGCTTTCCTGGGTCTCCAAGCCGTCCCTTGCTGCCTGGACCTACCTCTTTTGATTCCTAGAGGAATTATGAAGCCCTCTATAGGGTTTCTTCTTGTTTTCTTGGGACCTCCGTGAGGAATGAGGATCCCTGGACCTTATGCCAGGTCTTCCAAGGCATCGCTCCGCCCCGAGGAGTGCTCATCACCTGCAGATGGGGAAGGAGAGGGCCCTGGATGGAGGCTTAGCAGTCCTGGGGCCGAGCCACACCCCTGTACTTGCTGCCTGTTTCCCTAGGTAAAGTAAGGGCAGGCTTTGAGTCCTCAGGGGTAAAGATGTCATTGAGGTCTCTGGTGAGGGACCCAGCATCCTGGGTGTTTCAATAAAGCAGGAGACCCATCGCTAGAGGGGATACCAGCCCCTCCATGCTGCAGGGTTGGGGTGAGCGCAGCTGTCCTGTTTGACTCTTTGGCGGTGGCCCCCAGTGTGACCCCATGGTCCTGACCCCTGTGCTACCCTCCCCACCTGCTCAGCTTCTGGAAGGAACACCACTTCAAGGCCATTGCCCTGGTGGAGAAGGCCCTGCAGGCTGCGTATGGCCCCAGTGCCCCCAGCATGACCTCGGCCGCCCTCCGGTGGATGTACCACCATTCACAGCTCCAGGTAACCCCTCGTTGCTGGAAGCCCCACTTCTTCTCCCTTCGGGAAGCCAGCATTACCTTCAGGTGATTTCTAAGTAGTTTTTCCCTCTGAAATTTCTCTTTGTTCCAGTTTTCATGTCAGCCTTCCTGTTGTTCTGAGTAGCTGTCCAAGTGCCAGGCCCTATAATGAGGGCTTTCCTAACATGGATTGAATTATTACCTAGGCCTGATGAAGTGTGATCAGGTTTTACTGATAAGCAAACTGGGGTTCATACAGCTGTGAAAGGGATAGAAAATTATCACAGATTTGACTGTAAACCCCGTGGTCTGGCTCCTCTGGGGGGAGGTGGGCTTTCCCTCTGTCCTTGGTGTCCCCTGTCTTCCTGGCTAAAATTTTTCCCCAGCATCAGCCTTACATAGTTGCATCGTCTCTGACATGTATATAGTAGGTTTTCAATAAGTGGGAGCTCAATGCTTTGCATAATTTCTCATTCCCATAGCCACGCTGAAAATTGAGAAGATTTCAGTCTCAGGGGGGTTAAATAGCTAAACCTAGTTTACACAGCTGCTGAGTGGCAGAACTGGGCTCTGAACTTCGGTCTGAATGAGGATGAGCAGTGTGGCAGCAGGAGGAAAGAAGACGGGGTTTGTGGGGTCACATAGTTACAGTTGTTGAAGGTACCTTAAGTGCTTTCTAGAACTATGTAGAGTATAAAGTTAAAAAACCAGGTCCCAAGTTTTGGCGGGGGCAAGGTTGTGGGTGGAGTTGGGGGAGCGTGTGTGACCGGGGTCACTGTGGTGCGCTAGTGTGTTGATGTCTGGCCGTCTCCCCTTGCAGGGTGCCCACGGGGACGCGGTCATCCTGGGCATGTCCAGCCTGGAGCAGCTGGAACAGAACTTGGTGGCCACTGAAGAAGGGCCCCTAGAGCCAGCCATCGTGCAGGCCTTTGATCAGGCCTGGCACCTGGTTGCCCATGAATGTCCCAGCTACTTCCGCTAGGCCCCAACACAGCTCAAGCTGCCCAAGGTTTCTTCCTTTTCTGTCACCTCTTCTACTCTCTCCCCCTGGCCGGTCTTTGCCTTAAGCTGATTTAGCATGGTCTTTCTCCATTGTCTGGATCCATGCATTATTTTTCTAGATCCCTGCCTCACTCCCAGTTGCCTTCACAATGTGTAAAGGCTGGGGCTGAGCCCCATTCATGCATTTCCCGTCTGAATAAAGCAGGCACTTGACCTGGCTGTAGCCCAGGCCCGGAGTGAAGCCCACAGATTTGTCTCCTCAACTGCTTATGACTTGTTTCCACCCTGCCTGGGGGCTTCCTGCCAAAGGGGTAGAACCATGAGCTGGAGTCGTCTAAAGGCAGAGGCAGTGGGAGGGTCTTCCCAGCCTCCTGCCTTGAACCCAGCCTAACCCCTCAACAGCCAGGCTGCAGGTGGCCCTCACGCTTCTACACGCGACAGAAGAAAAGAGGGTCATATGCCCTGAGGTAGATTTTCTCTCATTCAGAATTACCTCATTAAATACTTAGAAATGGAATAATTTGGGCAAAAACCTACCGTTAGCGTCACCATGAAGAAGAATAAAACCTTCCAGGACGCTGTGGGACATTTTAACACACACTCATTTCAGCAGCGGCTTTACTCTTAGCTAAAGCCTCCTTTCTTCTGGTCTTCCACAGATTCTCAGCTCTGCTGCTGGGCCTCCTTTTGGTGGGAGTGGGCGTGGGCAGCCAGGACCCCCATTTCCCTCAGCAAATCCCTACCCCAAGTAAGGGCACCCAAGTCTGGAGAAGAAATGAAATCCCAGGTCCAGTGATTGCTGTTTGAACATTCCCAGGACAGAAAAATCACACCCTGGGTGAGAGGTAGGGTGTGGGCCAGGCAGCAGCAGTAGGCAGCATTTGGACCAGTCTCTTCAAGTGATGAAAGGGGCTCAACCTGGAAATGCAGACAACCACCAGTCAAAGACTGTTCAAAGGAAAGTCCTACTTGCCTTCTAGAAGGAGACACCTTTCAGATGAAGTTTTATTATTTGGAGTGAAGACACCCTCCTTTGTCTTCACCCATAATAAAATGGATGCTTCCCCAAGTGGGGTAATATCAGTTATTACCCCACTCATGTTAATAATAGTATCAGTTATTGTACAACAAGCCACCCCAAAATTGAGTTGCTTAAGATGACAAAATCTGAAATTGACCTAATAAGATTCAGTTCAAGCCCTATCAAAACCCCAGCTGGATTTTTTTTTTTTTTTTTACAGAAATTGGCAAAATTTTTTAAAAATTCATATGGAAATTCAAGGGATACAGAATAGCCAAAACAAATTTAAACAAGAACAAAGTCCTCCAATTCCTGATTTCAAAGCTTACTACAAAGCTACAGAATAAAAGCAGTATGGGACTGGCACAAGGGTAGACATAGATCGATGGAGCAGAATTGAGAGTCCAGAAGTAAGTCCATAATAGCTAAAAAATAGAGACAGCCCAAATGTCCATCAGCTGATGAATGGATAAATAAAAAGTGGTATATCCATACCATGGACTATTATTTGGCGATAGAAATGAAGTAATGAAACATCTACAATGTGGATGAACCTTGAAGATGTTATCCCAAGTGAAAGATGACAGTTCGAAAAGGCCTCATATTGTGTGATCTGATTTGCGTGAAATGTCTGAAATAGGCAAATCTATTAGAGACAGAAAGTAGATTAGTGGTTGCCTAGGGCTGAGGGGGGGGTTGGGAGGAAATGGAGATTAACTGATAATGAGTACAGGTTTCTTTGGGGGGTGATGAAAATGCTCTAAAGTTGATTGTGGTGGTTGTACAATGCTGAATACACTAAGAAAAAAAAAAAACATTGAATCGTACACTTTAAATGGGTGTATAGGGACTTCCCTGGTGGTGCAGTGGTTAAGAAATCACCTGCCCATGCAGGGGACACAGGCTTGATCCCTGATTCAGGAAGATCCCACATGCCGTGGAGCAGTTAAGCCCATGCGCCACAACTACTGAGCCTGCACTCTATAGAGCCCGTGAGCCACAACTGCTGAGCCCACGTGCCACAACTACTGAAGCCTGCGCGCCTAGAATCTGTGCTCCACAACAGGAGAAGCCACCTCAATGAGAAGCCCGTGCACCACAACGAAGAGTAGCCTCTGCTCACCGCAACTAGAGAAACCCCGTGCGCAACAATGAAGACCCAACGCAGCCAAAAATAAAAATAAATAAATAAAATAAGTGGGTGTATAATAATGTGGATTATGTCTCAATAAAGCTGTTTTTTTTAAAAAAAAAAAAAACACACACACAGTCATTTAGCTCAGAAGTCTGCTGTTTGGCAGGGCTCAGTGGGGAATACTCATCTGTTCCCCTGTGTCTGAGAAGTGCCGTTACAGCTGGAGGCTAAAATCACCTGCAGGCTAATTCACATGTCTTAACAATTAATGCTGATAGTCAGCTGTTGCCATCACTTACATGTGACCCCTCCATGTGGCCTGGGCTTCCCCACAGCATGTGCTGCTGGCTTCCAAGGGCAGGCATCCCTCTTGCCTCATGGAGGAGTGTCTGAGTTATGTCGTAAAAAGAGGATGTGAGAGAAACAGATGGTCATCTTTGGAAGATAAATTCTTTCTCAGGGAGCAATGGTCCTATGTGGTCAAGTCAAGAAGATGAGCCACTTGACTGGTCAGGAGACCTTTAGTCCCGAGTGTCTCCATCAGGGATGCATCATCTGCTAGGTCATTTCCCATCTGTTAGATCCTTTTGGGGAGGGTATCTCATACATATTTGATGGTCACTTGAATTCAGCCATTTCATTACTAAAGAGCTTTTTCTTTTTTCTTTTTTAATATTATTTATTTATTTATTTTGGTTGCACTGGGTCTTAGTTGCAGCACGCAAGATCTTTAGTTGTGGCATGTGGACTTCTTAGTTGTGGCATACAGACTTAGTTGCAGCATGAATGCAAGATCTAGTTCCCCAACCAGAGATCGAACCCAGGCTCCCTGCATTGGGAGCATGGAATCTTACCCACTGGGCCACCAGGGAAGTCCCTACTAAAGAAGTTTTTCAAAAGACAAAGGAACAGAGTTGGATCTGGAAAGTGACAAACATACTTAACCAACCTCAAAAACTAGAGAGTTGTGTACCATATAGAAGACCAGAAAAATGAGTTGGTATAGATTTTGTATACTCGAATCAATGTGACAGGAAGGGGACTCCTGAAGTTAAAGGCTCGAGGGAGGGCATCTGGCTGACCTATGTGCTTCCTCTGCATTCTGGCCTGCTTGTTACTAGTGGTTGTGATGGTTAATTCACCAGTGTCTCAAATTTGCATTCTGAATACATTTTAGAAGCAGTAAGGAAGGTCGGAATGTCAAGATCCTTAATTGCTTATGAGAAAATACATTTCTCCATATGTTTTTATTTTTTTAACACCCCTTCTGCCTCAGCACTCTTCTAGGTATAATAAAACAACCCTGACTTTCCCAACTTTCACACAAGAAGCTTTTTGAAAATCTTTATTGCTTCCCAAGAATCTTTCCAATTCCATATTGGAGAGACTTGTACTTAATAACAAATGCTCTTACTAGGGACATTAATAGTAATAGTAAATACCAGTTGTTAAAGAATTTTCTTGTGGTTGTTATCAAAGTGGAAAATGGCATTGTAGGAGTAGAGAATGATCAATGAATATACGAGTAAGTCAATATTCTGTAGTCTCATGATAATATAAGGAAAACTTAATTCCACTGTGGTCTGTATCAGAGGTCAGCAATCTTTTCTGTAAAGGGCCAGGTAGTATTTTATATTTTGTGGGTGTCAGTCCATTTGGGCTGCTAAAACAAAATACAACAGATTGAGTAGCTTATAAACAGTAGACATTTCTCAGTTTTGGAGGCTGGAAGTGTAAGATGAAGGCATCAGCAGGTTTGGTGTCTGGTGAGAACCTGCTTTCTGGTTCATAGGCAGCCATCTTCTTGCTGTGTTCTCATTTGGCAGAAGGGGTAAGGGAGCTCTGTGGGGTTTCTTTTATAAGGGCACTAATCCCACTCATGAGGGCTCCACCCTCATAACCTAAGAATTTCCCAAAGGCCCCACCTCCTGATACCATCACTTTGGTGATTAGATCAACATGTGAATTTGTATAGTGACTATTATAAGTGCCACCCAACCAGTTAGTGGATTAGCCCTAAACTAACCCACAAACATTCAGTCCATATCAGCAGGCCATATGTTCTCTGTTGCAGTGATTCAACTCTGCCTTTGTAGTGAGGAAGCAGCAACAGGTGATAAGTAAATAGATACGGCTTTTTTCCAAATTTCCAATAAAACTTTATTTATGAAAACTGGCAGTGAGTCAGATTTGGCCCATGGGCAATAGTTTGCAGACTCCTGGTCTATACTGTATGAATTGAATTACATAGTGATAGAGAGCTTCTAACAGTGAAATTGTAAGCCAGTTGCTCTCAAAATGTGGTCTCAGGGCCGGCAGCATCAGCATCAGCATCGTTGGGGAACTTGTTAGAAATGCAAATTACTGTACCTCATGCTTGACCTACTAAATCAGAAACTCTAGTGGGTGGGGCCCTGCAATTTGTTTTAAGCAGCCCTTCAGGTAATTCTAATGCACACTTGTTTGAGAACAACTGTTGGTTTTTAATTTAATAAGATTATTTTTGACAAACACTGTGATGCACGAAGATTTGTAAGTATATATATGGCCATTACAAAAACATGTTTATCTTCATTGTTGAACTTTATAACTGAATTTAAAATACCATTCACAGTAGTGTCACCTTCAACAAAAAGAACTTCCAAAAGCTTTATTTGATTCCATGAATTGGGTGGAAAATTTTTAATTATTATTGGAATTGACTGATTTTCTATTTGAAGTATCTGACACTGATACAAAACTGGCATTATTTTCTATTTGTGAAGTATTTCTATTCTTGATACCACACATCAGCAGCTGCTGCTTTACTCCTCTGACATGCATAAGAAACCATAGAATGAAAAATGAGCGAATTTAATTGAGAAGAATAATTATATAATCTAGATCAAAAGTTATACGTGAGAACTTCCCTGTTGGCACAGTGGTTAAGAATCCTCCTGCCAATGCAGAAGACACGGGTTCGAGCCCTGGTCTGGGAAGATCCCACATGCCGCGGAGCAGCTAAGCCCGTGCGCCACAACTACTGAGCCCGCACGCCACAACTACTGAAGCCCACGCGCCTAGAGCCCATGCTCCGCAGCAAGAGAAGCAAGCCACCGCAATGAGAAGCCCGCGCACCACAACGAAGGGTAGCCCCCACTCGCTGCAACTAGAGAAAGCCCGTGCGCAGCAACGAAGACCCAACGCAGACAAAAAAAAAAAAAGTTATACATGATAAGAAAATGGACTTCCTACATTGTACAAGATAAATCACCATCTTTCACAACTAAAGATCCCTCATGCCGCAACTAAAGATCCTGCATGCTGCAATGAAGATCCACATGCCGCAACTAAGACCCAGCGCAGCCAAATAAATATTTTTTCAAAAAAGATAAATCATCATCATCTTCTGACACAATCTTCTACTTTAAAAATTAGCAATTATTTTGAGATGCTCATGCCACTTGTCTTAGTCTGTTTGGGCTGCTATAACAAAATAACATAGACTGGGTGGCTTAAAAAACATTTATTTCTTACAGTTTTGGAGGCTGGAAGGTCCCAGATGGAGGTGCCAGCATATTCGGAGTCTGTGAGGGCCTCTTCCTGGTTGGACAGCCTCTTTTTGCTGTGTCCTCACATGGCTAAGGAAGAGATCTCTAGTCTCTTCCCCTTCTTCTGAGGACACTAATTCCATCACGGGGGTGCCACTCTCACACCTGATCTAAACCTAGTCACTTCCCCAAGGCCCCACCTCCCAACACCATCACTTTAGGGTTAGGGTTTCAACATATGAATTTGGGGGGGATACAGACATTTAGTCTGTAACACCAGTTCAGGTTTGTGTTTTCTGCTTTTCATGTGGCCGGTGGTGGTGTTACATTCCCCATGGTAGATGGTAAATGTTAACGGATATACTACAAGCAAATTATATGTTTATTATCAACTTTCTTGAGAAATGGAAATCTAGTATTTAATATTTGATTAGCTAGGCATCTGGCCTTTCCGAACTGACAATTGCTTTGGCTCTGATCCTTTGGCTAACCCTGTTAGAATAATAGCTGTTCTGTGCTGATGCGCAAAGCCTGGGAAAACAGCCTAGGTTTATGCCGAGGTTGAGGGAAAAAAGGATTCTCCCTAGAGGTTCCCCTCATGTAAAGTTATATTGCTATGGCTTGTTGTTAAAGGGATTGGTACTATGGCCTGAAACTGAACTTAATATGAGAGCTTTTGAGTATTTTGTCTGGCATACAGTGGTGATTCCCTTACTGAACTGCCTTGTTGATTAGTGCGTTTAGAATTATTTCCGCAAGGTGCAAATGCTTTGATGTGCTGGTTAGAAGCATTCATGATCCCTATGGAATTGCCTCCATAAATTCAGCAGAAAGCGTTAAGGGGGATTGCCTATATTCCAAAGTCTTTACAAGTCAAAGAATTGTAACAGTACAACATACAGGAGAGGAAAAAGTACCCTCCTCATTCAAGGATTGCTACAATGCTGTCTCTCAGTTTAATAGCCTTATCTCTGAAAAGAGATAGTTGTGCTTGGCAAATCATTGTGGACAAATGGGGTTTAAGTAAAAAGTGGCCACTCTTGCTCCATCAGCAGTGAACATTGGTGATTGAATTGTTGCCACTACTGGCACTTGGTATGTGACCCTGGATTTTGCTGAAGTCTTCTTTTCTTTCACCCGGCAGTGTATGCAGTACACATTCTCTTCCTTTCACTGGGTTATTTAAAATTCACCTGTATTATTTCATTAACTGGGCAAAAAAACACTTGTACAATAATATATGCTAATAGATGTCCAAACATCCCATTACAATAATGAAATTAAGCAGTATATTCCGATAGTGACCCCCTCATTGCATGCTATCCAAACACAGCTGGATAAAAATGAAGAGGTCTCAAATGAGGACAAATCCAAGCCATATCCTTTAAGTAATCTTTTTTTTTGTTGTTGTTGTTTTTTGGTACGCGGGCCTCTCACTGTTTGGCCTCTCCCGTTGCGGAGCACAGGCTCCGGATGTGCAGGCTCCACGGCCATGGCTCACGGGCCCAGCCGCTCCGCGGCATGTGGGATCTTCCCCGACCAGGGCACGAACCCGTGTCTCCTGCGTCGGCAGGCGGACGCTCAGCCACTGCGCCACCAGGGAAGCCCCTTTAAGTAATCTTTATGTGGGGCTATTTAAGTAGCTTCCAAAGGCATTTCACAGCTTGTATAAGACAAATTATTACCTCATGGCCCCCAAACATGAAGGATAAAGCCTAACATTGCGATACCTGAGGACAGCACATTCTAACCTGGAAATTCTATTAAATCTTCTGTATCAAGGTATCAGATAAACATCTGAATGTGAAAGGCGCCTCCTAAAGTAAAAAAGCTTTGAAAGTGTTCTAGATGGCAGCAAAGCAAGCTCTTCTTTTTATCCCATTCAAACCCCAAAGAATTATAGGTATTTATAATAATCACATCACTGCTTAGAGGCTTTGGCATTTAGACACTGCTGGTATTTGTTGTCCCCTGAACTTTGAACTTGATCCTTCTGGTGCACAGTGCACACCCTTTGAGCTCATCTATTACTAGAGGCTAATAAAGAAATTGTCTTATTTAAAAGGAAGCTCTGGGGACTTCCCTGGTGGCGCAGTGGTTAAGAGTCCACCTGCCAATGCAGGGGACATGGGTTCAACCCCTGGTCCGGGAAGATCCCACGTGCTGCGGAGCAACTAAGTCCGTGTGCCACAGCTACTGAGCCTACGTTCTAGAGCCCACGAGCCTCAACTACTGAGCCCACGTGCCACAACTACCGAAGCCCACGTGCCTAGAGCCTGTGCTCCGCAACAAAGAGAAGCCACGGCAATGAGAAGCCTGTGCATCACACCGAAGAGTAGCCCCTGCTCTCAGCAACTAGAGAAAGACTGCGGGCAGCGACGAAGACCCAACGCAGCCCAGAATAAATAAATAAATCTATTTAGAAAAAAAAAAAAGGAAGCTCTACCTGCTGTATAAAATAAATAAATAAAAGGAAGCTCTAATTCTCCAATTCAACGTTCTCATCCTTAATAATAAGTTCTTTCTGAATCAAAACCATGTAAGTTGGGTCATGTCCAAAAAAGAATTATTGTGATGTATTAGAAGATCCAGTCAAGGACAAAGCCTGGTCCTTAGGTATTTTCATGAATAAGCAGTTGTCCACCCTATAGAGACAGAGAATATCTCAACTTCTGCTTTACCCAGATGAATGGCGCTATGGATCCTTAGGTACAAGACTTGTCCAGTGATAAGGAAGCATGATTCAGACAGTGGAGCAATGTAGCCACCAACCATGATGGTAAACTAATTGGTTTTTTAAGTTATTTTAATTTTACCTATTCTCATGGGGAATGTATCTCATTGTGGTTTTAATTTGTGTTTAGGAATAATATAAATCTTTAACAACCAGGTTTATTGAGGTATAACTTACATACAATAAAAGTCACCAATTTTAAGTGTGTAGTTGGTCCCTTATGCTACTTTGTAGTCAATTACATCCCTCAAACTCTGCTCCTAGAAACCACTACTCTGCTCTCTGTCACTATTAATTTGCCTTTTCTAGAATTTCATAAAAGTGGAATCATGTAATGCATAGTCTTTTGTGTCTGGATTCTTTCCCTTAGCATGATTTTTTTTTCCCTGCCACGTGGCATGTGGGATCTTAGTTCCCCGACCAGGGATCAAACCTGTGCCCCCTGCAGTGGAAGTGTGGAGTCCTAACCACTGGACCGCCAGGGAAGTCCCATAGCATGATATTTCTGAGATTCATCCATGTTGTTGTGTATACCAGTAGTTCATTCCTTTTTATTGCTGATTATATCATATTCCATTGTATGGGTATACCACAAGTTAATTGGTTGTTTCCGGTCTGGGGCTCTTGTGAATGAGCTTACATAAACATTTGTGTGTAAGTATTTGAACGTATGATTTTATTTTTCTTTGGTACACATCTAGAAGTGGGAGTGCTAAATCATATGTAAAGTGTATTTGTAACTTTATTTTTTAACATGCCAAAATGATCTCTGCTTACAGGAAGATGAAATAGACATACTTTTCCTTATTCCTCCTACTAAGTACAAATAAAAACCCTGGACACCATGCATAACACAAACATGAGAAGACTCTGAAAGGCAGAAAGGAGAACCCAGACTAGCTAGGGACCTCAGTACCCATGGAATGACAGAGGTGAGTTTCCTAAGTTTTCTTTTTCCTTATATATCCCAAACTCAGAGCTGACAAAGCCAACAACCTGGAAATGCTGACTGACATAGACAGAAAAAGCCCCAACAAAAGCCTGCTTTCTTTAGCCAAAGAACTAGGAAAGGGGCATCCTGGCAAGACAGAAAAGTGTACTCCAGCCAAACGTCATAGAATAAAAACTGTGGCCTCCCTTACTATCACTCATGCCAGCAAATACCGAGAAAAGAAGGAAGTGGTGCAACAATTTTTCAAGTGCTGAAAGAAAAGAATCATCAACCCAGAATCCTATACCCAGCAAATATGTCCTTCTGGAATGAAGGGGGAATCAAGACATTCTCAGATGAAGAAAAACTACAACTTTGTTGTCAGCAGATCCACACTAACTGAATAGCTAAAGGAAGTTCTCTAAACAAACAAACAAACAAATAGAAAATGATGAAAGAGGGAATCCTGGAGCATCAGGAAGGAAGAAAAAACATGGTAGCAGAATACAGGTAAATAAAATAGGTCTTCCTTCCCTTAAGTTTTCGAAATTACATTTGATGGTTGAAGCAAAAATTATAACACTGATGTGGTTCTAAATGCATGTAGGAGAAATATTTAAGACTATTATAAACAGAGGAGAGTGAAGGAATGGAAAGGGAGTTAAGGTTTCTACACTTAAACTTGTAAAATGATGCCACCAGTTGATTGTTGCTCTAGAGCAATCTTAAAGAGCGATACAGGTACTTCCCTGGTGGCGCAGTGGTTAAGAATCCGCCTGCCAATGCAGGGGACATGGGTTTGATCCCTGGTCCGGGAAGATCCCACATGCCATGAAGCAACTAAGCCCGTGTACCACAACTACTGGGCCCGAGTTCCACAACTACTAAGCCTGTGTGCCTAGAGCCTGCGAGCCACAACTACTGAAGCCCACATGCCTAGAGCCCATGCTCTGCAACAGGAGAAGCCACCACAGTGAGGAGCCTGTGCACCACAACGAAGAGTAGCCCCCGCTCGCCGCAACTAGAGAAAGCCCGCGCGCAGCAACAAAGACCCAACACAGCCAAAAATAAATAAATAAAATAAATAAATTTATATTTAAAAAATCTATACAAAGAGAAATACTCAAAAACACTGTAATTAAACCAGAATATAATTCTTTAAAAAATGTTCAGTTAACCTACAGGAAAGCATAAAAAAAAAAAAAAAAGAAACAAACAAAAAACTGAGACTAAGGAATTCCCTGGTGGTCCAGTGATTAAGACTCCATGCTTCCACTGCAGGGTGCCTGGGTTCGATCCTGGTCGGGGAACTAAAGCCATGTGGTGTGGGGGGAAAAAAAATAAAGAGAATAAAACAAAACCAAAAATAAAATGTCAGACTTAAGCCCTAACTTGTAAATAATTACATTAATGGTAAATGGCCTAAATATATCATTTCAAAGACAGAGCTTAGTAGAGTGGGTTTTAAAAAAATGACCTTACAGGCTTCCCTGGTGGCGCAGTGGTTGAGAGTCCGCCTGCCGATGCAGGGGACACGGGCTCGTGCCCTGGTCTGGGAAGGTCCCACATGCCGCAGAGCGGCTGGGCCTGTGAGCCATGGCTGCTGAGCCTGCGTGTCCGGAGCCTGTGCTCCGCAGCGGGAGAGGCCACAGCAATGGGGGGCCCGCGTACCGCAAAAAAAAAAAAAAAATTTGTAATTGGAGAATTCAACACCCGTCTCTTAACAACAGGTAGAACAACTACCAGAAAATCAGCAAGGATATAGAAGAACTCAAAGGAGTCATCAACCAGCAGATCTAATCAACATTTATAGGACACTCCACCTAACAAAAATAGTATCTTGCAAGATGTTGCTACTGAGGGAAACTGGGAAAAGGGAACAAGGTATCTCTTTGTATTATTTGTTACAATGGTATATGAATCTAAAATTTTCTCAAAAATTAAAAAGTTTAATTAAGAAAAGGAATACCTGGGCTTCCCTGGTGGCGCAGTGGTTGAGAGTCCGCCTGCCGATGCAGGGGACACGGGTTCATGCCCGGGTCCGGGAAGATCCCACATGCCGCGGAGCGGCTGGGCCCGTGAGCCATGGCTGCTGAGCCTGCGCGTCTGGAGCCTGTGCTCCGCAGCGTGAGAGGCCACAACAGTGAGAGGCCCGCGTACCGCAAAAAAAAAAAAAAGGAATACTTGTACTTTTCTTCTCATTTAAACGTACAGCTGACCCTGAACAACGTGGAGGTTAGGGGTGCTGACCCTCCTCACAGTCGAAAATCTGCATATAACTTGTAATCAGCCCTCTGCATATGAGGTTCCTCTGTACCCATGGTTCCCTCTTCTGCACCAGAGATTCTACATCCTCAGATTCAACAAACCTTGGATTGTGCAGTATTGTAATATTTACCATTGAAAAAAAATCTACGTATAAGTGGACCTGCGTAGTTCAAACCTATGTTGTTCAAGGGCCAACTGTAGTCAGAAGGTTATACATATTAACCTTATACTCAAGAGGTCTGTATTTAGGATGTACACAACATAATCTGAGACTTAAAAATTCTATCTTGATTGATTCAGGCAAAGGTCATCAATAGATGAAACCATAAAATGAAAGACCCATGGGAACTTTACAGTGGGGGGAACAGGTTGACACCACATGAACCCACTGCTTGCTCTCAGCATTATTAGGAGTGAGTCAACCATGCTGTTTGTGTCTCCCTGATGTGATGCATCAGGAAGTACACAGTACCATTGATGCAGCATTCTTACAAAAAATTTTAAAAAGGTGAGCTAGAATATAATCTAGCCGTTAGCACTACCTTCCATTTGACAAAAAGTATGAGGAACAAGTTAAATGAAACTATGACTATGCAAAAAGAATGTGGGACATGCTATAGCACAACTAATAGGTCTCTTCCATAAGCAAATGCATAAAAAGGGGTGAGACTGAAGTTTAAAATAGACTTTTGCAATATAACAACCAAATGTAATGTGTAAACCATGTTTGATCCTAATTCAAGCCAACTGAAACTTTTTTAAAAAACAGGGATATTTGAATATGGATGTGGTATTAAGTGACACAAAAGAATTGTTCATTTTTTTTAGTGTGACAATGGCATTGTAGTTATGTAAGAAATTGCCTGTTATAACACACGCACACTGAAATATGTTGGCATAAATAGTATCTCCAGCACAACATTGAATAAAAGCGGTAAGAGCAGATATCATTGACTGGTTACCAATCTTAGGGGGAAAGTTTTTTCACTATTAAATATAATGTCAGCTATATGTTTTTTGTATATGCCCTTTATCAGTTTGGGGAAACTCCCTTTTCTTCTTAGTTTTTTTCTTTTCTTTTCCCCTTCTTTCTTCATGAATAGGTATTGAATTTTGTTAAATGCTTTTTTTGCATCAATTGCGATGATGATATGCGTTTTCTTTTTTGGTCAGTATAGTAAACTATATTGATTGATTTTCAAATATAAAGCCCACTGTATTCATGAGATGAAATTCACTGAGAAGTGATGTATTATCCTTTTTATATATCACTGTATTCGCTTGGTCAAAGGTTTTTATATGTAGGTTCATGAAGATTAATGGGGTTTTTGCTGAGTCATACAGTAATTGTATATTTAACTTTATAAAAACTCAGTTATCTGTTTAAAAGTTATCTGTATTATCTGTCTCAGACAATTGTTTCAGGTGGAAAGTATTCTTTGAGTTTCCATTTTGAATGTGTTTGGACTAAACAATAAACTACTGATGTCTGCAGTAAAAAAAAAAAATAATAATAATAATACTTTCCACCTGAAACTCACTTATCTGACAAAGTCTTTTATATTCATCCTCGCGTTTACCATTTCCAGCACTCTTCACTTTTTGTGTGTGTAAATCCAACTTTTCTTCCGTCTAAAGAATTTTTTAAAATATCTGCTATAGTGAAAGCTGGCTACTATGAATTCTCCCCAACCTTTGTCTGAACGAAGTCTTTGCTTTCCTTTTTGAAAGGTGTTTTCGCTTGGGTATAGGATTCGAGGCTGACAGTTCTTTTCTTTCAATACTTAAATACTGACGCGGGCTGGAGCCTTTGGCAAGTCCTGACGGGAGGACCACAGAGCCGACTTCTGGGGCCTGCAAGGTGGCGGGACACCACTGAGGGCACCACCCCTGGGCCAAGACATCATTTTAGGACCTTTAGCCCTTAGGAAAGCCCCCTCTGGAAGAACACGTGGACCCCAGGACAGCTCAGGAGCCAAGCCGAGGGAGGTGGGGAGCCGCAGGCGTGAGAGGCGGGGGCGCCGCGCAGCCTTTCGCCGTACTTCCCTTGCCCCGCCCCTCTGTGCGCTCCGCCCCCAACGCCGGTGGGCGGGGCCCGACCCCCTCCTTAAAGCGGTGGCCCAGCTAGTGCGGGGGCTAGTGGTACGTTCGGCTGCGTTCCAGCGGGCTATCGCAGGCCCCCAGCCGCCGCAGTGTCCCGGCTGCTGTCGCCCCCGCAGGCAGCCTCTGGCCCCCCGGGCCGCCCAGGCACCGTGCTGGGCGCCATGGAGATGAGGCGGCCGTGCCCCTCCTCCGGGAGCGCGGCCACACCGATATAGACACGGCCCTAGCGTACGTCCGAGAGCATCCTGGGCGGCCTGGGGCTACGGCTGGGCGGTGGCGACTGCAGAGGTAATTCCTGGCACCCAGACTCCGTCCCCCTTACCTCCCCCGAGCCATGCACCGGCCGAGGTCAGGACCGACAGCTTCGCCCTCCTGCCGGGGCGCCGACCTCCACTGGCCACCCCGCAGCTCTGTGAACACCCCGCTCCTCAGGCCCCGTGCACATCTAGCCCCGGACAGCCGGACAGTGCTTTGTCTTGACTCTTTTCCTCTCCTTTTCCCTCCCCTCAGCAACGTCCCAACCCTGGTCTAGCCTGGAACGACTTGGCTAGCCCCTCTCGCGGGGACTGAAAACGGAGTCTGGCGCTGTGCAGCCCCTGCCTCCTTCCCCTTCCCCGCAGGTGCCGGGTGCGGTCCTGATCTGCAGGAATCCTGCCCTTATGGCCCTGGCACTTCCTGGCATAGTCCCAGATCAGGCTTCGGAACCGGCGGGGATCTGCTTCCTCGTTGCTCTGGGCTGTAGACTGCTGCGTGGAGCTCGGGGTGCGCCGTTCAGTTGGCAGTGCCTCTCGCTTCACCATGGTGGCCGCGCCTGGGAACCGCAGGAGCTATAGGCAGTAGCTGGGATGGGAGAGTGGGGGTAGTATGGTGTCTAACTGCCCTCTCAGTGCCAGCCTCCGTCCAAGGCCATAGAAGGGAAATTGACACTAACCCACTCCAGGGAACTCAGAGTCTAGAGATGGGAGGGGACACTGAAGAACACTAGGAAAACGGAACGTCAGACCTTGAAGAACTGCTAGTTTTCCAGGGGGAGTAAGAGGAGAAAGGGCATTCCCGGCTGCGCGGGTGGGCAGTGAGTGTGCAAAGGCAATGAGATTTGGCAGTGCTGAGGGTTTTGGAACAGGCAGACCTAGCTAAGTGGAGGGTTTGTGTATGGGGGTAGGGGGACATCTGTCATCAGTCTGATGCCATCTGAAATGTTTATAACGTGCCTCACAGGGACATAGTGAGGGCTCAGCAATGTTAGCTGTTACTGTTAGTAGTAGTAGTATTATCATTAGCACCATGTACCATCTTTTGCTTTGAGGTCCTCAGAGTGAAATGATTCACAGCACAGATCTGAAACAAAACAAGAATATGCATGCATCTCATATGCTATCTAGATCACCTGACTGCCTCTCTGTGACAACTCTGGTCTTCTTTTTTTTTTTTTAATTTAAATTTTTATTGAAATCTAGTTGATTTACAATGTTGTGTTAGTTTCAGGTGTACAGCAAAGTGATTCAGTTATATATGTATAACTAAATATGTATATACATATTCTTTTTCAGATTCCTTTCCATTATAGGTTATTACAAGATACTGAGTATAGTTCCCTGTGCTGTACAGTAGGTCCTTGCTGGTTATCTATTTTATATATATTAGTGTGTATATGTTAATCTGAAACTCCTAATTTATCCCAACCCCTTCCCCCTTTGGTAACCATAAGTTTGTTTTCGGTCTGTGAGTCTATTTCTGTTTTTTTTTTTTTTTTTTTTTTTTTTTTTTTTTGCGGTACGCGGCCCTCTCACCGTTGTGGCCTCTTCCGTTGCGGAGCACAGGCTCCGGACGCGCAGGCTCAGCGGCCATGGCTCACGGACCCAGCCGCTCCGCGGCATGTGCGATCTTCCCGGACCGGGGCACGAACCCGTGTCCCCTGCATCGGCAGGTGGACTCTCAACCACTGCGCCACCAGGGAAGCCCCGGGCTTTCTCTAGTTGCGGAGAGCGGGGCCTACTCTTCGTCGCGGTGCGCGGGCTTCTCATTGCAGTGGCTTCTCTTGTTGCAGAGCTCGGGCTCTAGGTGCGCAGGCTTCAGTAGTTGTGGCATGTGGGTTCAGTAGTTGTGGCACGTGGGCTCAGCAGTTGTGGCTCACGGGCTTAGTTGCTCCACAGCATGTGGGATCTTCCCAGACCAGGGCTTGAACCCGTGTCCCCTGCATTGGCAGGTGGCTTCTTAACCACTTCTCCACCAGGGAAGCCCCCACCTGGGATTCTTAATGGGGTTGGGGAGAAAAGTATTTGATTAACTCACTCCTGACTCACACAGGCGGCACAACACCAGCCTTTTCTCAATGGGTTATTTTTCTGATGGAAATATCTTGCCTTTCCTTCCCTGGGGCCCCAGTTGAGGCCTCTTGCTCTCTTGCCTGAATTCCTGCCGCAGCCTCGCCATTTGCCCTGTTTCCAGACCTGTCCCTGAGGTTTTTGTGTGTGCTTCATTC
Source organism: Orcinus orca (assembly GCF_937001465.1). Taxonomy (NCBI): domain Eukaryota; kingdom Metazoa; phylum Chordata; class Mammalia; order Artiodactyla; family Delphinidae; genus Orcinus; species Orcinus orca. The sequence goes on from NC_064559.1 coordinate 198,075,510, forward strand.
AGAGTCATCTTTCAAAACTGCAAAGCTGACAACTTAGCTCGCTGGCTGAAAAGTGTTCAGAGTCTCCCTGTGGCCCCCTGAAGTCAGATTCTAGGGGGTGCACTCAGGGCCCTTTGTATCCATCTGGTCTGTGGCCCCTTCTCTTGCCTTGTGTGCCCCGTGGACCTGGTGTTCTAGATTCATGGCGTCGCAGGCATGGCTCCTCACACGCCACGTTCTTGCCTCTGGGCGGCCTCTGACTGGCCCTGGAGATTCAGATTCTAAGAAAGCCTTCCCTGAACTCCCAGGACTCCTCTCCCACCTTGTGCTTATCCCGGCCTCACTTACTCTATAGTGGCCCCTTAGACTGTGCGTCCTTGATGGCAGGGATCCACTGCTGGCCCTCCTCATCCAGCCCTTAGCGCCAGGCGTGGCACACCCAGTTGTCTGGTAAATAGTCATCGTAATAACATTAGCAGCTCATAATGAGCAAATCTATCAAAGTTCTGATCAGTCCTTGGGGCCTCCTGACAAGATATCACTCAATTTACAGTTGAGGGGATTGAGGCTCAGAGAGTTTAAATAACTTGGTTAGGGTCACAGAGCTCGAATTGGCAGAGCTGGGGTGTGAACCCACGTCTGTCTCTTAACCATTACACTAGATCCTCTCCAGCGTTTGGTAAACTGACTTGGACTTCCATTTCTCTCCTCCCAAAGTGAAAATCACCACCAAGGCCAATCCAGTGGGTGAAAAGTCTCTGAAACCTGACAGCCTCTGGTTCCAGCTGGAGACGTCACTGAAGTGGATGCAGTGCCCCCGAGTGGACCTCTTTAACCTGTACCTGCCGGACCACGGCACCCCCATGGAAGAAACACTGCGTGCCTGCCACCAGCTGCACCAGGAGGTGAGGGCGGCCCCCCAGCTCCTCTCCTTGACCTGTCGTTGCCCAGGAGAGTGGAGGCTCCAGGGCTGTCCCAGAGCAGAGCTGGGGACAGACCCCACTCCCAGGGTCCCCAGCCAGTCTCTCCTTCCTGGTGTTCTGGGCTGCAGTGGGTTCTGACCTTGGCCTCTCCCCCGCAGGGCAAGCTTGTGGAGCTTGGCCTCTCCAACCATGCCGCCTGGGAAGTGGCCGAGATCTGTACCCTGTGCAAGAGCAACAACTGGATCCTGCCCACCGTGTACCAGGTGAGGCCGGGGCTGCAGAGGCCTCTGTCTCCTGAGTGCCTGCTGATCCCGGGTCCTCGCGGCTCCCCCTCCCCGTGCCCTCTCCATAGCAGCCACTCCCCTGCTCACAGCCTGTAGATGGCTCCCAGGTACCCTCAGCCTGGCAAACAGGCGCCTGCTCTCTCCGGCTCTGGCTCCCCTTCCTGCCTGCTTCTCGCTCTGCAGTCAGCCTGGAACACTCCTCCCTGCTCTCCCTGGAAGGAGTGCCCAGGTCTCACTTAGATGCCTCTTCCTCTGGAAGCCTTTCCTGACAGCCCAGAGGAGCCTGAGATCTCAGGTCCTCCTTTTCTCCTCCTCATTCATTCAGCCAATGTTTGTGCACCTACTTGCTGCCAGGCAGTGGTCACAGAACTTACTAGTGTGTTACGATTGTCTCTTTCGTTGAATGTTTGCTAACACTCTAGCTCACTATTAAATCTCTGAGCACAGCAGCTTTGTCCTTTGGCTTGTGGATGGAAATCCAGTATCCAGGCCATAGGTGGTGCTCAGAAATGTTGGCTGAAGCGATGAATTTTCCTTGGGCGTGAGCCCTCTCCACCAGCGCCACTAAGTATCTGCCTGATTGTTAAGGTCTGAACTGAGGTTCTCCACAGGAAAATTTGGGGTCCCATGCGCCCTCTCCAGCTGGCCCTTCTGCCTGCAGGGCATGTACAACACCACCACCCAGCAAGTGGAGACAGAGCTCTTCCCCTGCCTCAGGACGGAGGTTCTACGCCTAAAACCCTTTGGCTGGTATGGGGTGTGGGCTGCTGTGGGGACGGGCTCACCCCGGGTGAAAGGGTCTTCCTGGCCGTGTTTCTGCCTGTTCCTGACCCTGGGGATGCCTGGTCCCAGACCTGGAAAGCAGGGAGGGGTTTGACAGGAGGCTGGGCTGGGTCCTCCATCCCTCCTGGGTCCCCCACCATCACCCCCACTTGCAGTCCAGAGCAGCCTCTGGGAGCAGTGCCAGGGGATCTGATTACAGCCTTCCCGCAGGGGGCCTGCTGACCGGCAAGTACAAGGATGGGGACAAGGATGGGTAACAACCTGTGGGCCGTTTCTTTGGGACCAATTGGGCAGAGATCTACAGGAATCGGTGAGCTGGGCATGGGCTGCGTCAGGGTGGGAGGTGGCATGGGTCCCCTTAGTCTGCAATGGGGAGTCCCTGGGGCTGCTTTCTTGGTGGCCAGGACCTCCCCCTGTGCTCAGACCTTTGCCCCTGGATCCCTACCAGCTTTACTGAGAAATTTACTGCTAAAATTTCGCCAGTGTCTCTGGGGAGTGATTGGGGGCCTGGATTGGGAATGCGTAGAGCTCTGGACCTTCCAGCAGGTCTGTGAGGCTATGTCTTTTCCCTGGGAAGAGCCTACTCCCTGCCCACAGAGGGAGAAGAAACCTTGGATTGGAACTTCGGATTCCTGGGGCTTGATGCTGGCCTGTCACCTGGGGCAACTGAGTCTAAGTTTTGTAAACTCTTGGCAATAACACTGTCATCAATGTCTAAAGTTATAGTTGAACATCTGTTGGGACTAGCCTTCTTCCCTTCCTTTTTTTCATTTTTGCAAGTTTGAAAAAGTTATCAAAGTAATACATGCCCACAGTTAGAAGCAAGCCCTCTTCAAGTCGCACTCCTCCAAGGTGATGCTTTTTAATTCCTACAGTTTTCCTTCCCTCTGGCATTTACTGTGAGATCTCTGATGCATACACTTTACTGCTATTCCTTAATTTATCAAATTTAGACATTATCTGTGGACTGCTGGAAAGTTCCTTTCAAGATTTATAGAAGCTGAGTCTCCAAGGCTTCAATGCTAGTTTTGTTGAAATGGCCCAGGACTTTTTAAAATTAATTAGTTAATTTATTTTTGACTGCGGTGGGTCTTTGTTGCTGCACGTGGACTTTCTCTAGTTGCGGCGAGTGGGGGCTACTCTTTGTTGCGGTGCACAGGTTTATCATTGCGGTGGCTTCTCTTGTTGCGGAGCACTGGCTCTAGGTGCACAGGCTCAGTAGTTGTGGCTCACGGGCTCAGTAGTTGTGGCACGTGGGCTCAGTAGTTGTGGCTCATAGGCTCTAGAGTGCAGGCTCAGTAGTTGTGGCACACGGGCTTAGTTGCTCCGCAGCATGAGGGATCTTCCTAGACCGGGGATCGAACCTGTGTCCCCTGCATTGGCAGGCAGATTCTTAACCACTGCACCACCAGGGAAGCCCCCTGCCAGGGTTTCTGATTGTCTGGCCAGGTTTAGGAGCCATCGCTCTAAGCAGTGTCTCTCAAGGAGCTCGTCACACCACCAGCACTTAGGCCTCACCCCTGGAGGCTCTTGGTTGATATTCTCTGCTCTACTTAGTTGACAGAGCACTGCAGGTCCATCATCTCCTTTACATTTTGCACTCACCACATGGGGCTGGCTCGGGGTGTTTCCTCACTGAGCAGATAAGTGAAGGCAGGTGACTGAGCCAAGGCCAGAGCTGGGACTGGAGCCAGGACTTGTCCTGTCTGTGACCCGGGGCACAAAGGTGTGGTGCTGTGGACACTCCTGGTTCCCAATTTGGGGAGTTGTGTCGTTCGCATGCGGTGAGCATGTTCAATGCAAGGATCCTTGCCCACTGCATCCCCGCTGCTCCTACCACTGGGTTGAAATCACCCCGGTGAGGGGCCCAGAAATCCACATGCATTCTGCTGCTCAGGGAAACAAAACCTCCATTTAAGATGGTCCCTCAGGGACCAGTGACCTGCAGGAATCCCAGCGTCCTGACCCGTGCCACCCTCTCCACTCACCCAGCTTCTGGAAGCACTACTTCGAGCCTGTTGCCTTGGTGGGGAAGGCCTGCAGGCTGCGTACGGCCCCAGTGCCCCCAGCACGACCTCAGCCGCCCTCTGGTGGAGGTACCACCACTCCCAGCTCCAGGTAGGAAGGAGGAAGTGAGAGAGGGCTGCGTGATTATTTCATGATTTCTGGATTACTCCTTTTCCTTTTCTGAAATGTCTCCATGGCCCAGGTCTTTTGGGTGGTATTCCTGTTCTTAGAGAAGTTTATTAAGTGTCACATTACAAACACTACTGGCCCTAGTAAGTATAATTATCCCAACTTTACGTATGAGTAAACTGGCTCAGAGGCCACTTCGCCTAACTGTGGGTACATGAGATAGGGCAGAAGCTATGTGTGATGCTGAAACCTACATTTTTTCAGCATTAGCATTTATCTGTCTCTGGCTGCCTGCTCTGCAGAGGCCAACTCCATGTCCCTGGCAGGGCTGCCCTCTCCCTGCCATCCCACTTTCCCAACAACTTCCTCCAACTTGGGCATCACATACTAATGGTGCCTCTTTCTTGAGCCCCTGTTAAGTGCTAGGCCTGAAGCAAACTTTATGAAATTGTAGGGAATCCCCTGGCGGTCCAGTGGTTAGGACTCTGTGTTTCCACTGCAGGAGGCATGGATTCAATCCCTGGTTGGGGAACCAAGATCCAGCATGCTGCAAGGCACGGCCAAAAAAAAACCTCCCACAACCACCCTGCAAAGTTAAGGAAGCCTGAAGCTTAGGGAGGTCACATGACTAACCCAAGCCCTCCAAGCTGCTGAGCAGCAGAGGGGAACTCGGGTCTGCCTGCGTGCGTCTAGGGAAGCAGGGCCGTAGAGCTGTTCGAAGGCAATGTAAGTTCGTGCGGAATAATATAGGGTATAGACTTCGGATTGCAGGTCTTGGCAGGGGCAGGGTGGGAGTGGGTGTGTGTGACTGGAGTCACTGTGGCGTGCTAGTGTGTTGATGTCTGGCCGTCTCCCCTTGCAGGGCGTTCAGGGGGACGCAGTCATCCTGGGCATGTCCAGCTTGGAGCAGCTAGAACAGAACTTGGTGGCCGCTGAGGGAGAGCCCCTGGAGCTGGCCATCATGCAGGCCTTTGATCAGGCCTGGCACCTGTCTGCCCATGAATGTCCGAACTACCTCCACCAGGCCTAGTCCTGACTTGGGGTGGCAGAGGACACACTCCATCTATCACCTTTTATTCTCTCAACCAGTCAGTTCTGACTTTAAGCTGCTTTATGTAGCTAGTTCTTTCCTCACAGTCCCAGTTCACAAACTGTTTGTCTCCTTTGTTCTTGTTAATACTCCCAGTTGCCTTCATCATGTAAAAAGCCCAGGGCCTCAGGCATTTCCTGTCTGAGTAAAGAGGCACTAACCTGGCTGGAGCCAGGCCCACAGTGAATCTGGTGAATCTGTTTCCTCTGCAGCCTGCAGGCTGTTTCTCGTCCTCCCACAGGCTTGGTGAGAAGGGGGCAGGAGTAGGGATTAGTTTTCAAAGGGCAGAGGCGGTGGGAGGGTCTCCCAGCCTCCTGCCCTGAACCCAGTGTGACTCTCAACATCGGGGCTGCAGGTGGCCCTCGTGCTTCTACACGCGACAGAAAAAAAGAGGGCCATACACCCTGAGGTAGATTTTCTCCCGTTCAGAATTACCTCATTAAATACTTATAAACAGAACAATCTGGGCAAAAACCTACCACCTGAAGCCACCACCCAGAAGACTAAAACCTCCCAGGATGCAGTGGAACGTTTTTTACATCCATTCAGTTTCGGCAGTGGCTTTATTTTTGCTTTAGCCAACACCTCCTGTCTCCTGGTCATCCACAAGTTTCTCGGCCCTGGTTTTGGGGGTTGCGGGTGGGAAAGAGAATAGAGAGTAGGGGTAGGAGGGCGGTAGGCAGGGTGCCTGTTTTCCTCAAACAAATCCCAGTTTCAAGCCAGGGGCGCCGAGGGCCAGAGGAAAGGAAAAGGCAGTTCCTCTTGTGCTCCCAGGGCCGCCTGGCCAGTGGTCACACAGGAGCCAGTGCTGGAAACTGGCTTGAGGTGAACTAAGAATCCTGGGGGTCCAAACCAAAGCCCAAACCCAAGGGTTTTTTCCTAGAAAAGTCCCTTTTGGAGGAGACACCCTGCTGCCAAAGTTTCATTATTTATAGGAGAGCCTGTCCCTGTCACCCTCCCTTGTGTGCATCCACAGCAAAACACACGGCAGCTCCCCCGAGAGGGCTGCGGCAGTCTCACGCCGTCCAGTCCAGACAAGGCTGGAGCAGGCCTGGAGGTCCCGTCCCAAGTGCACGTCAGCTGTCATCGTCTTCCTCTGATTCTACTTCTGACTCGGGCGCGCTCTCTGGCAAGTCATCTCCCATCTGCTGGAACCTTCCGGACTCCGCGTCCCACACGTACTTGATGGTCACCTTGAACTCGGCCATTTCGTACCTGAAAAGCTTCTGCCAGAGGCGAAGGGACCCAAAGGTCAGGAGGAGCGAGTGGGGTCAGAGGAGTCTGTGACCCCTCCCGCCGCAGCTGCGGACGCCTGGGGCGGAGGGAACTCACCAGGACACGGGCCTGCTCCGGGGTCAGCACATCGCCCTCCTTGCACACCTCGTAGTCGGACAGCAGGGTCACCACACCTACAGAGAAGGGGGCCCCCAGGCAGTTACTCTGGCACAGAGGCGTGTGCAGGGTCAGAGGAACCGGGCTGGCCCCCTGCCCCCAGGCTTCTAGCAGCACTGGGGCAGGGGTTCATCAGTGAGCATTCAGCCGCCCAGGAGGGTTTTTGGGGGGCAGTGACTCCTCCTTCCTTCCTTGCCCTGTAACTGCTGTATTCTAGCTGTAACTTACTGTCCACATTCACCCCAGCTGTCAGGCGGGTGCTGTTAGTCCTGTTTTCACATGAGAAAATGGAGGCCGGTAGAAATTGGGGGTGAGGGGGGAGTTGTCCGGCTTGGAAACCTGCGCTCTCGGCCGCTCGGCTGTGACCTTTCCGCTCTGGGGACGCCCCTGTACCTTTCTTGAGGGCCGTGGGCAGGCCCAGCTGCCTCAGCTGTGGCTCCATGGAGTGTGGGAACTGCTCCAGGGGCCCCGGGTCCAGGCTCACGGTGAAAGTGGCTTTGTTCCCAGCTCGGGCGTAGTCCATCTCCGTGTATTTCGTGAACCACCTGAGGGGAAAGAGAAGTGGCAGGAGGGCAGGTTTCCGCCTGGGCCTCGCCTCACCGCCCTTCCTCCTCGGCTCAGCCTGGAGATCCGAGCCCGGGAGAACAGAGACTCCGTAACGGGATTCCAGGAACCAGGAACCAGGTTTTACTCAGTGCCTCTACTGTACAAAGTCCTGGGCTATTCCCTCCCCGGAGACCTCGCCAACCTTTCCCTTCCCACCGCTCCTCCAGGGCACTTACTCGTTCACTTCCTCCTTAGTGCGATTGGTGAAAAGGAGACCAACTTCACCCCTCAACTTCTTGCTGACCTACAGAACCAAAGTGGGGTGGGGTCGGTCACATTAGAGCAGCGGTTCTCAACTGGGGACCATTTTGCCGGCCCCGCCCCCTCATCTGGCAACACGTGGAGACATTTTTGGTCACAGCTGGAGGGGGGTAGCACTACTCCCTGGGTCTGGAGGTTAAAGGAGAACCGAGCTTTAAGCCCACCCCGGGCCGCCAGATGGCTGCAGTGTGCATCATGTGACAGCAGCGGAGGAGGCAGCCTGGCCTCGGCCCCTCCCTGTGAGGGCCAGAGACTCACCTGATGCAGATTGTCTTTGTACTCGTCAGATGGGCTTCGACCCAGGGCCACCATCATCACTTTGTTTTTGCCAAAGAACATCCTACAGAGAAAAACAGGGGTCTGTGAAGGAAGCGCCCCGCCCTGCCCTCACTTCAGGGCAAACCAGCTTCAGTCCCCAGAGCCCGAGCCAAGGCCCAGGCTGTTTTGTAGCAGAAGGTGTGGCCAGAGGCTCCACTCTTCCACGCAGCCCTGCTCACTTTGTCGCCAGCCCTGGGTCCCTCTCATTATTTTCCTGCACAGACCCTGAAACTCACATTCTGTCTCAGCCCACTGTGAGTGCGTCTGGATATGTGGAAGGGGCCTGTTTAATGGTCTGAACCAGAACGGGTGGGATGTTCCTTAAGGGACCAGACCCCAGGGTTCAGGGACAGTTAAAGAGCGCCCTTCAGCGGGGATGGGGGCGTGGCACTTGGTCCTTATTAAGGCGCCTCCTGTGACGGAGGTCACTAACCGCCCCTGTGCTTTGCAAGCAGCCTGGCCCCTCCGCACTCGGGCCCTTCTCCCACTGCCCGCTCACCGGCTGTGCTTCCAGGCACTGCGGACGTCCTTCAGCTTGCTGTTCCTCATGTTGGCCACGGAGAAGACGAAGAGGTACTTGTATGTGTCCACACATTTCCGAAGCTGCAGGACAATTCATGGGGCTCTGGAGTCCAAGGGGCAGCAGGGGTTGGGCAACTCTGGCCTCAGGTGGGAAAGAGACTGCTCCAGGTCTCTTACAACTGAGGATGTTTAGAGCCTCTAACCTGGTTGTTTCCTCCTTGCCTCTGCTACTAAAGCCAGGATACTAAGTACAGGGGCTGCCCTGACGCAAAGCAGTCGTGATGGCAAAGTGCGGGGGAGGCTGAGCCACCGGTCAAGAGCCCACCGTCTCCCCAGGTTTCCGACTTACGGTGGCCACCGCTGCAACTGACCACTTCTCTTTGTCCAGTAATTGCTGACGATCTAGAAACCTAGCTACACTAGGAAGTCTCCTGCTATATGGAAACATGTAAAGTCTTGTCATTTAGTCATAAAGGGAGGCGGCTCATCAGCCCTGCGGCGCCCACGTTGTTGGCTGCAGCCGCGATGAAGTGGTCTCAAGGAAATGGCATCTTCGTGCTGGAGGAAACTCCGCTCTCACCCAGCCTGCAGCCTGATGCAGTGCAGACACTGGCTTGGTGCATTTACCCACACTTGGTAACTCCCTGGCTTTTTTTTACATCGGGCAGACTAACAAATCTCTGCAAGCTTCAGTTACCAGACCGCAAAACAGCGATAACTTCCCCTCGCATCTACCTCACGGGGGTGCTTCACACGTGAAACAGCGCCGTGCAGGGCACAGTAAGGGCTCAATCAAGCTGGAAACCATCACTATGGGAGTTTTTATTGGTGCTGCTGCTGGAGGAGAAAGGGCTGGATCAGCACCTTTTTTTTTTTTCCCCCCAAACAGTATGTTTCCCTGACAAACAGCCCTACACACACGTTTATAAACCAAATACAAGGTCTGGAAAAATAAAAAGAACACGCTCTTACCTCTTCTATCAAGTTCTGTTTCAGTTCTAAGCCTTTCTTGGCGGTTTTGGTGAGGGAGACTAATACAAAGAAGAAAAGGGGGAGATGATGAGAGGCAAATCTGGATGTCCCGGAGAGTCTTTCTTCCCCCCTTTGGTAGCCCAGCTGGACCAAGCCAATCTGAGAAAAGGTAGCAAGGCTTTTGTGGACACCACTTCTGGCATGCAAGGCTACTCCCAGGGTCCCCAGAGTGCCTGGTCGCTACTGTTCCCGAGCCTGAAGGTCCCTTCCCACCTTTCCTGTTACTCAGACAATCTAGGTATTCCTTAGCTCCCCTGAGGTGAAGCGAAAACTCCCTACTGAGGTGTGGAGGCTCTGGGGGCCCTGCCAGTGGCTGAGCTAGCTGCTGGCTGAGGCGCGTCCCTGTGCTGCTGTGGTACACAGAGACCATCTGTGGCTGCTCTGGGCTGGGGACTGTATCTCCTCTGCTACACCCTGTCTTGCAGTTTGGACCCATGGATGCAGCAACGCGTCTTTGGGGAAGGACAAGCACCTCTTCTCCAACAACAGCTGGGGCCCAATTTGCCCCTTAACCAGAAGGGTTTGACATTTGCCAGATCTGACCAGGGCTCCCTCCACAGAACCCAATCATGCCACAAACGCTTAACAGAGCATCAAATGCAAAGCCCTGGGTCCTAGGAGGAGGCCGCTTCTTATTCATCCTGCCTGGCACTCAGTCAGCCCCTCTTCACGAAGCACACATCTAGAAAGGTAATCACGCCATTCAGGGGCAAGTGCAGCACAGGAGGGCAAACAAAATACAGTTGTCCATTTTCCAATATTTCCACTGGTACAACTGTGGACCTAGCCAGCACCATGCTCTCTTGGATTACTGCTAGTCTCGCTGCTTCCACCCCTGCACACTGCCCCCACCTTCCCTGTCTATTCTCAACAAAGCAATTACGGTGATCTTTTTAAAAGTAAAGTTGAACCCCATCATTCCTCTGCTCGAGCTCTCTCCCGTTTCACCTGCGTGTGAAAGCCAGTTCCTTGCAAAGGTCTTTCAAGCCCCGCACACTCTGCCCAATTCCCTCTCCCTCCTTTTTGCTCACTCTGCCCTGGCCACGCTGGCCTCTTGCCCCAGAACATGTCAAACATGCTCCCGCTTCAGGGCCTTTGCCCTTCGTGTTCCCTCTCTGGGACCACCACCCTTCCAGGTAACTCCATGGGTTGCTTATTTACTTTCAAGTTCCTGCTCATTTGTCATCTCAACAGAGACCTTCTCTGGCCACACTGCACAAAAGAACATCAACTTCTCTTTCTCTCTTACTCCACGGGACTTAACCACTATCTGAATTTACTGATTCGATTTTCGGTACCTTGGGAGGATATACTTCCCATAACTAAAATATTAAGCTTGATGAGGGCTCTAGGCCTTCCTTGTTGTAACTGCTGAATCCTTCGACGCCTAGAGAGTGCCAGGTCCCTCTCTAATTTGTTGAGTGAATGTGCTAGAGAGCCGGAGTGAGAGAGACTCACCATAGTAGAGGCAGTCAGGAATACTCTCCTACGAGGTATCCTACGAACTGCCAACTGAGAAAGAACCAGCCATACAAAGACTGGGGCACAAGCATGCCAGACAGAAGCAACTTCAAGTACATACTTAGGGATAAACCTGGGTTGAGGGGAAGGCGGTAGGGTGGGGGGAGCGCGGAGAGCTAAGACAGATGGGCTGAGGTAGGAAAAGGTGGGCCAAGGCGAGATCGGGCGCGGCCTGGGTGTCCAGAGGCTGTTCCCCGACCAGCCGGCCTTGGACAAACTCTGGAGGCCTGGCAAAGCAGTCTCCGCTCCCTGACCCGACCCGGCTCCAGCCCCCACCCCCGTGCTTCCCCCGCGAAGCCCCTACCGCAGGTGACAGCCAGCCCGCGAATTCCTCACCGGGTCCCAAGACCCCCTTTGCCCACCTTTCTTGTCGCGCTTGGATTTGGGCATCGCGCTGTAGCCACGTGCGGCGGAAGACGGTGCTGCCTATTAGGACCTCGGCGGCGCTGGGGCCTCTGGGACGGCCCTCGGGAGCTGCCCTTGCGCGTGCCTGACCCAATCTGCGCTGAGGCCCGCCTCTCCCTGCCCCGCCGCCGCGTGCGCTCTCCCTCGAGTCTCCAGAGCGACTTCCTGCGCGGGCGGGGGATCCCAGAGTCCTGGGCGCCCCACCGAGAGCTCCGCGTGCGGTTCCCAACTCTATGGTTCCGCGGAGGCGGAGCCTGAGGCCCGGTGCATGCCGGGCCGGCGGCGGGCCGAGCCCGGGCTCCCATCATGGCGGCGGTGGCGGCGGCGGTGGTTTCCGGAATATGGCTCTGGGCTGCCCTGCTCATTCCTGCGGCCGCGGTCTACGAAGACCAAGTGGGCAAGTTTGATTGGTGCGTACGTGGGGGACCTATTCGGGAAATATTTTCCCAGTACTTGTCTTCTGTCTAAAAGGATGGGGGGTGGTTACCATGCAGCACGGCCGGCTGCATAACGTGCGGGGCCCAGGGGAAAATGAAATGTGAGACCCCTTGTTCAAAAGTTAAGAGTTTTAAGGTGGCGACAGCAGAGCATTAAACCGAGAGTTGGAGGCCCTTCTGAGCCAGTCCCTGTGCGGCTGTACAGGTCGCAAGCCCGTGAAGCGGGCTCTGCCAATCCGGGCATGCCTGACGTTCTGGTCAGAGGTCACTCTTCTCCTCCATCAGGCCCCATTTCTGTGACCGTCAGGTTTCTTATCTACTGGGTGTCAGACGTCAACAGCCCTCAGTGAACGCCGTCTTTCCCCACCCCTCTAGCCCAACCCTTACGTGGGCTCAGAACAGGACCACCCAAGACTCACATCAGCCTTGAGGTGCCCTCGCTCACTGGCTCACTCACTCACTCTTCTTTCATTCACTCACTTTCATTCATTCACTTACTCTTCATTCAGTCTCTCATTCAATCACTCATTCACACATTCAGTCGCTCATTCATTCATTCACTCATTCATTCAGTCACCCACCCCTTCCTTAAGGCCATGGAGTTGGCTCACTTTTGCTTGAATGTCAGTTTGCCACTTAAGCATTGTGCGGTCTTGGGAAAATGACTTAACCACTCTGTGCCTTGGTTTCTTTATCTGTAAAATGGGTTTACTAGTAGTCCGTTACCTCTTTCAGTAGTTGTAAGGATGAATAAAACAATTCTTTTAAATTACTCAACACAGTGCCTGGCTCACTGAGTACAATCAGTTTGTTACCAATAATTACTATTGAGGGAACACTTTATCCTTCCGAGCCCAGCTCCTCGGTGAAGTCTTTTCTGTATCAGACAAATTAATTCGCGTGTTTGTTGAGTGCCTGTTGTGGGTCAACAATCATTCTAGGTGCTATGGACACAGAGATGGAAAGGAGCTCAGTCTAGGGGGGCAGATATATAAGTTATGTGATATAAGACAGTGTGACAAATGCAACATGAGTCACATTTTTAATGATGTGGGCAGATGCTCACAATATAATATGTACAGCTGACTCTTGAACAACGCAGGGGCTGAGGGTGCTGACCTTCCCTGCGGTCAAAAATTGAGCATAACCTATGGTAAGCTCTCTGTATCTGCAGTTCCACATCCGCAGATTCAACCAACTGCAGACCATGTAGTTCTGTAGTATTTACTGTAGAAAACAACCAGTGTAGGGCTTCCCTGGTGGCGCAGTGGTTGGGAGTCCGCCTGCCGATGCAGGGGACGCGGGTTCGTGCCCCGGTCCGGGAGGATCCCGCATGCCGCGGAGCGGCCTGTGAGCCATGGCCGCTGAGCCTGCGCGTCCGGAGCCTGTGCTCCGCAACGGGAGAGGCCACAACAGTGAGAGGCCCGCGTACCGCAAAAAAACAAACAAACAAACAGTGTATAAGTGGACTTGCGCAGTTCAAACCTGTGTTATACAAGGGTTAACTGTATATATTACATATGTACAGCATGTGATTCCAATTTAGCAGAATCCTAGGTATATGCAATTTATAAATTGAAAAGTAAACAGAAGGAAATACACCAAAATGTTGAAAAGTTTATGGTTGAAGAAAAAAAGTTCATGGATGGTGGTATTTTAGGCATTTTTGTTTTCTTTTTTATACTTTTATGTTTTCTACAAGAAGCAGGCATTACTTTTATAGTCCAGATAAAAGATAACAGCATTTTAAAAAAAAGCATGGGGTTTAGACTAAGAAGTTCTTAATTTTGCATTCTAGTTCTGATAGTAATTTGTTGACCTCAACGGACTTTGGTTTACTCACCTGTAAAATGAGAGTGATAATATTTGTCCTATGTACTTCGTAAAGTGTTTAGTGACTACAGTGAGATTAAAGTATGTGGAAATACAGATAGAAACTGTCAATTGTCATGTAAACCTGTCTCTCTATACTAGTGTAGTTTCTTCTTTTTTAAAAAAAATTAGACCAAACAACATAACAAGGGAAATTCAGTGTAAATGTCAGGTGTTTAATTTGCTAGAGGTTGTAATTCATGAACAGCAATATGCAACACACCTCCTCTGTACTTGGTAGTATGCCTCAGGAAGCTAAGTACTTTCACTTTATGCTTAGATAAGAGTGTTGCAAGTGATGGGGTATGTTCCAAGCAAAGTATGAGTAATGAGTCAGATGGATCCTGAACATAGCGTGGGCTAGAACAGGCTGCAGAGAACAAAGGCCTGACCCTGATCTATCAAGTTTTGTAAGCATATTTGCATAATTTTTCTCCAAAGGTCAATGAAAATAGAAGGAAAAGTTGGATTGTATGGTCTTCTCTCATGTGTAATGTGAGTGTCTAGTCTCACTATTAATGGGTACAGAGAGGACTGCAGTTTTGTTCTAGGGGGATTTAGGCCAGGTGCTCTTTTGGGTGTTCCTTATCTTGAGATAAACAAGTGCTTGCATTTAGAAGGAAGACTGTCGTATTTCTCATCGATTAGGGTGCATTCTCTCTTCTTCTTCCCATTGCCTAGAAATCTTGCTTTTGGTCAGATCTCTTTGTTAACAAACATTTCTCATGCAACCTGAGATAGTTATGATGGTGATACCCTCATGTATTTGTGCAGTTGTCTTTTTCCAGAGCGTTTTGTGCAGTGATGGTTTTGGCCCCTTCCATTTCCCTGTACTCTTCCTTTAGGAGACAGCAGTATGTCGGGAAACTCAAGTTTGCCTCCTTGGAATTTTCCCCTGGATCCAAGAAGTTGGTTGTGGCCACAGAGAAGAATGTGATTGCAGCACTGAATTCTCGAACTGGGGAGATCTGTGAGTGAACTGTGTAGAGGGGTAGCTGGGGATGGCATGGCTGTCTGTAGTGGATCCAGGATGCCCTGTGGCTTGTGAAGGCCACGTGGCTGATTCCCCACTTGGGGACAAGTTGGCCAAAGGTTGCATCTCTTATTGGATCCTGATCATTTTATTTTGTTCTTTTTGTTTTTTTGGTCTTGTCAGTTTTGAATATTTAATGTATTCCTATAACTGGCCTTTGAGTTTATTTCCTCAGCCCAAGTCCTGACTGTTCTTAAATAAGATATTGCTGCAAAAAACACATTATTCTATGTCGCACTAAAGCTTTGGATGTGCCCCTCCCCCCCAATTATTTATATTGCTTTTATGGATGTTTGTTGGCATTAAAATCATGGAAACGTAATTTACAGTCACTACTTTTCTTGTGAGTCGTATGGATTTTGTGAATTTTGTCATTGTCCGTTTATATGTTTGATGGGGTGCTGGTGGGGATGGGAAGTGCGGAGACCTCGCATTGGGACAATAGTCGCTCCCCTCATTAACCAGTGAGTGGGAGTGGGTCATTGCCAGTTAGCTGTAATCCTTCCCTCCCTTGAAGTAAAATTGGGCACTTCTGTGCAAACGAAGGCCTCTTCGGTCCTCTCTTGCCTCGCTTCTTGGATGCCTTGCTGTGGTTCATAGTAACGTCGACTCTCCTGTCTCTCAGTGTGGCGCCATGTTGACAAGGGCACAGCGGAAGGGGCAGTGGATGCCATGCTGCTCTGTGGGCAGGGTAGGTAGAGTCCTGCTTTGTCCCTATGATGGCGTCGGCTCCCTCTCCTCTTTGCTTGGTTCCTTCCTTTGTTCAGGGTCTGGTAGCAAATAGAGTAGGGGTGTTCCCAACAGGAAAGGACAGGCCGTTTCTGTTTGCACTTATACATTAGAGGTGAGGCCACTGCTCACAGACCCTAGGAGGCTACAGACAGAGCATCAATTTGGGAGATGATCTCACGTGGTTTTTTCTCTTCCAGATGCAATCACTGTGTCCAATGGAGGCCGGATCATGCGCTCCTGGGAGACTAACATCGGGGGCCTGAACTGGGAGATTACCTTAGACAGTGGCAGGTAGAGGGGAAGAAGCTGAATTTCATCTTGGTTTGGTTAAAGGCTTTTCTGGAACACAGATCTGCATAGATGGCAACTCTGGGCCTTCTGGCTTTTTTCCCAGGGGAAGAAACCACTGAAGAGCCAGAGAGCATCAAACACCCAGTTTTTGATGTTCTTGAGGTTATGGGACACATGTGCTTACTCAGCCAGCATTTATTGAGCACCTGTCAGATGCAGAGCTCTGTGCTGGGTGCAGTGTTCATTCTCGTGTTGACTGCTTTTCCTAATCTTACCATGACACAAGAGCTTTGCAATGTTCTAGATATAAGGATGTGATATAACACATCTAGTGTTTTAATTTTATGTTGGAGAACAGTTGGAGCTATTGTTTCATCTTTGCTAAAGTTGTTTAAATTATAGGGTTTACTTGCATTAGCTTATACATCTTCTGGTAGTAATTCATTTGGTAAGTACTTGGGGAGCCCCCAGGCAGTGGGAACCCACTTGTGAATGTGAAATAGTTTCCATCATCAAGGAACCCATCACCAGTTGGGTGAGGCGGGCGCGCAGCCCACTAATGACAGAACTGTCTGATGGCTGCCGCGGGAGAGGGTAGACCTGGTTGCTGTGAGGTCCCAGGGGAAGGAGGGAACGACCCTTAGGAGATTCACAGGGGTTTCAGGGAAACAGTACAGCCAAGTGGCTGAAAGTACAGTCTCTCAAGTCAGCTAGTGGAGAGCAGAGCCAAGATTAGGATCCAGATGCATTTGACCACAAAACCTGTTTCATTACCTACCGAGCTATGGTGGTTGTGTTCCGGATTGTCCAGCCTGAGGCCCAGGAGGCTCTGGGCAGCGCTCACCCCGTCCCTGTGCTCAGTTTCCAGGCGCTTGGGCTGGTAGGCCTGCAGGAGTCGGTGAGGTACATTGCCGTCCTGAAGAAGACCACTCTCGCCCTCCATCACCTCTCCAGTGGGCACCTAAAGTGGGTGGAACATCTCCCGGAAAGGTAAGGCTGCCTTCTCCCCAGGTGACGGCTACCTCTTGCTCTCTACAAGCCCGCCTTTCTCCTTGGGGCTTGAAGCGTTTGCTTTGACTCAGGCTTACCTTAAGTTGGCATCCTGTGTAGCGTGTTGGGCTCACTAGCTCTAGGCCTGAATTCCAAGGCTGTGGCTGCCTCTGGAGTTTCCTTTGCAGTGAGGAGAAAACTCTCCATCTGGGCATGAGAGCCAGTCAAGCAAGGGGAGTGGCTCCTTCGCTCACTCACTTTGGCAGGGACCCAAAACTCAAATTCCTATGGGGGGGCTTCCCTGGTGGCACATTGGTTAAGAATGTGCCTGCCAATGCAGGGGACACTGGTTCGTGCCCTGCTCCGGGAAGATCCCACATGCCGCGGAGCAGCTAAGCCCGTGCGCCACAACTGCTGAGCCTGCGCTCTAGAGCCCATGAGCCACAACTACTGAAGCCCACGCGCCTAGAGCCCATGCTCTGCAAGAGAAGCCACCACAATGAGAAGCCTGTGCACCACAACAAAGAGTAACCCCCGCTCACCGCAGCTAGAGAAAGCCTAGCGCAGCAATGAAGACCCAATGCAGCCAAAAAAAAAAAAATTTACTATGGGGCCAGGTGTATAGCAATCATGAGCAAAGCAGGCCCTGTGGGGATTATGGGGAGCTGCAGTGTGCCTGGCCTACCTCGAGGGGGCAGCCTTACTCAACTGGTGCCCTGTAGGAACGTAAGTAGGCCTAGTGTTACTATGTCTCACCTTTTAAGAAAAAACTAGAAATCTTGTTCTTACATGTTAAATCTCAGGTCTAAATGTTGACAATGAATTCAAATTAAAAAATAAAAGCTGTGAGCCAAACAAAACCTATTTGGGACTGTTTGTGACATCCTGGTGGCCTGGTTTCGGAAGACCCCTGAGGATACCCCTGTCCTGTGGCTAAAGCTGTTTCTCCCTGCTTTTCCTTCCCTCTCCCAGTGACAGCATCCATTACCAGATGGTGTATTCCTACGGCTCTGGGGTCGTGTGGGCCCTCGGAGTTGTTCCCTTCAGCCATGTGAACATTGTCAAGTTTAACGTGGAAGACGGAGAGATTGTTCAGCAGGTCTGGTCTGGCTCGAGGAGCCTCGTGAATTGTGGAGGGGAATAGAGTCCTTCTTTGCCCTGGGGACCAGGGAACTCGGCTGGGCGGATGCAAAAGCCATTCATGGTCCCTGATTCTGGGCACTTGGAGGCTGCATTCTGCTCATCAAGCATTTATTTAAAGCCCTCACATTTGCACATGGTGCTATCCTGGGGTGGCTAAAAAAATCGTGTATATCTATTCATTGCCTGCAAGTATCTTATAAGATAATACTGTAGGGTAATAATAGGAAGCCATGTATGACAACTATAGCAGAGAAATGCTTATCTGAAATGTCAAGTATTAAAAAGGATCTGGTATATTTTTCAAATGACCAGAAAGCCAATCCTGATTGTGTCCAGCTTCGGAGCTCTTGGGAGGCTGGGTGGGATGGGGAGAACTCCTTCGGAACCCACCAGGAAGAACCTCCGAGCTTAGGCCCCCCAGTGGGATCCAGTGCTGACGTAGCTTGTGAGCTGAGAGGGAAATGTGAAAATCCCCATGAGCCTCCTGTTCTGATGTCTTTCCTGCAGGTCAGGGTGTCGACTCCCTGGCTGCAGAGTCTCACCAGAGCCTGCGGTGTGGTGGATGAGGCTGTCTTGGTATGCCCTGACCCGAGCTCACGGTCCCTCCAGACCTTGGCCCTGGAGACGGAGTGGGAGTTGAGGCAGATCCCGCTGCAGGTGAGAGGACGCGTCCCCTGGTGCGAGGCCTTGCTTTTGCTGCTTAGAAGAGCCTTTCTCCCAGTGTCACTGCTCACTTCCTGAGGCTTGGCAGCCCTTGGGAGCTTAGGCCTCTGGCTGAACTGGTATGAGAGGAAATGGGCCACTCTCCTCTTTGGAGAACCTGAATGGGAGCTTCTGGAGCCACATGCCGTGGCCCCGTTACCCTCGCTGGCAAAGTGGGGCAGAGGCTACCAGCCTGGGATAATCAGTGACTTGTCTGCTCTGGCCCTTATCCTTTTTCTTCTTGTCTCCCAGTCTCTTGACCTAGAATTTGCAAGTGAATTCCAGCCCCGGGTCCTACCTACACAGCCCAACCCAGTGGATCCTACTCGGCCCCAGTTCTTCCTGCAGCTGTCTCCAAGCCACTATGCGCTGCTGCACTACCACCACGGCGTCCTGAGTCTGCTCAAGAACTTCCCACAGGTAACGGGAGGCAGCGTGGTTCGCTAGGATTTAGGGGGATCTAGCTGAGATATGGATGCTAGAAATCCCTGCCTTTGAATCTGGAGATACTTGCTCAAGCAAGAAGACATCTTTCCATGAGTGGTTTGAGAGGGGTTAGCCTTAGAGCAGAAGTGGAATTTTTTCTTTTTTTTTTTCTGAGAATTACAGAAGATTATTAGAGTAGAACTGGCACCTTCCTAAGTCCACAGGAGAGTGGGCACGTTAATCAGAGCTTCCCTATAGATACTAAGAGCAGCGTGGGATGCAGGATTCACCAGTGCCTGTGTTGGAGGTTGGCGAGAGGGCTGTGTTCAGCTGTGGCTTCAATGGGGCCTCCCCCTGCTCTCAAATGCCCAGGCCATTATGCTCCAAAGTTGGGAGCATTTTCAACTCCAAGGCCAAGGGTCCTTCCTGTGGAGGTGACTTAGAGAAGGCTGCTGGCTAGGACAGGCCCTATTTAGGAGTTGACACCTTGCTTTATCCCCAGACTGCCCTAGTGAGCTTTGCCACCACCGGGGAGAAGACGGTGGCTGCAGTCATGACCTGTCGGAATGAGGCGGTGAGTATTGGGGATAACAGCACGTGGGGTTTTCCTTCCTTATCTTTGCTAGGAGCCCTGAGAACCAAAAGTCTGGGCATATTCCCCTAGTCAGTTTGAACCCGGGGGCAGGAGGCTGTTGAGCAATAATATCTCACCTCATCTGTAGGGCTTTCTCTACACCTTCTTTGTCCCCAGGAATGGGACAACCTCATGTTCATCTGGGACTGTTCAGGGTTGTGTAGGCTTTGTGAGCAGAAATGGGAAATGGGATTTGCCTTTTTCCAAGGGCTGAGAAGACATAGAAGTGAAAGCTTCATTTTGGTGACGAGGAAGTGACCCTTTGGCTGAACTTTCTCCTTTTTCCTTCTCTTTTCCCTAGCAGAAGCCTAGCAGTTCTGAAGATGGGTCAACGGGGAGCTTTTCGGAGAAGTCTGGTCCACAGGTAGGGTGTGGCGTTGGGCAGAGACACAGGAGGCCCCCAGTGAAGCGGGGGGAGCAGCCAGGGCTGTGAGCAGGTCTCCTGAGTTCTCAGCCTCCAGTGGGCTTTGCTGAGTTCAGCAAATTAAACCATGTTTCTCTTGATCTTTTTTAGTTGGGAGATTAGAGAGTAGAATCCCTAGAATCTGTTCTTAACTACTTTCTCCTCTGGGCCTCCGTCTCTCCATGTCTTGTGGGGTCTGGCTGGTGGAGTTGAGTGGTAGTCTGAGCAGTTGCACTGAAGCAGAGTGTGGGACCCTGGCCAGAGTCTCCAGTTTCTGCTGTGGTTTCCATCTCCTAAGTGTGTCCCAAGGGGGTTGTGATTTCCCTGCCTACAGTCTTACTAACTCTTTGGGAAGTCTCTGCTACACTGTACTGGCTTCCTTCTGGAGCAAGTATGTATAGCGGTTACAATTTTTAAAATTTACTCAGACACCTTATTTCTGCCTTAGGACTTAGCTTTTCTATTTTATGTCCCTTTGCATATGTTTCCTCTTCTGGCCTGGGTCCTTCTCCAGGGTATTTGCTCCCCCCGCCCAGATTCTTGGACTTCCTTTGGGGGGATCCCCGTAGTTGACCCTTGCTGTCTGTACCCTAGGACTCGCTGGCTTGCTTCAACCAGACCTACACCATTAACCTCTACTTAATGGAGACAGGTCGGCGGCTGCTCGACACCACGATCACCTTTAGCCTGGAACAGAACGGCACTCGGCCCGAGCGCGTGAGTCGGGGCTTGTGGGCTTCTCAGCCTGGGGCTTTCTTTCGTTGGGGTTACTTCACAGCCATGGGTCCCAGAGTAGGATTCTCTGGACGTGGGCTCTAGCTCTACCTGAGCCACTGACTGTAAATAACAGTAAAAGCAGGTACCATGTAAGCCAAGTCGTCGGTGCGCCAGGCTCCGCGCTACGCTTTTTTACTTACACGCTGCTTGATTTAACCCTCTCAACAGCCATGTGGTTATTACCGCGCTCATTTTATAAGCGAGGAAACGGCCTCGTGAGATTCAGGACCCTATCCCGAGTCGCTGCCCGACATTGCCTCTGCGCACGTTCAGTGGTGTTCCTCAGCCTCTCTGGGCTGTGGCTTCTTCGCCTCTAAAACGGAAAGTCTAATCCGGGCCTCCTGCTCGCTTTGTGGGGTGTTATCGGTGCAAGATGAATGATGTGGCGGCCGAGAAGCGCTCAGGTTCCTTCATGGAGGGGCCTGAGCTAGCGCCTAGCACGGTTGCTGTGTCAGCCCCTAAGAATACGTGATATCTAATTGGAGTCCAGGTAAAAGCTGTATTGTTTGGACATCCAGCAATGCCGTGACCTAGACTTCGGACAACTCCTCATGCTTTGAATCTTGGGGTCTGGTGCTCTGAGAGGCATCTGGATTCTTGCTGACTACAGTGGACTTGACTGTTTGGTTTATAGATGTACATCCAGGTCTTCCTGAAGAAGGACGACTCCGTGGGCTACCGGGCCTTGGTACAGACGGAGGATCACCTGCTACTTTTCCTGCAGCAGCTGGGTGAGTGGACCTCATCAACCCATTTTTTTTTAGGCCTGCCCATGAGTTCCATTCAGACTCTTTATTTGGGGCTGTGGACAGGCTTCTGAGAGAGATTCAAGTGGAGTGTATCCTGAATATTTTTTTCCAGAGCCATATGTCACCTGCCTTTGAAAAATTCCTTAGCATTCTTGGGAGACAGAACTTCCCTCACTTGACCTCCTGCCATTTCTCTTTTTGGCACAAGAGGTGTGGTGGTCCCTGAGTCACCGAGAAGAGTCCCTTTGGGGGACGAGGGAGGTGGGCCTGACTTTTGTAACCTTGGTTTCTGCAGCAGGGAGGGTGGTGTTGTGGAGCCGCGAGGAGTCCCTGGCAGAGGTGGTGTGCCTGCAGATGGTGGACCTCCCCCTGACAGGGGCGCAGGCCGAGCTGGAAGGGGAATTTGGCAAGAAGGCAGGTATGAACTGAGGGGGCTGGGAGGCAGAGCTGCCGGTGCGGGTGCTCTGGGACTGGGCTTGGTAGTTGCACCACAGGAGAGGCTGTCTCACGTGTCCCTGGCTTCCTGGATGCACCTGTTCTGCCAGTCTGTTCCGAACTAGCTCTGTGACCAGTTTCTGGTGTGTTTGTGGCCCTATGGTTTATGTAACCATTCTTCTATCTGAAAGGAGTGACCTGTGACTCCCTCTAGGGAAAGATCCTGATGAAAAAGAATCTTAGCTTAGTGTAGTAATAGCTACCCTTGTTTGGGTACCTAAGATCTGCCAGGCACCATGTCTGGCACTATATACCCATTGTCCCCAAAGCAACAGTTACACCTTTCCAGAGAGCATGACCGGGCTGGTCAGTTACTGTGCTAATAGGCCAGTGCCCTCTGAGACCAGCCATGGTCCCAGCACCCAGGATGAACTCGGTTCACTCTCCTCTGATTGGGTCCTGTCCCCTCCTCCCTCCATCCGTTCGTCTAGCTAGCCAGGTGATGTTTACTGAGGGCCTGCTCTGGGCCAGGCACCCTGCTAGGCACTGCAGATTTTCTTAAACCGAGGATTAATTTGACTTTACTATTTATTTCCGCTGCCTGGATCCAGCCATTCAAGGTAAAACCTGCTTCCTGCTGCCTTTTTGCTCATTGCCTGCCCACATGGCTAGCTTTTGGTTAATTATTTGTTTTCCCTGACTTGCATGAATGAGGTATATACCATGTGTGTGTGGACTGCTATGCCTGTGACTCGTCCTGTTTGCCTCTCACTTCCCTTCTTGAGCTGAGGTTAATGGAAAAGCGGATAAGCAAAGACACCGCTCCTTTTCAGTGAGCACTTAGCCTGTACCCCACCCCTTGGGAAATCCTGTGTGTACATCATGTGGTCTAATCTTGGCAACAGCCCTGTGGATTACTTGCCATTTTACAGATGAGGAGCCAGAGGCTAAAAGGTTAAGTACATTTCTCCAGGTCATCCAGGTGGTAAGAAGTGGAGCTGGGATTTTTAATCCAGGTCTGCCAGACTCCAGGGGCCATGCTTTTTACCATGCTACCTTGCTCTGGGGACCAGTCTAGTCTCTGGAGGAGACTTGAGGGTGGTAGCCCCATGGATGGAGGAAGGGGTGGAGTGAAGGAGAGCCCTGGGAATGGGTTGAAAATAGGTTAGATGGGTGCAGACTAAACCGTTGACAGCATAGGCCTAAAGCAGCGAGAAATGGAAGTGCCTGTCCGTGACACAACACACCCCTGCACCCTGGTACCCCCGCACCCCGCCCTCTTCCGGCTTTGTCATGGCGCCCGGAAGTCTCCCTCTGGCCGTTCTAGATGTGGGGTTGTGGTGGAGTCATTCACAGCATGGCTGCATCCTGCATGGCTGATCCCTGCCCTCTTAGTCTCCTATTCCAAGATTTCAGGCAGTTGAAGTGCTGAGAGCCAGGTGAGTAGGTTTTTGGAGTTCCTGCACGGCTGTGTCTAAGTGTGAGACTGTTGGCGTCAGCCACAGGACTGCCCCTTGGGCTTGTGGCCTGGGGTGTGGATGACTCGAGTGCTCCACAAGAGAGGGAGAGAGCCCTCCTTAGGAAGAGGAGGTGCCCCCTCGCTGGAAACACCTGGTCTGATGGGGAGTGAGCCTCAGCTGCGTTACCTTTTCCTTGACACCAGACGGCTTATTGGGCATGTTCCTGAAACGCCTCTCGTCCCAGCTCATCCTGCTACAGGCATGGACCTCCCACCTCTGGAAAATGTTTTACGATGCTCGGAAGCCCCGGAGTCAGATTAAGAATGAGATCAACATTGACACCCTGGCCAGGGATGAATTCAACCTGCAGAAGATGATGGTGATGGTGACGGCCTCAGGCAAGGTGAGAGGGGCTTAAGCCAAACTTCCTGAGGTTCTGGGAGTGGGGAACAAAAGCCTTTGGAAGGGGATCGCGCCGGTTCTAGTTTTCAAGGATAGAACTAGTTTTGGGGTTTGCCTTTCCGGTAGTGAGCCAGGTATTTATTTTGCAGCTTTTTGGCATTGAGAGCAGCTCTGGCACCATCCTGTGGAAACAGTATCTCCCCAGCGTCAAGCCAGACTCCTCCTTTAAACTGATGGTCCAGAGGACTACTGCCCATTTCCCCCACCCCCCCCAGTGCACCCTCCTGGTGAAGGACAAGGTGAGGCCGCTACCTCTCATCTGAGCCAACGTGGGTGTGGCTTTTGGTGTTTTGTAACTTAAGTTCCTCCTAGGCCTTTGGAATTCTCTGAGAGTTAAAGGCAGGGAGTCAGGGCTTAGAGCTCTGTTTCTTCCAGTTTTTTGCCTGAGTGGAGGACCGTCCGGGGCCCATGTGGAAGTGACTGTAGGGTAGGTGTGACATCACCAGGTCCCTAGTAAGCCAGCTCCACTTCTTCCCAGGCACGGGCGGCTGTCGGTACCTGAATGGCTGTTTGCTCTTCTCCAGGTGTTGGAGGGCAAGACACAAAACTGTTTATGTCTCTGACTCCCGGGAGCAGATGGCTTTTTGTAGATTCATTCTGCCATCATCAGAAAGGGGACTTGGGGGGAGGGTAGGATGAATTGGGAGACTGGGACTGACATATATACACTATTGATACTATGTATAAAATAGATAACTAATGAGAACCTACTGTACAGCACGGGGAACTCTGCTCAGTGCTCTGTGGTGACCTAAATGGGAAGGAATCCAAAAAAGGGGATATATGTATACGTATAGCCGACTCACTTTGCCGTACAGTAGAAACTAACACAACATTGTAAAGCAACTATACTCCAATAAAAATTAAAAAAAAAAAAAGAGAGGGGACTTGGTAGATAGTCTCTGGAATGGCTGCCATGGGGCTGCTGAGTTGGTCCTTGACTTTTTTGTTTATTCCTCAGTATGACCCGTTCTTGCTTAGCTTTGGGGCTAGAGGCAGTTAAACTTTTTTTTTTTTTTTTAATTAATTTTTTTGGTTGTATTGGGTCTTCGTTGCTGCACACGGGCTTTCTCCAGTTGCAGCGAGCGGGGGCTACTCTTCGTTGTGGTGCGCGGGCTTCTCACTGCAGTGGCTTCTCTTGTCACAGGGCACAGGCTCTAGGCACACAGGCTTCAGTAGTTATGACACACGGGCTCTAGAGCACAGGCTCAGTAGTGTGGCACACGGGCTTTGTTGCTCCGTGGCGTGTGGAATCTTCCCAGACCAGGGCTCGAACTCGTGTCCCCTGCATCGGCAGGCTGATTCTTTTTTTTTTTTTTTTCTTTTCTGGCTGATTCTTAACCACTGCGCCACCAGGGAAGTCCCAGAGGCTGTTAAACTTTTACCCTTTTGACACATCAGCCTTCAGACACTTTCACCTTTAGCCAAGACTTTATTTTCCACAAGGAGGGCAAAGACTAGGGAATCTGCCATAGCTGAGCTCAAGTCCCAGCGTTCCAGGTTTACCCCTAGGATTTGCATTCTTTTCATGTTGCTGGAGGCTGACCGTTCGCTTGCCTATTTTAGGAGACAGGAATGAGTTCGCTCTATGTCTTCAATCCCATTTTTGGGAAGTGGAGTCAGGTGGCCCCCCCAGTGCTGAAGCGCCCCATCTTGCAATCTTTGCTCCTCCCCATCATGGATCAAGACTATGCCAAGGTGCTGCTGTTGATAGATGATGAGTACAAGGTATGCCGTCTGCAGACTGGCTGCAGAACTGCCCAGCCAATCAGTGTGGGAGCGGGGTGCTCAGACAGCGGCTCGAGGGCCCCCGATGGGAGCTGTCTGCCATCAGCACTCATTTGGGCTTGAAGGGTGTCTCTAAGCGACTCGATTGCTCTTTCTGCACTTGTGAAAGCTCGGACTCTTAACTCAATTTAAGCCCTGATTGAGTTTAATAGACTTTAATTCTTTAAAGATTTGCTGTTTTTTTTCTTAAGGCCCTCTTTGACAGGAAACAGTAATGAGTCTGGAGAAACTGTGCTTAGAGATTCCTTTTCCCTTAACTCTTTTCTGGGGTTTTCAAGGTCACAGCTTTCCCAGCCACTCGGAATGTCCTGCGACAGCTCCATGAGCTCGCCCCTTCCATCTTCTTCTATTTGGTGGACGCGGAACAGGGACGGCTGTGTGGCTATCGACTTCGAAAGGTAGGAGGGGGCATCCTGGCACGCCCCTTTGTGGGAGGGGTGTAGGTGTTTCCTCGTTATTTGGCTAAGGAGTGAATTATGCTATTCATTGTGTTGTAAACTTAGAGAGCATAATCCTGATGTCAGAGGCAGTCATTTTCATCTATTCCATGGCAGGCGCGGTTCTAGCTGCCGTGGAAGGAGCAGTGCACAACAGTCTCTGCCCCTGTGGAGCTTTCATTCCTCATTCCTCTTCTGTAGCAGGGAGAAGGGGCGTTTTCTCCATTCCTAGAAAGGCGGGAGGTAGGAATGGTGATTGAACAATAGTACTTTGTATATGAAGATGGTGTTATTGATCCACTCTTTTTTTTTTCTTTCATTTTTCTTTTTTTAAATTTTTGGCTGTGTTGGGTCTTCGTTGCTACGCGCGGGCTTTCCCAAGTTGAGGTGAGCGGCGGCTACTCTTTGTTGCGGCGCGCGGACTTCTCACTGTGGTGGCTTCCCTTGTTGCAGAGCACAGGCTCTAGGTGGCGTGGGCTTCAGTAGTTGTGGCATGTGGGCTCAGTAGTTGTGGCACGTGGGCTCTAGAGCGCAGGCTCAGTAGTTGTGGCGCACGGGCTTAGTTGCTCCATGGCATGTGGGATCTTCCCGGACCAGGGCTTGAACCCGTGTCCCCTGCATTGGCAGGCGGATTCTTAACCACTGCACCACCAGGGAAGTCCCTATTGATCCACTCTTGATTGAATGAGCGCTTTGAATTTTATTTCTAGAAATGGGATCGACTTACTCCGATCCTGACACACGAGTCCAGTGCTTGCAAATAGTGTTTCACACTGGCTCTGAAGTCCAGCTCTGAGCTTCACAAGGGCTGGCCTTGGCTCCGATAGCAGGGCTGTGTAGAGGGGTAATTTGTGGCGTACTCCCCAGAGGGCCCTCCCATCCTGTCTGTAAGGCCTTTGGAGGGACACCACAGCACAGAGGTTAAGAGCTTGGACCTGGCTGCTTGCGCGGGAAACCGTTTTATTTATCACTTACTCATTTTGTGTCCTTGGGTAGATGCCTTCTCTCTGATCCTGTTTTCTCGTCTGTAAAACAAAATGGTAATAGTACTATATCAGAGGGTTGTTGTGAGGAGTTGGAGAGTTAATACGTGTAAGTCACGTAAAGCAGTGCCTGCTGCACAGTAAATGCCGTCCAAGTTTTACCTGCTGCTGCTTAAAAAATGCAGTGTTCTTTCCTGACATTCTGTAACGGCTAATCTTTAGCGTAAATAGCATAGTCTGTCCAGAAAACGTGCTCTTTACACTGTGGGTGAAAAAATACCATCCTTCTGAGTTGATGAAAAGGGGACCTTGAAAGAGACAGTTCTTTGTGGATAGAAGGACATGACCTGGAGTGTGGGTGTCATCGTAAAATGGTGGGGGGACGGCAAAGGAGGTGGAGCTCACATGGGAAATCAGCCATGTGAGGGGTGGTCTTCCAGTCTCTGACCTGCAGTGGACTCACCGGTGACCTTGTTCTCTGGGAAGGTTTTAGTGAATTCTAATGTTTTCACAGGTGTCCTTGGTAATGGAGCCTTATATGTTCTCAATAAAAATTTGTATTATTTCAAAAATATTTAAATTTCAAAAAAATTTTACATATGAATACATTCTCATAGTATAAGATTAAACTGATACAGAGGTACAGGAGCAAGATGTGAATGGGCCCTTTCAGACCCATTGCCAGCTGCCTCCCTGGATGGAATGCCTTTCAGTGGTCTGCACGCCTTCCCCTGTCCTGTCTCTTGCCTCTGTGTCTATAGTGCTGGATAAACAGCTTCCAGACCACACAGACATGCGCTTTGTATTCTTTCTTACCTGAAATGGAATTGACCTATATTTAACTAATAGGAAATCTGCTCTTTTCACTTTATGTGTCTTCTACCTCATTATATTGTTAAATCCATATCTTATTAAAATATAATACTGAGAAAAGCACAAAATCCCGAGGTTACTACTCAGTGGCCCTTCACAAAAGGAACACACTTGTGTACACGGCAGTCACATCAGGAAGCAGTTTAGCACCAGCGCCTTGGGAAGCCCTTGTGCCCCTTTCCGGTCACTACTCGCCCCCTCACCCCCCAGGGCTCTGTGTAATTCCACAGTGTGGATGTATGATAATGCATTTAACCACACAGTTTTATTGGTTTCTTTTGACTGTAAAGAACGTTTCCTGTAATATTTTGAGGTCCCCGCCAGCTTAGTAATTCACTTCTGGCTCAGTGTACAGGGAACTTAGATTTTAGTAATAAGTGGTAACTTTTCTTTGCATTATTCTTACTCAGATAAACAATGGGATACTATTAAATATTCCTCTCCTTTCTCACTGGCTTTAGTATCTTTCCGTTTTTTGACAAGAAGTAGGGTTTATTGGTGACGTGAGTGAGGAGGGGCAGCTCCAGGGCTCCCGTGAGTGCGGGGCCCGCCATGTGTACAGGGCCCGCCATGCGTACAGGGCGCTACAGATTAGTGGTGTATTTGACCGCACAGTCATCCGGGAGGAGCTGCTTTTCAGCCACCAAGTCTTCGAATTCATCTCTATTACACTTAGTAAAGACACGCTTCTTGGAGATGTGGATCTTCTGGCAGCCACGGAACTTGAACTTGGCTCCATGTTGGGCCTCAGTCACATGCTCCTTGTTCTGCAGCTTGGTGCAGATGGATATGATGACTTGGCCGGCCACTGGGCCCTGGGGCTTTCCAAAGGCACCTCGCAGGGCTGTCTGGAGCCTAGACTGGGGACAGCATGAGGTCAGACATGAATGTCCACTGGAGAGGACCATCTCCCAGGTCGCCTCGGGCAGCCCAGACAAGCATCTGGTGCCTCCACTGCCCAGGAGGCTGCTCTTCGCAGCCGAAGCACACTGGGCTTTACTAGTTTTCTTACTTGAACTGAGAGTTCCAAACTTCTTCCCAAACTAGATCCGTATTGCTGCTTCTCTGGGAGCCCTGATCCCTGTTCCCTCCCGCACAGAGGCCCCAGCTGAACTGCAGGACGTGTCTAGCCACAGCTCTCGCGGGTCTAAGGGTACCTTCCTGATGACCAGTGCTGGCTCTTTTGCCCCACCCCAGGATCTCACCACTGAGCTGAGCTGGGAGCTAACCATTCCCCCGGAGGTGCAGCGCATCGTCCAGGTGAAGGGGAAGCGCAGCAGTGAGCACGTTCACTCGCAGGGCCGAGTGATGGGGGACCGAAGCGTGCTCTACAAGGTACGGCCAGCCATCTGGCGTAGCGCACTGAAGCACGGGGTGTGATTCTGGCTCTGGGATTTGGTGGCTGTGGGTCCTTGAGTGAGTCATTTAATCCCTTTGAGCCTTAATTTACTGTCTGTGAAATGGGCATGATATGCCCTTCTCCTGGGATTGTCGTGATGATCACATGAGGCACTCGTGCTTCGCATAGTGCCAGGCATGTATGGCCACTACCCAGTAGATGTTAGCTGTTATTTTTAGTGGTAGTGCAGATGGACCTTTCTGGGGTTAAACCTTAGTCGATCCATCAGAAACTCCATCTCTGTGATCCAACACTAGTTAGTGGTGAGGGCAGGGAGACGGAGAGGTGACTAGTCGGTTGCAGAGCTATCCTATGAGGGAATGTAATCACTGTGGTGACGAACATGAATTACAGCCTCTGGCAGAGGAGAGACTGAGTTGGAGGAGGAGGCGTAATAGAACAGGGCAATACGACCAAGGAACTCAACAGGGCAGCTGCTTCACTAAGCGTGAGGCAGAGCACAAGCCTCCAGTTGGACGGTCCAGGTTCAGACTTGCTGTTCATCGTGGGTAACTTGCTTAGGCTTCTTGAACTTCCCTTTTTTTTTAAATTTGGCCACGCCATGCAGCTTGCGGGATCTTAGTTCCCTGACCAGGGATTGAACCTGCGCCCTCGGCAGTGAAAGCGCGGAGTCTTAACCAGTGGACCACCAGGAAATTCCCAGGAGTAGGGCTTTTTGGATTCATATTTGTTGTGGAGATTTTTTGCCTGCTTTGCTGAGACTAGACTATAGAGGGCCGAGGAGAGGAGCAGGCAGGCAGGCTACTGTGATAATCCAGGTGAGGTGATGGTGGTTTCAGCTGGGTTGGTTGGAGGAGGTGAGATGGGATCAGATTCTGGATACTTTTGAAGGTAGAACCCATAGGATATGCTGATGGATGGGGTGTTGGTGTCTGTGTTAGAGAGAAAGGAGTGAAGGACGACTCAGAGGTCCCAGGTATAAGACACTGACACTCGGGAGGCCTTGTGGGGAGCAGGTTTTATCAGGGGTAGAACAGGAGTTCAGTTTGGGGCATGTCAAGTTTGAGATGAGACACCTAAGAAGTGATACTGAATGGTGGTCCGTTAATCAAGTCTGGAGTTCAGGGAGAGGTCTGGCTTGGATATGTAAACTCAGGCGATGCCAGCACCTGTAGATGGTGTGAAAGCCACGAGATTGGGTGAGATCACCATGAGAGTGAGTATAGACAGAAACGTCCAGAGACTGGGGAGTGGAGGAGGGACCCACAGAGGGGGCTGAGAACGAGTGGCCGAGACAGGCAGAAGGAAAACCAGGGCACGGTGTCCTGGATGCCAGGTAGAGAAGGTGTCTCAAGAAGGGAGTGATCACCTGTGTCACCTGGTACTAGTTGCTCAAGTCAGATGAGAACTGAGACCCAGCCATTGGTGTGGTGGTAGGAGGGCACTGGTGGAGAGTCATCGTGTTCCTGGACACATGTCCTTCCATCACCGAGTGGGTCGGCCCGGGTTGTATCTTGAGTTACCGTTGCTTGCCTGTGACTTGAGCAAGTTGCTTAACTACTTCAAGACATTTCATCTGTGAAACGTGGATAGTGACAGCTATTTGCAGGGTTGTTTACGGGATTCAATGAAATGATGGAGGCAAAGTCCCTGGCATGGCCCCCGGCCTCCAGCAGACACTGAATGAGTGCAGCGATGAGGCCCTCTAAACAGAAAGCTCTTCCCACCAGAAAACCCTCTTCCTCTGTCAGCCGGAGAGCTGTGGGCCTGCCTCCCCGCCGCTCAGGATACGCCGCTGTGGTCCTGAAGGAGCTTTCCTCTTCGTCTCCCCAGAGCCTGAACCCCAACCTGCTGGCCGTGGTGACAGAGAGCACAGATGTTCACCACGAGCGCACCTTCATCGGCACCTTCCTTGTGGACGGCGTCACCGGGCGCATCATCCACTCCTCCGTGCAGAGGAAGGCCAAGGGCCCCGTCCACATCGTGCACTCGGAGAACTGGGTGGTGGTAAGGCGTGGCGCGTGAACTCAGGGCACCCCCAGGGGCCTGACGTAGCGTAAGAGTATGTGGCTGGTCTCCCTGCAGCATAAATCCTTTCCTTGCCTATTGTTCCAGAAACCAGTTGCTACTTTGCGTTTTCATAGAATTCAAAACTCCTGGCTGGCAGCAGTACAACCTTGAACTAGTTACTTAAGCTTTCTGTGTTGTAATATATATAAAATAGGGGTAACAACAGTCACCTCTATTTGAGTTTAGAACAATGCCTGACGTGTAGTAAGCGCTCAGATGTTAACTATTATTCTTCTGACTTCTAAGAATCTTGAGAATTCCTTTGTCTTGTGGTGAACTTGGATAGTCTAGGTACAGCTACCCTGAAAGGTTAGTAAACTTGGTAGCTGGAAGGAAGCTAGGGTGCTGGTTGTTTCTTTCCTTCCTGGATGTGCCTTTGCATGTACATTCCCCTTTCCAGCTGAACCAGCAGCTGAGCCCCAAGCAGCCCCCTCCTCTTCTCTCCGCAGTACCAGTACTGGAACACCAAGGCCCGGCGCAACGAGTTCACTGCGCTGGAGCTCTATGAGGGCACCGAGCAGTACAACGCCACGGCCTTCAGCTCCCTGGACCGCCCGCAGCTGCCCCAGGTCCTCCAGCAGTCCTACATCTTCCCCTCCGCCATCAGCGCCATGGAGGCCACCATCACCGAGAGGGGCATCACCAGCCGACACCTGCTCAGTGAGTGACCGGGTCCCTTCAGGCAGCCGCACGGAAGGACGGGGCCGGGATCAGTGAGGAGGGCTAGGGAGAAAGTTCCCTAGTCTGGCTTTGCCGTCCATAAAAGAGCTGACACATCCCTCCTCGTCCTTGTTTCTGACGAACCACTTTCATGTCTCTGTTCTGTTTTCACCTCGTTTGGAAAGTTGAGCCCTGATACCATACCCAACAGGTAGCCTGTGCAGATGGACTGCAGAAACTGGCAAGGTGTAGGGTCTCATCTTCATGTAGTTCAAGTTCAGGACTCAACTAGACAGGTCTCTCTGTCTAGTTGATTTTACCAAAGACGTTTGAGACTCTCAGATTTGACAGGCACTTGGTATTACTATTTTACCCTCAAATATGAGGAAGACAGACTGCTTGGTAATTTCCCGAGTTTAATTCCCACCATTCCTGAAACCGCTGGGATCTCATGTTGCCCAGTCCTCCTGCTGCCCTCCCCCCACCCCCATCCCCCACCAGCGTCACTGCTTCAGCCAACCGTAGGCTCCTGTTTGGCTCACAGTGAGGAGACCTGCTTAGCTGGGGCCGGTATTGCTGGAGGAAAGGAGGAGGATGAAGAGATCCAAGTGGGCTTCCATGCTCTTCTCTGCCATCATTACCCAGTTCTTGAGTCTAGCTCTTTATTTTCTGATGTCTCAGGATGATATGTGAAGAAACTAGTATCTTCAAAAGTGGGAACCTTCATTCAGACCCAGGTGTATTGGATTATTGTTTTTGGCCATTTAAGGGAGCCTCAGTGACCCATTTTTTTGGTTTTAAACTCTATTTCAGTTTCTGTGATAAGGACATTTTTGTAAGTATCCCTAATTGGGGATCAGGTCAGTGTGAACACTCACTTCTGTTGACTTGTTTCTGTGTATGTAGTTGGGCTGCCTTCCGGAGCAATTCTTTCCCTTCCTAAGGCCTTGCTGGATCCCCGCCGGCCCGAGATCCCAACAGAACAGAGCAGGTGAGACCCTTGTGGGTAGTGCTGAAGGCTGTGACCTTAAGGAACTTAGCATCTTGATTACATTTGGTCCTTGGTCTGCTGTGCACTGTCCTGCTCCGCTGGGGATGTGGCAGTGAACACATCTGCCCTCATGGAGCTTGCATTCCGGTGGGGGCGACGAGGTGGATAATAAATAAGATAAACAAGTGAAATAATTCTGTATTAGGGTGCTTGTAAATAGCAAGGAGAAAAAAACTAAGAAGGGGTGGGGTCTAGGAAGGGTGTGGAGGGGTGCAACTTGAGAGGGTGGCCTGGGAAAGCCCCTCAGAAAAGGTGACTTTTGAGAAAAGACTTGAAGGAGGCGAGAAGCTGGCCTTGTGGATGTCGAAGGAGAATGTTCTAGGCAGAGGGAACAGCTGTCACAAGTGCCCTGAGATCATGCCTGGTAAGTTATAGGGAGGGCTGGAGGCCACTGTGGCTGGAGCAGCCAATGGTGGGGACACTGGGAAATGAGGTGAGGGTGGTGCTGGGGCCTGGGTCACATGGGAAGCCAATTGCTGTTGGTGTTAGTTTTCTTTTCTTTCTTTTTTTTCTTTTTTTTTTTTTTTTTTGGCTGCATTGGGTCTTTGTTGCTGTGCGTGAGCTTTCTCTAGTTGCGGCGAGTGGGGGTTACTCTTCATTACGGTGCGTGGGCTTCTCTTGTTGCGGAGCACAGGCTCTAAGCGCGCGGGCTCTAGAGCGCAGGCTTAGCAGTTGTGGCGCACGGGCTTAGTTGCTCCGCGGCATGTGGGATCTTCCCGGACCAGGGCTTGAACCCGTGTCCCCTGCATTGGCAGGCGGGTTCTTAACCACTGCGCCACCAGGGAAGTCCTAATTTTCATTTTTGTGTTTCCAGCCATCATCTCTGCATATTTTCTTGCCTCCATCCCGAACTCTCTTCCCTGAGGGGTGTGAGGAGCTGTGGGCAGGGTGAGGAGGCAGTAGATGTGTCTTTGCACGCAGCGAAGGGAGGACGGTTTGGAGCGGGCGGAGGTTAAAGCTGGTGGACTGAGGCACTCTGGAGTGAAGAGCAGGAACTGGCCTAGTGGCTTGATGTTTTGGTTTTAAAATGGCCCTTTCTTCCTCTAATGTGAAGTACTGGTCGTCTGTGGTTTCGTTTTTTTAGATTCAGAACAAGGTAGGAATCCAGATCTGTCTTACTCTCCATACAGCTTTCTTTGTTGCAGCCCTTCCTAACATTCCCTGATGCACATAGACCTTGGAAGAAGATATGTGGCTGATACGTGGCCTGGAAACCTCCCAGGGCTCAGGGCAGCCAGGAGATCCCCTTACAGCAGTTTTGAATGCCGGTCCTGGTTGATGTTTTGCAGAGAGGAGAACCTGATCCCGTATTCTCCAGACGTACAGATCCACGCAGAGCGGTTCATCAACTATAACCAGACAGTTTCTCGAATGCGAGGTATCTATACAGCTCCCTCGGGCCTGGAGTCCACTTGTTTGGTGAGTAGAGCCCCAGCCCAGCCTGTGCCACCTTGTCCACAGGCACCCTGTGCGACACCTGTTGTTTCTTTCACCCTTGGGAAAACAGCTGAGGAGTCTGTTTCCTTTGTGACCAGAGTTTGTGGTTGTGGCGGATCACTGGTGCCTTTCTTACGGATTTCTCATTCCCTCTGCCTTCCAGGTTGTGGCCTACGGTTTGGACATTTACCAAACTCGAGTCTACCCATCCAAACAGTTTGATGTCCTGAAGGACGACTATGACTATGTGCTAATCAGCAGCGTCCTCTTTGGTCTGGTCTTTGCCACTATGATCACTAAGAGACTGGCACAGGTGAAACTCCTGAATCGTGCCTGGCGGTAAAGACCTGAGACCCACTGCCGGAGAGCAGAGAGCCAAGGGGAGTGAGGGGCAGACAAGAAGCTGCAGCTGCAGTTTGACAGGTCAGAGGAGGATGTGTGTTGGACACTCATCTCAGTTAAGAGCTCTTTGGAAGAAGATGGGCTCTCGTGGAGATTCCTTTTGGGATACGTCTGATGCGGAGTCATTGGTGGTGGATGGAGGCTGAACTCACTCTCTGAGCCGAGATCTCAAAGCATCTTGCTGGACTTTCCCACAGAGTCCCAAGGCCATCGCCGTTTCCCTTCTGTGCCCATCCATGAATGTTGTGTTTTTTTTAAGACCTCCAACAGATTTTTCTCTTTTGTGAGGCCTGTTTAAATTGATGTTCGTTTGCCTTCTGTTTCCCGGGTGTATCTGGAAGGCCTTCTGATTGTTCCCCTGCTCCTTGCTTCAAAGTCGGAAGGGAACTCTTATTGACAACTCCACCTTATAGGTGCATTTGCTGTTTTACACTGGGGAGAAAGAAGAGCCATCCTTAGCTGAAGTTTGAGGACTGATGCAGCCTCTCATGGCTTCTCTCCAAAGTAACTTTGGGTCGAGGAGTCTATGTGTGTGTCGAAACTTGCCTCTCGTTTCATGCTCCCATTCATCAATGGGCCACCCAGTCTTAGATTCAGTTTATTGAAAGCCAGGTGCATAATACTGCCTTGGTTTGTTGGTCATCGTCATCCAAGCTTTTCGCCTCAGATATGTCAGAGCTGAGGCCTTTTCAATCTACTGAATTGTCTGAACCTTGAAGAGATTTCAAGGGAGGAAGGCAAATCTGCCTGTTTCACAGTCCCTCATAATCTCTCATTTCGCCCACAAGCTGGTCTAGTCATCTTAGAACCTAGATAGAGAAAGTTGTTCTTTTTTAAGAACCTCATTATTTTTAGTTATAAATTGTGTGGATTACTATACTTCTCTTAAAATGAGCAGATTTTAAATCTTATCTTTAAAAAAGGAAGAGAGAAAAGGGTAGGGGTAGGAAACTGGCATCTTGTGGGTAGCATTGTTGATTGGCTGGGCTGTTGTCTCTGCTACAAACTAAAGATGTCCTAAAAATTTTCCCTTGTTCATGGATTTGGGGAATGATGGCGTTTTTCTTTACTGTGAAGAATGAAATGTACAGAGAGCCCTGTTGGGAGAGAGATGCGTTTGTTTAAGTGTTTGAATAAAGTGAATGACGAACGACATTGTTCAAGTCCTTTTTTGTGGCTTTGGAACATCATATTGAGGCTACTTCTGCATTGGAGGGGGACAGAAAGCTGTGCAGAAATGGAGTGAGTGCAGTATTTTAATTGGGAAACATGCCAATTTAATCATATAAGAGTTGTGTTATTTAAAAAACAAAATTTTTTCTTTCTGTGGTCATATGCTGATGGTAGAGAAGGAAGAGAAGTGAGAATAATTTTACTTTAAAATAAAACTGTGAAATTGATTTTAATGAATGAACATCTGAGTATCTCCAGAAAAAAATAGGCATCTATTCATCCTGACTCAAGGCATACATATTTTGTTTAAAGTGATCTGAGAGATGGGAATAAGTACAACTTAAAAAAATTCTGCCCTGGTTTTGAGAAAGCCTGGCTGGAATTTTGCCTGTCCTAAATAAGTGTGTGCGGGCTGCGTCATTAACTATTGCTTTGCTGCCTGCTCTGCTTACACGGCCCAATACGTCTGCTCGATTCTAGTTTACATTTACCCATGTACGTGCCAGAATCTGAAAGGACAACCTGATGGGGGGGAAGTTATCTGCCTTTTCATAAAATTCCCTCTATTTCAGCTTTAATCATAACTATTTTACTGAAAGTTACCTCAAAGCAGGCAGTTAACATAGCTAATGCTAACGACATGGTCAAATCTGAGTCTTCTAAGTTCTCAACCTTCCTTAATCTCAAAGCAGCACTTGCTTCTGACCAGCTATGCTCAGCCTCTACCCATGGCCTTTGAAACTGCTTCCTCTCAGATCTCTGATGTGTTTTCTTTCCTTCTTTTTTTGGCCTTTTTTTTTTTTCTTTTTCTTGGCCGTGCCGCCTGCAGTGGAAGCGAGAAGTCCTAACCACTGGACTGCCAGGAATTCCTGTCTGATGTGTTTTCTTGTCCTCCTCTTTTGCTGTGTGTATCCCTAGAGCCATGTGTTTTCCCCTGCCTTCATAAAATAGGTTAATTTGGGCGCCCCCTGGAGTGTTTCACTTAGAGAAGTAAGTTCTTCAGTATTTTTTATGTCATTTTTTTATTAGTTTGGTCAGCATACAAGATCTTTTGGTGTAAAATTTTGCCACTGAATAGTATTTAATGATTCTTAGTCCCTGTTGGGAATAATGTGGAATGCTCTGTGGCTATTGCTATAATTTCTCCTTAGCGTTTGACTCTGGACGGTAATCAGTGATTTAAATCCAGAATTGCGGTTAGAATGCCCGGGATCAGTAAGGGCCTTTTTAAATTTTGATAATTTTTTTGGAAGAGGGGTTTAAAAAATAATGTGTTATGCCCCACTGATCCTCTTAAAATTATTACCTGTTGATTTAACACCACTTTAAAAGTGGTGATACCTGCTCCCCTTCTCCCAGCAAAGAAATTCGGTGAGCAGGCTAATGTGCAGTTAATACAGTTTTATATATATTCCATCTTTTCTTCAAGCTTCTCTCAAGTCAATCCCTAGATGAAGCCAGACCAGCAGAGAACTAGCTGTGCATCTAGGTTGAACTTGAGGGGACAGTATTTTGTCATAGCCTATCCTTAGGAATGGACTTTAGAACTTGATGCTGCATTTATTCTGTTAAGGACATTGTTTATCATATTATGTAGAGCACCAAATAGAAATTTCCCTCTTGTCTTGGTATCAGGAATAGTTTATCTCTTAAGTCACTTTAAAAAATCTTCTTTTCCTTGACTTTAAATAGAACATGTAGGGCTTCCCTGGTGGCGCAGTGGTTGAGAGTCCACCTGCCGATGCAGGGGACACGGGTTCGTGCCCCGGTCCAGGAAGATCCCACATGGCGCAGAGCAGCTGGGCTCGTGAACCATGGCCACTGAGCCTGCGCATCTGGAGCCTGTGCTCCGCAACGGGAGAGGCCACAACAGTGAGAGGCCCGCGTACCGAAAAGAAAAAGAACATGTACATTATTAAAAAAAAAAAGTTAAAATTCAAAAATTAATATGGACTAGTTCTAATATTGATTACCCATAAGGGCACTGATAGTCCAAGTTTAATGTTCTTGTATACATACTCTCTTTTTTTTTTAATTTTTATTTTTTGGTCGTGCCACATGGCTTGCAGGATCTTAGTTCTCTGACCAGGGATAGAAACCAGGCCATGGCAGTGAAAGCCCAGAGTCCTAACCATTGGACTTCCAGGGAATTCCCTATACATACTCTTTCTTATTTTTTTTTTACATACTCTTTCTTAATGGCATCATGCTATTTAATTCTGCTACTTGTTTTTTCAACTGATGCATCTTAAACATCATGTATTTGTAGAGATTCCCTAAATCCTTTCTGGAACAAAGTATGACAGAAAAAAATACTCAAGTCCTAACATATGTATTAGAGACTTCAATGCAAGTCACCTAACCTCTCTGAGTGTGTTTTACCATTTGTGTGAGGGCATAGATTACATGGTCTGTAAGGTCTTTCAGCTCGGAAATTTCAGATTTGTAATTTCACTTCCTTTATAAATTGCCTTTTCTGGTAAGAGTGTATTACATAAACTACAATTATCAGGATTATCCCAAGACTTATTTACAGATTTCTGTTCATTTAAAATTTTGTTTTGAAGTCATGAATCTATCTTTCTCTATATTCTTTACTTGGAATGCTTTCTTCCCTTCTCAAAATCTGGTTTGTCTGAAATCTAAACTCCATAAAGCCTTCCCTGTTGATTTTGGCTACCAAGGACCTCTGAGTTTCCTGGCTACCAACCACACAATTTCCTGAATGATGTATCCTAGCATTTTATTATTTCAGTCATTTTGTGTCTCCCAAGGATTGTCAGACTGTTTTCTCAATTCTCCACAATCTTAAACATGAAGCTGCTGCTTGACAAATAGTTCCCCAAATGGTTATACCTTCTTCACAGAAGCCTTAGGACATCTGTCCCTAGTTCCTTAAGTTTCTACAGTGCCTTTGGTGACTTAGTAAGGAATTTTTATATTGACTGAAATGCCAAGAGATAGTCCTACCCACCTTTCCCTGGTGTGCCTGGAGCTCTGACAAACCCTGCTTTGCCACTTAAAAGAAATGCTCATAAGATCAATATGGGAAATGAGCTTCGTGGTACCGTAATTTCCATTTTAAAAAGGAAAGGTATCTTTTTGGTATTATATTTATATGTACTTATATAAACAAACAAAAAAAACTTTGATTACTCAGACTCAAAGTCCAAATAGGTTTTGGAAAACACTATTCTTTATAACAACTGCCTTAACATTCAAAAATTGACAATTATTCCATAATTAAAGCAAGGTAGACAACATTGTGCACTTTTATTTTTGTAAAATGTAAACTGAGAAGTACCATCTACCTTTCAATAATGGAGATACTGGTACTTTGTATGCATGAACTGCTTCCATTTTTGCTGCTAAATTCTTTATTTTAAAAGATTATAGAAGTTTAAAAAAATTAAACAATGCCAAAGAAATTAAGGCGAGTCTCCTCTTCAAAACCTTCCCCAACCCTCTATTTCCCGGAGGTAACCACTGAACAATTTGTTTTGCATCTCTCCAGAGCACATAATGTTCTGCAACTTGATTTTATCATGCCACATATCATGGAGAGCATTCCATATTAGGAATATAGATCTCCCACACCCTTTTTTTAGTGGCCACAGGGTTGAAATTCTTATTGGAGTATAGTTGACTTACAATGTCATGTTAGTATCAGGTGTACAGCAAAGTGAATCAGTTATACATATATATATATATCTCCACTCTTTTTTAGATTCTTTTCCCATATAGGCCATTACAGAGTACTGAGTAGAGTTCCCTGTGTTATACAGTAGGTCCTTATCAGTAATTTATTTTACATATATTAGTGTATATATGTCAATCCCAATCTCCCAGTTTATCCCTCCCCAACCCCCCCTTACTTCCTGGTAACTGTAGGTTTGTTTTCTACATCTGTGTCTCTATTTCTGTTTTGTAAATAAGTTCACTTGTACCTTTTCTTTTAGATTCCACATATAAATGACATCATATGATATTTGTCTTTCTCTGACTTACTTCACTCAGTATGACAATCTCTAGGTCCATCCATGTTGCTGCAAATGGCATTATTTTGTTCTTTTTTATGGCTGGGTAATATTCCATTGTATATATGTACCATATCTTCTTTATCCATTCCTCTGTTGACGGACATTTAGGTTGCTTCCATGTCCTGGCTATTGTAAATAGTGCTGCAATGAACATTGTGTTGCGTGTGTATTTTCGAATTATGGTTTTCTCCGGATGTATGCCCAGGAGTGGGATTGGTGGATCATATGGTAGCTCTATTTTTAGTTTTTAAGGAACCTCCATACTGTTCTCCATAGTGGCTGTACCAATTTACATTCCCAGCAACAGTATAGGAGGGTTCCCTTTTCTCCACACCCTCTCCAGCATTTATTGTTTGTAGTTTTTTGATGATGGCCATTCTGACAAGTGTGAGGTGATACCTCGTTGTATTTTTGATTTGCATTTCTCTAATAATTAGTGATGTTGAGCATCTTTTCATGTGCTTTTTGGCCATCCATACGTCTTCTTTGGAGAAATGTCTATTTAGATCTTCAGCCCATTGTTTTTTTTGTTTGTTTTTGGTT
Organism: Orcinus orca; assembly: GCF_937001465.1. NCBI lineage: Eukaryota > Metazoa > Chordata > Mammalia > Artiodactyla > Delphinidae > Orcinus > Orcinus orca. Next base: position 198,116,125 of record NC_064559.1, read on the forward strand.
GTACTTGCCCCGTGGCTTGCCAGATCTTAGTTCCCCAACTAGGGATTGAACCCGCAACCTTAGCAGTGAAAGCATGGAGCCCTAACCACTGAAATGCCAGGGAATTCTGTTCTGCCCATTTTTTGATTGGGTTGTTTGTCTTTCTGATATTGAGCTGCATGAGCTGTTTGTATATTTTGGAGATTAATCCCTTGTCAGTTGCTTCGTTTCCAAATATTTTCTCCCATTCTGAGGGCTGTCTTTTCATTTTGTTTGTTTTCCTTTGCTGTGCAAAACCTTTTAAGTTTAATTAGGTCCCATTTGTTTATTTTGTTTTAATTTTCATTAGTCTAGGAGGTGTATTGAAAAACATCTTGCTGTGATTTCTGTCACAGCGTTCTGCCTATGTTTTCCTCTAAGGGTTTTATAGTATCCAGCCTTATATTTAGGTCTTTAATCCATTTTAAGTTTATTTTTGTGTATGGTGTTAGGGAGTGTTCTAATTTCATTCATTTACCTGTAGCTGTCCAGTTTTCATAGCACCACTTACTGAAGAGACTGTCTTTTCTCTGAAATTCTTAAGTGTTATTCCATTAGGGATTTATTTTTTTAATAAATTTATTTTATTTATTTATTTTTTGGCTGCTTTGGGTCTTTGTTGCTGTGCACGGGCTTTCTCTAGTTGCTGTGAGCAGGGGATACTCTTTGTTGCGGTGTGCGGGCTTCTCATTGCGGTGGCTTCTCTTCTTGCGGAGCACGGGCTCTAGGCATGCAGGCTTCAGTAGTTGTGGCACACGGGCTCAGCAGTTGTGGCTCATGGTCTCTAGCGTGCAGGCTCAGTAGTTGTGGCGCACGGGCTTCGTTGCTTCACGGCATGTGGGATCTTCCCGGATCAGGGCTCGAACCCGTGTCCCCTGCATTGGCAGGCGGATTCTTAACTACTGCGCCACCAGTCCCACCATTAGGGACTTTTATGAGATCAGTTGAATACTCTTTCAGTTAAGTCTCTCTTGTATTATTTAGACCATCCTTCCAGTAAGGGTTTATAATAACATAAAGAATGTGTACACCCACCTCCTCATTTTTTAAGGAGTTTGGGTGTGATGTCAGTTGAGACTGACCTTCAACCAAGAAGCCATTTTCCCACCAGTCCTGAGACTTATCTAAATTTCTGATCGCTGATACTGGGAATGTGCCTATTCCGGGAGAGACTGAGCTCATTTAGGAAGGTGTCTTTATAAAATAACCACAGAGGGCTTCCCTGGTGGCGCAGTGGTTGCGAGTCCGCCTGATGATGCAGGTGGATGTGGGTTCGTGCCCCGGTCCGGGAAGATCCCACGTGCCGCGGAGCGGCTGGGCCCGTGAGCCATGGCCGCTGAGCCTGCGCGTCTGGAGGCTGTGCTCCACAACGGGAGAGGTCGCAACAGTGAGAAGCCCGCGTACAGCAAAAAAATAAATAAATTAATTAAATAAAATAACCACAGACTCATATTGACGCATACTTTTTTTTTTTGGCCATGCTGTGCGGCTTGTGGGATCTCAGTTCCCCAACCAGGGATTGAACCTGTGGCCCCTGCAATGGAAGCGTGGAGTCCTAACCACTGGACCACCAGGGAATTCCCTGAAGCATACTGTTGACTATAACACGCAATCCGAAAGAATGAAAGTTAAGAAAGCAAAAATACACATCCAAGGCACACTCATATAAGTCCATCATACTTCTTTATAGTTTTGGTGATATTGTACATCCCATGTGCTGTGATAAGATAACCTAGACTAGAAGACTGATGACCAGAATGCCAGCTTATTGATGACAGTGAAGACTGTAAATGCAAAGAGGAATAGACTACTTATGTCTGCTAGTTGAAATATATAGTCTCTCCTGTGAAAAAGCCTGGAAAATAAGTCAAAGTGCTATTATAAGTTTGCTTGGTTATTATGGACTTAGAATAGGGGGTGTGATACCCTATGCATGTTTTTTATCATAGATATATATCTGCAAGAGAGACCAGAATATTCACTTCCGCTGATCAGGACAGCCCTTCGTCATGCCCCAATAGTGCTAATACATACAGTATAACCATTGGATTCCACTCTTCCTAGACTTTATGTACACTATTTTCTTTCTGTTAAGTGCCTGCCATATGTCATTATACTCATGATATACTAACCATGTTTTCCTAATCACAAAGTATTTACAATATTTTTAACTTTTTATTTTGATACAGTTTCAGACTTAGAGAAAGATTACACGAAGAGTACTAAGAATTCTGATACCCTTCACTCGGATTCCCCAGATGTTAACATTTTCCACCTATTTGCTTTATCCTCCCATCTCTCAATGTAGCTTTGCAATAGAGTACATAAACCAGCATGCATTGTTTTTTTAAAATTGAAGTATAGTTAATTTACAATGTTTCAGATGTACAGCAAAGTGACTCAGTTATTTTTATACCTGTATATATATACATATATATATACTTTTTCAGATTCTTTTCCATTATAGTTTTACGAGATACTGAATATAGTTCCCTGTGCTATATAGTAAATCTTTATCTATTTTATCCACCACATTGATCTTTAAACCATACAGTTCAGCTACAGCTGCTTAATTTTCTTTCATTATATTTCCTGTAACGTGACTATATCATTTCTTGCTTTCTTTTAAAATTTTAGTTCCTTGCCCAGCCACTTGGGCTTAGAAGAGAACTAGTATTTTAAGTCCCTCAGGTAATAATTTATAAAAGTTACCATTTTTTAGTTTCTATCTTATTTTCTGGGCCAAAGTATTAGAAGCTTATGTTTCATCTAGAAGTCTTTTTTACTCCCCTACTTATCCTGTTTCTTTCGTTATCTAAATTTAGAATGTGGATGCCATTCCAAATCTTTTAAAAATATTTATTTATTATTATTATTTTTAAAATTTATTTATCTATTTGGTTGTGCCGGGTATTAGTTGCGACCGCAGGCTTCTTAGTTGCGGCATGCATGCGGACTCTAGTTCCCTGACCAGGGATCGAACCCAGGCCCCCTGAATCAGGATCGCGGAGTCTTAACCACTGCCCCGCCAGGGAAGTCCCCATTCTAAATCTTTGTAGCAATACAAGAACAAACCTCCAATACTGAAATTAATATGGTATTTATAATGGAAGGTCATTGCCCTAGAATGCATTCTTCAAATCTATAAGCCAGAAATATTTAAAATATACCAAAAAAAAAAAAATGTTTAGGTACAGGTGCAAATCTCCCTGTGATAGTCTGCATTTGCCTTTTTTACTCTCTTTCGTACAGCTGCAGCAGATGGAGGGGGATGGAGGAGAGCAGGGTCATTTGATCTTTTATTATTTTCTGAAGCCTCTCCAAGAGAACCTTTGCAGATTAATTTTGTCCTTTGAGTAAAATAAAATTAATGTCCTAAGAGCCACTATAAAATGCCTGGTCTCCAGCCTTCTTAGGGTTCTGTTTCTGTATCTTGTAATATGACGATAGTTACTGTGTTACGGAAAGGTTTTTTTTCCTTTTCATCTTTCATCCTTTTTATGTTTAAGGAAACTGCTCTTTTATTAACCCCTGATATAAGACACTAAAGGAAAATCCCTACTGTTACCACTGAAGCCATGTTTTCCTCCAAGACTGGCCTTGACTTGACTGAATTTTATTTCTAAAGTAAAATAGCTCTTTTCTTACGAAGAGTCTAGATTGAACACCAGGTACCAATTTATTTATCAGCATTACACCGGGAATAAAAGGCGCTCCTCCAAACCATGGGGGAGAATTTCAGGGCTTTCAGGATTTTCAAAACGTCTTCACAGTTCTTGTGAACACTTTTTTTTTTTGCGGTACGCGGGCCCCTCACAGCCACAGCCTCTCCCGCTGCGGAGCACAGGCTCCGGACGCGCAGGCTCAGCGGCCATGGCTCACGGGCCCAGTCGCTCCGCGGCACGTGGGATCCTCCCAGACCGGGGCACGAACCTGCGTCCCCTGCATCAGCAGGCGGACCCTCAACCACTGCGCCACCAGGAAAGCCCCTTGTGAACATTTTCTGATTTGGGTGCACTGTGAGCCACAGGGCTTGGAGCTCGAAGTCATCCTCCGAGAACTCACACACAAGAGGGCCCTCAAGGCATGCATACCTTTCTTTAAGTCAAACTGCTTTTCCCTCTTAGATCTGGAACCCAGATCATTTTTTATCGGCAAAAATATAGACATTATCCTGTGGATAAAAGTTCACATTCTTTCCGTTCAGAGTAATGATTGTAAACTTGATCAAAGAACTCGGGAGGAGAATGGATGCATAGAGTAAGCAGAGTTTTTTTTTTCATTTCATTCAAGTTGATGTAGTACATCATTATACCGCATAGTAAGAGCATTGTTGTAAAGAATATTAAATAAGTAGCACTCAGCAAAACAAGACAATAAGGGAAGGCTAGGATGTGGAGTTTCGGAGAGTTGATATTTCCTAAATTGAAGTTAGAGAAGTCCAGGAAATTGATAATTCTTAGGATAGTCTTATAGGAATGTGTGCCTTTAAGGAGTTTTTTTTTTAAAATTCTTTTCCATTATGTTTTATTACAGGATATTGAATATAGTTCCCTGTGCTATACAGACCTTGTTGTTCATCCATTCTATATATAACAGTTTGCATCTGCTAATTCCATCCCTCCCCCATACACCCTCTCCCTTGGCAACCACAAATCTGTTCTCTATGTCTGTGAGTCTGTTTCTACTTTGTGGATAAGTTCATTTACGTAATATTTTAGATTCCACATACAAGTGATATCATATGGTATTTGGCTTTCTTTCTGACTTCCTTCACTTAGTATGATAATTTCTCGGTCCATCCATGTTGCTGCAAATGGCATTATTTCATTCTTTTTTATGGCTGAGTAGTATTCCATTGTATAAAGAAGTTTTATTATTTTCAATTTTATTTATTTATTTATTTTTGGTTGTGTTGGGTCTTCGTTGCTGCATGCTGGCTTTCTCTAGTTGGCGTTGAGCGGGGGCTACTCTTTGTTGCGGTGCGCGGGCTTCTCATTGTGGTGGCTTATCTTGTTGTGGAGCATGGGCTCTAGGTGCGTGGGCTTCAGTAGCTGTGGCTCGCAGGCTCAGTAGTTGTGGCTCACAGGCTCTAGAGCGCAGGCTCAGTAGTTGTGGTGCACGGGCTTAGTTGCTCCGTGGCATGTGGGATCTTCCTGGACCAGGGCTCGAACCCATGTCCCATGCATTGGCAGGTGGATTCTTAACCACTGCGCCTCCAAGGAAGTTCCTATAAAGAAGTTTTTAACAAAGAATTAGAAAATATAAAGAACAACCAAACAGAATTGAAGAATACAATAACTGAAATGAAAAATACACTGGAAGGAGTCAATAGTAGACTAAATGAGGCAGAAGAACAGATCAGTGAGCTGGAAGACAGAGTAGTGGAAATCACTGCTGCTGAAGAGAAAAATGAAAAAAAACTGAAAAGAAATGACGACAGTTTAAGAGACCTCTGGGACAACACCAAGTGTGCTAATGTTTGCATTATAGGGGTCCCAGGAGGAGAAGAGAGAGAGAAAGGGCCTGAGAAAATATTTGAAGAGATAATAGCTGAAAAGGTCCCTAACCTGGGAAAGGAAACAGTCACCCAAGTCCAGAAGTGCAGAGAGTCCCATACAGGATTAACCCACAGAGGAACACACCAAGACACACTGTAACCAAAATGGCAAAAATTAAAGATAAAGAGAGAATATTAAAAGAAACAAATAACATACAAGGGAACTCCCATAAGGCTATCAGCTGATTTTTCAGCAGAAACTCTGCAAGCCAGAAGGGAGTGGCACAATACTTAAAAGTAATGAAGGAGAAAAATCTATGACTACTAAGCATACTCTACCCAGCAAGGTTCTCATTCAGATGTTTTTTTTCAGGATTTTATTTTATTTTCTCCAGGTCTTACTGAGATATAGACCCACAGCACTGGGTAAATGTAAGGCGTACAGCATAACGATTTGACTTAAAATCACCATAAAGGGATTATCACAGTAAGTTTAGTGGACATCCATTATCTCATATAGATACAAAATGAAAGAAAAAATGTTTTTCCTTGTGATGAGAACTCTTAGGATTTATTCTCTTAAGAACTTTCATATATAACATACAGCAGTGTTAACTACATTTATCATTCTGAACTGATTCGGATTTGATGGAGAATCAAAAGCTTTCCAGACAAGCAAAAGCTAAAAGAATTCAGCACCATCACATCAGACCAGCTTTACAAAAAATGCTAAAGGAACTTCTCTAGGCGGAAAAGAAAAGCCCACAACCAGAAACAAGAAAATTACCGGATGAAAAGTTTACATTCTTTCTTTGCTAGTAGAAAAAGGGGGGAATGGAACGTTACCTGGCAAATAGCAAAGAGCGATGCAAACACGAGCTGGTAACATTACTAATGATGGTAATCAAAACATAAAAGGAGGGCTTCCTTGGTGGCGCAGTGGTTGAGAGTCCGCCTGCCGATGCAGGGGACACAGGTTCGTGCCCCGGTCCGAGAAGATCCCACATGCCACGGAGCGGCTGGGCCCGTGAGCCATGGCCGCTGAGGCTGCGCGTCCGGAGCCTGTGCTCCGCAACGGGAGAGGCCACAACTGTGAGAGGCCCGCGTACAGAAACAAACAAACAAACAAAAAACATAAAAAGGATTTCAGCGCGAAGAAAGGACTGGCGATTACACTAATAGCGAGAGGCGGTGTCAGAAGGAGAAAGAGTTTTGCAACCTGAAGCGCTATACTGTAACTGTTGGGAGTGGGCGGGGGGGGTCATCAGGGAAGTGAAGCAGGTGACCGTGATTAGGCTTCGACGGCCTCTTCTCGTCCTTAGCTTTCTTGAGCCGGGGCCATTATATTCGCCGATACAGGTGTACTTCGCTGCCTTGGTCTAGTTAACTGAAACCAAATCCCAAACTCACCTCTCCGGAGCGCCCGAAAGCCACAGACCTCCCATTTCCGGGAACGACTTCCAGCCCGCTGGCGCGGAGCTTAACGCTCCCGCCCTCACCCGAAGGACTACGTCCTGCGCAGGCGCAACTCCTCGTCCCCGTCCCCACGCCGCGCCACGCTCCCCCTGCGAGAGCAGAGGGAGGCTGTCCTCGCGCGTCGCGTACTTTGGCTGGCGACTGCGTCGCGCAGTCTGACGCGCCTATTGCGTCACTTCCGCCCCCTCCCGGGAGGAGGCGCTGGGCCGGTGGCAAGCCCCCGGAGGGAGCTGCACTAGTACGACGGAAGATGGCGACGAGCGGCGGCGAAGAGGCGGCGGCTGCGGCGCCGACGCCCGGGGCCCCGGCAACGGAGGCAGACACGACCCCGGGCTGGGAGGTGGCGGTGCGGCCCCTGCTATCCGCGTCCTATTCCGCCTTCGAGATGAAGGAGTTGCCGCAGCTGGTGGCCTCAGTCATCGAGAGGTACCGGGCGGCGTCCCCGGTGGGGCGGGAACCGGGAGGGGGAGGGGAGGTCGTGCCAGAGGATCTGGACCCTCTGCCCGGCTACCTCCTGAGGCTCTGAGACCGCGGCCCTGGCCCCGGCTTCGGGGCTCCCCGGCCCTGGGAGAGGAAAGCTTGTCTGGTGTTCTTCCGCCAACCCGGGTAAATCCTGTGCCTCAATTTCCCTCGCGAGCAAAACTTTTGAGGACGCCCTCTCGGGAGGGCGTGGCCGGGCTGGTTTCGGAGTAATTTTGAGATGCATCGACCTCGTAGGGGAATGTTCCCAGGGCTGCCCCCTATGTTAAGGTCAAAGCGCTGATGAGTTTGCATTTCTCGTCAGCGCTCTTCCCCCTAGCCTGGGCCGTAGCGGAGCCCGGGGTTTAAATTGAAGAGCTACCACATAATTTAATAACGGTCTCCCTGGTGCTGTAATTACTTGGGGGCACGTGCTGTTTCTGTGACTGAAGCCACTAGTTATCATTGATGACTTTCTTTTCAGGTTACACTTACGGTATATTGCTACCGTAACGGTCTTTGATTAAAAACATTGTAGTGTTATTCTGAGAGGTCATTTTCCCACTGAAACCGTATACTCGCCCTGTCTCTCAATAAAATATCTTTAGACTCTTACCAACGGGACTGTTTATTGGTTTGCTGTTACATGAATTTTTCTTTCTGAGATTCTTAGATTGTGAGAGTTGTGTACATACAAGGCCAGTGATATCACAGTGCCTGCCTTTTCCTGTCTTACCGTCCTCAGAGCAGTCTTTCATTAGTTTAATGGTAGACCTACCTTTAAAGCTAGTCTCATTTTCATTTTTCTAGCCAAACCTGACTTCAGCAACTTTCTGCAATTGCTAACTGGGTCATTTTAGCTTCAGGCCAACAAGAGTATACCTACGTGTTATCCAGAAGATTAGAAATTGCTATTTATTACTCAAGGGAGGCCCATGGTTTGACACATTGTCTATTATAGTGTTTATTGTTAGGTTTGTGATACTTTGGATGAGGTTTAAAAAAATAGAATATGATAATGGTTTGGTGTGGTAAGTTCACAGTTAACTTTACAGATGGATTTTCCTATCTTATTATTAAGCCGAGAAGTTTCGGAAGATGTAAACAAATATCAAAGATACTGCTCTCAAATTATGTAGTCTCTTTATAACTGTTTTAAACATTTGGATTAGTGGTATTTTTCCCGAATTACACTTGTTGTGTTCCACTTTTTAGAACATTTGCTTTTATGTTTTTATGGACATGAGCTGAGTAGGTAATAAAGTCATTTGTTGACACCCTGGCCCATACATCCAGTATTATGGGCCCACGCCTTTTAAACTGTAATAGTTAAGCAACTCCCTCCAACCTGTAGAAGGAGCCAAAACCAAATATGTCAAGGTACGTTTGAATTTTGCCAAATAAGTGATAGTGGCCCCTCTTGCACTCTGTATAGCTAAGATAATCAAGGGTTGCCTGCGTTTATAGACACTAATAAGACCTCTTTTCATGGTTTGGAAAAGAAATCCAAACTGATGGCTGTTTAGTAACACACATTTTTATTGGAAGGCAAGATCCTTGAAGTCTCTGTTCTGGTTTTTGTGGCTCAGTCAACTTTGGAAAGCCTGTTATGTGTCCTCTTCAGGCTCTCTGAGAGCAATATGATCTGAAGGTTGTGCTTATTGTCTGAGAGGTCATTTTCCCACAGAAACAGTTTTTTCTCTCTCTCCCTCCCTCCCTCTCTCAATAAAATATTTTCAGACTCTTGCAAATGGGACTGTTTATTGGTTTGCTGTTACATGGTTCTGTAATTTCCAGAAGAAATATCTGGCTTACAAGTTCTTTACAGTTAGAACAACTAAACATATCAAGTGTTCAGTTTGGTGTAGAGCAGAGGTCAGCACATTTTTTCTGTAAAGGATCAGAGTAAATTTAACCTGCAGGCCATACGGTGTGTACATTAGTCATCTCTGCCATTGTATGGCGAAAGCGGCCATACACATTACATAAATAAATGGGTGTGGCTGTGTTCCAGAATCTTATTTATGGGCACAAATGTGAATTTCGTATGATACTTACATGTCACAGAATGTTCTTTTGATTTTTTTTCTTTCCAGCCATAAAAACACATGTAAAAACCATTCTTAAATATGGGCTGTACAGAGATAGGTGACTGGCTGGATTTGACCTGCAGGCCAACCCCTGGTTTAGAGCACAAAAATTAATACCCTGCTATCAATATTCTGTTTCTCAAAAGTTTTATTTGCTTTTCCAAAAAAAAAAAAAAAGGTGTCAGAATTGTGGAATTATTTCTTGAACATCAAGTTATGACCACTGAGTATAGAACCAGGTCAGAGCCAGCACTGTACAGATGCTGTGGCGCGCTTCGCTTTGCAGGTAATCAAAGGTTTAGGTGCCTAGGCTGCTACTTTACCTCTGTGGTTGCCTCTCCCAGACAGTCCCGTGTTTCTTTCTGTGGTTATGCCTTCCATGTTTTTCTTCTTTCCCTCCGGGGACCTTCTATTTTTCTGTTGCAGTCTGCTACTCTCTGCTTCCCTTTTTTTTTTTTTAACTTTTTTTTTTTTTCTTTTTGATGTCCTGGCTCCATCACGTCAGCTCTTACTTCCTATCTGGTGGCCTGCTCATCCATTGAATTCCTCCCTTTTTTTGACCTTTGGGGACGATGACACATGCCCTGAGAGACTCCTCCGCCATTCTACTTTCTGTCTCTATTCTTTCATACTACTTTCTGCCTCTATTCTTTCATACTTTTATAGTTGGAATTGACCTTTGGGCTTGAAGAAAAGGTAGAAGAAATACTTCCTAGATCCAGACCCTGTTTTTTTTTTTTTTTTGGCAGCACCACAAGGCTTGCAGGATCTTAGTTCCCCAACCAGGGATTGAACCCGGGCTCTTGGCAGAGTATTAACCACTGGACTGCCGGGAATTCCCTGGACCCTGTTTGTTAAGTTTGACTTTGTAACCAAACTGAAACAAAGGAGGGAGTAGCATGGATAAATTGGGAAGCATACTCTCAAAAGTGTCATTAGATTTTTTTTTTTTTTTTTTTTTTTTTCCCTGTACGCGGGCCTCTCACTGTTGTGGCCTCTCCCGTTGCGGAGCACAGGCTCCGGACGCGCAGGCTCAGCGGCCATGGCTCATGGGCCCAGCTGCTCCGTGGCATGTGGGATCTTCCCGGACCGGGGCCCGAACCTGTGTCCCCTGCATCGGCAGGCGGACTCTCAACCACTGTGCCACCAGGGAAGCCCCTGTCATTAGATTTTTAAAGGAGAAGGATACCTGAGTTTACTTAAAGGGGACTTCATCTTCATTTCTACTGCTTATTGATAGCATGTCTTTTAGCAGTAAAGATTGAAAATCTTTTAAACACCATTACTTTTCTAGACCAGAAGTGAAGCTAGAACTAGCTTAACGGAGCATATGCCATATGTGGGCTTAATTGCTTAAAGTGTAATTGCTGAATGTAGCCTTATATACTACCCAATAGAGAATTCCTTTTTTTTTTAAAAAAAATATTTATTTATTTATTTGGTTGTGCCGGGTCTTAGTTGTGGCACGGTGCACCGGATCTTTTTAGTTGCCACATGCAGGATCTAGTTCCCCGACCAGGGATCTAACCTGGGCCCCCTGCATTGGGAGCGCAGAGTCTTACCACTGGACCACCAGGGAAGTCCCCAGACTTCCTTTCTTAACTCTGTGCAGGATAAGTTGGTGAGAATGGTTCTCATTGAATAATTTGACTGAGTCTTTGTAGATTAAAAAAAAAGAAAAAAAGCCCTTTTCCCCTGAGCCAGTCCTTCCTAGGCTGTCCAGCCTTTCTTAGTGATAAGCCTCCTTGAGTCCCTGCCTCCCAGCTATTTGATAAAATTTAGGCTGAGGAGGCCTACTTGGGAAGGCAGAAGCTGTTACAGCATCCCCATTAGATAATGCAGTCATTTTCTAAAAATCTCTTAAGGGAGAAAGGGGTGCACTAGTGCCATCATCAGCCGAGTTCGTGATTGACCTACAGAAAGAAAGCCAGCCACCAAATGATAAGTGTATATAGTTAGTTGTGAGATTAGGTAATGTTTCCATGTCTCAGTATTACATTCCCTGCAGGTTTGTGGAGAGTGTGAGGGACGTATGTGAAAACTTTCAGTTCTTTGGTTAACATGTATTAAGTACTCTGTGACACACAGCAGATGGTCAATAAACACATATTTTTTAAATGAATATAACTCATTAATGTATTCGTTATGCTTGTTTCATGATTCTAAGTATCTTGAAAGAAGCATAATAGATTCTATACTTGGGAATTTATGATTCTGTTGAGGGGAAAGGGCTTTGTGGAGTTTCCACAGTTCACAACAAAGATATAAATAGTAATCTAAGAGGGAGAAGGAAGGTGAATCCTTAGTCTTTTATTTTGCTACATCTGATTTTTCACTTCTTCCTAGAAAAACCCAGATATTTCCAGACCCTGGCCAGTTCTTTTTTTACTTACATGTCAAATTGGACTTCTCTGACCAAATTGGACTTCTGCTTAGCTGCTGTTTCCCTTTATGCTCTGCATTGCATTTATTTTGTATGGAATAAAACCACTTCAGATTCCTTGTCTTTTCAGCAGTGTTTGAGGCTCTGTGATACTTTTGTTGCAGTTTGTTAGGCGAAGTAGACGTTTGAGGAAAATAGCTTGACTGCCTAGAGGAGAGATATTTTTACCTTGAAATCTCCTTATTTTTCTTCCTGTCATATTTGCCTTCAATTTCTGCATTCTTCCCCTTCCTACCTAACGTCTTGCCCTTTCTTCCATTTTTCCATTTCTTTGCCTCCTTTGGTGACTTGGTGTCCGTCAGGTTCTTGGGAAATGAGGGTGGGGTAAGGAATTGTGGCGGCACATCTTCATCAGGGTACTCAAACACAGTTGTTTCTTTAGAATCAAGAGATAACAACATTGTCCTTTGGGCCACATGTCCACCTGCCTACTCTCCCCTTCAAGTCTCTCTCTTTTTTTTAAAGAAGGCACTCCGATATATTTTCTTTTTCTTTTCTTTTTCTTATTTTGGCCGCAACGTGCGGCATGCAGGGTCCCAGTTCCCCAACCAGGGATCTCACCCTCGCCCCCTGCATTGGAAGGGTGGAGTCTTAACCACTGGACCACCCGGGAAGTGCCCCACCTTTAAGTCTTTTTAAAACTAATTTCCCTAGGTTTATCCTTACTTGTCCTAAGCAAATCGTAAGTTGAGCCTCAAGACTGCTCCATTTTTTTCTATTGCCAATGTCCATCTTTCCCCAAAGTGCGTTCTTTGTTCTTGATTGGAATAAGGCAGTTGTGTATTTCTAGGGCAGGAAGTAGGGTTTGTTAAATCATAATAGGGCAGCTTTGAACCAGGTAATTAAATATGTTTACTCCTACATTTTGGATATATTTTATTATCTGAATGGGAATGAAAGCAGCAGAATAAGTTCGTTCTTTGGATAGGCAGTCTTCCTCTTAGTTTTGGTAAACCTGTTCAGTTGCAAAACGTGGGGGTAAGCAGCTCTGAAACTTTGAAATAAAGCAGAGAAGGTAAATACTTAGTAAAATGGATCAAATTACAGGGTGGGGAAACCTTAGAACAATGAATGCATAAGTGTAAGGATGGGAGTGAAGGAACAGCTGTTCGTAGGAGGTGGAAGCAGGGGGTTGGGGAGTTCTCTGCTGAATGTGATATGACCCTCACCTGTGTGATGGCTCCTGAAGCTTTGAGTGTTGCTTGATGTTTTAAGGTTTTTGTTTCCTTCTTTTTGTCCATCTGACAACTAGGGAGAAATGATCCTTGATGGGCAGGGAGGTTCTTGCACATCATAGGTGCTCCATAAATATTTTTTCTTGGTGAAGGAGATATTCCAAGATAAGGAACTGATCTTTGATAAACACCCGTTTTTCCTTGATAAATCTCCAAATAGCAAAGTGTTTGCAGTGCCAGACTCTTAAGTGTTGTTTGAGGTGATTCATCACTCACGATGGCACCTTCCAAATGTTGAGCTTGTCTTTTTGGCTCCTGTGTTGATTTGGCAAGTGGATAGAGTCCTGACTCTGTTTACGTTTCCCTTCCTAGGCTGATAGTTCTTGCTGGAGAATTAACTTACTGAGGAAACTATTTAGCCACATTGCTCTCCTTTTTCCATTTAATAAGACATTTTAGTGTTTTCTTTGCCTTCTTGTTCCGTGGGTTGCAATTAGCATCTGATTTGATAAAGAGAATGACATAAATGTATCCAGCTTTTAGACGTAGTTGGGCTCCAGATTTTCACTGAAGAGGCCATTTTCTCAGGTAAAGGTAAGGGATGTGGTTAGTAATCACTTTGTTGTGATCTAGCTGTACCCTATGGGTGTGGGGAGGGGGATGGAGGACTCTGGTACCTAAAGAATTTTGGATTTTATCACCCATCAGATGATTTCTTCCCTTGAGTTGTTGATTCTTTTTAAGTTACTGCATCATGGACTGGCCTTGTTTGGTCTTCAGAATGTGTTACTATAGTCTGTATTCCCACTAACAGTATTTTGAGTGCCCTGCTTTACCCCTCCTTTGGCCAGCTCATGGCATTATTAGCTTTGTCTTTGCCAGTCAGTAATACAGGTCAAGATGGTATCCTGTTGTGTTTTTACTTGTATTCCTTTAATTCTAAGTGAGTTTGAAAGTGTTTCCTGTTCATTAGCCTTTGCCACTTACTAAGCCTGATACCTTGAACAAGGTACTTAGTTTTAACTCTCTAAGCTTCACTTTCTCAACTTGGATATAGGGATGATAACAGTGCCTACCAAGTAGGATTGCTACAAGGATTAAGTCAGGTAATGCCTGTAAAGGGGTAGGGTATCTGGCATATAGTAAGCACTAAGTAAATGTTGGCTGAATTATTTTCTTTGCAGTGAATCAGAAATCCTGCACCACGAGAAGCAGTATGAGCCATTCTACTCATCTTTTGTTGCACTTTCCACACACTATATCACAACAGTTTGTAGCCTCAGTAAGTATTCTATTCTTGTCATTCCCTTTTAAGGGCTCATGAATAGGGAAATTGTGTGTCCTCTTGTTACGGTGTCTGAACAAGTTGTTAATGAAGTCTGTATTTTAGTTGTAACCTGTTCACTCAAGAGCGGAGACAACTGTCAGTATGATAAGGCTCTGGAAGTTCCTTTACCGAGGCCAACCACAAGGGATTTAAAAACTATTTGGTTTGGATATCTATTTCATAACCATTAAGTTAACCTTCCTTGCCTTTTTAATCAAAAGCATTTTATTGATTTTACACATGTAGTTATTAGTGTGCTAATTTTGGGGGGCAGGGTGGGTGGGATTGGGGGGTTAGGTGGATACTGACCTGGGGTTAGCAGCCACTAACCAAGGCTCTATTCCTTATTTGATTTTGGTGAGAAGTTAAATTCTCCTTTTGTGTTCTCTGGTGTGTGACTGGATTTCAACTTCAGTTCCCCATCTTTTAAACTTTTCTACCCCCAAACATGACCAAGCCCTTACTTTCCACTATTTCTGAAATTTTGCATTTTCACTTTTTTTTTCCCAATCCTAACTCATATAGTTCTGAAGAATTTGAATTATTTTACTTAAATAGTTTGCTAAGCAAGCAAAGTGAAAGGAAGTTATAGGGTTGCTGAGTAATCTTTCAGTGTCTAGTGCTGTTTAACATAGGCATTGGCTACCACTGTAAGAATCACTTTTAGATTGGAGAAACTTTGAGTAGGAAGCCCGTTGCAAAAAGGGAAAGGAGAGGTAGTGTAGTCTACTGGGTAAGAGCATGAACTTTAGAGCCAGACTTCCTGGATTTAACTCCAGCTGCGTGACTTTGGTCAAGTCATTTAACCTGTCTATGGTTTAATTTCCTTATCTGTTAAAAAAAAAAAAAAAAGAAGGGAAGGGGGGTAACAATATTATCTACCCCATAGAATTAGTTTAGGGATTAAGTCGGTTAATATATTTGAAGTGCTTGGTACTTACTGTGATGTATTTCCTATTATAATTATCTTAATTTCTAGTAAATGTGAGATAAATTGATCTAGAAGCAGTTGATGCTTATCAATGCCAAAATGCCTTTGTTTGCCTGTAGGGTTGTTGGTTCTGAATAATTATTCTCGTAGAACGATATTGGGAATGTTGGACATACAGAGCTCAATACTTATTTGGTTTATTGACTGTGAGGCTGAAGTGAGTTATAGCAGTCTGAAGTTAAGTAAAATTTATTCCTTTCTCAGTTCCCCGGAACCAACTTCAGTCTGTGGCAGCAGCCTGTAAAGTCCTGATTGAGTTTTCTCTCCTGCGTCTGGAGAATCCAGATGAGGCTTGCGCTGTGTCCCAGGTAAGAGTGATGGGCCCATTTCTGGCCCTTATTTTGTGGTAGGCTTGTGACTGACAAGTGGAATGATGGAGAAGGGATGGCATAGAGCAGGGGTTGGTAAACTTTTTCTGTAATAGGCCACATAGTAGATAATTTGCCGACCATCCAGTCCCCGTTGCAGCTGATCTCTGCCTTTGTAGTGTGAAAGCAGCCACAGACAATACGTAAATGGATGAGCATAGCTGTGGTCCAGTCAACTTTATTTACAAAAATAGGCAGTGGGCTGAGCTGGGGCTGTGGTTTACCACCCCCTGGTATAGAGGGCTGCAGAGGCTTTTTCAAGGATTGCAGAGATATGCCTGTGGGGGCCAGGCAAGTGACATAAAGTGAGGCAAGTATGCTGGTTGAGAAGGGTGCATGACCCAGCTATAAAGGGGCCAATTACTGTTTGGCTCCAGCTGACTGTTGCCCTACAGGAATGGCAGCAGAGTTGCTCTGTCTTGTAAATTATTGAGAGAGACAGGAAATCTGGATTTGTATGTTAAATCTTCCATGTTTTAAAAAGTTGGCCATAACTTCAAATTAAAACAACAACAACAACAACAACACTGAGAACAGTAAGACAAACCTGCAAGCAGATATGGTCTGAGGACCATCAGGTTGTGATCTCTGCTTTACTGTTTTTCCTAATTTGCAGTTCTTGGTATGAACCTAAATTTGGCCCTTTGCCAGCTAGAAGTCCCTAAAGAATAGACTCTTCTAAAAGGCATATTTGAATTTTTTTTTTTTCCAGAAACACTTGATTCTCCTCATCAAGGGCCTGTGCACTGGCTGTAGCCGATTAGACAGAACTGAAATCATCACATTTACAGCAATGATGAAATCGGCCAAGCTGCCACAAACAGTGAAGACACTGTCAGATGGTGAGTGTTCCTTCACCAGACTTGGTTTCTTGGCCAGTCCTCTGGCCAGCTATTTCCTCTTTTGCCTTCTAGTGGCACTCCCCTCATCCCTCTCTTGCTTTTATATTTTGTAGTGGAAGATCAGAAAGAGCTGGCTGCACCAGTAAGCCCAGAGCTGAAGCAGAAGGAGGTCCAGATGAATTTTTTGAACCAGCTGACGTCAGTTTTTAACCCTAGAACTGTAGCATCATCACCCGTAGGTCCACAGACTCCGGTGAGTTACTTCAGCCAAATGGCCTCATCCTGTGGGGTTTGTTAAGATGATAATACTAGGAAAAATAGCTAACAAATGTATTTTACATTTGTGATATAAAATGATGTACCTGCCTTTGGTACAAAGCTGAAGAATACAAACCAAAAATAAGTAACACCCCAATTCCTTCTGTTCACAGTTATTACTACTTTGAGGACCATTTTTCCAACATTTCTCAATGCAAGTAGACAAAGAGCATGTACTCCTTTCTATAAAAGGCATCACTCTATACTAGTTACAGAATATATTTATTTTAAAGCTATATATTTTCCCCCTCCTCTTGGAAAAATGACTTGTATTTTCCCCAGCGTTAGAGAGGACTTTCCACCTCATTAACTGGGGGGTCTGAAGAGTATCTGTGGAGCAGCTGTTTAGTTTGGATGGTTGGTTCTATTCTGAACTTGAGGACAGCAATCAACAGATGATAGTATCTTGATGGGCCTTTCACATCCTTTGTTTCTCTTCAGGCGGAAGGAGAAAATGATGAGCAGTCATCCACAGATCAAGCCTCTGCTATCAAAACCAAGAATGTGTTCATAGCTCAGAATGTGGCTAGTCTTCAGGAGCTTGGTGAGACTCTTAATTGTCATCAGAAAGGTGGTTTCTCTGCTTTCAGAAATTCCTTAAGTGGAAGAAAATCAAGCAGCAGAGGCCTGTTTGTAAGGTTGAGCTTTTTCATTAATTCAGGTGGCTCAGAGAAGCTACTGCGTGTGTGTTTAAACCTGCCCTATTTCCTACGCTACATCAATCGGTTTCAAGATGCAGTGTTGGCCAATTCCTTCTTCATCATGCCTGCAACAGTAGCAGATGCCACTGCTGTTCGTAATGGGTAAGGTGCCCCAGGGTGCATATGCTTTGCGTTTTAATGCTGCTCTCAAGAGAGAAACTGGTTAGTTTTTATGGCATGCCGACTTTCTTTAACTATCAGATTATAGAAGCAAGTGACTCAAAGAGACACTTTTGTTAATCTTCTCTTGTATTCCAGTTTTCATTCACTGGTGATTGATGTAACCATGGCATTGGATACCCTTTCTCTACCTGTGTTGGAACCTCTCAATCCTTCTCGTCTGCAAGATGTGACAGTCCTCAGCCTAAGTTGTTTGTATGCAGGTGAGAAGTTGTTATATCTGATCTCATTTTCTCAGCCAAGGACAGTTACACTTTCTGGAAACCATGAGATCCTTCTGAGTACTCTCTCCCCCTTTACTTAGACCCTTCCCCCAAGGATCATCTAAATATCTCATCTAGATGAAATGAGGTCTCAATAGGAATCTTGTCAATTCGCTTATTCAACTGCTGCCATTGTGTTATGTGGATATTTGATTTCATAGTGTGCACGCACGTTAAGTGTCTGCTGTTTGAAAGCAAAATTCCAAGTGCTTTTGGGATATTGAGATGAGCGGTATGTAATCCCTGCCCTCAAGGAGCCTCTACTCGAGCAATGGAAGATAGATAGGACCACAGAGTGTAATATAAAACAGGAGATGATAAAGGTGATAAGAGAAGTATAGAATATTATGGGCACACAGAGAAGGGAGAATTGAGTCTTGCTATGGGAGCAGATTTGAGGAAGGATTCATAGAACAGTGGTATCTGTTTATATTGATAGATGCAACGACTGTTATTCTTCCTGCTGCCGCAAAATCTCCTCCCTTCCTGTTGATTATGCTGCCTTGGAAGTGGGGCCTGACAACTGGTGTTTACTCTCTTTTAAGTTATTGTTACAGTGGCTTTTTAACCCAAATTACTGATCCTTGGTTTTAAATACCATAGTCCTGGTATGTCTTGGGAGACATAACAATTTTCGACGTTTACTGGGTTCTGTGAGTGAGGATATGAACAGCCTTGGAAACCTGACCTTGGGAGCACCAAGAAATTGCTGAGGTTAATCATCTCCCTACATTCTTTGAATGACTTTATTATAAACATCTGTGTGTAAACAGGAATATAAAGATAAACGCACTTTCAATTGGGGAAGGCAGTATTCACAAAGGAGTTCTGTTGATGTATCTTGCAGGGCAGGTTGGATTTCAGTTTGGCTATCCCTAGGCAGAGGCAAAAGCAGGACCAAGAGTATCCTGGAATTTGGGGGAACATTGTGTGTGTGTGTGTGTGTGTGTGTGTGTGTGTGATTAGTGGGTGTTGGACAGCTGGAAAGAAAGTACAGCCCAATCACAGAGGGCTTAGAAATGCAGTCTACGTCATTTGGACCATATCCTGTAGACAGTAGAGACCATTAAAGATTTTGAAGTGTGCTATGATCTGAGCTATACTTTAGGAGCACATTGAAGCAGTAGTACCAGGCTGGAAGATCTGCTAGGAGGAGTTTGTGGTCATTTGGGCAAGACAGGTGAAGGGCCTGAGCGAGAGCAGCAGCAGTGGGAATGGAAAGCTAAGGCAGCGTGTGAGCAGGCGCTCTCTCCAAGCCCACTTCCAGTGTTTATTCCTAGTTCTCTATCTTTGATTTTTGCATTTTTAAATTTGAGGTTTATTAATTTCAATTTTCAGGGAATTTCTTGAATATCACATGGATCTCAGTGTACTTAGTTGATCAGGATTAAAGAGTCCTTAAAAATTCTTAGTTGTGGGCTTCCCTGGTGGCGCAGTGATTGAGAGTCTGCCTGCCGATGCAGGGGACGTGGGTTCGTGCCCCGGTCCGGGAAGATCCCACATGCCGTGGAGCGGCTGAGCCTGCGTGTCCGGAGCCTGTGCTCCGCAATGGGAGAGGCCACAACAGTGAGAGGCCCGTGTAACGCAAAAAAAAAAAAAAAAAAATTCCTAGTTGTTAAGGGACTTCCCTGGCGGTCCAGCGGTTAGGACTCTGCACTCTCACTGCTGAGGGCACCTGTTCAATCCCTGGTCGGGGATCCCGCCTAAAAATTCTTAGTTGTTTAAAGAGCCCAGATTTGGATTGTTATTGAAATTTGGTCACTTGGAATTTGATTTAAAGAAAGGAATTTGGCCTTGATGTCTTTGAGAAATACTAAGTGTGGGATTGTTTTTTTCCATCATCTTAAAAATTTTAAAAATATTTTAAAATTAATAATTTCATTTTTAAAGCAGTTTTAAGTTTGCAGAAAAATTGAGCAGTTTGTACAGAGTTCCCATATACTCTCTCTCCGTTATATACAGTTTCCCTTATTGTTAACAATTGCATTAATAGGATACATTTGTTGTAATTGATGAACTAATATTGATACATTATTATTAACTGAAGTCCATAGTTTACTATGTTAGGGTTCCTTTTTTGTGTTGTACAGTTCTCTGGGTTTTGACAAATGCATAATGTCATGTAACCATCATCGTTGTGTCATAAGAATATTTTCACTGCCCTCCAAATTCCCTGTGTTCCACCTAGTGGTCCTTCTCCCCTACCCTTAACGCCAGTCCCTAGAATCCACTGATCTTTTACTGTCTCCACAGTTATCTTTTCCAGAATGTCATAGTTAGAATCAACTATGTAGTATGTAGCCTTTTCAGACAGGCTTCTTTTGCTTGCAGGGGGCGGGGGGTTTCAGGACCCCCCCTGGATACGAAAATCCACAGATGCTCGAAGTCCCTTGTATAAAATGGTGTAGTACAGTCAGCTTCAGCATCTGCAGATTCGGCATCCACCGATTCCACTAGCTGCATCTCCAGATGCGGAACTGGGGATGTGGAGGGCCAGCTGCATGCATTTAAGGGTCCTCTATGTCTTTTTGTGGCTTGGAAGCTCATCTCTTTACTGATGAGTAATATTCCTTGTATCGATATACCACAGCTTGTTCACTGATTCACCTATCAAAGGACATCTTAATTGCTTCCATTTGTTGGCAGTTATGACTAAAGCTACAGTAAATATTTGTGTACAGGTTTTTGTGTGGATGGAAGTTTTCAGCTCATTTGGGTAAATACCTAGGAGTGCGATTGTTGGATTGTATGGTAACACTGTGTTTAGTCTTGCCCTTGTGGAATTTACTTTCAGTAATCAAATCATGGAATTGCTTGTAGGTGGGCTGTGTTTTTGTGTTTCACTTTCTTGGAATGTGTGTATCTCTTTTTCAGGTGTGAGTGTGGCAACTTGCATGGCCATCCTTCACGTGGGTAGTGCCCAGCAAGTGCGGACAGGGTCCACGAGCTCCAAAGAAGACGACTATGAGAGTGATGCAGCTACAATTGTCCAAAAATGTGTAAGCTACGCCTCTGGGGACACGGAACCTTGATTATTCAAATAAGGGAATATGGCCAGTTCCACTTTCTTTCTTTTTAGAGGGAAGGACGTGGAGTGCTCTCCATACCCCTTCCCCTTGGGTAGTAGGTCTAAGAGGTAGGCCTTTAGTTTGTTTATTTGGCAGATTGGTTGGCTCTGCAGGAAACACTGCAACTTTGTGGTGGCAGTGGACTTTGTGAAAGATGAGTCATTCAATCAGCAAATATATATAAGGGCTTACTGTGCTGTGTCAGTGTACTTGCAGTGGAGGCATATGATAGACACAAGACAGTTTCAGATAGTGATACGTGGATTGGATGAACAAATGTGATAGAAAGTGATCTGATGTGGTGCTGGGTGTGTTGCTTTAGATTGGGTGGAGGGGACGCCTCTGAGAAGGTGACATGTGAGCTGAATGAAAAGATGGAGTCAACATCTTATGAAGGTCAAGGAAGGTGTGATGGAATTCTGTCATTGGAAGTGGCTTGAGGATATTGGTGTCTTCAACCTAAATTGCTTTGGGTAGGATTTAGCATTTGTAATGAACTGTGTCACCTTGCTCAGATTTTTGTGTATGTTTGATATTGGACAGCTTGAAATCTATGACATGATTGGACAAGCGATCAGCAGTTCCCGCCGGGCTGGTGGTGAGGTAAGAAGTCTCTGCTACATTCCTGTCTTATATCTAGTCTGTAAGGTACGTAGCCTGTAAGATCTCTGTTTATATATGTTTTTTGTGCCTTTTTCAATAGCACTATCAGAACTTCCAATTGCTGGGTGCCTGGTGTTTGTTAAACAGCCTTTTCCTCATATTGAACCTCAGTCCTACTGCCTTGGCTGATAAGGGGAAAGAGAAAGATCCGCTGGCTGCTCTCCGGGTCAGAGACATCCTTTCTCGTACAAAGGAGGGAGTGGGCTCTCCAAAGCTGGGGCCTGGAAAAGGGTATGTGTCCCCTTGACTGCCGCTCAGGTTTTGTTTTCCTGCCATTTTATGTTGATGGGGAGCTAGGGTTAACTCCTCTCATCTCCACAGCAATAGAAAAATTTGCCTCCATCCAATTGAATGTAACTACTAAGAGGATGATCATAGTTTACTGTCTCTACATCATAGCTGTATGATTTTGGGTAAATCACTCATTCTCTCCAATCTTGTTTCCTTCTCTATAAGAGGGAGAAAACATCTGTGTAATACATATTTTAGGACTTCTGTGAGGTTCAAATCAGAAAAAAAATGCTTCTATTTTGTAAAATGGGCTTGTTTGACTTGGGGTTGGTTACTCACTTGTGTGTTTAACCTGTAAAGTGAGGATTCTGTCAGGTCCTCCTGGCTTGCTTCCTGAAACATTTACTACTGTTTTGATGAAATCTGGACAGAAGCCCTTGCTTGCCAGGAAAGAAGTTAGAGATGTGACTTCTGTGTTGTTCAAGGTTTTATTTTCTAAGCCTAGGCATTTCTTCTTCTTTTTTTTTTTTTTTTTTGCGGTACGCGGGGCTCTCACTGTTGTGGCCTCTCCCATTGCGGAGCACAGGCTCCGGACGCGCAGGCTCAGCGGCCATGGCTCACGGGCCCAGGCGCTCCGCGGCATGTGGGATTTTCCTGGACCGGGGCACAAACCTGTGTCCCCTGCATCGGCAGGCGGACTCTCAACCACTGGGCCACCAGGGAAGCCCTAAGCCTAGGCATTTCTGGATTTTATTTATTTTTTTCAGTCCCTACCATATACCACTAGGCTCTATCCAGCCATTGAGGATAGAGCACTAATCAAAGCAATCTCCTTGCCTTTATAGAGGTTATTTTCTAACTGGAGCAACAGTGAACAAACATACTAGTAAGTTCATAATAGATTATCATATATGAGTGTTGTGAAGAAAAATAAGCCAGAACAAGGAGTTAGGGAGTGTCAGGGGCTAGTATTTTAGTTAGCACGGTCAGGAAAGGGCTCTGAGAACAAGGTGTAGAAGTGAAGTGACAGATGAGCCATGCAACTATTTGGGGTAGAATTGTTCAGGTTTTGAGGTGGAAGTATGACTGGCATTTTTAAGGCTCAGCAAGGTCAGTAGGTCTAGAATAGAGAAATCGAGGGAGAGTGGCAGAAAATTCTCTCAGAGAGGTAGCCAGGGCCAGGTCACCTAGGGCCAAGTGTAATCTGTAGGTGTTAGAGGGTTTGTGATGGGGGGAGTGACGTGATATGAATTATTAGTGACCGGAGAACCCAGCTGTCCTATGGAGAATACACTGCGGGATCGTAAGACGAGGAGAGAGAACAGTTAGGAGGCTCAAGCCTTACTCCGCACGAGCGATGAGGGGACTCGGAGTGGGTGGTAGTAAAGGCAGGGAGAAAAGGTCATATTGGGATGTTTTGAAGGTACAGCTGACAGGATTTGCTGGTGGCTTGGAGGTTGAGTGTGAAAAATACGACATCAGAATTTTGTGGCATGAGTACCTGGGTTGTGTAATTTACTGAGATAGGGCACACCAGTTTATGAGTAGATTGGATGGCAGGAAGTCGAAGAACTGAACTTAATCTGGGCCATGCTGCTTTTGAGAGGACTGGCAGATCTTTCTGTGAGATGTTGAGTAAGCACTTGTGTATGTGAGTCTGGAGTTCAAGGAGGAAGTCGCATTCTGGACCTCATTCAGCAAATTATTCACTACTTTCTCTATTCCAGGCTCTGTGTTAGTTCTGGAATGCTGTGATGAATAAAAAAAAAATAGACACATTCCGAAGAGACAAGAAGTTATTCATGCAAATACATGTCACATTGTATCTAGAGAGTATTATAATAGGGGCTTTTGACCTGGTTAGAGAAATCAAGGCAGGCTTCCCTGAGGAAGTGTTACTGAGCTGAAATCTGAAATAGACATTAGGATGGTAGGAAGTAGACACTAAGCAAAATAGGGAGGTAATTATGTTCCAGGGAGAACAGTAGTTTGTGATATTTGAGCATCTGCATGCTTGGTATTGTAAAGGGAAATGGGAGAATGCCAAAAGGTATATCCTTAGAAGTAGCAGAAACATTTGAAAAATGGTTGTAGTGTCTTGAGACTTAAAAGAATGCAAATACATTGTGTAGGTTGCAAACCATAAGAAAGGAAAAAAACTGCCCGAAATTCTGCCACCCAAATTGGTAAACGTTCTTCCAGACATTTTTCTGTGCTCACATGTTAAACGTACATGTTTATGAAAATAGGATCACTGTTACAAAATATTGTAGACGTGTTTGCAGTCTATGATACGATTATAGATACGATTATAGATTCTATGTTTATAATGACTGATGGTATTCTACCGTATAAATACACCATAGTTAACTAATTAACTTATTGAACACTTATTTAGTGTGCTCCAAATTTCTTGTTTTGATAAACTGTGCTTTGATAAACCTTCTAAAACATAAATCTTTGTGAACTTGTTCAGTTATCCCCTTGGGGTAAATTTCTAGAAGTGTAATTCTTAGGACAAAGGATATACTTACTTAAAAATTTGAAATGTTTTGCTAAACTGCTCTGATATACATTCCTAGCTGTTGTGCGTGCAAATGCCTCTTCCCCAGGTCCTGTTTGACAGTGGGAGTCATTAATCTTCATGTTTGCTAATCTGAGGAGAAAGATATTACTGTATAGCTCTTATTTGTATTTCGTTGGTTACTAGTGTGATTGTGATCATTTTCACACTGTCTATATCCTTTGCCCCAGTTTTCTCTTTGGTATTTGTCCTTTCTTGATTTACATGAGCTCATTGTATATTAGATATACTAACCCTTTGTCGTGTGGTCGTTTGGAGAGAAAGAGAAAGTTTTACTCAGATTTAATGTAAACCTTTGTTTTTATTCTCTTTGGTTTGTGTCCAGATATTTTGTAAAAGTTGCTGATTTTTAACCTTTTCTTCTCAAAAGAATGACTTTTTAAAGGTTCAACCAACATTTAAATATTAGTGTCTTCACATGACCCAATAGCTTTGAATTGATAGTTTAAATTCCAAAATTTCATGGATTTGGAAGAATTTCTTCTAGTCCTGAAGTTCTTCAACTGAAGCCTGTGGATCCTTAGGCAGTGTGTAGATGGGCTTCAGAGAGGTTGTGAGCTTCTGAAATTATATGCAAATTTTATGTGTTTTTGCAATTTTTTTTTCCCTCTGGAGAAAGGTCCATAGATTCTGAAGTGGGTGTAGGACCTCAAAATGGCAAGATCTGTGGTTTCTGAAATTGTAATTTGTTGTGAGTTGTTAACGTTTGTGTTTCCTTTTTGCTTTGTGTAGGCATCAGGGATTTGGGGTGCTCTCAGTAATATTGGCAAACCATGCCGTCAAGCTGTTGACGTCTCTCTTTCAAGACCTGCAAGTGGAGGCTCTGCACAAGGTGAGGGCTTGTCTTCAGAACCAGCATATTGACTGTTGGCTCCCCTTCTGGCTAAGCTCGCTTGAGCCATCAGATCAGGTGGTCATTTCCTGCCAAGTCCTGACCTTAATTCTCTTTTCATGTCGTTACCTTCAGGGTTGGGAGGCAGATGGTCCCCCTGCTGTCCTGAGCATTATGGCCCAGAGTACCTCCATACAGAGGATTCAACGGCTGATAGACTCTGTCCCACTGACAAACCTACTGTTGACATTACTCTCAACTTCCTACAGAAAGGTGGGTGGGGTCATGCCATTGATAATTTGGAAGATCTTCTCATATAACCTCCTCAAAATGAATGAGACTGACTGTATGCCATGATCTTTATAAAGTCATAATTTGTGGTAATGGTTTTGAAGATGAGAAAAACTCTTAAATGGTTTCAGACATTTGAATTAGTTATTGGTTATCAGCACTGTGGTCCATATGGCTACTTGGTGATTTGTGACAGTGGGCATGCTGAAGCAAAAACATGGAGGACACTATGGAAACGTTCCTTTTTCAGTTCTCCAGATCTCTGGTTTTGGAGTGCTTCTATAGGATAAGGCTATGAGAGTCCTGGAGGTAGCTATTAGGAGAAATACTTCTTGGATTTAGAGAAAAGAAGACACGGAGAAGACTTTTCATGTGGCAAATGGGACGAGGTAGGATGGCTTCATTTTTGTGATCATCAATTACAGAAACCTCGCTATTTTCCTAGGCATGTGTCCTGCAGCGTCAGAGGAAGGGCTCTATGAGCAGCGATGCCAGCGCCTCTACTGACTCAAACACCTACTACGAGGATGATTTCAGCAGCACGGAGGAGGACAGCAGCCAAGGTAGACGCCCCTCTTTGCTGTCTCCCAGGGGATAAGCTATAGGGTGCACCAGCAAGTGTCCCTAGGAGCTTCCTGTAGCTTCCTAGTCACTGTGCTTTCACCTGCCCGGCATGGATCTTGACTGCATGTGCACTTAAAGGCGACATGTTATTCAAGAGTAAGCGGAGCTGTTGAAGATGAGTGATTAAAACTGCCGTCAGCAAAGCCCAGATTGCTTTTCGTTGCTTTCCTTCTGCAATCAGAATACATCTCAGTTGTTCATATTTCTTTTTGTGCTGACTCATTTTGGGAACTCTGCTCTGAGCTTTCCCAGTGAAACTCAAAAGGAAGGCTGTATGTGAGGTGTTGGGTTTGGCTGACGTCATAGATGTGTGGCTTGGGGAAACAGAGAGAAAGAAATGCCAGACTGCTGTGGTGAACAACAGGGCAACACCAACATTCCCTCCTGCCTTGGTTTGGAGAGGGACTGAATAAGATAAATATCTCAGATTCTTTCTAACCAGGTTTGTGGGAGCAGTGTACAGAATTGCCAAAGGTACGATTCTTATCTGGGAGCTTACAGTTGGTAGACAAGTAAAACTCTGCTACTGAGAATGTTTGGCTTGCCGGTGAAATAAAATGAGGTGGTTTCTCTTCCTCCATTGGGTTCCTTTAAAAAAAATACTGGTTTTATTGAGGTATAATTTACATACAATAAAATACTCCCATTTTGCATATACATTTAGATGAGTTTTGGCAAGTTTATGCAGCAGTGTAACTACCACCATGATCTACAAACCTTGTGTTCCTTTTGACTCAGGCACTTTTACAAAGCAGATGTACTAAAAATTTTTTAAAAACGTGTTGTTTTTGTTACATTTCTCTTTCCCTGTTAGATGATGACAGTGAGCCTATTCTGGGGCAGTGGTTTGAAGAGACCATCTCCCCCAGTAAAGAGAAAGTGGCACCTCCGCCTCCTCCCCCACCCCCTCCGCTGGAGAGCTCACCTCGAGTTAAAAGCCCCAGTAAGCAGGCCTCTGGTGAGAAGGGCAACATTTTGGCTAGTCGCAAAGATCCTGAGTTGGTAAGAGTGGATTTCTGAGGTTTAAGGGGGAGGGAGAAATGGGGAGAAGGGGTGTGAAAAGCAGATCATTTGAACAAAAACATTTTGTAGGTTGGACAACTAATGTTTAAAGATATTTTTACTTAGGACATAAATGTATTGATTATATTTGATTAAATAACTCTTATGCTCTTGGTGTTGTTTCTCTTATTGAGGGTTAGTAACATAGCCTTTGGAGTTAGATAGAATCTACCCCTTACTGGCTTTATGACTTTGGGCAAGAAACTGAATTTCTCCAAGCCTCAGTTTTGTCTCCTGTTGTATGGGAGTGATTGTACCTCTTCTAAGAGTGTTGTGAAGAATTAAAGAGCCCTTAGCCTAGGTCTGGTACATCGTGACTGCTAACTATTTGTTCAGCCGGTATTTATTAATGATGTACTGTGTGTCAGCAGCCCCTCTTCTGAAGCTCTGTCAGTAAACAAGGCATATACAGTCTTTGCTTTCATACAACTTAGTCTAGTCAAGGACGTGGATGGAAATTTCATTTTAATAGAGAAATAAAGAACTGGGAATTCCAAGCATGTATAATGACAATATAGGCTTCAGAATTGAATATATCAATAATATCTTAGAGCTGGACAAATACAGGACCTTAGAAGAATGAAATAAAAGAGTTAATCTCTTTGGAAATCCTGTCATGCAATATTACCTGAAGTCTATTGTATTAAATTGGCATACCCTTTTCTGTAACTAGTAGAATCACATGGGAGAGACTTATTATAACTTGGTCCCACTGTAGGTGATTTAAAATCTGATTTTTTAATTCATTGTGTTTATTGCATGAGATCTATGGGCATATTTTATTTTCTGTTTGTATTCAGGATTTGTAGGAGCTCTGGGCTTATGAACCTGCAATGAGCTTTTCTGTGTTCTTTTTAGTTCTTAGGTCTGGCTTCCAACATTTTGAACTTCATCACCTCTTCCATGCTGAACTCTCGGAATAATTTTATCCGAAACTATCTGAGTGTATCTCTTTCAGAACACCATATGGCCACCCTGGCCAGTATCATTAAGGAGGTGGACAAAGATGGACTCAAGGGTCAGTAGACAGGATATGTGCCTGGTGGATTTTTTCCTAGTGGTGTTTGACTGTTGGCAGCATGGTGCAATGCAGCAGTTAGATGCTTGAATAATTGGTTTTTCCATTTGTCTTCAAGGCGCATCAGATGAAGAGTTTGCTGCCGCTCTCTATCACTTCAACCACTCTCTGGTAACTTCTGACCTTCAGTCACCTAACCTGCAGGTTTGTGTGCGCTACAACTGTTTAGGCCAAGAGCTCTCTACATCTGTACTCAGTAGGCTGCACTTGTTTCTATTGCTAAGGAAAAGTTTATCATGGGATCCCCTCCCTGCAAAGAGTGTTGAGAGACTATCTTAGTATATCCCTCTGCCTTAATTAGGATCATTTCGAGAAAAAAAAAATGTGTCCTTTATCCCTGAGTCACTTAGTAAGCTTAAAGAAAAGGAAAAACAACAAAAACAACTCCTGATGACTATGCTAGTACAAAAGTAAATAGACAACAGAGCATTTTATAAAAAAAAAAAAAAAGAATGGCCAACAAACATAGGAAACGTTCAGCATCGTTAGTAATCTAAGAAAGGTAGATTAAAACACGTGTCTTAAAGGATCAACCAAATTACAGGAGATGGATGCTCTCATATACGCTCTTACTTGCAAACCCACCACCAAAATAAAGTCTAGGATCTTGATTGTGGTTGTCTAAACATTGTGGCTTTCTTTCCTCACTGAAGTAGTGGATATCTGGAATCCTAAATCTTAAATTCCTCATTTCATTAGTTTCATATATGTATTTGTTTTTGCATTTAAGGAATACTTTAAAATTGACTGTTTTTAGCAATGACATCATGTTCTGTGTAATTTTTTTCACTTAATATTGTTTAGTACTTTATTGCCAGAATTCATCTTTACTGTTGCATATTTCGTAGTTTTTGTTTTGACTGCTATACGATATTCCATCGTGTTTGTGACTATACCAATTTATTCATCTCCCTTCTGCTCCTGCTGATGGACATTTGAGTTGTGTCAGTCAGGTTTTATTGCTATGATCTTTCTTGTACGTGTCCCCTGTGTGTACCCTGTTACAAGTGAGTCTCTTGGGAATATAAGTTGGAGTAGAATTGACAGGTTGTGGAGTGTGTGACCTTAAGCAGATAATGCCAGACTGCTCTCTGTAGAAGCTGCACCATGTTTTACTCTCACCAGTAGTGCGTCAGGGATACGTGGATTCATATTCTCTCCCAACATTTGGCGACGTCATAGTCTGATAATAACGTGGTCAAAGTTAGTGGTTCTCAATCTTTAGTGTATATAAGGATTCCTGGGGAATTTTTTAAAACTGCAGATTCCTAGATACTGTGACCACTCACCCTCTCGCCCCCCCATCAACCCCAGTAGAATTTAATTTGGTAAATCTCCAATAATTTGCCCTAAGATTGTTTTGAAAATTTTTTTGTTACTCTTAAGATTATTTCAGTGGATTCTCAGAATCAAAACACAATTCAGGGGCTTGCACTTGCTGCCAAAGGGACAAAATCCAGGAACCTGTTTCAAGAGGTTAAAATTGATTCTCACAATCCCGAGCTATTTGAGAAATTCTTAAACATTTCTTTTGTTGTTTAAAAAGATAATTATAGGGCTTCCCTGGTGGCGCAGTGGTTGAGAGTCCGCCTGCCAATGCAGGGGACACGGGTTGGTGCCCCGGTCTGGGAAGATCCCACATGCTGCGGAGCGGCTGGGCCCGTGAGCCATGGCCACTGGGCCTGCGCGTGCGGAGCCTGTGCTCCGCAACGGGAGAGGCCACAACAGTGAGAGGCCTGCGTACTGCTAAAGAAAAAAAAAAAAGATAATTATAAAATCTATTTATACTTACCTACTGTTACATGAAAAAATTTTTTTTGGCAGGAAAGGGAATATATAGAGTAGAAAAGTTGTTGACCTGTCTAAGGTGAAGAGAAGGAAATGCTTCAGTTAGTATATTGCCTGCAGTACCTTCTCAGACTATAGGGTCAGGGCGTCCTGCCAAAATTATCAGCTGCTTGCCCAGATTTGAGCAAGGAGGGAGGTTTCAAAGTTCATAGATTTGGCCTTTTCTTGTCTAAACTTGTCCAAATAATGGGGAAGAAATATTTTTCTCTAGAGAATAGGATTCTTAAGACTCCTGTAATGATATTGCCCTCTTTAGCATTTAAAAATAATTACAGACCTTGTGTGGACATGCAACCTGGCTGCCTATAGCTACTGACTCTGCAGAGGAAATCCTCAGATATCCTTTTTCAGTCCATTTCCAAACATGGAACTTTAAATTGTTCCCCCACATTTCATTGCTATGAAGGATAGTCAGTGTAATCTGTCTGCTGTTGAGTTCCCCTACCTTGGATATTGTTTCTTTGGAGTAATGTGCAAAGCTGCCTTAGCCAAGGTGCCTGACTTAGGTTGCAAGACACAGACAGTGCAACAAAATATATTTGACAGTAAAATGTATTTTGTTACTATTATTACTTAATATTATATTTAACATTGTATATAACATTATAATAATAATACTATTACTGTGGTGATCCAGGTTCATAAATAAGTATTCATTGACACTTAACTATATGCCGGGTACTGTTACAGGGACTGAAGAAATAAAGATGACTTGAGTTAGCATGGGATCATGAGAAAGAGGGGAGATAGGGTGTGGATAAAGGACCTATTGTAGAGATCATGGGAAATTATTTGAATGAGGTGAAGGACAAGGAAAGGAAGGAATTCAAGATATTGCCTAAATTTAAAACCCTTGAAACCCAAATGAGACTAGAAGGATGCTGTTGTCTTTAATAGAAATAGGGAGGTCAAGAAGGAGAGTTGGTTTGGGGGTAGATGGAGTGATACTGAATACTCAGTGGTTCATTCTTCTAGGTTTAAGTCAACTCAGAGATTGTATTTACTCATGGGTCACATTTATTTATTTTTTCAGGTTTCTTTAAAAAAATTTTTTTTAAATTGAAGTATAGTTGATTTACAGTGTTGTGTTAATTACTGCTGTACAGCAGAGTGATTCAGTTATACACATATATACATTCTTTTTTTTATATTCTTTTCCATTATGGTTTATCGTAAGATTGAATATAGTTTTCTGTACTATAGAGTAGGACCTTGTTGTTTACCCATTCTATATATAAAAGCTTACATCTGCTAACCCCAGCCTCCCACTTCATCCCTCCCCCAACCTCCTCCCCCTTGGCAGCCACCACTCTGTTCTCTATGTCCGTGATTCTGTTTCATAGATAGGTTCATTTGTGTCATATTTTAGATTCCACATATAAGTGATATCATATGGTATGTGGTGTTCTCTTTTTGACTTACTTCACATAGTATGATAATCTCTAGTTGCATCCATGTTGCTGCAAATGGCATTATTTCATTCATTTTTATGGCTGAGTAGTATTCCATTGTATATGTGTAGCACAGCTTCTTTATCCATTCATCTGTTGGTGGACATTTAAGTTGTTTCCATCTCTTGGCTACTGTGAACAGTGCTGCTGTGAACGTAGGGGTGCATGTATCTTTTTGAATTATAGTTTTGTCTGGATATATGCCCAGGAGTAGGATCATATGGTAATTCTATTTTTAGTTTTCCGGGGAACCTCCATACTGTTTTCTACAGTGGCTGCACCAACTTAAATTCTCAAGGGTCACTTGTTTAGTTCACATTTTCTCAGAATGATCCTTTGGGTTCTTCAGGTACATGAGGCACAATTTGCCATTTTCTCTCTGTTTATAAAAACAAACAGGTCAGTGTCAGCTCTTCAACATGACTTTTAGTCCCATTTAGTAGGCTAGCCATAGAGTCATCGTGCGGTCAAGAAAACTGTATACCTGAGTGTGAGGCTCTCCTTTAAAGAAGGAGTAAGCTGAAGGCAATTAGCAGAGGCATCATCTGTGTGATTATATTGTTTCCTTTGTCAGTATGTTGAATTTTATAGCCCTTTCAATCAAATGAGAAAAACAGTTTATATATTATCAGTGTTTTTAGTTTAAATAGTCACCATTACTACTATTGAAGAAAATATCATTAAATACGATGACATTTTGAGGTGCCAGTGGGATGAAGATGTCTAGAAAATAGTTGGAAATGTGAGTCTGAAATTTAGGAGTTAAGAAATTAACATTGATAATGCAGCTTTGGGGATTATCCATTAAGAGGCCATTGTTGAAGTGATGAGATACAATGAGATGGATTGGGGATAGCAAGAGCGATGAAGGCTGAGGCTGAAACCTCAGGAATGCCAGCATTGAGGAGGGGAGGAAAGGTAGCCGGAGGGTGGCAAGGAATGGGTCAGGCCAGGGTTTTGCTGTGCTGTGGCTCAGTTTCACTACTTCAGAAGTCAGTTCTTCCTTAGCGCTAATAAGAGTTTGAGTGGTAGGGAAAAATAGGTTCCAGAGGAATGTTAGCTCGTTTCTTAAGGTTCTGAGGCCTAAATAAACTGACCTAAAGACACAAATAACTGACATGAAACAAAAACTCACTTAAAAAAGTGTGTAAATAACTTTATAAGGAATATACATTAATCATAATCCTTCCACGAAATTCATGATTTTAATTTTTCCATGTTTCCTTCTAGTCCCTGTCTGTATAGTGGCATAGTTTTACAGTTATTATCAGAACATTGATATGTCCCTTGGTTTCTGCTTTTTCAAATTTTACTATTATATATGTAATGTAATATATATAGAGTATGTTATTTTGTTTACCTTGGTCTTTACAGTTGCCACCATTATGGCTGCATGTCCCTTGATTTGATTTTTTTATTATTATAGTAATGCTCCAGTTAACACTTCTGATATAGCTCAGGCATGTTTATTTTTTTTTTTTTTGAATTGTTTTCTTGAGTCAGGAATTGAGAAGTTAGTCATTATGGCTGTGTTGAGCATAGTGATGAAGAATGTAGGTTTTAGAGATAAACCTTGCTTGGTCACTTGGTAATCTTGTGGCTTTGGTCATGTTCTTAAGCCACTCTGAGCTCTGTTTTCCATATCAGTGAAGTGGAGCACACCCCTGACGTTGTAGCTCTGAGCATTTAGTGTGACGGTCTCTGTACAACAGTTAGCCTATGGTAACCCCCCATTACCTGGGAACTACTCACGATATCTGTGACTTTTTGAATGCCTTCGAGGAATAGGGTCCTCTAGGATTTTTATTTTTAAATACATTTATTTATTTTTTAATTTTTGTCTGCATTGGGTCTTCTTTGCTGCGTGCGGGCTTTCTCTGATTGCGGTGAGCGGGGGCTACTCTTTGTTGCGGTGCGCGGGCTTCTCATTGCGGTGCCTTCTCTTGTTGCGGAGCACGGGCTCTAGTCACGTGGGCTTCAGTAGTTGGGGCTCGTGGGCTCTAGAGCGCAGGCTCAGTAGTTGTGGCGCATGGGCTTAGTTGCTCCGCGGTATGTGAGAGCTTCCTGGACCAGGGCTCAAACCCGTGTCCCCTGCAGTGGCAGGCAGATTCTTAACCACTGCACCACCAGGGAAGTCCCTCGCTGGGATGTTTTATAAGAATATAATTTAATTCAGCAGACTTCAAAATTTATCCTGTATCCTGAGGTAACCGTGATTTGTGTTTTCTGAAGCCAAGTGAGAAAGCAGGCTTTTGTCTGGTTTTCCATTGGCATCCTGCTCAGCTTGTGTGTGTATTTGAGGAGATAAGTTGCAGCTTAGGTAACTAAGCTGAAAGTAAAGCTCATTTGAAAGACATGCCACAACTGGAGGCAAAGACAACCCTGATTAATTCTAGATGCCTTGATATCTTAGAGGCAAAATTTCTCTGCTAATACTATTAATAGAAGTTGTTGGACTTAAAAGTTGTTGGAAGTCCCCCTTTGGATTGTTGTTTGTGGCATGTAACTGATTATAAAAGAAAAATGTTAGCTATTGCAGTTGTTGAAGTTTTCTTTCAAAGGCACAGTATCCATTGGAAACTTATCATGATTCTGCTGTCTCCATGCACGTCTCGTTTTTGGGAACCCCATTTCTGACACTAATTAACTATAGTTGTTAATGGGGTTAGATTAGTAATTTTTCCTTTATATTTTCCTCATGTGTGAATGACCTTTTGCAAACTGCTTCTGAATTTGAATTTCTGTGTCTTCCTTTCTTTAAAGTATTCCTTTCAGTGTTAAAAAGTAACATTAGCGAGCATTAGTAACCTGTTGACTTCATCCCCTGCCTTTTTCCCTAATGGTCTCTTGTATGTCTTTCATGTTAGAATACACTGTTGCAGCAGCTGGGAGTGG
The DNA here is from genome assembly GCF_937001465.1 of Orcinus orca. Lineage (NCBI taxonomy): Eukaryota > Metazoa > Chordata > Mammalia > Artiodactyla > Delphinidae > Orcinus > Orcinus orca. Next base: position 198,150,903 of record NC_064559.1, read on the forward strand.
CTCCTTTTTCTGAGGGCCCTTGGCCCTTGTACATTCATCCTCAAAGCCTGTCTGTGCTTTCACGCCTCCTGCTCATCTGGCAACATAAAGCCGGTGCTCAAGGTGACCCTGACGTCCCTGAATGCCTTAAAGTTTGGGACAGGTAAGGTAGCTTAAATAGAAGCCCCACGGAGAAGGCTGCTTTTTAAAATTTGTTTGACTTATTTGTAGTTCATCTGTGGCTCTGGGATGGTACTCTGATGATAAATTTAAAGTGGCAAGGGTGGAGGAGTGTGTTTCCGATGGGATTTGAGAGGAGTTGTGCTGTTTAAGAAACAGAAGTATATAAACTACAGTCTGGAAATAGAATCTTCCTTTAGCACATGGGGGATTCGGTTGCAATTATGAGATAGAACCTGAATCCTGAACGTAACCAATTTTATCCTGACCTGGTTTTTTTTGAAAGAGAGGGAACAGGGAAGCCAACTCTGTCTTTGGTTATTTTGCTTTCAACGTGAAACCACTTAGAGTGACTTGCAGTCTTTTTTGGACAACTTTTAAAGAATTTTTTTACTTGGGGGAAAAGCTCACATTAATCATCTAAATCCTCTTTAGATGGACCTATATTTGCCATTTTTGTTTACATGGTTGGGAGTCTTCAAAGCAGTTTGTTTTCCTAAAGGGCTTTGTTTTCCTCTTCACCATTCTACGATCAAATAGCTCTAATGCTGGATTTGAGAAATTGTAACCCCCCTTGAATGCCAGATATGCACTATATTTTTCCTGGTGGAATCTTGCAAAAAGGCCGGAAGGTGGGGGCCGGGGGGAGATGGGGAGCGAAACCCTTATTAAAATACAAATCTCTTTCCTAATAGCCAAAGGCAGTGGAAATAGTTGGCTACATTCATTCCTTTTTTGCATAAAAGCTTTTCTCACAAATTCTCTGAATAGTACAGTTTTTTCATTGCTTTTTAAGTGCATTGAGTTAATTTTGACTGTTATCATGCAGTGATTTTTAACCTGTAGTATAAATTCTCAAAACGAGAATTAAACTATAGAATCAAATCATAGGGAAAAAGTAACTGAATTGCTTCTATCTGCCCGGATTTCTTAATTAAAAAAAAAAAGTTGCTTTTTGGAGAACTTGTAATTCTTTTCAGAATTGTCAGGAAGGGCAGCGTGGGCGTTACCACCACTGTGGCTGCGGTTAATGTTGCCGAAGGGTCTTGAAAATGTGTTTGTGGCCAAATCTGGCTTTTTTGTAGCCAAGATTTAGTTTTTATCTTCTCATTACATGTAGCTTCTTGTCTTCCTTAATTCGTTATCTTAATTTAAGAAGTTGGACTCTTCCGGCATTGGACATTGTCACTCTTGGGGGATGTTCTGACTTTTCCTCACCAGACATGTTCTCCTTTCCTCTGTGGTAGGTTTTTGTCAACAATGAAGCAGAATGCCCTGCAAGGGGTGGTGCCCGGTGAGACGGAAGATTTGAATGTAGAACACCTGCAGCTGCTCCTCCTCATTTTCCACAACTTCTCTGAGAAAGGCCGGCGGGACATATTGACCCTTTTTGTGCAGATCATCCAGGAGTTGAGTGCCAACATGGATGCCCAGACGCGCTCTGTGCCTCTCATCCTGGCTCGCCTGCTTTTGATCTTTGATTATCTGCTTCATCAGTACTCTAAAGCCCCTGTGTATCTGTTTGAGCAGGTACAGATGAACACGTTCTTCTTTGCTTTACAGCTGTTAGTGAGAGCGTAGTTATTCTCAGGTTACCATGCTCCAAACCAAAATGACCTGCTCACTTTAGGGTTTAGGTGTTCATTGCGGTGTGTTTGATTAGCCTTAGGTGACCCCTGGGACTTGTGTCTTTGCACCCACAGTATATGTTTAGCCAGAAACGATAAATGTAGATTATTTGATTTGATGCATTTGTTAAAATTGGCTCATAGGCTCTGTTCACAGGTGTCCTTTGAACTACTCCACTTTACCTGTGTCGAGCACAGTGCCATGTGTGTCGGGCCTCAGTATTTACTAGCGGTTGAATGATGGTCGAGCAGTAAATTGTATGGGTTAGTAAACTCCTTTGTTGCAGGGATCCAAAATGAGGATGGAAGGGCCACTTAAGAATTCAGCGTTTCTTCAGATGTTTCACTGAGCACTATTCCCTTTATACTCCAGCAAAAAGATGTTTCCCAAAAGAAGTCACAGTAAAATCTAAAATTTTGTTTTGGTTTATAAGTTTCCCAAACTTTGCTGTACCGATCTAATGTCAAGCCTGGAGTGAGAAGCAGAATGATGACTGTGTATCTTTCTTAATTTGAGTATTTGTGTTTTAAAAGGTGCAACATAACCTGCTTAGTCCGCCTTTTGGGTGGGTGAATGGATCCCAGGACAGCAACAGCCGCCGGGCGACCACTCCTCTCTATCATGGGTTCAAAGAAGTAGAAGAAAACTGGTCTAAGCATTTTTCATCAGGTCAGAAAGAAGATTGTCAATAAAAAACTGACTTGCTGATTTTCATTGGAGGGGTTGAATTTGGAGCTTGGGGCATCCTTGAGGATCTTTGGTCATCGGTTTAGTCTCCTTCCTGTGGGTGGCAGATACCTAGAGATTCAAAACTCTTGCGGAAACAGACTCTCGCATATCCTGCATCTATTTAAAAGCAAAAAACATTGAGACATGAGAATTAGGAATCCTCTGGCCATAGAGTGCAGTATATGTATTCCTGCCACACTGGATGATTGAATTAATTTTCCCTTAGGGACATGGTTCTAACCCACAGGCTAATTTCTTTGGGTCAGGGTCTTCAGACAGTGGGAGCTGTGACATTCTCTCCAGTGTTTCTCACGTAGCAGTGGTCCATACTTTTCAGAAGGTGCCTCTTGTGTTCATTTTAGCATGTGTTCGCTTTCATCTGAGGATTGTTAGATGTAAAGTGTATTTGGTGGAAATGTTCATCAAGCTCTAGTATGAATTTATTATTATTGGGATCTCTTAGTAGTTAGTCCCTTTGATATTGGGGAAACAGCATTTAAGTTTAAGGCAGTCAGTCTAATGATACAAGTTTGATACAATCATCAAGTTTGTTGATTAACTTGATGATTATAGAGCAGAAGTTCACTCCCAGAGCAGAAGTTTTCAACTGGGGATGATTGTGCTCCCCATCCCCAAAGGGGCCCTGGGGCCATGTCTGGAGACATATTGGGTTGTCACAACTGGGAGGGTGCTACTGGCAATCAATGGATAGAAGGCAGGATGGTGCTAAACATAGGACAGTTTCCCACAGCAGAGAATGATCTGGCCCAGAATGTCAATGTGTAGTGCCAAGGTTGGGAAACCCTGGTCCAAAGTGTTTTCTTAGTTTTTATGTTTCATATTTGTTAGACTTGAGAATGAAACCATTCTTTCAGTAAGCACATTGTTTTTCAGATGCTGTCCCGCAACCCAGATTCTACTGTGTCCTGTCCCCAGAAGCCTCAGAGGATGATTTGAACCGACTTGATTCTGTGGTACCAGGAATTTAAAAATCCCATTTTACATGTTGGTTAGGTGGTCTCCACCAAAATGAGTCTGTCAGGGGAAAGGGAATGACTTAACTTTTTGTAATGAGGGAATTTGGTCTGTATTAGGATTTGAGTTTATTCTAAAAGGAAAGTGTTGTTTTGAGATTTATTCACTGGGCTCCAGTTTGGCGGTAGGGGATGTCCTTCCTGGCGGTTGACACCTCTGATACATTATTCCTGAAGACTATCTCTGTTAGCATTTTCACATGCAGCTATTTTAATGGACGAAATAGTTGCCTCATTCTAAAGCCTGCACTTGTGTGCTCACAATAATCCATAAACTGAGTTGGTTCCTAAGTGGGAATCATGCTGCAACGAGAAATTAATAACTATATTTGGAGTGAGCTATTTTGTCAATCCTGAGTTTAAGTGGTAGTGTATGGGTAGTAGGAAAAAGATATTTCAAAAAATAAGAAAAAACGATTGTCTTTTTTTCTTGATATTAGGCATGTGATGTTCTTTACTCCAAGCTTGTCAAGTATGATGAGCTCTACATTGCATTGACATCCCTGCTGGCGGCTGGATCCCAGCTTGATACAGTCAGGAGAAAGGAAAACAAGAATGTAACAGCCCTGGTAAGACCGTGGAAACCTGGGCTAATTAAGAAGAGTTTAGGATATGTTTGATGATTGGGTAGCAGTCTACCAGAAATTTCCTTCTGGCATCTAGCAGTTTATTGGATATCTGTTTGCAAAACTGACTAGATACTTCATTATTTCTGTCTAGTTTGGGTGGTTATTTCACCTTAGAGATAATTTTTTATCATTTTTGCATCTTTTTGCTAACACTTAGAAGAATGTGACTTTGAGAGTAAGCGTCTCCTAAGTTCTGTATCTCCTGTGAATGCTGGTTGTTGTATGATATTGAAAGCCTCACACTTGAGCTTTTCCTGTGGTCCTGTGAATGTGTCTCGTGCCTGTAGAGCTCATAACAGCAATTAAGGCCACAGAAAGGGCCAGCTGATTGCGGGCGTGCTGAGGAGAATGTCTTGCTCTCTTTCAGTTACTTGGTGAATTACTGGGGAACCAAAGTTGTCTCAGAACTGCTTTCTTGGCCTGTGAAATGTGCAGAATATGGAACAAGTTTTATATAGATATAAAATGTGCGTTTTACCATTATTCTGCTTTGGGTGTATTCTCTAGAAAGACCTGGTGAGCAGACTTGAGAGCCAAATCTCAGTTGAAGGTTGGGACTCCACCCAGTTCTGCTTTGAAAATTGAATTTGGAACAATTCTTACAGTTAGGGAGCTGTTGAGGCAATACCAAAAGCTTCTACCTCTGTGATTGCTCTTTTTGCTTCTTTCAGGAGGCCTGTGCCCTTCAATATTACTTCCTGATACTCTGGAGGATTCTAGGGATTTTGCCACCATCAAAGACTTACATGAACCAGCTGGCCGTGAACTCACCAGAGATGAGTGAATGTGACATCCTACACACTCTGCGGTGGTCTTCCCGCCTCCGGATCAGCTCCTATGTCAACTGGATAAAGGTACCACAAGGCTTGCTGCTATGGAGTATTCAAAGCCAACATACTCTAATTCTAGGAACTTTTAAATTTAAGGCTAATGAAAGCCTTAGACACTGTCTGTATTGATCTCCTGAACACTTTTTTCTTGCTGTAAATAGGACCACCTTATCAAACAGGGAATGAAGGCTGAACATGCTGGTTCTCTCCTAGAACTGGCATCAAGCAAGTGCAGCTCAGTGAAATACGACGTTGAAATTGTAGAGGAATACTTTGCTCGACAGGTATGGAAGTTGGGGGTCCATAATGATAGAACTTGACTTATGCCACAGTTTTTTTTGCTACAACTAATTAATATCTTGTGTATCTTTAAAGATCTCGTCCTTCTGTAGCATCGACTGTACCACCATCTTGCAGCTCCATGAAGTTCCCAGTCTGCAGTCCATCTACACCCTCGATGCTGCTATCTCGAAGGTCCAGGTCTCTCTGGATGAACATTTTTCTAAGATGGCTGCCGAGACCGATCCTCATAAGTCATCTGAGATCACCAAGAACCTGCTTCCAGCCACACTGCAGCTCATTGACACCTACGCATCATTCACTAGGTGTGATGGGCTGCCTGCCCAGAGATGTCGGAGATGGGGGAATGCAGATGCTTGGGTGGTTTACTTTCATCTTTAAATATTTTCTAGCACTTTTTTGTAGGGTGCAAAGAAAGATAATGTAATTTTTCCAAACACTATCATTTCTGTTATTTACTAAGATGAAGCTCTTTAAATTTCATGGTATGTAGGTAGAGAAAAAATTTTCTTAATGAGTTAGAGAGTATTTTTAAAAAATATTCATTTATTTATTTGGTTGCTCCGGGTCTTAGTTGCGGCAGGCAGGCTCCTTAGTTGTGGCGTGCGAACTGTTAGTTGCAGCATGCATGTGGGGTCTAGTTCCCTGACCAGGATCGAACCCGGGCCCCCTGCATTGGGAGCACAGAGTCTTAACTACTGCACTACCAGGGAAATCCCCTAGAGAGTATTTTGAAACCCAGCCCTTTCTGTAATAAAGATTGCAAATTACACACCCTGTAGACTTGCTTTGTTTATTCTGCGTGATGCTTAAATATTTTAGAATTCATTTATAAAAATTGGGAATTTATTCACAAGTCAAGATTTCTGGCTTTTCTTCCTTTGGAAGAACTGCCAAAACTGGGCATGTCTTCCCACATGACAGTGACAAACTGCAGCTAAGGACTGGCTGCTTCTCGTTAGCCATTCTCACTGGGCCCCTTTAAGCTCATTTACTTTATCTGGTCCCTGTAGGATTTCACTGTTCAGTTCCTGTTTTATGGGGCGTTGATGGTGAAAGGGACTTAGATCGTTGTAAAACTTAACTAATGTCTTAGTGTGAATGCTTTGCAGTAGACAGAGGACTATTGCTTGAGGCAAAATTTTTGAACGAATATGAGCAATAAACTTGAATGACAAGTGAGAGTGTTTGCTACATGTCAAGTACTTTTCTAGGTGTTGGGGGTACAGTGGTAGCAAAGCTGACCGAGTCACTGCCCTCTGAGAGTGTCTAGGCTCTAATCTGGCCCATCAGGCTAAGACTTTCTAAACTGAGCTGTTAATACATGTTCCTGGCAAATAAGTTTAGGAAGTGCTTTTTTTAAAAAAGAAAAAATAATACTTCTCAGAGCCTTTAATATATACATTGCCAGTCTTCTGAGGCCAGGAAGAGTGTGGTAGATACGTCCTGGAAATTGAGTTTTGTAAGCATTTCAGAGGATGGCATATTCTTTGGGAAACAATTACCCATTGTAATTCTTAGGAGACCCAACTGAGATAAAGGTTTTTCGATTTGTCTCGGGTTAGTTTTTCCTAACCAGAATGGCACTAGATTCCTTCAGCTTTGACATAACCCCCTATTTTTTTCTCCAGAGCCTATTTGCTGCAAAACTTTAATGAGGAGGGATCCACTGAAAAACCTTCCCAGGAGAAATTGCACGGCTTTGCTGCTGTTTTGGCTATTGGCTCTAGTAGGTGCAAGGCGAACACTCTGGGTAAGTGAATGTGCTTTTGAATAAGACTGTTAACACTAGTATGACTAATAGTGCTATTTTTCTCCCTTTCTACCTGTCTACTGCATTTATCATTTATTGGAATCTTTCTGAGTGTCAAGCATTGACATAGGTTTATCTGTTTTGATCTTCACAGTAACCTTATTAGGTAAGTTTTGTTATTATCCCCCATTACTCATTAGGAAATTGAGGCTTAGAGAAGTTATTTGCCCAAATCCTACATCTTGCAAGTGGCAGAGCTGGGATCCAAACCAAGATAACTTGATTCCAAGGCATTAGGCTATTTCGCTGTTGGCAAAGACCTTTGTTCTTTTCATTTATAGAGATTAGGAAAACTAGCAAGTTACCGCTTAGTGCTTGGGAGAACTTCTTCCTTGTGTTCGGAATGATCTAATCGAAATTTAGGTTGGGGAATCAAAAGGACTTGAGCAGGATTGGAGTTAAGTGCAATAGTTACCCTTTAAAATTTACAGGCATTTGTGTATTCCTGAATTTCAAGCTTCAGGGACCCTTTTAATGTTCAGATATTCTCACTTTTAGAAATTTAATTCCATTACTTCTTTGAATACTGTTCTTAATGTGCATTAATGATCCCTGCCCTCATGATTTGTGTTAAGTAGAAAAGAGATCAAAGTGATACCTATTCATAGAAGGTCTAGATGTTTAATAGTGACTTGTAGTGACTTGCTCTCACTTTGCATCTTTTATTCAGTTGTCTTCTTTACTTGCAAGGTTAAAAAGTGAATACAATGGGAAATGAAAACCTTACAATTGAGATTGTTAGCTGTTAAGCAATTAGCAAGTTCTTGGACATAGTGCTGCTACTGAAATAAATATCCATCTAAGCTATCTTAGTAATTATTTTGACAGCCCGGGCTGTGATGTGTTTCTCTCTGCATTTGGGCTTGGCTTTTAAAATGCTGAGTGTCATTCTTTCTCTCTTACGATGACTCCTTGTCCTTTCTGTCTCCTCCAGGTCCAACACTGGTTCAGAATTTACCATCTTCGGTGCAGGCTGTGTGTGAATCCTGGAACAACATCAACACCAATGAGTTTCCAAACATTGGATCCTGGGTGAGCGTCTGTCTGTTCCCAGGAGTAGAAATTAGGAGCACTGTTCTGTTTCTGTGTTCTCTTCTTACTCTTTAGGCTTAAACTAGCTACCAAGAGATCTTAATATGCTGCAGTAGTACTTGCTATGGCTGAATCAATAATCAAGGCCTTGAATTACTCAAATGGTACTCATATGATCATTTTGCTAAGAATAAGAAGTCTGTTACTGGGTTATAGAATAACTGCTTTATTACAGTGGACCCTTGAACAATACAGGGTTGAACAGCATGGGTCCACTTACACAGGATTTTTTTCACTAAATATGGACTGCAGTACTAAATGATCTGTGGTTGGTTGAATCTGTGGCTGTGGAACTGCACATATGGGGGGCTGACTATAAAGTTGTAAATGGATTTTTGACTGCACAGTCAGCACCCCTAACCCCTGTGGTACTTAAGGGTCAACTACTAGGAGCCTCAGTTTCTTCATCTGCTAAATACTGGGATGTAAGGATTAAGGATATTAAATGTAAAGTGCTTAGCCCATTATCTGTGACATGAATTCTCAGTAAATGTTAACCATTTCCTTTCCTTTTAGGTTATATGTCAAGAGCCTGCTCCTTTTGTCATACATAATTTTATGGGGTAGCTTTTAAGTTCTCTAGGCTTTTGGAAGGCTGTTGAGTCCTCTGTTAGTTTCCTTGATCTTTCTGTGTGCTCTACTCAGATTACCTCTATTAACAGATTATTGCGTTATTACAGTTCTTTGGAAAAGCCAAGTGTTATAATCTAGTTATCCCTGCTTTGTAATCGTGACCTCTGTTTACATCACCCAGAGCTATAGTGCAAGGATAATTAAGATATTTGTAATGTGGACCCAGATGCATTGTAAAATCCAGATCTTTCTCAGTTACTAGAGGCAAACAAACATAGTTTTAATGTTAAATATAATACATTCTAATTATTTGAAAAGTGGTATTGGGTATCTTAACTATGTACTAACTAAATTTTAGCTTAACTTTTTTTTTTTTTTTTTTTGCCGTTCGCGGGCCTCCCACTGTTGTGGCCTCTCCCGGAGCACAGGCTCCGGACGTGCAGGCTCAGCGGCCATGGCTCACGGGCCCAGCTGCTCCGCGGCATGTGGGATCTTCCCGGACCGGGGCACGAACCCGTGTCCCCTGCATCTGCAGGCGGACTCTCAACCACTGCGCCACCACGGAAGCCCTTAGCTTAACTTTAACTTTTAAATTTTAACTCGACTTTGTGCTAATTAAAATTTGTTAACTGTTTCCTTTACTCCACCCCACTTTCCTTCCCAGGATGAATAAGAGTGTGTACTGAATAGAGTCATTGTCTGTAAATCTCAATGGGGTCTTCGGTTATGTCATCATGATTTCTTTTTTCTCACGTAAGAATTTGGTCCTGGGAGATAGATGGTCTATCTGTTGATGTCTGCTTTGCCTCCTTTCAGCGCAATGCCTTTGCCAATGACACCATCCCTTCTGAGAGTTACATCAGTGCTGTGCAGGCCGCTCACCTGGGGACTCTTTGTGGCCAGAGTCTGCCCCTGGCTGCTTCGCTGAAGCACACCCTCCTCTCACTGGTCAGGTTGACTGGAGATCTTATAGTGTGAGTACCTTTTACGTAGCCCTAAGTGCTCTCTACTCCTGTATTCTGTCACAGCTAAGGGAAGACAATGAGAATTTTAATAACTGCATAATAATACTTTTTTTGCCTGCTATAGCAGAGAGAGTCTGTTGCCTTAGAGTATGAACGTTTACCTAGAATGATTTTTGGCTTAGATGTGAAGGGCAGCCGAGTACCTCCCCCCTCCTTCTGTGTAGTATGTTTCAGAAAAGGCATGCTGGTTTTAAACCATATTGTGATTTGGAGGTACTCTGGGTTTAAGTTTCAAGGTGACAATGATGTATTTGAAGTCGTGCTTCTCCAGATTCGTTGCGGAAGTTAGATGCTGCCATCGTGGAGACTAAGGGCAGGCCAGTGGAGGGACTATTTTGTTTTCCTGTACATAGGTCACGGGTAAAGTCCTATATCTCATTGCCTTAAAAGTGATCCAGAGTCCTGGGAATTCTTCTAGAAAGGTTGTCTGGGAGGGTTACTAGTTTAGGTTTCAGTTAATTTTCTTTTCTAAATATTATAAAATACATCTTATAGTATTAATTTAACATCTTAATAAGTGAACTTTTCATATGGAAATGATTTTAACTTCTGATATGATAATGAGAAAGGAGACCATGAAGTTGCATGACTATACCTATATAAAAAACAACTATCAAAGGAAAAAAGCCCTTCTCAGTAAATGAGTAGATTGCCCTCTCCCCTCGCAGCTTTTGAGAGGAGTATATTCACTAATTTGGTTCTGTTTTCTTTGCTGAAGTTGGTCCGATGAGATGAACCCGCCACAGGTAATTCGGACCCTGCTTCCCCTTCTTCTGGAGTCGAGCACTGAGAGTGTCGCTGAGATCAGTAGCAACTCTCTGGAGCGCATCTTGGGCCCTGCAGAGTCTGATGAGTTCTTGGCTCGCGTTTATGAGAAACTAATCACTGGCTGTTACAACATTCTGGCTAATCATGCAGATCCCAATAGGTGAGCCTGACTGGGGAGAAGCCTCCGGTTCCTGTGACCTCCTGCTACCATCAATGAAACACTAGCTTTTTTATGTTGTTAATTAATAGATTATGATTGTGCTTTTTAACAGAAAGTTCTATACTTGTGTGTGTTTTGTGTTCTTGTGGACACGCATGAAAGGTTACTTGGAATCTTCTTTTGTAATTAATTCTTAGGAATAAACATGCTGTACTAGATGTGATGAAGTGTACAAAGGAGCATGATAAAATTTCTCATATTTTTGTAACCATGCTTCTGAGATAGGTGTTCTGTGGACTTAGGCGGTCTCATAGCATTGTTTGACCTTGATAGTGTAGGCCATGTTGATGTAGGAGAGTCTTACAGAACAGGTGAATAAGTTACAGTTTTATCCCACTGAGAACTGTACAGATAAAGGGTTCCACGTATTGGGATTTCCTGCCTTTTTGTTGTTGGGGAATCCAGGTTTTCATCAGGGGCTGCCTTTTCTTTTTCTCTCCCTCCTCACTTCTCTTTCGTCCCCCCTCCCCCCTTCAGTGTTTCCCTCCCTTCCTTCCTCTTTCTAAAAGTTTGAAATAACAGCAGTGATTCTTGGAACTCTTAGCCATCGACTACATCAGTTATCTCAGATTTTAGGAATTTTAAAATTTTATTTCAGTTTAATTCCTCAAAAATTTATTGAGCACCTACTGTATGCCAGGGTTTATGCTAAACTTTGACAAAACAGAATTGAATATTGCCCTCAAAAGGTGTAGCCGTAAACAGACTTTGGATTTTTAAAGGTCAGGATTAGCAGGACATTGAAACAGCCCTTGTTTCTGGTAGTTAATTTTTCTTTTGGATTTTCAGTGGACTGGATGAATCCATCTTAGAAGAATGTCTCCAGTATTTGGAAAAGCAACTGGAAAGCAGTCAGGCTCGTAAAGCTATGGAGGAATTTTTCTCTGACAGGTGAGCTATATTTTGTTCTCCTCAGTGAACATTTTTGAATATCTCCTGGAAGTAGGGACCTGTCTTTGTTGACTTGGGTGTTCTTTCTCAGGGAATACAAAAGTCTGCTTAGGTGTTTGTACCTCTGGGAGGACTTCAGTTAACTGCTGACTCCTTGAGGTTATTGGTGGAGGGGGTTGATTTCATGAACACCTGGCATTGTTGACTCACAAATGACCAGTTCCCCTAGAGGGGATGAGATTGTGAAGAAATAGAAACGGATGCCTAATTTTATGTGAAGCTTAATGTGATTCTTCCATTTTTACCCTCTTGCCTTTCAGTGGAGAACTTGTGCAGGTCATGATGGCAACAGCCAATGAGAACCTCTCTGCTAAATTCTGTAACCGAGTTTTGAAATTCTTCACCAAACTCTTCCAGCTGAGTGAGTGACAGCTTTTAGTAATCTTCTTAAGGGAACTTTGATGTCCAGCTAATGACTGTGCCTATCTTCTGCCCAAGTATAACTATGGCATGAAAATGCTAACATGTGGAGAGAATCCCTCAGAGATAGTTTGGAAGGAAGTCGAAAACTTCCTTGGAGCCTTTCCTCCTTTCCAGGCTCACAGTCTGTGCCTTCCTTCCTTTCCCCCGCCCTCCTTCACTGACCTTCGCCTCTCGGTCTGTCTCCAGCTGAGAAGAGCCCTAACCCGAGCCTTCTGCATCTCTGTGGTTCCCTGGCACAGCTGGCTTGCGTGGAGCCTGTGCGTCTCCAGGCCTGGCTCACCCGCATGACTGCATCGCCCCCCAAAGATTCCGATCAGCTGGATGTGATCCAGGAGAACAGGCAGCTGCTACAGTTGTTGACCACGTACATTGTTCGGGAAAACAGGTAGGGCACCTGCATTTATTTCACATGTTCTAACGGCCCCAGAAATAAGGTGAGATCATGCCGCTGTCTTTCTTTTAGGAATCAGTTGTGAGCATGTTCAGTGACCCCATAGCTCCTCCTCAGTAGACTCGAGGAATCTAGTGGCTCTTCTTGATTTTTCCCATGGAAGAACTTTTGCAGTGACTTGGCGTGTCAGCTGTAACGGGGATGAGTGTTTTGTGCTCTAGTAGCCCAAGTCCACAACTGGGCTTAGTGTGTATAGTCATGCATTTAATGTTTAAATTTAAACTCCTTAATTAACTCTTATAAATTTAGAAGTGTACAGTCAGATTCCTGTTGATTACTTACCAACTTCCTATTTCTTCTCTATCAGCCAAGTCGGGGAAGGTGTGTGTGCTGTGCTGTTGGGCACCCTGATCCCCATGGCAACAGAGATGCTGGCCAATGGTGATGGGACTGGTTTCCCTGAACTCATGGTTGTGATGGCTACCCTGGCCAGTGCAGGTCAAGGTGCTGGCCATCTTCAGCTTCATAATGCTGCTGTGGACTGGCTGAGTAGATGGTAAGAGGGTGAAATTGGAGGAATGCATCTGTATGTTACAACATTGCTCTTAGAGAAAAGGGGGATAATTAATTACAGGCTATTTTCTGTAGCTCAGAGTGAGTATAAAAGAAATTTGAATCTCTACTTTTTTATTGGGGATTGAGGGAGTAGCCAGTGACTGTTCAGTTTAGATTTAATCGTCATTATTTTATTAGTAGGATTTTCTGTTCATTATTCCTGGGGGAAGTCTTGGGGAAAGTGTACCACCTGCCACTGATAGGAACAGAGCCCCCAACTTCTGATTACCCACATAATTTTCTAAGAATGCCTTTGGTTCACAGTGTCCACAAATTGATGTGAGATATGTGAAGATGCTTCCTTTCTTTGATTCCTTAGATGATTTTGTGTGTCCCCCCCCTCCTTTTTTTTCCTTTGGGACAGCAAGAAATACCTGTCACAGAAGAATGTGGTCGAAAAACTGAATGCCAATGTAATGCATGGAAAGGTAAGACAAGTGAGGAGTGACAGCAGTCAGGGAGTGGTGATTCTTATCTTTGTGGCCAGGTGGAAGTCTCCTTCCTGTTGGTTTCTGTCCCTGGCTAGCCTACAGAGGATAAGGCCTATAATCTCAAAGGCCTGGAAGTGTGTAATTGCTAACTGCATGCCCTTAGGCCTCTCCTCGGTGGCAAGAAGTGATAGGAAGGAAATATTCTGGTAAGCAGACATCCAACAGAGTCCTTCTTAAAACAGTGAATTCCTGCTATTTTTAGGTATTGGCATGCTCTGGAAAATTGTCCCCTGCTCCTGCATTGGAACTGTGTGCTCTGAGTGTTATACGGAGTTACGGTCTCCCTCCTCAGCTTCAGTCCAGATGCTAGAATTGTTTACTTTACCTGAAAGTTCAGGTCACTGTGCTGAGAAAAAGGGTGGAAACTGGCAGAAATCTTGCATTCAGGCATTTTCTTCCCCCACCCAACCCATGAACCTGACATAGTGGCTAAGAGCAGATAACTGGCATCTGACCCACCACAGCACCATTCATCTCTCCCTGCTTTCTTGCTGATTTTTATCCTTTCCACACTGAAATGGTAAGAGTGCAGAGTGAAGGAACTTAGAAATCTGAGGCTTTGATGCCAGACTTTTGGGTTTTTTTAGGCAAGCACGAACTATCTGCAGTGATATGCTGGAAAAATTTTCCCTTGATCTCTGAAGCTATTCCTCCCCTACTGCATTAATTAAAAACCCAGTAATTTAAATACCTTCCACTAATGGTTAAAAAAAATGGTAACAGCAGGAAAAAAGCCAATGAGAGCTTATTCATACTTTTAATATAGCTTTTTTTCTTTTTTCTTGAGGTGTAATTGACATAGAATATTATATTAGTTTCAGATGTACAACATAATGATTTGATATTTGTTTTTATTGCAGAATGATCACAGTAAGTCTAGTTAATACATCACCATACGTAGTTAACAAAATTTGTTTTTTCTTGCAATGAGGACTTTTAAGACCTACTCTTCATAACTTTCAGATATGCATACAATAGTATTTATTAACTCTAGTCACTATGTTGGACATTACATCCCCATGACTTATTTATTTTATAACTGGAAGTTTGTACCTTTTGACCCCCATCACCCATTTCGCCCACCCTCCTACCCACTGCCTCTGGCACCACCAGTCTGTTCTTTGTATCAGTCTATTTTTTTCTTGAATGATTTTTGTCTCCATTTTAACTTTTTTTTCTTGATTTCCATCGTACTTCATTTTATAAAATTTTTTAAAGAGTTGTCTTTGTGCTTAAGAAAGAACGAATCACACCGATTCAGTACAGTTTATTGACCAACTACATGTAGTCATAGTGCTACGAGCTGAGGAAATAGATAATTAAAACATGTTGTTTTTCTTCTCTGCTTTTATACTATTCCTTTGATATTGAGCTTTATTGGAAAAAGCTTGAGAAAACACAGTTTACATAATAACCGAATATGGAGAACTGAGGTTTCCGTGGTGTGGTGGTCTTCTCTTACAGCATGTGGTAGTCCTGGAGTGTACCTGCCATGTTATGTCTTACTTGGCTGATGTCACCAATGCCTTGAGCCAGAGTAACGGTCAAGGCCCAAGTCACCTCTCAGTGGATGGGGAAGAGCGGGCCATTGAAGTGGACTCAGACTGGGTGGAGGAGCTGGCAGTGGAAGAGGAAGACTCCCAGGCTGAGGATTCAGTAAGTAAAGTAACCACCATGGTCATGACTGATCGGACTTGCAGAGCTCACACTAACAATCCTTTGGCCCTCCCTCTAGCCCCTGAGAGCTTCAGAACTCTTCCCAGCCCTTGCTGCTTTCTCACAGCTTACATGACTAATGCCAGGCTGACTTTCCAGGCCTGCAGAGCAAGCTGTAGGGCTCTGATCTCCTAGGGGAAGGACCGTTTAATAAACACATGCCTTCCTCCATCGAGAGGCACCTGTCATGCAGTTCCTTGGTTTTTGCATCCAAAATGGAGTTTCAAAGATGAGTCTTCATGGGGATGGTGTGAGCTTCCTTGTAGAGAAAGCGTAAGATTTATTTTTTTCTTAGCCACAAAACCTTAAGGTCTCACCTGAAATTGCAGCATATTTATAGCCTGCAAGCTATCTCCAGTTGGAGTAGGTTTCTACTGGTCATTTATGAGTCAGTGGTTTACTCTCCGTAGGGTGTGTTTTTATGGGTCCCTGTGTAGAAGGATATATTTCCGATTAAAACTATTTATTATCTTTGAAGGATGAAGATTCTCTTTGCAATAAATTGTGCACTTTTACCATCACTCAGAAAGAATTCATGAACCAGCATTGGTAAGAGTAGTTTTTCGTTTCAGGTGAGGGTTTGCTGGGCCTTGATTGTTGGGACTTCTGGGCTCATTGACTGGTTCTCATTCTTCGTAGGTACCACTGTCACACCTGCAAAATGGTTGATGGGGTGGGTGTGTGTACAGTATGTGCCAAGGTGTGCCACAAGGATCATGAGATTTCCTATGCCAAGTATGGATCCTTCTTCTGTGACTGTGGAGCCAAGGAAGATGGCAGCTGTCTGGTGAGAGATTGGAACATTCTCTCGGCTATAAAGGGTGACTTGTGACACAAATGCTTAAGCCAAACTGGGAAATTCCCATGTCACCTTCATGGTGGCCTGGGTCTAGGACTAAGTTCTGGTTGTCATTGATTAGCTATATAGTCATGGCCTACGCACTTCACTTAGAATATTAGAACTTGCAATGTCCTTAGAGATCTTGCAGTTTTTTCAAAGACCCCCTCCACAATTTCAAGACCTATTGCTCTGAGTAGGTAAAGTACCAGACATTAGGTGAATACAATGAAGATCAGAATTAAGGCTTTTGGATAATCTTTAAATGGTTAGCCAGTGTCTCCTTTGGGTCAGATTTTCCTTCAGCATCTTAGGCAGTATTTCATCTATGCTTGTGGCAAGACTTGGGGCCTCTGACGTTTTGTGTCCCTAGGCTCTAGTGAAGCGAACTCCCAGCAGCGGCATGAGCTCCACCATGAAGGAGTCAGCATTTCAGAGTGAACCCAGAGTTTCAGAGAGTCTCGTGCGCCACACCAGCACCTCCCCGGCTGACAAGGCCAAAGTCACCATCAGTGACGGAAAGGTTGCTGATGAAGAGAAGCCCAAGAAGAGCAGCCTGTGCCGCACAGTGGAGGGCTGCCGGGAGGAGCTGCAGAACCAGGTGGGCTCCGGTGGCGTCCAGCACGGGGGCCAGAGCACAGAGCCTGGCCAGCTGGTCCATGAGCGATCAGTGCACCAGGCTCTCCTTACGACTCCACTAGTGGGCGTGGGGTTGTTTTCTCCTCTCTCTAAATTTACTGATTTCCAGTGGAATATGAATAGTGTGTGTTGTCAGTCACTACTTCATAAGGAAGAATTTATGACTGAGGAGTGTTTGGGAAGTTTGTGGGAGAGTAAATTTTAGTTGTGTAACACTCTAGAGCACACTTTCTTGGTCAGGCTTTCTCATCTGAATACAGAAAATGATTTGAGCGATTATTTTCTCAGTTTTCACTAGAGGCATTCTAGATGCATTGGGGAGAAGTTAACTAATTATAAATGGTGGGTATAATTATACCCACCATATAATTATACATGGTGGGTGCGTTCAAGCACCTATCCAAGTAGGATATCGACGTGGGATCCCTGGTTTAGGAAGATTGCTCTCGGTTAGTAGCACAATAGCGTATTGACTGGAATCAAATCCAGTGTTATTGGAGAGAGTGAGATGAGGGCTAGAATATCAAACTGAAGTGAGGAAAGTGGGTTCTGGATTCTGTAGGTAG
This sequence comes from Orcinus orca, assembly GCF_937001465.1. Classification (NCBI taxonomy): domain Eukaryota; kingdom Metazoa; phylum Chordata; class Mammalia; order Artiodactyla; family Delphinidae; genus Orcinus; species Orcinus orca. The sequence continues at coordinate 198,168,334 of NC_064559.1, forward strand.
TTACTAGCAAGATTGTGGTGATGAGTATGACCCATTATTTTTCTGTCTCTTTTTTTTTTTTTTCACTTGTGTATTTGGATTTTTCTCAGGCCAATTTCTCCTTCGCTCCTCTCGTGTTAGACATGCTCAATTTCCTCATGGATGCCATTCAGACCAACTTTCAGCAGGCTTCAGCTGTGGGGAGCAGCAGCCGGGCTCAGCAGGCCCTCCGGGAGCTGCACACAGTGGACAAGGTGGTTGAGATGACAGACCAGCTGATGGTGAGTGTGTCAGGGTCTGGGAGTTAGGTGCATGTGGGAACCAGCACGTTGACTGAGATGCCAAAGTGTGCTAGACACTCGGAGGAATATTCTTAGAACAGTCAACCCCTGGCCATTCAGAACTTAGAATTTAAGATACCGTGACATCCAGTGTGAAAATCAGCATGTGAGGTGTGTCTTCCAGAGAAGGGAATCCAGAGGTCATTCGGACAAACCCAGTGAGTGAGTTTCCTTTTCAGTTCACATAAACATGTGAACCCCTGGATGTGAGGAACGACATTTGGGGGAAATTATAATGGTTAGAAATTTCTTCTGTATGTAAAATAGAATACCTCCTTATTGTATGTTCTCCCCTAAGGTTCACCTTGTTTACAGAAATAATGCTTGTCCTCTTCGGCTTAGAGCCATAGATTACCTTTAGGTCATCTTCCTTTAATTCTTCCTATGACTTGGGTTGTAAGATGTAAGTCATTATCCACTGTACACCTGCTGCTTAGCACTGACTGTAGGACCCCTGGCGTGGTCTGCCTGGAGTCTTCAGCAGCTGTGTAAAGTAGTAGGAAGTAAAGTGTCGGCATTTCCGGAAGGGAAATGTGAAAATGAGTGAGGTACACAAATAGATCTCACAAGGTGGCTGCTTTTAAGGGAAACATAATCACTTGGTAATTCACACACATATGTTCTGGTATTTTATTAAACATCAGTCACAGTTGGGAATTCCCTGGTGGCCCAGTGGTTAGGACTTGGCGCTTTCACTGCTGTGGCCTGGGTTCAATCCCTGGGCAGGGAACTAAGATCCTGCAAGCCATGTGGCGCAGCCAAAAAAAAAAAGGCGTTTTAACATTTTTAAAAAGTGAATACTTTGTATTAATTTAGCTTTATGCAACATTCACTGCATTGTTCTTATTGGACTGACAGTAATTTTGATGGATTTACCTAGCTGTCTATGGATTAGAGATTGGAATCCATTGCTTTAATTAATTAATTAATTAATTTTTGGCTGCGTTGTGTTGTCGTTGCTGTGCTCGGGCTTTCTCTGGTTGCAGCAAGCGGGGACTACTCTTTGTTGTGGTGTGCGGGCTTCTCATTCTCGTGGCTTCTCTTGTTGCGGAGCTCAGGCTCTAGGCGCACGGGCTTCAGTGGTTGTGGCGTGCGGGCTTCAGTAGCTGTGGCTCGTGGGCTCTAGAGCGCAGGCTCAGTAGTTGTAGCGCATGGGCTTAGTTGCTCCGAGGCATGTGGGATCTTCCCGGACCAGGGATCAAACCCGTGTCCCCTGCATGGCAGGCGGATTCTTAACCACTGCGCCACCAGGGAAGCCCAGTCCCGTTGCTTTTGAATAACTAAATTGTGCAGTGTCTCAGTCACGTGAATAGCATGAGTATGAATCCACTTGATCTTTTTTGCCTTATTACTGCCTTCTCTCTCTGCTTCCCTCTTTGCCAGGTTCCCACATTAGGTTCCCAGGAAGGTGCCTTTGAGAATGTTCGGATGAATTACAGTGGAGACCAGGGCCAGACAATTCGACAGCTAATCAGCGCCCATGTGCTCAGGAGGGTGGCTATGTGTGTGCTCTCCTCCCCTCATGGGCGCCGCCAGCATTTGGCTGTCAGCCATGAGAAAGGCAAGGTGGGTCTTCCAATTCCTTCCCTTTCATTTGAGGTCATGTTTGTCTTAGGTGCTGAGCAAAACAAATAGATGACTATACTCAGATTGGCCCTCAGGGAAAATGTCTATTGGGTTCCAGCAAAGCTTCAGGGACAGAGCTCAACAAACTTTTCTACTTGAACCCTGAGTTACTTTATTAGACTTAGGACCAGTGTGACTAGAACAGAGAGTCTAAATAGTTAATTCCCACTCTATTGTGGGAACCCCTAGGTGAAGGTAACGACTGGTGGTTTCCTAGGACACCGTGGCTCCCAGTCTTTCCCATTTTGGCCACTCTGAGGACACAAGTGGGGAGAGAAGAGTCTTCATAGGAAGGCTCAGTGATCCTTATTTAGTTCTTTCCTGCCATCCCAGCCCTCTAAGGGCACAAGGAAGTTTATCGTGTTTTATAGAACCAGGAGAGGTTGGAGGAGAGTATCCTAACTCACACTTTTTTATATTCTGACTTCTTCATTATCAGTAAAGTTGTTTTAATCACACCTTAAGTGAAAAACAAACTAGAGATTAAAATAGCTCTAAAATCCTTTCAAAAACATTCTCAGTGAAAATGAGAAGGGACAGTAGTATATGGGAATTGTTTAAATATTTTATGAACTGATTATACGAAGAGAAGTTGGTTTCTTTTGTCATCTCTAGAAGGAGAAGATGAAAGGCATTCCATTCTTTTAACCAGGGGATGTATGACTGGTATTGGTCTTGGAGTTTCCTAAGAGACTTGCCCACCAAAAAAGTCTCCGAATCAGTAGCTCTAGTGAAGGAACGTTTTTTTATTGCTCTGTGTTCTCTGAGAGGATGTGGGTTAAGAATAAATTGGTAATTATTCCTTTGCAGATCACTGTCCTGCAGCTCTCAGCCCTCCTGAAGCAAGCAGATTCCAGCAAAAGGAAGCTGACTCTGACCCGCCTGGCTTCTGCCCCAGTCCCCTTTACTGTGCTGAGCCTCACGGGGAATCCGTGCAAGGAGGACTACCTTGCTGTTTGTGGGCTGAAGGTAACAATCCTGATCCAGGTTTGGTTCTGTTAAGCTATGGACCCCAGTCACCTTCTCTCCCCTGTTTTCAGCACCACTTTCTCTTATTCATTGTTGAGATCAGAACTTAAAAGCCATTGGGAACACAAAAGAAATCTCTGAATTTCTTCCAGATCTTCCAGATTTCTTTTGTATTGGAAATAATCTTTGTGTGTTCTTGACACTTGAACATGTTACTAGACAGTCTGAGTACTGTCTGGAGGCAGGGAATATTAGGGAAGAAAAGGCAGCATTAGAACTCTGAAATTAATTAGGCTACTTTCCAAATCAGTTTTTAACCATTCTGTTCCTTCAACCATGTCCAGGACTGCCACGTGCTGACCTTCAGTAGCTCAGGCTCTGTGTCGGATCATTTGGTTTTGCACCCCCAGTTGGCAACAGGGAACTTCATCATCAAAGCCGTGTGGTTACCTGGTTCACAGACTGAGCTAGCGATCGTCACTGCAGATTTTGTCAAGGTATAGTTACAGCCCTTTGATGATCTCATCCTAGAATGGTTTTGCTTTTAAATCCAGAATGCCTGATCTCCATTATATGTGCTAGCGTCTCTTAGAAATTAAAAATGAAAAATCCTAACATTTTGTTGCCTTTTGTTATGTTGTTGAGCAGGACCTATCTGTGTGCAGGTAGCAGAAAATTGATTCTGGTTCAACACCCACTGTGTCCAATTCACAGCTGTTAATTACTGTACTTGGTATAGAATTTGTTGATGTGTATCTCTCCTCTGCTCATTCCTAAGAGGCAGTGAAAAGATACTTGATCATCTTGTGCTCATTGTCTAGCACTTATAGGTGCTTGCTGAGTGGAAATTGAGTGCTCATTCCTCACTGATTGCAGCTCTGTGGGTTCACCAGGATAGTTTGGGCATGGGACTGAAATGGATCTCCCTTATTTGATCTTTCTTCCTTCCATTCTGCAGATTTATGACCTGTCCGTTGATGCCTTGAGTCCAACCTTCTACTTTCTCCTGCCCAGCTCAAAGATAAGAGATGTTACCTTCCTCTTCAACGAAGAGGGAAAGAACATCATTGTTATAATGTCTTCGGCTGGGTACATCTATACCCAGCTCATGGAAGAGGCCAGCAGTGCCCAGCAGGGACCCTTCTATGTCACTAATGTGCTGGAAATAAACCACGAGGACCTGAAGGTTAGAGCACATGGCACTGTTCCCTTCTATGCCAGGTTTAATCAGCCTAGCAAGGCTTCTGTTGTTCGTTTCTCTTTTTTCTTCTAACTTTTTATCTAATAGCAAAAACTTTAGTCCTTTAGGACTAAACTTGAAGTTCCTGTATTCTCTTGGTATTTTTACGGTTTCCTGCGGGGATCTCATACTTTAAGAATGAGACCCCATAATCATGGTGTAAAATGAATGAGCAGCCAGGGCAGAAGCTGGTGCCCAGGCAGCATGAGAAGTTAATGCGGATGTTGTGTCTCTGTTGTGACAGGACAGTAACAGCCAGGTGGCAGGTGGCGGTGTGTCTGTCTACTACTCGCACGTGTTGCAGATGCTGTTCTTCAGCTACTGTCAGGGCAGGTCGTTCGCAGCCACCATCAGTAGGACGACGCTGGAGGTGTTGCAGCTCTTCTCCATCAGCATCAAGAGGTGGGGATGAGCACTTAAAGGTGAACTGCCACAGCGCCTATGTTCAGCAGGAGAGCTCCGCCCCTCACAAGGGCTCGCCCTTCCCTGCTTGGTGTCTTTAAATCAAGCGGTGTCCAGTGTTGGTAGGTTGGGCGGCCTGCATGGTTTGTCTCCCACCGTGGAGACCCCAAGCTGTAACAGGTAGTTTGGGGAGCCACTGTCACTCAAAAGGAAAAGCTAGGGTCAGGGTAGCAAATGTGACTTTAAGTTGATTACTGAGTTTTGAGAAGAGAATGTAAGTTTCTCCTAGACACTCGTGCTGCTAAGATGCCCTTTAAGTTTCCCTCCTGGGGGTTGATCAGTAAATAGAACATGGTGTCAGCAGATGGGGCGAGCTTGGAGCTTGGGGAGGTGGAGGCTGCCATCAGACTTCTAGGTGACAGGGGTGTGTGAGGTAGTGAGTGTTTTATTTAAGGAGGAGGCAGCAAAGTTTTAGGATCTCTTCCCCTCTTTCTTATCTGCCACTGAAAAGCACTTTCTCTCTGGCCTGTATTTTGTGAATTACCCGGTTTGAGATGGAATAAAATGGATACCATTCATACGTAGCTTGATGTGCTTGGAAATTCTTAAAAGGACAATGGGTCATCAGCCTCTGGCAGCTCCGTGGCCCTGTGCAGTTGACAGCCTTACGCACATAGGGCCACCTATACCCTCAGACCGTAGAACCCAGCAGCTGACTGAGATCCTGAACCAGGACTCCTGCTGGGGGCGCACATTGGGGTGTATGAGAGTATTTATGTGCTCAGAATAAGACTGCGACTTGTGGGTAATTTGAGTCCTTGGGTGGGTATATTGCTCTGAGAGTCCAGTGGTTCGTGAGGATGGCCTTTAGGTCAAGAAAAGAACTGTTAGATGGTGATTGACACCCTAACTGTGGCCACTTTTGTTGTCTGTAGTTCCAATGGTGGCAGCAAGACGTCTCCTGCCCTTTGCCAGTGGTCTGAGGTGATGAACCACCCTGGCTTGGTGTGTTGTGTCCAGCAAACTACAGGAGTGCCCCTGGTAGTTATGGTGAAACCAGACACTTTCCTCATCCAGGAGATTAAGACTCTTCCTGCCAAAGCAAAGGTCAGTGCCCCGTTCTCCCATCACTTGAATAGACTGTGAACCTGCTCTCTTTTCATATTTGTATGTCATGTCACTTTGCCAGCTCTTTCAATGGAGGCCTATAGAAGAATTTTCTCCTAGACGCCTTTTCTTTGGCAGCCTCAGCACCCCCTCAGTTGACCACGAATCCAGTTGCTTCTCTGCCTCTTTCTGTAGGTTCTGATCTGTAGATGCGGGAACTACCACTCCTCTGTCCCCTCCTCCTAGATCCAGGACATGGTCGCCATCAGGCACACAGCCTGCAATGAGCAGCAGCGGACAACGATGATCTTGCTGTGTGAGGATGGCAGCCTGCGCATCTACATGGCCAACGTGGAGAACACCTCCTACTGGCTTCAGCCCTCCCTGCAGCCCAGCAGTGTCATCAGCATAATGAAGCCTGTTCGAAAGCGCAAAACAGCTACCATCAGTAAGGCCCCTCCTCAGAAGACTGGTAGGGGTCGGGGACTTAGAGTAGACCGTTGTAGATAGCCGTGAAGAAACAGGGACTGTCCTGCTTGTGCGGCTCATAAAGGTAGAGACTGTGCTAGCTAGTTTCTCAGAAGCAGAGTCAAGGTTCCGGAGGCCACTCAGCATTCTGTGCACGGCAAGCACCTGTGGGCTGTCCGCTTCAGGCAGCAGTTCCTAGGTGCCCACGAAAGAATTCTCTCTTGGACCTGGTTTGAGATGGTTTTCTCTGGGTTTAAGAAAAATGGCTTCCCTGAGGTGGTGTGCAGGATGGAACTGATTGAAGAGTAGATCCTTTGGCTGGTTCATTCTCGCCGACTGGTGTAGAAGCCGTCATAGGTGTCTGAGCTGGAAGTCTTTGCTCCTGAGTGATGGAGGAGGACTCTTCAGGGAGTGAAAGCTTGACTTTAGGAGTGAGTGACGCGGGTTGAGCAAAGATCTTTACAGGGTTCACCCCACTATCTGGAATTTGTTCTAGAGTCTGTGTTTGAGATAATCATGCAGCTCATCTTCCTATAAAGAAATAGTTTTTTTTGTTTATTTTAAATAAACCAGCTCTGAGAGAGCTTGTTGTTATTAAGTGTAGCCAATACTGACATCAGATTTCTTCGCCCCGCTAGGTTGTGTTGTGGTTGGGGGTGATGACTGTTGGACAGCTGACCGCGTGTAGGCATCATACTGATGCAAACCTTATAATCCCGAGTTGGCCTAGAAAGATTAGGGAGTACGTGTGAGCTTAGGAGCACAGAGGTGGTGGGGATCGCACTCATGTTGCTCCGTGGCAATCTGATGCTGTTCTCCACAGCAACTCGCACATCTAGCCAAGTGACCTTCCCCATTGACTTCTTTGAACACAACCAGCAGCTGACAGATGTGGAATTTGGTGGTAATGACCTCCTGCAGGTCTACAACGCACAACAGATAAAGCACCGGCTGAATTCCACTGGCATGTATGTGGCCAACACCAAGGTGAGGACTGACTGCCCCGTGCTGGGTTCATTCGCTGGGTAGAAGGACTCGAGGACACATTTAGAAGGTTTGAGGACACATCTCCTCTTAGAATGCAAGACTCACAGTCATTAACCCTTGATTCTAGTTTCATGGTCCCTAGAATTAATGAATATTCTCACTTCCATGCCAAAGGGCTCCTATTCCCATGTTGTCAGTAGGGTTACTGTGCACAGGGCAGCAGGAGGTGGTTAATGCTGGGGAGAAAGAAGCCTGAAACTGAAGAGTCTACTCCCTGCTTCTGTTTTCCCATCCTTGGAAGAAAAGAAGTCAGTGCTGAGGAGTTAAAGAGGATAAAGGTCTTTTGTAGGATCACACATTGTGTCACTGTCACAGGAAGGATCGAAAGTTTGCCCTTAAGAACTTGCAGTAATTGTATGATATGTGCCTCTTCTCCCTCCAGCCTGGTGGCTTCACCATTGAGATCAGTAACAACAACAGCACTATGGTGATGACAGGCATGCGGATCCAGATTGGGACCCAGGCAATTGAACGGGCCCCATCATATATTGAGATCTTTGGCAGAACCATGCAGCTTAACCTGAGTCGCTCACGCTGGTTTGACTTCCCGTTCACCAGAGAAGAAGCCCTGCAGGCCGATAAGAAGCTGAACCTCTTCAGTGAGTCCCCAGCCCCTGGCATAGACTGTATCCTTCTCATTATGAATTCTGACTGGGTGGCCACTTCTCTGTGGCTTTCCAGTATTTTAGGAACCCTCTGCTCTACTGATAGCTCTGTGGTTTCTGCCATCATGAAACTTTGAGCTTCGTTTGAGATATAAAGGAAACAAGATTACAGGAAAGGGATAGACTCGAGAATGGGAGGGGTAAAGACAGGGCAAAACTCTGCTTCAGGGTTCACTTCTGTAGGGTTGGGTAGCCTTGCAGATGGGGCTGCCTGCGTGTGTAGGCAGCAAGATTAGCATGTGAAATTGCAAGGCTTTCTTAAGGCGCAGATGCAGGCCTCAGGGCACATGTCACTGAGAGATGGTTAGCAATGCTTTAAACCCTCAGAGTACACATCCCTGAGCCTTTCATAGGGCGGGCAACGTTCCCTACCATTTACTGGCCACCTGTCTGATACTTTTCCTTCCAGAAACAGTTGCTCTTGGTATTCATTCATGATGCTGATCTGTGCTTTGAACAAAAGGAGGGTTTAGAGATCCCTGGGGGTGGGGTTGGGAGATACGGTACCCTGATAGCACCAGAGGATCCCTACACCGGTGTTTGGGGACTCTTCTTCTGAGTAGGAGACTTCATGGGCTTTTGGTCCATGGAACTGTTTCTACACGTATTCAGCACCTGTACAAGATGAAAGTGCTACTGAAGTCTCAGGAGATAAAGTTCCTCTATGCCTGTGAAATCGATGAGGCTTGGAACTTTGTCCAAACTAGTCTGGTCTTTGCTTTGTAGGTGGTGGTGGTGGTAACCCTTCAGAGAATGTGCTTCCTAAAAGCTTGCTCTTGCTTACTGCAGTTGGGGCCTCCGTGGATCCAGCAGGTGTCACCATGATCGATGCTGTAAAAGTCTATGGCAAGACTAAGGAGCAGTTTGGCTGGCCTGATGAGCCCCCGGAAGAATTCCCTTCTGCCTCCGTCAGCAACATCTGTCCTTCAAACCTGAGCCAGAGCAATGGCACTGGAGACAGTGATTCAGCTGCCCCTACCACCACGAGTGGAACTGTCCTGGAGAGGTACCAGCACTGACAGGGGCTGAATTCAGTTCTCACCAGTTCTCACTCTCCCAGCAGAACCTGTGTCTCGAGAGAGTGAGCCTCTAAGTGTCCCAAGTCTGGCCTGTGATTTTTTCAGGATTTCACCCAGTGTCTCCTTAGTGTGCCGACAAGGCCTGGAGGCGGCTCAGAGCCATCTGACTCCCAGGGCTCTGCCTGGACCCTTCTGTCCCTTCCCTTCTCTTAATAAGCTCAGGTACCCTTTGGAGTAGCCAGAGGCTGCTGACTAGAAGATGCTTAAGCCAGTATTATAGATTAGGATCTAGTCTTGCTGAAGTTATAGGGAAAAATCTTCCCTTTCATTCCGATTTCATCGTCTTCTCATCTTCCTCTGCAGCAGCTATTTCATGTGGTAATAACACTGCTGGCAAGAGGCTGTCCCAGGCATCTTGTGGCAGAGTTCAGAGCCTCCTGAGGCTCCCCCCAGTGGCCTTCTTAAGCATTGCGCTTGGCTTCTTTGCGCTCGGGAGCTGCTGGTTTGCCGTGGCAGATGCGGGATGTAAGACGTTTAGTTCTTACATTGTAAGTGGTAGGAATAGCCTGGCTTGGAATCACGGCCTCCTGCCAGCAGCCTCCCCACCCAACCCCTTTTCTCTCTCTTTCTTCCGCCCCCCACCCTATTCTTATATTGTTTGCTTAGGATGTATTTCCAGGTTTCTCTGAGCTTCACATTTTTTTCCTTTTTTTTCTTTTGCTTCTCCCCCAAGTTCTGAAACTGAGTCCCTAACCAAGCTGGACCGGTTAGTATGCCCTCTTTCTTTTCTCTGCACGAGCGAGTGTGTGTCAGAGAGCGGTGTAACCGATGGCGTGGCTTTGCGTTGATTCCGCTTCTGTGGAAAAGTCCTCCTGCTTCTTTCTGTTCTGGTCATTGCATGGCTGCAGAGCTGTCCCGTGTCAAAGTGGAGAATGCGGAGGGTTGTGCGTGCGTGCTTGGTGTCGGCCGCTTCAGACTCTTGGCGTCCCCTTCCTTACCCCATCCCTCTCTGCTCCCTCTCTACAGTGGATGAGAAGCGGGGAGGGGGCGCCGGGACAGTGCAAAAGTTCTACTGTCTGAAAAGCCACCAGAGAGCTTGTTCTGTCCACCGTGGTTTTATGTCCCAGGTCTCTCTTTCCTGGCTCTTTACTGCCTTCCTCTGCCCCTTGACCTTTTTCTCTCCAGCTGCCTTCTCCACACTTTCCCCTCTCTGTCCAGAGCTTCAGCCCTCAGGATGTTGGTCTTTTCACTGTGCTGCATTAAACCCACAGGAGTGAGCCCTTGGGAGCGTGTCACTTGGTACCCTTCAGTGGTTGGGTTTCCTGTCCTTCCCTTAGAGAAAATTGCCCAGTTTCCTAAAGGTGCTTTATAGTACCCTTTGAACGTTGGCAATTGGCGTGCACCTGAAAATACAGTTTGTTCTCTTCTCCGTACTTGGGGAACTCATACGAAGTGCCTTTGTGCATTTTCTTGGAGGTGTAAGTAAAATATAACCCCAGCTCTCCCAGTATAAGAAGATGGTTTTAACCTTTCCCTTTGTGTGTCCCCTCTGCCTACTGATCTGTGGGGCACCTGAGCTTCGGGTCCCATTGCATCAAGACTGTTAAGCCCTTCTCAGGGATCCCTGCCACAGGCAGCAGGAGGAAGCACATTTATCCGCTTTGAGGAAGAAAAGCCCTGTCTTTGAGTTACGGATTATGAACATGGCCTCAGGTTGATCTCCGAGCAGGAGCCAGGTTTCTTCTGGCCTGTAATACAAGGAAACGATATGCATGGTGCCTGTGGCAGGTCTTATTGTGCTTTGATTTTGTGTTTGGCATTCATTAGCTGTCCCCAAGGTCCTCACGACTGTAGTCTGCAGGCTAAAGCACCAGGCAGAGAGAAGGGTTGTTGCACTCACACCACTTTTCTGTCTCCCTAGGCTGGTTGTCAGTTCTTTAGAAGCCCTGGAAAGCTGCTTTGCTGTTGGCCCAATCATCGAGAAGGCAAGTTACTTTTTTTTTTTTTTTTTTTTTGCAGTACGCGGGCCTCTCATTGCTGTGGCCTCTCCCGTTGCGGAGCACAGGCTCCGGACGCGCAGGCTCAGCGGCTATAGCTCACGGGCCCAGCCACTCCGCGGCATGTGGGATCTTCCTGGACCGGGGCACGAACCCGTGTCCCCTGCATCGGCAGGCGGACTCTCAACCACTGCGCCACCAGGGAAGCCCCAAGTTACTTTTTTAAAGCGCATGGGAGCTTTCTGAAGAGGCAGGAAGTCAGTGGAGTCATCAGAGGCCTCGAAGCCTTGCAGCTAAAGAACACTCATAGCATAATCTTGATTTGCAAAGATGCTCCAGAGGAGTCTTCAGCTTAAGGCCTTGTGTCCTGCTTTTGGGGGACCCATAGTGAGAGTGTTTTGTACAATAGGATGAATAGTCAATGTTCTGATTAAAGAACATTGTTCTGGGAGTCATGACCTTGGACTCTCTTTACCTGTATTGTGGGAGGATTGTAATTTCTGAAATTCTTTGTTTTGCTCCTTGCGGTCCGTGGAGCCTAACCTAGTCCTGGTGGCTGAGAAGGGAGGAAGGCGTGGGGGGCAGCATGTGGGCAGTTTATCCTGCATGGACTTGGTGGGGTTAGTGACAACCCTGCTGTCTTCTGCATTAGGAGAGAAACAAGAATGCAGCTCAGGAGCTGGCCACTCTGCTGCTGTCCCTGCCAGCGCCTGCCAGTGTCCAGCAGCAGTCCAAGAGCCTTCTGGCCAGCCTGCACACCAGCCGCTCAGCCTATCACAGCCACAAGGTAATCAGGGGTGCCTTCTGTCAAAGCGTAAGTTGTGGTACTGACAGGGAATCAAGCAAGTTGGCTTTTTGGATGTAAAGCAAAGGCGTAGCAAAGTAAGGTGGGGAGAGGAGAGCGTTGAGATTAGACCCACACATCCTGAAGTTTCTCCTGAGAAATTAATAACTGTCACTCAAAATGAGGACAAGCCAGTAATGGGCCACTGGTTTGCATTCATTTTGTTCTGTTATCTAATAGGATCAGGAAGATTTAAGGAAGGGAGGGGAGGGATGCTTGAGGAGGGGTGGCTGCTCGCTGGAAGAGTGGGGCGGGAAGTCACTCAGGAGGTCAGGGCTCCTGGTGTTTCCACTCCTGCAGCTGTGCCACAGCCCTCAGTGAGGTGTACTTGCTTGTGATGAATTTGGTAAGTGGTTGTTGGAGAGACTGAGGGGGAAATCTGGGGAGAGAGGGTCTCACCTATAAAAGTAAGTAGCGACTGAAGGCAGTAAGTTAGGCGTTTCTAAGAATGGGAGAGACTGTTGACAGTTCAGATCCGTGAGGAGGAAGCCGCCAGCCCAGATGCCTTGGTGCCTCCGGCCCAGAGAGCTGAGAAGTGCGAGCTAACCTGCTAAACCTGTCAAGGAAAGGCGGTTTTGGAAACATAGCTTTGGTATGAACCTGCGAAGAAATGACTTCCATAGGGAGGAGATCCGGGATGTTGTATGTAGCTCTGGAGAATTGGCTGGTATTTCTAGTTTTCCTATCATACTTTGGTACTGATTTCATGGCTTTTGATTTTTTTTTTTTAAAGCGTCTTTAGTGTTTTATTATATGAAGAAGTTGAACTGTGTTGGGCTGCTTTGAAGGTTTGTTCCAGGTAGTCAATGGTAACTAACCTGTTCTCTTGAGAGGAGGTAGCCAGCCTGATGGTCTGTCGGTTCCCCTCTCCTCTGTGCTTTAGCGCCCAGGCCTGCCTTGCTTTTGGTTCATCCTCTGTGATTCTTTTGTTGTAGGATCAGGCCTTGCTGAGCAAAGCTGTGCAGTGTCTCAACACATCCAGCAAAGAAGGCAAGGATTTGGACCCTGAGGTCTTCCAGAGGCTGGTGATCACAGCTCGCTCCATTGCCATCATGCGTCCTAATAACCTTGTCCACTTTACGGAGTCAAAGCTGCCCCAGATGGAAACAGGTGAACTTGGCCTGTATGGCCGTGGTCCTGAAATCTGCTTGCTACACCACCTTCTTTACTCTCTCATCTTCTTCTTGTTCTCACTGGCTTCTGACTGACATCATGCTCTGAGACAGGGATTTTACTCTATTGTCTTTATATCTTGAAGGGCTTTTGACATTAGAATTGTATTGTTCTAAGTAAATACTGTTTCCAATACTTACCCCTTGGATTACTCTTGAGTTTATTTAGTGCTCTGGACATCAGATATAGTCTGTCTCCGAATTTACTACTTCTTTAAGATCTTCAGGGTAAAGTTAAGCTTGTGCCCTGGTTGCTTGAAAGAAATAGGATCATGTCTTTTGCTTTCGTGCTGTATTTCGTGCCAGTATTTTATTAATATCTGTAGCCTTTCTCAGTGCTTGATTCTATTTCCTCCTCTCTCCTCACATTGGCTGGGTACCAAACCTGCTTTGCTTTCATCAAATAGAGCTTATTGATGCCTTTACAGTTCTGTTATTTACATATTTCCATATGCTGTCATCATCCTGTTCCTCCTCTAATACTATAATTCACGAATCATTCTAGAAAATTGCAGATGTTCCCCTAGCTTTTAGAAGTTGAACAGTTGCACCTGAGATCTCTGAATCTGCTGTAAGCTCCTGAATGCTCCCCTTCTACTTAATTCTAACATACAATGTTTTCTGTGATATTCCTTTCCCAGACTGTTTTTTTCCTAGATGTGCCTGCTGGAGTCTAGGGATAGTTGGCATATTGACTGGGGCCCCACTTGAAACTCCCTCCCCAGGCAAGCTTCCTTGACCTGAGTTAACCTTAAAACAAATTAAATTCCATCTTAGATTTACCATCGTTAATAATTTTTTTTTCTCCTGCTTAGAAGGAGCGGATGAGGGGAGAGAACCTCAGAAGCAGTTGGAGGGAGACTGCTGTAGTTTCATCACCCAGCTGGTGAACCACTTCTGGAAACTCCATGCATCCAAACCCAAGAATGCCTTCTTGGCACCTGCCTGCCTGCCAGGTACCATGTTAAAAGGGATACTTGATAGTGAAGCCTGATGTAAGTTTTTTCTTGGAACAGATTGAACTCTTCACCTTTAGCCTTCATCATCTATCTCTTCCAGAGTGGATATTTAGTGAATATTTAGGAAACAGAAGCCTGTGAGATCAATGTTCCTGATAAGAGGAATTTAGCAGTGTAGCAGAGAAGTAGGACTTTCTTGTATTTCTCATGTCGGATTGAATACTTCACATAAAGAAGTGTGTGCGTGCGTGTGTCCTTAGTGGTGTTTATAATTGTTTTTAAAAAAGTCTTTGAGGGGACTACCCTGGTGGCGCAGTAGTTAAGAATCCGCCTGCCAGTGCAGGGGGCACGGGTTTGATCCCTGGTCCGGGAAGATCCCACATGCCACGGAGCAACTAAGCCTGTGCGCCACAACTACTGAGCCTGTGCTCTAGAGCCTGTGAGCCACAACTACTGAGCCCGTGTGCCTCAACTACTGAAGCCCGCGCACCTAGAGAGCATGCTTTGCAACAAGAGAAGCCACCGCAATGAGAAGCCCACTCGCCGCAACTAGAGAAAGCCTGCACGCAGCAACAAGGACCCAGTGCAGCCATAAACAAACAAATAAATAAGTAAATTTATTTATTTAAAACAAAACCCAAAAAGCATCATACTAGAGAATTATTTTATTTCTAAGCTACTGCTGCCTTTGGTATCTAACTTTTCACACTAAGGTTTTTAGGTGGAAGAGTAATAAGGTTCTGAATAGCAATCTAGAAAAGTAGAAGGACCCCTGTTACTCATTTGTGTTTGGACATTGCTTGGGCAGTAAACCCAAAAGGCCTGTTAGGGTCATCTTTATCACCTAAGGTTTGGAGATAGTAGGGAACATTCAGACTCTGCTCAGCTCTTCACATTTCTCTGCCCTGTCTCTTGATATCCATAGAGAGTAGACACCTATTTATTTCTGTGGTGCAGGATATTTGGAAAGGCTTTTGGAGACAGTTTGGGAGATTTAGGAGACTATTAATAAAACAAATCACAAACAATGCCTACAGCCTACATTCTACGTGTGTGTGTTGTTTTGCTGTGTGTGCTTGTCATTTTCTTGTTAGCTTGACCTTTACGTGGGCATAAGAATTTGTACTTTTGTCTTTGACTGTCAAGTAGTTAGAAGTTTTTTCACCATCTATTTCTCCCCTTTAGGCCTAACTCATATTGAAGCTACCGTTAATGCTCTGGTAGACATTATCCATGGCTACTGTACCTGTGAGCTGGACTGTATTAATACAGCATCCAAGATATACATGCAGATGCTACTGTGTCCTGTACGTATCATTACAACCCCAGATAATCCTTATCTGGGAATGTCTGGAAAAATTTTTTTTATAAGTTTGCTAATTAATGAAATAAAACAGACTTAAAGGAGGGTGTAATGGGAATTAAGAATTTTACATATCAGTAAAACCTTTAACATCTTACTCATCCCATGGAAAGAAAGGTTTGAAAAGGGAATGGACTTGGTTTGTTTTATTCAGTGCTGAGTCCCCAGGGAATATGCTGATGGTTGCTTCATAGTTAATGCTAAGTAAGTATTAATTAAATGAGTACCTGAAGGAACATCATCAAGATCTATTTCCAGTGACTCTGGCATAGAAGCTAGTGTTGGAAGTACTGATTTTATAACAGAGCTAAGTGAGCCTGATCATCTGATGAAAAGCCAAAACCAATTTGTAGACAGCCAAAGGGACTTCAGGGCCAAATGACCTGCCAGTCTATTACCAGGAACTAAGATACAAGAATGTAGCATATGGGGCTTCTCTATGCCAGGTCAGGGAAATGGGCTTAACTGCTGACCTGATTCAGCAGGTTGCAGGTGAGAGCAGGCAGATCTTCCACATGCATGTGATTGTCCAAGAAAGGAAAGTGTTTATAGGCAGTTTCATGAATAATATTAAAACCTAAGAATGATGGTTTCCTTTCAACCTCAGGATCCTGCTGTGAGCTTCTCTTGTAAACAAGCTCTAATTCGAGTCCTAAGGCCGAGGAACAAGCGGAGACATGTGACGTTGCCCTCCTCCCCTCGAAGCAACACTCCAATGGGTAATGTGAGGTCTGGGTTTAGGCTTGTGCAAGTGTGGCGCGGGGAGAAGGGAAATAAAGCACTAGGACGTGCTGCTCATGTTGACCAAGGCCCTGGAGACTTCTGGTTATGTATCCATTGTTTTACTCCGCCTTATTCCATGAAGAATTGAAGGTGGTGTATAAAAAACGCATAGTAAGTAGAATAAAAAGAAGGAAAATCGAGGCCGGGGGAAAATAAAGGTACAGTAGTAAAATCAAGCCAAGAACATAAAATCTACGTCACAAAGTCCTCCCTGGTTGTTAAGTGAAGATCTTATTTTTGGCTGAAAGCTTCCCAAAAGCCAGAGTGAAAATAAAATGAGAACAGTTCAAAAATCACAGTGACTAAAGAAAAAACCCACCATTTTTCAGGAAATGAAAAATTTCCCCTCATGAAAGCTCTTACATTAAGGGTCCATTTTGTTGCCTAATGGGTAGTATCTTCAGGGGACTTACCTACAATAAGATTGACAGCAAATTTCACAAGAGATTTCCCTCTTGATACACTTGGATACAAGTCAAGGACATAGCATTTAACATTTTAGGAAAAGCAGTTCTACCAATTGTCTAAATCTTAGCAGTAGTATATTGTGTAACTCTGGTTACTTGGTTTAGCTCAGAAGTTAAACTTCCAATGAAAGTCACATGTATAGTTTAAAATTTTATTTTAGTCATATGATAAAGAGTAAAAAGAAATATTTGAAATTAACTTACTGATAATTCAATATATCAAAAATATTATTTCAACACATAATTAATATAAAAAATTATTAGTAAAATATTTTCCATTCTTAAAAATTTTTTTTGTACTGTCTTAAAAATCTAGTGCGGGGTGGTGGGTGGGAAGGAGGTCCAAGAAGGAGGAGATGTAGGTATATATACAGCTGATTCACTTCATTGTATAGCAGAAACTAACAACATTGTAAAGCAATTATACTCCAATAATAAAAAAAATCTAGTGCATACTATATACGCTAACATCACATCTCCATGTGGACTAGCCACATTGTAACTAGTGGCTGTGGCTACTGTGTGGTCCGGTGCAGGTTTAGAGGAGCGCATGCAGCTTCACGACCTTCAGACAACCTTCCTTGAGTATCATTCATCTTAAGCTTTTGATGAGTCAGGCAACAGTTTGTGCATCTTTTCTCTGTGGAGAAGCTAGAGTCTGGATAGCTTATGTTTCCAGTTAAGGTCATAGCCACATACTTTTTCAGCCCATTGAGTGGAAGGCAAGGTCTCCATCCTTTTCTGATAATTAGGAGTCTAACCTGGGCTTCTCCCTTTTTAGAAGGCTTTTCCCCTTCATACAGAAGCTGGTCCGGGTAGGACCTGTAGTGCTGTGCTGAAAGAACCAGCTTTTATTCGATGGTTTCACATCACAATTGGTTCTTCTCTTAATGATTATGTAGTGTGAAAATCTCACTGACCCAGTTGTTTTGGGGGAAAAAAAGTAAGATAACACTCCAAGCTGCCATGACAGATAATAGAGAAACATCTCAATTGTATTATTTTCCCTGTCTTGTCCAGGTCTCTTGAGGGTTGGCACAAGTTCATGGGACCTGCTGGTCTTAGATTTTTCTGCTTTATGGAATCCAAGCGTTTTTGTTTTTGTTTTCCTTCATCAGCTGGAAAAGACTTCTCCTAAGTGGAGCAGGCTGTCACTGCCAGCCCCACCTTCCCAGATCCTGCTAGGTCCAGGAAGCAGGAGAACAAGGCCAGGCACGGCTCCCTGGAATTTATCTCTAAAGCACAGGGCACTAGCTGGTAGCTTGCTTGTCTTGGTTTTTATTTGCTATGTAATAGCTTATCTTACCACACGCCGAGGGAGGAAAGAGCAAGCACCTTCAGGTGACTGGGGTTTCTTTGACTCAGGAGACAAGGATGATGATGACGATGATGATGCAGATGAGAAAATGCAGTCGTCAGGGATCCCGAATGGTGGTCACATCCGTCAGGAAAGCCAGGAACAGAGTGAGGTGGACCATGGAGATTTTGAGATGGTGGTGAGTCTCTGGCAGCAGGAGAGGGGAGGAGGAGCCTCAGAACTCTCCTCTAGCTCTTATTCAGTGGACTTCCACAAGCTGCCGTTTACCACGGGACACTGACAGAGCTTTCTCTCTGCAGTCTGAGTCGATGGTCCTGGAGACAGCTGAAAATGTCAACAATGGCAACCCCTCTCCCCTGGAGGCCCTGCTGGCAGGCGCAGAGGGCTTCCCCCCCATGCTGGACATCCCGCCTGATGCAGATGACGAGACCATGGTTGAACTAGCCATTGCCCTGAGCCTGCAGCAGGACCAGCAAGGTAGAAGGCAATGCCAGGAACACAGTGGCCCGTTGGCCTTGCACAGGAAAGAGGGTTTGGCAGTTACTGATATCCAGCTGACTTAGCTTGTCCCCAGATTTGGGGAGAGGTTGATCTGGGTGAGAGCTGTTCAGAGATACAGGTGGAGAGTGAGAGGGATCACGGTGGGATTTTTAGTCTGGGAGCCAATCTCATAGTTTCTGTTAGTTTGGTCTTTTGGATTGTTTCCTCCCAAATCTGTTAGATTCCTCCAGCCTGTGTCCTGCCTGAGCTGAAGGAAGGCTTCCACCATCTCTGTAACTAAGTTTGGTGGGTGGACAGCAATGGCTGTTGAGTAACTTCCTCTAGGCCAAAGGGGGTCACACGCTGGTGAGTTTAGACTCCTGAGGGCAGCAGGTGGCCAAGCGGCGCTGTGGATGGGGTCTGGAGGGGATGCTGTGCTCACTCTCCACTTGTTTCCCAGGCAGCAGCAGCAGTGCCCTGGGCCTGCAGAGCCTGGGGCTGTCCGGCCAGGCACCCAGCTCTTCCTCTCTGGACGCAGGAACCCTCTCTGACACCACAGCATCAGGTAACTGTCCACAGCAAGGAGCGCGGCTCAGGGCCCCAGGACCCTCAGGCCTCGTTTCCAACGCTGTGAGAGTGTAATGGGCAGCTGCTTTGACAGGCCATCCTGGACTTCCTGCTTGTGCCTTTGCTTTAGAAATGCGGGTGTGGAAGGCATAGTGATGCAGCTTGGCAAAGGCATCCATGGCTCTGCTTCCCTACACTTTGCATGCTGCCTGGCTTCAGCTAATTCCCCAAGGAAAGGCCAAGAGAACAGCTTGCAGGTTGATCGGCTTTAGAGCTTAAATCACAGCTTTCAGGGTTCTTCACCAGAGTTCTAACATTTTAGACAGTTTCAAAAGGGAGACAAGAAATGGAGCTCAAACCTTTTAACTTTTTTCTCTTCATTTGCAAATAAAAGTGAACCTACAAGAAGCTGAGTTACACTTCAGGTCAGCGTGGGATCTGAGCTTGGTGGGTAGGGTTTTTATGGACAATTCAAATGCATAGGAAATCTTCAGACCTCATTTTGTGTGTACTTTCAATCACTTTTCCTAATCTGATAAGAAAAAAAATATGTCCTGAGCGGAGAGTTGGGCCAAATAGAGGAGGATGGAACATCTGAACAATCTACTGGAAAATCAGCCCCTGAGTAATTTAAGGGTTGATTGAGAGTTTTCAGTCTGATGTGTCCCTCTATTTGTTTCTTTTTTTTTTTTTTCTTTGTTTTTTTGTTTTGGGCGTTTTATCTTGGATAGATAAGAAAGGGAGAAACTGGCTGTCCCCTCTCGCCTGCTGTCATGGCTTGTTGCTTTCCTTAGGTCTCTTTAGTTGCTGTCATTTCAGGCTTGGGGGTCACTGTTGTGCTGTGCCAGTTATGTTCCTACTGTGCTCTGTGGCTGTCTTGGCTTTTCTCCCCCATGTATCTCATCCAGCATTTTCCTCCTGTCTCAGCTCAGCCCTGATCCTGGATGCTGTGGCTGTCTCTGGGGAATTTCCTTGCTTCGTTATTAGCATCTGATGAGGATGATTAGGAAGTTTGAAATTTCCGAATGAGCTCCCCTCTGGACCATCTGATTAAAAAAACAGACAGGGTTGATTTGAGAGCTCATGATAAGTGATTTCCTAGCATAAGCATAAATTGATTGCAAAACAAATCTCATGAAAATTCAGAATCTATGCTTTTGAATGGTAATGGCTATTTTCCAATCTCAGCAGGTGTCAGTAACACCTAGACTATGGTGACCGTGAAGCATTTTAGCTAGAAAACTGAGTGTCCATGTCACAGATTCTTCTTGAATCTCTGCACTGTTTTACTTGCACTGTGATGTAACAGCGAAGGAAATGCCCAGTGAACTGGGTTTTCACTTCTGTCTAAGTACTGTTTGCAATGCACCATGTATAGTGTTTGTTCCTGTTAGTGATTAACCAGCAAAGCAAATCCTTCCCTTTTTTCTTTGACAACAGGATGTATAAACTGCATTGTGTCTTCTGCACTATGTAGTTTGATGCTTTTGCCCCGAAGAGGGGTTTTTACCTGTAACAGCTCTCGTTACTCTCTCAGCTCCAGCCTCAGACGACGAGGGCAGCACAGCAGCAACTGATGGTTCCACCCTTCGGACCTCCCCTGCTGACCACGGTGGTAGTGTGGGCTCGGAGAGCGGGGGAAGTGCAGTGGACTCGGTGGCTGGCGAGCACAGTGGTAATGTGGCTGGAGGTCCTGATATCCTTGGGCAGAGAGGGTGGGGACAAAATAGAAATCCCTGCCTGGGCCCTAGGATTGGTTTCAGCAAGGGGAAGTTTAATTATCTGTTAGTGGAAGAAAGAAATGACATACATAATCCCAAATCATGATTAATTGAAAACAATTATGGTATGACTTTGAAATCAGTCCTATGGTGGTTTTTGCTTCTTCTGTTGGGGAAGAGATTTTGGGCAGTCCCATTGTTAATGATCTGGTATATTAATATAGCAGGCCATCTGTACTAGCTGGTGGGGGTTGGGATTCTAGAATGAGGAAGCATGACAAGCCATTTTGGTTTGATCTCAAAAATCAGTCTCTGCTTAAAAATTGGATATGAAAATTTTTTGTGGAAGAGATATAGAGTAGCTGATAATTTTGAGATTCCCAAATCAGTATATGTTTCTTCTGGAGTATGAGATGGAAATTTATCCACAGTTGAGATTAATTGTTCTTGTGGATGGATCTTCTGTTCTTTGGGTACCCAGAAGAGTCATTTAGTCATTTAGTCCTGTGGGACCGAAATCGTGAATTCAATCCTTATTGACCTTCACACAGAAGAAAAAAATTTTCTAAAGCTACCAGTCAGGTAATTGCTGACTTCAGAATGCACTGGATTCCACTGTGCTTTGGGAGTTGATTTGCACTTTTTAAACCATTTCCCTCTAGTATCTGGCCGGAGCAGTGCTTATGGTGATGCCACAGCAGAGGGGCATCCGGCTGGACCAGGAAGTGTCAGTTCAAGCACTGGCGCCATCAGCACCACCACCGGACATCAGGAAGGAGATGGCTCCGAGGGAGAAGGAGAAGGGGAAGGGGAAGGAGATGTCCACGCTAGCAACAGGTCAGGAGCTGGCCACTTGCACTCAAGAGGCTTTCCTAGGGGAGAATGTTTCAGGAATAGGATGATGGATCAGTTGCAGGAGGTGGAGTGGTGATAACAGTTTATTTCTTTTGAAATGTAAAGGTAATAGACTCGTGAAACAGTGTAAAAACCTTAAGAAGTGTTCTAGGTCTGTCTTCTGGTCCTAATTAGAATTTCATCAAATCAATTGCAGAGAGAATAGAAAGTGGTTCTTCGCGTAGGGCCCCCCTATATCCCTTAGTAAAGGGATTGTCGTAAAAACACGTATCCTCCTTAGTCAAATCTTTCTTGTTTCATCATTAACCATGCACTCATTTTGTAGCATTCTCTTTACAAGTGACACTGTTCTGGGCTCAAAAGTGATAGTGATTAAGTAAATACTAGAAATAACTGCTTGTTCAGCATGTTTATTAGGTAATAGAGAGATCAAACAGCAAATACAAGTTTATGACTAGAAATACCAGTGGTGGGGCATTTGGCATATTGAAAGTAATCCATAAAGTCCTAATCCAGGCCCCTGAAGAAATTCTGGTGGTGTTTGGTGCTGGATTGGTGGAGGAATGTATTCTTAACCAAGAGGTGACTAGAGAAATAGAAGAGGAGGAAGGAAAGAAACCTAAGAATATACTCGTGATACAATGTTTGTTAAATTTGGTGAGGCCCATAGTTATTGCATTAGTGCAGAAATCAGTATTTTGAACTGAAATGATTTCTTTTCTATCAGAAAAAGAGGTAACTGAACAGTCAGGGATCGGAGACATTTTGGGAGAGCATCAGTGAGTGTTTCCTCTATTCCCTGTGTCCTTCCACTTAAACTCTTGCAGCATCCCTTTGGGGAAGATGACCTCTGGCTCAGTTAACTGATGATATTTTGATGGGATTTGTTTCTTAACTGCTTAACCTAAAAGGCATTTTCTACTTAATCTTTTTTTTTCCTCTTCATGTGATTTCTAGGTTAATTCCATGTGTTCAGATAATGTGATCTTTGGTTCTTTGAAGTTTATTTTTCAAAATATTTTTAATCCAGTCTACCTTTGCTTTTTAATTAGAACAGTTAAGTTTGTTTATAACTAATGTTAATTACTGATATATTTGAATTTATTTTGTGCTTCTTATTTGTTCTGCTTGTTTCTGTGTTTCTTTTTCTTTGTAGCCCTCTTGTGGGTTGATTTGCTCTTTTCTCATTCCCCACTGCCCCAGCTTTGCAAGTTTGGAGGTCGTTCACTCTGTTTCCAGTCTTTTAGTAGTTATACTAATCACTTCAACATGCATACTTAACCAAAACTAAAGTTAACTAAGAGCTATATCTTCTTTCTGAATGAGTACCTTAGAATACTTTGCTCATTCTTATCAATTTAAGCAATTATATTTGTGTGTTTTCAGAAAAGTCTTTTTAAAGCTTTCAAGATACTACTGCTCTTTTATATAATTTACGTAGTCAGTGTCTGTTTAGATTTGCTCACATGTTTACCAGTTTCTATGCCCATGTGTTCTTTGTGCATCTCAGACCTTCCATCTAGGATCATTTCCTTCTTGAAGTATGTCATTTAGATTTACCTTTAGGGGAGGTCCCCTGGTTTCAAAATCTCAGGTTTTGTTAGTCTGGAAATGTCTTTATTTAGCTTACATTTTGTGGACGTATTTTTGATGGGTATACAATTTTGTGTTGATGGTTTTATCCTCCCAGAATTGAAAATGGTATCCATTGTTATTGCCAATGAGATGTCACCTGCTGTTACAATTATTGCTTCTTTGAAAACAATGTCTTTACTGCTGCTTTTAAGGTCTTTATCTTGTCACTGTTATTTGTAGCTTTACTAGGATAGGTTTAGGATGGATTCCTTTACATTTGTTCTGCTTGAATGTTTGGGTTAGTGTCTTTTATTAATTCTAGAAACTTCTCATTCATTAATCTCATTCAAATATCTCATTCATTAATCTCATTGGGCATTGCTTCTGCCTCATTTTCTGTTATTTCTCTTTCTGGGACTTCAGTAGATGTTAGACCATCATATTCTCTTCAGGTATCTTAATATCTCTTTTCTTTCTTTTTTGAATTCCTCTGCTTAGTTATTTATAGTTTCCTAAGATTTATTTGAGTGACATCAGAAAACATCAAATACATAGTTATAGGTTTGGAAGATATATAACACTTCTACACTGAAAACTATAAAAGCTAATTGAGAGGAATGAAAGAAGATCTAAATAGATGAAGGGATATACCATGTTATGGATTGAAAGACTCATTATTATAAAGATAACAATTGTCTTAACATTGATACAGGTTCAGTATAATCCCAGTCACAAATCTTAGCTGGCTTTATATGTGTGTCAAAACTGACAAGCTGATCCTAACATTTATTTGGAACAGCAAGGGACTAAGATTAGCTAAGGCAATATAGAAGAAAACCCACAAAATTAGAGGACCACACAACTGTAGCTTATAAAGCTGTGCTCAGTAAGACAGTGGGATATTGGTGCAAGGATAGACAAAATAGATTAATGAAACAGACTAGGGTTCAGAAACAGATTCACACATACATAGCCACCTGATTTATGACACGGATGAGACTTCTGTACAGTGGAAGAAAGATGGTCTTTTCAATCAATGGCAATAGGTTGGTTGGAAATTAATATGGAATAAAATGAGGCTTGACCTGATCATACACAAAAATCAGTTGCTATGGATTTAAACACAAAAGGTAACACCGTACTGGTTTTAGAAGACAAAATATCTTCATAACTTAGGGTGGGCAAAGATTTCTTAAATAGGACACAAAAAGTGTTAACCAAAAGGAAAAAGATACATAGATTAGACTATATTTCAGCAGCTGATTCTTTTTTTCCTCCTTTTGTCTCAGCGTCAGGATTTGAATCAGCTAATTTTTTTTGCAGACTCCTGGATGGGGAAAAAGTGGTACGGGGGGAAGTGGTATATTTGTTTACTTTTAAACTCAGGGTGTAGCCTTCTGTGTTTTTTTAATGAGATTCTCTTAGAAGACCCTCCTCACTTGGGGCAGATTCTAGGCGTCTTTTCCTAGTCCAGACGCCTTGTAAGGTCCTAGCACCCTGATGTACAAGTTGCCTTTAGAGCATCATAGCCTCAAGTTTTCGGATGCCCTGAAATCAGTCTCAGGGCTCTGCTAACCCCTCTGGATTTCTGTCTTCACTCATTTCCTGGCCTAATAATTTCTTGATTGCTGGTGAGCTCATTATTGCTTTTATTTTGACCTTGTATTCTGTGATCTTTCTAAATTCACTTAAATTCTAATTATCGGTTTTGGTAATTAGATTAATCCTAATTATGGGTTTGGTAATTAGATTAATTCTTACCACAGGTTCTGCATGAACAATCTTGTCTCTTGTAAATAATGACATTCAACTTTCTTCCCTTCAATCTTTACACTTTTTAACTGTTTTCTCTTGCCTTATTGTATTGGGTAGGAGGGAAGTAGTGATGGTGGAAATCCTTACCTCATTCCCAGACACAGGAGGAAAGGTTTCCTATTTTACCATGAAGTGTGGTGTTAACTAGAAGGTTTTCTAGGATATTCTTTTTATTTATTTATTTATTTAATTTTATTGTGTGTGTGTGTGTGTGTGTGGTACGCGGGCCTCTCACTGTTGTGACCTCTCCCGTTGCGGAGCACAGGCTCCGGACGCGCAGGCTCAGCGGCCATGGCTCACGGGCCCAGCCGCTCCGCGGCATGTGGGATCTTCCCGGACCGGGGCACGAACCCATGTCCCCTGCATCGGCAGGCGGACTCTCAACCACTGGGCCACCACGGAAGCCCTCCTAGGATATTCTTTATCAAATTAAGTTCTGTTAGTAGTTTGCTGGGAGATATTTTATCTTGGGTTGGTTTCTGAAGCTTTCCAGTTGCTTTTGTGGCGCTTAGTTGATTATATGTTTTTCTCCTTTATTCTGTTTAAGGTTGTAAATTACAGTAATTGATATTTTCCATTATCAAACCAACCTTCTGGGGACACCTGATCGTGATGTCTTACCCTTTGCATCACTGGGTTTGATTTGCTGATATTTTATTTAGGCCTGTAATTTTTCTTCTTTGAAGTGTTTTTGTCAGGTATCAGTGTTCATGTTATTCTGGCCTCATAAAGTAAGTGAGGACATGTTTCCCATTTCTCTGTTCTCTACAAGAGTTTGTGTAAGATTGGTTTTATTTCGTCTGAATTCTTGGAAAAATTTAGCTGTGAAGTCACCTGGGTCTCTAAGGGAAGACTTTCAACTATAGATTCGTTTTTTAAATGACACAGAATTATTACTGTTTCTTCACGTGTCAATTTTGGTATGTTGTGCTTTTCAAGGAATTCATTCATTTTACTGGCATAAAGTTGTTCATAATATACCTTATCATCCTTTTAATGTGTTTAGGATTTGTAGTGATATACCTTTTTTCATTTCTAGTATGGGTAGCAAATATTTTTCCCCAAAAAAGTCAGTCTTGCTAGAAGTTATCAACTTTATTTACAAAGAACCAACATGTGGCTTTGATTTTTCTCTGTTGTATGCCTACTTCCTGTTTCATTTCCACTCTTGATTATTTCCTTTCTCTTCTTACTAACTTTCTTGTTTTAGTATCTTAATTTTTGGCGGGGGGGGGATAATTTTCTGGGTTTTTTTAGCGTTGTAAGGTGGAAGGTTAAATCATTGATTTTAAACCTTTCTTTTTCAATACATATTTGAAGCTATATATTTCTCTCTAAAATTCCCTTTAACATTGCTTTGGCTGGAGCTCACATATTTTTATACGTTGTATTTTCATTGCTGTTCAGTTCAAAATGTTTTCTAAATTCTTTTGTAATTTAGTCTTTGGCCCGTGGGCTATTTAGAAATACGTTGCCAAATTTCCAAACATTTGGGGATTTTCTAATTATTTTTCTATTATTGATAGTTTAATTTACTATGGTTGGGGAACATACTATGTGATTTCGATCCTTTGAAATTTCTTGAGACTCATTATTTCGAAAATGTTGTTATATCTTTTTAGGATTTTCATTTGTTTTTAGCTAGAGGGTCAATTTAGGTAACCTAGCCATATTGCTAATGAAATTCTCTAAAGTTGTTTTAAGTTAACTGTATTTTTCAGGAATAAGTTAGTTAAAGAATTGTTAAGTAACTTATTGTTTTAAATAATAGAATAACTGAATTGGTTTTACTTTGTCGCAAGGAGGGAATTGTAACTTTGGTACACTGTTTAATTTTTTTGTTAAGTGGCAAGAGTACTAGTGTCTTAAGAGTTTGAAAAGTCAGTAATCTGGCATGATCTTGGTCCAGATCCAGACTCTACTCATTATGTTGGCTCTTCCCTTTCTGTATATATTCACATGCACGTTCTCCAAATTTGAGGATTTTAATCCATCTCAGAACTTGTTATGTTTTATCCTAAAAGTATTAAGCTGCTGCTGTCATCTCACCTTTCATCACTTGTACCTTATCTGTTCCTGAGCAATTTTATTCATTTGTAGTCCTCACACAGCTGGTCTAATTATTTGAAGATGCATGCCTGGGCTTTTGTGTATTACTGTATTCTGAAGGTTGTTTAGCTCATTCCTTCAAGTTCTTTTTGGAACAATTGTCATTTATTATTCAAGACTCTATTTTCATTCAGACTTTTATTATACTGAAAATATTCTGGATACCTGCTAGGATATGGAATGCATGAAAATCACACTTAAAAAATATGAAGGCATGTGGTTTCTTACACACGTAAAGTAAAATGAAGCAAAATGGTTTATTAATTTTGAGAGTGAATCCATGAATTGATTTAGCAAATGCACTGTTAATCTGTGTAAGATTGTGTTAGGTGAGACTGCCAACCCACTTGTTGACAAGACCCTAATTAATTTTCATATTGGTCCTCTTGCATCAGCATATTCACTAGAGATCCAGAAACACACATTTGTTGTACTACAGAAGTCCAGCTGTATATCTGCAGATGAAGAAGGCTAGGTAGTGGCCAACTGCATATATGGGAGAACTCACGGTTCTAGTATTGATGCTGAGATTGAATTTTATACTAGGAAAAATGATGACTAAGCTGTGAGAGGGCAAAGCAGTGACTGGCCTTCCTAAGGACTTGGGAAGCAAGAAAAAAGGGCTAGGTCACTATACAATTGGATGATGTAAAATTTGTAGACGGGAGAATTCCAGAAAATAATGCCTGGAGGCAGAATAGGGCCATGTGTTGGGAAAAGCCATAGAGCTTACTGTTGAAGGTTTGGTTTGAATAGTGAGAACAGCTAGGACCTGGTTGCTTGAGAAATATCTTAACTTTCCTGTAGTAAGTTTTCAGTACCATCAGTTGTATCTTGGAATAGTTTTGCTCCACTTTAACAGAGTGAGATTTTTCCTTCTATGTTGCTGGTACACCAAAGGCATGTCTTAACAGTTTTTTTTTTTTTTTTTTTTTTTAATTCTAGGATTGTTCCTAAGAAGTAGCTTCCTTATTTACGTCAGTGGCAGGAGGAAAGAACTATATTCAGCTGGTTAGTGTTTGTGTATTAGCTCATGTTTCATGTATTTTCCCTGGTCATGTAGGCTGCACATGGTCCGTCTGATGCTGTTGGAGAGACTACTGCAAACTTTGCCCCAGTTACGAAGTGTTGGAGGTGTCCGGGCCATTCCATACATGCAGGTATCCCTCAGTTCACTTGGGTCTGTCACATCAGAGTTGGACCATCCTTAAGCATGCTCACAGCTCTCCTTCTGAGGCTCTGTAAGACTTGGTTTGGTATTAGCTCATAGAATAATGGATGTAATTTTGAATTGCAAGTTATAGCCCTTCATTTTATAGATGAGAAGGCCGAGGATCAGAGAATGAAATTAAAAATTTTCTACAGCCATCCAGCTAGTTATTGACAGAGCCAGGAACAAAAGTCTGCTCCAGAGATTCTTAGTGTCTAGTAACTCTTTTTTTTTTTTTTTTTGCGGTACGCGGGCCTCTCACTGTTGTGGCCTCTCCTGTTGCGGAGCACAGGCTCCGGGCATGCAGGCTCAGCGGCCATGGCTCACGGGCCCAGCCGCTCCGCGGCACGTGGGATCTTCCCGGACCGGGGCACGAACCTATGTCCCCTGCATTGGCAGGCGGACTCTCAACCACTGCACCACCAGGAAAGCCCTAGTAACTCTTTATTAATATTAGTAGTAGAGTGTCGTCTGATAGCTGTTCTCCCACTAGCTGCCTTCGTCTTAGGCAAAATTGTTCTTTAATTAGAATACCATAGTGCCATTTCTTAAGCCACTTTGGTTGGATATAGTATAGTGTAGGCTAGTCAATTAGTTTTGCAGAACATTTTCTGTGATGACAAGGGTAGCATATGCCATAATTTGACTCTTCTGACTCTGGACACTTCAACTTTGGTTACCTTAGGACTTAGAGAACCTTTTCATGGATTATTGTTATGATTGACAGGGCAGTCAGGAAGACTGGGATTTCTTCTGAAACACCTTGTGTTTAGAATTGTTGTTCTTTAGGGAATTGGCTTTCATGTTTTATCTCTCTGTTGACGTCCAGGTCATTCTGATGCTTACTACAGATCTGGATGGAGAAGATGAGAAAGACAAGGGGGCCCTGGACAACCTGCTCTCCCAGCTTATTGCTGAACTGGGCATGGATAAGAAGGTGAAATTTGAGAGTCATACTGTGTGAGAGGCAGGGATTGGCTGAGATCAGTTTTCAGTTTTTCATTCCTCTCTTAGAGGAACTTCACCTAGTTTCAAGGGGTGACCCTCCACTGGGGGCTCCAGTTGTGTTGATTCATCAGAAACGTTTTTAGTGCCTGCTTTGGCCCTGGCATACTTTTGGCTCTGGCTATAAATGAGGAACAAGACCAAGTCCCTGCCCTCATAGACCTTTTGTAGCTCCACAGGGTGAAAACAACGAACTGGTTGTTTGTATCTTAACATGGCTTCCTAGGTGTATCAGACTCTAGATCATCCACATATAGACCACAGGTACATTGGAGCTTGTTTTGTCTCTGAGTCCAAGTGAGGCAATCTTGTTGAGGGGACGCCTCAAGGTTAAAGTAAGTGTGGTCTTCTGGGCTCCGCCTCTGTCCCCAGGACGTCTCCAAGAAGAACGAACGCAGTGCCCTGAATGAGGTCCACCTGGTGGTGATGAGACTCCTGAGTGTCTTCATGTCCAGGACCAAATCCGGATCCAAGTCTTCCATATGCGAGGTATCTTGCTTTGGGCTAATGGGTGTGGGGAAAGGAAAGAGGATTGTCTGGTTGGCACTCGGACAGTGGGCAGAGGCCTCTGTTAGAGCCAGGCCATTGTCGCTTGAGAGCAGTAACATTCTAAGCTGCCACCGCTCAGGGGCAGAGCATCTACCTTTCTCGGGGTCCCTTCCAAGCTCTGATCTTTTCCAACAATCCCTCCACTGGGGGCGGTTAAAGCGTTTGGAAGTTCCATTATTGAAAAGCAGGAGACTGTTCTGCAAGGCGCAGAGTGGCTAAGAGGATTCCCCTCCTGTATGTTGCTATAAGGTATGGTAATAGAGCAGAGAGAAAGCAGTGGTGTGTGGTGGAAAGGAGATTAACACAAAGCAGAGAAGATAGAAATGGGGCTGAACTGCATCCAATCTTAATGAGCTTCTGAGCTGTGTGGGTGGCTGGGGCTTGCCAGGCTCTCCTAATGGTTTTATTTACAGTAGCTTTTCTCCCGCTTTTCTGTTCATGTGATCACTCACCCCATCTCCTTTGGAAGCTGGTTCTATGGAAAGAGCCCCTACTAGGAGGGTGGGGCTGCAAAGAAGTGCCTATAGTGGAAAGTTTTCTCTCTTTTTAACATAAATGGGCTTCTTTTCTAGCTGCCCAAGGAGAAAGAGAAAACTCTTCCCTGCAGGTGGAAGGGTTATCTAATCCTGGCCTCGTTGGCCTCTGGCACATATGTGTAGGGAGATTAGATTTGGGAACTGGTGTTCCTTTGTTTTCTCTTACCATGCTGCTCTTCAGAAGAGTGGGGGAAATGTTTGAGTTAGTCGGGAAACGTTTTTTTTGTTTTGTTTTGTTTTGTTTTTGCGGTACGCGGGCCTCTCACTATTTTGGCCTCTCCCGTTGTGGAGCACGGGCTCCGGACGCGCGGCCATGGCTCACGGGCCCAGCCGCTCCGTGGCACGTGGGATCCTCCCGGACCGGGGCACGACCCCGTGTCCCCTGCATCGGCAGGCGGACTCCCAACCACTGCGCCACCAGGGAAGCCCCTAGTCGGGAAACTTTTAACTCAAGAGACTGACTCCCTCAGTTCCATGACAGCTTCTCCTAAGGCTGTTGTGAGTGCGTTTCCTACCCCCAACACTCAGCTGAATGCCACACTGTTCTGCAGGCCATTCTTAGCTTCTCCCTGGTTTTTCCCCAGTCATCTTCCCTCATCTCCAGTGCCACAGCAGCAGCCCTGCTGAGCTCTGGCGCTGTGGACTACTGCCTGCACGTGCTCAAGTCCCTGCTGGAGTACTGGAAGAGCCAGCAGAACGATGAGGAACCCGTGGCTACCAGCCAGCTGCTGAAACCACATACTACGTCATCCCCACCCGACATGAGCCCATTCTTCCTCCGCCAGTATGTGAAGGTGAGGTCCTTCCCCGGGCAGTGAACCACTCCTGTCCCTCATCTAGGGCACTGTCCTCTTCAGTCTCAGTGAGTAGCGCTGAAGGAGCCGAGGATGTCACATACTCCCCCTGCTGTTACAGGATGCCCTAGTTTAGAAGATGGGCTTTCTGGTCAGGTGAGTCTGGGAACATGTCCCTCAGGAACAAGTGTTCCCACTTACCAGCCATGAAGCTTGGAGAAGTTCTATCTAACCTTAGTAAGCCTCAGTTGGCACACCTGGAAAATGAGCATACACATAGTATCTGCTTTATAGAGTTGTTGTGAGCATTGGATGAGGTGATGTTTGTAAAGCGCAGTGCCTAGCACATAGCAGTGCTCAATAAATGTTAATTATTATTACCATTTCTGTTCCATTGGAGGAGTCCATGTAGTGGAGCAAGATGGCCTGGGGTAGCTGTGCTGCTTATTGCATACTCAGGACTGCTTCGAATAGTATGGGAGTATAACAGGGCACAAATTGTGAATCTGGTCATGTCCTTCTCTTTGTATAACCTTCTAGTGGTTTTCCATAACTTTTCAGCCAAAAAGTTCTTTGCCGATCCAGCTATCTACTTAACTCTCTACTTTATCAACTGTAACACCCCTGCATGCAGCCCTGCTAATCTGTGTGTCTCTCCCAGCGTACATGCTGTCCCTTCAGAAATTTTTTCCTCTCCTTCTGCATCCCTTCCTTCCCCTGTCTAGTTAACTCCTAGCCCTTCTTCAAGACCCAGCTCAAGTATTGGATCTTTTCCCAGAACACACTTTTCTGCTGTCTGAGCGAGATGGCCTTTCCCTGGGTCCCAGAGCACCCTGTGCACACATGTGGAGTCTTCCCCTCCAGACTATCAGCAAAGACCATATTTTATTTCTCTTCACACGCCCAGTGCTTGACATAGATCTGATAAACAGCTGGTGATTGAATATGTGGGACACATGCCCCCAAACTCTCACAGTGTCTTCCTGGGGACCACACAGGTTGTAGGATGGCTGTTGTTTCCGTTGTCCTCAATCTCTCGGTACCCCTGCCTCTGTGTGTGGGCCCAGGATCTCGACTGAGTTTAGTGATCTTTGACACCCCCTTGGTTACACGAATGTTTCTTGTTGTCATGGAAAGCTTTGGTTCTAGGGAATGGAATACATCTCATAGAAAGTCAGAAATCCTTCTCCATTGCTGTTTTTTCAATTTTTTCCTATTCTAATTTTTGTGTAAGCAGAGTAAAATCAATCCAGTGTCAAAAACCAGAGTGAAATGTTAGAACTTTAAAGAGCAGTGAGATCTGCCTCCACAATAAGCTTTGCATGTAATGAAATTGCCCCCGGGAGCCTGGGGTCTTCCTGGGTTTGTAAACTGAACTATCCGTCGGTGAAGGCTCCAGCTTTGAAAGGTGCCATTTACCATCTCCAGTGTGAGGTTCTCCTAGTGAGCAATAGACCAGCCTTTTTCCTAACTGCGGTCGGGAAATTGTCAATCACAGGTTCTTACACAAATGTTCTTCTCCCAGGGCCATGCTGCTGATGTGTTTGAGGCCTACACTCAGCTTCTCACAGAGATGGTACTGAGGCTGCCATACCAGATCAAAAAGATCGCTGACACCAATTCTCGAATCCCACCTCCTGTCTTTGATCATTCGTGGTTTTACTTTCTCTCAGAGGTAAGTGAAGGTCCCAGTCGAGGAGAGGACACGTCGGCTGTGACTGCCTTTGTGGCTCCCTTGCATCCTAAGCATCAGGTGGTATTTCCCCCAGCAGAGTCCCTCCCACCATTTAGGTCTTGCCCCTCCAGAGTGTACTATGTGGTGAAACTGTGGAAGATGTGTGTCAGAGCAAGCCATCCACTTTAGTGTTTGGTTCTCTACACTTACCTTCGCCCACATGTGGTGATAATGGACAAGTTTAATAGTTTGGACTCTGCCTGGAAAACAGAAAGTATACTAGTTAAATGAACTGAGAGATTTTAATATAGAGAATTGGTTAAGCAGCCACTGAAGAACCGCAGAGATAAAAAGGGAACGTTGTGGTAACACAGGGGTAGTAGCCGCAAGCAGCAGCAGCAGCAGCCCCCCGAGTGCAGAGGAGAGGCCGGCGGAGCTGAGGAGGGGCTGCCGCTGCTCGCACCTCAGGAGCCCAGAAGGGGTGTGATGTGGTGGAGTCTGGAAGCTCTAAAAGAAGCCGGTGAACAGGACCGCCCGGACCTGGTTTGTCCTTGACTGTTGAAGAGATGCTGGAGGCCGCTAGGGTGAAGGGCTGCTCCTAGGACGGCAGGCAGGTGGGAAGGAGCAAGTCCCTTCTCTCCCTCCTGCCTTTTGGTGTCCCTCCAGTGCTCCCCACTGGCAGAACCTAAGAGGGGACCAGCCGGCAAGAAACAGCGCAGTTAGCTTTAGTTCTGGACTGGACGTCACAGAGCAGGGTGTGGTGGGGTGGCTTTGGAGCCGAGAGGAAATGGCTGAATAACCTGCACAGCAAGCATGAGATTAACTCTGGGAAGAATAATGTTAGCAAACCCCAAACAGCCATTTCAAGTCATGTAGATGTAACGGCGCAGCTTCTTCCCCACCTCTTTTACCTGAAAGAGAGATTCTGAATGTTATTTTTCTTCACGCGTTCATTCTGGGTGGGCTGGAGTGCAGACCAGCCTCCTATAGATTCCTAGGTACTCCACGAGCAGTGGCAGGCATGTTGCTCCTTTTCCCTTTCTGACGTTTTCCTTTCTGTGCCTGTCTTTCTGCTGGTCCTTGTAAGGAATACTAAAGCTCACCAGGGCCTAGCTTGACAGCAAGGAAGTAGCTTGGTCTGTGTTACCAGGTTTTAGTAACAGCTCATGAAAACCCGAGGCGCTGTGGCTGGTACAGATACAGTTCCAGAGTCATTGACTCTTTGTGTCGTTTCTCCCCTCAAGTACCTGATGATCCAGCAAACTCCATTTGTGCGCCGGCAAGTCCGCAAACTTCTGCTCTTCATCTGTGGGTCAAAGGAGAAATACCGCCAGCTCCGGGATTTGCACACCCTCGACTCCCATGTGCGCGGGATCAAGAAGCTGCTGGAGGAGCAGGGGATCTTCCTCCGGGCAAGTGTGGTTACAGCCAGCTCTGGCTCCGCCCTGCAGTATGACACGCTCATCAGCCTGGTACGGCCGGTGTTGGGTGGTGTGGTAGGGCAGGGGAGGCTGTGGATGAGGCTCAGCCAAGTGGGTAATAGGATGGAGCAGCACACACAGGGCTTTTCGGTATTTTGAGAACATCATGGCCAGGGTTGCGAGCAGGGTAGATCCATGATACCCACCTGGGTGCTATACCACATGCACTTGGCTTCAGGGTCTGCGATTGCCCCTCCCTGGTCCCGCCCCCACCTGGCAGTGGTTCCTCTGTTGTGAGGAGGGGTGGCTTGGGCTTTTTACCAGTGTCATTTGCTCATGTCGTGGGCAGGATCAACCCGGGATTTGTGCACCTCTCATTTTTGTCCCTGAATACTAAAGAAATGATGTATTATCGCCTAAGATCAGTTGTTTCACTTTGGGGAGTAAATTGAATATATTGCATAGGAACATCTAGGAAGAACATCTTCAGTGTTAAAGACTCCTAATCCAGTGTTCTTACTATTATGCTTTTAGCAAGAAAAAAATAAACTGGATTGTAGTGTCTTACGTCATGACCTACCTTTCCTGCTGCATTATTGAGTGGTCTGAAGAATCCCTGAAAACAAAAGGGCTTTGTGTGGTGGGACGTTGAATGTAGGAGGCTCAGTGTTTGGGCCTTGGCCCCAGGTTCACCGGGGCACCGATCAACCTTGCACAGAGGGCGAGGGTTTGTAGTCCAAAGCTGAGGTGATGACCCCTCAAGACAGCGGGTGTGGGTCGTTTCTGGTGATTGGTTTCCATTTCAGATGGAGCACCTGAAAGCCTGTGCAGAGATTGCTGCCCAGCGAACCATCAACTGGCAGAAATTCTGCATCAAAGATGACTGTAAGCAGTGCTTCTCCTTTTGGTTGCTGTTACTCATTCATTCCTTCAAGAACTGTTCATCGAAGCCCACTATATGCCAAGCGTTAAACTGGGTTCTAGAGATACAGCCATGAGCAAGATAGACAGAACTCTGCCCAGCAAAGAAGACAAGTAAAAACTTACAAGATTGCTAAGCGTCCATAGACAAAATGTGGGGTGCGGTGGGACGACAACAAGCATATTGTTGTGGTCAGCTAAGGAGGAGAATCATCTTCTTCACAGGAGTGGGGGCTGGGAGCCAGCCTCTGTGTAGTTGTTGCAGTACTTGTCAGATATTTCCAAAGAGGGTGTAAATTCTTCTGGGAACTTCCAGCAGAGAACCTGGACAAAGGAGGTGGTGGGAGTAGGGCAGCCCTGGCGTCTGGAGCAGGTGCTCCCGTTCTTGTGTGTGAGTCTCGCAGTTGTGTCAGAGCTGAGCCCCTGTCTCCTCTGCCTGCAGCTGTCCTGTACTTCCTCCTCCAAGTCAGCTTCTTGGTGGATGAGGGCGTGTCTCCGGTGCTGCTGCAGCTGCTCTCCTGTGCTCTGTGCGGCAGCAAAGTCCTCGCTGCACTGGCGGCCTCGGCAGGGCCCTCCAGTGCTTCCTCCTCCTCAGCCCCTGTGGCCACTGGTTCTGGACAAGCCACAACACAGTCAAAGTCGTCCACAAAGAAGAGTAAGAAAGAAGAAAAGGAAAAGGAGAAAGAGGGTAAGGGTCACCTTCTTGTCTCAGTGACCAGGGTGATGTGTTCTAATCTCTCTCAGAGCACATCGTTCATTCTCTTCTTCTTTTTTTTTTAATTAATTTTTATTGGCATATAGTTGCTTTACAACGTTGTGTTAGTTTCTTGCTGTATTGCAAAGTGAATCAGTCATACGTATATATATATACTCTCTTTTTTTAGATTTCCTTCCCACTTAGTTCACCACTGAGCACTGAGTAGAGTTCCCTGTGCTATACAGTAGGTTCTCATTAGTTATCTGTTTTACACATAGTAGTGTATGCATGTCAGTCCCAGTCTCCCAGTTCATTGCATTCCCCCCTTCCCCCCTTGGTAACCATAAGTTTGTCATTCTCTTCTTCTGAAAGGTTTTTCATCCTGATTTACAGGGACCTAAAACCCAAATGCCCTCTAGTGTCATTTTCAGTTATGTTGAAGGTGACACCTTAAAGAGTGTGACTTCCGTACCTAGTGTCTGTAACGGGAAATGTCAAAGTGCACCATACATTTTTACTAGGCCCAAGTTTCTTTTAATATGAAATAATAACACTTGCTCGTGGAGAGATTGTCGGTGTTAAATGAAACTATGCTTATAAATGTGCCTTGTAAACTGGTAAATGCTCTACAAATGGACACTGTAGTGAGCTTTAGCTGATTCCTTGCCATCAGAAAGGCAAAAGCGTTTTTCTGCGTTCCTGATTTTCATGGTCCTTGGAGGCCTGAGACAGGTGATGGGTGGAGAGCAGTTGAGGTTCACATTCCCCAATGAATTATTCAGATCTCTCTGTGCCAGTCTGTGGTAATGTTGACTGTTGTAGGTAGCAAACTTCTGAAAGGAAATTCCTTCTCCAATGTGACTATCTTTGTCGGTGCCAGGCTTGTAGAGGTACTTTTTTTGGTAGGATTATTATATCTGGGGCTGACTTTTTGTCTCTTAGTAAACAACTGAAAGTTTTTTTTTTTTTTTCCCCCTGCGGTACGCGGGCCTCTCACTGTTGTGGCCTCTCCTGTTGCGGAGCACAGGCTCCGGACGCGCAGGCCCAGCAGCCATGGTTCACGGGCCCAGCCGCTCCGCAGCACACGGGATCCTCCTGGACCGGGGCACGAACCCGCGTCCCCTGCATCGGCAGGCGGACTCCCAACCACTGTGCCACCAGGGAAGCCCCTGAAAGTTGTTTTCAAATCATAACCATTTTGGTGAAACTTTAAAACATGGACAGAATTCCCTCTCTTTCCACCTGAGCACTGGCTGTAGGACCCTAGACCACTTCTTCCTACTTTTCAGCCCTTCAGTCCTGCTTTGATCTTGCAGGTGAGAGCTCAGGAAGCCAGGAGGATCAGCTGTGCACAGCTCTGGTGAACCAGCTGAACAAATTTGCAGATAAGGAGACCTTGGTCCAGTTTCTGCGTTGCTTCCTCTTAGAGTCCAATTCTTCCTCGGTGCGCTGGCAGGCCCACTGCCTGACGCTGCATATCTACAGGTAGGGTCCGGGGCTTAGTTTTAGCAGACTGTGTGGGTCTGGGACCAGAGTGGGTGATGTATCAGCAGTTCTGTCTTGGCTCTATGTTCCATACTCAAGGTCGTCCGTACTCTAAGTATTTACACCAATCTGAATCCTCTTGACTATTACAGATTTCTTCATTGAGTTATCTGCTTTTTGGCTATTAAACTGATGTCAGAAGCAAGAGATGATCTGTTTTCCACTAAGAAGGCTATGTTTACAAGTTTGTAAAATGACCAGGCTTGACTCTTTAGGGTAACAAAGCTCAGTTTCTGCCATTGAGAGATGTCAGATGGTGGGAATAAATCACCTCCTGAAGACAGGAAAGGATCATGCTACATCTGTTAAGGTTGATTGTCAAAAGAACAGTAGAGCCATTCAAACTTAACCCATAGTTGTGGGGAAATAGATACATCTCCAAAACGGTACCTGGGCCTTGTTGATAAATAAAGGAACCTCAGGGTTTTCTGCTGCTTATAATATGAGCTGTCATTTATCTACAGAAACTCTAGCAAATCTCAACAGGAGCTCCTGCTAGATCTGATGTGGTCTATATGGCCAGAACTCCCAGCCTACGGTCGTAAGGCTGCCCAATTTGTGGACCTACTAGGATATTTCTCCTTGAAAACCCCACAAACAGAGAAGAAGGTAACAGATGATTGACGGTTGGAGAGGCTAACTTGGCCACATTTTAACCTTTTTTATCTTGAGTTAAGAACGTTATGATCAACCCACATGGGAGTACATATATGAAATCTCTTTTAAATATATATTAAGCACTCCCAGTATGTATGCCACCTAGATAATATACACTAGCAAATAAGTATAGTCTGAATTTGGCTTAGCCAATAGAAGTAGATAAAGTGGGGAAGAAAATGCAACTCATTAAAGTTGCTTGGGAAAGAAAGTGCTCCTCTGGGTTTCCTGGCAGTCCTGATCACATATCCAACGTGTTTTTGCAATTAGATAACCATTTCATGGCTTCTCCATAATAATAAAATTTCTCTCCCTCCACAAGGTATAGAAAGAGGGGCTGTCACTACGATCGTGGAAACTACTAAAGAAGATAGAATCCTTTAAATGACTAGGAGTTAGGCTCAGCTTTGTTTGATTCTGAATGAGGGCTGCTACTTCTAGGGCGGTATCAGCTAGAAAGCAGAGGAAAAGTTTTTGCCAGTAAGACTTTCCCTTAGGCTTTGATTCTGGTCCTATATTGACTTCTGTTTTCAGTTGAAAGAATATTCACAGAAGGCTGTGGAGATTCTTCGTACTCAGAACCACATTCTTACCAACCATCCCAACTCCAGCATTTACAAGTGAGTTTTGTTCTGCTTTCTTCCTATTTGAAGCTCGGTCAACAGTCCAGTTGCTATTTCCACATTGATTGGCTCTTATTTATGAATCAATACGCTCCTGTCTAGTTGGTCTTTGAATCCCTCCCTTGTAGTTGGGGCCTTGTGCATAGAAGGTGCTCAAAATGTAACTGCTGAATTAGGGTTTGGTAAGCAATGATTTAAGAAGGTCTCTAGTTTTCAAGGGTCTAAGTGTAAATCACATAAGGCAGGTTTACAGAAATGGCTGCATTAAAAAAAAAAAAAAAAACTTTGGAAGACACTGTTGGCTAAACGGTCAGTTTATTATTTCCCTGGTTTATTAGTGACTGTTCTTTTTTTTTCTCCAAACTTTATTGGGGTATAATTTACATACAACAAAATTTACACATTACAAGTGTACAATTCAGTGATTTTTAGTAAATTTAATTGTGACTCTTCTTTGAGTCAGATTTTAATGTAACATTTAGGATTCCTGTGACCTCAGAACAGCTCAGAAATAGGGAACGTCTAAGGTCACTCCGTTGAAATTCCCTTCCTGTGACTTAACTCTGTTGGGATGTCTCACATTTCCTTGTGTTCTCACTAGAGTGGAGCTTGCCTTGGGGAATATGGAGCCATGGTTTTCTCATGGCTTCTTTGTGAAGCTACATGCTTCCTAAAATGAAAATCTCCTTATGCTAAGACTGCTTTCTTCCTTAGCACCTTGTCTGGCCTAGTGGAGTTTGATGGCTATTACCTGGAGAGTGATCCCTGCCTTGTGTGTAATAATCCAGAAGTGCCGTTTTGTGTAAGTGACATCTTTAACACGGACAGTCCCGAGGCTTACAGGGCCAGTGGGTTTCTTGTTTTTAGAGGTTGATTATTACTGCATAGGCATCCCTCTCCCAGTGGTTGGTTGCAGTTGTATTAATCCTTACCTGCCCTGCTACCTTAAATAGAAACTTCATCCATGGATGAAGAGTGGGTTACACTGATGAGCTTTGAAGAGGACAGGATGAGCCGTTAGCCTTGAACTAACACACTGTTTTGTGTTTACTTTTGCATTTAGTATATCAAGCTGTCTTCCATTAAAGTGGACACAAGGTACACCACCACCCAGCAGGTTGTGAAGCTCATTGGCAGCCACACCATCAGCAAAGTGACGGTGAAAATTGGGGACCTGAAACGGACCAAGATGGTGCGGACTATCAACCTCTATTACAACAACCGAACTGTGCAGGCCATCGTGGAGCTGAAAAACAAGTACGGGCTTTTCAGACTTGGGGAGGGGCAGCAGGCTTATGAGGCTCAATACCAGTTGTTGCCTTTGATTGCTGGAATCAGGTAAAGCAGCACATTCCTGGAGGCCTAGTATGTCCTCTTGCCTCCTTAGGTCATGGCTGAAGGACACAGGTGAAACACCAGTTCTTAAGGATGCTGACGAAAACTATTTTGAAATTATGTCCCATGGAGCCCTCAGGGTCTAAGATCTTCAACAGCCTGAAGGGAAGCTGAGTGAGGGGGACTCTAGGCTTCTCATACCCATGTTAACTAGAGCGGTTCTATTTTTAGATAGACGATTCTATAGGGGAAGTAGTTGTTTCTTGGATTAAGACACTGTTCTCTTGTTCACAGAGCAGGCAGTATTTCTCAAGGAGGTTCTCTAGTTTGA
This sequence comes from Orcinus orca, assembly GCF_937001465.1. Classification (NCBI taxonomy): domain Eukaryota; kingdom Metazoa; phylum Chordata; class Mammalia; order Artiodactyla; family Delphinidae; genus Orcinus; species Orcinus orca. The sequence goes on from NC_064559.1 coordinate 198,208,521, forward strand.
AGTCCTTCCATTTCTGCATGGTGCATTCCCTCTACGTATACTGATGTTGGATCTTTCTAGCTTATCTGTCCCAACATCTGAATCTCAAGGCATGTTGTATACGGGCCAAAGAAGACACTAGCATGGGTTATATAGTGTCAGCTTTTACAGAGACAGACCACTTGTTGTTGAAGACTCAGGCATTTATGTTGGGCAGAGAATATAAGTAGTTGCTATTTGAATGTTTAGACCTACAGGGAGTGCTGCTCTGTGCATAGAATGGAAGTGTTGGTATTACTCTAAAAGTAGCATAAAGCTAGCGTGTACCACATGAACAAATGGCCACAGGAGCTCTGCTTAAAGGAAGTTTTCTCTTTGTCGTTTGAAAAGCATAGTTAACGTTGATGATCTGCAAGTAGAAGCTGCTCATTGGGATGACCCAGTTCCCTCTGGAGAAGGTGGATTTGATTCTCTGTTGTGTAGAGTCAGCGTAGCTGCTGGTAAAGACCTCAGACTCTGGAATGAGACTGTGGGTTCACATCCCTTGTAGAATTTACGTAGCCTCAGTTTCCTTAACTGTAAAATGTATAAAAGTTTCCTTAACTGTAAAAATTACACACTTTCAAGGTGTTATTTTAAGGATTAAATGTGTTAGTATATGTGAAGTGCTGAGAACAGAGCCTGACGCATAGTAAGTGCTCAGTAAATATTAGCTCTAATCGTATTCATATAATTACCTCTAAATTATCCCATGCCTTTACTCTTTCTGACTCTACTTGGCAGTTAGTCCGGATCCTGGTATGTCCCTCTGCCTCTCTAAAGCAACCTGAGTGTTATCCTTCCAAGGTAGTTGTCTTGATAGGAACTCATGGCAGTCGTCATCACGGTACCTCTTGGGATTCCAGGCTTCAGCGTGGCATGCTCTTGGAGTAATATCTTCCCTTGATGTGCATTCCCTTGTTTTTCTGGAGTATCAAAAATTATCATATATAATGTCTTAAAGCACCTGTATGTTCTCCCCCCCACCTTTTTTTTAAGAGAGAAAGAATAGAGGAAACATTTTTTAAATTAAGTTGCTTTTATTTGCCAGATTTCCTTTCCTTAGACTTAATTGCCTTAGAAGAATAGGTAGGGACAGTCTTCTCTTCGTCTCATCAGACTGTCACTGCTGAGGGTCTTGTGAGAGGCTCTTAGGCCATCTACCCCTCTGTCTGACACTGTCTCTCCTAGGCCGGCTCGCTGGCACAAAGCCAAGAAGGTTCAGCTGACCCCCGGGCAGACAGAGGTGAAGATCGACCTGCCTTTGCCAATAGTGGCTTCCAACCTGATGATTGAGTTTGCAGACTTCTATGAAAACTATCAGGCCTCCACGGAGACCCTGCAGTGCCCACGCTGTAGTGCCTCAGTCCCTGCCAACCCAGGGGTCTGTGGCAACTGTGGAGAGAATGTCTACCAGTGTCACAAATGCAGGTAAGTGAGTGGTTGTCACCCAGGCCAGGCACATTCCTTGTATTTTTCTGTAAGAGTCTCCTTGTGCTCAATTTCATTGTGTGGTGCCCTCATAATAACTACAGGATTATGGGTATGTAGAGTGCAGAGTTCAAGGGTGGAAAACGGGAGGGAAGGGGAAGAGTGGGGTGTGTGTGGGCGTGCGCATGCATGTGAATTCACGAGACCATCCAGTGGTGGGTGGTGCTGGGGTCCCTAGGTTTGGTTCTGGGTCTCCCTTTCTTGTTACCTGGTTGCTTAAGTCATCCTCACCTATTTGCTGCTGCCCCTCCGAGAGTCCCTGCAATAGTTTGCAGTGTATAGACGTGGCACGGTCCATCTCCTCTCCCTACAAATCCTCTGCTGCCCCCTGACCCAATCACTATGGTTTTTCAGATCCATCAACTATGATGAAAAGGACCCCTTCCTGTGCAATGCCTGTGGCTTCTGTAAATACGCTCGCTTCGACTTCATGCTCTATGCCAAGCCTTGCTGTGCAGTGGATCCCATTGAGAATGAAGAAGACCGGAAGAAGGTAAGGCCGCCTCCGTCCGAGACTCAGCAGGGCTTTGATCTGAGCTGTGGACTGAGCTGATGTGGGGAGTGTGCTTTTCCTTCTAGCTGAAGTTTTCTCAACTCAGCACTGTTAGGGCTCAGCTTTTGAGTGGCAACAAATAAGACAGATATATTGGAACACATGGTTTGTGTAGGATTTTGGAGACATGTTAATGAAACTAGAATATCTCAAGCGACAAATGACAAGATTTGGAAAGGCAGATAGAAGTGGGGTGACTTGCCCCGCATTTGTTCCACAGGCTGCTTCAAATTGCAGTGGCTGGCCTTCCCTCATTGTTGGCTTGTCCAGGGGCTAGTTCTCTGCCAGCCTGATGTGGTGGGACTGGATATGGGAGGACAGGGAAGAGGGGGGAACTGTCAGGATAGTCACTAGCAGCAGCAGCCTGGCAAAGCAAAAGAACACCTGGCTGTGGAGTCAGAAGGTTGAAAGTTCCAGTTCCACCTGTGCTTTTTAGTACTGTGTGACCTGGCATAAGTCACTGCTCTCAGCATCGTTTATTTATACGTATATCGTATACTTTGTGTATTATTAAAAATAACATGCCCTCCCCACAGGATTATTGTGAAGAATAGAAATAACGTATGAAACACAGTACCTGACCTAGAGGTCCCTGACCGATCACTCAGGGAAAATCTTCATGCTGACGAGCCTTCACGCACGCCCCTGTCTCTTCCTGTCTAGGCTGTTTCCAACATCAACACACTTCTGGACAAAGCTGATCGAGTGTATCACCAGCTGATGGGACATCGGCCACAGCTGGAGAACCTGCTCTGCAAAGTGAACGAGGCAGCTCCTGAAAAGCCGCAGGTAGTCCAAAGCTGGAGGGACATTTGGAGAGGGTTCTGGGTCAGAAGCAGACTAGCCCCTGGGTTAGGCCATCTCATGGTGGAAGGCTGACAGCTTCCCTCTTGGTTGCAGGATGACTCGGGGACGGCTGGGGGCATCAGTTCCACCTCAGCCAGTGTGAACCGGTACATCCTACAGTTGGCACAGGAGTACTGTGGAGACTGCAAGAACTCTTTCGATGAACTCTCCAAAATCATCCAGGTAGAGAACCGGGAGCAGCTGGACAGTGTGCTTTGTCGTGTGTTATCGATGTCGTTTCCAAAGCAGTTCTTTGCTCTCCCCCAGCAGCTCAGCTCCGGGGGTGCCCTTGCCCAGCCGCATAGCTTCTCACCCACAGCGGTTTTGGGTGCTCGGTAGAGAGCTGAGTTCAATCCGGAAAACAGAATAACGGAGATTATTATAGATGTGTTTTTCTTGACCATTCACAGCCCATCTTTTAGTAGAGGGGTTAACTGGTTTTAAAAAAATAAGGTGCCAAGGTTTTGTTCCTGTTTTTTCTGATAGACGTGTTTGCAGGCTTGAAGGGTAGGGCACACCAACTCCAGTCAACCAGGGTGGGCCATACGGTGGATGGCATGTTACAGACCCCACCCCCATGGGAGGGAAGGCTAGCCGCAGACAAGAGGAGCCAGGGTCCTTGTCCCTTAAGTTGCTGGTGTGCCATCTTTGCTACACGTGCCTACGTTCCTGACTGTTCTTTATGAGACAGTGTTACGTGGGAGTTAAGGGCGTGGGCCTTCTAACTCTGCCACTTACTTTGGTCAAGCCAACCCCTCTTCTAACTCTGCCACTTACTTTGGTCAAGCCAACCCCTCTAAGCTTGTTTCCTCCTCTATAAAATGGGGATAAAGTATCTAACTGGTAAGGTTATCAAGAGGGCTAAATTAGATAATGCATGTAAAGTGTTTTTTCAAACCAAAGCTGATTTCTAGTTAACTTCCTCTTTTTCTTTATTTTAATTGCTGATTTCTTTCTCCTTTGTCTTTTTTTTTTCCTTAGAAAGTTTTTGCTTCACGCAAAGAGTTGCTGGAATACGACCTTCAGCAGAGGGAAGCAGCCACCAAATCATCTCGGACCTCCGTGCAGCCCACCTTCACTGCCAGCCAGTACCGCGCCTTGTCCGTCCTGGGCTGTGGCCACACATCCTCCACCAAGTGCTACGGCTGCGCCTCGGCCGTCACAGAGCACTGTATCACCCTGCTCCGGGCCCTGGCCACCAACCCCGCCCTGAGGCACATCCTCGTCTCCCAGGGCCTCATCAGGGAGCTCTTTGATTATAATCTTCGCAGAGGCTCTGCGGCCATGCGGGAGGAGGTCCGCCAGCTCATGTGCCTCCTGACCCGGTCAGAGCTTGGCGCCGTGGTGACGGGGGCCGGTCATGCCTGCTCGTGCTTTGGTGGGGGCGGCAGCGGTGCTGGGAGCACCAGAGGGTGCACGGAACCGTGCTTCTCCCTGCCAAACAGCTTCGCTAGCTTATAATAGAGAAAAAAAAAATGGGAAGAGGTCCTGGGTATAGCTGAACAAACTTGGGGAGCATTTGAAGCCCAGGTTTCCGTGTAGGTAGTATGTTTGGCTTGTACTCGGTTGGTACCAGTGGGGTTTCCTGAGGAAGCAGTTTCTGAGTTTTGGTGAGGGAGGAGAAGGGTGCAGCGGGGCACTTGGACTCAAGACTCAAACAGAGGAAGGCAGTTGGAGCAGTGGAGCCTAGGGATTCAGAGCTTGGATCTGGATCAGAAAGACCCAGTATCGGATATTTTGTACTATGTGCCTTGGACACATTTCTTAACTTCTCTGAGCCTAAGGTTTCCTTATCTGAGAAATACTGACGGTGGCAAATATTTTAAAGGCTTGTGGTGAGGATAGACTAACATAATTCATGCAAGTAATAACTCATATTTGTGGAGTACTTAGTCTGTGCCCATGCAGTACCCACAGCTGGATTTGGATTATTTACTGAGTATGTTGCATAAGTTCTGCAACATGTTAGCTGGTTGGTAAGTATTACTTGCTATATTATTTATTCACTCATCTAACAAATATTTATTGAGCATCTGCTGAATGCTAGGCACCATTCTAAACTCTGAGGATACAGTGGTGGATGAAACAAAGTCCCCGCACTCATGTAGCTTACGTTCTAGAGGGGAGAAGGGCAGTAAACAGGTAATTACACGGTACAGTGTCAGGAGATTAGATGTGAAGAGCGGTACAGCTGGGATGGCAACTCTGATTGTGGGTGGGGTTGCTGCGGAGGATAAAGTGGTCAAGGACGACCTCTGAGGGGTGATACTTGAGCAGAGCCCTGCGTGAGGTGAGGGGGCAAGTCATGCAGATACTGAAGGCGCGGGCAGCACACAGAGGAAATAGCAAGTGTCAGGAGGAGAGGCAGGGGTGTGGCCGGGGTGTGAGGGGCGGGGGAGCCCTTGTGCATGGAGTGAAGGATACCAGTGGGGGAACAAAGGGGAGGGGATTTAGTGAGAGATCGCCAGGGCCCTGATCCTGTAGGGTCTCGTAGGCCATTATAAGGACTTGGATTTTATTCAAGACACGTTGGGAAGCAAGAAAGGGATGTGACACAATTCGTGGGTTTTTTTTATTATTAAAATATACATTATTACAAAGGGACACAGATGGGAAATGTGGATGCCTTGTGGGAAATGAAGTGAGGGCAGTTGGCGAAGATGAGGAAAGAGTTGTGGCCAAGGCTGAGAGTGGACATCTAGATTCTGGAGACTGACACACCAGGCAGTGTCTGGGGGCTGTGCAGCCTGGGATGTGGGCTGGGGAGAAAATCCCCCGTGTGTCAGTGCTGCTCTGTTCTCAGTCGGCGTCTCCTCCCAGGAAAGGCGGCTGGGGCGTGCCCTTTTTTTTACACAGCAGGGTTTTGTGGGGCTAGTGTGTCTTCTTGCCCCTGGGAAGGCTGGGTAGCCCTAGACATTGATTTCCTTTTCTCTGGGCTCCTTCAAGTGCAAAGGAGGGACACAGCCAATGGTGAATAACAGGACTCCTTTCTCTGCTTCCCTAGGGACAATCCAGAGGCCACCCAGCAAATGAACGACCTGATTATTGGCAAAGTCTCCACAGCCCTGAAGGGCCACTGGGCCAATCCTGATCTGGTGAGCAGGCTGGCCGTCTCCTCACTCTCTGCCTTCATTCCCTCGGCTTCCTCCCCGCCGGTCTCGTTTGCAGAGACGAGAGGGAGGGAGGGAGCGGCACATTTGCAGAGCTCATGTCCCACAAAGATTTTCCCAGGTCAGAGTCAACCTCAGAGAGAAGAGAAATGAGTGGTTGGCCCTGTGGAGGGTCTCCATCTCTCCACTGTCTCTCTGATGGTCCACCTGTGACCAGACGTTCTAATGCTGAGTCCCTGGATCTGAGCATGGACGTGAGCCCTAGTCCTGGGATTGACCCTGCAGACCCTCCTCTACTCATGTCTGTTCCTGTTGGCCTTCTAGGCAAGTAGCCTTCAGTATGAAATGCTGTTGCTGACAGACTCTATCTCGAAGGAGGACAGCTGCTGGGAGCTCCGCTTACGCTGTGGTGAGTTTGGGGGGACGTCTGGTTAGCAGCTTGCCAGAGAAAGGAGAGGAGGCTTCAGGGCGCAGTCCTAGGCGCAGGGCGGGAGAGGGCAGGGGAAGCTGTGCTTGGGCAGCCTTGCCACGGCAGGCGTGATGTGTTCTATGATCACGTGTGACTCTGCTTTTCCTTCCTCTGCCCAGCACTCAGCCTTTTCCTCATGGCCGTGAACATTAAGACTCCCGTGGTTGTTGAGAACATTACCCTCATGTGCCTGCGGATCTTGCAGAAGCTGATTAAACCACCTGCTCCCACCAGCAAGAAGAACAAGGTACGGGGCCAAGAGGGAGGGCGGGGTGCAGGCCCTGGCCAGCACCTGACCTGCCTCTAAAGGCCTCTGCTCACCTGAACTCGCTCTCCCTGGGCGGTACCGATGCTTCCTTTGCGGCAGTTCAGCGGAGATGGGTTGGGGTTTTTGAGAAGGAATGTTTCTCAGAGGGAACTCAAGAGAAAAACAAACACAGAAATACAAACGCATAGAACAAAGTGGTTAGCCGTGGAGGACTGCCTCTTTCTCCGGTCCCGTCAGATGACTCGCAGCTCCCAGAGGACACAGTGTTCTTTCCTACCCCTGTGCCTTTGTACGTGCAGTTTTGCGCAGTGGTGGAAGTCCTGGGCTCTGAGGCAGACCTCTTGATTTCAAATCCGAGCTCTTCCATTCACTAGCACTGTGACTTGGGCATGTTATTTAACTTAGGTTGCTTGGTTACCCCATCTATAAAATGGGAATACAGCTTCCACCTGAAGTGTTGGGAAGAGTAAATGACTTAATGCAGGTCAAGTGCTCAGAGCAGTGTCTGGCCCATGTTAATCCTTAATAACTGTTACTTGTGGCTGTATGGTGTCTCCTCTGCCTGGAATGCTCGCCTTCATTTTGTCAGCTGCTCCTTCAATTAACCAGTTCTCTGCTAGGCTGGCTATGAGCTCCTCGAATCCAGGGATTGTCTTACTAAGATGTTTTTATGTCCAGTGCATAGCGTGGTGTCTAGCATTATAATAGCCACTCAGCAAATCATTGTTAAGTGAATGAATAAAGCCAAGTTTTTAATCCTAAAATGGCCTAGCCACAGATGAACTTGCTTACACCAGTCGGGCCGTAATTCTTTCCCTTGGCCGTGCCTGAGGCCGTCAGTGCCTCTTATCCATCTTTGTAGTCCTTGGGCCATTCTCCTTCCTGCTCCATCCTGATGGAATCCCTTGGTGGGAAATGAAGTCTTCATTGTAGGATTCTGAGTAGTAAGCAGTAGGGAGGAAGCTGGGCAATGAACAGTTTACTCTGTTTCCCTTCCCTGGTCTGCCCGGACAGTCCTCAGACCCCGCTTCCTTCCCTTTGATGAAGGTTTACTTCGCCTCAGAGCTAAGTCTCAGCAAATAAAAATTGGTTGTTGATTGAAAAGAGGAACCTCATCCCCACGTAACTGTCATTTTTCCCACGGTGTGAGGTAAAAGATTTCCACAGGGTTCTTACTCTCTGAGCACTGAAGCCTCACATTTTGCTTAGTTTTAGCCTAAAGAGAGCAGCAGTTCTCAAAGTTTGGCTCATAGATCCCTGGGTGTTCCCAAGACTCCCAGGGAATCTGTGAGGTCAACATTGCTTTCATAATTACCCTAAGACGTGATTTGCCCTCTTCACTGTTTCGTGGCATTCGTGCTGATGGTGCCAAGTCAGTGATGGTGAGGCCACTGGAGGCTTAGCACGAAGAGGCTGTGGGCCCAGCTCCACTCAGAGCCGTGCTCTTCCCTGCCGTGCACTTTCCCTCTAGAGTGTCCTTGATGAAGCCTCGCAGGTTAATTTTAGTAAATCTTGACTCCTGAGTGCTAATCTTTTTTTTTAAATGATTTAAAAAATTTTATTTATTTAATTTATTTATTTATGGCTGTGTTGGGTCTTCGTTGCTGCGTGCAGGCTTCCTCTAGTTGTGGCGAGCGGGGCCTACTCTTCGTTGCGGTGCACGGGCTTCTCGTTGCGGTAGCTTCTCTTGTTGCGGAGCACAGGCTCTAGTCACGTGGGCTTCGGTAGTTGTGGCTCGTGGGCTCTAGAGTGCAGGCTCAGTAGTTGTGGCGCCCGGGCTTCATTGCTACGCAGCATGTGGGATCTTCCCGGACCAGGGCTCGAACCCGTGTCCCCTGCGTTGTCAGGCGGATTCTTAACCACTGCACCACCAGGGAAGGCCAGCTAATCTTTTTAATATTCAGCAAGACGATGTGCGAGGCCCAGAGACAGTGCCCTGGCGCACTGCAGCGCAGCGGTTGTCCTGGGGAAAAGCACTTGTGTGACTGCGCTGCAAGCTGAACGAGTTGCTCTTTTCATGGAACCCTGTTTGTGCTTGAAAGGAGGGCTGATGGGCAAATTGTGGTTGTTCAGAATTGGGTGTTTGGTAGACGTTTTCTTATGAAGTGAATAAAGTGAGCTTATCACTTAAAGAGGAATTGACGTAACTTGGTGAACCAGTATTTTCCAAACGACCAGTACATGTTACCGAATCATGTGAGAGTAAACGATGAATTTTAGTGGAATGGAATACGAAACATTTATTGATTGGTTTCAGATTCCTCATTCTAGCCAGTCTTTACGAACCTATAATTTGTTAAATTTTGGTTTAGTATTAAAGAAAAAATCCACAATTAATTGAAAAACCTATTACAATATTCTTTTTTCCAACTAAATATCTGTGTGAGTAGTACTTCACCTCAAACAACATATCACAACAGTTTGAACTCAGAAGCAGGTATAAGAATCCAGCTGTCTTATTAAGGCAGTCTTTAAACAGTTTCAAAAATATAAAGCAGTGCAACTCTTTTCTCTAGATTATTTTTGTTTTGGGAAATATAAAAAATGTTATTTAGGTTGCCAGGTAATGGATTTATTCTTACTTTTAAATGAATTCATAAATATTTTAAGAATTGCTGAACCTTAATTTTTAATAGGTACATATTGATGGAGAGAGCTACACACACAAGAACTCTTTGGAGTCAGTAATTTTTTTTTTTTTTTCGGTACGCGGGCCTCCCACTGCTGTGGCCTCTCCCGTTGGTGGAGCACAGGCTCCCGATGCGCAGGCTCAGCGGCCATGGCTCACAAGCCCAGCCACTCCACAGCATGTGGGACCCTCCGGGGCCGGGGCACGAACCCGTGTCTCCTGCATCGGCAGGCGGACTCTCAACCACTGCGCTACCAGGGAAGCCCTGGAGTCAGTAATTTTTAAGAGTAATGGGATCCTGAGGTCAAAAAGTTTGAGAACCCAGAGTCCTGGGGCTCTGCTGTGTAGGCTCCTTGGGATTAGTTATGGCTCTTTAAATTCTGGAGGCTGCTTAGTGACCCCTTGAAGATTTATGTTTGGGAAACTACAAATCAGCCTTGGGATAGGAATTAGTATATGTGGCTATAAGACTGTCTGCAGGAAGCCAGTTACACCTTATCCTGCACAGTCAAAATCAGTGACCCTAAGCTCAGCACGGAGTTGCTACTGCTAAATTAGATCAAAATGCTTTAAAGGAACATATGGGGGCATAAAAGACATGACTATTGATCCTTCAACATTCTTGCCTTTGCATATGTCCCCTTGGGGTGCCAGTGCTATTGTATTGCAGCTGTGGCTCAGATGTGCCCTCAGGCTCTCTCACCTTGTCCGCTTTCCTCCTGCAGGATGTTCCTGTCGAGGCCCTTACCACAGTTAAGCCATACTGCAATGAGATCCATGCCCAGGCTCAGCTCTGGCTCAAGAGAGACCCCAAGGCATCCTATGAAGCCTGGAAGAAGTGTCTTCCTATCAGAGGTGTGTCTGTCTCTTCATGAGAAATCGGTCATTCCTACCCCATCCCAGCAGCCCCACAATCCCCCCCTTTCTGTCCCTTTCTTCTCCTTACCTCTCCCTGCACCCCTTTGCCTGCCAGGGATCGATGGCAACGGGAAGTCCCCCAGCAAATCAGAGCTCCACCATCTCTATTTGACTGAGAAGTACGTGTGGCGGTGGAAGCAGTTCCTGAGTCGTCGGGGGAAGAGGACCTCCCCCTTGGATCTCAAGCTGGGCCACAACAACTGGCTGCGGCAAGTGAGTGAGCGTCTCCTGCGCCCCTCGCCCTGCTGTGCTGGCCTCAGATCCCGAGCAGGGTGTTTCTACTCCTCCCCACTTGTCTGCTCTGCTTTCTCTTCTTTCTCTTTGTTATTATTGCTTCCTTTCACATAGGTAGAGGTTCTCGGTTGCCGCCGCCAGCGTGGTGGACTGGCCGAAACAGAACTCTTTCCGCCTTCTCATCAAGCTCGTGATCTCTGGTCTCCTTCCTGACCACTGAACGGACCTGAGCCTCAGTGCCTGTACTCCCCTTTCTCCTTCCACCTTTCATATCTTCTGCTGTCCTCTTCCTCTTTCCAGCTAATGTTCTTAAAGATTAAAGTAATTATATTTTAGAGAATTCATTTGTCCATTGGTTCATAACATAAATAACTGGTTTACATTAAATGTTAAGTGTTCACCGTGTAGCTGTCCCCAAAATAGAATTATAGATGTCTTTGCTAAGGAGAATTCCTGCTTGTCTTTTTTCCTACTTCAGTCATCTTGGGTACATTCTCCAGAGTAGTTGATAGAGAAAATCTCCATGAAGAAGGTGGCTCTTAGGCAGCCTCTTTACCAGCCTGCAGCAGTCTGATCTTGTGTTAGCTGGTGATTTTTACCTTTAACCTTTCCTAGAGAGGTACTCAGAGGACTTCCTCTGGATGGGTGGCAGTTGACTGTGCCCTGCGGGGCCTGATGAGAGGCTGTTAGTTGAGCCGGGGCTTCTGTCCATACCCCACAGGTGCTTTTTACTCCCGCGACGCAGGCTGCACGGCAGGCAGCCTGTACCATAGTGGAAGCTCTGGCCACCATTCCCAGCCGCAAGCAGCAGGTCCTCGACCTCCTCACCAGGTACTGTTTGAGAGTGGGATGGGCAGGGTGGTTGGACTTCATCTCGAGCCCTTCCCACTTTCCCAGGGGAATCCATAGATCAGGGTGACTGGAGGCGCACCTGTGCTCTGTAACTGTCTCATTCCTTGTAGAAGATCACAGAAACAGAAAAGTTCTAAAAAGCTGAATTGTAGTGATAGTGCAATTGTAGTGGTAGTAGCAGTGGTGGTGGTGGTAATAGAGCAGCAGAATTTCAGCAGCTAGTATTTTTTGAGATCTTATGAGCTTATAAGTGCTTGGCATGCACTGTCTCATTTAATCCTTATCTGGGCTTAAAGTGGTTAATTAACTTATCTACTGGAAGGCAAGATTTGAATCCAGGCAGTCTAATTCCAAAGCCCACATTATTGGCCACTAAACTCTGGTAAACTTACCTTGTGAGTGACTCAGTCACAGCCATACTCGTGCTGCCCCAGTAACCGCCATTCATATTTTGGTGCTTTATTGTTCCAAACGTGTATAGTTTGTTGCACTGCATTCCCTGTTGTGTGCTCTTGAGCTTTCCCCAAGTGTGGGGAGTTCCCGAGTGGGGAGTTTGGGGTTTTCTCGCCCCACCCCCTTCCTTCCATGGAAGAGGGAGTGAAGGACAGCAGAGGCATGAAAGATGGAAGAAGCAAAGAGGAGCTGTCAGGACTGTTGCAGCTGTTTGAGTTCTTTCTCAGTGCCTGTCTCTCCATGGCAGTTACCTGGACGAGTTGAGCGTAGCCGGGGAGTGTGCCGCCGAGTACCTGGCGCTCTACCAGAAGCTCATCACTTCAGCTCACTGGAAAGTCTACCTGGCAGCTCGAGGAGTCCTGCCCTACGTGGGCAACCTCATCACCAAGGTACCTCCGTCTCACCCAGCCCAGCAGAGCCCCTTTCCCTAGCTCTGCTTTCGTTGTCCTCTTTCTCTGCGTGAACTTTGTGGTGTTCTTTTATACCAAGAAGAAACATTTGTTGAAAATGCAGGCATACCTTGCCTTATTGCACTTTGCAGGCGACTGCGGGTTTTTGATAAATTGAAGGTTTGTGGCAATGCTGCATCATAAGACTATCGGCGCCATTTTTCCAACAACATTAGTTTTTAATTAAGGTATAGACATTGTTTTCTTAGACATAAGCTATTGCACACTTACTAGATTACTGTCAAGTGTAGACGTGAGTTTTATATTCATGGGAAAAAACAAACAAATTTGTGTGACTCGCTTTATTGCAGTAATCGCTTTATTGCAGTGGTCTGGAACTGACCCTGCAGTATTTCTGAGATCTGCGTGTGGTTACTTCTGTGACTTCATTGTGTTCATCATGAGGTTATGCAGTCTGTTGGGGTCACTTGGACTGTTCTCCATTTTTAAGCAGTCCCTTAACGTCATTGCAACTGTCCTTGGCTTCTTGGAAAGGAGTTCTGCAAAGTTCTGCAAATGCTCTCTCAGCTTGAGAGAGCATTAGAATAAAAAGATGGTGCTGCCAGTTCCTGGACCAGTGGTGGGGTGGACCAGTGTCGTTGGCAGTGCTGTCACACTAACTGTGCTTATTGTCCTGTTTAGGAAATAGCCCGCTTGTTGGCCCTGGAGGAGGCCACCCTGAGCACTGATCTGCAGCAGGGCTATGCCCTCAAGAGTCTCACAGGTAGAGAGAGCCTCCCAGCCCTTCCTTTAGGGCACCCTGGGTATAGTTTGGGGACTGACCTTTAGTTCCTTGGTTGCTGTGGTTGACTCTCTTCTCTCTCATGTTGACCACACTGCACTTTTGAGGTCTGCGTTTTTCTCCTCAGGGATGGCTTTACGTCTTTTTTTTTTTTTTTTTTTGCGGTACGTGGGCCTCTCACTGTTGTGGCCTCTCCTGTTGCGGAGCACAGGCTCCGGACGCGCAGGCTCAGCGGCCATGGCTCACGGGCCCAGCCGCTCCGCGGCACGTGGGATCTTCCCGGACCGGGGCACGAACCCGTGTCCCCTGCGTCGGCAGGCAGACTCTCAACCACTGCGCCACCAGGGAAGCCCTCTCCTCAGGGATGGCTTTATGTCTTTGAGCATCTGTTGGCTATTGACCAGTTCACATCATTGAGCATGCCCCATGCCAAGCACAAAGATAGTGTTTCCCTGCTTTTGAGTTGCCCGTCATCTTTTGAGGATGAATTAAGCCTTCTTTGCTTAATTCTCATTCGGAACTCTTGTAGCAACTTTTTCCTGTCCCCACAGGCCTTCTTTCCTCCTTCGTGGAGGTGGAATCCATCAAAAGGCACTTTAAAAGTCGCTTGGTGGGTACTGTGCTGAATGGATACCTGTGCTTGCGGAAGCTGGTGGTGCAGAGGACCAAGCTGATTGACGAGACCCAGGACATGCTGCTGGAGATGCTGGAGGACATGACCACAGGTAGCACCACCCAGCAGCCTGCAGCCCGAGATTCCCATGTCCCTTCTGGCTCCACTTAGGTACACTGGTCTGATTTCCCCAACTTCCTCAGAGCCAGAGCAAGGGCAGCAAACATCTCACATTCAAGGAAAGAAGGAGAAGAAATTTCTCTTGAGACTGTTGGTTCTTGGGGTTATAAAATTCCATTGCTGGCCTCAGTCATTTGGGACTTATTTTATACTGGCTGCGCCATGTAGCTTGTGGGATCTTAGTTCCCCGACCAGGGATCGAACCCGTGCCCCCCTGCAGTGGAAGCACAGAGTCCTAACCACTGGACTGCCAGGGAGTTCCCAGTTTTGACTTTTTATATTGAGCTCATAGTGTGGGAAGAGGTCAAAAGTTCTCATGTTGGTGTCTTTCACTGGTGCTGGAAGATTCTCAGCCATCATCTCTTCAGTTGCCTCTGCTCTCTTCTTTCTCCTTGTCCTTGTGGAGCTCCACTCTCTGTCATCCCTGTGTCTTCCTCTCTCTTTCGTAGTGTCCATCTCATTGTATCTTTATGTTGATTTTGGATAATGTCTTCCATCCTGTACCGTGTCATTCAGTTCATTAATTTTTTCTTCACTCTGTTATCTTTTTAATCTACCCATTGAATTCTTGCAGTTCTGTGTAGACTTTATAGTCTCTAGTTTTTTACTGACATTTCCTCCTCCTTTTACAGTCTTTCAGCAAAGCAAACTTATTTCTGTGTCTGATGATTCTAAAATTTGAAGTATTTATTGATCTAATTCTGTTGTTTGTTTTTTTGGCTCTTGCTTATGGTGCCTTAAATCTTTTTGCATTTTGTGGTTTTTTTGACTGTGAGCTCGTGTTTTGAGGGTTTATCTGTGGAAATTCTTCAGGACCCGAGTCAAAGGAGGGTTTTTCCAGAGAAGATTTGTAACCGCTTCTGTGAGGCATCTCAGGGTACAGCCATCCCAGGGCCGCCTTCAACAAAGTTCTGACCTTAGATTTTTCAGACCTCCTAGATAGTGTGAGCCACAAACGCCTGTGAGGAACAGCTTGTTGTGAGTTCTTGGAGATTTTTTTCCCCCCTCTACTCAGTGCCGCATTTTGAGGGAAGACAATGTCCTTTCATTGATTTGCTTGGGGGAAAGGGAGAGTTCTTTTTAGTTGACCCTTACACCAAGGATGTAGCTCTTTTGGGGTACCAGGTTTACATGTATGTGTATACGGGGTGGTTCCTGCCAGATTCTCCACCTTGGCAGATTTGTGGTTTTGTATCCAGCTCTCAGATCCTGGCAGGTTATTGAAATGAAAGCTCATGGCAAAAATTCGCCTCAGTGCTTTGCTAACCTCCCTGGGTTCCCAATTTTTCTTAATTTTGGGGCTGTGGCTTTCTTTGCTAGTGGGGCAGTTCACTGATACCTTTTTATTCAATATTTTAAATTGTTTTTAAGTGGAGGAGTGGAAAGTAGGTCAGGGGACATAGTCTGCTGTATTGCCAGACACGGAGGTCCTTCTGGTGCCATTTTCAGCTGTCTTGCTGAGCTGGTTTGTGACCTTGGCAACTGGACCCTTTTCAAGAGCGTTATTACAGCACTTGCATATATGACTTGAAGTTTATCTCTTTCATTTATAGAGGGCGATCTACTTAACCTTTTAGAATGAAACTGAAAACTATAACTTCCTTTTGATTTGACTGGAATGCAGTTAGGATCATTATTTGACATTTTTGGGTACCTATTTTGGGCAAGAGGATGCAAGGTTATAATTCCCAGAGGGAGCAAGACGTGTACACAACTAACTGTGCTGCTCTGTGTTGACTTGGGTATTAAGGCTTTCAAATGGAATGTGGTCTGAGTATGAGAATCAGTCAGCTTCAGGTTTCCAGTTGAAATACTGATATTGCCACATAGGACATTGAAAGACTTGCTAGGCAGAAAGAATCTGTCAGTGACGGAACTTCATTTAAAGTCTCATCTTAGTTTCCGTGTGTGAAGCTCTTTCCTAACTGACTTGGCCACACTGATTTCTGGTAGGTACAGAATCGGAAACCAAGGCTTTCATGGCCGTGTGCATTGAGACAGCCAAGCGCTACAATCTGGATGACTACCGGACTCCTGTCTTCATCTTTGAGAGGCTCTGCAGCATCATCTATCCTGTAAGCATGAGCAGTGGTGCTTCCCGTGGCTCTCGGGGTGTCAGCATGAGCCATTTCTCCATGAAGCCTCTTGCTGATTCATTATAGTCATGGGTAATCGTACCAACGGTGGCCTGTTCAGGCAGTGTTTTAGGAAGCACCGCATGTAAAACAGAAGCAACCTCATAATATTCCCGTTCCACATGGTGGGAAATCTAAAGACCTTCCCTGGTCTCATTTCCTAGATTCAGAGTCAAAATCAATCTTTCTTTTTGAGCTAGGTCTGGCGCCCCGTTGCCCAGATCCTGGTATTAATCCAATATGCTGTGGAAGAAGCAATGCTGAGCTAGGGCGTAAGGAAATTTTCACCCCCCTCCTTCTTTCCCTGCCCATGTTCTGTGCACGCTTGGATGCCGGCGTACTTGTTTCCGTAGCCCGAACTATATAGAAGCGTGGTATGATCCAAAGATCCCCTCCTGTTATTGAGGAAGAATGAAGAACACTGGCATCGTCAGTTAACGATGAGAGATCAGTGGGGTTGGGCGTGCCTGAATATTGTATAATATAGAGAAGACCCTTTCCTTGACTGGAGGGTCACCAGGGACAAAGTCGTCTGGCCCCAGATTGGTTGGCATCGCATGAGACGAGCAGGAGGAGAGCCCTCTCTGCCCTCGTGTCAGTGATCCAGCTTTCATGGGTCACTCCTCGTCTGCTTATTTTGTTAGGCTTTCCCTTCTAATCTCCCCTTAAGTTTCAGAGGACGTGCTTGATATTTAAGGCTATTTGAATTATATTTGGATTTTTGAATCACCTCTGAGCTTCTTATCCTTTATGTCTTTAAATGTGTAAGGGGCTGGATGAGTTTCGTGTGTTTTCCTCAGGGTGTCCGTGAGCAAGGTAGCATGGTCTAAATCAAAAAGGTCTCTGCCATCCCTCTGTACGTATACTTATGCCATCCCTTCTGCTTCCTTCTTTCCTTTAGGAGGAGAATGAAGTCACTGAGTTCTTTGTGACCCTGGAGAAGGATCCCCAACAAGAAGACTTCTTACAGGGCAGGATGCCTGGGAACCCGTACAGCAGCAATGAGCCAGGCATTGGGCCACTCATGAGGGATATAAAGAACAAGATTTGCCAGGACTGTGACTTGGTGGCTCTCCTGGAGGATGATAGTGGAATGGAGGTAACAAGCATAGGACACCACTGTCATGGTTAGGGTTCCTTTCCCTCAGGAGCCGATTAACACTGGGCCTCTGTAAATGCGGGCCAAGGATCTCCACCTACCTACCCCACCTGGTGTTCAGGGTAATTACCTGTAAAGGGCTCTGCCCACTGCCTGGCACGTGGGAAGCAAATGGTTGGTGACTGTTGCTTGTCATGGCGCAGGCTTTTATTGTTCTTGTTGCTGTGGCAGAGGCTTTCCAGGGATTCCAAGTTAATTAAGCTCCCTAAATACTGGCACTTTAGCCCCTGTGCAGATTTCTGGCCTTGTATCTGGTACCTTCTGGCAGACAACACTAGGGTCTGGTGTTATCGTATACATGGTGAAAAGCTTGTTGGTGAAATAGAGAAAATTGTCTTCTTTGGTGCTGAGCTGAAATGGATTCAGGATAGGAGAAGGTCCTCAGCAGTTTTTTAACCTGGAGTCCATGGTTTGGGTTAAAGCTGTTTGTAACCCCTGAACTTGTGCACAAAATTCTGCGTGTTGCGCACACATGTGCATTTCTTAGAGAGAGAGAGTCGATAGGTCCCTGACGCACAGACGTTATGCCATAAAGCGCCCTTTGATCTTGAAATTTACTTGCCTTACAATTATTTCCAAATAACAGCATCATTTTCTTTTCTGTTCAGCTTCTAGTGAACAATAAAATCATTAGTTTGGACCTTCCTGTGGCCGAGGTTTACAAGAAGGTCTGGTGTACCACGAATGAGGTATGTGCTTGTTTTCTTGCTTGGAGGTGTGGTTTGACTTGCAGGCTTGTACTAGGAAGAGCCGTTGTTCATCGTCAGGTGAACCCAGGTGGTAGCAGCATGTAAGGACCTTTACTTCCCCTGTCGGTGTTGGTGTGGAGAAAACCGGTCACCTTGTCCTCCTTGTGAGGCAGCTTACTGGTGAGGGGAGAGGAGTTTCAGGAGGGGTGAGCGTTTCCTGGCCGTGCAGCCGGCCCGGGCAAAGTCTGAGGAAGCCCGGTGATGGGGAGGGCTTGCTGTCAAGAGTGGACACCTCTTGACTGAGATTAATCTCAACTATTATGGGCTTGCTCACTTTCCAGAACATTTTCCAGTACTGTGTCGAGGAGCATAGTTTTTATTTTACTAGTTGGGAAATTGAGACTCAAAAGGCAGTTGTTCTGAAGGAGTGGAAAAGGGAAATGAAGGAAGCATGGCGCTGTGGTCCTTTTGGCCACCTCAGTACCATTTGTCCGCTTATAAAAGTCAGATATTCCACTTCCCCCACTGACATTTTAGCATCAAAACAACCATACAGATTTAATCCCTGATGCACCTAAAAAATTCAGAACAAGCTTCTCTGGGCGCCCTTGTAAATGGTGGTATGGAACCCAAAGAATATACATCGTCAGCCTCCCCTTTTGAACCAGGAGGCAAGAAGTTGGGGATCATTTGTCCCTCCCATTAATGTGCTTAATCCACCAAGGGGTTCTTCTGGCGAAGTCTGGAGTTTGTGGCACCTTTTTATCCGGGCGTTCATCAGCTTCCCTTTTTACTTTATCCCCCATTTCCCTGATAAGCAGCCCATCTCTTCAGCTACAGACAAGTGTCTGTTTTCTGTGTCTCTCTCTTTCTGTCCATGGTCTATGGCTGTCCCCTCTCTTAGTTCCCACTGGGCTTCCACAGCTGGAAATGCTCTGGGACCTGGCCTGACAGGTTCTCTCCCTCCAGGGTTTCGTCTCCTGAAGCTGAGCATGGCTTAGAGGCAGGCAGCTTGAATTAGTATGGTACCTGCTCTCCCACTTAATTTGCTAGAATGTAACTTCAAGCCTCCGTTTCTCACCTCCAAAATGAGGATAATACTACCTGTGCTAGAGTGCCTAAGCTGGTACCTGGTGGAGAGTGAAGTCTCAGGATCCTCCAGTTTAGGAAAGTTGCTGGAATCTTCTAATTTACAAGACTTATTTCTAGTCATTCTCTCAGGTTGTAGGTTTAGCTTGAGGAAATTTGGATGAATCCTCTCCTTGCTGTGGGGTTATATGAAGACCTCAGGATCTCCCTAGGCAGAGATTGGTGTATTCTGTTTTCTTGCCTTTGATTCCTGAGACTTGAATCGCAGCCCTTTGATCTAATTGACTTCCCTCGTCCTGATCCTTTGAGTAGTGGTCCCTATTGATTAGAAAGAATTTATACTCCTGAAGGAGGCACAGGCTTGGAAACAGAACTGGGCTTATAGCTGGATAACTTTGAACAAGCTGCGTGACCTTGTATAGAAGGGTAATATAAAGTGCCTAATTAGCAAAGGGCTTAGCGCAGAGTAAAAACAATAAATACTAGTTGTTATAGTTATTACATAGTTTCAATGAAATTAAGTGACGTAGTGTCTGTAAAATGCTTCACACAACTCCTGGCCTGTAGTAGACCTTAAATAAAATGAGCTTTCTTTCCACTAAGTGAATTGTAGTGCATCTGGATTCTAGATTTTGTGGTTAAGACCCTGCAGAGAAATAGAAGTTGTCCACACTGCCGAAGCATTAAGCAAGACCAGGTGGCGAGTCCTTTGCATTTTCTGGGCCTGTTCACAAGCACATTTCTCCACCTCTGTCTGCTCAGGGAGAGCCCATGAGGATTGTTTACCGGATGCGGGGGCTGCTGGGCGACGCCACCGAGGAGTTTATCGAGTCCCTGGACTCCACCACGGGTACGGCCCTTCCCACAGACGCCGCCGCACGTTCGGTTTGAGGACTGGGAGCTCTGAGCAGCAGTTCACGTCCTGGGACTTGGGAGCAGTTTGGGCAGATGCTCTCTTGCAATTCTGTTCAGAATTGAGGGGGGATTACTCCTCTGGCTGAGGAAAAACACGGTTATCAGTGGCCCCGTTCAGATACCGCTGGGGCCGTGGGGGGGCGCTGGGGGAAGTGCAGCGAGCAACAAACGAGTGTTCAGGGCCCCTTATTTAGGGTTTTGGTTTTTGTTTTTTTCGTTAGTGGTTGTAATGCGTGTATTTTCACATATTTGAGTTAACAATTTTAAGTGACTTAAACTTTAAAAAAAGTTACTAAGAGTGAGACAGTGAAGTTCGATATCCAATACTGACCCCTTTTATTGGCTACGTTCTTCAGTGGAGATACGGAAAAGGGAAGTAGCCACCGGCCTGGAAGAGGGCTGTGCTTTATTCCTGGCTTCACCTCCATTTTTACTTGGCTTCCCTTTTCTTCCAGACGAAGAAGAAGATGAAGAAGAAGTGTATAAGATGGCTGGTGTGATGGCCCAGTGCGAGGGCCTGGAATGCATGCTTAACAGACTGGCAGGGATCAAAGACTTCAAGCAGGGACGCCACCTTCTAACAGTGAGTTGGAGGCAGCGAAGTGGGAGAGGCCCCCATGGACAGAAGCTTGTGACCCCTGCCACTTAACCCTAGGGGGCAGCATGGTGCCGTGGACCAGTGCAAGCCAGTGAAGGACCTGACAGCTTCCTTGGCCCTCTCTGCACTTTAGGCTCCCTCCCCCACTCCCCTCTTCCCTGCGACTCCTCCCGAAAAACCAGCGTGATAGCAAGCCTCCTGCTATATTTCTTTAGTCACCTGTGGAACCAGTGTCTAATTGTCTTACCCCAAAAAGCTGCACTTGTGTCAATTATTATTATTACTGCTTTTTAAAATGGATTCTTTAAGTAACTCTTTAATTTTTTGTAGGATTTTGTTTGGTTATTCATCCAACTATCTCATTAGGGAAGAGTAGAGGATTCTAAAGGCATCATACGTATTACACTATTGTTTTCACCTCCAGGGAACATGAGAACACACATTATTGCACCCATGTTTTCAGTGAGCCACATGGTTCTGAGCCCCACGGGCCATGAGCTTTGGGATCTTTCTGTTTACTGGTATTAGTTCAGAGTCTGAGTTAGTACTGGCATTTCCCCCAAGACAACAGAGCATCACCTATTCCACAAGGAATTAGTGTCCTTGCCATAGTTTTAGAGACGGCAGATATATATATATATATATACCCAGCCCACGGGAGCTACTGCTGGAGAACACTGCTGTTGAGATGCAAGCCTGACAGGAGAGCCCAGCCACCGTATCGTGTCTCCTTAAGGAAACTTCGCTGTCCTCTGTATTTCAGGGGGAGTATCTGCTGATTGTACACGACCCCTCTTGGACATTTCTTTCCTGCTTGTCCCCATATCTTCACTCTCAGATGGTCTCATGGGTTTTGACTGGCTTTTCTTGTCAGGTGCTGCTGAAATTATTCAGTTACTGCGTGAAGGTGAAAGTCAACCGGCAACAGCTGGTCAAGCTGGAAATGAACACTTTGAATGTCATGCTGGGGACTCTCAACCTGGTAAAGAGCGTGGGCTGCAAAAGGCAAAGCATGAGCCTCGGTGGGGGAAGTCCTGGGTGGGGGAAAGACATCTCACTTCTGGGCTCAAGTGAAGTGGATTTGTGGCCTTTTCAAGCCCTTTCTGTCTAACTGATGGGCACAGAGGCTTGAATTATTCAGGCCGTTCCTTATCCTCCTGCTGGCTCACCCTGTGCTGCTGCCATGACACCCAAGAGTGTCCTTGTTTCTTTCCTGAATTCAGATGAGAAGCAAGAGGAAGTTAGTCCCTACACCAGTGCAGACTGCACCCCAGTGGGAAAGTAGTGCCACTCACCTCAGGGCAACCAGAAAGAAACCGAAACGTCGTTTCACTGTCCTCAAAAACCCACACACCGCATGTCTCTCCATGCATGTACACGCACACACACACGCACAGGATTTCCGGAATGTAATGCCACAAAGAACATCCTTGAGGAGCAGATCCCATGAGCAGTGAGTGGTTATGGTCTGTCCCTAGAGTGACTGGGCCTCCTTCTCCTGCAGGCCCTGGTAGCTGAGCAAGAAAGCAAGGACAGTGGTGGTGCAGCTGTGGCCGAGCAGGTGCTTAGCATTATGGAGATCATTCTGGATGAGTCCAATGCTGAGCCCCTGAGTGAGGACAAGGTGAGTGGAGCCCGGTTTGTCCACCCGCAGACATCGTCTCATTGCCAGCCATTGGCTGGTTTGTGTCTAGCTGTGTCAACCAAGAATGACTGAACCTGCCCAGCTCACGGTGACATCATTATGTTAAAGCCTGAAATCTGGATTCAGAGGAAACAAAGCTGACTATTCCAGTTGATAGACAAGGGCCTTAGTCCAACCCCTCAATTCACAGTTGAGGAAGCTCCAAGCCCAGAGAGACGAAGTGAGCCGTTCAATATCATATAGTCGGTGACTGTACAGTTGAAGGCCTAGAACTCAGGTCTGCAGCTCCCAGTTCAGTTTCTCTCCACTTAGCACACCCACACATTCCTCTGTTCTTGTTGGTGCTGATGGTTTGGCTAGAGATACGACCAAATGAATACCAGGCAGCCTGCATTCTCTCGGGGGAGGGGAAGATTGTGTTGGTATATTTTGACCACCTGAGACTATTAACAGAGCCACCGCAGAAAGTTAGAAACTAATTTATGAGGTAGAACTCCCACTGCTGATTATTCCCCAGGAAGTGCTGAGACACTGTTCTTCTAGGGCTACTTCTGATGGCTCTGATGGAAATGGATGACCATTAAGGGCCCCAAAGTCCCAACCTTATTAGCGGGCCTCCCATCCTCTCTCTTACTGCAGGGCAACCTCCTCCTGACGGGTGACAAAGATCAACTCGTGATGCTCTTGGACCAGATCAACAGCACCTTTGTTCGCTCCAACCCCAGCGTGCTCCAGGGCCTGCTTCGCATCATCCCATACCTGTCCTTCGGGGAGGTGGAGAAAATGCAGATCTTGGTGGAGCGGTTCAAACCATACTGCAGCTTTGATAAGTATGTTGCTTAGATTTCAGACAGCTAAACGAGAGTCTCTGTGAAAACCCTGAACTAGTTCTGTGAGACTAAGGAAGAATCACATGAGTTTCTATTAGATTTTTGTGTGCTAGTCTGGCCTTTAAGGGGCTTGGTCTAACTGGGGAGGCAAAAAGTAAAATACATTGTGTTAAAGTAGCACCTGGTGAGGCAGAGAAGGAGAAGTGGTTGGTGACATGGGAAGGAGATATGACAAGCTGGAGGGAGTCATGTGTGCAAAAACATGAAAATGCAAGACGGGGTTGGGAGATAGGGGGGCGTGGCAGGAGCCGGATGAGAAGGGTATGCTCAGGAGTTTAGACTTGATCCTATATGCCATTGAAGATTGTCAACCAAGAAAAGGACGTGATCAGCTTTTGTTCCTCCTTTCACACGCTCGGGGTCTTTGCTCTTTCCTCCTAGGTATGACGAAGATCACAGTGGCGATGATAAAGTCTTCCTGGACTGCTTCTGTAAAATCGCAGCTGGCATCAAGAACAACAGCAATGGGCATCAGCTAAAGGATCTGATTCTCCAGAAGGGAATCACCCAGAATGCACTTGACTATATGAAAAAGCACATTCCCAGTGCCAAGAAGTAAGCGGCACCGCTGTCAGAGGGGCTGCTTTCCTTCCCCTCTTCCTGGTTCCTTTTCTCCTTCATCGTCTTGGCATCCCTCTGCCTTCCTTGGGGTCTCCCTCCCTTCTGGAAGCTGTCAAGGTGACTCTGCAGCCCTTGGGGCTGTGGGAGAGGATGGCAGTTTGTTGGCTTCTGTTTCGAGGGAACAGAAACTTCTATCTGGTTTCACTTCAATCTGGTTTCTCAGCTGAGTTGGGTGGTCCTTTGTGATTCTTTATGGTACGCTTGTAGGGTCACATCTAAACAAGCCAAAATCAACAGCCGGTTTCTAGGTGGCCTTTGCTTCTCTGGCCTGCTCATAAGCCTCTCTCTGCTTTGCAGTTTGGATGCGGACATCTGGAAAAAGTTTTTGTCTCGCCCAGCCCTGCCGTTTATCTTGAGACTTCTTCGGGGGTTAGCCATCCAGCACCCTGCCACCCAGGTGAGTAACTAGCATGCAACGCGGGCCTCATTCTGGAGCAGGACACGTCGTGGGAGGGAACCACACCCTCTCTCCTCATCTGCCACGACTGAGTGAAGGTAACCACCTTGATTAGCCTTGAGATGGGAGTTGCCCTAATATGTAGGACTCCCAGATTAGAAGGACTCTCAGAAGTCATCTGGTTCATCTCTCTGTGTGCAGACAGGACCAAGTTCATTTGTGATTTCCTCATTCAACTCATTCTTATGTGGGGCTTCTTTATCTCACGGCTTAGCTGAGCAGCAGTTGTGAGGGTGTGGCTGGCCAGAGGGTAAAAAGAGTTTCGATTTCTGGCTGTAGTCCCTGGGACATTTGTAATGCCATCACTACCATTTTCTGCTCTGCCCCAGGCAGCCAAAAACTTCGTTCTCAGGGAGGCCCAACCCTGTCCGCGGGTTGCTCCTTCCTGATAGTCACTGGGCTGAGCTATCTGTTACTCTCACAAACCCTAATTGGCCCAGACAGGTGGCCAGTCTGAATTTGTTTTTTTTTAATTAAACTTTTTATTTTGAGATTATTGTAGATTTACACGCAGTTGTTAAGAAATAATACAGAGACGTCGTGCGTACCCATTACTTAGTTTCTTTCAGTGGGAAGGCCTTGCAAAACTATAGGAAATTTATCACAGCCAGGATATTGACATCCATGCAATCAAGATTCGGGACCGTTTCCTTGCCGCAGGGATCCCTCTTCTTGTCCTATTTGTTTGTTTGTTTATTTATTTATTTATTTAGGCTGTGTTGGGTCTTTGTTGCTGTGCAAGGGCTTTCTCTAGTTGCAGTGAGCGGGGGGCTACTCTTTGTTGCGGTGCGCGGGCTTCTCATTGCAGTGGTTTCTCTTGTTGCGGAGCACGGGCTCTAGGCGTACAGGCTTCAGTAGTTGCGGTGCGTGAGCTCAGTAGTTGTGGCTCGTGGCCTCTAGAGCGCAGGCTCAGTAGTTGTGGTGCACAGGCTTAGTTGCTCCGCGGCATGTGGGATCTTCCCAGACCAGGGCTCAAACCCGTGTCCCCTGCGTTGGCAGGCGGATCCTTAACCACTGTGCCACCAGGGAAGTCCCTATCCTTTTATAGCCGCATCCACCTGCCCTGGCAACCACTGATCTTCTCCATCTCTGTAATTTTGTCCTGTCAAGAATGTTGTATACTAAATGGAATCATAAAGCATGTAACCTTTGGGGATTGTCTTTGTTCACTCGGCATAATATTTTGGCGGTTTGTCCTGGTTGTTGTATATATTAGTCATTTGTTCCTTCTTACTGCTGAGTAGTGTCCATGGCGGGGGTGCACCGTGACCCGTTTAACCATCACCCATTAAAGGGTGTCTGGGTTGTTGCCATTTTGAGGCTGCTATGAATAAAGTGGCTGTGAATGTTCACGTGCAGGTATTTGTGTGAATAAGTTTCCATTTCTTTGGGGTAAATGCCCAAGACTGCAGTTACTGGCTTGTGTAGTAGTTGCATTATTTTGTTTTACAAGAAGCTGCCAAACTGTTTTCTAGAGGCTGCACCGCTTCACATTCCCATCGTCAGGGTGCGAGCGGTCCGCTTTATCCGCATCCTCGCCAGCATTTGGTGGTGCGTCAGCCGTGCTGATAGACGTAGAGTGATGGTTTCAGAGTGGTTTTAATTTGTTTTCTCTGATGGAGAATGACACTCACTGCACATCTTTTCATGTCTTTCATCTGTCTGTCTGCTTCAGTGAAATGTATGTCCATATTTTTTGTCCATTTTCTAGTAGTAGTGTTTGTGTTTTCAGTGTTGAGTTTTGAGAGTCCTCAGGGCTGCATTTTTTGGTGGTTGTTTAGAGCTGACTATCTTGAGTATAGTTCCACATTCTCATTTAGTGATCTGTTCTGATAACTCACTCCAAAAATGTGGTTAATTGGCTACAGTAAAGGTTCTTCCATATGTCTCACTCAAATAACTATAGTACTCAACTTTTGTTCAGTTCAGTGGAAATAGTCATAATTATTACACCTTACGGATAATTCTTCCTACGTAAGAGTTTTTCACTTATTTTTTTCCCCCTATCCTTGTAACATCTTTATTTTGAATGTGGGTAAGTCAAGGGACGGAATTGTCATTTGGCCAGTGGCAACACATTGACCTGAGAACTCAGGTCAGTGGATTCCAAGCTTATTCTTAGTTACTAAATTGAATTCTTTTTTAAAAACAAGGCTTCGTCTAGTTAGATACTTGGCATTCATACTTCTGACCATTCACTTCTCTTTTAGCACGTATTTATGTAGTGCCTGTCGTGTACCTGTGCTGCGCTAGGTTGAGGCAACGTTGGCAGATGAGACAGTCACAGCTCCCTCTGGGAGCTTACTGTCTGGTGGAAGATAGAGCCGAGGACATAGTGATAACAGAGCTGGGGGTAAATGCAGTGTGGAAGGGGTCAAAGGGAAGGGGATTTCTAAGAGGAGAATAGGGCGCCCGCAGAGGTTCAGAGGTGAGAGGGCTTAAAGCATTCCAGGAATTGAAAGCAGTTGCATTGGAGGTGAGACGTGGCAAGAGCCGGCACTGGAGATGTAAGCGTGGGTCCACATCACATGCCCCACGGAGAAGAGTGTGGATTGTCTCCTGAGGGTAGTGCGCCTGGCCGTACCCTAGAGGATGAATTGGATGGAGGTGACAAGGGAGGTGGGAAGAACAGTTGGCAGGCTTTTATTGTGATCTAGGTGAGAGGCCATGGCGGCTGAACTCCAGTTAGTGAGGTGGACAGTGAATGGATTCGACAGAGATCTGGGAGGTGGAATAAATGGGACTTGGAGATTGATTGCACGTCGGCAGTGAAGAAGCTGGGTGAATCAAGAACTCCGTTCCGTATCTGGACTGAGTGACAGGAGTGGTGATGCCATTGAAAGAGATGGGGAACTAGGAGGTTTGGGAGTGAGTGAGGGGGAGGAGAGTCTGTGACGTTAGATTATTAGTGTGTGCTCTGTCCTCCTAACTAGAGTGTAAGCCTCAGGTGGGGAGGGGCTTCATGTGTGTGCACACACGTGCACACAGTACACAGCCCTAATGTTAAGTCTAGGGGACCCGTGGAGTATTCAGTAGGCAGTTGAACTACGAGTTCAGCATTGAGGAGCATGAGACAAGAGACAGCCTGTCATTTCGCTGAGGTATGAAGTGGACGCGTACCTGCTGGGAAAATAGATCTCTGAGCTAGTGAGTGACCTGAGTTGAGTGCTGAGCTTTCACATTGCAAGTTGGCTTTGTTGTTTTCGATTTATTGTCAACTGTGTGGTAACTGGCATCAGCTCACCAGTGATGGGGTGGAGCGGATTTCGCAGTGAGCTCCCCTGGAGAGCTTTTGCGGATTTCCCCTGCCTTCAGTGTTGTGACGTTCTCCCACCCCTGTGGATAGTGTGGTGCTGTCATGTAGCAGCTGCCAGCATTTTTAAGCACAGGAGGTTTTTGTTTACATCTATTTCTTTCTAAGTTTTTTCTTATCCCCACTCCCACGTGTAGTTGTACATCTGGAATCCCTAGGTCGAGAAAACTGCTGTGCTCCTGGGTTTGGTGGATGCGGATGAAGAGCTCAGCACAGCCCCTGTGAACATCAAGGGCCTTCTTTGCTTGGTGTGGTTGCTGAGTTCACCACTGAGGCCTCATCAGGGGCTGCTTCTCCAGGGACTCTTATCTGAGCCCCTCTCACTTTCACCGTGCTGAGCACTTTACGTATGGCATCTGATTTAATCCTCATGGCGGCCCTGGCCTGCCCCCATTTTATAGACAGGGTTATGGAGACTGAAGAGCGTGGTGACTAGTCAGAGGTTGGTGGCAGAGCCTAACCTCCTCCATTTGTCCGAATCTCTTGAAGTGTAAAATCAGAGAATCTGATTGAAACCAAGCAGATGACATGAGATTGTGCACATTTTTTAAACCTTTAAGCTCCTGAGAAGAACACTTGTTTACATAATTGGAGGCCTTCATCTCTTTGGTCCCTTCTTGACAGGTTCTGATCGGAACCGACTCCATTACAAACCTGCATAAACTGGAGCAGGTGTCCAGCGATGAGGGCATTGGGACCCTGGCAGAGAACCTGCTGGAGGCACTGCGGGAACACCCTGACGTAAACAAGAAGATAGACGCAGCCCGCAGGGAGACCCGGGCCGAGAAGAAGCGCATGGCCATGGCCATGAGGCAGAAGGCTCTGGGCACGCTGGGCATGACGGTACAGCCACGCCCGGGTCCCCGCATTCTTGCCTACCCTGTGGCACAGTCATTTGTGCTCTGGGGTTTCAGAGCTGGGGTTGGGGATGGTGAAGGTGAACGCTGTGGGCAGGGGGTCGGTGTACTGGGCACGGCGCTAGATGCTTCACCTTCTTTCATCTTCCCGACAACCCTTAGATGTGTGACTATCATTGTTCTCTACGGATGAGGCTCAGAGGTTAAATGACTTAACAAGTTCGCAGAAGCATTAAAAATGGTGATAATCATTGTTTGTCAAGGATTTACTATATGCCAGGCACTGTGCTTAGGCAGCCTCCTTGTAAGATTGTATTTAAGCCCTCATGTGCTTTTCTGAGAGGTTGATTTTATACCCATTTTTCAGATGAACTAATTGAAGCTAAGAGGTGAAGTAAATCAGCAAGGCACATAACTAACAAGTGGCTGACAGGCGTTTGAACCTGGGTCTGTTCGACAAGAAGGGCTCTGTGCTCTTCTGTCCTACCTTGGAGGAGGCAGAGGTCCTGTGAGGGCCTTCTCCAGACCAGCGAACTTGAGTGTCGGCAGTTTTAAAACTCCCATGGGAACAGTAAATGACTCATGCTGCAGCGGCCCTTGTCAGCTGAGAGTCGGTCTTGCTGGCGAAAAGAAAGGGGGCTTCTTTGTTGGCAAGTGGCAACTTGCCAGGGCTCTCGCTGGATGGTTTCCTCTGCTTCAGTGGTTCCTGTAGGAAGAGAATAGCAGGAGAATCTGGGTCTTTACCCTCATTAGAAGCCAACTAAAGAGATTTCCTTTCAGTGCAGCAGTCCTTTTCATGTATGTGGAAGGTCAACCCTGTGCCTGCGTGTCCCCAAGCTGCAGTGGGAGGGTGCGTGGAAATTCCTGTCTGACGTGCCACCTGGGGTTCCCCTTACAGACCAATGAGAAGGGCCAGGTCGTGACCAAGACGGCGCTCCTGAAGCAGATGGAGGAGCTGATCGAGGAGCCGGGCCTCACATGCTGCATCTGCAGGGAAGGGTACAAGTTCCAGGTGCGGTCAGTCCCAAGCCCCGGTGGCCTCCCTCGCCTGAGGCCTTTTTGTTCTTAGGCCAGAGTCAAGGCTCGTATCTTAGGGCCAGCTGTCCTCTCTAAAGGTGGGAAGGCAGACTGATCTGAACGGTAGTGTTCATCGTCATCAACAGCTACCACTCACTGGGTCCCTTCTGTGTGCCAGGCCCTGTGCCCAGAGCCTTTATGTAAACTGGGTAATTTTATCTTTAAACCTGTAAAAAGCCCTAATTTATGGATGAGAAAACAAAGTTCATGTAGCAGAGCCAGAGTTCTAGCCCAGGCTTTTCTGACTTCAGACCTGGGGCTTTTAAAAACACATCATGCTGCTTCCATATTCAGATAACCTGGGGAGAAGGTCAGGACCTTGGCTTTCTGGGCTCCACCTAACTCGATTTAACACCCAAAGGAGCACAACAGCAAGTGACCAGTTTGCTCCCCTAAAGGCCTAAAAGTCATCCCTCTTCCTCTCCAGCTTGAATTTATTACTTAGCACCCAAGCCTGTCGAAGGGGCACTACCCTGGGCCACGAGCCCTGTAAGTCCTGCTGTGACACAGACTCCTTGGAGCTTTCTGGTCAGTTTTGAAAAACAAGTGACTTAACAAGAAGGCACTTTATTCTTCATTTTCAGATAAAAGAAGCAAAAAGGAAGGGACCGTTCAGGCTCGCATTTCTGCCCTTCTGTCTCGCAGCATCCACTTTATTTCAGTTGCTCCCCACCACCCTCATTTCACTGGGGCTCTGCCCAGCCAAGTGCTTAACCAGGAGACTGAGGGGCTCACCATCACCCCCTTTCCTGAATGCATCCCTTCCTAGGACTTCCTAGGACTGAGGGGCTCACCATCACCCCCTTTCCTGAATGCATCCCTTCCTAGGATCGTAGACCCTCGGGGCCCCTCTGCTCTGCTTCACCTCCTTTCACAGCCTGCCTTGGAGTTTCACCTCTCCTCCTTTTTATGTTATCTATCTTTGCAGCCCACCAAGGTCCTGGGCATTTATACCTTCACCAAGCGGGTAGCCTTAGAGGAGATGGAGAACAAGCCCCGGAAACAGCAGGGCTACAGCACCGTGTCCCACTTCAACATCGTGCACTACGATTGCCACCTGGCTGCCGTCAGGTGGGCCTGGCTCTTGCGGAGTGGCTCCTTCACTAGGCCTCCCCTTGCATGTGCTTCAGTACTAGCCCTGTGTGACTTCAGGGGAGCGGGCAGCTCGCCAGAGGCCCTGGACTGGGAGGGGGTGGGACTGCCATCCCTGAGGCTTTAATTCTCTTCCTTAGGCTCTGCAAAGTATGGTGTCCTACCTTCAGCCATACAGGCCCAAGTGCCATTCCTGCCATATAATCTGGAAAAGATACTTGGCTTTTGGGCCAAGGCTGGTGAGAGCAGCCTTGCTTACTAGAGGCGGTGAAGCTGGCATTTACCATCGTGGTTACAAACGGCTGCTCCTCTCTGTAGAGTCAGGCACACGGGCCAGCACTTCCTTAGTGTCAGCAAACCCTCCTCCACCCCTACACGCCCAGGTGCCTGGTTGCCAGATTAATTCCAGCAGTCACTTGTCCCTGCTCTCCTCCCAATCCAGGCTGGCTCGAGGCCGGGAAGAGTGGGAAAGTGCCGCCCTTCAGAACGCCAACACTAAGTGCAACGGTCTCCTTCCCGTCTGGGGGCCCCATGTCCCTGAGTCAGCTTTTGCCACCTGTCTGGCAAGGTGAGTGTGGAGCATCTTGCATGGTAGAAAAGAGAGGATTCCCAGGAGATGGGGGAAGATCAGCTGTCAGCCCCGGCCCCGGGGAAGCCATCTCCTGTCACCTTCATCAGGAATCTGTGTCTGTCCTTGCTTCCTGACAGGGGAGCCCATCCGGAAGAGAGGGGACTCTGCTGGGAGAAGCCAGCACCCTCAGCGTCTGGGGCCCCAGGTGGAATCTCTGGTTATCTGCTACCTCTCCTCCTTTGCTGATCTTAGGACACAAAACACAGGACCCCTGACTTGGTCCTTGAGGCCAAAATTTCTCAGAGTTCACTTCTTTTTCTCTGAGGTTTAAATAATGAAAATAGCTTGATGGCGTGGGGAACATCGGGCTCCTTTCAAAGCCTCCCTTGTCCTAAGATCCAGAGTAGAGTAGCGAAACCTTCTGTGAGGTCCTCATCTCTTGCAGATGCCTTGTGCAGTGGTGCCCCATTCCAAGTCCTATTGTAAAGCTCGGGGATGAAAAGATACTTACCATAAACCAGGCACTTGGCAGTAATAATGATGAAAGTCATGTTGGGCAGCATGTCGAACTGCTTACCGAGTGTTGTTATTATACACGTTCTGCAGATGAAGAGACTGAGGCACAGACTTACTCAGGGGCAGAGTCCAGGTGGTTGGTGATGTACATTGACATAGGAAGACCTTTTATTTGGAGGTTGAGGAGATGATTCTTATGGATGGATCACCTTGTCAGTCAGAATGAATAAGTTCTACATTTCTTCTCCCAAAATGCACTTCCAGATGTGGTCACAATATGTCCTATGACATTAGTCCATCAAGAAATGCACCCCCTGCTCCCCCCCCGCCCCGCCCCCAGACCGGCACGTTCTCCTCAAAGCTTGGAGAGCATCGCGTTCAGTCACAGCAGAAACAAAAGTGTGCTCTGCTCTTGTCTTCCCCCGAGCCCAGCCCTTGTCCTTGACTCCCCCTTTCATTCTCGATCTGTCTGTGTAACCTTCACAGCCATCAGGCCGAGGGGGGCTCTGCCTTCCCAGCTGGGTCTTCACCAGGGAGCGTGCCTCCACTTCACCACCTGTTCTCTTCTCCCAGGCACAATACTTACCTCCAGGAGTGCACGGGCCAGCGGGAGCCCACGTACCAGCTCAACATCCACGACACCAAGCTGCTGTTCCTGCGCTTCGCCATGGAGCAGTCCTTCAGCGCGGACACTGGAGGGGGCGGCCGGGAGAGCAACATCCACCTGATCCCGTACATCATCCACACCGTGCTTTACGTCCTGAACACGTCAGTACCGCGCGCCTCGGGTTCCTCTGCCCGACAAGCTCTCCCGCCTTTTCTGTAGCCGTTCTAGTTAGCTCTAGAACGAATGTCTGGCCCCAGGCAGCCTTTACCGAAGTAGGAGTGTTCATCTGCGCCTCTTTGGAATCACACAGAATAAAGAGTACGGTGGCTTCCTTTTCCAAAACTGTCTCATCTACCAGCACGGGCAGCCAAGGGCTGCCTCCTTGGACTGACCTTCAGCCCAGAGGGGAGCAGGAAGTGGGAGAGGCCAGATCATCGAAGCTTCTACTTCAGTGTAGCTGCTACTTGCAAGACTATTCCCTTGGATGGGGGGGGCCATGGGTCAGGGCTGCACACAGTCACTGTCAAAGGCACACAGGCTGTTCCAGGTGAGCGTTTCACAGCTGGAGGATGTGGCAGGACCGAGGGCCTGGACTTGCTATCCCTGTCTCTTCTTCAGTGAGTGAGGCTTCTGGCAGCTGTGAGCGGGGAGGTGTTGTTGAAGATTATTTGGGAAAGTCAGCTGAGAAGGAAGGTAGCCCAGAAAAAAAACAGGCCTGTGCTTCAGGCCTGAGCAGTGCTGATCGCTGGTGTCCGTGGGGCCTTTGACAGAGCCGTTGCCTCTTTTTGGCAGCAGTGGGGTGGAGGGGGCCGCCCCAGTCTCCGGGGAGCAAAGCAGACCCAGAGAGGCCGCATGATTTGTCTAGCAGAACAGAGCTGGTGGCTTCCGATGTCACTGTGTCTCTGAAATGCCAGACGCTCGTAACTCATGCTTAGTTTCCTTAGTTGGGGAGGGAGCGGGCTGTGTCCTGATGGTCTCGGTCAGTTAGAGGCCAAGCTGGAAGCTGCATGAAGAGGCACTGTTTCCCGCCACAGCCTGCTTCCCTCGCTGGTTCACGCTGGTGTGAGCTTGGTCACGGTGGGCGTGGGGGGGGGTGCTGGTTGAGCAGGGATTGCTGCCTTTGGTGGGACGTTTGTATATGAAGGCGAGTATGTCACACACAGCGCGAGCCAGCGCAGAGTGGAGCGGGTCGTGCGATGGCACAAAGCTTCTGATTTCCAATTCTGGACACTCCAGTCTGGTGTAGCCGCCTGTTCCATCTGTGTTCATCCATGGAGCAGAAGGGTGCCCGGTGTCCCCGTACCATCCCCCCTGCTTTCCCACAGTCCAGTGCCTGGCAGTGCCATGTGCAGACCTGGTAACTTTGATTCAGCTGCTACTAGTGTTGTGTTTTTACTTCCAGGGAACTAGGATGGGGCATCAAGCACTCTTGGCCTGAGAGCACCATCCAGGCCGTAAGGAGAGAGTGTAGCCAGAAATACGTGATAGGAAGTGGTCTCAGTGCCCGTCTAGTGACCTGTCGAAGCTTCATTGCAGGTGGAGAGTCCACGCTGGGAGAGCTCTGGAGCCAGATTGCCTGGGTCAGAGCCCAGTTCCTTCACTCCCCACTGTGTGGCTTTGGGCAGAATATTTACTCTCTCTGTGCTGTAGTTTCCCCTTCTGTAACGTTGGGAGAGTACCCGTCTCATCGGGTTATCGTGAGGATTAAATGAGATAATCCATGGAAAGCTCTTAGAACGGGCTTGGCGTTAAAGTTGATGATTACCATTGTTGCTGCAGTTCAGGCAAAAGCGAGAACGAGAAGCAGTGCTCGCCGGGAGGAATCTGTTCTAATGGAGGAGAGAGGACACAGACACATAAAAGAACACACCGCGATAGCCTAGGAAGGGCACCAGCTGCAAATGCCGTGTGAACAGTTAGCTGTACCGAGACTCGTGGAGTCGGGGAGTGTGGGCTGTGGGCTCAGAGACTCTGGGTTTGCTGACTGGTTTGGTGACTTTGGTTGTGTCACTTCACTCCCCGGGCCTTCAGATACCCTGGTAAAGAGGGTACCGGCTGTCACCTTCCAGAGTTGTCAGGACATGTGGATGGCAGAGTGTTTGTGAATGTGCCGGACATGCGCAATTGGAATTGTGCGGAGCTGGGCTGGGGGATGGGGGACGAGGAAGATGCCCCCGAGAAGGACTGGGGCGGGGCTGGGGGTGCCCCGCTTGGAGAGGAGGCGGGAGGGGCGGTGGAGGACGGGTGGGGGGGTTCCGTGAGCCGAGCGCTCAGGAAACGTAAAAGAAGACGGGAGATTGAGCAAGCCTCCTCCCCTCTTGCTGCTCGTGCCCTGCTTCTGCCCTGGTTTCATGGTGCTCCTTTTGTTCCAGAACCCGAGCAACTTCCCGAGAGGAGAAGAACCTCCAGGGCTTTCTGGAGCAGCCCAAGGAGAAGTGGGTGGAGAGTGCCTTTGAAGTGGACGGGCCCCACTACTTCACTGTCCTGGCCCTCCACGTCCTGCCCCCCGAGAAGTGGCGAGCCATACGCGTGGAAATCCTGCGGCGGCTGCTGGTGACCTCTCAGGCCCGGGCAGTGGCTCCGGGGGGAGCTAGCAGGTCAGTGCTCGCTTCGGGAGGGGCCTGCTGCAGGGGGCCGTCTCCTGGGCCGCCCGTCGCCCGGACTCTGTAGCCGCTGTGGGTAAAAACTGCCCGCGGCGCGCAGGTGCTGAGTTGGAGGCGCCTCGCTTGACTCGGCAATGGAGCCTGAGCCTTCCCAGCCGGTCACACCAAGAGTCGAGGCCTGACGCCGCTGGGTGCCTGCCCCTCTGGGTCAGCTGTTCAGGCACTAGAAGTGTGGGGCCAGGCTTAGCCCTGGGAAGTGTCCTCAGAGAGGAAGCCAGCCAGGCACAGGGTGAGACTTCTCAGGAGAAGGGTTAGGGTCGGCAGGCAGTTGAGACAGGTAGCCAGGTGTTCCGAATCTTGCTGGTCTGCGCATAAACTAGCAAAGCTTCCTGGGGGCTGTGCTCGGGGATGTTCTTTTCTGGTATTAAAAGCTCCTCATCTCCCTCCTTGGTCACATTACTATCCCGTCTGCTCCCACGTTCCATGAGCCTTCTTTCTTTCTCTGCTGTTGGTGTGGACACCTCCCTAAGAAGGAAGGCATTTCAGGAAGGAAGTGGTCTTTGTTTTCATGACCCCGTGCTGTGATTTGGGTCAGCTGGGAGGTGTCTTGAGGCAAACAACTGCAGACAACAACAGCAAGAAGCCCTTTGCGACGAGTTGCGACGAGTGCACAGATTGCGCCACCCTGAGGGGACTCCTTGGCGCTACTCTTGGCCCGTCGTGGCCCCGAGCAGCCTGCCCTCCCTGGGCTACAGAGTAGGCTAAGAGTTGTCAGCTTGCTTCTGCCCTTGAGGGAAACCTGCTTCATTCTGGGAAGGTCTGTCCTCCTGTGTCTGCTTTCGCTAGGATCCGAGGGGACATTTCCAACAGGGGTGCAGGGAGGAGCTTTTAGGCCCCTGATGATGACAGACCAAGTGGAAGCAGCCTTGGCCTGAATTTGCACACCTGGTGTCTCCACCTCCATCAGCTCTGATTTATCAAGTCGCTAGTGGTAGGCACCTCGTGGCCTGGGGAGACCAGGTTGGAGCTCTGCTGTTGGGTCCAGCCAGTGCCAGCCTCTGTGTAGAGCAGGAGGGGGCCGGTCTTGTTAGATTCCTACCTAGCCCCTGCCCCTATTCCAAACATAGCACTTTCCAGTGTTAAGCAAGAGTCTAAAGCATTAATAGTTAACTAGCTGCTGGGAGTCAAAAGTTAGATCTGGAAGATACTAAGCTGTTGATAAGCCAGGCTCGGCCTGTATCCATAGCACGCAAAGTAGCTATTCACTGGGCACAGGCTCTCGGTGACAGGTGTGAAATCTGAACCCACAGGAGCTGTGTTGCTTTCAATTAGGAGACTGGAATTCATTACTGTCCCAGGCAGTTAAGGAAAAGCTGATTTGGTCACGGCTTAATTAGGAAATCCAGTGTGAGCTGCACTCATGAGTTGCCATTTCCTCTGTAGCAGTTTAGTCACCTTTGCTAATTAACCTGAAATAATTAAGTTGGGCAGGGCCACTCCAGATTCGTGCCACCAATGCGAAAGAGCTGCAAGAAGGAGCGGCCCTGGCGGGGTGTCAGGGTGTGAGCAGGGTGCCCTGGAAGCAGGGTGGCAGAGTGCTGGCCATCAGCACGGTGTGGGACACCCTGCAAGGAGGGACATTTAGAGGGTGACCTCCTGGTGGTTGGGGCAGTGCCACTGGCAGCAGGCTTTGTCCTCAGCCCATTATGGGGTGGTGGGGGGCAGCAGCAGGTACACAAAAACCTGGGAGTCCGCACAAGAGAAGTTGCTCTCTTCTGCGGGTTTTACGTTCAAGAAAAAAGATTCTTCTGCCAGGAACTTGCAAGTATTTAAGCCTGGGACTTTACTAGGCTTCCGTCAGAGCCTTTTCTGCTTCCTTGTCTGCCAGCGCACAGAGTTGCAGAGAAAGAATTCTCATCGTCGTCCACAGGCCCACCTCGCAGTAGTTTTCCCTTTCGGCTGCAGCATCCTCATGCGTGGCGGTCGGGGAGGAGGTGGGCGCTTTGGAGATGTTGGGGGGAGGGAGGGTACAGGTAGCATACCTTAGCGAACAGAATTGTCTCATTTTATTATTTTACTTTGGTTAATAACTTAAACATTGACTGAGTGTAGGTGTGGTTGGCGTGTCTCATGCTAGGTAGTCCCTTCAGTTGAGGCCCATACAGTGTAGTTTTAGCTTCTAGATGAATAACATCTATGCTTGTCTGATGTTTATGATTCTAGCGTATATAAACACATGGTGCGTGCATGCACACACATTTTAATCCTAAGTTCTGGTGCCTTTGGTGTGGGCTCTGTTCCAGGGTGTAGAGTCTCCACGACAAGGGTTTATCTAGCCTTTACTTACTACAGATATGAAGGCAGTTTGCAGACAAAACCTCTCCTAGATCTTGGGCTGTAGAAACCAAGTCCTGGCACCGGCACTTCACTCACTGTGCAGAGTGGGTGCTGGTCGTTCTGTACTTCATGGTGGCTCTACCTGCAGTAATCATTCCTCAGACCAGGAGCGTCTGCTGAGAAGGCGGTGGACGCTGTTGGCAGTGACGGCCCTCCGTGTTCCGAGGGCTTGGCTGCTCTCTAATCCCAGACAGCGTCACTGGATTAAGTAGCAGCGATGCTGGTTAGAAACGAAGGGGTGCGGTGAGCTCTGGGATTAGCCCGGGATTTCGGAGGTGTTGGGCCGGCTGTGGCTCGCATCCGAGACGTCACTGTTGTCCGACGCCAGGTGTCCACCAGCTTGCTGGTTTTAACATGGCACGCGGTTGGCGGATTACTGTGTGAGACTGCTTTAGGTGTGCTGGCTGCTGGTAAAAACTCTCCAAGTGGGAATGTGAAGACTGAAGTAGAACCTTGTTTCCTCCTGCATTTATTAGGTCCCGTCAAGTCCGAGAGTGCGTGTGGGGGCTAAACACAGGGAAACACGGGACTCTGTGGCGACTCTTTAAGGCAGTAGCCTTTTGGCTGCCGTGTTGCAACTTACGTCTCCCTCTTTCCCATTTTCCCTGGCTTAGCAGAGTCGCTACTAAAGATGACTCTGTCACGCAGCGTCTTGTGGTGAATAAACCTCTGGGTCCCAGGGCTTCAGAAGCTCTGACCCGTGGCCGTGTTCCTCTGAGAAGATGGCAAGTGGCTGGAGCTGAGTGATGCTCAGTGCCCGTGACTCTTCCCCTGCTCCCAGAATGCTTGGCTCTGTCCTTGGGAGTATCCTCCCGGGGTCTTCACGGACATGGGATTTGGTTTTATTTTCCAGGCTGACAGACAAGGCGGTGAAGGACTACTCTGCTTATCGCTCTTCCCTTCTCTTTTGGGCCCTCGTTGATCTCATTTATAACATGTTTAAGGTAAGGAGGCTGCTGGGAGCGTGGCCGGGTTTGGCAGGGGCGTAGACGTCTGTGCTTGTGGCTCTGACCCTGCCTCGGCAGCCGGCTCCTCCACCAGCCTCCCCCGAGAAACAGGCCGACCCGCCGTGGGGAGGGGTTTATCCTCTAGCTCCGACCCCTGCGTGTGTAGATTGCATTTGTAGCCATGACTGCTCCTGTGACCCGGTCTCAGGCTGCTGCAGACCCTCTTCTACAGGCCGCTCTCCCCCCGCTCCACCCCGAGTCACTCTCTGTTTGCTCTCGTCCCCTCTGTTTGGATCAACTCCGTTGCCCTGTGTGAGTGTAACTTATTCCAGCCCACTTTATAATAGGGACGCTCCTCTCAGCCTTGAGAGAATCAGAGGGTTTGGGGTGGTTCCTTTCATCATCTAAATGAAACAGCTGAATTAAAGCATGTTGACGAGTCCCTCTTCTTAGGGAAATGCTTGATGGTGGAGGGGATGGGGAGGAAAGAACGCATCGCCTCTCGAAGCTTGTAGGTTCATGTGACGTGTGCTTAGGAGAGGGGCTGTGAGAGGAATGAAGTGAAATTTTGTTGTTCCTGGAAGCAGAACACATCCTCCAGGGAAAAGTTGGATGTGTATGGGAGGGCCCTCTTCTTCCCTGCCTGACCTGAGCGACCCGCCCGGCCTGTGTGTCCTGTTGCTTCTCGTAGAAGGTGCCGACCAGCAACACGGAGGGTGGCTGGTCCTGCTCTCTGGCAGAGTACATCCGCCACAACGACATGCCCATCCACGAAGCTGCCGACAAGGCCCTGAAGGCCTTCCAGGAGGAGTTCATGCCAGTGGAGACCTTCTCAGAGTTCCTCGACGCCGCTGGTCAGTGTCAAGGTTTTTCGTCTTTCACAGATCTTAGTGGGGCTGGCCATCGCTTTCATCTTCACACACAGGAAAAAACAGGCGAGAACCAGCCTGTGGGCCACCACCGAGGGGTCTGGGAGAGATGTGTACATACCAGGTCCCTGGTAACAAGATGCGGCCGTGACATGTGGCTCACTTCACCCCAGGTGCTGTGTTCTCATGCACGCACTTTCCCAGTCTGCGGGGCAGCCCTGTGTGAGGCGGAGCTGTGGTTATCCCCATTTACAGATGGGGTAACTGAGGCTTTGAAGATTAAACAAATTCCCAGTGGGGCATAGCTGGAAAATCACTGGAGCCCCTTTTGGTTTCCTGGCTTCTTATGACAGTTCAGAGAACTAACATGGAGCTTACCTGTCTTCCTCCTGCCTTTCGGGGACTGAGACATCTTATGTCACAGCTGCCCCCGGGGAGGTGTGGAAGATTTCAACTCTGATTCTTAAGATAAATAGTAAATATCAAAAGAGAGCAAAGAACGTTTCTGCTAGTAGGTGCTTTGAAGTGCTGTCGCATGAGACATCCTCAGACAGTTCCTCATCCCCCAGCTGGTAAAAATGAAGTCATTGTGTTATACAACAAATTTGTCATCCTAATTGCAAACACATTAAAATTTGTTTGGATTTCATAACCAAGCATCAGGTGACAGCAGGGGGAGGTGACTTGGGCCAGTGCTGGGAAATCAACCCAGAATTAAAAGTCCCGTGCCCTCTGAGGGTGTGGGCACTGCAGTCCAGCCCCCCATCACCACCGTCCTTTCCAAGGTAGGCTCCCAGAGCCAAAGCAGGGGGAGCCGCACCTGCCTGACTCTTCTGTGAGCTTGTTTCCTTTTCCCTGACGGCAATTTTGTCAAGTGTGAAGAGCAAGAAAAAATCTCCCCAGATCCCCCTATCAAGAGAAGGTCGCCACTAGCATTTTCTAGTCTGTCCTCTGGGCACTGAACCCTCAAACGTTCGGAGTGATGCTCAGTGTGAATTCCTCTTTCTTCCCGGATGGAGCTTCGCCAAAGCTCCAGGCCTTTCTTCCAGTTTGGCCGTTTGTTGCGGTGGCCTCAGTGGAAGCCATACTGGACGGGCCTTTGCTGGTCTGGTGCCTCCCCCGTTACCTGTCGGTCAGAGGTTGCCACCGCTCACCACAGTTCCTTTGTTAACTTCACTAGATGCTCCCATGGGTGTTTTTTCAGCCTAGACATTTTATCTTGGCTACACTCCTTGCTTTCTTCAAGAGGTGGCCCCAACTGAGAGCAGGTAGCCTGTGTGTCTGTGTCCTCAGGGCCCAGTGCCTTACCTGTCACCCAGGGGTCTGGTGAATGTCTACAAAGACTGTCAATATGAATGTCAAAGTTCGAGGAAGAGGAGGAAGAGGCAGGCAGGGGAAGGAAGGTATTCACCTCTGTTCAGGGCTTTGCATCAGCCCTGGAGCAGGGAAGAGCGGGGGCAGGTCAGGAGGGAGGCCTCTGCCGCCTTCCACTCGAGCGCAGGCGTTTACGGCATGGCTTTATTGCTTTGTTCAAACTGGTAGGAAATTTCAGAACATCCGACACACCCTACTCAAATGCAAGGACAAAAACACCTTCCAAACCAGCAAGAGCTGATGGGCGCCAGTCTTCCTGCATTAGCCCAGACTTCAGTTTGAGTGTTGCCCCGCCTCGGGGTTAACGACCCCGCATTGGTCAAGTGAGAGCCCTGCTTGTGAGGGAGGGATGGGCCGCAGGGGACCTGATGCTGATTGAGCGAGCGCCTTCTGTGCCCTGGGCACTTTCACGTAACTGGCCTCATCTAATCCCCAGGGTGATGTGACGAGGACTTGTCACTGTCCCCATTTGGCAGTGGAGGAAACGGAGCTCCTGAGCTCTGGCAGCTTGCCCCAGGCCCTGAACTAGGGGTTGGGTTCTTTTACCCTACCCTGTTCCTCCCAGCCCTCGAGGGCAGTGGAGTTAGCCTTTGTTTGGCCCCAGGTCCCTCTGAGAATCTGCTGAAGGCTGTAGACACTCTCTCCAGAGGACCCCCCCGCCCCCCGCTCCATTGCGCACTGAGTTTCAGTGGACTTACAGGCCCCTGCAGGGTCCATGGACCCGGGTTTAGCACCTCCGCCCTGGGGAGATCGTGAGCTGGCCGCTGCCACTTTAAACGCCTTTAATCCTGCCGCAGCGCCAGGTGTCGGAGCCCAGCTCCCCTCCCAGGAGAGAGTGTTTGCTCGGTGACTGTCTCTGCGGTCATTGCCGGTCTCCCATGAGCAGCTGTGTCCGAGCTTGTGGGAGCACAGTGTGTTTCCCGCGTGGACGCAGCCTCCGTGACTCGGGCTGGGGGCTGCAAGGGCCGCTGCTAAGCAGTCTCTGCCTGTTCTCCAGGTCTCTTATCAGAAATCACTGATCCGGAGAGCTTCCTGAAGGACCTGTTGGACTCAGTCCCCTGAGCACCACACGAAACGGCGGTCGACAGAGATGGAAGCTAGCCTGCCTCTGTGTTCTCCCCTCCTGTGTGTGATTTCCGCCACGGGTTGCTCCATCATTGCTCCTCCCTCCTCCCTCCCTCCCTTTTCTTGGAGTGGCTTGGGGATTTTAGGCTTCCTGTTTTATCTCGTGTGTGTGGTGCACTAGCTATGAAGTTGTCTGTAACCCAAGCCGTCGAAGGACCTGTACATACCTAGGAGCCACGAGTTGTCCTGGCCAACTGAATACTTGAGTGTGCGCATCTTGAGAAATAAACAAATGACTTAATACACATTGGAAAGGAAGGTGTTGCCTGTGCTTGAACCCCTCCTTAGTGACACTGGCCAAACACTTCTCCTTGACTGCACAGCCCTGTCTGGCGTCAGCAGGGAGGCCTGCGTGTATCACATTCGCTGTCTCTTGGCGCCAAACGGAGCCTGTCTGTTCTCGGCCAGCAAGTTGGGGCACCGCATTTGACGGCTATGATCTTTCCTGAAACAAACGCCTTGGCTTCTCTTAAGTTTTGGCCTTAAGAGCTGGAGCCCAAAGA
Source organism: Orcinus orca (assembly GCF_937001465.1). Lineage (NCBI taxonomy): Eukaryota > Metazoa > Chordata > Mammalia > Artiodactyla > Delphinidae > Orcinus > Orcinus orca. Next base: position 198,250,395 of record NC_064559.1, read on the forward strand.
CATGTGACTTTCTAGTCCTCTGCCAAAGGCCGGCTCAGCGCAGTCTTTCTACAGCAGAGGCATTTGACGGTCCCCTGTTAACTTCAAATGGGAAATCCTTTGGCGACTTTTCTTCAGGGTTGCCATGTTGGGAGAGGGCCTGGGGCAGACTTTGAGTGGCTGCCCTTTACTGAGCGCCTTCTCTGAACCAGCATCAATTGCTCAAGGCCACCCAGCCTGTAGCTGCCAGAGCTGAGGTTTGCGCCTCCGAAGTCGTGTCCTGAACCACTGTGGCAGCTGCCTCTGGGGGCCTTGAGACCTGCTTCCCCACGTTCATGGGCAGCAGCCCTCTTAGCGAGGCAGCAGGACTCCCACGAGCCTCTCCCCAGATTGTAGGGCAAGGCTCATCCAGACATGGCCTCGCGGGGAAGAAGAGCTCAGTAGTGGCTGTCTCCTTCACTTCCCTGTGAGCCACTCTGCCACCTGCTTTCCCGAATGACAGTGTCCCCTATCTTGACGTCCAGTTTATGTGGCTCACTCCTCAGGCCAGACCATTTGGGACAGAAGGGGCCTCTAGGTCCCTTCAGAAGACTCCCAGAGCCAGGACTTAGTGTGTCTTCCCCGGAGCCCCTGACCGGGCAGACACAAGCAGGAGTGAGTGTCGTGCTTGGGCTTTAGCCAGAGAAACAAGGGCAATTTGTTGCAAGAGCCCAGCTGGAGGGACTTCCCTGGCAGTCCAGTGGTTAAGGCTTCGCCTTCCAGTGCAGGGGGTGCAGGTTCGATCCTTGGTCAGGGAGCTAAGATCCCACATGCCTCACAGCCAAAAAACAAAAGATAAAACAGAAGCAATATTGTAACAAATTCAATAAAGACTTTAAAAATGGTCCACATTTTTTTTTGCGGTACGCGGGCCTCTCGCTGTTGTGGCCTCTCCCGTTGCGGAGCACAGGCTCCGTACGCGCAGGCTCAGCGGCCACGGCTCACGGGCCCAGCCGCTCCGCGGCATGTGGGATCCTCCCGGACTGGGGCACGAAACCGTGTCCCCTGCATCGGCAGGCGGACTCTCAACCACTGCGCCACCAGGGAAGCCCACATCAAAAAAATCTTTAAAAAACCCCAGCTAGAGGCAGGCAGGCCCTGGCAGACGAGAACATGCGTGTGCCAAGTGCATAGGAGTGCACGGTGGTGTGGGTGGGCGACGGGGCTTTCTGAGCGACGGACGGGCTCGAGGGAGGGGGCAGCGGCGTGTAAGGGCATCAGGCGCTCACTCCTTTGTTCAGATCCCAGCTCCACCACCCTGGGTGTCTCCACAGTCTCCTCATCTGTAAAATGGGAATGTCGGTATCTACGGGGTCAGGTGGTTGCCACGTTTACGCGAGTTTACTTGGTTGCCATGTAGTAAGGAAATGGCCGCTCTTACTACTGATGAATTCATTTGCAGTCTGCAGAATCCTGGCTTTTTCTTTAACGAAGCTCCACGTCTCAGGTGAGGTCCAGATATGTCCAGCTTTGAAGGTGGATGACGGACCTTGGTCTCAGGCACACTTGCTTCTCACACTGAGCACAGCAAGTTCATTCCCTCTCGTAGGTCCATCATCTCCCGTTTTCTGGTCGTCTCCCAGGAGACATCCCAGGTCCACGTTACCATGTGGAGTTGCTGTGACGTAACATCCTAGCAGGGAATAGATTGGAACAGCTTCGTCTGGGACAGCAAAGGCAGCGGGGAGAGTAGGGGAGGGTGCGGGGTAAACAGGTGGGACTAGCCCTGCCTGCCGGGTGGCGGGCACTGATGGAGGCTGAGCCGCGCTCATGGCAACGCCTTGGGGCCTCACGCTTTGACCGAGGGCCTTCGGAAGCTTAACCACGGCTTGGTTCCTTGGGCCTGCAAGGCTGAGGTCTCCAAGGCTCATGACAAGGTGTTCACTTCTTTTTCTCTGCCCTTCATATTTTGGTTTCTTGCAAAGTCCTCAGAATTTTGGCCTCAGCCCAGTCGCATCAAGTCTCCTGCTTTCACGGCCACAGCTTTTCCTGGTCTGTACCCCTGGTGCTTCCCCGTGCCTGCTGCAGTTGCAGGCAGGTTGCCGACACGGTGGCCGTACAGGTCTGTGACAGGCCCCAGAGCGGAGCCCTCGGCAGAGCTTGGGCAGGAGTGGAAGCTGGTCCAGGGCAAGAACTCGGCCTCCCCCAGCCTGCGTCCCCTGACAGCACCACCGGACATCGGGCAGAAAAAGTTAGTCCCTTCCTGTCCCGAACCATTTTCTGGGCTAATTGCTTCTTGGGTCCTTGTTTTTCTCAACAGGCAGCCCCACTGGGGGGGTTCAGATGGTTCCAGACTGGCCACACCTGATGATGGCCTTCCCCGCACACCTGCCCTCCTCTGCCCACCAGGCTGCTCAGCTCAGGGGTGGGGTGGGGCCTGGGAGCCAGGGCTCCAGGGAAAGGGCTTGGGGTCAGATTTGGGTTCAGAGCTGGCTGTGCAGCCTCAGTTACCTCTCCGAGCCTCAGTTTCTCCACATGTGAGATGAGCACACCTCATTGGGGGTCAGCCAAGGGAGCGCTTATGCAGCCCGCGGCTCAGAGGAGGCTCTGGAAACATAAATTGTTGGGGTTATGAACGAGGCAGCCCAAGAAGGGCTTTCACAGGCCTGGGTGGGGTTCCATCCACGGCAGGGCTCCTACAGTGACAAGAGCTGTTTGAAGGTAGTGAGTCTTCTATCACTGGAGTTACCCAGGCAGAGGCTGGGTCTTAACCACAGACGTGCCACATGGAGGTGGGGGGGGGGCAGGGGATGATGATATCAAAAGTCACTTCCAACTCTAAGGCCGGGGCAGCGGGTGGGAAGTCCGGGGGCTTTGGAGTCAGACAGTCCTGGGTTCTGATTCTGCCTTCTTTACGCCTGGCAGACCCTGCAGGCCTCAGTAGGTCCCCTGTAAAGGCCGTGAGCAGTGCTGCCTCACAGGATAAACGTGACCATGTTTGCAAAGCGCCCAGCTCAGCGTAGGTGCCAAACACTTGTGGGTCCTGAGAAGCGTCTCGCTGATGTGGGAACGAGGCTTCCGAGGGGCCTTTCATGGAGTCCTGCTGAGAGCCCCCACCCTGCCCCCCGCCCTTGACTCTGGTTGTCCCCCAGCCGGTGGGGCAGGGCTGCAGGGAGAGTGGCTCATGGGCTTCTCAGAGTCTGAAGGGAACCTGGGGGAGGCAGCAGACCAGAGGAGGAGCACCCACCTTCCTGGGGTCCCCTCCCACAGCTCTGGAGGGGCCTTCTCCCAGAGAAAGGGGAGATGCTGAGGCAGCAGGAACCTGATGGGCAGGTCGGGCCTGGCCCCCGCCTTGCTCCCCTCCGTGCTACGCTGTGCTGCCCCCGGCCTGGCTTGGGAGAGGACAGGATGCACCCACGGGCATGGGGGTTTCCATCTCATTAACTCCTGGGAGGGTGGAGGGTGGACGGAGATCTGTCCAATGAGCCACTCTGGGGGAAACCAAGGCCGGGGAGGGACAGGGACTTGCACAGGCTCCTGGGTATCAGCACCGCGGGGCATGCAGCTTCACTGAGAAGCTGGTGGACGTGCCATTCAGAGGAGGCCCCAGATGTTTCCCTACATGGTCCTAACCAGCCGCCATGGGCCTCGCTCCACGGAAAGTGCTCACGGGGTGTTTTGAGCCTCACAGCCACCCTATGAGGTTGGCACTAGAATCCTCCCCATTTTCCAGGTGATGAAACCGAAGCCGCCCTGTCAGAAGTGGCCGAACAGGGATTTGAGTCCAAGTCCACCTGAGGCCATAGTCCACAGCCGTCATCTCTTTGCCACCTCGTCTCTGTGCTTATCCCAGCTGGATGCTCTCTTGGAAACATCTGGACCTGAGTGGCCGGGCCTGTGGGGGGCAAACAGGAAAAGCTCCCTAGTGCCCCAGAGGCTGACTTGGCTGAAAGAGGCAAACTGGTTCAGGGAGGGTGTCCGGGGTGAGACACATCTGGCTGCTTTCGCACCACCTGAGAGCCAGGATAGTTTGTACATTTTTAAAGGGTTGGAAGAAAAGCACAGAATATGCAACAGAGACCGTATGTGGCTCACAGAGCCCGAAATGTGACTCTCCGGCTCTTTGCAGAAAATGTTCACTGAGTCCTGCTTTGGAAGAGGGATCCACAGTGGGTTACGGTGAAGAGAGACGCAGACTGGGGGCCCCCGTCGCCCCCCGTCAGCCGTTCGAAGTCCCTAAACTTCCCCATGCCATCCTGTGCCTGTAGTCACACTGCCACGTGTAGATTTACAGCAAAACCCCACAGGCTGACCCCCTGCTTGCCCTCGGTACCACCTGCTGAAGACAGTGCTGGAGGTGAAACAAACGCTGTGACCAGTGACTAGGGTGCTGGTGTCGCCGTGGGACGTGGAGGGGCTGAGAGGCTCGTGGCTGTGAGTGACAGAGGTCCGATGCGAACCGGCCTGAGTGGTTAAGGGGACCTACCGTCTCACCCAACAGCAAATCCAGAGGGGGACCCAGGAGTAGCTGATCCGGGGTCTCCGAGCGAGCACATCTTGGGCCTTGTCTGTCGGCTCTGCTCCCAGGCGGCGACCCTCCAGGTCCCACAGGGCTACTGCCCCCAGGGGTCCCTGTATCGCTTCCCGCCTGGCCTGACCACACCGGAGAAAGATGGGGCCTGCCTATCCCTGCATCAGAGCCTCGGGAAACCTCTCCCGGAAGTCCCCAGGGGTTCCCCCTCACGTCTCATGGGCCGAAGATGGGTCCCTGACCCATCTCTGTGCCAGTCCCTGTCAGGAGACAAGACAGCCCAGCTTGGCTCAGACAAAAGTGTCCCTCCCTGGGGCTGGACAGGGCAGGGACATGAATGCTCCCGGGTCCCCCCGAGCCAGAGGCAGGGGCGGGAGTGCTGTGCAGTGGGCAGCGACAGTGTCCAGCACCCCTCCCTCACTTCATCTGGTCCACACAGTCCACCTGCCTCCAGACACCCGGCCTGCCTGTGCCCCACGGCCGCTCCCACCCCCGCCGGCCCCCAACAAGTTCTCACATTGATCCTGTTTCTTGATCCCTGGCTCTGGTTTCAAAGTCTGGGCAGGCTGCAGGGAGGCTGGGAAAGCAAGGGCTTGCACAGCCTTCGTGGGGATTGAGGCGGGGCGCCCACGACTTACAGGTGGGTTCAGATGAATCAGAGGCCAAAAACAAGGACAGCTGTTTTCCCCCAGGTGGTGGGCCTGGGAAATGGGGGAGTTTGCGTTACAGGGAAGCTTTGGTGTCCGTTGACCTGGGGTCTCGTCCCAGCCCCGCCAGTCACCAACCCCCTTGGGCAGATTGCTTAATCGCTCGGAGCTACTCATCCCAACAGCAGAGTTGAGCAAGATTACGACCACTAGGCCCCCGGCACAGTGCTGTCACGACCACACGGCTGTTATCAGGAGCCGCTGGGAGCCTGGCACAGGGCAGCGTTCGCAGACACATCCACGGAGGCCTCTCTGTGCCCAAGCTCAGGGCCGGGCCTCCAGGGGAGGCCAGAGGGACACCTCAGGGATGAAGGGAGAGGGTTGAGGCCCGGTGGACTGAGGCACAGGACAGCCGGGACCCTCAGGGAGGGAGAAACCACCTCTGGATGGGGGGGCGTGTGCTGGCGTCGGGGGAGGACTTCTTGGAGGAAGTGGCGTTTGAGACAGGGGTTCCTAAGTGGAGGGAGCAGAATCTCCAGAGGGGCCGGGACAGCTGTGGGGGAGGGTATGTGGAGGGAGGCCAGCCCCTGAGGGTCTGGGCATGTCTCACAGCCAGTGTAGGTGCTGCCCTGGGAAAGGCCTGGTGCCAGGTGAGTGGGCGGTGGACCCGGGAGGGGCTGCAGGTGTAGGGCGCAGCTGGGGTGCTGGGCGGCGGGGGAGGTGCAGGACTGGGAGGAAGGTGGCCTGGCCGCAGTGGACAGGACATGGGTCCGCGTGACCCAGGGCATGTCCCAGGCCCTGCTGGCCTGTCTCTAGCTTGAGGGGGTTGGACAAGACCAGGTCTTCGCCTGGTGCTCCTGGAAGCCCCCCAGAGACTTAGCCTTCCATTTCTCCACCCACTCGGCTGCTCATTTCCCATTTCACAGATGGGAATACTGAGGCCCGGGTTGGGGGTGATAGAGGGACCTCGCAGGGCAGGACTCGGCGAGTGGTTTCCAGAGGCTGACGGATGCCTTTTTCTTTAGTTGTCTTTGTATTCCAGAAGATCTCCACCCCCACCTTTTCCCCACAACAGTGGCGTTTTGAAGAGCCCAGGTAGGAGGTCTCTTAGAATGTTCCACAGCAGGATTTGTCTGTTTCACTGAAATGTCATTTAACTGGTTCTTCTACCTGCTCCTGTCCCATAACCAGAAGTCAGGTCAAGGGCTTGATGAGGGTCTCATTACAACCTCCCATCAAGAGAAGCCTGGGCTGGGGACTTTGCCAACCCCTCCCTTCCGAGTGCCTGACTATTTGTGATGCCGTTTGACTGACTGCCGGCCACTCGAAGCCTCCGTTCCCTCCTTTGCCTGGTGCCCTCTGAGCACCTCCTCTGTGCCAGGCCTGGGGGACGGGGACAAGTACTGGTCACGTCCCTCTTCAGCCTGCCATGAAAGAAGGCTGTCGGTCCCGAGCCGAGGAGTGGACAGGAGGATGGAGGCCGTGACAGAGGGGACTTGAGCTGGTGGGCAGAGTGGCTGAACCATGGGGTGGGGGGCCGGGGTCAGGGAGGCTTCCTGGAGGGGCCCCCTGGGCTGAGTCCCAACAACCAGTGAAACGTAGACTGGGGGCGGGGGAGGGGGTGTGGGGCAGGGGAAGAAAGTTCCAGGCAGGACAGCAGAGAGGAAGGTGTGAGGGCCAGAAGCAGCAGGCCTCTGGGGGATCACAGGTGTGAGAGGGACTCAGGCTCGGCCCTCAGGAGGGCCATGTGGCCCAAAGCTGGTGGCCAGGCGCCCTGTGACATGGGTGCCTCTGGACACGCCTGGCCACCCCTTCCCGAGGTGGGTGTGAGGCCACCGCCCAGGGTGGTAACAGCCTAGCTGGCTCCCTCCACCCTTCCATCCTGTCTCCACTGTGACATCTCTATCTAGAGTGCCTGCCAACCCTGCCTTCGTAAAACATGTCAAAGTGGCCCTCCTTCCCCTCCCCCAGCTCAGCCCCTGCTCTGGCTGGTCCTCAGGAAAGACTCGCTGGCAGAACCTGAGCGTTTCCAGGCTCCCGGTGTTTTGGCAAACGTAAACTTGGGCCTGGAAATGGCCCCTCGGGTTCACAGACAGGTCTCAGAAGGACGGGAGGGCTGGGAGCTGTGACAACGAGCATCGATACCTCCCACCCTGCCTTCCTGTGGAGTCAGGGGAGCCCTGCCCTCCCCGCCCCACCGCCAGGACGGCTGCCCCATCACTCTCTGTAGAGCCGGTCCCCTGGCCAGAAGGCGGTGATATCATCTCTTCTTGGGCAAGCTCTGTCTGCCAGGGTGGGGCCCCCACCAGGTAGAGGCTGGCACGTGTCTGGGCACCTGAGCCCAGGCAGGCTGGGGGGACAGGGAGGCAGCCACACAGCCAAGATCCTCAATTCTTGTCTCTTGGGATTTTCCCAGCCTGCCCTGGGGCAGGCTGCGATCCTCTTCTGATGGCCTGGGGCCTGGTCTCCGTGAGGCAGGAATTCTCCTCGTCTGTGACTCTGCATCCACCGATGGAGGAAGCAGAGAATTCTCTGTGTGCATGTTCCTACGTGCCAGGGTGGGACTGGGGGCTGGGGCAGCTGCCCCCAAAAGGCAATGGGGCTGTGTAGCCTGTGAGGAAACAGCTGCACCCACACTGGCCTCTGTCCCTCCAACAAGCCAAGCCCTTTCCAACCCTAGGGCCTTTGCTCATGAAGAACGCTCTTTCCTCAGATTCTCATAGCCTCTTTCGGGGTACTTGAGTCACATGTCACCTCCTCAAAGGGGTCTTTCCCAGCATCTGTCCAATATCGTCCCCATCTCTCTCTATCCTGCTGCCCATTTTATTGTCTTTGTAGCACCTGTCACGCTCTGAAGTTGCTGTATTTATCCACCTGGTTGTGTGTTCACAGCTGGCCCCCTGACTGCTCATTTCTTGATCACAGCCCTCTCTGGCTTGGGTGGAATCATCTCTGTAAGCATCAGCTCCCTGGCACCACAAGATCCCCAGAGGCAGGAGTGCAATCGTGTTCTGCCTGTGCCCCTGGCATTGAACTAGGGAAACTGGAGGACGTCGCCACCAGCAGGCCTGCAGTTAGTCTGCCCTTTCAAGGATGAGCACCTTAGGGAACCTGAGGCAGCCCTCAACTCATTTCTGTCCCCAGCCCCATCTGCTGGACCTGGGCTTACTCCTACCTGTTCACCTGTTCGCAGGGACCAGGTGTTCGTTGTGCCTCAGTACGCCCAGTGCCCTGAGCCCAGTGGGGCTACGCAGTCCGGGTGCTGAATGAGCTTAATAGGAGAGGGAGGGAAGGAAGCCAGGGATGGCCGTGCTAAGGGCTCCTAGGCTCCCCTGGGTCAGTGGTTTTCACACCTTATTATTTTCCAGCCAAACTCTAAATGGACCACGCCACCCCGCCCCCAACCATCCCCCACCCCCACCCCCACCCCCGCCACAGGTGAAGAGAAGTCCAAGGTCCAGCTCTGGGGACATTGTCTCAGTGGGAGCTGGTGGCCCACCTGCTTGGTATGTCCACCCCTCCCCCAAGGGGGCTGCGGCTCCACGGAGAACAGAATAGAGACCACTGGTCAGAAACAATGGTCTCACTTTACAGACGGGGAAGCTGAGGCAGCATCGTGAGCTGGGGGCCAGCCGGCCAACGTCACCCAATGACCTTTCCACTTCCGGTGGGCTCGCCGTGCCTTGGTAATGTGCGCCCCCCGACCAGCACTAGAAGGCATCTGTGCCTGACCCATCCTTCACCAGGGCCACCGAGGGCTCACAGGGCCAAGGTCCTGTCTCCGATGGCCCCTTTTCTGGCTGTGACCTTCTCCACCCCCTGGGGGAGAGGGGTGGCCCCCCAGTATGCATCGGGAGGGTAAGGGGGTTCCTTCAGTTTGCTGGGGTGCGTGGAGGCCCCACCTGGCGGGCACTCATCTCCTCGCCTTACCAGGTGTCACGTAGCCCCGGCCGTGGCCATGTGGAGACTCAGGCCCCCTTCTGTGGAATTTGAGGCACAAAGGCTGTTCCCACCGTGGGAAGTGGCATCCTTGGCTGACCAGGGAAGAAGTTCTGTGCTGAGCTCAGCTTGGGGCTGACTCACGCAGGGACCTCTCCCAGGGACCCGGAGGAGTCGCCTGGCCTGCCTGGGGCTCCCACGAGGCTGCCCGGTGGCTCAGGGCCCTGGACATGTGCCGGCTAATGAGTGTGCCTCCCGCCTGCCTGGCCAGCCCGTCTGCGACAAGGCTGAGCAGAGCCACAAGTGCCCGGCGGGGAGCCGCCCTCACTCGCGGGTGGGTCTTGGCCCTGGGCCTGCTGACACCAGGGTTTTGTCCTGCGCCAGTGCTGGGCCGGCCCGTTGAGGGGACCATCCATCCTGGGCGCCCATAGGAGTCACTGGGGACAAGGCAAACGAGGGCTAACCCCGAACAACACAGATCACCCCTTAGTTTGTTGGTCCCAACAAAGGGAGTGGGTGGCTGGGCTTCTAGGAAGAGAGGGTGTGGATACAACCTGCACTGTGGTTGGTGCCGCAGCCGCCCATGATGTCTGCCCCAGATTGTAGCTCCGAGAAGCAGGGACAGGACTGCCCAGCCCCGTCGCATGCAACTGTAGCTACGTACCTGGGGTTCTCAGGAGAGGCCCGCGGGAGAGATGTGGGCCCTTCTGAGCCAAGCCATCGCTCGAAGAGGAGAGTGGAGAGGTGGGGAGTGCCAGAGGGGGAGGAGCAAAGGATCAGGCCTGGGTCAGCCTGGCCTGAGCGCAGTTCTGGCTCTGACACTCACTGGTTGTCTGATGCGGACTTTGTTCACGCCCCTTCCCCAGTCTGAGCCTCAGTTCACTGACTGTAAAATGGGTTTACTGATCTTTATCTCGTAGGGCTCTGATGAAGACTCAGCAGATTTGCTAAGGGCTTTGTAAACTGTAAAGTGCTGAAAAAATGGTGAACTGTTTTTATTATCTGCCATAGGCAGCCGGATCACTCCCAGTTCCTGAATTCACCCCTGGGGAGACCCAAGGTCCCTTCTGAAGCCATGAGCTGGCAGGAGCAGAGGGGCTGGCGTGCAGCCCAGCAGAAGGGCTACAGGTGGGGTTCCTGTCTTCCCTCCCCCAGGAGAAGCAGCCCTGGCTGAGGCTAAGAACCTCCTCAATTCCCTTGAGTTGGGAAAATTCACTTGGGAGATAAAGCGGGCTCCTTCTCGGGACTGTTTGGAGAACGCAGTGATCTTAGGGTCTGCATCAGACAGACTTGGGTTTGAATCTGGGCTTTGCAACTTACTAGCTCTGGGAAGGAGAGTGTTCACAGGGGTAACAGTGGCCCAGAGGACAATCAGAGCCTGAGCAAGGGGACAAGGATACCCCATGGGAGGGTGATCTGGTATGGGTATCAGAACCCAAAGGGGTGAGAAGGTCATCCACGAGGGGGGAGCCGGCCACAGCGGGTGTCAGAGCCCCAGCAGGGTATGGAGGGTGGCCAGAGCCCAAGAGGGGTGAGGAGGGCATCCCTGTGTGGGGGGATGGCAGTGGTGGGAGACTGTTAACCTGTGCGGGGATTCATCAACTTGGTAAATATAGTAAGGACCAAGGAAACACAGATTTTCACATCCAAGAAGGGAGTTACAGATATGGAAAGGGAGAGACCGAAAATGAATCCTGCGGCATTGGATTGGAAATTGAGGTATCAGTGTGTACTCATGGTTTTCAATATGAGAGAGATATAGAAATATAGATGTAAATGTGTAAATACCGTATAGTGTATGTGTGTGTGTGTAAATAAATGTGCTTCCTGTCTCTGCCCCCGGCTCTGTCTACAGAGAGGGCGTGGGAGTAGCAGCTCTCCCCAATAAGAACGAGCCCATTTAGCACCCAGATGTTGGCTTCTGTATACCACCCTCCACTAAAGGAACTGGGGTTCCTTAGAGACATGGCTGATTCTAGGGCTGAGGCGGGGAAAGTACAAGATGAAGCTGGAATGGCTTGTTGTGCCAGAAATTAAGGAAATACTCAAAGAATGGTGGACACGTGCCAAGATGCCCCAGGAACCACTTGAAGGGGCAACCACTGGCCAACTCTGGGGCAATTTGAGAATTAATGGTAAACAATGATAGTCGTGGATTATAAACTGCTGAATACGATAGGAAACCACGAGTCCATCCTGCTATAAATAAATAAGTGAATAAATGGACAGTTTGGTGAGGAATGGGATAGTTACCTAGTCTCAGAGTATCTCCTTCTTAATTACAAAGGGAGAAAGAGTCACTTGACAGTGGAGAAACCTGGCAGACACCACCTTAATCAAGTGACCCCAGCTGACATGATGGAACAAATTCAAAGGTAAGTAGGTGCCACCTGGGAGAGTCCTGCCACAAACGAACCCAGCCGTGAGGAAACAGTAGCCAAACCCAAATGCTACAAAATAACCGACCCGGCATCGTGAAAGGTGTCAAGGCCGTGAAAGGAAGGGTGGGTAACGCTGGTCCAGATCGAGGAGACCTGACAACTTAGGCCTGTGAACTGGGTGCTTTGGCTATAAAAGGCATTGCTGGGACAGTTGGGCGACCGGCACGGGGCCTGGGGAGCAGAAGGTAGCCGTGTTTCGATGCTAACTTCCTGACTGGACGGTTTTGCTGCGGTTGTGTAGGGAAGTGTCCTTGTAGAAGGTAAACACCAAAGAATCTGGGGTAATGGGGCATCAGGTCAGCAGCTTACTTTCCAAAGGAGCCAGGAAAAAAGTTCTTACTATTATACGTGCAAATTTTTTACCAGTTTGCAATTGTTTCAGAGCTTAAAAACTATTAGTATAAAAGCAGATGAGCAAAATAAACAGAAACAAGAAAAGAATTCCTAACATGAGACCATCTGAATGCAGCCCATAGGCAAATCCTGACATAATATGTGCTCATCCAATGTCCGTAATTCTGCTGATGACTGTTGCGTGTCCTGCATCTCCTGGCCTTGTCTTTTCTTTCTGCCCATCTCTGTCATTTCCCTCCCTGCTCAAACGCTGCTTCCTCCAGGAAGTCCTCCATGAAAATATCATTCACAATTGCTGGTAGCATAGGGAGTACGGGAGGGGGTTGCCCTGGGTGAAACCCCATCCTCAAGCTCTCCTCCTGCCCTAACTTTCCAGCATCCTCTGATCTGGGTGTCTGCTCCTCTCCTCAGAGCAGGTGTCTTCCCAGAAACCACTGGACCAAGGTCAAGGCCATTCTGTCACTCCGGTCCCAGAATTACAGCGAATCTGGTTCACTGAGTCCATTCGCCTGCCTCTTGGCAGGGCCGTTCTTAAACTGGCTTGGCGAAAGCAGGCCTTATCTTCTTTCTATGTTTCCAAGGAACACGATTTCAAAAGCACACACATCACGCAGCCCTCTCAGGCTGGGCCGCCTTGCTCGCTTGGTCGCACGGTTGTTCATCAGCTGTGCATCTCTGGCCGGACTTGCGGAGCACTCGCTCTGCGGCAGGCACTGAGCTGGATGCTTTATCCACATTCGCTGGTCAAATGCTCGCACAGCGCGATGTGCACAACAGCTGCGGTCACACGTCCCTCTCACAGACGAGGACACGGAGGCACGGAGAGGCTGAGCCCCTCGCTGGCGGTGCTTTCTCCCTGGACAGCTGGTTGTCCGGCTCCGGGCTGGCAGCTCTACCTATGTCTGCTCGTTTCATCCCCACAACTCCCTGTGACATCCAAACGACTCTCTTCATTTTTAGGGAGCCTGAAGCCCATACAGTTTGGGGGGCAGGAACTCTGAGAAAAAGAAGACAAAACTATCTTACTTTTGCAAATCGCTGAACACACACGAGCAAGTGAACCCGTTGCTGAGGCCCCTCCCGGAGCCTTGGGGGCATCTTGGAAGCTTAAGCTCCCTTGGCTTCCGGGTGAATCGGCCTGTGCTCAGAGAGGTGGGGTGACTCGTCCTGGGTCCCTCAGCTCACGAGGAAGATTTGACCTGAGTTCCTGGGAAAACTGCCCTCTTCTTGTCCTCACTTTCTCAATCTTGCCACATTGTCAAGGTGAGCTGGGCCGGGTGGTGTGGTGGTCTGTCTGGATTTGGGGTGGGGCAGTTAGAAATCCCAGGCTTGGACCTTCAGAATCACCTTGGGAGCTTGTCAAGAATACATGTTCCTAGGCCCGCAGCCCCCCAGATACAGCTTTAGTGGGTCTGAGGCAGGGCCTTGGAATCTGTATTTTAATAGGTCCCCCAATGAGGCTGATGCAGTCACCCCCTTTGAGGACACACTGCCCCGGGACAACTCTTCTGCCCCTGTCACCTCTGTGTCTGGCTCTCTGCCAGCGTAGGCCTGGCACTGTGGCTGAGGTCTGTGTTAATACACCATGGGCTGAGCAGGCCTCATTTCTCAGGTATGCAATTAGCAGCCCCAAGAACAATACCCTGTTTTAATCATTACGGCTCCAAGCCCGTGTGGTAATTTGCTGCTTCTTTTATTGCAATAGCAAGCTCTGGCTTGGGAACAGGGGGCAGAGCTCTGTGCTTTCATCCCAGCCTTTCCAAACACCTGCACAGGGGGCCTGTGGGAGAGCAGGAGAGACACCTAACACCTGGACAATCCAGGAAGGCTTCCTGGAGGGAGTGGCTGTGGGCTGTCCACCAGCAGGACCCAGAAAGGGGCTGGAATTTGGCCCAGGGCTGGGGATATAATGATAGACACATGGGGTGGACACCATCCATGCCCTCGTGGTCTCACAGTCTGTTAGACACGAAAAGTAGAGAAACCGCTGCATCCAGAGGGGCAAATTGTTGTGGTCCAAAGGTGCCCCAGCCCAGCTGCGGTGGGGGCAGGGTTCAGAGCAGGCTTCCTGGGAGGAGATGACGTCTCCGCTGAGCCATGAGGGTGAGTAGAGGTGGGCCAGGTGAAGGGGGTGGGGGTGGGATGTGTGGACGAGTTTTCTGGCCAGAAGGAAGAGCATGTGCGAAGACCAGCGAGGCTGGAGGCGTAAACGGGGCCTCGTCAGCCAGGCTGAGGGGTCGGACCCCCGTCTGAAGTCATGTGTTGCAGATGATTATTTTTTCCAAAGGCAGCCGTAACACTGTCTCCCATCTCGCTTGCTCTTCTTTCAACATGACCTTGACATTCCTCCCATCCAGTGCTGGGGTCTATGTCCCCTTCCTTTGACCCTGGGTGGAACCTTCTGGGTATATGGTGGGGCTTTGTGTATGACACTCTGTGACCTCCGAAGTCAGGTCACAAAAATGCTTTTCCGTCGTGCTCTCTCGGGATATTTCCTCTGTGAACCTGGCTGCCATGCTCTGAGAAAGCCCTCTCTTGGAGAGACCACGTGTAAGTGGTGCAGGCAACAGCCCTGCTGAGGTCCCGCTGACAGCCAGCATCATCCGCCAGGCATGTGAGCAAACACGTCTCCAGATGACTCCAGCCCCAGCCAGCCTTCGAGTTTTCCCAGCCGAGGCCCCAAACATCATGGACTCAAGGCATCCCCGAGAGGCCCTGTCTGTTCTTGACCTACAGACTCAGCATAATAAAGTGGTGGTTTTATGCCACTAAGTTTTGGGTAGTTTGGCGAAGATGGTGAACTGCCAATGGAGGCAACTTGGTGGAGGGACGCTCTGGAAAGTTCACTGGGTCTGCAGCGTGGAGAGTGAGTGGGGAGGGCTGAGGCTGGAGACACGGGGGGGCCTGTTAGTGAAATAAACAAAATTTGAAGCTCCAACACCAAGACCGTGTTTACCCAACTCCAATCAGTGTGGGAACTCCGGCCACACCGTGCCAAATGGCCGTTCAGCCTCCGCCTGCACACTCAGGCCTCACCAGGCTGCCCTGTATTTTGTCCCTCAGCTCCGAGTGTCACAGTGTTCTTTCTCGGGTCAAATCGACATCGGAGCCCCTGAAGCATCCCTGTGTTGACATTGTTCTGTCCTCAGAATTCCCAAGCAATCCTTCTCTCCCATTCTCTCCTTCAAGGATTTGGTGATGGTGACCATCTATTCTTCTGCAGAATTAGCAGCTGTAGTTGTGTCGGCTGCTCCTCTCATGGTTTGAGTTGCAGACCTGGGTTTGAGTGGAGACTGCATCACATCCAGCTGAGGGGCGAGGGCTCACTTCCCCAAGTCTCAAGGTTCTCTTCAAGGGCATGGCTAGCAATAGTGTCTGCCTCCTATCGCTGTATAGAGGGTGACGTGACCTAATAAGGCATTGAGGGCAGGGTAGGGGCTCAGTCAATGTCAGCTCATACAGTGGGACCTAACACTTACTGCCTCTTGTGGCTGCCGTCAAAAGCAATTGAGCCAAAGGGA
The DNA here is from genome assembly GCF_937001465.1 of Orcinus orca. Lineage (NCBI taxonomy): Eukaryota > Metazoa > Chordata > Mammalia > Artiodactyla > Delphinidae > Orcinus > Orcinus orca. Next base: position 198,265,786 of record NC_064559.1, read on the forward strand.
AGGAAAAAGCTTTACACCCTGTGAATTGCCAGGGAGGGAGGGGGGCATGGCTGTCACTCTTTTATTATTATTTTGAAACAACTCAGCATTGACCTAACCTGCTCCTGGGGACCAGGGGACGTGAGGGGGTGAGAGCCATCCTTCAGAGAACATGGGGCGGGCACTGTCCTCTGTAGTCAAAGGTGGTTCTGTTCATGGCTATCAACCTCTCTCCCACAGCCTGGCTCCTGGCTGAGTCGCCCACGGTGGGTGAAGGCTCTGACTGTGCCATCCCCATGCCTACCATTTCCTCGTGAGGGTGAGGTCATGGTCAGCAGCAGGTGCTTTCTGAAAGGGCTGAGGGTACTGAGGGGCTGGGGCTATCGTGGGAATGGGGTTCACAAACCCCTAGTCTCGCCTTTGTATACCAGGACCCTGGGGTTGCCACCTCACCGTGTCCAGGGTTCCCTGGACGTTACCCGGACAGTTCAACCAACCTGGATCATGTGCTGGGAGTGGTGCTGGGCTCATGTTGACTCAGGTGGCTTGGGCTGCCAGGGATGGAGGGGACAATGGGGCTCCTGGAGCCCCCATGGGGAAAGGTAGGGACTGGAGGCTGAGGGTCCTGGCCCCTCCTCCACTTCAACCACAGCATGTCCAGTTGGATCTGGTTCATATATTGGAGTTCCACATAAGACTTTGAAAAAACGTTTAAAAAAACAGAACAAGACTAAGTCAAGATTTTAAAACTTTTACTCTAGTCCACTGAGCCTAGAGAGGGGAATGGATTGCCCAGGTCACATGACCAGGCAGTAGCAGAAATGGAACCAGAACCTGATGGAGTAGAGATTTGCTCTCTGCCTCCCCAGGCAACCATCTCCCCTTTACCATTTCCCATTCTGGGTAGGGGATGCAAGACTAGAGCATGTGATTCACACTAAGCCAATCAGTGCGTTCCATTTCTCTGGCCACAGGGATTGGCTCAGGAGTGAACATGTGACCAAAGCAGGACCAATCAGAGTGAATCTCAGGATTTGGGGCTGGGAATGCTGGGATTGAGATGCTTTCTCCTTCCTACTCAGGGTGATGAGGGGGAGTCCCCTTCCGCCAGGACTGAGCCAGTCACGAGAGGAGCCAGCTCTGCCGCAGGAAAGGGGAGGATGCACAAAAAGTGGGCCCTTGGTGATTTTTAGACCAGTTGTATCCAGCGTCACCTGCTGCCAGACTCTTGGGCCTCTTCATTGTTTGGGCCAGTTTGAATCAGATCTTCAAGTTCAGCTACACAACACTGCAACTGAAAGCATCTTCCTGTGCACGTGTCTGTTCCCAGGCCTGGGATATTGCCATGACCACCGGGTGCGTGCAAGGTCATGGTCCTTTGACCTCTGAGCCCCTCCTCCAGGTTGCTGTCATACCCCACTCTCTGAAGATGCTGGTAGCGGAACCCGGACAGGCATCCACGAGCTCCTGGCTCGGCCCTTGGAACCGGTGGGGCTACCTTTCTCACCGAGGCCCCCCCTCCGCGCCCCCCGCCATCCACAAGCCCCAGGCACTTCAGACCCTGAATCATCCACCTTCAGAGGCCTCTGCACCAGAGCTATGAGGAAGACGCCTTCTCAGCCGAATTCCCCTCTCAGCCTCTGACTGGGAGCGGCACAAGGAAAGCTCAGAAGGGGCTGCCTCCTAGCTGGTCATGACCCAGCTGTGCCCCAGGTGTTTGGATGTGACCCAGGGGCTCTTCTCCACTTGAGGGCAACAGCAACAATCTATTACATGCCTACTGTGTTCCAGGTGCTCTGCCAGGAGCTTTCAGGGCAGTCCTTTGCTAAATCCTCACCACCTCCTGAGGAGGGCAGCAGTGTGGACCTGGGGTTCAGCATAGGGACTCTGGAGCCAGGTGGCCCGGGTTTGAATCCTAGCAACACTACATACTAGCTGTGTGACCTTGGGCAAGTTACTTAACCTCTCTGTGCCTCAACTCTCCTATAAAATTGGGATGCTGCATGTTAGACTCTTGAATGAGAAGTCAATACACATAAAGGGCTTAGAACAAAAATGCCTGGCCCATGGTATGTGCTATATAATGTTAGCTATTATTGTTATTATTCCCATTTTACAGATGGCAAAACTGAGGCTCAGAGAGGAAGAATAACTTGCCCAGAGCACACAGCTGAGTAAGCCAGGTCTGTGTCATTCCAGAATCAATGACCCATTTTATTGCCACTTGAAGTAACTCCCTAAATGTATTACTTGAATGGTTTTCTGCAACTGGGACCCGCCAGGGCCTTGTGCTTCCACAGGGGGCAAATGTATAAAGAATGTATACGGAGTCTAGCCTGGCCTTTACTCCAGTCACATAATTTTAGAGGAAACCCTAGCGATTATCTATATCTGAGCTTCCAATATGGTAGCCACTAACCATGGGGCCGTTGAGCGCTGGGTATGTAGTTGGTCTAAGTGCTCTGAGTGTAAAATGCACCCTGGATTTTGAAGCTGAGCACAAAGAATGTAAAATCGCCTAATTGTTTTTTTTTCACCGTGCCTTGCGGCATGTGGGATCTTAGTTCCCTGACCAGGGATCAAACCCGTGCCTCCTGCGGTGGAAGTGTGGAGTCTTAACCACTGGGCCACCAAGGAAGTCCCTCCTGATACTCTTTATATTGACTACATGTTGGAGATATTTTGGCTATATTAGGGTAAATAACATAGTATTGAAACTAATTTCACCTGTTCATTTTTACTTTTTTATGTGGCTGCTAGAACATTTATGACTCACATTATATTTCTATTGGACCGTGCTGATCTAGGCTATTATTCCATTTTACAGATGAGGAAAATGAGGCCCAGAGGTGTGATTTGCTTTAGGGTTTTTGTTGGCAGAGCTGAGCCTCCACAGCTCCACTCCAGGGCTCATCCTAGGAATGCCAGTTGCTTCAGGAGGTGAGAGGTGAGCTGGGCTGCACAAGGAGACTTTGGTCACAAAGATCTTTTCTGCTTGCCACCGTGGCTCTGTTCTTTCCCCCACCAATTGTGCCCTTTCCCACCTGCACCCCCTCCATACTCACAACCTGCCACAGCCCTCTGCCCAGACCACAATGTCGAAGAATTGCCCAATCCAGGGATTTCTGAGAACCCCGTGATCCACCCTGTCTGCCTGCAGGAAACATTGGCTGAAATATTCTAGACAGAAAACCCACCTCTGCTTTCAAAGACCTCCTGGCATGGAGGCTCTATCATCATACTTCTCACTTTGCTCACTGTGGACTCCAGCATTCTCTCATTGAAGTCTTCCTGGTGTCTAAACCACACCCCTCATGCTGCCTCCTTCCCCTGGGGCTGTCTCCTGGGGGTTTTCTCAAGGACTGGCTGGGGGTGGAGGTTATGGAAGACCAGGCTGGAACATCTGGATGGGATGAGCTCTTGGAAGAGGGAGCCACTGCTCGCTCCCTCTCTCTCTCTCTCTCTCTAAGCGTCCTAGAGATAAAACAGCGGTGAGCTCACCCTGTGTCTCCAAAGCCCTCACATTCGGGAGCCCAAAGCGCACTGTCACCTCATCCCTTCCCAGGAAGAAAAAAGCCACTTTCTAGTAGCATGATGGAGACAGCTGTGTGGGGCGCTGGCTTTCGAACATTTTGATGACAACTCACCGTAAGGAATATATTTTTCATCACCACTTTGCATACAACACACACACACACCTGAAACAAAAGTTTTATGAAACCAGCCTTCCCTTACTATATGCACTATTTTTAAAAAACTCTTTTCCACCTTATTCTATTAAAAAATGCTGTTCAGGAACCACTAAATCGATTTCACACTCCACAAGTGGGTAACAACCTGCTGATTGAAGTGAACAAGAACTCAGGCTCTGGAGATGGTTTTGTCTGTGCCTTGTTTCTATTTGTAAAGGGAACATGGTGACCCTGAATTTGCAGGGCTGCTGTGAGGGCTGAGAATAAAGGAGGGAAGGCAGCTGGCATAGAGTAGGGGCACAAGAAGCAGGGTTCTGTTGTTTTTGCTGCACTGATGTACTCATTCGGGGAGGTTAGGGAAGGTGGGGCCATCGGCTCTGGGCTATGGTTTGGGAATGCCAAGGATGGGTGTGTTTCTCCACTGACAGAATCTCACCTATCTCATCACTAGATAGGCATTCCTTCAGAATGACTTCAGGTAGGACTAAATCGCCCTGCCCAGCTTGGTTCCTTTTCTGTGTAAGTGCACCGTGCTACAGGTGTGACTCGGGTCCCCAGTACTTTAGAAAAATGAGTTTGTCAGACGCTCCCAGCCCTAAGGGACAAGAGGGAAGGAAAACTGGGTCAAGGAATGTGTCTGGAATGTGTGCATTTAGAAGTTGGTGGGACACCTGGAAGGTCTTTCTGGACACCTGGACATAATCCCTGGCCTGTGCCTCACCCGACCCCACCCTGCCCCACCAGCCCCAATCTCCCAACGAGAAGAGACACTCTGGGGTGTGGGTCTGGCTTCACCACCCACAAGCTGAGTGGTCTCGGGTAAGTCTCCTCACTTCTCTGAGCCCCAGTTTCCTCATCTGCAATACTGTGGTTGTACTCCCGACCTCACTGGTGAGATTTCCATGAAATAGTGCCTATAAAATAAGTCACACCACTGCTGGCACACAGTAGGACCCAATGCATCTTCGTTTCCTCTTTCCAACCCATCTTCCCTCCCTACATACTTCCTAAAAGCCAACTCCTGGGAAAAGATCTGCCTCATTAGGCAGTGAGCTCCCCGTCACTGGAAGTATTCCCCCTCCCCCCAAAAAGGCTGGAGAACCAAGAGAGTCATTGTAGAAAAGATTGGGACAATCCTGGTTTGGGGCACTGAGTAGGTGCTTTATACATGTCTGTTGAATAAATAATTGTGATTCCTGTATTGGGAAGGAGGTTGTTCTAGAACACTGCTGAAACTTGGCTACATATCAGAATCCCTAGGGAATTTAAAACACACGCATGCCTGGATTTTACCCCCATGGATTCTGAAGTGCAGTTTGGGCATTCATATTTTTAAAAGATCATCATTTTCCAGGTGATCCCATGTGCAGCTACGTTTGAGAACTGGGACACCAAGTTTCCTTCTAAGTCCAAGATGATAAGTATGTGTTATAAGGTCATTTACACTTTAGTATAATAAATTTAGTATAATAATAAATACTAAATTTAGTGTAGTATGTTGTTCCCGCAGGGTACAAGTTATCTTGTACACTATGTGATATATATAGTAAATGGTTTAAAAAATGTGATATCAGAGTTCAGCTGGATGTTCTTTATAAGAAGCAGAAAGTATTCAGATGTGTCAGCTAAGTCTTAATGCTGAGGGCTAATGGTCCATTGGCATCCATGTTAAGTGGGCAAGTGGGTTCGCTGAGCACACCCTGGATGCAGAAACTTCTGGGACTACAGAATTAAAACAGGAAGCTCCAGTTTGATGGGAGAGGCCTAGCCCCTGACTCAGGGAGTTCCAGTCTGATGCGGGAGGCACAGCCCTTGCCGCCAGGAGGCTCTTAGAAATAGCCTTCTTTGCTCTCAACTTCATCCAGTGTTTTCCAGTTTATAAAGTATTCTTCTATCTAGCGTCCTCAGTAAGTGATTGGTCTAATGAGGGGACAATCCTTCCACCCTTGGGGAACTTTCTGTAGAATTCCTCTCTCCAGTATTCCCAGGCTGATGGAAGACACGACTACTGAGTGTCCTTAGGGGGTCCTTGTTCTGATGCCTCCGAGAGTCCCCACCCTCTGGTGTCTGGGCAGGGGACAAGGATGCCTCGTCGCTGTGCCCTGGGAACCCACTGGGGCTACTGTGAGAGTCGGCAGCTCCGCGGTGCCTTTAGCATGCCCAGTTGTAATCATCTCCTTCCCTAAAACAAGAGCTCCTAATGGCCGGGGACTCTGCATTAGTTTCTCTGGATCCCCAGAAGGTTTGCTGACTGATGGATGGACCAACTCAATGAATGAATGAATGAATGAATGAATGAATTAGGGCAGCCGGGGAGTTGCATTCGGACCCTCATCATGGTAGTGACCCTGCTCCTTTGCCTGGACAGCCTAGAAGCCCTCCTGCCCCCTCCTTAGTCCCTGAGTTTCCAGAGAGGATTGCACACACCTGTGCAGGGTGGATTGCTCCATCAGCTTTGTAAAAATATGCCAGAGACCTGGTGGAGTCCTGAGGCCCCTAGGAAAGGGTCCCACCTCTGCCAACAGGGATGCCATGCACTTCTCAGTGGGAATCACGTGGAACCCAAGAATGGGAGGGGTGATGGGGTGGCTTCTTCCTTCATGGGGGGCCCCATGCCTCTCCTCTCCTCTCCTCTGTACAGAAAACTGCACCTAGAAAGAGATAAAAGGGAAATGCATCCAAATAAAATAGCAATTGTCTTGGGAAGGGCTGGGGGTGGAGGTAACATGATCACTTCTCTGTAGTTTCCAAAATTCCCAGGCACGACCTTGATAATGAAGCAAACCTGCATAATTTCATAGTCCTGTGCAAAATCTCCCCTGGTTGTCCCCACATGGCCCTGCCCATCCCCTCGGGCTTAGTTTAATTTCTTGAGATTCACTGGAATTTGCTCCAGGCACTGCCAGTGAACTGCCCATGGCTGCCCTATTCCCTGGTTGGTCTGAACTCTTCCGGGGGTGGGGGTAGGGGGTCCATTGCTTTCCCTGGTTGCTGGCACAGGATCTATGCCAGGAATCAACTCAAAAGAGCCATAGGGGTTACCTAATAAATGTTACTATCTGACTGCTACTCCCAAGGAGGGCTTCAATGATTCCAGTTTGCTCAGATCCTGGTGAAAGGAAAAGAGGGCAAAAGTTTCCCGCCCACTCTCATCTTGCAAATTCTCTCACCACCAAAATGGCTTTGGGCTTGTGTCTCCACTTGGGCCCCGAGATTTTTCTCTACTTCATTAATCCATTCATTCTTTCATTCACCCATATATTCAACATCAGACCATGCTCATCAGATCTACGGTGGATGGTCTAGTGTCACCGTGACCGTCTCTTGTCTGGCTTTGTTCACTGGTTCTCCTTTCTTGCCTCCTTAGACTGTTCTCTCCCAGAAAGATTCAGGGCACACCTCCTCCTCTGTGCCAGGTCCCATTCAAGGCCCAGAGGCCAAATATTAAATCAAGAAGGCTCTGGCTTGCATCATCTGGTCAGGAAGAGAGATGGGCAAATGGATAATCCGGGTAAAATGTGTTAAGGAAAAGAATGAGCAGGGAGGAATGGCCCGACAGGGTCTTCCAGGGTGCCCAGGAGGATTGGCCGGGGAAGGGAGGGAGGAAAGCCAGTGTGGGCCAGGGGACATCAGGGCTGGTGGGCTGGTTCTTGGGCTACCACAACCACTGGGGTCGTTCTTCCCTCTTCCCCTCACCTCCTCCCGGAAGCACTGTACCATGTCAGCAGGTGGGGGCAAAGTGAGAAGGGGAATTCTCAGCAGCCCACGTGGGTGAAAGTTTGCTGTGTCCTAAAACTTGGCGCTAAAGTCAGATGTGCGGGATTTTCTGTGAGCCCCAACCATCCTGGCCTTATTGTAATCTCTCTTGTCCCGGCTTTTTCGGGGTGGGGGGAGTTGATGTGATTATCCACGGTGTTGCTTTGGGCAGGACTTCAGCATTGCAGAGAAACAGACCCCTTTGCCCTCTCCATCCCCCTCTCCTCCTGCCCCTAGGTTAAGGGAGCTGGTCCAGTGGGACAAAACACGTTAGCTGTCTGCAGAAGCTGCTGATGGAAATCCTCCACCGTCAGGTGACCTGCTTCCCAGAAGGATTTGTTTGTCTTTCAAAGAAGAAACATATAGAAACTGATTCTTACACCCTATGGCGAGCTCCCGTTCCCAGAAGGCACTGGCCGGGTGTTCTGTGCAGAATCGTGATGTTGAGCTCTGGGGAGGGGTCTAGAAACCCTAGCAGATGTGACCTGGGTTAGGACAAAGTAGAAAGAAGTCGCAGTGCAGTAGGGAGGGGGCTGGGATTATGGCTAAGCCTCTTGGCCCCTGGTGACTACCTGTTGGCAAAATCTAATGTTTAGCCTGGTTTGGGCTCACAGTTGGAAGGACTTGGGGTTTGCCAGAGACCCCAGGAGTCCTGATCCGGGCTATAATGAGGATACCCCATCTTGAGCAGGTCTTTGGGGAAACGAGGTAGCAGGATGCCCAGTAGGCCCCTACCCTGGGACGCCCCTCATGCCAGGCCTGGGGCCCAAAAAGTTCTTGGCCTAGGACTGAGCTGCCCTGGAGATATCTGGGCTTGTGGCGGGGTTTTGCCAGAGAGGTCTGAAAACATGATCGCCTGTGTGATTTTCAGGGCCCAGTGCAAAGTGAAAACGTGGGCCCCTGTCCCAAGGTAATTAAGAACTTCACGATGACTAACACAGGACATGATACCAAGCACGGGCCCTTCTGAGCACATGGCCCTGTGCACAGTTCCCACGCCCCCAAAACCCACTGTATTCTTTTCTTAGGGCTGCTGGAACAAAGTCCCACGAACCAGGTGGCTTTCAATAAGACACGTGTTGTCTCCCAGGTCTGGAGGCTAGAAGTGTTGGCAGGGTTGTTTCCTTCTGGGGATCTCGGGGAGAATCTGTCCCAGGCCTCGTCCCCAGCTTCTGGGGTCTCGCCGGCAGTCTGTGTCTTCCCTTGGCTGTACAGCCTCACCCTGATCTCCGTCTTCACATGTTGTCCTCTCCTGTGTGCCTCCGTATGTCTTTCGTCTGAGTGTGCCAGTTTCTGGGTCCAAATTTCCTCTTTTTACAAGGCCACCAGGGACTTCCCTAGTGGCACAGTGGTTGGAACCTGCCTGACAATGCAGGGGACATGGGTTCAAGCCCTGGTCCGGGAAGATCCCACATGCCGCGGAGCAACTAGGCCCGTGCACCAAAACTACTGAGCCTGCGCTCTAGAGCCTGTGAGCCACAACTACCGAGCCCACATGCTGCAACTACTGAAGCCCGCGCACTGCAACTACTGAAGCTCGCGCTCCTAGAACCCGTGCTCTGCAACAAGGGAAGCCACTGCAGTGAGAAGCCCGCGCACTGCAACAAAGAGCAGCCCCCGCTCACCGCCTGCGCGGTGAGAAAGCCTGCACGCAGCAACGAAGACCAAATGTAGCCAAAAATAAATAAATTAAATAAATAAATTAAAAAAAAAAAGAAGGCCACCAGTTGTGTTGGATTGGGGCCCACCCTCATGACCCCATCTTGACTTGCTTACCTCTGTAAACACCCTGTTTCCAAAGGTCATATTCTGAGACACTGGGGGTTAGTACTTTGGCGTCTCTTTTTTTGGAAGACACAATTCAAACCATAACGCTGGCCGTGCCGGAAGGTCGCCTCTGGTTCAGCTCGGCTGGCGGATATTAACTGACTTGTCTGTGCCCGGCTCCCTCCTGGGGCAGGTGAAGCTGCCCTGGACGAACTTCCTGTCCCCATGGAACCTCCTGGCAGGAGACAAAGTGGCCCCCAGGACCTGGTGGCCGGCAGGCCTCTGCCCTGTCTTTAAGGGCTGGGGCTTCCCCGTGTGACTCTCTTGGGAGCACAGACCCTGTCTACCTCCCAGCTCTGTCTATGTAACCCAGTGTAACCCAGTCACCACCTGACGGCTGCCAGCTCTGCTGCTGTGGTCCCTGCCCTGCATTAGTGTCCTCACTGCATCCTGTAAGGGGAATCTGCAAAGCAGCCATTGCCTGAGAGTGACAACTGATGTGTCCCTTTGTCCAAAAGGACAGTGTCCTGTGCTACCACTCACTAACCATTAACCTCGAGTTCCCCCTCCTGTTTCCCAATCTCAGTTTCTTCACCTTAAAATCGGGTCACCAGGACCCACCTCGTGGTTCTGTCGTGAGCTCTGGAGATTGTGTGTGTCGGAAACTCCCAACAGAGCCTGGAGCGCTGGGGAACACGTAAGAGACAGCAGCTTGGAACCCCGTTCTCTGATATATTGGGGGGAAAGTCAAAATCTTCCTCGGAGGACCAGAGGGCTTGCAAATGCCCCAGTTCGGGAAGGGGGCTGACACTTTTGGGGGGTGACAGGTTGCAGGGGCGGGAGGATGAACCTGAAGGGAAGGCAGTGTCCTTGGAGTGGACTGGGTTCGCCTATGTGATTTTCGGGGCCCAGTGCAAAGTGAAAACGTGGGCCCCTGTCCCAAAGTAATTAAGAACTTCAGGATGAAGTTCAATGTAGTACTTCAATGAAGTTCAGTGTACCTGACGTACACTTGGGGCTCTTGCTTTTGGCTCAAACCAGAGATGGTGTCATCCATTCTTTCTGAATGATCATTAATTACCTCTGAGAAAAATGCCAGCTATAAGGTTTGAGGCTTTTCCCTCCTATCTCTTTTCTTTCTCTTAATGAGTGTGATGGGATCAGCAGAGCCCTGTGAGAGGGAAGCTCTTCCCTTTTTAGGGCAAGGCATCTCCCCATCGTTGACTCATCCACCCCACTTTCTGGCCCCCAAGCGTGCACCTTGCCTGTTCAAATCATCCCAGGCACCGCCCCTCCCTGGAAGGCTGGCCCCCACCTTCGTGTTTGCAGGACTGAGTCATCAGTGAAGTCACCCCTTGGCTGGGTTCTCAGACAAGCACCTTCTTGCCTGGGATGCTCTGTTCCCACTGGCTCCCCGGCTGCACCCTGGTTCCACCCCGGATGGTGCGCGGGCTGTGGGCCTGGACCCTGGGCTGGTGGTCGGTAAGCGGAGCTGGGCCCCAGGCCCATCAGGCCCCGCTGGCTTTCATCCGGCCCTTAACCCAACTGCTGTCAGCTGAAGGCTGCCTCTGGGCCCGGCCCCAGCGTGGGCACTGGGATCTGAAGATGAGAAGACCCTGTGCCTGCGGGGCCGGGAGGAACGTGCACGTAGAGATTTCCACTCATTGAACTATTTGTGCCAGACTCTGTCGGTGCACCGAGGGGGCAACACCCGACTGCCCTGGAGGTCGGGGATGGTGATTCTGGAAATGAGCCTTGAAGGCTGTATCGGAGGCTGCCAGAAAACGGGAGGGGACACATCAGAGGGAACAGCATCAATCAGAGGGAACGGCATGTGCAAAGGTCCAGAGACACGTTTGGGGGAGCCAAAGCAGTTTGTGTGATGGAAGAGATGAAGGGGGAGGTGGCAGGACCTGGACAGTGGTGGGCTCTCTGTCATACCAACGAGCTCAAACCAGGACATCGGGGACCGCAGAAGGGTCTGAAGCATGGGAGTAACATGACCAGGGTCAGGTTTTAGGCAGTGATGCCGGTAGCAAGGTGGGAAGGATGGACAGAGGGTGGAGACAGGTGGCGGGAAGCCCAGTTGGCAGCTGGCATGATAGTCCAGGGTAGGTAGAGAGTTCTGCACCAGGATGGGGCAGGGGACAGAGAGGAGGGTCGGGTTCCTGTGAACTCAGGGCCCCTGGTCCCTGGAAGCAGCGTTGCCTTTTGCAGGTGGTGGTGCCCTTTCCTCATTTCTGGCCTCGGTGCCCCTTCTTCATGACATCTTCCTGTAGGTTGGCCAGTCGGTGCGGCTCCCCTTACATCATGTGACGTAAAGCACGTTCAGGTCCACCCTCTTGTCTGCGTCTCCCACCTGCCCTCCTGTGCATTGAGGGGAGTGTGGGGCACCCCCGAGATGGACGCAGGCTCTGGCAAGCAGAGGCTGAGAGGTTCCCCAGAACCCCTGCTCCTAAGAGGTGGTGGACCCTACAACAGGTCTCTGTACTCCTAGCCCTGGGCTCTCCCCCTTCGCTGAAGCAACCCCCTCCCTTGGGTACCTACTGTCTGCACAGTGGGATACAGGCTTCTGAGTCAGATGGCACAGGTGCAGGTCTGGGGTTTCCTACTCCTGGACTGTGTGACCCTGGACAAGTAACTTGACTGCTCTGTGCTTTAGGTCCCTTACCTGTAAAGTGGGGATATTCTCAATGGGCGTATGTGAGACTGAAATGAGGTCACGAAGCCTGTGCATGGTCGATACATGAAACAATGTGTTATCATGGTGATCGAAGCCCCCGGCCACCCCGCCTTTGCCGGCCTACAAATATTGGAGCATCTTAGGATGTGCGGAGGACGCCCCTCTCCTGACCCCAGGGGCATGTCTGCCAGGGCTTCAAACACCCACCTGGAAAGTGAGGAACTGTCCCTCCAGGAGTTTCTAAATAACGGCCGCCCTCACGCAGGACAAACGTCTGGTGACTGGCCGGGCCGGTGTCGCCTGCCTGAAGACACATCCGAACGCTCAGCGGCTACAGGCTGCTGTATCGCCTGCACCCGGCTCCTGGCAAATGGGCTCCCTGTTCAGTCTGACTGCGTCTGCTCTCAAAATCAGCCTTGGGGTCAAAGCAAGTGCCAGTCTGTGCTTCCATTTCTCTGCTCCCCCAGCCATCACTGCAGAGAAGTGGGATAAATACGTAATAAAATCATCAGCAAGAAACGTTTCTCCGTGTCTGCTCTAGGAGGGGTGCCTGGTAGCCATGCACTAAGATTTATCCCTTCATTAACCTTTTCATCTCTTTTAATAAACTGCATGAGGGTTTGGAGGCAGCAACTCATCTGCCCTCAATAAATATACCAAAGAGATCATTAGGCCCATACAGTGCAATGCAACGCGGCCACGAAAGTGACATCCTCCACCTGTATTCAGCAGTGTGGGGCCAGATCCACATTATCTTGTTAAATGAAAGAGCCGGTTATTAAACAGTAATGTAAGAACATAATCCTATTTTGGCAAAATATACCTAATACACATGCCCAGAAGGAGTCTAGACACAAGCACACTAAAATGTTGGCAGTGGTTATTCTGAAAAGAGAGTTGAAGGTGATTTCCATTTTCTTATCTGTATGTTTGTGAGTTATCTAGAATTGGGTTTTTTGAGCAGCCCATGAGCTGAGAATGACATCTACATTTTTACAGAGAATTAGGAACAAACAAACAAAAATCAGAAGACTATGCTGTAGAGAGCATATGTGAGCCACAAAACCTAAACTATTTAGGGCCCTTTACAGAAAAAGTTCACCAGCCTTTGGTCTAGAAAAAAAAAAAAAATTAACATGAGCATGTATTACTGCTATAAAAGTAAAAGCAGCAAGTTTTCCTTTTTGGGAGGTAATAAATTTCCACTTAACAAAAAAATGCATCTAGAATAATTTCTTTCTATTCGATAACACACCTATGGGCTGGGCACCACCCTAGACTCATCCCTCCCTCCTGCTTCACTCCTTCTCTCCCTCCTTCCTTCCCTCGCCTGCTCCCTTTCATCTCCCAACTTTTCTTGAGCACCTTCTATGTCCCAGAGGCTCACAATCCAGGGGGAAGACAGACCCAGGATCGAGTCACCACAACACTTTGGCCTGATGCCACAGTGTACCTGCGGGCCTTCCCGGGCAAGGGATCACGGGCTGGGGGCTGGGAGCACTGGCTTTGCCCGGGATGGCGAAGGTGCTCCAAGGAGGACTTCACTTGGGGTCTCCTACGATCACCCAGGACCCAGGACAGGCCCTCAGAAAGGTGATTCAAAACACCAGGCCACCTTGGCCAGAGTCCCCCGGATCAAGGTGACCAGGGGTGGTTTGGGGACCAAGAAGGGTCTTGTTTGAGGATTTCAAGAGTCAAAATTCAACATGTGGAAAACAGAAGTGGAATCTTGAGGTGGCAGGAGACCTGCCTGGCCAAAGGGCAGATGAAATGGGGCTTGGAAAGGCTTTTGGGGGCAGCAGAAAGTTGTGATGGGGGTGGTGGGGGGACGCCCTTGGGGAGCAGGCAGCGGATGCCAGGCGAGGAGTTGGGCTTTGTCCTGGAGTGATGGGGAGCCCCCCAGCAGTCTGTGGAGTGAGGACAGATGTGGGCAGCCTCATGTGGGCCAGGTGGTATGGGGCGGGGCCGGAGGCAGGGAGGCCAGGAGGCCAGGAGGCTGTCGCAATCACGACCCACTCCCCACCCGGCCGGCTTCCTGCAGCCGTGTCCAGAAGGTCCACACCTCCCTCCTTCCCACTCTCCCATCAACTCCGTCAAACCAGTAGAAGGATTGGGAAATGACTGTGGGGCAGAGGTGGGAAGTGCCCAGGGACACCCCATCCTTCCTCTTAGCTTCTGATCTAACTTTCAGCACATCTTTCTAGCCTTAGTCACACTTGAGATGATTGTGCCCGTCCTTAGCACCAGGGGAGCTGAGGCAGGGGGCCAAGCTAGCTGGGGGCTCTCACCGCACACTGCCCACCTGCTGCTCCCTTTCCTGGTTCTGGGATTTAGGGAATAAGCCAAACGAGCAGGCCGGGCCCAGCCTCACCGCACCGGGATTTCTGAACACCTCTTAGCTAGATGTGGTACTAGGCTCAGGCCAGGCAGACCACGGTTGGAATCCCAGCTCTGCCTCTCTGTGTGACCCTGGGCAAGTCACTCCCCCTCTCTGGACCTCAGTTGCCTTATCCTTAAAAATTACTCACCATATAAGAACCAAAGGCTGTAACACCCACAAATTACAGAGTAGGTTTGCAATCAACATTCCTTCCCTCCTTTGCAGGCTTATAAGGAAACTAGGTGAAGCATAGGCTCTGCCCTCAGGGGGTTGTTACCTGTGGAGCCAGGACAAAGCGCACGGAGACAATTAGACACAATAATGAGCTGAATAACATCATAAGATGTTGCCCTGCCCTAGCACACGCGGCGGTTTGTACCTCGGACCTCTGTGGCTCTTTTGCGGCATTGCTCACACAGGGCTCCTGTTCAGTTCCTTGAACACACCAGGTCCTGCCACAGGGCCTTTGCATAGGTGGTTTTCTCCACCTGCAACGCTCTCCTTGCTATCTACCTTTGCCCCCTCCCCCACCGAGATCAAGGAACTCTCTAGGCAAGATTAAATTTTAATACACTTTAATTAAAAAAGAAATGACAGCCACCTGGCACTTGGATGGGCAGGAAGAGGAGGAAGAGTGCCAGTCTGATGTCCCCACTGTCTCAGCTCTGAGGAGGCACCTTGCTTCCCGGGAGGGCTGGCCTCTCCCGGAAAAGGTTGATGGCTCCCTTCTCCATGTGCCTGAAGAACTTGGAACTCTCGTGAAGCCTCGTCACATTGCTTTGCAATGACTGGGTCACATGCCTTTCTGCCCCACTGGACTGGGTGCCGTCTCCATGGCAGCTCATCTTCCCAGTCAATCTTGCCCAGGAGGCTGGCAGTCTGTAGCACACAGATGTTAACCCAAATGTGAATTATGGGTCAGAGCATCGCTCCTGGTTCCCACAGTGCTTAACTAACTCCACAACAAATTTCTGGTCTCCTGGTTTTTTTTTTCACAGCTTTACTGAGGTATAATTTGCATTCCATACATGTCACCCATTTTAAGCATACAGTTCAATGAATTTCGGTAAATATATACACTTGTGCATCCACGCCCACAAGCAAGGTTTAACATACTTCTGGCACTGCCAACATTCCCTCGTATCTCTTTGCAGTCCATCTCCAGCCCCAGGTAACCAGTGATGTGATTTCGGTCACTGTAATTTTGCTTTTCATAGCATTTCATATCAAGGAAATCAGATAGTGTGTGGTCTGCTGTCTGGCTTTCTTTGCTTACTATAACGTTTTTGAGGTTCATCCACATTGTAGCACATATCAGTGTGTTTTTTTCCTTTTAATTAGTGAATGGTATTCCATAATATGGATGTATACATTCTCCTGTTGGAGGACGTTTAGGTTGGATCCATTTCTTTGGATTTAATGAATAATACTGCTGTGATCACTGGCATACAAATATTTGTGTGGACGTCTGTTTTCAATTTGCTTAGGTAGATATTTAGGGCTAGAATTACTAGATCATGAGATAAAATGCTTTCTAGGAAGCCCGTCAAGGAGTGTGTCTAAGTGGCTGTACCATTATGCATTCCCACCAGCAATGCACAAGGTACCAGTTTCCCTATATCCTCACCATCATCCCCAAAGTTTCCTGTGTTCCTCTGTACGTTCCATTATAGTTTTCATCTCAAAATTTGATTTGGGTCTTTTAAAATTGACACCTAACACTATATTATTAGTTGCAAGTGTACAATATAACCTGGTATAGTCAGGTGTTTTGGTTTGTTTTTAATCTTACCCATTCTAATGGGTGCATAGTGGTACAATGTTGAATAGAAGTGGTGAGAGCAGACGTCCTTGTTTTGTTCCTGGTTTGAGGTAGCGAGCATTGTCTTTCACCATCAAACGTGATGCTAGCTGTGGGTTTTTCACAGATGCTCTTTATTACATCGAGGAAGTTCCCTTCTATTCTAGTTTGCTGGGAGTTTTTATTGTGAATAAATGCTGACAAATGCTTTTCCTGCATCTACTGAGGTGATTATATGATTTTTCTCCTTTGATAATATGGTGTAATATATTTACTGATGCTTGGATGTTATGCTAAACTTGCATTCTGAGATGAACCTCAAACAACCATGATGTATTATCCTCTGTATATATTGCTGGGTTTGATTTGTTAATACTTTAAAAATATTTTTGTATCCATGTTCATGAGAAGTATGTATCTATAGGATTTTTTTTTCTTGTGATTTCTTTGTCTGGCTTTGCTGTCAGGATAATACTAGCCTCATGAAATGAATTGGGAAATGCTTCTTGTATTTTCTGAGTTTCTGCAGAATTGGTAGTATTTCTCCCTTACGTATTTGATTAGGATTCACAAGGGGAAGTCATCTGGGCCTGGCCTTTTCTTTGTGGGAAGGTTTTTAATTACCAACTCAAATTTTTAACTTCATAAAGGTATATTAAGATCTTCTCTTTCTCCTTGAGTCAGTTTTGGCAATTTTTATCTTTTGAGAAATTTGTCCATTTCCTTTACGTTTTCAAATTTCTTGGCATAAAGTTCATAATATTCTCTTGCTGTCCTTTTTCTTCTCTTGTTTATATTTATTCCGTAACAGATTTACTGAGCCATAATTAACATACAATAAACTACATATTTTAGGGGGTATAATTTTATACATTTTGACATATATATACACTAATGAAACCTTTACCACATCAAGGTGAGAACAAATCCACCACCCCAAAAGTTTCCTGTGTCCCTTTGTATATGGCATTATAGTTTTCATCTCGTAAAATTTGACTTGAGTCTTTTTGAATTTTGAGGTATAATTGAGATATAACATTATATTAGTTTCAGGTATACAAGGTAATGATTCAATATTATATATACTGCAAATTGATCATCACAAGTCTAGTTAATATCCATCACCGTGCATAGTTACCATTTTTTTTCTTGTGATGACAGCATTTAAAATTTAACCTATTAACAAATTTGAAACATGCAGTACAGTGTCACTATAGTCATCCTGCTGTGCATCTTTTTTAGATCCTCCAGTTTATAACGGAAATTTTAGTTTCATTGATTTTCTTAATTGTTCTTACTTTATTAATTTCTGCTCTTCCCTTTATTACTTCCATCCTTGTACTTAATTTGGGTTTAATTTCTTCTCCTTTTCTAGCTTCTTAGGGTGGAAACTTAGATAATTAATTTTTATACCTTTTTTTCCCTAATATAAGCATTTAAAGATATAAGTTCCCCTCTAAGCACCGCTTTAATTAAACCCTGAACATTTTGATACGTTTTTAAATTTTTCCTTCAGGTCCAGACATTTTTCTAATTTCCTTTGTGATGTCTGTTTTTGAGCATGAGTTATTTAGAAGCATGTTGTTTAACTTCTAGGTATTTGATGGGGGAGGGTTCCCACATTTCTTTCTACTTTAATTCTTTTGTGTTTAAGGAGTATACTCTGTATGATTTCAATCCTTTTAAACATGCTGAGACTTATTTTTGGCCCAATACTTGGTATATTCTGGTGAAGGCTCCATGTATACTTTAAAAGAATGTATATTCTGCTTTTGTTAGGTGGAGTCTTATAAAGGTCAATTAGGTAAATTCTCTTGATAGTGTTATTCAAATGTTCTGTATCCTTCCTGATTTTCTGACTACTTTTTCTACCAGTTACTGAGAGGAGTATTAAAATCTTCATGTATTTTAGGCCATTTTTATCATAGACATATACATTTATAATTGTTATATCCTTATGCCATATTGACCTTGTAGTCATTATGAAGTGTTCTTCTTTGCCTACAGTAATAATCTTTATCTTAAAGCCTATTTTGTTTGTTATTAATACGACCAGTCCAGCCCTCTCATGGTTTTGTTTGCATGGTATATCCTTTCCTATCCTTTCACTTTCTTGTACACAGCATATAGTTGGATCTTGCTTTTTAATCCAGTCTAGGACACCTCTGCCTTTTGAAGGGAGGTTTAGTTCATTCACATTTAATGTATTACCGAGGTGGTTAGAGTTGGTCTGCAATTTTGCTCTTTGTTTTCTACTTGTTTCACCTCTTGTTGTGCCTGTTCCTTATATATTGCCTTCTTTGTGTTAAACAAATCTTTTTTTTAATTGAAGTATAATTGATTTGAAATGTTGTGTTAATTTCTGTTGTATAGCAAAGTGATTCAGTTATACATATATATACATTCTTTTTTCATATTCTTTTCCGTTACGGTTTATCACAGGATATTGAATATAGTTCCCTGGGCTATACAGTAGGACTTTCTTTATCCATTCTGTATATAACAGTTTACATCTGCTAACCCCAGCCTCCCACTCCATCCCTCCCTCCCACACCCCCCTCCCCCTTGGCAACCACAAGTCTGTTCTCTATGTCTGTGAGTCTGTTTCTGTTTTGTAGATAAGTTCATTTGTGTCATATTTTAGATTCCACATATAAGTGATATCATATGGTATTTGTCCTTCTCTTTCTGACTTACTTCACTTAGTATGATAATCTCTAGGTCCATCTATGTTGCTGCAAATGGCATTACTTCACTCTTTTTTATTGCTGAGTAGTATTCCAATTCCACATTGTATATATGTACCACATCTTCTTTATCCATTCATCTGTTGATGGACAATTAGGTTGTTTCTATGTCTTGGCTATTGTGAACAGTGCTGCTATGAACATAGGGGTGCATGTATCTTTTTGAATTATAGTTTTGTCTGGTTATATGCCCAGGAGTGGGATTGCTGCATCATATGGTAGCTCTATTTTTAGTTTTTTGAGGACCCTCCATACTATTTTCCAGAGTGGCTGCACCAACTTACATTCCCACCAACAGTGTAGGAGGGTTCCCTTTCTCCACACCCTCTCCAGAATTTGTTATTTGTAGACTTTTTAATGTTGGCCATTCTGACTGGTGTGAGGTGGTACCTCATTATAGTTTTGATTTGCATTTCTCTAATAATTAACAATGTTGAGCATCTTTTCATGTGTCCATTGGCCATATGTATGTCTTCTTTGGAGAAATGTCTATTAGGCCTTCTGCCCATTTTTCGATTGGGCTGTTTGTTTTTTTGTTGTTGAGTTGTATGTGCTGTTTGCATATTTTGGAAATTAAGCCCTTGTCAGTGCCATTGTTTGCAAATATTTTCTCCCATTCCATAGGTTGTTTTTTTGTTTTGTTTATGGTTACCTTTGCTGTGCAAAAGCTGGAAAGTTTGATTAGGCCCCATTTGTTTATTTTTGTTTTTATTTCTAGTGTAGACTGACCTACGGAAACATTGGTACGATTTATGTCAGAGAATGTTTTGCCTATGATCTCTTCTAGGAGTTTCATGGTGTCATGTCTTATGTTTAAGTCTTTAGGCCATTTTGAGTTTATTTTTGTGTATGGTGTGAGGGTTTGTTCTAACTTCACTGATTTACATGTGGCTGTCCAACTTTCCCAACACCACTTGCTGAAGAGACTGTCTTTTTCCCATTGTATATTCTTGCCTCCTTTGTTGAAGATTAATTGACCATAGGTGTGTTGGTTTATTTCTGGGCTCTCTATTCTGTTCCATTGATCCATATGTCTGTTTTTGTGCCAATACCATGCTGTTTTGATTTCTGGAGCTTTGTAGAATTGTCTGAAGTCTGGGAGGGTTATGCCTCCTGCTTTGTTCTTTTTCCTCAGGATTGCTTTGGCAATTCTGAGTCTTTTATGGTTCCATATAAATTTTAGGATTATTTGTTCTGTGAAAAATGTCATGGGTAATTTGGTAGGTATTGCATTAAATCTGTAGATTGCTTTGGGTAGTATGGCCGTTTTAACAATATATAAATATTTTTTAAAATAGATTTTTTTAAGCCAACCACTTTTATTATCATTCTTGTATTTTATAGGACAAAAAAAAAAAAAAGAGGAATGTAGCAAACGTGTCAGGTTGTATAAAAAAAATGCAGGTTTGTGCACGTTGCTCTATTTACACCTGGGAGCAGGCTCTCCCCTCCTTCAGGCGCAGCAGCTGCCCTCGTCTGAGGCCCCTTTGCAGACACAGCCCTGGGCACACTTGGCATAGCTCACAGGGCAGCAGGAGCAGCAGCTCTTTTTGCAGGAGGTGCATTTGCACTCTTTGCATTTGCAGGAGCCGGCACACGTGCAGGATCCGCCTGTGGCACAGGAGCAGTTGGGATCCATGGCGAGAGGAAGCAGAGGCTGGGATCCAGAGACTGCAGCACAAAAGATGGCAAGGACATTGAGGGGGCATGCTTAAATAGATCTTTACTGGAGTATAATTGCTTCACAGTACTTTGTTAGTTTCTGCTGTACACCAAAGCGAATCAGCCATATGCCTACACATGTCCCCATATCCCCTCCCTCTTGAGCCTCCCTCCCACCCTCCCTATCCCAACCCTCTAGGTCAATGCAAAGCACCGAGCTGATCTCCCTGTGCTATGCTGCTGCTTCCCACTAGTTAACTATTTTCCATTCAGTAGTGTACGTATGTAGATGCTACTCTCACTTCACCCCAGCTTCACCCTCCCACCCCGTGTCCTCAAGTCCATTCTCTATGTCTCGCTCTTTATTCCTGCCCTGTAACTAGGTTCATCAGTACCATTTTTTTTTTCATTTTAACAGTATTACTTCTTCCAATCCAAGAGCATGGGATATCTTTCCGTTTCTTTGAATCATCTTCAATTTCCTTTATTAATGTTTTATAGTTCTCAGCATATCAGTCTTTCACCTCCTTGGTCAGGTTTATTCCTAAGTATTTTATTGTTTTGTGTGTGCAATTTTAAAAGGTATTTTTTTTTACATTCCTTTTCTGATATTTCATTGTTAGTGTTAAGAAATGCAACCAATATTTCTATATGTTAATCTTGTATCCTGCTACCTTGATGAATTTGTTTATCAATTCTAGTAGTTTTTGTGTGGAGTCTTTAGGGTTTTTCTTTTTTTTTTTAATTTACATTTTCTTTATTTTTATTTTGGTTGCGTTGGGTCTTTGTTGCTGCACGTGGGTTTTCTCTAGTTGCAGCGAGCGGGGGCTACTCTTTGTTGCTTCTCATTGCGGTGGCTTCTCTTGTTGTGGAGCACGGGCTCTAGGTGCATGAGCTTCAGTAGTTGTGGCATGCAGGCTCAGTTGTTGTGGTTCGTGGGCTCCAGAGCGCAGGCTCAGTAGCTGTTGTGCACGGGCTTAGTTGCTCCATAGCATGTGGGATCTTCCCAGAACAGGGATCGAACCAGTGTCCCTTGCATTGGCAGGTGGATTCTTAACCACTGCACCACCAGGGAAGTCCCAGGGTTTTTCTATATATAGCATCATGTCATCTGCATACAATGACAATTTTACCTCTTCCCTTTCAATTTGGATACCTTTTATTTCATTTTCTTGTCTAATTGCTGTGGCTAAGACTTCTAATACTATGTTGAATAGAAGTGGTGAGAGTGGGCATCCTTGTCTTGTTCTGGATTTGAGCAAGAAAGCTTTCAGCTTTTCACCGTTGAGTTTTAAATTGGTTTTAGGTTTGTCATAAATATCTTTTACTATGTTGAGATATGTTCCCTCTGTACCCACTAACAAATCTTTTAAAACGCATGATTTTAATTCTATTTTTTGGATATTTTTGTAGGTTTTTAATGATTTCTCTAGGCATTGCAAAATACACTTTTACCTTATCACAATCTAATACAAATGAATAATGACTAACTTTCACCAAATTTGCAGTATTTTAGTTCAATTACCCACCTTTCTTTGTGCTATTGTTATCACATATATTACACCTATATGTGTTACAAACCTAGATACACAGTGTAATAATTTTTGCTTTAAACAATCATATATATTTTAAAGAAATTAATAAAACAAAAGAAAAAAATATATCACACAGTTACCAATTTCAGTGCTCTTAATTCCAGCATGTGTATTTGGATTACTGCAGGTATCATTTCCCTTTAGTTAAAAGTTTTTATTCAGTTTTCCTTTAGTTTTTATTGTAATGCAGATCTTCTAGCAACAAATTTGCTCAGTGTTTATTTATCTGTAGATGTCTTTATTTCACCCTTATTTTGAAGGATAATTTTACTACATAGAGAATTCTTTGTTGACAAGATTTTTCCTCAGCACTTTGAATATGTCATTCCAATGTTTTCTGGCCTCCGTTATTTCTGGTGAGAACTCAGCTGCTTATTATATCGTTGTTCCTCAATATGTGATGTGTCTTTTTTCTCTTGCTGCTTTCAAGATTTTATCTTTGTCTTTGAGCAGTGTGACTATGATGTATCTCGGTGTGATTCTGTGTGTTTATCCTTCTTGTTGAGTTTCTTGGATCTTTTAGCCAATGTTTTCACCAAATTTGGGAAGATTTTGGCCATTATACTTCAAATATTTTTCTCCCCACTTATCTCTTTTCTCTCTTGGGGCTATAATGAAACATATGTTGCAGTGCTTGATATTGTCCTGAAGATTTCTGAGATTCTGTTGATGTTTCCTCAGTCTTTTCCCTCAAACTGTGTTTTTCAGTTTGGAGACTACTGATTTATCTTCAAGTTCATTGTTTCTTTCTTCTGTTGTCTCACATTTGATATTGAGCCCATCTGGTGGATTTAAACGTGGTTTTTTTTCCAGTTATTATACTTTTTAGCTCTAGAATTTCTATTTGATTTTAAACTAGTTTTTAGTTCTCTGTTGAGAGTTTCTATTTATTCACTCTCACTTAGTGTATTTTCCTTTATTCTTTGAATACACAGTCCTGCAATCCTTTGAACATATTTATAATATATTTTTTTAGCTTTTAAAAAATCTATATTCAACATCTGGGCCCACTTAGAGTCAATTCCTAGTGATTGCTTTTCTTTTTTTCCCTCGATATGGGTCACCTTTCCTGTTTCTTTGCCTGTAGAGTAATTTTTGGTTGAAAACCTGACATTGTAGATAATACATTGTGGCAACAACTCTAGATTATTTTGTTTTTCTGAGGTTGTTGATTTTTCTGTTTTAGTAGGTAATTAACTTGCCTGGACCTGAGCTGCAAACTGTCTCTCCCACAGCATGAAGCTACTGATCTTTCTGCTCATTTTAATTTTTTTTTTCTATTTTAGCTTGGCTCCCTAGGGCTCTCCCCTGTTTCTGAATAGTTCAGGGTCAACCAATGAGTGGGCATAGGTTATGCTCAGGCACCTCAAGCCAATAAGGATTTAACCCTTTGCAACCTGAACTCTGGGTGGGTTGAGCAGCTCATTCAAAGGTTCCAGTTTCAGGCATGCTAAGAAGAAGAGGGAGAAAGTTTTTAAGTGTCCCAGGGTTTCCATTTTCTCTGGGTTCTCTGGGTTCTCCTACATTTATGCTTAGTTTAGCATTCAGCTGAAGACGTGTGAAGAATTTGTTGTCTTCACCCTTCTGTGGTATATTAGCCAGGGTTTGCCAGAGAAACAGAACAGTGGGATATATAGATATAAATATAAAGAGGAGATTATTATTTTTTTAAACACCTGTATTAGAGTATAATTGCTTTATAATGGTGTGTTAGTTTCTGCTTTATAACAAAGTGAATCAGCTATACATATATGCCCATATCAAGAGGAGATTTATTATAGGAATTGGCTCACCCAAGTATGAGGCTGAGAAGTCCCATAGTCTGCCATCTGCTAGCTGGAGAACCAGGGAAGCCAGTGTAATTTCAGCCCAAGTTCAAAGGCCTGAGAATCAGAGGGCCAATGGTTTAAGTCCTGGTCTGAGTCCGAAGGCCTAAGAACAAGGGATGCTGATGTCTAAGGGCAGGAGAAGATGGATGTCCCAGCTCAAGCACAGAGAGCAAATTCACCCTTCCTCTGCCTTTTTGTTCTATTCAGGCCCTCAGTGGATTAGATGATGCCCACCTGCATTGTTGAGGGTTATCTTCTTTACTTAGTCTACAGATTCAAATGCTGCTAATCTCTTCCAGAAACACCCTCATAGACACACCCAGAAATAATGTTTTACTAGCTTTTTTGGCATCCCTCAGCCCAGTCAAGTTGAAATATAAATTAATCATCACATATGGCTCTCTCATGTTCAATATCTCCCTGTTAAATATGCCACCTTTGAACCATGTCCACCATCTTTGGCCAGTGAAGCTGTGGGTTTTTGCTGCCCTTGCTGGAGAGATCTGACACCCCCAGGCATAAAGGCCAAGAATTCAGTCTCTGCCCTCTGCAGCAGTTTTTCATGAATAAAGATTTTTCAAGTTGTAACCTGCGTTTGGTCATTTTCCAGTGCTCTGTTAGAATAATTTTGTCTAGTTTTATACTTGTTTTTTGTGGAAGAAAATTGCTATGTTCTCATGAGGACAGTACTGGAAATCTTTCCCTTTGTAATTTTTCAGGATTGTATTTTATTATCCATCTACATAAGTTTACCATAAACATTTAGAAAATAAGATAGCTTTCTCAAATCACTCATAATCTATTGCCAGAGATAATAATTGATAACATTATAGATACATCCTTTTATATCTTTTCAAACATATACATTTTGGGCTTCCCTGGTGGCGCAGGGGTTAAGAATCCACCTGCCAATGCAGGGGACACGGGTTCGAGCCCTGGTCCGGGAAGATCCCACATGCTGCGGAGCAACTAAGCCCGTGCGCTACAGCTACTGAGCCTGAGCTCTAGAGCCCGCAAGCCACAACTACTGAAGCCTGCATGCCTAGAGCCCATGCTCCACAACAAGAGAAGCCACCACAATGAGAAGCCTGCACACCACAAGGAAGAGTAGCCCCCGCTCACCGCAACTAGAGAAAGTCCACGTGCAGCAACAAAGACCCAATGCAGCCAAAAATAATAAATTAATTAATTAATTAATTTTTAAAAAAGAAAGAGCCTTTCTCTTTAAAAAAATATATATGTATTTTAAAATGGGCTAATTCGATGTATACTTTTTATTGCGGTAAAATACACATAACACAAAGTTTGCCATTTTAACCGTTTTGAAGCATACAGCTCTGGGGCATTAAGTACATTCACATTTTGGGGCAGCCATCACCACCACCCACCTCTAGAAATTTTTCATCTTCCCCAACTGAAACTGTGTACCCAGGGAGTTCCCTGGGGGCCCAGTGGTTAGGACTTGGCACTTTCGCTGCTGTGGCCTGGGTTTGATCCCTGGTCAGGGAACTAAGATCCTGCAAGCTGCTGGCACAGCCAAAAAACAACAAAACAAAACAAAACAAAACGACTGTGAACCCATTAAACCACAACTCTCCATTTCTTCCTCCCTCAGCCTCAGGCAAACACCGTTCTACAGTACTTTCTGACTCTCTGAATTTGACTGCTCTTAAGTACCTCATATATGTAGGATCATACAGTATTTATCCTTTTTAAAAAAAGTTTTTTAAATTTTTGGCTGTGTTGGGTCTTCGTTGCTACACGCAGGCTACTCTTCATTGTGGTGCTTGGGCTTCTCACTGCAGTGGCTTCTCTTGTTGCAGAGCATGGGCTCTAGGAGCATGGGCTTCAGTAGTTGTGGCACACGGGCTCAGTAGTTGTGGCACACAGGCTTAGTTGCTCCGCGGCATGTGGGATCTTCCTGGACCAGGGATCGAACCCGTGTCCCCCTGTATTGGAAGGCAGATTCTTATCCACTGCGCCACCAGGGGAGCCCAGTATTTGTCCTTTTGTCACTGGCTTCTCTCACTTAGCGTGATGTCCTCAGTGTTCATCCATATGGTAGCATGTGTCAGAATATCCATCCTGTTTAGGCTGAATAATAATATTCCATTCTACGTATATATCACGTTTTGTTTATCCATTCATCTTGGGGTTGCTTCCACCTTTTGGCTATTGCGAATAATGCTGCTATTACATCTATCTGTGCCATTTCTTTTGGGTATATACCCAGAGAGGAATTGCTGGATCACATGATCATTCTGTTTAATTTTTTTGAGGAGTTGCTGTAATGTTTTCCACAGCAGCTGCATCAGCAATGTGCAAGAGTTCCAATTTCTCTATATCCTCACCAACACTTGTTATCTTTTGTTTTTGTTTTTCATAATAGCTATCCTAATGAGTGTGCAGTGGTATCTCATTATAGTTTTGACTGGCATTTCCCTTATGATGAGTGATGTTGAGCATTCTTCATGTGCTTATTGGCCACTTGTATATCTTCTTTGGAGAAATGTCTATTCAAGTCCTTTGTCCATTTTAAAATCAGGTTGATTTTTTTGTGGGTGCTGTTGAGTTGTAGGAGTTTATTTAAAATTGAGGTAACATTAATAAGTTTTAGTTGTACAACATAATGATTCAATATTTGTATACATTATGAAGATCACCACAAGTCTAGTTAACATCTGTCACCTTATATAGTAACAACATTTTTTTTTTCTCATGATGAGAGCTTTTTACCCTCTTAGCAATTTTCAAATATGCAATTCAGTGTTGTTAACTATAGTCACCATGCTGTACATCACATCCCCATGACGTTTTAATTTTATAACTGGAAGTTTGTACCTTTTAACACATCTCACTCATTTATCCCACTCTCTACCCCCACCTTTGGCAACCACCAATCTGTTCTATCAACGAGTTTCTTTTTTTGTTTTTGTTTTGGAGTCCACATATAAGTGATATCGTATGGTATTTCTCTTTCTCTGACTTATTTTATGTAGCATAATGCCCTTGAGTTCCAACCATGTTGTTGCCAATGACAAGATTTCATTCTTTTTTATGGCCGAGTAATATTCCACTGTGTGTGTGTGTGTGTGTGTGTGTGTGTGTGTGTGTGTGTGTGTGTGTGTGTGTATAAAACACTTTTTTACATTATTCATCCATTGATGGACACTTAGGTTGTTTCCATATCTTGGCTATTGTGAATAATGCTACAATAAACATAGAGGTGTATATGTCTTTTCCAGTTACTGTTTTAATTTTCTTAAGATAAATACACAGTAGTGGAATTGCTGGATCATTTGATCGTTCTATTTTTAATATTTTGAGGACGCTCCATACTGTTCTCCATAGTGGCTCCACCAATTTACATTCCCACCAACAGTGCTCGAGGGTTCCCTTTTCTCCACATCCTCCCTGACACTTGTTATTTCCTGTCTTTTTGATAATTGCCATTCTAACAGGTGTGAGGTAATATCATTGTGGTTTTGATTTGAATTTCCCTGATGATTAGTGATGTTGATATACCTATTGGTCATCTGTATGAGTCTTTGGGAAAATATTCAGTTCCTCCTCCCATTTTTAAACTGGATTGTTTGCTTTTTTGCTGTTGAGTTGCATGAGTTGTTTATA
The DNA here is from genome assembly GCF_937001465.1 of Orcinus orca. NCBI lineage: Eukaryota > Metazoa > Chordata > Mammalia > Artiodactyla > Delphinidae > Orcinus > Orcinus orca. The sequence goes on from NC_064559.1 coordinate 198,293,307, forward strand.
TATTTTAGATATTAACCTCTTATCAGATATATGCTTTATAAATATTTTCTCCCATTCAGTAGGTTACTTTTTCATTTGTTGATAATTTCCTTTGAGAGGCTTTTATTTTGGCTTTTGTTGCTTTTGTTTTTGGTGTCAGATTAAAAAAGTCATCATCAAGACCTACGTCACTGAGCTTTCTGAGGAGTTCTTTGTATATTCCGTATATTAATCCCTTATTAGATATAGAATTGGCAAATATTTTCTTCCATTCTATGTATTGTCTTTTCACTCTGTTAATAGAGTCCTCTGATGCATGAAAGCTTTTAATTTTGATGAAGTCCAACTTATCTATTTTTCCTTTTGTTGCCTGTGCTTTTGGTTTCATATCCAAGAAATCATTGCCAAATCCAATGTCATGATGGCTTTCCCCTATATTTTCTTCTAAGAGTCTTATAGTTTGAGTTCTGACATTTAGGTCTTTGATCTATTTTCAGTTAATTTTTGTATATAGGGTAAGGTAAGGGTCCAATGTAATCAATCAATCAGTCAATCAATTATTTTGCATGTGGATACCCAGTTTTCCCAATACCATTTGCTGAACAGACCGTACTTAATTTATTGGATGGTTTTGGCACCCTTGTTGAAAATTATTTGCCCATATATGCAAGAATTTATTTCTGGGCTCTCTGTTGGTCTATATGCCTGTCTTTATGCCAGTATCATACTATTTTGATTACTGTAGCTTTATAGTAAATTTTGAAATCAGGAACTGTGAGACCTCCAACTTTGTGCTTCTTTTTCAAGGTCGATTTGGCTATTCAGAATCCCTTAAGATTTCATGTGAACTTTAGGATATATTTTTCTGTTTCTGCAAAAAAATGTTGTTTGGATTTTGATAGGAATTGCATTGAATCTGTAGACGATATAAACATTTTTTAAACTATCTTTTTTCCATGAAGTGCTATGAATATATGAACAAAACATCAGGGGTATCTTTTATGTTCACAATCTACTTCAAAAACATCATTTTAAGGGCTGCATAGTGTTCTACCATGTGGATATATTCTAATTTATTTAATCACATTTTACTGTTTGGTATTTAGACTATTTCCCATTTTTGATATTATAAAGAGTATATGATAACTATCTTTGTACCATTATCTTTTCACAGGCGGCCTTTTCCTGGGGGGCGGTCATCACTGAGTTTTAACTATAGAGAGAACATTGGCATGAGAAATGATTTTCTTGGAACCCCTCCATTTTACAGACGAAAAACCAAAGGCTTCCAAAGCATCAGTGCTGTGGCTGGGTTTGAATTCTGGCTCCACCACTGATGAGCTAGACGAGTTTAGGCAACTACTTTAACCTCCCCTCACGGATAAAATGGGAGGAACAACAACAACAAAAAACACAGTGGGGGGCTTCCCTGGTGGCGCAGTGGTTGAGAGTCCGCCTGCCGATGCAGGGGACGCAGGTTCGTGCCCCGGTCCGGGAAGATCCCACATGCCGCGGAGCGGCTGGGCCCGTGAGCCATGGCCGCTGAGCCTGCGCGTCCGGAGCCTGTGCTCCGCAGCGGGAGAGGCCACAACAGTGAGAGGCCCGCGTACCGCAAAAAAAAACAACAACGACAAAGTGGGGGAAGTAACAATACTCAGCTTATATGGCAAATGAGTTAGCTCAGAGACCGGTATAAATTAGACATTCAGTAAATACTTCTCCCTCTCTTTCTTCTTAGCATGCCTGAAATTAGCACCCAGGATCTTTCTTTTTTTAAAAAAAATATTTTGTTGCAGTTTTGTTGTTGTTTTTTAATAAATTTATTTATTTTATTTTTGGCTGCGTTGAGTCTTCGTTGCTGCACGCAGGCTTTCTCTAGTTGCAGTGTGCGGGCTTCTCATTGCGGTGGCTTCTCTTGTTGCAGAGCATGGGCTCTAGGTGCACAGGCTTCAGTAGTTGTGGCTCGTGGGTTCTAGAGTGCAGGCTCAGTAGTTGTGGCACATGGTCTTAGTTGCTCTGCGGCATGTGGGATCTTCCTGGACCAGGGCGCAAACCCGTGTCCCCTACATGGGCAGGCAGGTTCTTAACCACTGTGCCACCAGTGAAGCCCAAACCCAGCATCTTTCTTAATCTAATCTTTCTATTACTGCAGCAGAGACCTGAAATACTTTCTAATCCCATAGTCTCACTTGAAAGGAAGGGAAAAACCCTTTCTGCTCCTAAACCACAATTCTTATTACTTTCATTAACTAACTAATATCTATATAAATTATATAACCTTTTATGTGTTATATGTATTTCTATTAATCTATATCTTATATAATATAAAATTATAGTTTATATTAATTATTTACCAGGCACTGTTCTAAGCACTTTATGAATGTTAATTCATTTCATACTTCCTAGCAGGGAAAGTGGAAATCAGCTTGGACTGAGAAAGTGCAAATCTGGCCAGCCACTTATCAGTCTGGAATAACAGACCTGGGTAAAGCCAGCTGCAGGGGAACCAGGAAACCATTCTCCTACAGCAATAGACACTGCAGTTGTAACAGGGCTGCCGATAAGGGATTTCTGAATAAACATTCCACATCTATCTTAATTTTGTAGTTTCCAAGGAAACAGGACTCTGGGTCAATGTTGCAGCACAGACCTGATGTCAATCCCTTTAAACACAGCCCTGCTTTTCTGTGAGGCTATCGAAACACTGCTTCATTTAAATTCCACCCGAACGCCATCCCACTCCAAAGTTCTACAGTAACCTTATCTTTTCCTCTGTTTGGTTCCTTTGCTGTGTGTCCTCTCTCACTGCAGTGGGTTGATAAATCTGACTTTGTCAGATTAAAGGCCTGTTCTGGGTCTTAGCTTGATTGGTTTGGGACACAACTTTTAGGCCTCAACTCCAAGAATGCCCACAAGAAACCTGGGTTGCATGTCACCCCAGTCCAGGGCTTCCCAAACTTGAGCTTGTATCAGAATCACCCGGAGAACTTGGTAAAGCACAGATTGCTGGCTCCCACCTCCCAGGGTCTCTGATTCAGTAGGTCCAGGTGGGAACCCTAGAAGTTGCATTTCTAGCAAATTGCCAGGTGATGCTGATGCTGCTGATTCCAAGGGCCCACGCTTTGCAAACGTTGCCCTAACTAACCTGCATCATCTTCACATAATAGTATCGTAAGGATCAAGTGACAAGTGTATGAAGAACTCAATTCAGGATTTGGGATATAGTAAGTGCTCGATAAATGTAAGCTATTCCTGCAATTTTTTTTTTGTTGTTATGTGTATTTTTTAAATTGAAGTAAGTTAATTTACAATGTTGTGTTAGTTTCAGGTGTACAGCAAAGTGACTCAGTTATACATATATATATACATACATATATTCTTTTTCAGACTCTTTTCTCTTATAGGTTATTACAAAATATTGAGTATAGTACTCTGTGCTATACAGTAGGTCTTTGTTGATTATCTATTTATTCCTGCTATTTTTAAATGAACTACTCAGATTCTCAAATAATCCACTCACCCACCCATTCTTCCTCTGAGAGCTCACAGTCTGGGGGCAGATAGACAACCAATTAATTACAACACAAGGCAGAATGAAATAAGCTCCTTGTGTAGATGTTAAAAGCATAACTTCAGAGTCATGTTGTGAATATGTCATTGTGTGTATTTCCCCCCACTGAGTATATTTATCCTGACCATTTCACCATGTCATTATTAGAAAACCTTCCAAACCAGAAATATTAACTTAAGCTGAATTTCTGTTTAACCATTCTATTGTTGGACGTTTATTTTCTTCCAAATGTTGCTAATATAAATAACTCTCCTATGAAGATCTTTGTATCTAAGCTGTTTGTCAGAATCACAGATGACTTTCAGAAAGAGGCCTAAAATGAGGAAATAGTTGGGGCAAAGGGCATGAATTTTTAAAAATCTCCCACTAGCTATCGTCAAATTTCTTTCCATCTTGGAATTGAAAGGTTGCTGGTTAAAGCTTCTAGATGGCAACATCTGTGCTCCTTTCGTAAGAGTTCCATGATTCTATAGCACCAGGCGAAGATTACGGGGGTCCCAGCAACAGATATATACGGTGAACAGTATATGTTCACCGTCACCCTTTGCCTTTCACTGCTTTTTGCTGAGACTAAATGAGTGTGTTGGCCTGGATTCTCCCAGCATCTTCTACCACTTTCTTCCTTGGTTAGAGGGCAGTCTTGGGCCAGTGTTTGCAGTGACATGAGGGCCTTATTTCAGCTTCCTTTACCCAGTCCCTAATGGTGCATGAATTGTTTTATGGGCTTTCAGTGAAGTGTGAAAGGATGGGAGGGAAACCATTTCCTGGTGACCTTTATTTAACCCAAGGCTTGGCTGAAACTGGAATAAACTGAGGCAGGTGATAATAGAGCATGAAATGGCTAAATCTATGGTCAGCCTTCATTTAAAGTAAATTGCTCTTCAAAGGAAGTAGCACCTTCACCACCATCCCCAAGGACCACCAGCCTTACCTGTGAATAGAGCATCCTTGTGGGCACTTGGCACCACCTGTTCAGTCCTGCCCTTTCTTCTAAGGACTCATGTCAACCCCATGGGAGAAACCTCCAGTTACCCCCAGCCCACATTTGCTCTTTCCACTCTTGAGAGCTGCGCCGGGGTCTGAGCTCTTTGCATACCTCGTCTCAATCCTCACACCTATTGGTAGCCCATTTCACAGCTGAGAAAACTGAGGCTCGGAGCAGCGTGAGAACTTGCCCGAAGGAGAAAGCAGGAGAGCTGGAGTTGGAAGTCAGGTTGCCTGTGTCCTGAGGCTGGACTGGCTGCCCCATGTCAGTCCTGGAGAGTTGTCTGCGGACCACGTACCTTGCCCAGAGCCTTTTCCCACTGCCCATTGCTTACATCACGTTTAGAGCCCTTGTCCGTGCATCTGTCTTGTTTTATTATTATCATCTCCTAATCTGGATGCCTGACTTGCTATTCTCTGGGTAACCCTACCTCAGCACAGGGCGGGCACGGCATGGGTACCCAGAGGTGCTTGGGGATGTCCTTCCTTTTCCTTCCTTCCTCCATCCCTCTATTCCCAGAAGGAATGATTTTGGTCAAGAAAATATATCCAGGAGGGGGAAATGTCTTCATTTCCACTTTTGTAGTTCAACTTTTTGTTTTAATTAATTAATTAATTAATTTGGGACTTCCCCCCGATGGTCCAGTGGTTAAGACTCCATACTTCCACTGCAGGGGGCGCAGGTTTGATCCCTGGTCTGGGAACTAAGGTCCCACATGCCATGCAATGTGGCCAAAAAAAAAAAATTAATTTGAAGTATAATTTATCTACAATGTCATGTTAGTTTCAGGTGTACAGCAAAGTGATTCAGTTATACATATATATGCATATATATATATTTTTTTTTCAGGTTCTTTTCTCTTATAGGTTACTACAAAATATTGAGTGTAGTCCTCTCAACTTTTTTTTAGAGAGAGACTCAACTTATCTAAATCATCCTTCCCCTAAACCCACTACGATCTTAAAGAAAGCAATAACGATTCTAGGTAGTTCATAAATGTTGACTGAACAATTTCAGCTCCCACAGGAGACACCAGGAGATCCATGTAGCAGGCCCCATCCCTCCCCTGCCCTTCTTGTTCCCTTCCTTAGGTATTTACTGTGTGGCCTCCCTGTGCTAGGTATTGGCTGGAGACACAGTGGTGAAGTAGATGGCCCTGGCTCTCTTGGCCATCCCCGTGGGTCAGGATGCAGACGCTCATGGTCAAGGATGGCCCAATAGGAGGTCTCTGTTCAGCATTTTCTCTTTTTCCAGCTTTATATAGTTATACTTGACAACTAAAATTGTAAGATAGTTGAAGTGTACATCATGATGATTTAATATACATGCCCATTGTGAAAGGATCCCCCCCATCTAGTTAATTAACACATCCATCACTATATATATATAAAACTTTTTTGGTGAGAACATTTAAGTTCTACTCTCAGCAAATTTCAATTATATAATACAGTCTTATCAACTATAGTCACAATGCTACACCTTAGATCCTCAGGCCTTATTCACCTTAGAGCTGAAAGTTTGTACCATTTTAGCAACCTTTCTTTCTTTCTTTTTTTTTTTTTTTTTTTGCGGTACACGGGCCTCTCACTGTTGTGGCCTCTCCCGTTGTGGAGCACAGGCTCCGGACGCGCAGGCCCAGCGGCCATGGCTCACGGGCCCAGCCGCTCCGCGGCATGTGGGATCTTCCCGGACCGGGGCACGAACCCATGTCCCCTGCATCGGCAGGCGGACTCTCAACCACTGCACCACCAGGGAAGCCCCTAGCAACCTTTCTTTACTTCCCTCACCTCCCGGCCCCTGGCAACCACTTTTCTATTCTCTGTTTCTATGAGTTGGAGTTTTCTTTTTTTTTTTAGGATTCCACATATAAGTGATACCATGCAGTATCTGTCTTTCTCTCTCTGGCTTAGTTTCACTTAGCATAAAGCCCTCAAGGTCCATCCATGTTGTCACAAATGACGGGATTTCCTTCTTCCACATGGCTGAATAATATTCCATGGTAATATATATACCACATCTTTACCTATTCATCTGATGATAGACACTTGTGTTGTTTCCATATCTTGGCTGTTACGAATAATGCTGCAATGAACAAGGGACTGCAGATATCTCTTTGAAATCTTGTTTACAGTTCCTTTGAATTTATACCCAGAAGTGGAATTGCTGGATCTTACGGTAGCTCTATTTTTAATGTTTTGAGAAACCTCCATACTGTTTTCCATAGTGGCTGCACCTGTTTACATTCCCACCAACAGTACAAAAGGGTTCCCTTTCCTCCATATCCTGGCCAATACTTGTTATCTCTTATCTTTTGTTGTTGTTTTTAAAAAATATTTATTTATTTATTTGGCTGCACTGGGTCTTAGTTGCACCATGCGGGATCTAGTTCCCTGACCAGGGATCGAACCTGGGCCCCCTGCATTGGGACCTCAGAGTCTTAACCATTGGAGTCCCTCTTGTCTTTCGATAATAGCCATTCTGACAGGTGTGAAGTGATACCTCATTGTGGGTTTGATTTGCATTTCCCTGATGATGTCATGCTGAACACATTTTGGTGTACATTTTGACCATTTGTATGCCTTCTTTGGAAAAATGTCTACTCAGGGCCTCTGCCCATTTAAAAAAATTATTTTATTGAAGTAAGGTTGATTTACAATGTTGTGTTAATTTCTGTTGTATAGCAAAGTGATTTAGTTACACACACACATATATATATATATACATTCTTTTTCATATTCTTTTCCATTATGGTTTATCACAGGATATTGAATATAGTTCTCTATGCTACACAGTAGGACCTTGTTGTTTATCCATTCTATATATAATAGTTTGTATCTGCTAAACTCCCAATCCAACCCTCCCCCATCCCCCTCTCCCCCTTGGCAACCACAAGTCTGTTCTCTATGTCTATGTGTCTACTTCTGTTTTGTGGATAAGTTCATTTGTGTCATATTTTAGATTCCACATATTAGTGATATCATACTGTATTTGTCTCTCTCTGTCTGACTTACTTCACTAGTATGATAATCTGTAGGTCCATCCAGGTTGCTGAAAATTCTGCCCAGTTTTTAATTGGATTGTATTTTTTTTTTTTTGCTATTGAGTTGCATCAGTTCTTTATATATTTTAAATGTAATCCCTTATCAGATACATGATTTGCAAATATTTCCTTCTGTTCCATAGGTTGCCTTTTCATTTTGTTGATGGTTTCCTTTGCTGTGCAGAAGCTTTTTATTTTGATGTAGTCTCACTTGTTTATTTTTGCTTTGCTTTTGTGGCCTTTGTTTTTGGTGTCAAATCCAAAAAATCATTCCCATGACTGACATCAAGGAGCTTACCCGCCATGTTTACTTGTAGGCAATGTATTCTCTCTTTTTTAAAAAAATTTTATACTAATTATTATTATTATTTTATATTTATTTATTTTTGGCTGCTTTGGGTCTTCGTTGCTGCACGCAGGCTTTCTCTAGTTGTGGCGAGCGGGGGCTGCCCTTCGGTGTCGTGTGCGGCCTTCTTGTTGCCCAGGCTTCTCTTGTTGCAGAGCACAGGCTCTAGGCGTGCAGGTTTCAGTCGTTATGGCTCACGGGCTTAGCTGCTCCACGACATGTGGGATCTTCCCGGACCAGGGATTGAACCCGTGTCCCCTGCATTGGCAGGCGGATTCTTAACCACTGGGCCACCAGGGAAGTCCTGCCAACGTGTTTTCTATAAGACAAATATTACAGAGATCCAGGACCTGAATTTTCTTCTGCTCTCAGAATGGAATGGCAGGAACCGTGGCCAATGTGTGATTTATTCTTTGGCAGCCCCCCAAGGATCCCCCTGCCCCTCTCCAGCGAGCACCTGCTGGCCCCGTGCAGGCTGTGTCCTGTGGAAGGCCGGTGCTGACTTTAGCTAGGCTCACACTGGCCTCCCATGGAAAACTGCTGTTCTGTGCATTGGGCTGATGTTTTCTATCACTAAAATTGAACCGTGATGGTGCTTTTTCAAATCATAGAAAAATAAAATGAATATTTTTGGTCTAAGTGTTTCCATACCTACTGCCTTTGGTCCACACCATCATTGAGTAGGTGATGGTGTCTGAGTTTGCCCCGAATTAAGCTTCATCCACTGATATTTCATAACGTCTCTGCAAAGTCACTTGAACCCTTTTGGGAAGTGCTGGCCTGGAGCATCCCAGCCAGAAGCTGCCCTCGGGGGCTGCAGGCTCGGTGCTGGTTCCCACGCTTCCTGCGTCTTTGGCCCCGTTAGGTCCATACTCTCCCCACCCTCACCCCTGTGCTCCAGGCATGCTGACCTTCTCCCAGGCCTGGGACAAACCTCAGTTCTGCAGCTCTGCGGGACCTCTGCTCCCAGCTTCTCTCTGCCTGGGGGTTGCCTGATCATATTTTCCATCTCCCGCTCCATCATCACTCTTTCTGGAGGTCTCCCCTGTCCCACCCCTGCACACCCCAGACTGGGTCACCGTATAGCTCAGTTCTCATCATGGCTGTATTTTAATATGCATTTATGGGGTCATTTGATTCTTGTCTGTCTTCTCCACCAGAATGTGAATCTTCCAAGAGCAGAGAGTGGGAACCGTGTGTGTGTGTGTGTGTGTGTGTGTGTGTGTGTGTGTGTGTGTGTAAGAGAGAATACATGTATTTGTGCACACGTGTGTTACCTTACTGTAATTTCCACGGTCCTCACTATAGTGTTTGCACATGTCAAGCACTCAGTAAATATGTGTTGAGTGGATGAGTGTGTGGTGCTGTGTATTTCTTTAGAATCCTTCCAGTAATAGTGACTTCATTTTGTCATCAGAGAAACCGAGGCCCAGAGATGTGACTTGCATTGGGCAAGTTCCTGCAGCCAGAAAGGGGCCGAGCTGGGACTTGAAGTCAGGCCTCTGACTCAGCCCAGTGCCCTTTCTACTACTCTCGGCTGCCAACTTCCCTCGAGGTTTGGAGAGTTAAACACAAGCAAAGCGTTCAGAGGAGATTTACCGCAAGGCAGAGTGTTTACTAGAGATGACCTCAACTCCGTGGCAGTGAAAGGGCCGAAAAGAGCTGAAAAGAAAATACCTTTCCAATGAATGAGCTGGGCCGGCCGGGCCCCAGCTGACTCATGAAAAAGGTTTCACTATATAAGGATTTCACTTCTCCCCCCCAGCCCCGCCCTGGGTGTGCCTTTTGCCCTGAGTCCAGGTCTGGGAGGGGGCAGGTTGTCGGACTCCCAGCTTGAAGCCCCAGCTCTGCCAGCCGTGCTTCCAGGGGCCCTTCCCTCCCCTGCTAGAGTGTGTTTTCTCCTCTGTCTGGAACCTGTCTCTCCAGCCTTGTGTATAAACAGGCTTGTGTTAATAGCACCCACCTAAGTTTCGGTGGGTCTGGCTGCCAACTGCTCCTCGGGCATCTGGCCCCCGGAAAACCTTACTGGTTGGGTCTGGGAGTCCAAGGGTAGGTACCTCCTGGGTCTCCAGTGCTCACGAAACCTCGCTACATTCATCGCCAGCCCCTGTTCGTTTGTCTTTTCTTTTGTTTGTCCCCCTCATCCCTCCATGTCTTTGTCCTTGAAGTCACTAAGGGGGCCTGACCTCAGTGGCCAGTGCCATCTGTAGGAATATGGAGATTCATGCTAAGAGCTGTTTTCCAAAGCTCCCCTGCTCCCCACTCGGTCCATGGTCCTGTGTTTCTGCAAAAGGTGAGCAAAGGCTGCTCTTACCACTCCGCTCACACCTTGGTCCTTGCAGACAGCACTCCTGCCCCCTGCCTGGGAACCTCCTCACAGGGGACGTACACGGTGCCGCTGCCTGATCCCATGCTCCCTCCTCTTCGAAATGACATTTCTGACCACGAGCCATCCATACAGATCAATGCCCCTGCCCTGCCTGCTCTCACTGGCCAACCCAACAGACATTCCTGAGCTGTGTGTTGATTCTCGGCAGTGAGGACTGTGACCATCCCCCACCACTTCCGTGCACACCTGATACTTCTCATGATCACCTGGGAATTATCACCCACCCATTTTAGAGATGGAGAAGCTGAGGCTCAGAATGGTGAGAAATCTGCCCAAATCTCACCACCGAGAGGGATGGGGACGGCATGGGAGCGGGCCTCTCACATCCCACTCTCCTGTGTTCATCAACTGGGCATGATGCCGTCCTCTGACCTGCCTGCTGCAGAGACACACATCCAGGATCAGACAGAGAGCAACCTGCAAGGAGAGCCTTAGGCATACAGGAGGGAGATCCCAGGAATTGCCGGCACCTGCCAGCAACTGACGGAAATAGTTGGGGGGTGACATCACACATCGGCAGCATATTGATTGCCATGATAGGCAGGTGTTTGTGTTCTGTCAGAAGTGGATAATGATTAAGCCACTAGAAAGGGGAAGGAAGTGTGGATTTTGACCCCAGGCCACAAGCTCTCAGAGGTGGGGGAGAGGACAGGTGGGAGCTGGAGCAGTGAACCAGCCAGCCCCCCACTCAGCCAGTGTCCGCCACCCTGCTCCGCTGGACCAGGAACAGGCTGTGTCACTGGCGTCAGGTAAACAGAGCTGGGTTCCCTCCCACTGCTGCCATTTCCTGGCTGTGGGCCTCGGGCAAGTCCCTTCCTCTGCCTGAGTCCTGTATTCTCATCTGTAAAATGAGCCTGTCAACCCCCTACTTCATAAGGGGGTTGGGAAGATCACAGGAGATAAGCCAGGTAAAGGGCTCTGCATGGGGTGGATACTCGATAAATGTAGATTTCCCGTCTCTTTCCACCACATGGAACACCAGCGCTAGATGAACCCTAGGTTTGAACCCCACCTCTATCACTTCCTGGCTGTTCAGCCTGGAGAAAATAATTTCCCCTCCCTGAACCCCACTCCGTCTGCAGGCATGGGGATGATGAGGGCTACACAGTGGGGTTTGGAGCAAGGGTCCAGTATCATAATCATAGCTGACGTTAACCAAGCTCTTAGCAAAGTGCCAGGGGTCTGGATTGGGGTCTGAGGTTCTGCACTTCCAACAAGCTCTGGGTGGTACTGATGCTGCTGACCCAGGGACCACACTGTGAGCAGTGAGGTGACAGATGAAAGTCAATGGGACCATGGGACTGGGGAGAGGGAGTGGGTGAAGCGCGGGCACCTGCTGGGAGACTTTTTAGTGGGCTGTTGCCTCCAGGACGCCACTGTTTTGAGAACAACTCAAGATGATCTGGTAATTAACTAAATATATTATTGCTGGGAGGTGGGGAATCAGTTCTTGGCCCCTGGGTGCCCTAGTGCAGGGAGGAGACTGACAAGTACCTGTTATAACCCAAACTGTAAGAACTCTGGTTGCCCAAGCACGGGCCCCTGGGGTTCCGGGACAGAACCCTCATCCTGGCTAGGGGTCAGGCAGGCTGACTGCAGGTGAGGGCCCTCAAGCTGGGTGTCCAAGATGGGGAGGACTCAGCCAAGTGGAGGAGGGGGAGGGCAGTGTCCGGGGGAGCAGAGTGCCCAGACCTGGGGGGCAGGGAGAGCTGGGGTCACAGCTCCATCATTGACACTCTGTGTTACTGTCATGCTGTGTGACCTCATCAAGGGACGTCCCCTCTCTGGGCCTCAGCTTCCTCTTGTCCGGTGGAGGTGATGCTTCCTATCTCTAGCGCTTTGGGGAGGGAGAAGGTAAAAAGACGGGCCATGTCTGGCTTCCAGCAGCTGGTCAACCACTGTGACATCCTTTACCTGTTAACACAGAAATACACCATCTGAGCATAGGGGTCCTGATCTCCCAGGGGCCTCCTTGGGTGGGGAGCCCCTGCCCTTTGTGCTCCACACGGCTCCCCCCATCCCAACAACCAGGCTCTCAGGCGAGGACGGGGAGAGTGCCAGTGTCCCAGGGAGAATGGTTTTGTCGGAGCCTCAGACCTTAAACCCCTCATCACTGCCTGGCAAGAAACCAGAGACCTGGCTGAGATAACAGGGCTGTTATCGTGGTAAACAGACCCCTCCTGGGATAAAGAGGGGAGAATAGAACAGCCTCTGTTTGTCCTCCCCTGGCTTGTCACCCAGTAGCATCCGACCTCCCAGATGGCTTGACTCAGCTGCAGTGACCCAGGGCTGACCTGACTTCAGAGCTGCCCCTCCGTGCCCACCCTCCTCCAGCCCACTTCTCACCCCCATCCCAACTGGCTTGTCTATGTGTTTCCTTCTGCCTCTCAAGTTTATCTATTTCCCCAGAAGCACAGCACAGTGTGGTAGAAAAGGGCTTGGGAATTGGCATCGGATCTGGGCTGGAATCTCGGGGATCCAGTTCTTTGGGTGGGTTGCTTATGCCTAAGGTGACCAAATGTCCCAGTTTGCCTGGGACTGAGGGGCTCCTGAGACATGGGACTTTCAGTTGTAAAACAGGGAGGGTTCCAGGAAAATTGGAGTTGGTCAGCCTTTTTACCTCTCTGAGCCTCAGTTTGCTCCATTTGCTTGTAACACGAGGATAATTATCTCCGTTGGGATTAAACGGGATAATGCGAGGAAGCATGTAGCACAGGGCGGGTTGTCAATGATGGCTTCAGTGACTTTTCTGCCTGGAGGAAATCACAGGGCTTCGACCTTGAATTTCTCACCTCCCTGATTCCCATGACCTTTTCAAATTGACACAGAAGCAGATCTGGGGTAGGGTCTGCATTTAAGAAATCATTAAACCTGTATGTAGTGGTTCTGCTCAAAATGCCTTTTGATGGACAAGGCTAAAGCAATGAACGCAGGCGGCTTAGTAAAGAAGTAAAGGGAGACAGACTGGAAACCAGCATGCCAGGCCCACTTTGAATCTGCGATTAACTTGCTGTGTGACCTTTCACAAATCGCTTTGCCTCTCTGGGCCTCAGTTTTCCTATCTACAAAATGGAGGGTTGGACTGCTTGGTCTCTGAATGCAGCCACCAGCTCTAACGCTCTAGGAGCCTGTGGCACAGATGCTCATTACCCTGCACACTGTAATGGAGGAGGTACTGAGGATGGGGCAGTTAGGTTGGTGCCTGTAAAAGGCTGAGGAGGAAGTGAAACGGTACTCCTTCCCGGGTGGGACCTAAACCCAGCTGCATTTCAGATTGGGACTTGAACCCATAATCCCTGACATAGAAGGGGACTCAAACCCACTGTCTTTTAATTGAAACCACTCACTTGGTGCCAAGACTTACTGAAGCTCAGGTTCTTTTGTCTCAGCACAGAAAAAATTCAGTGTGAGGTAAAGCGATAGGTAAAGAGTAAGTTTATTAGCACAGGATGCTTGTGAGAGATTCAAGCGGGCAGGCAAGGGAGCTCAGCCCCCAGAACAAAGAGGGATACATTTTTACAATCAAAGAAAAAGTGGAGGGTTTCCCTAGTGGCGCAGTGGTTAAGAATCCGCCTGCCAATGCAGGGGACACGGGTTCGAGCCCTGGTCCGGGAAGATCCCACATGCCACAGAGCAACTAAACCCGTGCGCCACAACTACTGAGCCCATGTGCCACAACTACTGAAGCCCACGTGCCTAGAGCCCGTGCTCCGCAACAAGAGAAAACACCACAATGAGAAGCCCGCACACCGCAAGGAAGACCCAACACAGCCAAAAATAAATAAATAAGTTTATTTAGAAAAAAAAAAAGTGGAGAGGGGAGAAGATATGTTCTAACCGGGACTGCCATGGCGCCATGTAAATCACATGTATATTAGCAGAAGGGTGGTGACATATACTAAATCTGGTAATTCATCTCAGGTTTTGGTATAATGTCCCCTTTCGCCTAGATTTTTCCCCTTTCACCTATTATTTCTGTCTAGGCTACATGCAGAAATGCTACTCTTCAAGGACCATTAACTTCCTGACTTCATGGAACAAGATTCACACCCCATATCTATTGTCTCGTGTTTTAACCATCAGGGTTTGTGGCTTGAGTGTGCCTGGTGCTTGGATGCACCTGGTCTTCCTTCAAGATAGAGTAGATTGTTGCTAGGTTTCCGTAATTTTCCCTTGAGCGGTCATTAGCTTACAGCAGTCTCCCAGACTCCCTCAAAATTCCACCTCTGTCTTTAATTCCCTAGTGAGACTCCTAAACTAACTAATTATCCTACTCTATCCCTATCATTAGGAACCAAGATTTTGGCACCTTCTTAAGCACCAACTAAAATTTGGAAAATAGTGCAGTGGAAAGTGACTAAAACACCTTATAGATAGAGCAGTTGGTTGATGTCTGCAAAGCAGGCTGGGCAAGGTCTCATAATGCCAGGCCACTGGATATTTGTTTACTCCCTCCTCTGTTTAACTGTTCATTTATTTCTTCCTTCCTTCCTCCCTTTGTTCACTCATTCTTTCACTGAGTGATTCACATAGCGATTTTTTTTAACACCTTTATTGGAGTATAATTGCTTTACAGTGGTGTGTTAGTTTCTGCTTTATAACAAAGTGAATCAGTTATACATATACATATGTCCCCATATCTCTTCCCTCTTGCGTCTCCCTCCACATAGTGATTGATAGCCTGGATTCTGAAGCCGATTTAGCTGGGTTCAAATCCCAGCTCTGTTAATTATTATGTGACCTCAGCAAGTTACTGGACTTCTCTGTGCCTCTGTCTCCTCATCTGTAAAATGGACACAACAGAAGTACCCACCTCGTGGGGTGGTTTTCATGTTAAATTTCTTAAACTAGCACCTAGCATTGACAAAGTGCAACATACATGTTTGCTATTACTGTTTATTCTTTCACCATTTGCTAAGAGATAATTCTGAGGCAGGCGTTGGGCTGGGCAACCACCAGGGATTCAGATCTGGAGGACAATCCCCAACCTTGAGGAGGTCACAAAGAGATAAACCGGCAATTATGAAGTCATGTGGTTAGTGTTGCCGTGTTGTGTAGGTTAGCACAGGGCACTATGGGAACAAAGAGGAGAGGCATCCAGCCTGGGTGGGATGGGCTCAAGAGCCAGTGTGTGCCCAGGAAGTCTTCCTGGCAGAAATGTCACCTGATCTGGGTCTTCAGATACAGGTACATATTAGCCAGGAGGTGAAGAGGGTAGGGTGATGGGAACCCCTGGCAGAGGAAACGGCTTGTGCAAAGGCTTGGAGGGGAGAATATGGATGTTTAGGGAACAGATGTGGTTTGCTGTGGCTTGCTGGGGTGTGGGTAGGTGGTCGAAGAAGCCAGAAGAGCAGCAAAGCCTTAACTACGCTGAACATTCCAGGACTGCTAAAAAGTTAATATTTTATCAGCTAGGCCAGTGTCCCCAAATTTTAGGATCGTGCTCCAAATAAACACACACACAAAAATCTCCACTATATGGAGATTTACTTATGAATAAATTGTATACATGTACTGCCACACACATATATCGTGTATATTATAAGACACACAAAAATACAAGCATTTAATTGGATTGTTTGTTTTTTTGCTATTGAATTGTATAAGTTCTTTATATATTTTGGATATCAGCCTCTTATCAGATATATGATTTCCAGGTATTTTCTCCCATTTGGTAGATGGCCTTTTCATTTTGTGGATGGTTTCATCTGCTAAGCAAAAGCTTTTTAGTTTGACGTAGCCCCATGTGTCTGTTTTTGCTTTTGTGGCCTTTGCTTTTGGTGCCAAATCATCACCAAGACCAACGTCAGAAAAGCTTTCTGCCTATGTTTTCTTCTAGGGGTTTTATGGCTTTAGGTCTTACGTTCAATTCTTTCTTTTTGTCTTGTGAGTAATTGTTTAGTATAATTGAATGATTATAATATTTTGGAAAGAATTGCCTGCAAAGATCACTTTTTAAGGTACCTAATTAAAAAAAAATCTAAGGCAACCATGAAAATCATGTAATAAAACTCATAAAGTTAAAACCAGAACTTCAAATCATTCACCCTACGTTTGGGTCTTTAATATACTTTGAGTTAATTTTTGTGTAAGACAGTGGCCCTGTTTCTTTCTTTTGCATGTGGCTGTCCAGCTTCCTCAACAGAAATACAAAGAATACATATAAATAGAAATCCTGGTACTTTCTCTCCCTTGCACCAACGGCTGCTCTTGTGTATCTCCTGAAATGCATCTCCCTTGCCCCACTTTGAAGCTCACTACTCTACCCTACGGGATGCATCAAAAGATGGCCCATGGAAGAGAGTGGATTTTTACATTTAAAAGGCCATTTTGACATGGATACATGCTGGAATCCCTGAAGTCATTAAAATGAAGATGAAGTTGTATATTACTAACATTGAAACGTGCTACTATATTAAGCTAATGTGACAATTGCAGGGTGCAGGATCTTTAGTGCTAAAACTGGGACTGTCCCGAGCAAACCCGATTACCCTCGGAGCATGTCTAGAACAATCCTATCTTGTAAAGAATATAAATGAACGTTCAGAAAAGAGCTGGAAGGCTGTTCATCCAAAGTATTAACAGTGGGTGGTAGTGGTGGGTTGATGGGAAATTACAATTAGCCTTTACTTCTTTTTATTAAGTAATGTATTTTGGTTTTTGCTTACCTGTGTTAGATATTTTCTGTGAATTATTATATTTATAATAGAAAATATTATTATATTTTCTGTGAATTATTATGTGAATTTTAAAACGTGAAACACATGAAAGTTAAGACTGCTTTAGCAAGCAGGGCATAGCACAGAGGGAGGTAGAATAAGGCAGAAGGCCTGGGGCAAGTTAGAGACAGAGAATAAGGTGAGAAGTGAGAAGGGCCTTGGACTTGGCAGTGGTGATGAGGAAGGGAAGAAAAGAGGGTTCAAGTGATTAATGAGAGAAAAAGACTCAGTAGGACTCTGTGACTACTAAACTGTGGGGACTGAAAGAAAGGCAGGAGCTTCGACTACCTGCAAGTTTCTGAGTGGTACCATTGACTAAGATGGATAATTCAGGAGAAATAGAAATTTGAGATGAAGGGATAAAGATGGGAGCTCTAGGGGGCTGGTATTACACTGTTGGCTTGATTTTGGACATACTGATGTGTCTATGGGACACCCAGGAGGAAGTGTAAGAGTGGAATTTATCACAGGAGCTCAGGGAACTAGCTATTTACTGGCCAGTTTCTTGACTCGAGTCACTCTTACCAGCACCCTCCCTTTGAAAAGTCATCCAGACCTTCAACAACATGCTCTACCGGCCTAGAAGTCCCTTCTGACTCATGACCTGGTTTGAAAGGAGTTAGGTTTTAAGACGCACTGCAGTAATCCACTGCTATCACTTGTAAGCGGCCAAAGATAACTCATTTGCATTATGTGGAAAGTTTCTCGTCTCTATCTTTTAGCAAAAAAACCCCCAAAAACAAAACAAAAAAAACAAACAAAACTTGTGTACCCCTTTATCTTCTTTTTTCCCCTCCAGCATCAGTGCAGTGATTGCATCTCTTTTAAATGTATTGAGACTTACTGTATGGCCCAGTATTTGGTGTATCTTGGTGTGCCCTTGAAGATAATGTGTACTCCGCTGTTGGGTGGAGTGTTGTACCAATGTCCATTAGGTCAAGCTGGTTGACAGCGTTGCTCAAGTCTTCTATATCCTTGCTGACTTTCTGTCTGCTTGTTCTATCAGTGATGAGGGTGTTGAAATTTCCAGCTCTCGTGGATTTTTCTTTCTCCTTTCAGTTTTTGTTTCATGTATTTTCGAACCTCTGTTATTAGGTACATATATATTTAGGAGTAATATATCCTCTTGATTCATTGATCAATTTCTCATTCATTAATATCTCTCTTAATCTCTGGTAAAATCCCTTGTACTGGAGGCCTACTTTGTCTGAGTTTAGACAATTTACATTTAATGTAATTATCGATATAGTTGAGTTTAAATCTACTGTCCTGCTATGTGCTTTCTATTTGTCCCATCTCTTCTTTGTTCCTTTGTTTCCCCTTGCTTGGCTTCTTTTGGATTATATATATTTTTATAATCTCATTTTATTTTCACTCTTTCTTTTCTTTTCTTTTTTTTTTTTTTTGGCTGCTCAGCTTGTGGGATCTCAGTTCCCTGACCAGGGATTGAACCTGGGCCATGGCAGTGAAAGCCCAGAATCCTAACCACTAGGCCACCAGGGAAAACCCTATTTTCTATTTTAATGCTTGCTTTAGGGTTAATTATATGCATCTTTAACGTATCACATAATATTTGCATACTTTACATATTTATTAGTCAGGGTTCAACCAGAGAAACAGAACCACTGGGAATGATATATAATAAGGGATTTATTATAGGAATTTGACATTATGCAATTATATGGAGCTGGCTAAACAGTCTCTAAAATGCTATTTTCTTTGTGTCTGGTCCTGGTATATTACTGGCAGTGAAGGGAGAGAAGTTTGGGAAGGGGAGATGGATTCAAAGTGGGGGAAGCGTGGGGGAGAACAGGAACAAACCAGCACCCACATGTCATCTCTCACTCCTTCCAAGATGCCATCTTCAGTGATGTGACTGACCTAGACGAGAAACTCATCGTGAAGCTGAAACACCTGGGCCAGGGATCAGAGAAACTGCCGGATGATCCAGCAGGGGCCGGAGGGGCTGTGGGCTCAGCTGCTGCCTCATGATGACAAGGTGACCTAGCCGTTAAGTGACAGTGTATACGAGCTGCACCTGGTGTCCCTATGCCAACTTTTTGAGTAACAAAACAAAACAAAACAGAAAGCAAGTGGCTACCGCTTTACTGTACCTTTTGCAGATGTTGTATAAAATGTCTCTAGTGACCTATGCTAACTTGGAACTATACAGGGAAAGATATTCTGGGAAATATAGTTCCAGCTTAGCTGAGTGGGCACAATATAAATCCACTTTAACAGAGAGTGTAAGAAACTTTATAACAGTATATTTCCATTGCCCATTCTGTCCTTTGTGTGTTAGTGTTACCACACGTTTCGCTTTTACATATATTGTAAACAGTAATACAGTAATAAAAACAGGAATATTACTCTTGCTTATCTTTTAAAGAAATCAACAAATGAGGGAAGAAAGGACCTTCCTATTTTCTCACATGTTTATCATCTCTGGTGCTCTTTATTCCTTTGTTTAGTTCAAATTTCCATCCAGTATAATGTCCTGTCTCCCAAAGAACTTCCTTTACTATTTCTTGTAGTGCAGGTCTGCTGGTGATAAATTCTCTCAGCTTCTGTTCTTCTTTTCTGAAGAAGTTTTTATTTCTCTTTCATTGTTTAAAGGGTATTGTTGCTGGCCATAGAATTTTAGGTTGACAGTTTTTTGTTTTTTGTTTTTCCTTTCAGTGCTTTAGAGAGGTTCCATTGTGTCCTGCTTGCATAGTTTCTGATGAGAATTCTTATCATTTTTTCTCTGTATGTGACATGTCTTTTTCCTCTGTTTACTTTTAAGGTTGTCTTATCACTGGTTTTCAGCAATTTGATTATGACGTATCTTGGCGTGGGGTTTTTATGTTTATCCTGATTGGGTTTTGTGGAGATTCTTGAATCTGTGGGTTTATAGTTTCTCTCAAATTTAGAAAATTTCCAGCCATTATTTCTTCAAATATATTTTATGTTTCTTCCTTCCTTCCTTCCTTCCTTCCTTTCCTTCTTTCTTTCTTTCTTTCTTACTTTCTTTCTTCCTCTCTCTCTCTCCTCTCCTTCTTGGACTTCAACTACACATCTGTTAGACCATTTGATGTCGTATCACAGATGTCTAAGCTCTGTTCATTTTTTCCCATCTTTTTTTGTCCCTGTGCTTCAGTTTAGGTACATTATATTGCTATATCGACCTTTTTGGGTCAATTATCTTTTCTTCTGCAGTGTCTAATCTGCAGTAAATCTCATTCATACACTTTTCATTTTAGATAGTATATTTTTCATCTCTAGATGTTCTACTTGATTCTTTTTTATATCTTCCATTTCTCTACTCATTATGATTATATTTTTCTTTAAATACTTGTAGTTATAATAACACTTCAACATCTTTGTATCTAGTTCCATCATCTCTGTCATTCCTGGGTCCATTTTTATTGATTGACTTCTCTTCTGGTTAGGGGTCACAGTTTCCTGCTTTGGGGCATATCTAGCGGTTTCTGACTGGATGCTGGACATTATGGATGTTATATAGTTGAGTGTCTCAATTTTGTCGTCTTAAAGAATGTTGGGCTTTGTTGTAACATGCAGCTTGGTTTCTTGCACACCATCTTTATCCCTTTGAAGCCTGTTTGCAGACTTTGCTATGTCTGGTCTGGACTAGCCTTCACTCTAGGGATAGCTCAGCCTACGGCTAAGACACGACTTCTACAAAGTTTCCACTGAATGTTTGAGGTTCTTACGGAGTTTTCACTACTCTGGCTGGTTGCAACTCAAACGTCTCCTGACTTGTGTGAGTTCTGGGAATTGTTCTGCTTGAAGCTTTAATTTTTTAGTTTTGCCCTGTCTCAGGGAATTTTACCCTCGTACTCAGAAACAACTCCAGAAGGTCCCATGCAGATTTATGGAGCTCATTTTCTGCACAATTTCCTCCTTTCTGGAACTTTGCCATACAACTCTAGCTGTGTCCCTGGACGCCAGTCTCCAGATGCTCAGTTCAGCAAGATTACTATACTCTGCTTGGGATCCCTCTCCTTGGACCATGGTCTGGAATGTGACTCCAGGCAGAAAACCAGGACAGTCAGCACTCCCACTCCACCCCCGACCCCTTCATATGTTTCTCTTCTCTTAGTGATCACATCCTGTCATGCTTGTTTTTCGTCGTATTTTGAAATACAGTTGTTTCATGTATTTTGTCCAGTTTTCTAGTTGTTTAGGGTAGGGTGGGAAGGTAAGTCTAATCCTTGTTATTGCATCGCAAGCAGAAGCAGAAGTCAGGAACCGATATAAAGAAAATCTCTCTAATGGCTCAGTTTATTTTTTTGTTTTTGTTTTCATTTCTTTTTTAAGGTACGCGGGCCTCTCACTGTTGTGGCCTCTCCCGCTGCGGAGCACAGGCTCCGGATGCGCAGGCTCAGCGGCCATGGCTCACGGGCCCAGCCGCTCCGCGGCATGTGGGATCTTTCCGGACCGGGGCACGAACCCGTGTCCCCTGCATCGGCAGGCGGACTCTCAACCACTGCGCCACCAGGGAAGCCCTCTAATGGCTCAGTTTAAATGTTACCCCTCTCTCATGAAGCCTTTCTTAATTTGTGTCTCTTCTGTGTTTATTGCTATCACACTCTGCCTTGACTTATAATTACCTACATATGTGACTGTCTCAGTGGATTATGAGGGCCTCAAAGGTGGGCACAGAGTCTTTGTGTCTTAGTAACTTCTCTGACCCTAGCATGTGATGGGGCCTTGGGAAGCGAGGCAGGATTACCTTGTGTAGCTTGACAGTGAACTGAAGTGACCCCGATGAGGCAATGGGCATCCCAGTCTGAAACCCAGGAAGGCCGGCTCCCTCCCCTGTGTGATCACCACTAGGTGTACTCCCAGGTATCATCAGGGTGCACAATTCTCCCTTATTAGGCAGGGGATTGAGGGATTGGTGACAAGAATCCAAGCCTGCCCAGACTTGCCAAACACATCATCCTGACCTTAGAGCTCACAAAGCCTCAGATCTTGACACAACAGAGGGGCTTGACCATGGGTGCTCTGACAGAGTGCTGATTCCCCAGAGTGAGGCTAGGCCCATCCCCAAGGGGCAGGTCCCTGGGCCGAGTGTCCAGGACCTCAGGGGGCTGCTGTTCTTACCCACATTCCCTGGGAGTGGAGCAAGGATGGGAAGTGGAGATGTCTGTGTCCCAGCCCTGCTTCTGTGACCATGATCAGCTCAGTTCCCCCACCTGCATGATGAAGCCTCAGACAGGAGGAACTTTTCCTGCTCTAAAGAGCTGGGTTTGGGCAGCTAATGGCTTGATCGTCCCGGAAGTCTCTGGTTCCCCGAGGTGGCGATTCTAGGCTTTTAATAATTGATGATTCTGGGACACTGGCTTTCTGTGGCTCTGTGATTAGAACAATTTGTAGCTCTCGAACAATCCACGTTGCTGTGACTCTACCCTTCTGTGGTGTCGATTCTATGACACTCTGTCATGCAGCTCTGCAGCCCTGGCGCGTCCATGGCATTGACCTTCATCGGCAGCCACGGCCTTGGTGTGCTAGGACCCAGCTGTCTGTCTGTTCGAGGACTTAAACCTGCTCCTCGTTCATTGTTCCCAGAGTCAATAACTCCGAGTGATTCACGTAGAGGAGCCAGAGAGAAACAGAGGTGCAGGGAATGCCAGCCCGGCTGCGCTTGGATTGAAAGGGCTGAATTGTCTGCCTGCCTGAGAGAGGCTTTGTGGTTGGCTGTCTGGTGAGGGCCTTGCAGGGCCGGGCAACCCCACACCATGCCCATACCAGAGAGAGGTCTGCCCTCCCAGCCCATTATCTGGCATTCGGCTTCCCCAACGGTGAGCCTGTGTCCCAGCAGGAGGGGTGAGAAGGAGGGCAGGTGGGGGCCCACTGCTGATTCCTGGGGCTACCTGAGCCTGGGCTTGTGCCTGTCTGGCCAACCCTGGGTGAGACCCCTGTTTCTCTGCCT
This sequence comes from Orcinus orca, assembly GCF_937001465.1. Lineage (NCBI taxonomy): Eukaryota > Metazoa > Chordata > Mammalia > Artiodactyla > Delphinidae > Orcinus > Orcinus orca. The sequence goes on from NC_064559.1 coordinate 198,316,274, forward strand.
GGTTTCCAGCCTGACCCCATCTGGGGGCCTCTGTGCAGCTCGCAGAAGTCCTCCGGGCCTGATTATCTGTCTGAGACCTCTGAGTACGTCCCATGGAATGTCTGTTTCCATTTCATTTCCCTTTAAACGGGGATCTGGTTGCTGCTCCCCAACTTGTTGGCCTGTGGATTAGAGGCAAACCCTTGGCAGTCCTATAATCTCATCCCTGACCTGTGGCTGCCTTAAGGTCAGTTTCTAATACACAGGGACAGACCGGAGGAGAAGGGACGAGGGATTTGAAGTGACCCCCACTCTGCCACCTGTTCCTGGGTGACACCTCATGTCCCCTCTCTGTGCTGCAGCCTCTTTTTTTTTTTTTTAAGTTTTCTCCCAGGAGCTGTCAAGGACAGCAAAGCACATCCTCTCCCAGTGAGAGCAGAAAGAATCTGCTCTTTATTTTATGTTTTTAAATATTTATTTATTTGGCTGTGCCGGGTCTTAGTTGCGGCATGCGGGATCTTCCTTGCAGCATGTGGGATCTAGTTCCCTGACCAGAGATCGAACCCAGGTCCCCTGCGTTGCGAGCGCGGAGTCTTAACCAATAGACCACCAGGGAAGTCCCGCTGCAGCCTCTTTAACCTGTAACATGGAAGCGTGGTGCCGCCCTCATGGTGGCCGTGGTTCTCACCACGTGAGCGTGTGTGTGCCAAGTGCTCCGGGGACTGAGGGTTGGTTACTGTTGTGCAAACAACAGGGTTGGTTCTCCAGGAGCCCGTGTGAGCCCGCTTCCGGCACCACACACGCCACACAGGAGTCTCCGGCCTCCAGGGAGAACGTTTGGCGGGTCCTGCCTCTCCTGGAGGGGGTCACACACGCACGTGGACACAGGAAAGGTTGATGTCCAGGAGATCACTGCCACTGCTGAGCTGGCCCCCTGGCCTAGGCCATCCCCCGGCGATTCAGCGCTCCCAGGAGAATGCTGTCACCACACCGCACGTGGCGCCGGTCACGTGGAAGAGGAGGAAGCCACGTTCTCCTCTGCGCAGTTCCACCCCCCCGCCCCCCGCGGCCACTGCCACGGCAGCCGCTGCAGCTCCAACTCCTCCCAATAAGCAGGGCCACCGAAGCTCCGCCCCGTCAATTACATCCCATCCAACTCAGTTTTGTCATTTTTCTAACCAAGGAGGATCGGTCAGAAAGAAATCCCTCATTCAGGGATTTGAAGGCGAGGGATTGAGATGTTTCCCCTGATGACAGAGTTCTGGCTGTAGGGGTGTTGCTGGTCTGGGGGTGTTGACGAAAATAATCAATAAACAACGTATAAATAGGAAAAGAGTTTTATTTGAGCCAAACTGAGGACTATGGCCTGGGAGACAGCCTCTCGGGTAACTCTGAGGACCTGCTCTGGAGAAGCATGGTTTTCAGCACAGTTTTGTGTCAGAATAAAGAACATCAAACAAGTCAGGGATACATTCCTTCAAGCTTTCAGAAAAACCCAGATCAGCACGTACACAGTGAGCCAGTACCGTCCTGGCACCTGGGAAGGAGGTCTTACCATTGAAGAAGTACCAGCATTGGCACCCCAGGAAGGGAGGCATTTAATCTTTATTTTTAACATGGACATTCTTTCTTTTGTTTTTAATTGAGGTATAGTTGATTTCCGATGTTGTGTTAATTTCTGCTATACAGCAAAGTGATTCAGTTATATATATATATATATAAAACTCCCCCTTGGCAACCACAAGTCTGTTCTCTAAAATGGACATTCTTTGCTTCTGGTCATGTGCCCTTTTCTTTAATAATTAAAGCAGATACACAGTGTTTGTTTGATAGACCACAAACAGGCTGTGTTAGCTAGCATGAAACTCAGGTTAACTCATGTATAAGCCAGAATGACTTTCCATACCTCAGTATGTGCACATGTCTTTTATCAAGGGTGTATCTATAAAGATGCCCTCTAGTTTTCCGGCTACAAAGCTCCCATGTTTGCGGTTCCTGAGAGCCAGGTCAGTGGCAAAGCCAGCAGGGATGAGCAGGGCTCCAGGAGGCCGTGTGGCCGAGCCTGCGAGCCGGTTTTTCCATTCCACCAGTGACCTGGGGCCACCCTGGTGGCCTGGTCATGCCCTCGCTTGTTGGCCTGCAGGGTCCCGCAGGAAAGGGCACGCTTTTGTGCAGCTGCCATTCTTGCTTGAGCCCTCTTTTGACCTCTAGGGTCAAATAACCGCTGTTCGTTGCTGAAAATGGTTCTCTTTTTACATGTTTTCTTGTGGGTGCACGCGTGCACACATACACACACCGTGTCTCCCTTTCTGTCTCTGAAATTGATGAACAGGTTGAAGGCCAGTTCTTCCGGGTCATCACAGAACTCCCTGTTGCGCTGGTGTTCTTGGCCGTCTTGCAGGTTACCTTGGCAACGTGTACATTGCTTTTTTGGCTTTCATTGTACAGCCAGTACTATAAATTTTCTGTTTTGAGTTTTGTAACTTTGTGGCATTTTAGATAATGTTGTGGTTGTACTTTGTTGTGTAGAGTAAAAGGACTGTGTTGAGTATACCTAGGGTTAGAGTGCAAAAGTAAAATAAAATAATAATGCCATTTGTAGCGACATGAATGAACCTAGAGGTTATCATACTAAGTGAAGTAAGTCAGATGGAGAAAGACAAATGGTATGATACCAGTTATATGTGGACTCTAAAAAAAAAATGAACTTATTTACAAAACAGAAACAGACTCACAGACTTTGAAAACAAACATATGGTTACCAAAGGGGAAGGGGGGGGGATAAATTAGGAGTTTGGGATTAACAGATACACACTGCTACATATAAAATAGATAAACAACAAGGACCTACTGGGAACTCTACTCAATATTCTGTAATAACCTGTATGGGCAAAGAATCTGAAAAAGAATGGATATATGTATATGTAAAACTGAATCACTTTGCTGTACACCTGAAACTAACACAACATTGTAAATCAACTATACCCCCAAATAAAATACAAATTAAATTTAAAAAAATAGAATAAAATAAGGAAAGTAATGGTGATTTGCCTGCTAGGGTTGCTGTGAGGCCTGAGTGTAATCAGGTGTAGCCCTGAGTGAGCAGCTCTGTAGATGGCAGCTCTAGGGTTGAGGTGAAGGTCATAGGAATCAGGTGACCTGTTTGAATCTCAGTTTAGACACTCGTTGGCCAAGGGGCCTCGGGCAAACCTTTTCTGCCTCAATGTCCTCTTCTGTCAAATGGGACTAATAGGGACCTTGTGAGGATTAAATTTTTTAAAATGTGGGTCGTGTAGCACAAAGGCCTGGCACATGGTTGACCTCAGTTAATGGAGCCAATAGTGTTACTAAATATTCCTCGTGATATCTGAGGACCCAGCATGCCTGGACTTCATTCATGAACTTGCCAGGGAAATACATGGCCCTGGGAGGTGTGCAAGATGGCCTTGGGGAAAGACTCTGGCCACAGACCAGATAGGGCTGTATGTTGGAGCTTGGGATATCTTTATATGGAAGGAGGCCTAGTGTCCTGCACCCCTTGCCCAGTTGGCTCCACCAGAATTTCTAGATTCCTAAGTCATTGGTGAAGGAGGCAACGCTCCTTGCCCCCGGAGTTTCCTGGGAAGGGTTTGGTCTCTGTTTGGTGCCTTGTTATGGGGTTTCCATGGGGCTGCCGGAGCTTGGCAACTGTATTGACCTTGGCTGCAACACCCCTGGTACCAAAGCTGGTTCACCTTGAAGTGTGAGGAGGAGAGAGAAGGAGGCTGCTGCAGGCTCTGGGCCAAGGATGGAAAAGCCTGTAATGAATCAGCTTTGCTGCGCTCGGGATGAGCAAGAGGAGAGACCCGTCCAGGACCCTGTGCTTCTGAGCGCTTCGCCTTCCTGACTCTGAGGCCAGCTTTCTGTTCCTTCTCTGTTCCAGTTCCAAGGTCTAGGCCTCCCAAAGGCTCTGAGAGTGAATGTGGGCCCGGTACCCAGGCTCCAAAAGCATGCAGTCATTCCCTTATTCATTCATTCAAGATTTCACTGAAATTCGTCTATTACATGCCAGGCCCTGCACTGGCGTTTAGGGAAACGGTTGTGGACTTGCCCTCAAGCAGCCTACGGTCTAGAGGAGCTGGTAAAAAACAACAGAAACAGCAGTGTTGTGAAAACTTTTTTGTGTATTTGTGGCATAGACCCTTTTAAGAATATGATGGAAGTGAAGAAACTTCCCTCCAGAAAATGTAATAAGCACATGCATATGAAATTTTACCTACAGTTTTAGGATGTTTATGGGTTTGCCGGACACCCATTCGAGAACCCAGATCAAGAGTTTCTGAATCATAATGGGAAACTAGCTGAGAGAGCCAAGCAGGATGCTGTTGCAGTGCAAAGCTAAGGGACATTTCTTAGTCTAGGAATACAGGAAAGACTTCCTGAAGGAATCACAATTATTCATTCAACAAGCATTTATTGAGCACTGACAAAATGCCATCCATTCATGATATACCACTGAATAAGAGAAGCAAGGTTCCCGCTCTTCTGGAGATCACGGTCTAGTGGGGAGAGACAAAGATAAACACAGAATGTCTGGAGGTGATGGGGGGGCCTGCTTTAGGGAAAGTGCCGCGAGAGGGAACAGTTCATGGAAAGACTCTAAGGGTTTCATTGTGACGTTAGTGGGAAACCATTTTTCCCTTTAAGTTTAAAATTTAAAATCTGCATAAACGGAAGCAGTATGCACATGTCTTTTTATGGCTGCTTTTTCTCATCCAATGAACCTTGATAGATGTTAAATTAACTTAGCTAATTTGTTTTCAATGCTATATAGAATTATATGGGCACATGTATATCGTATTTTATTTATCCATTCTCATATTGATAGACATTAGGTTGCATTCTGTTTTTTACTATTACAACTGATTCTGAAATGGGGGATGAATGGGTTTGTGCATTTCCAACATTATAACAAGTTGCCAGATGGTTCCCTAAAGTTGGCATCCGGATTTATATTCCCACTAGCAGAGTCTGAAAGTTCCCATTTCCTTATATCCTTGCCAGCAGTTGATACTGTCAGCCTTTCAAAAATTTGACAATGTTTTTGGTGTAAAAAAACATTGGTGTAAAAACATGTGGTGTAACTCATTTTAATTTGCATTTCCATGATTACTAGTGAGGTTAAACATGTAACTTTGTATTTATTGGCTCTTGGAGTTTCTTGTGAATTGTCTGTTCATATCCCTTGCCCATTTTTCAACATGGCTGTCTTTCCCTTTTTTTTTTAAACATCCTTATTGGAGTATAATTGCTTTACAATGTTGTGTTAGTTTCTGCTGTATAACAATGTGTATCAGCTATACATATACATATATCCCCATATCCCCTCCCTGATTTACTAATCTATCATCTTTCATAAATGTTGCAAATGTCTTCTCCCACGCTGCTTCCTGGAGGGTTTTTTTTTGCGGTACGCGGGCCTCTCACTGTTGTGGCCTCTCCCGTTGCAGAGCACAGGCTCCGGACGCTCAGGTCCAGTGGCCATGGCTCACGGGCCCAGCTGTTCCGCGGCATGTGGGATCTTGCCGGACCAGGGCACGAACCCATGTCCCCTGTATCGGCAGGCGGACTCTCAACCACTGCACCACCAGGGAAGCCCCCGGAGGGTTTTAAGAAGAGGAGTGAAGTGATCTGATTTACATTTTTTAAATTTCGCTGCCTATGGTGTGAAGAATAGGTCAGGGTGATAGCCATGAGTGGATGCAGGGAAACCAGTTAAGAGGTCATTATAATAGTGGCCCAGGGATGGATAATGGTGGCCTGGACCAGGGTGGTAGAAGAGGAAATGGAGAAAAGTGGACAGTTGCAGAGTACGTTTTGGAGGTAGAGCTGACAGAACTTGGTGATAGATTGGATGTGGGGAGAGAAGAAAGGATAGGAATCAGGATGACTATTAGGTTGTTGGCTGAGCAACTGGGTGGACGGTGGGGCCATTAACTGTGATGGAGAATGGCAGGTGAAGAAACAGGTTTAGGCTGAGAGTGGGGGAGTAAGCATTTCTGTTTTCAACACGTTAATCGTGAGACAGCCTGTAGATATCCAAGCGGTGAAATCAAGTAGGTAGTTGGATCTATGAGTCTGCAGTTCAGGGGAAATAGCCAGGGTTAGAGATAAACATTTGGGAGTCAGCCACACGTGGATGGAATTTAAAGTCACGAGAGTGGATAAGATGGAAACAAGGGATCCCCGATGAACCTCAGCATAGCCAACATTTGGAGGTTGAACAGAGGTGGAGAATCAATAAAGTAGACTTCCCCTAGAACATACACTCCACGGGGCAGGGTTTTGTTCTGTTGACTGCCTAGGACCTAGCATAGGGCTTAGCAAGTAGTAGGCTCTTAGTAAAGATTTGCTGAAGGAACGCATGAAAGAATAAAGGAATGAATGAAGATATTGAGAAGGAGTGGTCAGTGAGGTAGGAGGAGTAGAATAAGGTACCATGGAAGCCGAGAGAAAGGTTTCGAGAATGTGGGAATGGTCAATTGTGTGGAATGTCAAAAAGTTGCATAAAAGATAGATGGAGGAGTGACCATTGGATTTGGCAACACAGAGGTCATCGGTGACCTTGATAAGAGTATCTGAGGCTTGAAAGATGAGAAGTTTGCCAGGTCCTATGAGGCAGGGGGCAGAGTGGGGGTGGGGAGTGAGAGAGAGAAGATTTTTCCAAGCAGTGGGAAATGCAGGGATAAGAAAATGCAGGAAGGGCTGGCTCATGTCACTACAAGTTATTCCAGCTGATAGGAGGGTGAAACTGGCCCCAAGAGAAGAGGTTGGGAGTATGGGAAAGCCGAGCTTAGGAGGGGGTGGAGGGCAGCCCAGCAGTTTTAGAACACGATCACTTGAGCTGGGGTTAACCCTAACCCTAACCCTAACCCTAGCCCTAACCCTAACCCTAACCCTAACCCTAACCCTAGCCCTAACCGATCGTCCAGGTGTTATTCAAGATTCCAGGGTCAGAATTCTGATTCAGACTGGTTTAAGCAAAAAGGAATTATGTTTTTCCAGGGATAGATCCTGACTTCAGATACATGACTTGGCCTCTCTCCTGGTTCTCCTTTTCTCTGTGTTGGCCTCCTTGTCAGGCAGGCTGTTCTCTCGCGGGGGGGTGGGGCGTGGGCGGGCAGGATGGTGGCCTGCAAGTCTAGGCTTCCATCCTACTCCCTCTGCAATCCCAGGGACAACGCTGGGCCCATTGCCAATCTTTCAATCAAATGGAGTCTCATTGGCACTGACTGGTGGTCATGTGTCATTCCTGAGCCAATCACTGTGGTCAAAGAGAGGGCGCTCTTCTCTGATTGGCCAGACCTGGTCATAGGCCCATCCCTATAGCTGGGGGTGAAGATGAGTCTACCCAAGGCAATTTTCCTTCGGAAAGTCAAGGTGCCAACAGAAGAATGGGGTGAGGAGTATGATGCTGGAAAAGCAAACCTAGAATTCAATGGTTACCCAGCATAGAAGTCTGTTGTTTTGCAGAATGTTAGAATATTTTAAAAAAGGAAGTACTTTTAGAGATTCCCTAATCCAGTGCTGTCCAAAAGAAGTAGAATGTAAGCCACAGATGCAACTTTAAGTTTTCTAGCGCCCACATTAAAAACGAAAAAGAGAAACAGGTGAAATTAATTGTCATAGTATATTTTGTTTAACCCATTAGATCTAAAATATTATCATTTCAGTATATAATCAATATAAAAAGTGTTAATGAGATACTTTGTATTCTTTTTTTATAGTAAGTCTTCAAAATCTGTATTTTATACTTACAGCACATCTTAGCCCAAATGTTAAAATTTCTCCAGAAATACTTCATCTGTGTTTAAATTTTATCAAATTTACAACGGAATTGGAACATTAGCCAACTCTAGCTGTGAGCCTCACCAGAGACATTATTTATAATTCAGTCATTTAAGATACACCTGAGGGCTTCCCTGGTGGCGCAATGGTTGAGAGTCCGCCTGCCGATGCAGGGGACACATGTTCGTGCCCCGGTCCGGGAAGATCCCACATGCCGTGGAGCGGCTGGGCCCGTGAGCTATGGCCACTGAGCCTGCGCATCCAGAGCCTGTGCTCCGCAACGGGAGAGGCCACAACAGTGAGAGGCCCGCGTACTGCAAAAAAAAAAAAAAAAAAAAAAAAAAAAATACACCTGTACTCAAAAAGTCTTGTATGTTTTTATAAAGTTTTATTTTTCAGGTGAAGAAAAATACATTCGAAGATCGCTACATCAAAAACAAAAACAAAAATCCCTTTGTTCCAAATGTACCTAACACTTCTCCAGTGCCTGTGTATCAGTTTTAAATTTCATATTAATTAAAAATAAATAAAATCTCAAATTCAGTTCCTCAGTCTCACTAGCCGCATTTCAAGTGAGCGGCTACCGTACTGGATAGTGCAGCCCTAATCCAGTAAGTTCACTTGATGGAGAGGGAAGGAAGGTCCAGGGAGAAGAGTAGTCTGGCCAAGGGCACTGGGCTGAGTGGGGGCAGGACCAAGGTCTCCTGACTCTGTCGGGGCTGTTCTGCTCCACTTCGACAAATGCCCTGTTTTGAGCAGGTCACTGAACACCAATCCCAGAGCAGCAATTTTGGAAGTGGAGCTGGAGACAGAAGCCTTTTCTCACTCCCCACTTCTCAGCAGTGAGAGTCCCAGCCGGCAGAAGGCAGAGCCTCTGGTAGTAAGAGTCCAAATGCTTGCTCAGATTGTAAACTTCTTAGTGTCCCTTTATCTTATATTCATCTTGTCTGTGGTCATCTCCACCACCGGATGATAAACGTCTGTAAAATGACTGCATAAATTACTGAGCACCCACTGTGTTCTAAGCACTGCAACCAGCCTTAGGGACACCGAGATGATGCTGGCCCAGCTCCTGCCCTCAAGGAGCTCACCGTCTCGCCCAGGGAGGACAGAGCGGTAAACACATCATTTAGGGTGCCTACAGGGTGGTGTGGGCAGCGCTTGTGGGAGCGGACACATCATGTGCCTCATGTATGGAAACACCAGCAAACAGCCTCCGGGCTGTTTGAGTCCTTGGGAAAATTTGTTGGGAGTCCACACCTGGTACCACTGGGTGTTGGGCCTCAGCCCGTGGGTGTGGAGGTGTTTGGGTACCAGCCCAAAGTCTAGGAAGGGTTGTTTTGGTTGTTGGTGTTTGGAACTGAGAGGGCTATTGTTAGATGATGTCTCAGCTTGCTGGTGAGTGGTGTTGGCTTGGGACCATAGGTTGGGTATTACCATCAATTAACATCACTTCGTTGATGAGGACATCGCTTCATCTCTTCACTGAGCACCCACAGCAGCATCCTTCTCTCTCTCTCTCTCTCTCTCTCTCTCTCTCACACACACACACACACACACACGCACACGCACATGCACATGCACATGCACACGCACACGAACGGCTACACAATTTAATTTGCAGAGCCCAGTGCACAACGAAAATGCAGGGTCTCTTGTTCAAAAATTACAAATTTCAAGATGGCATCATTAGGCTTCCCTGGTGGCGCAGTGGTTGAGAGTCCGCCTGCCGATGCAGGGGACACAGGTTCGTGCCCCGGTCCGGGAAGATCCCACATGCCACGGAGTGGCTGGGCCCGTGAGCCGTGGCCGCTGAGCTTGCACATCCTGAGCCTGTGCTCCGCAGCGGGAGAGGCGACAGCAGTGAGAGGCCCGCGTACCGCAAAAAAAAAAAAAAGGTGGCCTAATTGAAGGAGATCATTAACTAAGGGTAGGTCCCTTGCGCGCCCCAGGCCTGTGTGACTGCACAGGTCATGAGGCCGGGCAGCCAACCCTCTCCCCACGCAAACACACAAGGTCCCTGCTGTTGGCATTAGACTCATGCCTTCCCTTCTCACCCTCTGTGAACGAGGTGAAAAGTGTGTCAACTAGTGCCAAGTTTCGAGATTTGTTAACTCATGTCATCTGTCGACATCCAGATGTAGACAGTGACTGTCCTGCCCACTTTGCAGATGAGGAAGTAGAGATGCAGAGGCGGGCCTGGCCCTGGAACCCAGAACTTAGCTGAGGCCGGGGCTTGGGCTCGTGCCCCTGTACCGCCACCTCTCCTCCTAAGAGGAATAAGCCGCCTCATTCTTGGAGCCCTTCCTGATATTTTTCTAATATTCTTTTCCTCTGAAGAAAATGGGGAACCTGGTAGAATAATGGAATCACCAAATTCCTCTAGCCATGTGGGGTCACTCTTCCCTTCAATGAGTCCCCACCATGGGGACCCGTGGTGTCCCCACCTGGCCCGAATCGCCAAGGGTTCGCAGGGGCGTGTGTTTCTCTGAGTCATCTCCTGCAGCTGTCCTTGTCTCTCCAACCCCATGTGGACTCAGAAGTAGCCCGTCTTCCTTTAACTTCTCAAGGTGCCACTCACCTGAGCAGTACAGGCTTTTCTGAGATTTGGGGTCACAGAGAGAGTTGCATCACAGAACAGCAAACAGTTGGAAGGTACCATTAGATGCTCATCCTCTTAGCCATCTCTGGGCCCCCATTGCCTCCCAGGGCTCCTTCCTGAGTGAGGTTTCCCTCAAGTACCTCCTTACTTCTCCTGTTTTCCTCCCTGGTTCCTAGGCTGCCTCTCTTAGCTCTTTCTTGTATGCCCATCCATCCATCCATCCGTCCATTCATTCCTCACCAAGCATCTAGTATTATCAGGTACTGTGTTTGGTGCTAAGATACAAGGGAGAAATGGTGGACAAGTCTCTACCCTCATGGGCTCCCAGTCTGGTGGGAAGAGGGACCTGAGATATTGGAAACAAACACACAGATTAACTTCTACAGTTTAGTTGTGACAGGTGCCATGAAGGCAAAGGTGGAAAATAAGAACAAGATGGGGCAGAGCCATTTTAGACTGCATGGCATTTAAGCTAAGACCTGAAAGATGAGCGGGGGCCAGCAATGGAAGAAGAATGTCCCTGATAGAGGGAGCAACATGGGCAGGGACCCTGAGGTATGGAGGAGCTGGGGGATCTGTGTGGAGTAGAAGAGGACCCAGGGTGTCTGGATGGCAGTGAGCAAGGGGGAGAGCAGAGGAGATGAAGTTAGAGGCGGAGTCTGATGGTGCGGGACTCTGCAGCCATGGAAAAACGCTAGGATGTAATTCCCGGTCCAGTAGGAAGCTATAGGAGCCTTTTGAGCGTGGGAGTGATGGGATCTGAATTACATTTGAAGAAAGATTAATCTGGCTGTTGGGTGGAGAATGAACAGGATTGAAAGGACAAGAGTGGAAGTGGGGGACAATTGCAGACAATTTCAGGGTCCATGTGATGGATGAGGACGGCTGGGTCTGGAATGGTGGTGATGACACCAGAAGAGACAGACAGATTTGACGTTTATTTTGGAGGCAGACCAGTACTCCGTGCATAGTGTTTGGAGATGGAAGATGATTCCTACATTTCTGGGACCTCCCCTCTCATCTACAGCCCCACTGGCACTCCTTATCCAGCCTTCAGATATGTGACCCCAGCCACCCAGGGCACTGAGCACAAAACTGTGTTTCTGGGTATTTGAGGTGGGGAGAAAGGCTGGTGGACTCCTTGGAAGGTGTTAAAGACCTAGTCAAGTATCAGATGGTGGAGGTTGAACAGAATGACCTTTGATAACCCTATTTTTCTTCCTGATTATTAAAGTAATACACAAAAAATTTAAAAGATTGATGATGATGTCGTAGGTGGGCAAGGAGCAGGTATCTTACTTATCATTAGTGGGAAAATCAACAGGTAAATCTTATTTTTTGGAACATACTTTGGGGTTATCTATTTAAATTTAAAATGTGCGTGACCACAGACTTCCTTAGAACCTCCTCTAGAGAAATGAGTATGTACCTGCATGCATACAGGCTTGGATGAGGATTTTCACTGTATCAGTGTTTGTATAGCAGAAACTGTAAACATTCTAAGTATCCATCAATTACGGATAGGCAGACAAACTGTGGTCCATCCATGTAGATCCCATGCAGCAGTTAAAATAATGGAGGTAGATCTCCTTATTACCAACATGAAAAGATCTTCTAGGTCTGCGGGTAAGTGAAAAGAAACAACAAGTTTCATATCAGTACAGTACATACATTATAATATCAGATACGTAAAAAAAGAAAAAACCCTAAAGAATGCTGTCCATTTCTAAATGTACGCACACATCTATGCAAAATGCATAGGAAAAAGACTCAAAGGAATGACATTAAACTCATAACAGTGGTCACTGGTGGGAGAGGATGGACACTAGGACGGGTGGTGGTTAAAGATGCTGCTGCCCTTATGTGTTTTGTTTGTATATTTCACCCCGAATCTATTTTCATGCATTACTGGTGTAGTTAAAAAGCTAAAGCTAAAACTAATATATAGTCATTGCAAAGCCTCTGAAAATAACAGCTATGCAAATGAAGGGGAAAATACGTATATTAAACACATCCCAAAGGTAACCATTATTAAGATCTTACTACACAGGCTTCTGAATCTTTTCTGTATTTTCCTATGTTTCAAAAATAAAAAAAACAGTATATTAAATATACTGTTTTATGACCTGCTTTTTAAATACTATATTGTGTCTCTCTATGTCAATAAATATTCTCTCAAGTTTTTTTTTTTACTTTTTATATATTTTACTTATTTACTTATACTGAAGTATAGCTGATTTACATTATTGTGTTAGTTTCAGGTGTAGAGAAAACTGATGCAGTTATACATATGTGTGTGTATATATATATATATATATATATATATATATATATATATATATATATATATATTTCAGATTCTTTTCCTGTATAGGTTATTACAGATTATTAGGTTATTACAGTAGGTCCTTGTTGGTTATCTATTTTATATATAGTAGTGTGTATATGTTGGTCCCAATCTCCTAATTTATTCCTCACCTCCCTTTCCCCTTTGGTAACCATGAGTTTGTTTTCTATGTCTGTGGGTCTGTTTTTGTTTTGTATAAAAGTTCATTTTATACATACTTTATAAAAGTATCATTATGATACTTTATAAAAGTATCATTTTTTTTAGATTCCACATATAAGTGATATCATATGATGTTTGTTTCTCAGTCTGTTAAGCCAGGTTTTTTTTTAAGGGGTGCATTTAACGTTCTATGCTGCTTACACTTACCATCATGCACTTGAATCCCCTGTGGTTGACACATAGCTCATTTATATGTTTTCTTTATTATCTACAACCTTGTAAGTGCATCTTTATACAGCTGTCCAGTTGTTTACTTAGGATCATTCTATTTGGAAACTATGTGGGATGAAGCTATTTTAAAGTCTTTGATACGCAATGCCCAGTCGCCTTCCATAAATGGGAACCCACTGCAGACTGCAAAGGCAGTATGTTCCAGACAGGTCCTCTTTGCCACAAGGCTTTTCAAGAGCAGTTTCTTATCCAGAGAGAATCAGTGGCATTTCTCTCCTAGGAGACCTTCAGAGAAAGAAGCGTTATGTCTGGTCCGGGTTGGTCTTCAGAGGTAGAGCTGTCTGGATAACCTTCTGAAGTCCCTTCCACAACTGATCTGAGGTTCCAATAACAAGAAGACAAACCATGCAGGCTGCAGCAAGGTTAACTCTGACATCTGGCTGTGAGGGCTAAAGCCCCTGGGAGGATCTTCAGAGACTCTGCCATCTGAGAGCCCTGTCAGGAGTCATGTTCCCTTGGGGCCCACAAAGACAGGGCTCCAGTATGGAGTTGCTGCACTTTCCAAAGGTAACCACCCCAAAAGTTGTGTATACCTCCCCAAATAAGATGCTTGACATTTTTAAGAGGCAAGGGGGAAGTCATGTGATAGAAGGGTTCTATGGTGAGCCCCAAAGGTGACCAGTAAACTCTGAGTTTTCCCAAGGGCTAGAGCAGCCTTGACCCATGAGTTATGGTGTCTGTGCCTGGCTCTCAGGGCAGGCTTGAGGAAGTCTCCTCCAGCAAATCCTTGACTCTCCACCCTTTACAAAACCTCTCCATCCACCTTTCTTCAGGCCAGTGCACACAGCACATCGATGGAAATAGCCATCACCAAACGACCCAAACGTGGCATGAGGAGCAACCACCACCCCTGCAACCCCCAACTGCTTCTCCTCTACTGGTCCCTGCTTGGTTTTCTGTAAATACTAAGTGTATTAAGAAATACAATGTGGGAATTCCCTGGTGGTCCAGTGGTTAGGAATCGGCGCTTTCACTTCTGTGGCCCGGGTTCAGTCCCTGGACAGGGAGCCAGGATCCTGTAAGCCGTGCCACGCCACCAGAAAGAAATACAATGAAATCATAGTGTCGTTATTGACCCTCTCACCCTCCCATTCGATCACTCTAAGCAGCAAAGATCTTTCAAATATATTCCTTTTCCCCTATTCCCATGGCCATCGTCCTGTGCCGAACCCTCATCACTGCAATAAGAGTGAATGCGTATATAGACCTTATCATGGGCTAGGCATTGTCTTAAGCATTTTAACATTCGTGATTTCACTTAATACTCACAAGACTCCACAGGGGCAAAGCCTCATGGCTGGTCTCCCCTCGCCAGTTTCTCTCTTTGGAGTTAACACCATCCTCATGGTTGCCAGGGAGTATGGGTGCCCATGGGTGGTAGTTTCAAAAATAAACACATGGGACATAAGGAGACTTCAAAGCTTTTGCACAGCAAAGGAAACTATAAACAAGACGAAAAGACCACCCTCAGAATGGGAGAAAATATTTGCAAACGAATCAACGGACAAAGGATTAATCTCTAAAACAGCTCATGCAGCTCAATATCAAAAAAACAAACAACACAATCAAAAAATGGGCAGAAGACCTAAATAGACATTTCTCCAAAGAAGACATACCGATGGCCAAGAGGCACGTGAAAAGCTGCTCAACATCACTAATTATTAGAGAAATGCAAATCAAAGCTACAATGAGGTATCACCTCACACCAGTCAGAATGGCCATCAGCAGAAAATCTCTAAACAACAAATGCTGGAGAGGGTGTGGAGAAAAGGGAACCCTCTTGCACTGTTGGTGGGAATGTACATTGATAAAACCACTACGGAGAACAATATGGACGTTCCTTAAAAATCTAAAACTAGAATTACCATATGACCCAGCAATCCCACTCCTGGGCATATACCCAGAGAAAACCATAATTCAAAAAGACACATGCACCCCAATGTTCATTGAAGCACTATTTACAATAGCCAGGACATGGAAGCAACCTAAATGCCCATTGACAGATGAATGGATAAAGAAGATGTGGTGTATATATATACAATGGAATATTACTCAGCCACAAAAAGGAGTGAAACTGGGTCATTTGTAGAGACATGGACGGACCTAGAGACCGTCATACAGAGTGAAGTAAGTCAGAAAAAGAAAAACAAATATCATATAATAACGCATATATGTGGAATCTAGAAAAATGGTACAGCTGAACCAGTTTGCAAGACAGAGATAGAGACACAGATGTAGAGAACAAACGTATGGACACCAAGGGGGAAAGTGTGTGTGTGGGGTGAACTGGGAGATTGGGATTGACATATATACACTAATATGTATAAAATAGATAACTAACAAGAACCTGCTGTATAGCACAGGGAACTCTACTTCACGTCTCTGTACATTAGACACTAACACAACATTGTAAAACAACTATACCACAATAAAAGAAAAAAAATTTTGCTGTTTTTTTTTTTGGCTGTGCCACTCGGCATGCGGGATCTCAGTTCCCTGACCAGGGACTGAACCCTGGCCCTCAGCAGTGGAAGCGTGGACCCCTAACCACTGGACCGCCAGGGAATTCCCTACATTTCCTTTTTTAAATTAAGACATTTCATCCATGTAAAACATACAAGTGAAATAATAATACATTCATATACGCACCATCCTACTTAGGAGAGCTGACATTATTAATTCCTGAAGCTTCTCCATGTCTCTCCTTGAGCTCTGCATGTCCCTCCCATCTGGAGGCAATAACCTGAATTTTGTATTTATCATTTCTTTGTCCTTTTCTTTACAGTTTTCTCACAGATGGATGCAGTCCTGAACAATATACTGTCTAGTTTCGCATGTCTTTGAACTTTGGAGAAATGGAAATGGGCTGTCTGAGTTTTCCGACAGCACGTTTGTTTTCGATCTACATTTTGTTTCTGATATTCACCCATATTGTTGAGTAGTGCTGTTGTTCATGCATTTTCGCTGCCGTAATGCACTCCACTGTGTGAATAAACCAAAGCTCACCGATCCATTCTCCTCTTGATGGACATAGGGCTGCTGCAATCAATATTTATTGCATCCCCTGATGCACATGTATAAGAGTTTCCAGGTGAGGCACACGGAATAGAAATGCTGGGTTGGAAGATATGTGCATGTGAACTTGACCAGACAATGCCAAGCTGCTTTCCAAAGCAGCCGTATGAACTAATAACACTCCCACAAATGGTGTACAGAGCTTTCATTGTTCCATAACCCTGACAACACTTGGTGTTGTCCGACTTTAACACAGGTGCCAACCTGGTAGGTGTAAATTGGCATATTACGGAGGTTTTAGGTTTGCATTTCCCAGATTCCTAATGAGACTAAATGTTTATTGGCAATACTTGTTTCCTTGTCTGTGCAACGTTTGGTTAAGTTTCTAGTCTTTTTCTGCTGTGTCATCTTTTTCTTATTGATTCTTTAGGAGCTTTTTATATATTCCAATCCTAATCTTTTGTAAATTATATGCCTTTCAAGTAGCGTTTCCCAATCTGTGGCTTATCTTTTCACTTTCTAAATGGTGTGTTTTGGTGAACAGAAATTCTTATTCTTAACATAGTGGAATTTATTGATGCTTTCCTGTGTGGTCTGTGCTTTTTGTGTCTTTTTAAGGAAATCCTTCCTTCCCCTGAGGACATAGTTTCCTGTATCTTCTTCTAAAAGTTTTGCCTTGCACGTTTAGGTCTTTAGCCAACTGGAATTGATTTTATATAAATAAGGATGTAATTTCAGGTTTTTTTCCATATGGATAAGCAACTGTTCTAGCTCTACTTATTGAATAGTTCATCTTCTGTGTTATTTTTAAAACACCTCTTCTCTAGATCACATTTCCATTATCCTTGAGTCTGTTTCTGGACTCTCTAGTCTGATCCAGTGGCCTGTGTGTCTATCTCTGAGCCAAAACCACACTACTCCAATTACTAATGCTTTAAAATGTCTTAATGATCACTTTATATTGTATGTATTGATACCTGGTAGGCCAAGCCCTACTCCTTGTAATGCTTCAGGAATGTCTTGGCTCCTTTTGGCCCTTTGTCCTTCCTTATAAATTACAGAAAGAGATTGTCATATGGCATGAACACCTGGTTGGGATTTTATTTGGAACTGCACTGAATGGTAAATTGATTTCTGCAGATATTATATTTTATATAGTTAACATTGGTTTATATTTACCTGCACGGTTGTCCTTTCTTTCATTGTTCTATCTTGCAGTTTTGACCTTACACCTGGAATCGTTTTCCTTTGACCTGAGGTACATTTTTTAAAGTTCCCTTGGTGAAAGTTTTTTAAAATTTTTCATTGGAGTATGGTTGATTTACAATGTTGTGTTAGTTTCAGGTGTACAGCAAAGTGAATCAGTTATACATATATATCTCTCCATTCCTTTGCAGATTCTTTTCCCATATAGGTTATTACTGAATATTGAGTAGATTTCCCTGTGCTATACAGTAGGTCTTTATTAGTTATCTATTTTATATATAGTAGTGTGTATATGTCAATCCCAATCTCCTAATTTATCACTTCCCCCCACGTTTCCCCTTTGGTAACCATAAGTTTGATTTTTTTTTTTTTTTGCAGTACGTGGGCCTCTCAGTGTTGTGGCCTCTCCCGTTGCGGAGCACAGCCTCCGTAAGTGCAGGCTCAGCGGCCATGGCTCACGGGCCCAGCCGCTCCGTGGCACGTGGGATCTTCCCGGACCGGGGCACGAACCCGTGTCCCCTGCATTGGCAGGCGGACTCTCAACCACTGCGCCACAAGGGAAGCCCCCATAAGTTTGATTTTGAGATCTGTGAGTCTGTTTCTGTTTTATAAAGAGTTCATTTGTACCATTTTTTAAATTAGATTCCACATATAAGTGATATCATATGATATTTGTCTTTCTCTGTTTGACTTACTCTTGGTGAAAGTTTATTGGTGGTCAAGACACGCAGTATTGGTTTGTTTGAAAATTTTGTCCTTGCTCTTGAAAGATAGTTTTTCTGGGTACACAATCTTAGTGACAATTATTTTCACTATGGGACAATTACTTGGTCCTTTGAAAATATTATTCCACTGTCTTCCAGCCATAGTTGTTAACATTGAGAAGGTAGCTGCCCTTAAATCCTTGTTTCTTGGTTAATCGTCTGTTGTGGCCCTCTCTGACTGTATTTTCTCTTTGACCATTCTCTTCTCCAGGTGCGTCATGTTATACATACATGTGAAGTTAAGCTTTGATCTTACTTGAGATTTACTGTGCTTCTTGAATATGATTCACGTATTTCATCAATTCTGAAAAATGCTTACTGTTATCTTTTCAATCATTGCTTCTTTCCCATTGTATTAGTGTTCTCTGGCTGCTGTAACAACTTACCACAAACTTGGTGGCTTAAAACAACAGAAATTTATTCTTTCACAGTTCTGGAGGCCAAAAGTCCTAAATCAGTATGATTGAGCTGATATCAGGGTGTCAGCAGGGCCATGCTTCCTCTGGAGGCTGTAAGAGGGGATACCTTCCTTGTCTCTTCCAGGCTCTGGTGGCTGCTAACCCTCCTTGGCTTGCGGCATCATCACTCCTGTCTTCAAGGGCAGCATCTTCATATCTATCTCTGTTTTGTCTTCATGTAGACTTCTCTGTGTGTTGTCAAATCTCCCTCTACCTCCCTCTTATAAGGATACAGGTAATTGCATTTAGGGACCTTGGATAATCTACCTTAATCTCCCCATCCTCGACTCTTAACTTAATCACATCTGCAAAGACCTTTTTTTTTTTTCCATATATGGTAACATTCACAAGTTCCAGGTGTTAGGACATGGATATCTTTTGGGGGGCCATTTTTCAGCCTACTTCACTGAACTCCTTTGAGATGTATGTTACACCCTCCCTCTCTGTCCTCCATGTCTTTAGGGTTTTTATCCTGTAGTTTATAATTTTATCTCTCTGTGCTACATTCTAGATAGTTTCTTCAAATATATCTTCAGTTTCCCAAGTTACCTTTTCAGCCCTAAATAATCTGCTATTTAATCCAGCTATTGATTTTTATTTTTTTTATTAATTAATTTATTTTTGGCTGTGTTGGGTCTTTTTTGCTGCATGTGGACTTTCCGTAGTTGCAGCGAGTGGGGGCTACTCTTCATTGTGGTGTGTGGGTTTCTCATTGAAGTGGCTTCTCTTGCTGTGGAGCACGGGCTCTAGGTGCATGGGCTTCAGTAGTTGTGGCACAGGGGCCCAGTAATTGTGGCTTGTGGGCTCTAGAGTGCAGGCTCGGTAGTTGTGGCGCATGGTCTTAGTTACTCCACGGCATATGGGATCTTCCCAGACCGGGGATCAAACCTGTGTCCCCTGCATTGGCAGGTGGATTCTTAACCACTGCGCCACCAGGGAAGTCCCAGCCATTGATTTTTAAATTTCATTTCATGTATTTTTCATTCCTAGAAATTCTATTGGGTTCTTTTTCAAAACTCCATGGTCATTTTTATAATCTCTTGCTCCATGTTCAGTTTGACTCTTTTTTGAATTGATTCAATTCTTTAAATTGAATGTGGCTAGAGAAAAATATGTAACCCTTTTGAGAAATTTTGCTGTGAAAATGATCAGAGAAATGGGCCAGTTGCTGGAGGAGATGTAGGGTCAAAAAAAAAAAAAGGTTGAGAAATTACTTCAAGGTAAGAAAGAGATTTGTATGGTGATGAGAACGACCCAGCAGACAGGGGCCGGCTGATGGGGCAATGTCCTTGTACAGGGGAGAATAGACAGGTCCAGTGCACAGAGGGAGTAAAGGGGCTCGGGTACGAGCTGGAGAGTTCACTTGATGGTCACAGTGGGAATGCAGAGCAGAATCACATAGGTTGGAATGAAGTGATGGATGGATGTGGGCCATCTCTTCTGGTTGCTTCTGCTTCCTTAGTACATAGGAAGGAATGTCATTAAGCTGAGAAGGAGGATGGGGAAGAGATGCCTGAGCTTTGAGAGAGGGAAGGTGTGAAATGCTCATCTAGGAGAGTATGAGAGTTGATTCGGTTGGGAAGTGGAATGGGATGGGCTGGCAGCCACAAAATACCCCATGGAGAGTAGTGGGCTGAATTTGATGAGACTGATCACCAAGGTTGTATTTTTCTAAAGCACAAATTTGACTATGTCCATCCCCAGCTTAAAACCCTTATTCACTCCCCCTGCTCTAAACTCCTTTGTATGGCAAGGTCCTCCATGACGGCAGGTTTACCAGATCCCAATTATGCCCTTTACACCCAACAGCCCAGAGCAGCTTGCATTTCTCCCAAACAGCTTGTGCTCTTCTCCGCCACGGCTCTTGCTTTTTCCACTGCTTGGAACGCCCTTCCCGCCTATGCCCTCCTATGGGGAGTCTGTCCACAACGTCTGCTTCCCCTACTTCCTGCCCCTCACCCCACAATCCCCTGTACAGACTTTTCTCATCTGTTAACAGCTCCTATAAAACTTCACTGGCTCTCAGTCATTTATGGTTCTGCCTCATCTGCTCCATCAAGGGCACAGACAATGTCCTGTCCTTTCTGAGTCCCTGGTGTCCCGCACCAAGCAGGAGTTAAGACAGTGTCTGCTAAGAGGACTGACCGAGGGCTTCTAGAGGAGAGCTGGGTCAGGCCAGCAGGGGTGGTACCCAGAGTGCCATTAGTGGAATCACTGGACTGTGGAGAAGAAATCGGAACAGTGGCCAGGAAACCGAGCCAAGGCCTGAGGTCAGGAGAAAGTAGGCCACACTCTCAAGTGGAGGGCTGAGAGGGAGACGGATGGAGAGGCTGCAGGAGTGAGGGGGAAGGGGGGGTGCGGGGGCCGAGCCGCATGGTCCAGGACGCACGTCTTTGAACACTGAACACCTGGCAGAGTGACTCTGCTGTCACCTGGTCCTCATGCTGGGGAGAGGCACAGGCTGCTGTGAAGTCCTTTTCTCTCTGGGGATCATAGACTTCTAAAGGTAGGAGAGATGTGAGGAGTCCCCCAGCCCCTTCATTTTCGAAGAACCAAACATTCCACTCCCAACAAGCTCCAAAGGAGCCTGTAGGGAATACGGTCAAATGCGGATCTGCAGGTGGCCTGCAGTGAGGCCAAGGGTGGAGCTTAGGGGTCAGGCTGCCTGTTCCCCCAACAAGCTGTGGTGCTGTGGGCTAGCTGCTCTGCCTCTCTGAGCCTCAGTCCTCTCATCTGTAAAAGGGGGATGACGAAGAAGACACATAACCCAATTTTAAAATAGGCAAAGGATTTGAATAGACATACGTCCAAAGAAGATGGACAAATGGCCAATAAGCACATGAAAAACTAAGTTTTCCTTAGTCCTTAGGAAAATGCAAACCACAAACACAGTGAGATACAACTCACACCCATTAGGCAATAACAAGTGTCGACAGGGTGTACAGAGTTGAAACCTGGGTGTGTTGCTTGTGGGAATGTGAAATGGAGCAGTTGCTTTGGAAAAGCAATTTCTCAAAATAGTAAACATAGAGTTAGCATATGACCCAACAATTCCACCCTTAGTTATCTGCTTAAGAAAAATGAGAACATACATCCACCCTAAAACTTTTGTGTGAATATTCATAGAGCATTATTCATAATGGCCCAAAATGGAAGCAATTCAAATGTCCTTCATCTGGTGGATGTGGAAGCAAAATGTGGTATTTCCTTCCGCAGAATACTATTTGAGAATAAAAAAAGATTGAAATATTGAAACATCTGCAATACGGATGAACCTCAAAAACATGCTAAATGAAAGATGCTGGCCTCAAACGATACGTTGTATGATTCCATGTAGAGTGAAATGTCCAGAACAGACAAATCTATAAAGACATAAAATAGATTCCTGAATGCCTAGGGCTGGTGGGAGGCTGCTTTGGGGGAAGTGGGGAATGACTGTAAATGGCCAATGTTCTAACATTAGATTGTGGTGATGGTAGCCCAACTCTGAAAATATAATAAAATACATTGAATTGCACCCTTCAAATGGGTGAATCTTGTGGTATGTAACTTACATCTCAGTAAAGCTATTTAAAAAGAGGAGGGAAACAGTGATGTCTGTTCTGCAAGGTTGTTGTGGGGATTGAGTGAGAAACCGTGCATATGGTACCCGTGTGCCTGGAGCATAGCAGGTGCTTGTAGCAGATGCAGTGGGTGCCCCCACAGACCCACATCCTCACTACTCCACAGCGCTCTGACCCCACTTCCGGCCACTGCCCCTCCAGGTCTTCACCTGGGGGCTTTCTCATGCCGCATCTGTAGTAGGCGTGAAGTGCTGGGGAATTCACAGCTCCCTGCCCCCAAGATACACTAGATGATAGACAGGAGCTGGTGCATAGAGACCCCAGATTTCTCAGCTGGGATTCTACACCAGCTCCAGAATTCCCCATTGGGATTGAGCTCTAGCTGCCTGCTACTACCGCCCCATTTCCTGCTCATTTCCCCACTCTCCTACTGGCATTTCCTGGGATCACCTCCCCAGTAAACTACGTGTTTAGGTACATGAATCCTTGTATTGGGTCAGCTTTTAGGGGTGCCCTGTCCAAGGCAGTGCTTCCAAGCACTGTGATTATGGTCCCACTGAGGCTGATCCAGTCTCCTGACCAGGCTGGCCCGTCTCCATCTGCTGCCAGTGTGCTGTACAGCCCTGGGCTCTCTACTCTACTCCACCTTGAGGAGGGAGGACTTGCCCTGGAAGGAGCTGAGGCCCAGGGAAGGAAAGAGAGGGACCCAAGCGTTCTCCAGGTGATGATAACTAGGTGGATTGAAGATTATTTGGTGCCTGGCACTACGTGCAAACACTGCACATGTATTAGTTAATCCTCACAGCAGCTCCTCGTTTCGTTTGACTGAGTTGAAAACTGAGGCTCAGAGAGGTGAAGTGACTTGCACAAGGTCACACAGTGTTTAAGTAGTGATATTTGAATTTGAACCCAGGGCCTGAGCTCTTGGCCATGGTACTACCTTGCCTTTCTTGGAGCCCTGCTAAGCAGCTGACCCACCTCCTTTCCATTTAGACTTACGGGGACTCTGGTTTAGGGGAGGTTTTGGTTTGCTCTGTCTGCTGCCGCATTGGCCCTGAGCCCAGCTGTAAGAACACCATTCAGATGTGTCTTTGGTTGGCTGGGTTTTTTTTTTTTTACAGATTTGTGGTGGGGGGAGCCCACTCTCAAGAGAGAGCCCGGGTACTGGACGGGGAGCAAGGACACTGTGTGGCCTTCTTTGAGGTCCCAGCGACTCATGAACAAGGCAAGTGTCAATCTGTTTCCTGGCCCATAAACCAAGTTTATGGGGTACACTCTTCGGATTTGCAAGGGGCTGGAAGGGCTGTTGTGGGGATAGCTCTCAGGGTGGCCCTGGGGAGTCTGGGGCCTGCAGCCCTGGATTTTGGGTCAGGGACTGCTGTGAGAAAGCAGACTTGTACCTGGAAAGGCTGGGTGCCACCCCTGGGGCCAGTTTGCTTTGATCAGCTGGGAGCACGGATGGGGGAGGAACTGAGGAGGAGGAAGGTGGAGGGAACTCACTTTTACTGAGCACCTAACCCCAATCTGCTCTATCGGGCACAGGACAGTCACGGAGACAGAAGCCGGTACCCGCTCTTGCAGAACCCCCATCACTTGGAGGGCAAGGAAACAAAGAAACTGACAGTCACAACCTCAGTGCAGTAATAACAGCAGACGGTGATAAGCCTCCCTGGAGGCAGGGGCTTCCCAGGCTTTATCTCATCCAATCCTCACACCGATACCAAGCGCAACCTGCTGTCATTGCCCCCGTTTTACAGGCGAAGCAGCTGAGGCAGAGCAAGGCTCATTCAGTTGTGCAATGACACAGAACTAGAGCTGAGAAGAGCCAGATCTGACCCCAAGCTGTCTGGCTCCAGAGTCTGCAGGCTAAGCTTCCCCTTCTACTGCTCACCAGGGGCAGGGGGCATGCGGGAGCCCAAGGGAGGGAAAGGTCTCCTCTGTTGGGGTGGGAGTGGGGTACGCAGCGGTCTCCATACTGATGCCTGGTTGTGGCTTTGAAGGGTGGGTAGGAGTTAGGTGAAGAATGGACAGGAAGGGTGTTCTGTAGGAAGGATTAGCCTGTGTATAGGCAGGGAGGCTTGAGCTAGCATGATGGGTGTGGTGAATTACAAGTGGTTCAGTACTGCTGGAGCATAAAGCAGAAGCAGGGGAGAGGTGAGGTGAGGTCATAGACCAGAAGCAAGGCGTGGAAGACCTGTCTTGTTCTGCTAAATCATTAGGACTTTGTATAAGACACAGTCCCTGCCCTCCAGGGCCTTTCCTGAGCTTGCGGAGATGAGCCACAACATCAGGAAATGATGAATAATCCACCACCATGCAGGTACCAGTGTGGGGAGGGCAGAGGAGGGAGGTCTGCCCTGGGTCCAGGAGGGATGGGCCGTGGGGGAGACTTCCTAGAGGAGAGACCATTTTGCTGGGTTTAATAACCGGAAGAAGAGGTGTCAGAACAAAGGTGCAGAGGCTGGAAAGAAAGTACCATGTTTATCTGGGGGACATGAAGAAGATGAAGGGGTGGAAGAAAGATCAGCAAAGCATATGTGATGTTCAGCCCTGCCCACCAAATGCCCATTTGGAGTCTGACCTGGGTTCAAATTCCGACTTGCTGCTGACTGGCTGTGTGACCTTGGGCAAGTCACTAAACCTCTCTGAGCCTCAGTCACCTTCTCACTTGTAAACTGGATGGAAACAAATGATGAGGGATTGATTCACTCTGGTACCATCACCAAGATCTTGGCTATGTCAGCCAACCACCTTCACCAGGGGTCAGAAAACTTTTTCTCTAAAGTATCAAATAATAAATATTTTAAACATTGTGGGCTATTTGGTCTCTGTTGCAACTACTTAACTCTGCCAGTGTAGCGTGATAACAGCCATAGATAAAACATAAATCAATAAACATGGGTGTGTGCCAATTAAACTTTGTTTCTGGACCCTGAAATTTGAACTTCATATATTTGTCACGTGTCACAAAATATTATTCTTTTTTTTATTCTCCATTCCCTTCCCCAGCTATTTAAAAATGTAAAAACAGGGCTTCCCTGGTGGTGCAGTGGTTGGGAATCCACCTGCCAATGCAGGGGACATGGGTTCGAGCCTTGGTCCAGGAAGATACCACATGCTGCGGAGCAACTAAACCTGTGCACCACAACTACTGAGCCTGCGTGCCACAACTACTGAAGCCTGTGCACCTAGAGCCCGTGTTCTGGAACAAGAGAAGCCACTGCAATGAGAAGCCTGTGCACCGCACTGAAGAGTAGCCCCCGCTCGCCGAAACTAGAGAAAGCCCACGTGCAGCAATGAAGACCCAATGCAGCCAAAAATAAATAAATAAATATGTAAAAACAATTTTTAGCTCATGAACCATACAAAAACAGGCAGTGGGACAGATTTGGCATGCCGGTCACATTTGCGGACCCCTGACCCAGACTATTATTTCTTTAGTCCTTTCTTTAGATTCACTTTGTTCTACTTAAATAAATTCATTTGAAAAGGAAACTTTACATCACACCCACACCACTTAACATGAATAGAAAGTGACCATGAAAATAACATCAAAAAGCAAACTAATGTAATTAAATTTTCACATGATCCAGCCCAAGGGTCCAAGCCTGGGGCCTGTCCTGTGTGTATTAATGAGACATAGAGAGGTATTAGGGACAAACAGAACAAGACAGACTTTCTCCTGGTCAAATTCAGGAAAAAAATATGGAAAAGGAATGAACAAGAGGGTATCTCATTATATAAGTCGGTGTTTAATGCTGCATCTTGTACGGCCTAACATCCTCTTGTGGGAGGTGACATTGATGTAATCCCAGAATTGCCAGTACAGTGCCCGGCTGTGGTGCTCTAGACCGCTCATGGAGGCATGGTGTCCTGAGTTCTAACTGGGGTCTTTTACTATCAGGGGAGGAAAAACGCTGTCTCTGATCTGCCTGTGGGGCGTGAGTCAACCTCTATAAGTGTTTTGAAATAATCACCTAATGACAAGTTGATGGCCAGTGCAGGGAGTTATTATTGTTAATAAAATACTAATCACAATAATGGCGATGAATTCAGGCTGATGAGAGGTTAGTGCCCAAAGGTCTCCGAGCATTGAAAAGCATCACTAAAATAATAATTAAAATTGCAGCAAGGGTGAGTCAAGGTCATGAAAGCAACTTAGGCCCAGCGGAAAAGGCAACAGAGAAAGACTCGGGATCCCACCTGCCCCTCCAGGCAGAGGCCCACAATGGGGCTGCAGAAAGCTCATGAAGATGAGACACTCAGGCTGTTGGGATTTGTGAGGCCCCACATGAGATGATGACTTTTGATGTGGGGCCTCTCACTGGGGGTTCCTGGACCTCAGTGGCCTCATCTGAGAAATGCAGATAATAATACTTTACATGCAGGAGAAAGGGGGCTGGACCAGATGGGCCCTTGCGGTCGTGTTCCTGTGCTGCCAGTTCTTTCCTGATGTGAGACTCAAATCCTGGTGCTCTGGTCATTTCATGGGCCAGGTGCTCTCCACCTGGGAGAAAATATTTAACTCAGGGGTTGCAAACTTGCTACCTGGGGGCCAAATCTGGCCCTTAGATGTGTTTTCTCTCACTGGTGAAGTTAAAATTTAAAAAACAGCATAATGTTACATATTATGAAGTAATAAAAACAGACAGAAACATACACAGTATGTAATTATATAGCTCAGTGAACTGTCACATAGCAAACAGCTGTGTAACCACCAGCCAGGCCAAGAAAGAGAGCATGGCATGGTAGGCCTCCCCGGGACCCCCTCGTGTCTCCTCCAATCACTTGACACCATTTAAACATTTTTTTAGTTTGACCATGTGATATCTTTTTTTCTGACACCAAATTATGTGGGTTCTTTTTCACACCAATTTTTCAACATCAACTAAGTGTCCAACAATTCAGTTCAGTTCTGACACTAACTACTTGGAATTAGCACAGACCCCACAAGTTAAGGGCTCAATTTCACAAGACTGCACCCCACTTCAGACACCAATCACAAGTCCTGGGGGCCACCTGTACTTCTCACCAACTGGCTATAAATCCAGGGGTAGCCATAGCCCCCTCCCTAGGTTTGATATTCACTAGAACAGCTCACAGAACTCAGGAAACACTTTACTTACCTTTACTGGTTGTTATGAAGGACACAATTCAGGGACAGCCAAGTGGAAGAGATGCACAGGCCAAGGTTATGGGCACAGGGTGATGAGCATGGAGCTTCCTTGCCCCCTCAGGGGTGCCACCTTCCAGCAACTCAATGTGTTCACCAACTCAGAAGCTCTCTGAACATGCTGTTTAGGGTTTTTTATGGAGGTTTCATTATCTCGGTGTGATTTATTAAGTCATTGGCCATTGGTGATTGAACTCAATTTCCAGCCCCTCTTTCTTTGGGGAGGAGGAGCTGAAGATCCCAAACCTCTAATCTTTCTGGCCACCAGCACCCATCCTGAAACTATCTAGGGCTCCCCCTCCATGAGTCATCTCATTACTATACAAAAGGCAGTAAATTACAGGGTTTTAGAAGCTCCTGGTTTAGGAACCAGGAACTGTGGATAAAGAACAAATATTTATTTTTTATTATACCACAGACAGTCTTCAAGCAGGAGCAGGTAGGCTCTCTACTTTGCCACAGACCCCACCAACCCTTATTGTCTTGCACTGCCCAATTCACAGATTTGTGTTGCCTGCTCAGCCTCTGTACGTATTTGGAGTGATGATCCCTGCTTAACAGATGCTCTCTGTCTTAACAATAATAGAAACAGTAGTTGTCGTCATCCTCACCATCCTCATTATCTAATAATAATAATAATAAAGTAGCTAACAATTGTTGGGTATTTATAATATTCCAGGGACTACTGAGCACATCAGATGCAGTATCTTGTTTAATCTTTACAGAAATCTTTCCAAGTAAACTCTTCAACTTTCCATTTTTTCAGATAAGGAAACAAAGGATGAGAGAATTTGAGTGCATTTCCCAAGGTAACACAGCAAATAGGGAAGCTGATTGAGCCTGGACGTTGAAGTGGGATGGGGTCATGTGGGGAGTGGGACCAGGTCTAATTCTTGGGGAAAAGTTTTGTGTTGTGGGAATGGCACGGGTTTGGGGGTCAGATAAGCCTGGGTTTCAACCTTCAAGCCACCACCCTGGACAAGTTATGCAGTCTTCCAGGCCTCAGGCTCCCTATCTATAACTTGGGCACAAAGACAGCCACTTCACACAGTCACTGTTAGGACTGAGTGAACTAAGTGCTTGGTAGAAACTCCATAAATGATCCTTCACCGCAACCAGCCTAAGCAGAGGGGTTGCTGGAAACCGGGGATCCCCATGGATCCATCCCATCTCTGCCTCCTTCAAGACCAAATTCAAGGCCACCTCCTCCAGGAAGCCTCCCCAGATTCCCAGCAGCCCCATTGTCCTTGTCTTTACTTTCAAATTCCCCAGGACTGTGGTTTATGGGACAACATCCCATCCCACACCTGCTGCCCCTCCCAGCCTGGTGTTTGCATTTTCTCCCCTGAATGGCTTTGACCTCCCGGAGCACTCTGGACCTTGTCATTCATCACTTTTGACCCTCTGTGGGTGTCACTGGGGGGCCTGCCTGGTCCCCTCCCTGGGCAGTGGAGGCTCCTTGAGGGCAGGGGTCCGGGAGAGAGTAGACAGTGGGGTCTTGAAGACCCTCTCTCACCCCATGCCTGCTCTGAGGCTCAGCAGAGGGCATGCCTGTAGGTGGTGGACTTTGGTGGGTCTCTTGTCCCTTCTTGGCAAGGAAATGTATGGGGATGACGTTGCTTTTGCCATAGAATATACTGGGGGTTACACACCTCTCTCATTTCAGCTCCCCCGAGTTTTTTTCAGATGGTATATTAAATTTTTTTATTTTAGTAAACTATGCATAACATAAAATTTACCATTTGAGCCATTTTAAGTGTACAGTTCAGCGGTGTTTAAGTACATTTACAATATTGTGCAACTCTGACCACTATCCATTTCCAGAACTTTTTCATCATCCCAAACAAAAGCCCTGTACCCATTAAATAATAACTCCTCCTACCCCTCCCGCTGGCCCCTCCTGGCCACTCTTCCACTTTCTGTCTCTATGAATTTGCCTATTCTAGATACCGCACCTGAGCGGAGTCATGCAATGTTTACCCTTTTGTGTCTGGCTTATTTCACTTGGCCTAATGTTTTCTAGGCTCACCCATGTGATAACATGTGTCAGAATTTCCCTTCTTTTTATGACTGAGTAATATCCCATTGAATGTCTTTACTACATTTTGTTTATTCATTCATCTGTAGATGGACACCTGGGCTGTTTCCACCTTTTGGCTATGGTGGATAACGCTGCTCTGAGAATTGATGTACAGTATGTGTTTTAGTCCCTGCTTTCAATTCCTGGGTATATATTCCTAGGAACGGAACTGCTGGTAGTTCTATGTTTAACTTCTTGAGAAACAACTAAACTGTTCTCCATCATGTCTGCACCATTTTGCACTCCACCAGCGGTGCATGAGGGTTCCAATTTCTCTACATCCTGGTCAACACTTGTTATTTCCACCCCCTCCCCCCCTTTTTTTTGATGATAGCCATCCTCGTGGGGATGAAGTGTTATATCATGTGGTAACACTATAATTTTAAGGGTAGCTCATAGCCCCATTTTATAGTGTGGGAAACTAAGGCTTGGAGAAGTTAAATAACTTGAGGTCACATACTTGTGCTATAGGGAAGAATCTTTGTGTTCTATTACAAGTTAATCACTAAAGGGATGTTGCCTATAAGCTTAAATTATACATAATGGCCCCTCTCTGAGAACCCTGCCTCCCAGGTAATGACATTAAGCTCAAATACCTTTGTTTAGCTCACAGGAAACATCCTGACCAGGCCTACCTGTGAATGACTCCAGAGGCTGACTGGAGCCAGGAAATGTTTGACTTCACTCCCTCCCCTTTTAGTATAAAAGAAGCCTGAATTCTAACTCAGGCGACATGGTTCTTTGGGACAGGAGTCCACCGCCTTCTCGGTCTGCTGGCTTTCCGAATAAAGTCGCTATTTCTGGCCCAACAACTTGTCTCTTGATTTACTGTCCTGTCATGCGGTGAGCAGCACCAGCTTGGACTTGGTAACACTTGGATCTGGGATTTGAACTGGGGGGTTACAAAGCTCACTGCCTTCCCACTATCCCCACCACCCGACGTGAATTCCTTGAGAGTAGGGATTGTGCCTTCCTGTTCCTTTGTGGACACCAAGAAGGCAGGGAATTCTATCATAGAACCACTGAATTTTGGGGGAATTGAAAGGTCCTGGGAGATTGCTATTCCAACCCCTCACTCTTCAGCT
Source organism: Orcinus orca (assembly GCF_937001465.1). Taxonomy (NCBI): domain Eukaryota; kingdom Metazoa; phylum Chordata; class Mammalia; order Artiodactyla; family Delphinidae; genus Orcinus; species Orcinus orca. The sequence continues at coordinate 198,346,826 of NC_064559.1, forward strand.
GGGAAGGCTGAGGCCCAGAGAGGGGCGATTCACACTTGAGTGAGTGGCAGGACAGAAACAGGTGTCACAAGCCCTGGGCCTTGACCCTGTGTCCTACTGGCTCCCCCAGAGGCGTCTCTCTAGCTGCTCGCCACCCTCTTATCTGACCCATGGCATGGCTGGGCACAGGGAGGCGGGTCTGGACTCCAGGTCAGGTGACCAATGTCTGGGTCACAGGGGATGAGCTGTGCCTCCCCAAAGCCGCCTCCAAAACAGACGTCAATCCTGCCTGTGGGCCAGGTGGTTTGAACCTCCCCGACAGGTAGGCGTGGTGGCTAACCTTGAATGGGACCACCAGAGGAGGGCGGGGATCTGGAGGCTCCTGACAACTGGCCAGACTAGCTCTTCCCCCCAGACGACCCCAGTCGTTGTCTCCAAAGGAGACCAGAAGGTCCCGAGGATGGATTCCAGCCCAATGGCAGAGGCTTGCCTCGGCGGCACGGGAGGTGGGGACCGTCTGACTTTGGGAAACCAGGGGATAAAGGGAGGGGTCTGTCCATCCACCGTATCGGGGGTGTACAAGTCAAAGGGACAGACTGTGGGGTTAGAGAAAGAATATGGGTTTTGGCTTTTTATGGCCCGAGTTGCAATACTGTCTGGACCACAAATTAGCTGTGTGACGTTTGCAAGTCATTTGAGCTTCCTGGGCCTTGATTTCCTCATCTGTAAAATGGGGATGTGAGCATGTGCTCATAGCATCACATGAGGATTAAATGATTGCCTGTGTGAATAAAGCTGAGGGAAGTAAGTGCCTGATCTTTAACAACTGCTTGGCAAGGTGAGCTATACTTAATCACCATTTTCTGCCTGATCTTCAGCTGCTCGGATTGGGCTGGGAGAAGAGCTAAATGTTAGCGTTATGCCCGAGGTGACCTTTCCTCCCAGTTTAGGCGCTCCTGGGAGAGGTTCTTCCCCTTCCCTCCAAAGCCCCTCTGACCCCTGATTCTCCATCTCTCACTGTTACCTGTGACACCATCACCTTCCTCTTTGCAAAAGGTCGGCAGATGGAAACCAGTGGTGTTCCTGCTCCTGCCGGGGATGTTTTCATTTCAAGAGGTCCTTTAAAACCCCTAACAGCAAGGATCAGGCTCTGATGACTTCAGAAGTCTTTGCAGTGCAAAATAATATTAATAACAATAATGGCCGCTTATGAACCACCTACCATGTGTCAGACGTTTCTCTGAATCCCTTATGTGCTTTCCCTTATTTAATTGTGCCAACAAAAGCATGAGGTTGGGACTTTTATTGTCACCCCACTTTATAGATGAAGAAAGTAAGGCACAGAGAACTTAAGTAAGTTGTCCCATGTCACACAGTAAGTGGCAGAGAAGGGGCGCAAACCCAGGCAGCCTGACTTCAGAGCCCACTACAGCCTCTATTTAACCGAGCACTCAGTGTGCACCAGGCGTGTTTTCAAGATGCTTTATACACATGATTGTCTCTACTTCCTCTGTCTGGCAATACGTTGGATTTCTCTGTTAACCCTCACACCAGCCCTATGATGTTGGTATTATTGCCTCTGATTTAAAGGTGGGAAAACGGAGGCCTGGAGAGAGAATTGCTTTCTGTTGCCTCTCCTGCTGTTGCGATATTACTTTATAAAGCAAGTTTAGAATCAGAAGCTGCTTTGTCCTGAACACCCCTCCCAGCCAGGAATGGTGGGAGTGTCAGAAGTGGGAGAGAAGGCATTGGCTTTAGAGCCAGAGGTTAGGATCCCACCTCCACTATTGCTAGCTTCACAGCTCTGGGAAAGTCCCAGAGCCTTGTAGAGGCTGGATATTTTCGTGAGTACAACGGCAGAAGTTATGCCCGCCTCAAGGGCCATTGTGAGCCCAAATGAGATAAGATGCTCAGAACAGAAGGCACATAGTAGGTGCTAACCAAATTGTTTTGTTGCCCCGAAAGCTACATCTTTTGCTCCGTGTCCTCATAACACTTTGCTTGGTGCCTCTCTTGGTCCCACTTACTAGAGGTCAACTAGTGTCTAGTTATTCAGGGACCTGGGGCTGGAACCTTCTTGATGTCAAAGGCCACATCCCATGCATCTTTAGATCTTCCACCTGGCCCAGTGCCTTTTATGTTATGCAATAACTTTTTTTTCAAAGGAAAATACCTTTTCTATTTTTCTCCTTTTAAAAGTAATAAGTGCTCATTTTAAAATGGGGAAAGAGGGCTTCCCTGATGGTGCAGTGGTTGGGAGTCCGCCTGCCAATGCACGGGACACGGGTTCGTGCCCCGGTCCGGGAGGATCCCACGTGCCGCCGAGCGGCTGGGCCCGTGAGCCATGGCCGTTGAGCCTGCGCGTCCAGAGCCTGTGCTCTGCAAGCAGGGGTGGCCACAAGAGTGAGAGGCCCACATAACAAAAAAAAAAAAATGGGGAAAGAATTTGGCTTTGTCAAATGATGTGAGGCTTAAATGAGGTGATGGTGGTGTCGTCCTTACCATTGTGGCTTGTAACTGTTATTATATATGTTATATATATATATATATATATATATATATGTTATTATTATTCAGAAAACACAAAGGTAGGTAAAAGAACAAAAACCATCAGCTGACCTTTTGCATGTCCTTACAGATTTTTTTCCTGTGTCTATACACGTAGACAAACCCACAGACATAAGATGAATACTTAAAAAGTGGGGTTTTATAGCTTTTTCATTTTCTAATTGAAGTATAGTTGATGTACAATATTACACAAGTTACAGGTGTACAACATAGCGATTCACAATTTTTAAAGGTTACAGTTACTACAAAATACTGGCTGTATTCCCATGCTGTAGCTTACTTATTTTATACATAATAGTTTATACCTGTTACTCCCCTACACCTGCCTTGTCCCTCCCCGCTTCCCTCTCCCCCACTGGCAGCCACTAGTTTGTTTTCTGTGTCTGTGAGTCTATTTTTTGTTATATTCACTAGTTTGTTTTATTTTTTAGATTCCACACATAAGTGGTACGGTTTTACAGTCTGCTTTTTCACTTCAGGGGTAACTGGAGGACCTCTCTCTAAGCGAATAAAGATAAGTGGGTATTATCCTTAGGATCGCTTGAGTATGACTTCTTATGGACGTGCCATGACATACGTAGTCAATCCCCAGTTGCTGGACACCGAGGTGTTGCCTATCATCTGAGTTGGGCTGGAAGGTGCAGGGCAGGTGTAGACAGAGGAAGCCTCTGGCTGGCTGAGGTCTCTGCAGTTACGAAATAGCCATCGGGGAAGTCACCAAGAAGGCTGATGTGTTGACTTCTGTGGCGAATAATTTCAAATTTGCGTTAAGGACAATTAGGGAGCTGGTCCTGTTACCAGAGTTTAGGATGAGTTCAGACGTATTCCTCCTTTTCATGGCGCTGGAAGTGGCAGGCCTACTGGGAATAAGGGCTTTGACTCACTCCTTGCTGACAGCCGCCTCCTGGGAGGCGGGAGGTGTCCCCACTGCTGGGATGTCTGTTTCAGCAGAAATAGGACCACGAGGTCACAGAGGACCTGCCTACCTTCCTCTGAGGGATTTCCCTGACAAGTGAAAGTCTGTTTGCAAACCAGAAATCAGAGGTAAGGTACGTGGGGATTTACCTAGCTCACCTCCTAATGGAAGCAAAGCAAGCCAGTAGAGAAGCAGAAGCGTCCCCACGGGGTAAGGACTCCCCTGTCAGGCCTGCCTTGTGTTTCTGGAACTCCCAGGGCCTCCCTGGCAACAGTCCACACATCCTGGTCCCGCATGAAGCTGCAGGGCCCTCTCTCACCCTGAGGTTGGTGTGGATTTTGCTGTATCCAAGCAGGACCTGGCTTAAGGTTTTGGACCTTGGATCTCCAGGCCTTGGAACCGGGCAAAGAATCTAGCTTCTCCTCTCCAAGCTTCAGTTTCTCCATCTGTAAAAGGGGAATGAGGTCCTTCCCTCAAATTGACGAGGTTTGGATAGAGTGAGATGATCCATGTGTAGCACTGATACGATGCCTGGCACACAAACTACATCTGCTGGAACTGATCTGAGCAGGACAACGTGAGGAATAAGTGAAATGCCACATGTGAAGCAGAGCGAAGACTTTCAGTACCTGTTGGTTCTTGAGGTCAGGGGCCCATCTCTTTGGACAGAGATGGACATGTCGCATCACGCAGCTGAGCCCTTTGTAGAGCTTTCCGACGAGGAGAAGAATGAGGCCTGAGAGGTCATCTCCTCTGAGAGAGGGCTGTGGGCTTTAGAGTGACCTCAGAGAGCCATCCCCCTCTGCCAGGCTCCCTCCCAGGAACTTAATAGCATTTCACTTAGCCCCTACCACAACCCTATAGGGCAGAGGTTTCATTCTTATTTTATAGATGGGGAAACTGAGGCACAGAGAGGTCCTGTATCACACATCCAGTAAGGAGTCATCTTGTTAAGCTCTGGGCTCGAAATGGATTAGGGCACATCAAAGAGAGGGGCCGTGCATCCTTGGGGCTGGTCTTCTGGCTACACTGGCAGAGGGTGAGTGGCCTGGGACTGGGGCGACAGGATATTGCTTCTCCTTCCCAAGGAGCTCCGGGTCAGATAGATGGTGTCCTTCCCTCCCGCAAGGAGCCCTCCCTTCTTGAGATGAGGGAGACAAGGAATTGGTGGGAATGCTACAGACAGATGAATCTACAACGGGGAAGAGCAAGAGGCCCCTAGCTATCCTGGTTTTGGGGGTGCAGAGTGGTTCTAGGGGTAAGTGCTACCCTTCACCCTAATCCTAACCCTAACCCTTAAAATAAAAAAGGACTGACTATGCTAAATATTTTTTCTAATGGAAGTATAGTTGATTTACAATATTGTGTTCATTTCAGGTGTACAGCAATGTGATTTTTTAATGTATTTTTTTCAGATTATTTTCCATTATAGGTTATTACAAGTTATTGAATATAGTTCCCTGTGTTATTCAGTAAATCCTACTTGTTTATCTCTGACTGTACTAAATATTAGCTGGGATTTGGAGCAATCAGAACTCTCATACGCTGCTGAGGGGGGTGTACATTTACAGAGCCAACCTGGAAAAGTGTTTGGCAGGATCTACTAACTCTAAACATACACATAGCCCGCGACACAGCAAGCCCGTCGCTTGATTTCCACCCAAGAAGAACAAGTGTTATGTCCACCTAAAGACAGAGATGAGAAGGCTCACAGCAGCTGTACTCCAAATAGCCCCAAACTAGAAACCACCCAAATGTCCAACCGTGGTAGTAGAATGGACAAATACATTGTGACATGTTCATAGCATGTATTATTACCCAGCAAAGAAGAAGAATACAATGCTGCCACACTCAACGACATGGATGGATCTCTTACGGAGAAGATTGAGCAAAAGAAGTAAAAAAACTTACTGTCTGATTCTGTGTACATGAGGCTAGAAAGGAATCCATGGTGAGAAGAGTCAGAACCGCATAACCTTTGGGAGGTGTCTCTGAATGGGGTCACCAGGGAGCCTTCTGTGTGTGGGAAATGAGCTGGGTGTGGAGTACCCTGGGGTGTGCATACACAGAAATTCGTTGAGCCATGCACAGAATATTTGCTGAACGTACATTATCCCTTAATGCAAAGTCAAAACAAGACAGCAAATGAAGAAGGAGACTGCTACCAAAACCAAGATCTGGAGGATAAGTAAGTGCTGGCTAGTGAGAAGGGGACCAGTGTCCCTGGAGGCGGAACCAGCACGTGCAATGGCCCAGAGGCAGGGTTGCATGGTGTTGCTTCTCATCGTGGCTCTGGGCTCATCTGATGAAGCTCCTGCCCCTCGCTTCTCTGTGCCCCTTTCTACTCACTCGAAGGCCGTCACTGTGGAACAGGGTGGCAGAACTCACTTCAGCGGCCCACTTCTCAGATCAATATCTGACTGTTCCATCTCCGGGTTGTTGAGGAAGAGGCTGGAGCTGGAGCAGGTCGGATGGGACTTGGACTTAAAAGTTGGGTTCAAAGCTCAACTGTGCCATTGATTGTGTGTTTTGGGGTAGGCCCTTCACCCCCTAAGCCTCAGGCTCCCCATCTGTAAGACGGATCTTTAACAGGTAGGGTTTCAGTGACAGAGTCATGGTAGAGAAGATGTTTAACAGATGCCAGTCATGTGGAAATGAAGGAATAAGGCCTGAAAGCAAGGGCCTCCCCAAATTTGTGGCTCCCCCTAAAATGATCCTGCATGACCCTGCTTAGGCTTCTGCAACCCTCCGCCTTGACTTCCTGCCTCGCGGAGCTCAAACCACTCCCTAGAACGGTGCCTGGCAGGGTGCTGAGGAATGTTGACTCATGACAGCTGGTGCTTGATACACGTCAGGTGCTGCTTTCAGCTCTGTGGACTTGTCTCACCCTCAGGGTAACCCCATGAACTACTACCATCCCATTTTACAGAGGGAGAAACTGAGGCACAGAGCAGTTGAGTAACTTGCCCACAGTCACACAGTGAATTGATTGAGCCTGGACCTGCATCCCCTGCTCGTAACCACACTGCCATACGGCCCAGCTGGCCTTCATGAGAGAGGCCTGCGGAGGCCTGGAGAAGGTGCTGGAAGCAACCAGGGCTCCCCCAAGGCTGCTGACCAAGATCAGGGTTGTCCAGGCAGCCAGGACACTCTGGTGCCCTGACATCAGTGAAACCCACACCCTTTACGAGGAAGGCAAACCCACCCAGAATAATTGTTGAGCCAACAGGCAGCTTAAGCTGTAAGCCTGCAGATGTCCAGGAGGGATGAGGCTGGGCAACATGCTGCCGAAGTCGCCCTTTCTGCCAGAGGTTTTTTTTTTGACTGTTTTTATTGTCATTGTTGTTTTTAGGGAGGTGAGATGGGCCATCTAGAGAATTTCCCTGTGCCTTGTAAGGGATTAATCTTCACCTGTAGCATCATGTGGGACTAATAACCACTCCCTTTCCTCTGTGCCATCATGTTTTATTGCTTTCTTTCATTTCACCATGAAGAAACCTGATGAGAGTATTCTAGAAACTGCAGCCTGGAGTTGGGGATGGGGGACTCAGGGGGAGGGCAGTTCATTCTCCCTGGCAGTAGGGCTGGGCTCAGATGCCAGAGAGGGCCACTGGGTGTGGGATCATGGGAGACGCTTAATTTTTCCCCTGCTTCTTAAGACATTTATGGGCTTTTCACACTGGCGTAAGCAAAATGAATGAAAAAAAATTATGGTGATAATAGCTAATATTTATTGAGCATTTACTTCATGCTGACTTTATATGCATTAACTCAGTTAACCCTTACAACCCCCCTCCGGGGTAACTACTCTTATTAGTCCTATTTCCCGATGAGGAACTGATATGCAGAAAAGTAAAGTAAATAATATAAGGTAATGAAAAATTCAAACTACCAAAATTTTAAAAGAGATTGGCAATAGGCAGCAAGGCCCTACCAATGCCATAATGTGGGTGAACTTCAAAAACATGATGCTTAATGAAAGAAGCCAGACACGAGGGACCACATACTGTATGATTCCCTTTATAGGGAACGTCCACAAAAGGCACATCTAAAGAGACAGAAAGTAGATTAGTGGTTGCCCAGGGCAGGAGGTGGAAACAAGGAGTAACAGTAAATGGCGTGAGGGAGGGATCATGCTGGGAGAGCTGACATATTCTAAAACTGATTTATAGTGATAGCTGTGCAACTTGGTTAAGGCACTAAAAACCGTTGAAGTGGGTGGATTGTATGATATGTAAAAAAGTGCCTCAATAAAGTTGTCAAACCAGGAAATGTAATTAAAATGTGAAAATCTAACCCTTATTGAACACCCCTTAGGCACTTTACAGGAATTTTTTCCAGTGCCAACAGCTCATTCAGTTGTTTACCTAAACTCATCTTTGTTGAGCACCTATTATGTGCCAGGCACCATGCCAGAACATGGGGGTACAGTAGTGAACTGGACCTGGTTCTTGTTCAAGATCCCTGCCCTGCTGGAAATCACGGTCTAGCAGGTGTTGGGGGGTAGGGCGGGGGTGGGGTGGAGATGACAATGAAAAAGCCAGCAATGGCAAGAGAGTGTATCTGGGGCTGTCATGTTGTAGGCATGGTGCTGGTATAGCCCAGAGGAAGCAACCCCATTCAGACCTGGCAGGTGCTGGGAGGACAGGGAGGCTGGGACCTGAAGGATGAGGGGGTAGTTAGCTGGTGAAATGGCAGAGGGCTAGAGTAGGGAAAATGAAAGTTGTTTGACTATTCTTTCTTTCTTTTCTTTCTTTCTTTCTTTCTTTTCTTTCTTTCTTTTTCTTTCTCTCTTTCTCTCTTTCTCTCTTTCTCTTTCTTTCTCTCTCTTTCCCTTTCTTTCTTTCTTTCTTTCTTTCTTTCTTTCTTTCTTTCTTTCTTTCTTTCTTTCTTTCTTTCCTTTCTTTCTTTCTTTCTTTTGTTCATTCATTCAGTAACTGTTTATTGACAGCCTGCCAGGGGCCTGGCACTTTGACAGGGCAGGTGGCAGAGGCAGAGGGTATAAGGACCTTGTGGGTGAAGTCATACCCATTTCACTGATGGGCCTCAGAGAGGTCAAGTGACTTGCCAGTTTACACAGCTGGAGCAGAGATACAAACCTAAGCCAACTTTTGTTCAAAAGCCCATCTCTGGAAGAAGAGGCCAGGCAGGTCAGACACACTGCTGTGAATCTGAGGGCCACGGGTAGGTATCCTGCTAAGAAAACCCATCCTTGATCAGCAAGTGGAGGCTGGCATCCTTCCTGGGGATATTCCTTTGTCTGTTGGAACAACTCCTCCCTCCACCTGGTGAGGACCCATCTGTAGCCCCTTTGGATTATTGATGGGGGAGGTGAGGGTACCCAGGGCTGAAGGGAAGGGACCACTGATTTCACTGTCTGGCTTGGGGTGGTACTGAGCATTGGAGAGGGAGTGGGGGCCAGAATTCTGGACCAGGCTTTGCCACTAATTATCTGGGGCTAGTTCCCACCCTTCTCTGGGCCTCAATTCTCTTGTCTCTAAAATGGGAGCATTGGGCTTGCTGCACTCTAAGCTCTGTCTGGCTGACATTGATGACCATGACTTCTGGCTATAGAAGTCTCAGGAACTATATGGGCTGGAAGAAGAGTGACCACTCATCCCGGTTTGCCTGGAACTTTCTGGGTTTTAGCATTGAAAGCCCCACATCCAGGAAAACTCCTCGATCCTGGGCAAATGGGGACAGTTGGTCACTCTAGCTGCAAGGGCATTAGGCTGGCCTCCCCTCTCATCTTGCCCACAAAGAGCAAGATACATAGCATCTCGCTTTTGCACCTATGTGGCCACAGAACTACTTTCTAGCCATTTTGTTTGTACAAATCATGCTTCTAGAAAAGCCCTTCAAGTCCAGGTACCACCTCGTCCATTTCCTTTGGATCTCCTGGCCTTGCGCAGCCGTCTCTTCCTGGTCAGGCTTCCCTCCGCTGCACTTCGGCCCCCGTCTCAGGATGGTCCGTTGGGTTGTCTGTCTCCATTAGCTCCCCCAGGGCTCCTGGAGCTCTTGCATTGCTCACGGCTGTTTCTCTAGTGTTAGGGCAGGGTCTGTGCTAAAGCAGGAGCTCAAAAAATAATCTTGGAATGTCTGCATCTCTCCAGGCCCAGGACAGGGCTGGGTGCCTCCCACCCCACCCCGCCCCTCCAGGAGGGCTTCACACTCCAATTCCAGGGCAATGCTGTTGTCAGGGCAGATCCTTCAGAGAAAAGACAGCAGGGAACCACTCCCCAGGTGTGGCTTCTTAACCCTTTCTGTGGGTTGAGGCCCCTTAGGCATCTGGTGAAGCCTGTGGATCCACCTCATAATAAAGTTTTAAAAATTGCATTCGGACAACAGTGAAAACAATTTTACTAAAATACAACTATCAAAGTACTAAAAAAATTTGTGATATAGTAACATGTGTTAATACATTAAGTAAGATTTAGTGGTGAGTCGAATACGATCTTAATTTCAGAGCGTGGTAGCTTAAGTGATACTTTGAGATATATAGAAACTGAAGGTGATGTGAAAATACCTGTGATTTCCATTAGTGACAAAATCACAGGGACTTCTACTTGTTGCCTGCATTCATGATCAAGGGAGATGCTGAATGCCATTTAGGGATTAATGAAAATAAAGATATAATTTTTGTCCATGGCATGGACCTCTCAGAATTCTATCCTCATCCCCCCCAGGGTCCGTGAACTCCTGTTTTAAGGCAAAGGGTTTTGATTCTTTAGGTTAAACAAGAAAATCACCAAGAGAGGAGAGAACAAAGAGTGAAGAGCAGTGACCACATTGGGTTGGGTTAAAAAGAGAAATGTTTCAAGACAGGTGAGTTTCAGCTCTGAGTGTTGGAAAGGTGAGCCTATTTTCAGAAGGGAGCAAGGAACTGGGGGTTGAGGGAAGGAAACTGGGGAGGGTTTGCTCCTGTGACTAAACAGCCGACTAACATCACAGCCACGACCTCACCCCAGAGTATGCCTGTGTCTCCTTTGTGTCTCTTCTGTCACTGAGAACACCAAGCCATTGTCCCTGTGAGACAGGGTACCTGCCCGCAAGCTTACACACAAAGAAATGGAACAAACACAAAAATTAATAACAAGACAAAAATTAAATTGCAATTCAAAAAATGCAGCCTGAAGAATGTGGAACATGCCACATATCTGGTTATGTGCACACGGTGCAAGCTGCAGGTGTTCAAAGGTACGGGTTACCTCCCCTCTGAGGTTTTTTTTTTTTTAGACATCTTTATTGGAGTATAATTGCTTTACAATGGTGTGTTAGTTTCTGCTTTATAACAAAGTGAATCAGTTATACATATACATATGTTCCCATATCTCTTCCCTCTTGCATCTCCCTCACTCCCACCCTCCCTATCCCACCCCTCTAGGTGGTCACAAACCACCGAGCTGATCTCCCTGTGCTATGCGGCTGCTTCCCACTAGCTATCTATTTTACATTTGGTAGTGTATGTATGTCCATGCCACTCTCTCATTTTGTCACAGTTTACCCTTCCTCCTCCCCACATCCTCAAGTCCATGCTCTAGTAGGTCTGTGTCTTTATTCCCGTCTTACCCCTAGGTTCTTCATGACTTTTTTTTTTCTTAGATTCCATATATATGTGTTAGCATACGGTATTTGTTTTTCTCTTTCTGACTTACTTCACGCTGTATGACTGACTCTAGGTCCATCTACCTCACTACAAATAGCTCAATTTCGTTTCTTTTTATGGCTGAGTAATATTCCATTGTATGTGCCACATCTTCTTTATCCATTCATCCGATGATGGACACTTAGGTTGCTTCCATGTCCTGGCTATTGTAAACAGAGCTGCAATAAACATTTTGGTACATGACTCTTTTTGAATTATGGTTTTCTCAGGGTATGTGCCCAGTAGTGGGATTGCTGGGTCATATGGTAGCTCTATTTTTAGTTTTTTAAGGAACCTCCATACTGTTCTCCATAGTGGCTGTACCAATTTACATTCCCACCAGCAGTGCAAGAGTGTTCCCTTTTCTCCACACCCTCTCCAGCATTTATTGTTTCTAGATTTTTTGATGATGGCCCTCTGAGGTTTGTGGTGAGGATCCAACGGGGAAATGGACAAGAGGCCAGCAGCATCTGTAGGCGGGTTAGAGCATGTGTTTGGGATGGATCGCTGTTCCTCTGGTCTCAGCGACCTCTGTAAAATCGGGATAACAACTATGGCACCTGACATATACTTAGCACTCAATAATGGGAACTACTATTAGCGTTCAAAAAATTACCATAGATGTTTGCAAACTGGTTTAAGAGACACCAGGAGACTGGAGAACTTCGTCTTTACGGTGGTAAATATGAAAACAGATTTGAATGAATGAGTGAATGAATGAATGAATGCGTCCTCTGGTGGGCTCCGCCTTCTATACCTGTTCTGCCCTCAAGCTGCCCCCCAAGCAGTTCGATGGCCCGCTCTGGGGTCAGCTGCATCTCAGCATATGAGTGTGCGGTGGTGGGGAGGTGGTCATTCAGGGCGGGGGCGCGGCAGCAGCCCAGGCTGAGCTTGCGGGTGTCACATTCCGGGAGGGTCTTCGCTCAGTCTCCCCACTCCTGTCCCCACCATCCGTGCTGCACATCTTTGGACCCGAGGACCAGCGGGCTCGGCATTGCCCAGGCCAGTCTCGGGACGACGAGGCCCGCAGTTAGAGGCGGGGGCAAGCGGTAGAGGAGCGCTCCCGGGTCCACCGCGTGGGGGACCTGCCGCTGGAAACGCTGCCTTATCTTGGGAAGGTCGAACTAGGCCGCCCCAGGCTGGAGTGGGGGTGGGGTGCGGATACACCTTCGGAGGCTCTGGTCCCCCGGCTCTTCCAGGCCGAGGTCTCCCTCACCTCGTGGTAATCTGGGGCCGGGGAGTTGGGGTGGGGTGGAAGAGAAGCGGGGTCTCCTTGACAGAGGACGTGGGGGAGGGGACTTCCTAAAGGGGGAAACGAGCGCTGCCGTGGCTGCTTGTCCCTTTAAGAGGCCGGGCTGGCTCTGCGGCGGTTCCACCTAACCGCGTGCCTGGTGCAGCTCTGCGGTCTGTGTCCCCGGGCAAAGAATCCGAGCCCGGCTGGAGGGCTGGACCCGGCGCAGGGGAGGGAGTGGTCCAGCCCGGAGCTGGGCGGAGCCAAAGCTGCAGACAGCAAGTCCACCGAGCCGAGAAAATGGTGGAGCCCGGGAATAGGAGGAGCCACGGGGCCGTAGGCGGGGCCCGGCGCTGCGGGCCTCGGGGACCCTGCCTCCAGCTTTGGGAGCGCCGCAGAGGAGGGCGGGGTGGGCGGGGCGAGCTTGGGAGCGGGGCCTGTGTCTGCAGTGGGCGGGGCCCGCCGCAGAGGGGCAGTGCAGGCTGAGAGTCTTCTGCGCGCTAATACCGCGGAGCCTCCACAGCGTCTCTGACAGCCCCGGCGCCGGTACCAGCGATCCTCGATACCTCGCGCAAGCCGCCGCGGCCTCCACCACGACCGAAGTCCAGTCCCTCGCCTCGGCGCCCACATCCGGGGGCGGTCCGGCTCGCTGTCTCTGCGGAGGCCGCATCTGGCGCGCATCTGGAACCGACCGGCAGGTCGCGCTGGATCCTGCGCCCTCCCTGGCCCGGCCGCGCCGGGATCCCTGCCCGGAGCTGGAGCCGCACTTGGAGCCGCGGGCTCGGGTCCCTGAGCCGCGTAGCCGGCGCATGGTGAACTCGCTGATATTCGGGGAGATGGCCTTGGCCTCCGGCTGCCCGCCGAGCGGCTCCGGGGGGACCTGCCCTGGCGCGGGTGGCGGCGGCGGGGCCGGGCCAGGGCCATCGCCGGTGACGGCGGCGCTGCGGGACGACCTGGGCTCCAACATCCACCTACTGAAGGGGCTCAACGTGCGCTTCCGCTGCTTCCTGGCCAAAGTGCACGAGCTGGAGCGGCGCAACCGGCTGCTGGAGAAGCAGCTGGAGCAGCAGCAGAGCGAGCGCGAGCGGAGGCTGCGCTACAAGACCTTCTCCCGCGAGCAGGCCGTGCAGACCGGGCCCGAACTGCTGCAGCCACCCGCGCCCGGCGGCGGGCACGGCAGCGGCGCGGCGGCCGGAGCCAACGCCAACGCCGCGGCTCTGGGCGGCCTGCCCCCCGGCGGCGGCTCGCAGCCGCAGCACTACGGCCGCCTGCCCGGGACCATCTGGAGCTACACGCAGGTGCGGCGCACGGGCGGCGGCGGCGTGGAGACCGTGCAGGGCCCTGGCGTGTCGTGGGTGCACCCCGACGGCGTGGGCGTGCAGATCGACACCATCACGCCCGAGATCCGCGCGCTCTACAACGTGCTGGCCAAGGTGAAGCGCGAGCGCGACGAGTACAAGCGGAGGTGAGTGGGGCCCCGCTCCTGCCCCCGCACTCCCGGCCGGGGGGGTCTTCCCTGTCTCCGCGGCCAAGGAATGTGTGCGTTCGGGAGGGGCCGGGGGCGGCAGCTGGTCCTGGCAGGTGGGCTGGAAGCTGTATTTGCAGAACGCCCTACACACGCTTGGAAAACTCAGTTATCTAGTTCCAAGAATGGGAGCGGGTGCTAACTATGGTGGGGGACACCTCCGCTCCGTCACTGGACCAGGCACATTGTTTTCTAGGTGACATAGTGACCATTGGTGTTTTCCGTGATCTCATCTAATCCTCATGGCAACGCAAAGTGTGGGGCATTCTTATCCTCATTTTGTAGATGAGAGAACCGAGGCACAGAGATGCAAGTGACTTGCCTAAGATGGCTTGGCTAATAGGTGGTGAAGCCAGGATGTGAACTACTACCTGGCTAGTCTGTCTTCCAGCTTAGGTATTTTCCCAAGGATGTAGGAGGTGGGCTCTCCTCTGTCAATGGATGAAAAGAAATAACTCTTAAGTAATCCACTGGCTTCTTGTTCCTTGAATTAAAAAGTCATGTGTTTAAGAATGGTCGGATCTGTCCACTGAGGCCAGGGTCTGCTGTCTTGCTCCAGCTCTGTAAGGTCCAGCTGGCTGGGCTGGATAACCAGACCTACATCAGACTGGCCACGAGCTTTTAGAAACAGCTACCTTCACCTCTCTTCTCCCCACCCCCAATTCTCATGGTTTTTTGGACCCCAACAAACTCAGCCCTAAAGGCCCACAGAAGGAGATAACCTTAGGCTGGAAGACTGGGCACCGAATGGACCCAGACCACTGTCTCTGCTGGACTATGGCACAGACTGCCTGCTGAACTGGCTGGCACCTTCCTGCCCAGCCCAGATTCCCTAGCTGGGAAACTGACATTGCTTCCTGCCTGCAGCCTGGCTGACAGTATTGTCAAATCGGCCTTCTGATAAGAGTAGAGGGGTCTGTCTGTAGCATCTCAGGCCTGGATAGGGGCAGGGCCCTCTGCCGTCCCAGGCATGGGCAGCTCTGCCTTGGGAGCTGTGGCTCTGAACTTCAGGGCTTGGAGGATGCACTGAGAAGCTTCTTTCCTCCATTCCTCGAGTCCTAGTGCTCACATGAGCACAGAGAGCTGGGCATGGGTCTCCTTCCTTTTCCTCTACTGGCAGGCTGGCCACTGGGCGGGATTCAAGTTCCAGCTCCATTAGCTGCCTGTGAGAACCACTGGGTGAACCACGTGGTCACGGAACCACTCGGAAGCCTGTTTACTTATCAGAGAAATGGGAATAATAAAATCCATCCACAGTTGCCCAAGGGGTAGGTAGGCTGGTGGTGCTTTTTGGAAGGTATACAGTAATCAACTTGACATTATTAAAGATGATCGGCTCTGTCAAGCTGTCAGGGAGCAGTTGCCTGGAGTCTCAGGTCTCTCATGCAGGGCCTGGCTTCCTGGGGGTAGGTCTTGGACCCTGTGGGGAGCAAGCTACTCTTCTGGGCTGGTTGTTTCTCCTGAGGACTTGAGAATGGCCTGGCGCCTCGCCATGCGGAGGCCACCTCTCTGCCCCTGGTGGGCAGCTTCCTCGGGGTGGGGCAGAGAAACAGGCGCTTGGTCTTGATGGTGAAACTTGGAGGGATGGGCCCTTCTGTCTGCCACTGTTGATTGTGTCGTCATGCCCCAGGCTTGCGCTGTGTTTGTTTTATTGTGTGTGTGCTTTGGGGATCTGGCTACTAAGGAGATGAAAAAACTGTGCCCAGTCTTAGAGGGAGATGGGTCGGCATTGAGCAATGCCCTGTTCAAGTTGCACCCAGGGTGTGGGGTGTGATGTCAGCTTCTGGCACTGGCCTGGAGTGACATGGGCGCTGCTGAGACAGGTGGAGTGTGGGTGTCTCTCTTCCCGCCCTTCTGGGGTGAGTGTGTACCTTCTCTTTCCCCATCTTTTTTCTTTTTTTTGTGAACTGGGGAGATGCATCTTTTCTGAAGTTGATTCAGGGCTCAAGTTGGATTTTTTCAAAGCAAGTTTACTCCCGTCTTTGAGCCTCAGTTTCCCTATCTGTAAAAGCGAGAGGAGGGTGGTCTAGAACTGTCCCTGAAGCCCCAGGCTGCCTCAGAGATACCTTAGGCAGTTCCTTGAATATTAAATAAAAGTGAATATTTTAAAAATGTTAAAATGGTCATAAAAGTGTGCTCAGTCACTTTTAAGTTCTTACTGTTAACTCATGGAAGTCTACTTAACATTGATTTGTTAGTACTTGGCCTCAAGTTAGAGCCTTCCCCTGCCTTCTCTTTGTCAGAAGAGTACTCTGAGATTACAAAGCAAACTGCTTAAAGCTGGTCCCGTTTGTAGCTACTAATCTGTGTGAGTCAGGATTTTCTTAATACTCTGTAGCCAAAACCAGAGATAGAATTAAAGCGAAGGTGGACCTGTCATCCATAATCCCAGTTCTAAATGTTAATGGATCAAAATAGCCTCATCAACCTCATGGATTGAATTTAGAATAGGTAACTGTTATATCATTGAGCCTACAATATAAATTTATACAAGTAACATTCTGTTTTTACTTGTTTCTGTATTTGGGTTTATCATAAGAATTTTCTTTTGGGAAGAGGGCAGGCATATGATCATCTTTTTGAAAAGCTTAAGAACCACTGGGTTAGATGATCTCAAAGGGTCTCCCCAGCCTTGACAATATGTAAATCTGAGTTTGAACTCCCTGCGCACTTCTGATCTCCTGTTCATAAGAGAATGAGACCAAGGTGTTTACCTGGGCTCTTGGCCACTGAAGGCTTCAGATCGTTCCAGGATGTCTAGCATGGAGCCCCAAGCAGTGGCCAACAGAAGGAGCCTGTGCCGGGAAAGGAAAGGTTCCAGGGTTTCCTCTGGTCCACCTGGAGGAACTCGCAGCCTTGGAGATGTTCATTCTGCGTCTCCAAAGGGCAACTTGGGTTGTGTAGCTCAGTGTTCTCCAAGCTGGGGACTTTTGGGGTTCCACCTCCATGAACTGTGGCCATATTCATGTACCACCATCCATATTATTTCTTACGTAAAATATTTTATATAGCCTTATGGGGTATAATTTACATATCATAAAATTCTCCCATTTTACGTGTACAATTCAATGATTTTTAGCCAGTCCACTGAGTTGTGCAACTATCAGCACGATCCAGTTCTAGAACCCTTGCAACACTTGTGCCCTTTTGCAGTGAATCCCTGCTCCCACCCCAGGCCAGGCGCCACTGATGTGCTTCCTATTTCTATAGATTTGCCTTTCCTGGGCATTTCATATAAATGGAGTCACACGGTATGTAGTCTGTTGTGTCTGGCCTCTTTCACTTACATGATGCTTGTGCAATCCATCCATGCTGTAGCTTATATCAGCAGTACATTCCTTTATAATGCTGCATAATATTCCACTGTATGGGTAGACTACATTTTGTATATCCATTCACATACATAGTCAATAAAATGTAAATTTAACAAGTCACCTGTGTGCTACGTCACATCATCTTGTGTGCTGTCAGCGCTACAGGATCCGTGCTTTGGAAATACCAACCCAAACCAGAGCCCCTGGCCTGGGGGTGACTGGGCCCTGGCCCCGATCACTCCTGCTTTGGTTTCCTTTTGGTCCAATCAGCTCTGAGCTCTTTACCATGAGGGAAATGTGGTCACTGAAACTGTAGCCGACAAGGTTGTCAAGCATTGATTTGAAAACCAAAACAAACATCTCTACCCTGTCACCATGCAGTGCTACCAAAATACCCTGCTCTGAGTTTGCAAGCTGGGGGGCCTTTCCCTGGGAGATTCCTGCTGAAACTAGATAAACTTTAGACAGGCAGAGAGTTTTCTAAATGGGCATCCTAGAGACCCAGACTCCAGGTCTGGCTCTACCATTAGGCGCTGTGTGACTTCAGGCCAATTCCTGCCCTCTCTGAGCCTTAGGTCCCCTACCTATACACAACATGTTTCCTTTAGGTGATCCCTGCCAGCTCGCTCTACATTTCGGTCTGTGATTTGGAGGGGCCCAGTTCAGGGCTGCTCTTTCTGCCTCCTGAGATGACAGTGTGGCCTTTCTCTGTTCCGGGCCTCCCCCTCTCCTGCCTCAGGCCCCGTGTGGTTTGGAACCAGCTGGTTTTGTTGCCTCCCCTTGCGAGTTGCTGAGTGTCTGTGCCCCTGACTCCAGTCAGCCTGAAAGTCTTGGTTTGTTTTCCCTAGAGATTTGTTTGAGAGCCAGGATGACCACAGTGATCATTTAGCCTAGTGGTTTGCAAGTGGACTCTTTGGAGCCCTGGAGTCTAGAAGAGGGTGATTCTGGGGACAGTCCGGGGGGCTGACCACCTAGGATTCGGCCAACATCAAACACAGCAGCTCCACTTTCATGATTCTCAGATTAATATTCTGAGGGAGATTCGATTGGAAACCAGGATTTTACAGTTTAGAAGAAAAGAAAGCAAGAAATCGCTGATCCAGCTAAATACTTTCATTTTAGAGTTGGGGAAACTGAGGCCCAGAGGGAGCTGACCCACAAAGCCGAGCCAGGCAGAACTTCTGTCTGCCGTTGAGAGCTTTCTTCCCTGCCCTGAGGGGTTGCCCGCATCATTTGCCTTCCACTGGGGCTTGGCAGAATTCTCTCCACCTTTTTATGTGTCTGCCTTTAAGCATTTTTTAAAAAGCCACTTTCAGGGATAGGCGGGACTTTTGTCACAGCTATTTCTGATCATGAGCCGGAAGCGGCTGGGCCCGAATGGAGGGCTCCAAAAAGGGCTGGTGGGTGAGCCAGCTGGAGCGTCCCTTGCCTTTTCCCGTCATGTGCTGGGAGGCCCTTGAGCAGGTGGGTGCTGGCCCCTAAGTGCCCCAAAGCCACAAGACTGCCCCGGAAAGCTGGTCAGAGGGCTCCGTTCCCTGCCACTTCCATTGTTTCCGAAGCTGCTGATACGGATTCTTTATTTCCGATTTTCCTGGGAGGCAGGCTGGGATGGTGGAAAAAGGGATTGAATCCCGGTTCTGCCACTCTCTGTGGGACTATGGGCAATTGCTTGGCCTCTCTGAGCTGCCTGAGACACTGCTTTCTGTAAAAGAGGGAGAATAACTCCCCTAGGGACCGGAAAGGAGTAAATAAGCTCATGTGTTAAGGCACATGAAGCTCCCGGGACGTCCCCCATCCCAGAGCCCTCCCCCCGCCCCTGCAATATCTGTTCCCTTCATTTACAAGGATTTCTCAGCACAGCGCTGGACTGACACATCCATTTCAGGACCCGTCGTCGCTCTCTGTCCTGTGGAAGGCGCCAGAGATGGTGCTGGGGGCAGAGGGAGAAAGGGCTACTTCTTTGTCCAGCATCTAAGGAGGCTGTTCTTCCTACTCTTAGTGGTTGATTTGTGCCTCCGGGAATCTCTGGCCACCCTCTGCCCTTTCTCCCAACCTCCTTTAAAAGAAACACGCCCCCCCCGCCCCCAACCCCAACCCCGCCTTCATTTAGCTCCTCAGTATTCCAAGTCTCTTGGGTTAGGCTGGCAGACTCTTTGGGAACAAATTTGGGAGGGCTTTTCAGAGCCTCATGCTAGAAGGAGGGGAATGAGGTCCCAGAAAAGAAAAGGAAACAGGAAGCAGGAAGCAGGGATACAGCTGACACTGAAGATTCCTTCTCCCAGGAATTTGAGGCGGGGCTTTTGCCTTGGCCACCGGATACAGGCCCCTGGGCCCCACCAGCTTACATACACACACACACAGACACACACGCACACGCACACACGCACGCACAAGCGCGCTCTCAGGCTCTCTCTCCAAGCCCCTGGCTGCATCCCCACACGTGTCGGTATTTGAAAGACATAGAAGGGTAGACCCAGAACTTGCACACATCCTTTGCTGCTAAGAGATGCATGGACTTCCAAGGGAATTGATTTGAACCATGCCATGTGTCAGTGATACCGGAGGCTGCGGACTTTGCATGTGGAGTCCTGGCTTTCGATCACGTTGATGAGATTCAACCGGGTTGGTGCTCCGTTTATTTCCCAGGTCATAGATGGCAGGAGGCCCACAGCAGGGAAGGAGGCAGTCCTATTGTAACCTCAGGGTCAGGATATGTTGCTCTCCCCTGACTTTCTTGCATCGGGCATTCCTGAGCACCCACTGCCTCCCCATCACAGGACCGTACACCCTGAATTGTAATTGCCTGGGATGTATCTGCCCCCTCCACTGACTGTAAGCTCTGTGGGGGCCGGCTCCAGGTCTGTATTCTTCGCCGTGTCCACAGAGAACCCATCCAGGGCCTGGGCAGAGTCCATGCTGAGCAAGTATTTGTGCAGTGAGGGGCGCTCTGTGCCCGGCTGCTGCGTGCTGGTAGGCCCCAGTGAGGCTGGATTGACACAATAACTGACACGCATGGACTCCACATCGGCGGACTCACAGCTTGTGGAGGGCAGGGTCTGGACCTGGAGTCAGGAGACACGCGCTCCAGTCCTGACTCATCAGTTCAGCAAGTTTGAATGAATACCTGTCTCCTGGTGCCACATGCTGGGCCGCCGGTGCAGGAGTTAAAAGCTGAACGAGCTTGGGCTATCACTTTGCCTCTCTGAGCCTCAGTTTCCTCATCTGGAAAAGGGGGATGCTGAGCTCTGTGTCCCAACATTGTGAGAGCAGTAAATGGGCTCACAGAGCTACAGTACGTTGTAGGTGGTGAAGTTCCAAGAGTTACACAGCCAGATTTCACAGGGCAGAAGGGGTGAGCCGTGCTGGCTTTGTGAGTTGGGCAGAAGTCAAGAACGGGGCTTGAACCTGGGGAGAGGGTAGTCCATGACCTTGCTGGCAGCATCTGGGGGTTGTGAAGCCTCTTGGCAGGACTGGTGCTTAGAAGATTCCAAGCCAGGTGGGAGGCTGGTGAATATTTCTGATGCTGCCGCCTGCCTGCCAGGGCAGTGCCCTCCCAACCCCAGTGGGCACCCATGCTTGGCTTCCTGGGCAGGATGTAGTTTCTTGCTCTAGTTCTTGGTACAAGAGTAGTTGTCACCCAATACTAAATCTGGCAAATGCCTCAGGTTCCCTTGAGGGCCTGTGGCCTGGCTGAGCCCCCTGGGGTGTAGCAGGGGCCAGTTAGAGCCCTGTGGAGTCCAGGTCGTGGTCCTGGCTTGCCTAGGGTGTTGCCCACCTGGGCGTGAGGACACTGGGAAGATGGGCTCGCCCAGTGCCCTAGGAACAGTGTTGTCTCTATAACTCTATTGGAGTGATCTGCATTCTGTGCATGCCGTTTAATCTCTTGCACCTTGATGTGTTGCTCTGTAAAGTGGGGATAAGTTTTCTTATGCGTTCTGCTCCCCAGTGTTGTTATAAGAATCAGTTGAGGGGCTTCCCTGGTGATGCAGTGGTTGAGAATCTGCCTGCCAGTGCAGGGGACACGCGTTCGATCCCTGGTCCGGGAAGATCCCACATGCCGCGGAGCAACTAAGCCCGTGCGCCACAACTACTGAGCCTGTGCTCTAGAGCCTGTGAGCCACAACTACTGAGCCCGTGTGCCTCAACTACTGAAGCCCTGCGAGCCTAGAGCCCGTGCTCCACAACAAGAGAAGCCACCGTGATAACAAGCCTGCGCACCGTAACTAGGGAAAGCCCGTGCACAGCAACAAAGAAAGACCCAACACAGTCAAAAATAAATAATAAAATAAAATAAATTAATTAAAAAAATAATAAAATAAATCATAGTGAGTTCATAGCCACCATTAATTGAGTACCTACTATGTGCTAAGCTCTGTGATGAATTCTTTAAATAAGTGAGATTTAATTATTAGAGCAATTCCAAGAGGTAGGATTGATTCTGTTCATTTTACAGATGAGAGTTTCAGAAGGGTGAAGAACTCTGCCCCAGATCTCCCAGCGAGTCCAGCCTGGGTCTCCAGACCCCAAGTTCAGTGCTCTGCCTGGCAGAGACGCAGGCTGGCTTCATCTCATGCGGCCTGGAGGCTGGTGATGCTGGCACAGGGTGGAGGAAGCAGACGAGAGGCAGGCTGAGGTGTGGGTCTCCCCGGCACCTGTCACAATATTGCCGGGGCGGGTGGCGGAACAGGAGGTGGCCACCATGCAGGGAAGACTTCCTGCTGTGACTTTAGAGTATTTCTGGTGAAGCCAATGAATCACTGGCAACGCAGGCAGATGAGCCTTCTGGGCCGCCATAGAGGGCAGGCCAGCCCCCCTGATCTCTGAGGATTGAGCTCTGGGGAGGTGGAGTTCCTGGGTTGGCAAATCTAGGCTGGGAGACCTGGGGGTGAGGGTGGGGGAAGGGATGGCGAGCTAGGAACACTAATCGTTACCTGTCAGGCACTTTCCATGTGATCTGATTTAAACCTTGTGACAACCCTGCACGATGGAAACCGAGGCTCAGAGAGGAAAATTAACTTGCCCCAAGTCACACAGCAAAGCCAGGACTGGATGTGGGTCTCAGACTCTAAGTTTCAATGCTCCTTTTCACGCCCAGCGCCTGAACACTCCCAGGGCAGTGGTCAGGGGCTCACTGCCTGATGACGAGCAGGAGAGAGCAGTGGACATTCTGGTGGCCAGAGGGCAGCTGGGCTCAGGTCTGACTTTTGCTTTCGGTTGGTGCTGTGACCTTTGCCAGGGTATAGGGAACTTGTTACAGTCATTCTGTGCCTCTTGTTGGGGAAGATGAGGTTGCTGGGTGTGGGTGTCTGAGAAACCAAGGTTCTGTTCTCTGGACAGTGGCTGGGCACCCACCGTGTGCCAGGCCCCATGCTGGGCACCGGGGTGAAGCAGACACAGCCCCTGCTCTCAGGAGCTCGGTGTCTGGGGACACAGACAAATGGGACAATGTCACGTGACAAGTACCTGCCCAAATAGTGCATATGCATACTAGAGGCACAATAAATAGTAATTAATTAAAAAAATATTTATATACCATGTACCCTTTGCCAGGCTCCATTCAAAGCAGTTTACAAATATTTAATTTATATGACCTCATAACAACTCTATGAGTTGAATACTATCATTAGCCCATTTTAGAGATGCTGAAACTGAGCCATAGAGACATTGAGGGAAGCCAGGCCGAGACAGGAAGTGGGGAGCCAAGATTCGAACCCAGGAAGTCAGGCTCCAGATCCAACCTTTTATCCTGTGTGGTACCCGGGAAGGGGCATGTGCATTGCAAGCAGCTTTCCTGCTCTGAGCCTCAGTTTTCCCTTCTGTGTAATGGGGGTAATAAATCTGGCCTCATGAGGCCGTTTGGAAGATTAAACGAAGTGATGCCTGTGGAAGCATCTTATAAACTGTTGAGTGCTGTGCCCATGGTGACTAAGTGATCGGAAGCCCTGGGCCACACCCACACTGCTGTTTCTTCTCCAACTTCTCATGCAACCTGGGGCTACTTGAAGTTCCATGAAAGGTCTTGTCCTCCCCTTGCCTTTATATCACATCTCCCCTAGATCCCAAGTCAAAGGACAAAAACCTTTGGAACTAAACAGCTCGGAGCAGAGCGTTTGTGTGGAACTTGGAAGCTGGGAAGAGAGGAGTCCAAGAGTGTTTCCACTGCTTATCAGCTCTGTGACCTTGAGAGAGTCGTTGCTTCCTTACCTGCAACATGGGGATGGATAGGCATATTGCATGGGTGGCATGAGAAAGGGACTGAGGTGACGGCCCTCAGACACTGGCAGCTGCTGTGATGATTTTTAAATTAATTTTTATTGGAGTATAGTGGCTTTACAATGTTGTGTTAGTTGCTACTGTACAGCAGAGTGAATCAGCTATATGTATACATATATATCCCCTCTTTTTTGGATTTCCTTCCCATTTAGGTCACCACAGAGCCTTGAGTAGAGTTCCCTGAGCTATACAGTAGGTTCTCATTTGTTATCTATTTTATACGTAGTAGTGTATATATGTGCCATGATGATTCTTCAGTGAGGCTGGGGGTCCTGGGGAGAGAAGCAAGGGGGCACTCCGGTGGCACTGGGGCCCTGGCCTGGGCTGTGCTGGGTCGGGGCCGTCTCCAGGGCGGCTCTGAGATGCTTGCTCAGCGCTCTCTGGCCTGCGTGCTCTGACTGCAGGATGTGCAGGTGCACACAGCCCCCTGCTCATCTGCTGCGCGACGGAGAGACGCCCCCACAGTGGAGACACTGCCTTCCACCCTCTTAATTGGCATTTTTATTACTTGGGTTATTTAAGGAGTTTCTTGGCTCGCTGCCACCTGTTTGCCGTCTAGGGGGAGGGGAAGAGCTGGGTCTAAGTGGACCTTGTGAAATTCCCCAGCAGACAGGCCTCTCTCTGGGCAGAGTGGGTACATCTTCCCGGGGCCCACTGGCGCCCCCGTTTTGTCCCCGCCTGCTGTGGTTAATGGGCAGAAGGCCATCCGGGGGCAGGGTGTGGGTGGAGACTGAGACTGGAATAGATGTGGGGAAAGCTTGTTGCAAAGTCAGAACACTGGACCAGAGAGAGAGCCTTGGAGCACTAGGCGGGACCCTGGTGGGACCCTGTAGTGCCTGAAATCCAGGGATTCTGGAAGACAGCTGAGCCAGCTTAGGGCCAGTCAAGGAAGGCTTCCTGGAGGAGATATCAGCTGAGTTGTGTTTTGAAGGTCCAGTAAGAGTGGAAGAGAAGGGGGAAGGGTGCTGCCGGTAGAGAGAACAGCTTGTGCAAAGACCTGTAGCTGAGATTGCCATGCTGGTGCACAGCCCAGGCCCGGGCTGGAGTCAGGACACAGCCAGAACCTGGCCTGCCTGCTCTTTCTTCTCCACCGTTCTGGCCTGCCTCCCTCCTCATGGCCTTCTTGGCTCTCTTTGCTCTGTTTTGCTGTCTCTCCTCCTCTCTCCTTTCCCTCTTTCCCTTCTTTCTTGTTTTGGTCTCTGTTCCCTATGGCTGGAGGCAGGGGAGGGCTGTGAGGGGTCTCTGTCCTCCACCCCCGCCCAATGCCAGGCCTTGGTGGGGGGCTTTTTGTTTGCTGCTGGGCGTTGTGAGCCCGTGCGTGAGCCCATGGGTGTGCGCGTGTGTCTGTGAGTATGGGGCCGAGAGCCTCTTTCTACCCGCTGTGGACTTGGAGGACCTGGGGTCAGGACCCCACCTCTGTCCAAGGCAGACCCCTTGTACTATGGGCCTGGGGTCTTGACATCAGTTTGGGTGACAGGGGAGGTTGCCTGGTGAAAGGGATAGCTGCCAGGTTAGAGGTCAAAGCCGTCATGGGGGCCTCAGCCTCCCCCGCCCCTATCAAGGTCTAGGCCTGTGATTAGACACCGGTTGGGGAGTGAGCTGGGGAGGCTAGGCTGCTCACCTTACCTCTCCCGCCTGACTGCCCCACCTGCCCCTTCTCCCTCACACCTGTGCCTTCTTCATACCCTCTGGTGGGCCCAGAGGGTTTGAGGCTCTCTCTGAGGTCATTTAATCTATCCCCCTGCTTCTAGGAGACGTCGTTCCCCTGTCATCCCAGATGACTAAATGTGCCTGGTGTCTTTTGAAGAAGACCTTCTGAGAGTCCGTCCCTCAGTGTTTTATCTTTTTCTCTCTACCCCCACCCACATACCCATGACCATTTTACAGATGAGAAAACTGAGGCCCAGAGAAGGAGAGCAGCTCCCTTGAGGTCACACAGCACAGTAGGGGCTAGAACCCAGGTCCCCTAAACAGGATTCCTTTGAAACCCTTGGGCTAAGGGATCCTTCTGGAGGCTGCTGGTCCTTTAAGGAGGGCTTTGGAAAACTTGCAGAGGCCAGAGAACGTAGAGTGAAGAGGCCTCAGAGCCTGTCAAAGTGGAGCCCACACAGACCGATCCGTGCCCCTTGACCAGACATCCGGGTCCTCAGTGCTGCAGATGAGGCTCTCTTGGCCTACAAAAGAGACACCTGAGGTCACCTTGGGTTTGTCTCCTCGTAACCAGAGGCAGTTTCCTGAGATAGGCCTGGCGTTGGCATCTTGGGGTGTTGACTGAGTGGCCGACTGACCTACTGTCCCTGTCTGCCAGCCGTGTGCTCAGCTGTGCATTTCTCTGTGCCTTGGTTTCCTCTTGTATAAAATGGGATGACGAGACCCACAGGGTTGTTGATGAGCCTGGCCCACTGAGGGCCATTCCCATCCCCTTTTCTCTGGGGTGAGCCCTGGAGTTGGAGGTCTGAGAACTTTGCCCACAGTGAGGAGTTGGGTGAACCACAAAGGCTGATCCCCCAGTCTTTACAAAGACCATGTTTCTTGAGTCCCCAGCCTGGGGCTGGGCCCTAACAAATAGTATGTTTGGATCTGTACACAGTTTTCTATGGAAAGTCTTGATATTACATTGCAACTGGTTTGACACTTGCCTTTAAAGAAAGTGTTGATGTTTAAAACATCAGGACTTATTCAAGTTGGGAAAACTGGGGTCAGAGCTCACCAGGCTACTGACAGAGCCACGATTAACCTGATGCTGAGTTCAGGGAAGCCCCAACGTGTAGGTTGTTCCTTTCTGGGCCTTAAGGCGTAATACATCCATGGGGAATTAAAAAGAAATTATTTGTTCACTCTTCCTCGGTTGCATTGTCAGCCTGCGATCGGGGACTTCACTTGGGTGGGAGCTCTGATCCTGGAGTGAGATCGCCTGGGTTCCCATCACCACCCCGGGGATGGGTGTAAAATGGGGATGACATCTGTAAAATGTCTGTAAAATGGGGATGACAGCCTTAGCTCACGGGTAGTAAAGAGGGTTCAGTGCGATGGTGCATGCCGAGGGCTAAGTGGGGTGCCGGCCCCTGAGTTGTTATTGCTCTGTCCCTTCTGTCCCAGCCTGGCCCTCACCAGCCCCCAAGGCCCCACACAGTGAGAACTGCCTCTTCCCTCCCCATTCCAACTGCAGAGTGGCCTTTGTGTTCAGAGCACTTCCTTTCCCCAGCAGAGCTGCCTGCTTCGCTGGCAAGGAGGAGGTCACATCCCCTGTCCTCCCCAGCAGACTGTCAGCGCAGGATCACTGGTAGGGCAAGACCTAGCATTCGAGGCTGTGGCCAGCACAGTGTGTCACCTGCAGCCTGTGGCTTCCAGTGGCCTTGCTGGAGAGCGGTCTTGAATGGGGAGTCTGTCTGTGTCCCTGCCTCCCTGGGGAGGGGCCCCCTAAGTCCCAGCATCCTTGTGCGGATACGGAGGCAGCCTTGGGACCCATCCCTGGCCTGAGGTCTCACTGTGAGACCGGGGCAGAGCTGGGATTTGAACCTGAATCTGGTGGACTCTTCCAGAATAATTCCGGCCACACTCCCAGGCTCAGTCTTTCAGGTTGAGGAATGGGCTGCACGTTCCTGGCCCTGGCCCTTGGGCTGAGATACAGGAGTTCAAGTCCTATCTTACACCTCAGGGATCACCGGGGCAGCCCTTATTCCTGAAGGCCATGGGAATATGGCTCCCGGGTTCTTGTCCAGCCCACTGACTATCGCTGCGAGGCTTTGTGGGTGAAGCACCCGCTCCCAGACCTTGGCAGAGAGGTGACGGACGTTGAAGGCTGTCCTGGCATTGTTTTTCCAGAGTTGATGTCAAGGCAGCTGGTTTAGGGTTTCGCCTCTGAGACAAAGGCTGCTTTGTAGCTTCTGTTGGGTTTTAAGTCCAGGCATGTCACCCTCCCAAGGTGGGAAATGAGGTGGAAGGGATTGCAGAGAAACTCTGGGAGGCTTCACTCACCCTCACCTCCTCCAGGAAGGAAGCCAGGATCTCATAACCCCATTATACTCCTCTAGCCGTTCCCCGAGCACATCCCATGTGCCTGTTGCTGTTCAAAACTTCACGGATGTTTTGAACGGCACAAGACTCTTGAACCTCGCAAGACTCTTGAAGGGTAGCTGTGGTTAATGCCCACTGTACAGATGAGGACACAGTCTCGGCAGGTGAAATGACCTGTTACTTGTCATGGCCAGAAAGTGGCAGAGCTGGCATGTGAACTTGGGTCTTAAAAGATCGTCACTGGGGTTCCATTACTGTCCAGTCTCATTTCAAACCCAGCTTTGGGAGGGTGCTTCAGGAGGTTGAGGCGCCCCAGGGAAAGGCTGGAGCAGATAGCTGATGGGATCCATAGCTTCTCTTCTCAGGATGTTGGGTCACGGTGCTTGGAGCATGTGTTGCATATTTAAGAATGTGTGTGTGGGTGTGAGCACAGGTTAGAGAAGGGGGCTGGACGCTGGAAGGTCTATAGTCATGGAAAGGTGATTCCAGGGAGCCCTTGAGGGCAAGTGTAAGGAATCATCCCAGGGGACACCTAGGACCTTCTGCTCTTCTTTTTCAGGAATTACTCCGCTTGATCATCCATCCATCCATCCATCCATCTATTCACTCATTCACCCATTCATCCATCCATCCACCCATCCACCCATCATTTTTAGGGTGCTTGTGCTTGGCCCTATGCTTGGGCCCTGGGGATGATGCTGCGTGGACTGGAAAGGCAGACTCCTATCCCTAGGCAGCTTGCCAAATGACTGTGAAATCAGACTTGCAAGAGTCCTTAGAGATGTTTGATTTCTCCCCCAGCACACACTTTTCAGAGGAGTAGTGACTTGCTAAAGGTTACACAGCAAGTTGGTGGAAAACCTAGGACTCACAGCCAGGTCTGTGGATCCCAGCCCCGTGTTCTTGCGTCTCTGCTGTGCTGACAGACGGCTCCACTCCTGGCTGGCAGCCCTCTCACCTGGCCCTTCCTTCCTTGGCTATTTTGATGTGTTCTCGGGCTTTTCTGGAGTCCTCTGCAGCCCCTCTCCTGAGAGACATCCAGAGATCCTGGTTGGACCAGCGTACAGGCTCCAGGCTGGAGCTGGGCCTGGCTGTGCTGTACCCTGAGATGACACCGTTGTCCACTTGGAATGTCAGGTTGGCTGGGCACCCGAGTGCAGAGACTCTGAGGCCCTGCTTTGCTTGTGGACTCCAGCTTGCTGTCCCCAGAGGGTCTCCAGGGGTCATCTGTTCCTCCCTTGCCTTGAGGATAGGACCTCTGCAAATCCCACTTAAAGGTTTTACTGCCTGGGAAGGACATTCCAGGGCCTTCTAGCATCCTTGTAGGCTTTTCCATTGGGAAATGCTTCCTGGTCTCTAGCCATAATCCCATACGCTGCATTTCCCCTTGCTTAGCCTTCCGTTGAGTAGGGAAATGGGTGGGCACTGCCTGGTGAAGACCCTTCCTGAGTTCTCCAGGCAGCATCCGTCCCCCACTGACTCTCAGAAGCTTACTTTCTTCCTGCCTGAAGTTCCTTTTGACTCATGCATGCTCTCGTTGGGACATGCTTTTTGTGTAGAAAGGATCTGACTGGTCCCTCTAGGATTCCACAAGTTCCTGGGGGAGCCGGGGGCAGGGCACGGGGAGGAGGTACATTTCTTCTCCTGGAGTCATGGAGCCCTCTGAGCCGGAAGTGGCCCTGGAGCCCAGGGATCGCCCTGGCCCCACCTTTCCTGATGGGGAAACTGAGGCGCAGAGAGGTTGAGCAAGCATGTCTGTGGCCATTCAGACAGCCTTCACAGGGCAGTGCTGTTTCTGGGGTTTGGGTCGGGGAGTGGGTTTTCCAGCCTGCTAAAGGTAGCTGGTGGCCTTCAGACCTGGCAGTCCCTGCCCCAGATGGGTGTCCTGGAAGCGAGGCAGCTGGCTTCACTGTGCTCCGCGGCCAGGAACCAGTACCCACCCCGCTCACTCTCTGGGTTGGCAGATTCCTGGCGGGCCAGACCTCCCCTCAGAGCCGGGCAGTGGCACCTCCTCCACTCCCACATGCTCCGTGGTTCCCTCTCACCCCACTGCCTCGCTGACTCCCTTTTGGCCCCTGGGAGGCCTCTCACCTCCAAGGGTGGAGGGCAGGAGGCCTGAGTGTTATGACAGTAATTAAGTTGCCGGGGGGATGCTAGCTCCCGTGCTGGGGCAGGAAGGGGTTAAGCAGCTCTGTGTGCTGGGGCAGGAGTCCCAGCTGGTGTCCTGGCCCCTCAGGCCAACCAGGCCATCTGGCTTGGCAGACATCACACCGAGTTTCATCTCTCCCAAGGCAAAGTCACCAGGAGGAAGCCGCCTGCTCCCTTTGTGGGCCTGCTGGGGTGGGCGTGGACCAGCCGTCTGTCCCTAGGAGGCCAGGCAGGTTGGGAAAGGGCCCACCACTGGCAGGCTGCCCAGGGGGGTGGCTGGTGGAGGGAGAGCCTGAGGTCCCAGGGATGGTCAGAGCTTCCTTGTGCAGACGGGTCCCGGGACGGGCTGGAACGCAGGCAGAGCGGGACTTGCACCCAGGCCCTGCTAGCTGCTCCTCCCTGGGGCTTCAGCCCCCAAGCTCATCCATTTGTCCAGTGCATAAATACCAGTTGAGGGCCTGCATGTGCTGGGTACTCGGTATCCAAGTCTACCAGACAGCGCCCCAGTCCCAGTGTGGGGGAGAGGGACGCAGAGAATGAAGCCTCTGAGGGGCAAGATGGCATATCTCAGCCAAGCCCAGGACCCTGGACCCTGGACCCTGGACCAACCCCCTAGCCCCAGCAGCTGGAAGTGGGATCTGCTCACTAAGGTGAGCAAAGTAACATGAGATGCTTGGTACTCATGATCTTGTATAATCTTCACAACCCAGTGAGGTAGGTACTGTTATCCCATTTTACAGATGAGGAAACTGAGACTCAGGTAAAGTCGCTTTTACCAGGTCACCAGCTGGGGCATGGCCATGGCTGAGTCTCTCTCTCTGACTTACAAATCTTTTGAGATAAAGAGGCAGCAGTGGGGCCGTGTGGGTGGCCGCACCTCTTCCCCCAGGCTTCTCCTTCTCATCCCTCTGCCTTGGACCATCTCCTTTTTGGCTTCTTGCTGAGTCCAGGCCAGGGGTTGTGTGGCTGGAGGACCAAGTCTCAGGGGGAGAGAGGCCCCGATTGGGTTTGAGTTGAGAAGGGAATCTGTGCTGGTCCCTTGGCGGGGCTGGGATTGGTGATGATCTGCCTCCTCCCCCTGGGCTGGGCACCTGGCAGGATCCAGGCAGCTTGGGGACCTTTAGTGTCTGCAGGAAGCCCTGCCCATCCGAGGGTCCTCGGGGCTGGGCCAGGCCTAGGAGAACCTCACTTCAGCAACCCCTCTGTCGGGGCCTCGTGGGGCCCAGGGTAGGGCCTCTGGGCTTCACTCTTACAGTTTGGAGGTGATGCCACTTGGGGTCTATTCTGACCCCCAGGAGTCTGAGGTACATGCTCCCTGACCTTCTCCATCATGACGCCACCTGGCACAGAGAAAAGGAGCCTAGGCTTTGGGGTCAGAGAGACCCGTGTTCTACTGCAGCATCTGCTGCTGCATATGGAGAGCAGAAGCAGGCGAGTCTGGTGGTTATGAGTTTGGGCTCTGGAGCCAGACTGCCTGGCTTTAAGTCCTGGCTCCACCACTTCTGAGCTCTGTGACCTTGCACACGTTGCTTCACTTCCCTGGGCCTCAGTTTCCTCATCTGTAAAATGGGCATAATAATAGCACCTACCTCATAAGGCTGTTGTGAGGATTAAATGAGTTGATAGTGCCTATCACATCCTAACATTTCATATTGTTAACTATTATGATTAGGGAACCTGGACAAGTTGCCTTACCTCTGTGAGCCTCAGTTTCCCCATTGGCAGAATGGGGGTGAGGAAACTAGAGGCTCCAATAAGGTGCTCTGCCAGGGGTGTTACTGTCGCAGAAGGTTCTCTGAGAGTCTGCTATTTTTGACCTCTCTCTCCTCTAGAGGTGTACCCCAGCCCTGTGGATGCATGGGAGGAGCGCTGTGTGTGTGTGTGTGTGTGTGTGTGTGTGAAGTGCCCTTCCCACTGGTTCACATCATGTTGAATGTCAGGGCTTCATGGTGGCAGGAGGCTGGTATTAAGTCATGAGTCCATCCCCTTGAGCTGTGTGTAGTCACTAACCCCGCTTGGTGCGGTGACCGCATTCTAATTACCTGTCCGGGCTGTGCCTGCAGCCTTCCCAGCCAGTTATGACACTGATGGCGCTCCACATGCAGGTGGTGGCGCCATGACCCATCCCTTGTTGCACCAGCTGCACATGTAATTGGTTCCTGGGGTCCTTGTCACTCTTCCCTCCTTCCTTCCTGGTGACTGCTCAGGGCTGTCCTCCTCCCTCAGCAGCGGCATGGCAGGACACATACAGGCTCTGGGTTGCAGTCCCTGCTCTGCCGCTGCCTGGCTGTGTGACCTTGGGCACGTCACTTCACCCCTCTGAGCTTCGGGCTTCTCATTTACAAATGGCCTGGGCTTCTGAGCATCCCCTTCTGAGGTCCTGAGGGCTCATGTTCTGTGATTTTTTTTCCCCCCATTACGCCTGGAGCCTGATGTACTTGCCAATCCTCATTTAATCCAAGAGGGGGGTCATTCTCCCCCATTTCACAGGTGAGGAGACTGAGGCACAGAGAGGTGACCTGGGGAGGTTTAAACCCAGGATGAGGTGTGTGCCGACCC
This sequence comes from Orcinus orca, assembly GCF_937001465.1. Lineage (NCBI taxonomy): Eukaryota > Metazoa > Chordata > Mammalia > Artiodactyla > Delphinidae > Orcinus > Orcinus orca. The sequence goes on from NC_064559.1 coordinate 198,379,001, forward strand.
TTGCCTGGTGGGGTCTGCTTGGTTGCCGACCCCTCATTGGTCCAGGCGTGCTTAGCTCGGAGTGAGTGACATGGCTGTGATGGGGAGATGGCGTTGAGCTGCAGACCCGCAGTGTCGTGCATTTACCTGCAGGACGGCACGGTCACTTGAAATAAACAACAGAGAGATCCAAAGTGCACATTAGGTTTCCAAAATAGCCTTGGGAGTTGCTGTTTTTCCTCAAAGCTATAAACATATCCTTGGGTGGGGCTCCCCCAGCCTCCTGGGCACAGAGCCCCTGGGCCTCCAGCTTCTTGGCCTGGTGTCCAGACCCCCTCCTGGCTTCTGGATTTGAACAAGAGATGGAGTCCCAGAGGCTGAGAGCTGCTGACACCAGGGATGGGGGTTGGGTGGAGGGTCCCTGGGGGCTCGGCCAGGCCTGGGCAGAGAGGCTGAGTCCTGGGGACGGAGAGCTGTGAGCACTAACCTGCCCATCGGGGGCCCCATGAGAGGCAGGCGCGGGTGTCAAGGTGAGGGAAGGAGATTGTTGGAGGAGATTAGAAGAGCTGGCAGGGACTGTGGAGGTTGTCTGGGAAACTGAGGCTGACGGGGAGGGGCGGGGTGGGCAGGGAGGTCATGTCCAAGGCCACACAGTGAGTTGGTGCTACACTGACTCCAGATAGGGTCTCCTAAGGAAGGCCCTGGAGGGGATATTCCATGGGCCCTTTATCCAGCGAACATTTATTTAGTTTCTACTGTATACCAGGATCTATACTGCACTCTGGAGTTGCAGCTGGGAGCCAGAGATGGGTCTCATCTTACAAGGGCTGAGTTAGTAGAGGAAACGAACAGGTGAACAGATAACCTCAGTAGCAAATGACCAGTGCCTTTGGAGTACAGAAGAGGGGCGTTTGACCCTGACTGAGGAGCCAGGGAAGGCTTCCTGGAGGAGGGGGTATACAAACTGAGGCCTGAAGTTGGCATAAGCTTCAGAAAAAGCTTCAGAGAAAGAAATGACAAAGTGGCATGTAGAGGAAACCTTCCAGGCAGAGTATACAGCACAGGCAAAGGCTTGGAGGTGTGATGCAGCTTGTCGGGCCCGGGCTGGAGGTGCCCTAGGGGATGCTGTTTTATCTTGCCCCACCCTAGCACGTGGCCACTTGCTCCGGGGCTCATCACACACCAGGTGGGAATGTCTACCCTTTTGGAAGAGAGGTGACGGGGCCCATTTCTCATATAAGCCTGATCGCACAGCCCTTGCTCCTTGGAGAAGGCAGAGTGCCACCCAATGAGGAAGGACAGTATTTATGGTGGGGTCTTCCTCCACCCATGGGAGAGGCAGCCTTTTGACTAATGGGGAAACTGAGGCACAAAACAATGTTGCTGCTGAGCTGGAGTCAGGACCCAGGGACCCTGCTTTTCCTTGGCTCGCTGGGCAGCTGCTGAGCCCCACGAGAGTACAGCTTTGTCACATCCAGAGCTTTTGAGGTTCACAGAAGCCTCTTCCATGTCCATACCCTTGAGACAGCAACCCACTCCATGGAGGTAACTAGACAAATATGCAGATATGTATGTACTAAGGTCCTCTTACAGTGTTGATTAGATTGCCAGGACTTGGGAATGACACTGCAGGACCCGTTAGATCAGTGGTGCCACGGCCACCCGCTGTATCACCTGCTGGGAAGGGTGCTTGCTGTGTGTTGTTAAGTGGGAAAAGCACACTTGAAAATCGCACATGGTCTGATCCCACTTTCACTCTTAAAAGATCTCACACGAGAACAAAAAAATCTCATAAGAAAGCATTGGGAAGGATGTGCAGCCAGTGTTAATGGCGATTCTCTCAGGGATGGAGGATTGGGTGGGTTTTTCCATTCTTTTTTTGTTTGTTTGGCTTACCTGATTTTTTTTTTTTTTCTGTTTCTTGTGTAATCGTAAAATACTCAGGCAATTTAAAATAAGGGGAAAACGAATGGGTATTTTTGTCTTAATGGCTTTGGTTTTTTTGACTAGGAGATACATTACATGATTCGAAATTTAAACGATACAGAAGAAATTTGGATGCCTGCTACAACAGGGATGAACCTTGGGGACATTATGCTAAGTGCGATAAGCCGGTCACAAAAAGACGAGTACTGTATGATTTCACTTATAGGAGGAGCCCAGAGTAGTCAGATTCCTGGAGACAGAAAGTATATAGAATGGTGGTTGCCGGGGGCTGGCGGGGAGAGGGAATGGGAAGTTACTGTTTAACGGGGACAGAGTTTCAGCTTTGCAAGATGAAGAGTTCTGGAGTTGGGTGGGGTTTCCATAACAGTGTAAACGTACTTAATGCCACTGAACTGTACACTTAAAAATGGTTAAAATGACAAATTTTATATTATGAGAATTTTACTACAATTTAGAAAATGGTACAGAAGGGGACAGAGTGATGAGTCTCCCTCCCACCCTGTCCCCAGCCACAAGGCTCTCCCTCTGGAGGCAACCACTGTTTTCAGTGTCATGGTGGAGACTGCTTGCTTTCCTCCCTCCTGCCCTGGGTACCTTGGGCAGGGGCAACTCGGATGAGGCCCCTTCACTGATGAGCAGAGCAAAGATGCCTTCCACTCCAAGAGCCTGGGATGAGCACCCCCTCCCATCCCCACTTCCAGGGCACGAGGCAGCGGTGCCCAGAGCTTCTAGCCCTGTTGGGTTGGGGGATTGAGGACCGGAGGCTGGGAGGTGGGGCAGAGGTCCTGCCTGGGGAAAGCCCCGGCACTCGCTGTCCCTCTCGCAGTGGGAGAAGAGTGTTCTTAATTCAGTCCTGCGCTTCTAAGTGGGCACTTGGGAAATGTTTGTTGAATCTGTCGTGGGAGAAAGAAGATAGAATCTAAGCCAGCAGCCAGAGGGGTTGGGCTGCGGTGGACGCTGAGGCTGCTGGGCTGGGCGTCCCAGAAACACCCCACACTCACTCACTGGGGCGTCCTCGGCGCCGGGTCTCATGCCAGCGCTGGAATGTGGCGCTGGATTGGACACGATGGGGGAGAGACATCCTCCTGAGGTGAGACAAGCCTCCAAAGACTTGTTTGACAGCCCCATGTGTCACCAGGCGTTGAGAGCAGGGAGTCTGGTTTGGTACCCGGGGATGCTGCCTGGTGCCTGGGGCCCTGACCATCCACTCAGCAGAGCTGCCCCCCCAAGCTGAGTTGCCCATCCTCCATGGCAGGAGAGACAACATAAAGACCACGTTCCGTGGCTAACCGGTGTCCATCTATTGAGCGTTCCTAGGAGCTGAGCTCTGTGCTGAGCGCATAGCGGATGCTGACTCATTGAATACACCAGCCCCACAAGGCAGGTGCTTCCACTGGCCCCCACCGTAAAGATGGGAATCAGGAGCACAGGAGGTTCAGTGCTTTGCCGCAGCCACGTAGGGGTGGGACGGGTGGCAGGGCTGTGGGTAGGTGTGTCTTGGTCAGTGGAGGTGGAACGCTAGGGCGTTTCTCCACCTGGGTTCTGGGGCCCAGGAAGTGAGTAAACAGGCAAAGCAAATGCCTGGCTAAGCGGCTCTCTTCCAAGTCAGTGACTGTGACCCAGGGGTACACATCGGTGCTGACCCTGGCAGGGTAATTTGGGGGTGTTTCCTGAGTAGCGTACTGGGAGGCATGGTAGGCAGTGGGGTTTATGGAACCGATGAGATGCTCTGACTACTGCTACTGCGAGGCTGCTCAGACATGGGAGTCAGATGGACCTGGGCCCGGAGCAAGTCATTTCACCTGGGCCTCAGTTTTCTCACCCGTAAAGTGGGAAGGATAACGCCTGGTTCACAGAGCTATGGTCGGAGTAAAGTGACTAGACTAGCACAAAATAAGCATTTTACAGTGAAAGCAAGTCCTCCCTTTCTCCAGGAGAGCAGAGTCTGATGAGAGAGGCAGAGAAGTGAATATTTAACAGCACCTGAATGCCGTGAGGAAGGCATGTGCTGGGGCTGGAAATACTAGGATGGGTGTAGTGACTCATCCTGGGGAAGTCCTGAAGGGCTTCCTGGAGGAGGTGATGAAGGTGTCACAAGCCTAGAAGAGGTTGGAAATGGTGCCCCAGAAACTTCACGGTGGTCTGCACTTTGGGACACAGATTCCTCCTCACCATGAGATGCTCATTGAGCCACTTTCCTTCTCGGAGAGGCCTGCTTGGTGGGGGACAGTGCCCACTTGGGTGTGGTTTCTAGACAGAAGCACTGGAGGGACAGCAACCTAACCCTCCCCCCTCCCCACCCAGAGTTCTGGGTTACCGGCATCCACGGAGCTGCCGGGTCTCCAAAGGGGCTTTCAATAAATGACACCAAAGTGGGAGTGATGCTATGCACCTGGGCAGGTATGGACACTGGGTAACTGGAACGGAAGACTGGTGTAAGCAGCTGGAACCTCGGATTGGCATTGGGACAGGCGACCAGGGGCACCTGTCGGCCGGGAGAATGGCCTTCAATGCCTTGTGCCTGCTGGGGTGGCCCCATGAGAACAGCTGGGCTCTGGCTGGAGGGACCCCTCCTGCCTCAGTCTCATCTGCTGTCATGGCAGCCCTTGTCAGGACAGACTTCAAAGCCTGAGCACGTGCCCATTCATTCTTGGGGCACGTGTTGGGGCATGGCGGGCGGAAGCAGGACACTTGCTGGGTTTTGCTGGCAGTGGAATCGGGGGTGTCAGCATCTGGCTTCGTGGCCACCCCCAGCCCCCTGTGCCCCTGGTCCCCCAGCCAGGTGATGGTGGCATCTAGATCTTTCCCCTCATCATCATCATCAACATGATGGTTGTGGCAGCATAGAGGCTGTGGGGTCAGCCAGTCCTGGGTTCAGGTCTGGCCCTGTCACTTGCAGTGTGGTCCAGGACCATTCTCCCAGTGTCTCTGACCATCTGCCGTGGGGAGGTCACGGGGGTGAGAATGATGTCACTGACTGCACCTGTCATACACGAGTCCACTGACTCTTTGCAAAAAACCCCTGTGAGATGGGTGGTCTTACCGAGGCTCAGAGAGGGTTGGCAGCTTCCACCAGGTCACAGAGCTGCAAGATGTACAGCTGGGGTTTGACCCCAGGACCTTGAGGCTCCAGAGCCCCTGCCCATCCCTCCGCTACACACACTGGTTGGAACCCAAAGGCTGGTGTCCCAGCTGGCTTTGGCACTCTGTGGTTTATCAGATAGCTTTGCCGTCAGCGTGGGGTGTTAATCAAAGTGTTTATCCAGTTTGACACCATTGCATTAAGAATGGGAAAGTGATGCTAGAGGAGGGGAAGGGACTTGCCCGAGGTCGCACAGCAAGTTAGGGGCAGAGACAGGACCAGATACAGGGCTGCCTGCCCAGCGCAGGCTGCCTCGTTGCCTGAGGGGGTGTGGGTCTGGGGAATGCGGTCCAGGGACAGGCTTGCCGGTCTCTCCCTCCCTCCTCTCTCAAGGCCTGGTGGCTCCCCGCAGAGAGCCCCAGAGGCCAGCCAGCTGCCCTGTAAGGGGTACCCGTGGTCACTGAAACAGGTAGGGAGCGTGAGGATTACGCCACGCAGCTCAGCACCGCTGTCCATTGGCCAGACTTGCAATCACCAACTTGCTGGGAAAATTCATTCGCCACCTCTCTCAGTTGCTTCTAGATCCCCAGAGGGTCAGGGCAGGATGGAGAAGTGTCCCTGCTTAGGTGGTCCAGGCCTGACGCAACCACCTGTCCCTGCCTCCCCCAGACAGGCGTAGGCAGGGCAATGCCAGTGATGAGAATGGCCATCCAGCAAGGGCACCTGTGTACCTTTGCTCGAGCTCGTTTAATGTCCGTGAGCCCTACAAGGTAGGATTGCTACCCCCGTTTCACAGAGGAGGAAATTGAGGTTTCTAGCTAGTGGTAGGCAGGCCTTCCAGGGACCACACAGTGGCAGACGGCTTTCTCAGTTTGCTGCCCTTCTCAGTGGAGCAGGTAGAGACTCCCGTAGCCTTTGATTCTATCAGGCCCGAGCAGCTCGTGGCAAGTGCTGCAGAACCAATCATGGAATGAGTGAGTGGACAAACGTTGAATCAGTGCATGCTGCCATCCCACCCCCTGCTTGCTGGTCACTGGTGATGAGGGCAGGGGCCAGCGGCCTGATGCTGTTACCCAGGGTATCTCTGGATGACGGTGACGTCCCTGAGGCTGTCTCCTCTTTCGGGCTCCAAGGAAGGGCCACATCCAGAGTCTGCACATCATATCCAGAGGGACTCTTAGAGATCATATTACAGATGGGGAGACTGAGGCCCACGTGGAGAAGGGTCTTGCTGGGGTCGTGCAGTGAATTAGCAACAGAGCCAGGACTTGAACCAGGATCTCCTGCCCCCTCGCCCAGAACCCTCTTCCCCACTGGGTACTTCCCCATGGACCCTAGACCCCCACCCACCCCGAGTATCCTTGCACAGACCTCTCCGCTGGGATCCCTGGAGGCGCCTGGTGTTTCAGGTTGAGAGCAAGTCCGTGTGCGTGCGTGTGCGCGCGCGCGCGCGCGTGTGTGTGTGTGCGCGCGGTGGCAGCATGCTGGGAGAGGTGCCCACCTGATATGGTGGCTGCTCAGCCCGACCCATCACCAGCTCCCAGCCTGTGCTCTGGCCTGCCCGGGCTGTTACTGCCCGCCTGTAATGGAATCAGCTGGCCTGGTTAAGTGTTCACATTAAATTAATACCTCCTCTGCAGAGACAATCAGCTGACATTTAATTTGTGTTTCCTTCCGAGCAGCAGAGTACAGCTGGGCAGCTGGGCCTCGGATCGGCACGTCTGGGAGGAGTCCCTTCCCCGGATGAGGGGCTGGGTGCCAGTGGGAGCACCAGAGTCCACAGGGAGGGGGCCGGGAGGTACCCGTGAGGGCGGGGCTCGGGGGGATGGAGGGCCTCTCGGCTCACAGGCTGGGCGGCCCGGCCCTCTTTTGACTGGAGAGAGAAGATGCAGCAAAGCAGATGAGAGGAGGCAGTCAGGAGATGAGGCTCCACGTGTTTCAGCACTGGGCTGCCCGGAAGGAGGATCTCCCTGAGAAAAGTGGGTTCTCACCGTGTATCCCTGGCTCCACCCCACTCCCACTGCCCTCTTGCTCATCTGTATTTTTTTTTTTTCTGCCACAAACATGAATTGTTTGTGATTTTCAACGAGGGTGGTGGCGTGGAATGAGGAAGTTGACCCAGTTGTGATTTTTAAGCTCTCTAGGGGGGCTCAGCAGAAGCTAAGGGGTGGGGGCCCGCCGCGTGCCCACTCTGATCTGTTACCCATCGGCTTCTGCAAAACTGCATTTGAAGAAGGGTCCCCCTGGTCTGCCTCATCCTCCAGCTCGGATGTAAGTCTAGAGAAGGACCTGCCAGTCAGGGCCCCAGCTCAGCCCCAGCTCTGCAGCGAGGGTGGCTCAAGGCACATCCACACAGGGAGGGGAAAGGCACCTCTGCACCTGTGGGTGGGCTCGCACAAAAGCCAGGGGCAGCGCAGAGCCCTGGGGACAGGTGCGCGGAGTGGCTCCAGCACGCCCCCGGGCAGCCTGCAGCCGGCTGTGCTGCTGTGGAGTGAGCTCCCCGTGCCCGGGTGAAAATTACCCTCCGCGCATCTGCCCTCCGCCAGAGGCAAGGCCCATGCTTGGCCCAGAATGAAGTTTTCCACTGACAGCTCTGGCCTAGCCTCACCTGAGTTTGCTTTCCATCACCTGAGTGGGTCGGCCTGGGCGTGCCGGCGGCTGACCTTCCTTGGAAGTGTGCGGACCATCCCTGTGAGGGCCTCCCAGCTCTCTGTGGTCTGGCCACTGGAGCCAGCTGTGGGAGCATCAGTTGTCTGCTAGGTGCCAGAGGTGGGACTGGGTGTTTTCACCCACACCACCCCACTTCATGTAGTTCTCACAACCCACCCTCGAAAGGGGTGGTGTGCTTCCCATCTCACAGATGAGGCAACTGAGGCCCAGAGAGGGTAATTAATTGACGTTCTCAAAGTCACACAGCTGGGAAGCGGCAGGGGCAGTATTCGAACCCAGTCGCTTGCTGCCCAGGAGTCTCTAGGACTTTCTTTTCAGAAGCCCCAGGGCTATCCCAGGAGCCTAAGTTGTTTTCCTGGGGCTGCACCCACTTTCCTCTGGAGCTAGAGCCCCGGAGCCTCTTTCTGTGAGTGCACAGGAAGTGCAAAATCTGTGAGTCAGTCCCGCTGCCAGTGACTTCAGCTTGGCTTTCCGCCCCTCAGTAGGCCAGGCTTTGTGGCCCCTTTCCGGTGGGTCTGTGTGTCATCCTGAGCTGATGGGGGAGGGGAGACACTGGCCCTGAGTGTCAGCTGGGGGTGGGGACTGGCATTGAAGCTGCCAATCCCCTCCCCCCAGTGGCTTGCTGAGACTTCCCGTCCATCACGTGGTCCAGCGGTGGTTCCTCAGGAATGCGGGGAGACCACATCTGGCTGAGGCGGGGCAGCTACCTCCCCCTCCTGGCCACCTCTCACACATGTGCTCCTTCTGCTAAGATGGTGGCTGAGCCCCGCCGAGATCTCAGCAGCGGTGTAGGGCTGGGGAGTCATTTCCTCTCCCCGCTCGTTGCCCTGACATCCCTGCTTTCCCATCCCGGGCCTGGAGCTGTGCGAAGTGGGAGAGGGAAGCTTTCTCCTTCTCCCTGCCCACTTCCTGCCCTGGCCCACCCTCCTGCTGGCCTGGCCTCTCCCAGGGGAAGCTCAGGAGCCAGTGGACGGAGCAGCCGAGTCCCCAAGCTGGGGCTGTGCAGATTGAGGATGTCCAAGGGGCCCTGGCTGGGGAGGGGCAAGCAGTGGGGCTGAGGAGTGATTGCGGCTGGGATCATTCATTCATTCAACAAATCCATTCAATAACTCTTTGACGCCTTACCAAGTGTGGGTGGGTTTAGGTGCAGGGAGAACAGCAGTGAGCACAGAAATGATCATTATAACCAGTTCTCCGGCTGGGGGAGTGGGCAGACCCCCAGCTTTAGACCCGACTCCTCCGATGACTTGTATAGTGGCAGCCCTCCTGTGCCCCTTTTCCCACCTAGAACAGGTGTCTCCCCCATGATTCCTCTGTGCTCCAACAGGCCAGGGCACCTGGCCTGGGCACCAGGGTGCTACCTGTACCCACATTTACATTCCCGATTTGTGGGCTCCCCAGTCTGAGCCCCGGCTTGTCCTTTGCATTGGCACAGAGGCCCCCCAGGACTAACCCTCATCCAGTACTGCCGTGTTGTGGATCACACCCAGTGGGGTTGGACACTGGTAAGCAGGGGGATTGGAGTGACTGAGTCCAGGGGCAGGAGGCTGGGCTGGGGCTGGGAGATGGGCCCTGGGGTCCAGTCCAGCCAGAACCAGCCCGTGACTGGGGGCCAGTCACATGACCGTCAGAGAGTGTGGGAACAGAGTGGCTTTTCTGGAGCGAGCCTGGGGTATGCTGGGCTCACACTGTGTCTCATTGACAGATGGAGAGACGGAGGCTCTGAGTGGGGGAGGCAGAGCTGGGGTTCAGACTCGTGTCCTTCCACCTCGCTCCTCATGAGCGCCGCTTGGGCTGGGGGAGGGGAGGGCACTCTGCTGTCCACTCCCTGGGCGACCTGCACCTCAGTGTCCTTATCTGTACACTCAGAGGCGTGGCCTAGGGGAACCCTGGTCCCCTTTTCAGCCTGCGCTTCTGGAACTTCTCTGAGTCTCTCGTTTCTGTAAAATAGAAACAACCCCCTCTTGCTGGCTGTGTGATTTGGGGGGAGGTGCTTCGTGCTTTTGGACTTTAGCTTCTTCATCAACGACACGGAGAAAATAATAACCCGACTTAGAGGTTACTGTGAAACGAAAATGAGGCTCTGCCTGTGAAGCCCCTGAGGACGGTGCCAGGCACATCGTAAGCACTCGGTCTGTGTGAGCTGCCCCATCACATCATCATCATCCTGAGCGTCAAGCAGCGTCAGTATCACCACCGCCATCATCCATCCCACCTGCTTCAGAGGCCGGCGTGAGCGTCCACAGCCTGAGAGCGTTTTGAGGAGCTGGCATGCCTACAAGGCCGTTGTTGAAGGGTGTCTGCAGATGGGGGGAGAGTGAGAGGATGCTGGGGGGAGATGCTGGGGGCGAGAGAAGGTCCCTGTGATGTGGTCGGGGCAGGAGCTAGATCTGGGGCCTGAGCACTCTTTGGAGGTGGAGAAGATGGAGGGTGGTCCATCGCGGTCCCTGGCATCGTGGGCCGGCTCTTTGGGTGAGAGCCATGCTTGAAGACACGCCACAGCCAAGCCGCCTGGGAAAGATGGCCTCCTGAGGTCTGCTGCCTCAAGCCTGAGCTCAAGGAGGGAGAACAATGGAGGTGGCTGCGGAGGCTCCGGGAAGAGATGACATTTGAGACAAGCCTGGGAGAATGGATAGATTTCAGAAGGCTGAAGAGGAGGGAGGGAAAGGGGAATCGAGTTACCTCTGATTCTCTGTTTCCTCATCTGCAAAATGGGGACCATCCTTAGGGGAGGATTAAGTGATATTTTATCTTTTTTTATTATTAATTTATTTATTTATTTTTGGCTGCGTTGGGTCTTCGTTGCTGCGCATGGGCTTTCTCTAGTTGCGGTGAGCGGGGGCTACCCTTCGTTGCGGTGCGCGGGCTTCTCAATGCAGTGGCTTCCGTTTGTTGCGGAGAACCGGCTCTAGGTGCGTGGACTTCAGTAGTTGTGGCACATGGGCTCAGAAGTTGTGGCTCACGGGCTCTAGAGTGCAGGCTCAGTAGTTGTGGCACACGGGCTTAGTAGTTGTGGCTCACGGGCTCTAGAGCGCAGGCTCAGTAGTTGTGGCGCACGGGCTTAGTCGCTCCGCGACATGTGGGATCTTCCCGGACCAGCAAACGAACCCATGTCCCCTGCATTGGCAGGCAGATTCTTAACCACTGCGCCACCAGGAAGTCCCTTATCTTTTATTATGTATATGAAGGCCCAACATGGTGTACACCACCAAGAAGGTGACCAATAAATGTCCCTCTCTCCACTCCCTTCGAGAGAAAAGAATCTGGGGACTTCCCTGGTGGCGCCCACCACCAGGGAAGCCCTCACACCACAATGAGGAGTAGCCCCCGCTCGCCACAACTAGAGAAAGCCCATGCGCAGCAGCAAAGACCTAATGCAGCCAAAAATTAAAAAATAATAAAAATAAATTTAAAAAGAAAGAAAAGAATTTGGAAGTTTTATGAGCTGGTGGGTCAGGGCGGGCAGGGGTGGATCTAAGTGATTCAGGCTGTCTTGGCCTTGGCTAGAGTTTTCTGTGTGCACGGGCCTTCATTTTCCCACCTGTAAAATGGGGAGGAGGTTTCTCTGCAGCTTCACAGCTCACTGTGTGAGCTCCTGTGCTCAGCCGTGGGCCACACATGAAAGTCAGGAGGGCAAAGGCTTAAATGACATGACATCCACCAGCCCCTGACCCATAGTAGGTGTGTCCCCTCTTGGTGGCAGCTGGCTACTCCCTGGCCTTCCTGCTGGCCCGTCTTTGCTTATGTTGGTCCTGCTGCCTGAAACTTCCATCCTGCTGAAACCTTACTCCTGTGGGCAGATCCAGGTCAGGAGAGGGGGCTGTGCCTGGGAAGCAGGTTTTGGGATGTCAGAGCCCACAACTTGGTTGACCAGTTTTTGGTTAAGCTGCATGCTCCCTCTCTCTGGGCTGAGTTGCAGTAAATGCAGGGCATCTGGGGTGCCTTAAGAAATATCACTCAACCATCCTTTCACCCCGGTCAGCCAGAGCAGCTGAAGGGCAAAGCTTTTCTGCACTGTCAACATTGAAGCCGGCAAAGCCAAGCTTTCCCGCTGCGGCCGGGAGGGGAGGTCAGCGTAGGCAGCAGGTTTGGTCTGTCAAGCCAGCTGCTGTCAGCACACAGGGGTCCTTCTTGGGTCTGCTGGGGGCAGGTGCACCGGCTGCCCACCTATCCAGCTCTGGTAATAAAAGGCCCATGAAGTCATTTGTGCAAGCTCAACTGGGGTGCAGCTTAGGCGAGGGGGCCACCGAAGTGCCTTCTGCAGGGGAGCTCATTAGAAATGAGCCCCACACCAGACCTGCGGGATCTGGGTCTGCACGTGAACAAGCTCCCTGGGTGATTCCCGTGCATATCACGGCTGGAAACTGGATGCTTTAGAGCATGAGCTTGGCTTGAGTCCCGTCCTTGCTTACTAGCTGTGTGACCCTGGACAAGTTACCTCACCTCTCTGAACCTCAGCTCTCTCATCTACAAAATGGGTTTGGGGAAAATTTCTTTACCCGAGAGTGTTAATAATTCGCATGAAAGCCGATGAGATGTGTACAAGGCACTGAGCCCAGTGCGTGGGACTCGGACTGTGCTTGCCAATCAGTGGCTGCTGCTACTACAGCTAATGTGTCTGGAGATCCAAAGACGTGGCTTAAGTTCTCGCTCTGAGTTGACTTGAGACAAGTTGCTTTCCTCTGCTGGGCCTCATTTTTCCCGTCTGTTCAATGGGTCTGTTGACCCCTGCCCCACCTTCCTCACAAGAAGTTTGCTTAAAGGAAAAGTGAGGAGGGGCTGGGCCTTATCCCCAAAAGCCTGTCTTGGAAATGAGTGTGTGTGGAGGAGAGATGTCCCCGGGTGCCCACATCTTCAACCCTCACTGCCCACTCCTCTGCTGCCCCTGGTGTTGCTGCAAGATGCAGTAGTGAGGCTGGCCTCAGGAGCCAGGCTGCAGGCAGTGCCACACCGGGCTCTCCCTTGTCCCTGCTCTGCTCAGCGGCTTTGGAATTGAGCCCCCTGCCCCCCTCAGGGCAGCGTGGCCAGTAGAGATGATTCAGCTTGGGACCTGTGGTCTGGGCCTTGGCCTCCCTTGAGGGGAGCCCCAGATGCCCCATGCTGCTGGGCGAGGTGAGGGCAGCCTTGAACTTCTCCCCACCTGGGATTCCTGTTCCCCACACTGGGCCTGGGGCTGGACTCAGTTTTCCGATTTGTACAACGAGGGTGTTCAGTGAGATGATCCCACCTGGGTTAGACCCTTAGATTCTCTTGCTGCCCCTCCTTAGCTTCCTCTGTGTTCCTCATCCCTGCCAGGACCCCTATCCCAGCCCCACTGCCCACTGGGTTCTGAACTCTGCAGCCCACAGAAGATCTAGGCCTGGCCACCACCACTGGGGGCTGGTAAAGACCGAGGGGAACGGGGGATGGGGGGTGAGTGGCGAGTGTGTCCTCTGGGAGCCCTGGCCGGGGCCGTCGTGTCTCATGTGGGAAAGAGGAGGAATTTTCCTCTGTGTGTGCAAACAGTATCCGTTTTCTCTTGTTTCCAAAAGCTGGTGACGTAACCCACTCTTCAGCCATCCCTCCCCTCTGGCCTATTTTTAGCTGGCCCCGACAGCATCCTAAAAGGCTTCCAGACCTGCCTGCTCTGAGGCCATGTAGGGAGGCAGCCGTAGGGTGAAGAAAGAGAGAAACTCCTGGTCGGTCTGTCCCAGGATGGGGGTGGGGGGAGAAGGACCTGTCCCTCTGGGGAAGGAGGGGCATCTGGGTGGGGAGCGGGTTAGGGCTCTGATGGGTCCTGGGTCTACAGGAAGCCTGGCAGGGTTTCAAGCACTCAATCTGGAGTCTCCAGCCTGGGTTTGAGTCCTGGCCCCACCTGTCCTCACCCTGACCTTGGGTACCTGACTCTTCCTTGCATGCTTCCCCCGTAACGTGGGGATCATGGTGGCACCTAGGCTAGAGGGTTGTTTTGAGGATTGAATTACATCACGCAGAATGGTGCCTGGTACAAAGTAGGCACTCAGTTAAGGTGGGCTGGTATTGTTGTGGTAACTCTATTATCATCCTGTCCTGCCTCCGGTTAATGCTGGGGGTACACTCAGAGCCCCCATGTGCCTTCTCCCCTTTGTCCTTTCCTGTTCAACTTCAGCCCACATAGATACAAACGAGATGACGTATGTAACACCCCTGGAATAGAGCCTGGCACTTAATAAGCATTAAATAAGGGAGAGTTATATTTATTTTTTGTTTTAATGTAATGAAACAGACCTGGGTTTGAAGTCCAGCCCCACCCCCTAACTAGCTGTGTGTCTTTGGGCAAGGTATTTAACCTCTCTGAGCCTCAGTTTCCTCATCTGTAAGATAGGGATGATAACAGCTAGGTAGGAGATGTCTTTGTTGGTTAGGGTAGGTTGTAGGACAAATTGACTCCGAGATTGCGATGGTTGGCACAATCAGATTTGTTTCTTGTGGTTGCAAAGGAGAGCCTGAAGGTGGTGCTGGCTGCAGCCTTGACCCTGAGCGCAGCTTCAGTACCATGTCTTACAGGAACGGAAGGAGCAGTAGCATTTGTACAGTGCTTTACAGTTTGTGTGGGGGGCTGGCGGTCCCTCCTGCCGTCATCTCCCAGTGGTGCTGTGCTCATGCCCGGAGCCTGGCACCCGTCACCACCACCTGGTATCATGGGTCACCTGGCTGTCCCACACATCTAGCTCCCTAGACTGGGAGCTCCCGAGGGGCAGGCAAGGATAGAGTCGCTGCTGCACCTTCCTTGCCCAGCCCGGGGACGGGCCCAGGGTGGGTGCTGGCATTGTGTCTGAGGCTGGACTGGCCTGGGGAGGCCGCCCTCTGACCACCTGTCCCTCTTGTCTCTTGCAGATGGGAGGAGGAGCTCGCCAAGCGCATGAACCTACAGACCATGGTGGACACGCTGCAGGAGGTGAGAGGTCCCGACCAGGAGAGGCTCACAGGAGAACCACGTGGCCAAGGGGCAAAGCCGGGGGCAGTTCCCAGCACAGCCTCTGTGCTCTGCTACCTCCTGCTGCCTCAGTCTCTCCTCGATGGAGCCGGAGGCCTCTCCCGCCTCCCCTCCTTGGGGCTGGGAAGGCACCAGCACAAGAGTTGCAGAAAAGCTTGGGCACGGGAATCCTGGTGCTGCCCCTGGCGTGCAGGAACAGACTCGGGGCTGAGTGCCCTGCAGAGGGCGGGTGGCCACATCATCAGGTGGGCTCCCAGCCCTGGCAGGTGCTCAGCAGCGGGCATGAGGACATTCTTCTGCTCTTCTGGCTCGGTGGCTCTGTGTTCTGGGTGGGCCTGCTTCTCACTCGCCTGCTGTGTACGCTGGGCAACAAACTTTACCTTCTCGGCCTCTGTTTTCCTCTCGGCCAAATGGGCACAAGAATGGCAACCCCATGAGAAGGCATGGAAGGCTCTTTAACTGCCTTCTGATATCTAAAGTGTTGATCCTCTGAATAAATAAATAATAACCAAAAAAAAAAGAAAGAAAGAAGAAAGAAAATAAACACTGATCTTCTAAGGAAGTTAGAGACAGACTGAAATAATGTCAATATGCAGAAGGAAAAGGATGAGCGTCCGCCCACCCCGCTTTCTTTTATAAGAAAAGTACTTTTTGCTTTATACACATAACATGCTCATGGTCAAATACCTGGAAAATTCAGAAAAGCACAGAGAAGAAAATAAAACTCACCTCCAGTTCTCCCTGCTCCACTGTGGATAGATTGGTGTGTGACCTTCTGGTCTTTTCTGTGCAGACACACACAAGCCCGAGGTGCGCATGCTCGGTTAGGGTGGCACGTGTGACGTTGCCACTCTGGAGATCGGAGATGGTCAGATGTTTTGGCATTTTCACGTGAATCGACCTACTACTGGGATCCCTTTTACATCCACTTTTTCTCTTAACGTCTGCCATGGATTTTTCCGTACAATAAATAATCCTCGGAGAAGTGTTTTAGGCTGAGCGATGCCCTGTGCTGAGCGAGGGCTGAGCGGGGACCCAGGCTGGGATGAGGTCCTTGGCACCCCTTCCTTCCCTGGCACAAAGGCACCCGGCTTGGTTGGATGTCAGGTGTCCGGGGCTCTGGACCCAGGTGTCCATCCCCTCCCCTCCAACAGGGAGACCAGCCCTCCTAAAACCTCCCCCATCTTCATCCCCCGTAGGCAGCGCAGGAAGCAGAAGCCATCCAGGAGGAGATGAATGAGAAGATTGAGCGTCTCAAGGCCGAGCTGGTGGTGTTTAAGGGGCTCATGAGTGACGTAAGTGCCACCGACCACCACCCCCAGGCATCATGACTTCCCCCCACAGCCATCATGCAAAACGCTTCATTCACTCCGAGGCTCCAGAGCTCGGCTTCTAGTTAGAATCCTGGCTGGCTGCGTTTGACCCGTGAGGATGACGGATGCATCGGAGACCAGGCCCCCCTCCCTGTCCCCTCCCCACTTCTGCTTCCCTTGGTCTGAGTAGAGATGCATTAATCCGCTGCTTTAACCCATCCCGCCCTCCCTGGGGCTCTTCTGATGGTCTGTGTGTGTTTGCTTCATCTCCTGCCAGCTCACCACGGTGAGGGCGGGTGGTGGCCATGGGCCTCTGTGTCTGGGCGCAGTGGCGGCCAATGGCAGGTTGAAGGAGACCCCGGGTCTGATCTGCGCCGGCCTGAGAGGCTCCCCGGGCCAGCGGCCTTCAGCAGGGTTTGCTTTGTAAAGTCGGGACAGGCCAGTGTGCACATCCTTGGGACGATCGGAGCCCCTCTGAGTAACCGTGGGCAGGGGCAGCTGGTGGCAGCAAGGGCCTTCTTCCTACTGGGGACCTGGTTTCCTGCCACCTTCAAGCAGCGGCTAGTATGTAGAGAGAGTCTCCACAAGGGAGAAGGAGCCCAGTCCAGGTGACTCAGCCTGGAGCAGTTCTGGTCCCGAGAGGCGTGGAGCTGGGGTGGCTGGAAGAGGCCATGTGGCTTCCCCTCACCGGGGTCCGGTGGACCCCCCATCCTAGGCAGCCCCAACCATCAGCCGTGGGAGGAATCTCTGTGTGGGGTACAGGTGGAGCAGGCCCGGTGGGAAAGCAGGGGGGTCTTTCAGCAGCGGGACTTGTCTTTCTTTTTTCTCTGCTCTGACAAAATAAACACTGACGCTGTATCTGCTGAGAGGATGCCTTCCAGCCCTTAGGGTGACCAGCAAACACACTGTCCACTCGGCGCCGAAGCCCTAGGCTCCCACAGTCCCTCCGCCCCCTGCCCTGAACCCGAGCAGCTGGCCCGACCCTTCAAGTCCAGAAAAGGCTCAAGGACCCCCTCGGACCGCGGGGCCTCCCGCCCGACACCTGGGGGTCTCCCCACCCCTCTGTCCAGTCGGAGCCTGGGAGTGCCTCCCCACCCCCATGCTTGCTCCATCCCTCGCTCACGTAACCCCCTGCTGTCCTCCCTGCAGCCCATGACAGACCTGGACACAAAGATCCAAGAAAAGGCCATGAAGGTGGACATGGACATCTGCCGCCGAATCGATATCACGGCCAAGCTGTGCGATGTCGCACAGCAGCGGAACTCGGAAGACGTGTCCAAGATCTTCCAGGTGACTAGGGCTGCCCTGCTCACCAGCTGCCACTCCCAGCCGCCCACCGCCCTCCGCCCCTGCCTGGCCGCCCAACCCCCGTTTTCCTCGCACCCTGCCCACGCCCCTTCCCCCCGAGGTAGCGTTTGCCCAGCCCTCTGGCCTCCCCAGGAAGACGTAGAATCAGGGACGCATAGACTCATAGGCACGTCTGACTCCATCATCAAGGCTGACCGCTTCATCCGATGGCTGAGGACGCCGCTCCCCCGGGCGGGTGGTGGGCGTGACAGGCTCCAGGACGGACATGGCAGAGCTGGGAGTAGGACTCAGGTCTCTGGACCCTCCAGGGCTCAGTCCATCCGTCCACCCTGCGTCCACTGCCCTGCTTCCTGCCTCTTCCTCTGGGAGCCGGAGCTGGCTACAAATGCCATGGTCAGGGAGCCCTGGCCAGGCTATGGGAGCACTGGGTGAGCTGGCCTGAGCCCTGGTCCACGAGCCTCAGAATTCAGAAGAGGAGCTGTTGACTGTTGACTCTTTCAGTCCCACATTGAGACTCACTCCGTACCGTCCCCCCCACCCCGCCTCCAACCGGCAAGGGACTGGGTGTGTCCCAAGCGAAGGCGATGGGTTAGCACTGGCAAATGTCCTCCAGGGAGGGCTTGGGGGCCGGTCCAGCTGCCCAAAGGGCGTGCGTCATTCTCTGAAGGCTGCTGCTTGAGTTTTGGGTTGTGGTTTGGCTTTTGCTTGAGCCCAGGGCAGTATGGCGTGTTGTCGCTTTAAGTACGTGACTTTGGATGTAGTGGGGTGAGGTCTGGGCTTCCCTGGGGCCCATTGTCCACCTCTTGCCTTCTTGCTGCCCCTTTGTGGGGAAGCAAGGGACCATTTCAGCCTTCGTCTGGTTTGTCGTGTCTTGTCTGCTTGGAGTGGAGGGAGCTTGTTGAACCTGGGGCTGCCTGCCTGTCAACTTTGCATGTGAACAGGAGGGCTCTGGGAAGCGCGGAGCCATCTGCGCCTCTTTAAGGGCTTTTCCGTCTCTCTGGCTGCCTCTGAGACATACCAGGCGACTCAGTGCCCCAGTCTGGCCTGCTCTTCACCCCAAATGATGGGGCTGCCTCTCTGGTGAAGGGGTGAGCTGAGCTAGCCCAACCACCAGGCCTCCCAGGGCAGGGAAGGGTCCAGGCCATCTGCCCCTCCATCCTGCATGTCTCCCCACCTCACGCTTCCTGCGAGCGCCGCCCGCTTCTTAGAGGACCCGGCATCAAGCAGTGGCCGCACCAGCCATGCTCCATCCATCCTATGGGACGCCGGCTCCCTTCCCAGTCCACCCTGCCCTCCATCCCAGCAGAGCCTCCCAGTGACCTTGATCTTTTCCTTTCCGGGTCAGGTGGTCCCCAAAAAGAAAGAGCGTAAGGTGGCTTCGGATGATGACATCTCTGAGCAGGACGGGGAGGTGAACCGGTTCTCAGATGACGAGGTCGGCTCCATGAACATCACAGATGAGATGAAACGCATGTTTAACCAGCTGTGAGTATCCCTGCTGCCTGGGGCCTCCTCTCCGTTTCCCCAGGTTGGGCAGGGCAGGGGTGGCAAACCGGAAGTAGCCTGCAGATGTTTTCTTTGGCCAGCACGTGCTCTGAAAGAATTTGGATTCGGAGTTTCACATTTTCAGAAAGGGTCAAATTGGTAATGGTGGTCCTATTTGTGGGCAGTTCTTTTTTTTTTTTGTATTGAGATAATATGACGGACGTGTAACATTCTGTTAGTTTCAGATATGCAACATCATGTTTTGGTATTTGTATATGTTGTAAAATGCTCACCACAATAAGTCTAGTTAACATCCATCACCATACAGAGTTACAATTTTGTTTTCCCTTGGGATGAGCTGCTGCCCGGGTTAGTGGCAGAGTTGGGCTGGGTATGGTCAGTGGTGGGCTGGAGCTGGCTTGTACCAGCTTGTAAAAGCTGATTGTATGCATGTCTGCCCACTCCAGGTTTAGCGATGGCATATTAGTAGCTTAACATTTGCCACGATGGGAAATGGTCAGGGGCTACCAGTCTGGGCAGCCCTCTCCCACCCCTGTGGACAGCTGCGTACAGTCCTCCGGGGCAGGGATGCATTGTAACCTTGGTGTACCCAGTGCTATACTTGCAGTCCTGATCCATCTTTGGCTCTAATCCGTAGAGTATCCCGGTGTGGGCTTGGGGAGGGTAGGGGTGCAGCTATGGGCATTGGCTGACGCACCTAAGGGCCTTGAGTCAGAGAGCAGGCTGGGACTGGGTCTCTGGCGTCCACCTTTCCCCCTGCCCCACTGGCCTGCTCTTGCCTGCTCTCTCCCCTGAGCCCTGGGAACTCAGCTTTTGCCCAGGACTGGAGTCCTCCCTCCCCACCCCTACCTCCCCCACCCCTTGCGTCTGAGTCTCAGGGCCCAGCACACTTTCTGGCCTGATGTCCGTTCTCTGGAGTCCTGAGCTTCCAGCCGCGGGGCTGGCTGGATTCGAGTGCTCGCCTCTGATGAGCCATCACCGACCTTCCAGGCCCCTCCAGGAGGGCACCTCCTCTCAGCAGGCACTCCTGCCATCGTACTTATTTCCAAAGCCAGGGGCACAGGCCTCTCCTAATGCTTCCTGCAAGGCTGGGGGCTGGCCTAGCAGGGTAGAGTCCCAAGATCACTCTGCCCAGCCCCTTCATTGCACAGATGAGGCTCAGAGAGGGCCGGGCAAGTCGAGACAGAGCCGGGCCCCTGACTCCCGGTCCAGCACTGTCTTCGTGCTCAGAAGAGATTTCCTCTTCTGTTTCCTTGCCACACCATCCCCACCCTGGTGACTTGTCAGGAAGACGGGAATCGGACCTGGGTGGGATGGGTGTGCCCAGCACTTACCTATACTTGCTGTTCCCTTGAAACAACATGGAGATGGGGCTGTGTTTGGGGCTTTGCTGTTTTGAGGGTGACAAGGAGATTCCTAGACTCTCGATTCATCTTTCACCATCCCCCCCCACACCCAGTTCTCATAGTCTCATCTTTCGCTGATGAGAGGGGCTTTGGAAGAGAACCCTTGGTCGGGTCTAGGTTTTCTGAACGTTGCTGTGGGCATTTCTGAGTGTAGGGCAGGGCTGTATGCCCCAGAGACCCAGGCTGGGTTCATTTGGTTGAATTAAAGGGCTGCTTTGAAGAAAGTGTTGTCCCTGGTTTTCATAAAGTCACCAGGAATCCATAGACTGCCCAGGAAGTGGCGTGAGCTAAAAAGCGGTGCTCCCAGGTGTATGAAAGAGCTTTCTTTCCAATGCTGCTAAAATGGGCACCTGAGCGTTGACAGGTCTGAACTGGGTTCAGTATCCAATTAGGTTGATCTGGTTGTAAAGTTGCCTAGTTCAAAAAAAAAAAAAACGGCCAACCTCTGATCACCCCTCCACCCTTGTAGTTCTAGCCAATGCCACGCAGAAGGCACCAGGGCAGGGCCCTGGCCCCCTCCCGCCGACATCTCCACAGGCTACGGGCTGAGACCCAAGCTAGAGCCCCCACTGCCCCGGGCCAGCTCCTCTGAGCTCCTTGAATAATGAATGCACCCGTGTCAGGGCTGTTTTGTTTTGATCAAAATCAGTTGCTTGGGCTTCAGGCCCAGGAGAAGGGGAGAAATTTGCTACTTTCTCTGCACCGTGGCCGGCCTTCCTGCTCAGCCCCGCCCTCCAGATCTGGGGGGAGGGGGGCGGCTCTTCCCAGCCCTTTCTCTTGTGCAGGCGGCTTCCTATCCTTTCTAGTTCCCCATTACTCAGCTGGGGTTTCCTTCTTGTCCCAGCTGCTGGGAAGGAAGTGAGGTCAGCAGTCTAGTATGTGAGGTGGCGATGGGTCGACGACGCTCGACCCAGGGGCTCGCCCCGAGCTGTCTTGCTGTGGGGGGCGGGGTGTGGGCAGCGCCTCACCCTGCAGCCCTGCCCCAGCTCTGGTCCTTGGCTGCAGGGAGCCACCTGCAGGCTCCCGCAGGAACCGCTTCTTGGTGGGGAACCTGGCTCCCGGGGGTGCTCTTGGGCTCTGCCCGGTGGCTCCAGCCTGGTCCATTGTCAGCAGGTTGGGAGCAGTGCCCTGTAGGATCCAGAAAGTAGTTGAAGGAGTGAGCGTAGGCAGTGGGGAGAGCCCTGGGATGGGAATCAGGACTTGGGACCCACATCTTCCTCTGCAGCTGATTCACCAGGTCAAGCAATTTAACTCCTGCAGGCCTCAGCCTTCCCATCTGGATAATGGGCATATTGGGCTGAATGATTTTTACAGTCCCCTCCAGTTGGGGTAACCAGTACACCTCCAGAACCCCTTCAGTCCCAGGCACACCTGTATGGTCCATCACCCTACTTCCAGTTCTAGTGAATAGGGAAGGCCAGAAATCGCTCAGGCTTTGCATTCAAGTCTGATTTCCAGCATGTATTTTTCTAGAAGTCCACCTAATCCCTCTGAGCCTCAATTTCCTTCCCTGTAAAATGGGACTAACAATCATGCTCACCTCACAGGATTGTTGTGAGGATGGAATGAATTGCATTTTAATACATGCATGGTGGCCTGTCCCATGCCCAGCACATAATAGGTGCTTGGTGATGTTTTGATGGGCAGGAAGAAGCCGTAGGAAACAGAAAGATCTGGCTTTCAGCCCTAGGTTCCTTTTTTTTGTTTAATTTTTTATCAGAGTGTAGTTGATTTACAATGTTGTGTTAGTTTCAGGTACACAGTAAAGTGAATCTGTTATACATATACCCACTCTTTTAGATTCTTTTCCCATGTAGGCCATTGCGAAGTATTGAATAGAGTTCCCTGTGCTATACAGTAGGTTCTTATTAATTATCTATTTTATATATAGTAGTGTGTATATGTCAATCCCAATCTTCCAATTTATCTCTCCCTCCCTTACCCCCGGTAACCATAGTTTGTTTTCTACATCTGTGACTCTATTTCTGTTTTGTAGATAAGTCCATTTGTACCCTTTTTATAGATTCCACATATAAGTGATATCACAGGATATTTGTCTTTCTCTGACTTACTTCACTCAGTATGACAATCTCTAGGTCCATCCATGTTGCTACAAATGGCATTATTTTGTTCTTTTTTATCAGCCCTAGTTTCTGGTACAGCCTAGCTTAGTGTGGCTTTGGACAAGGGAATTATTCTTTCTGAGCTGCAGTTTCCTCCTCTGTAAAATGGGAATTATAATAATAATACCCACCTTTTCAAGTTGCAGAAAAGGTTATATGAATCACCTCAGGCAGAGCAGGGGCTCCAGGAATGAGTTATTAAATGAAAGGAAAACAGTCACAAGATTGGACTTGGGAGGAAAATATCTTTAGTCTCCATTAATGAAAGCCTGGCATCTTTAGGAATATACATTTTAAATTGTATAAATAATATGTAAATACACTCTGCATTTGAAAAGCGTTAAACTCCAAGGAGAAGGCATGCGTCCCCTTTGGCCACCGCCCCTGCCTTTTTGGATGGCCACCTGGCAGGAGCCCAGTCATCAGGGCAGTGTCCCTTGCTCTCCCCTGTCCAGGCCTCTGGAGCCTGGCTTTGTTCACTCATGCCCTCCTGTGTCCCCCCCAACAGGCGGGAGACCTTTGATTTCGATGATGACTGTGACAGCCTGACGTGGGAGGAGAACGAAGATACGCTTCTGCTCTGGGAGGACTTCACTAACTGCAATCCGAGCATTGACCTGCAGGGCGAGGTGAGCCGGGCATGGCTTCTTAGAGGCTGGGAGGTAGGCATTGGGAGCACTTCCTTTCCACGATCCCGCATCCCCCACTCTTTCCCTGCAGCCCTTACCACCCAGCTAAGTTGTCCCCTCTGTTCTGTTTCCCCAGCAAGAGGAAAACCTGGGCAACTTGATCCATGAGACTGAATCCTTCTTCAAGACGAGAGACAAGGAGTACCAGGAGACCATAGGCCAGATCGAGGTGAGGCCTTAGCTGGTTCACATCACCCGGTTGTGACCCCCGAGACTCACGGTGATTAGGTGCCCGTGTGGACAGGGGCTGGGAGAGCGAGGCAGATGCAGGATCGGAAGTCAGGACATCTGCTGATTCTCTGCCTAGTGTTGGGCAAGTCACACCCCTCTTAGGGCCTCAGTTTCCTAATCTGTGAAATGGGGGTGGTGATCCATGTTGGCCCCAGAGAGGTTTTTTTTTTTAAGTTATTGACTGAGATGATGATCTCAAAATAATGAGAACTGACATTTGAGTGACATCAAGCGACACTGGGCACTCAGCCCTTTAAAAATACACCCTCCCTGGTATCTGCATACCTTATGTGTGTACCTAGAGGGACCTGGGTGCCTCCGCGCTATGCAGTGGGTACTGTGTGCCCCACTTTACAGAGGAGGAGTTGAGGTTAAAAGAGACCAAGTGACTTGCCCAAGGCCCCGCAGCCAGGAAGCAGCCTGTAAGCCCAGTTCTCCCAGCTCTGGAGCCTGTGTGCTGGGCCACATCTATCAGTGAGAGTCACTGCTGTTGTCACGCTGGAGAAAGAGAAGGCCAGCTCCTTTCCTGGGGGATGTATCACTTGGTAGAGGAGAAGGGTCAGAAACACGAGAGGCTTCAGGACTTTTCTAATCCAGTCCACAGAAAGGACTGCAGGGATGCTGGACAGGGTGGAGTTGCTAGGGCTGCCCCAGTAGTTGCTAAGCAACCATTCACCTTCCACCAGAAGTGGTTCTAGGGGCCCTGCACCAGTATGTAGAGAGCAGAGAGCGGAGGGAGGGCCCTGAGGACGTGGTGTCCTGGGGTGGCCCCGATGCTGCCACCACCACTGAGGACGGGAGGTTGCTGAGTGGTCTGCTATGAGGGAGGATGACTTGGCCTCCCCTTTATGCCATGTTGGTTCCTCTCAGCTGGAGCTGGCCACGGCCAAGAGCGACATGAACCGACACTTGCATGAGTACATGGAGATGTGCAGCATGAAGCGGGGTCTGGACGTGCAGATGGAGACCTGCCGCCGGCTCATCAAAGGCTCTGCAGACAGGTACCTGGCCTTGTCCTCCCTGGCAATGCAGTGGTGGCATCCTCGGGGTGGGTGGCGGGATTTGTGGGGCTGCAACTTATAGCCTGGTGGTTTCACCTGCCCAGGCCATTGGTCCATCCGTCCGTCCACCTGTCCATGCATCCGATGACTATTAGCCTCCTACTATGTGTCAATGCCTCGCACATCTAATCTCACGTGACCACTCACAACAACCCTGCCCCCACTGATTCAACAGCTACTGTTGAAGGCTGGCTCTGTGCAAAGCCATGGGGATACAGTGATGAGCAGAACATTCGCAGCCCTGGCCCTCCTGGAGCCCACGCCCCACTTCCTGCTGAGCTGGTGGGTGGAGGTGGTGGCCGGGGCTCACATGTGTCCTTAGGAAGCCATTTTCCTTCCTTTCCCGTCTTCCAACCCGAGGCCATGTGGGTCTGTCCCCGGGAGACTGACATGCATCAGGCCTCTTTTATTTGCTGGGGGACACCAGAACCAAGACAGAGCCCCTGCCCTCAAGGAACACGCAGCCTTTCGGGGAAGACAGACATGCTAATAATAAAATGAGATAATACACATAAAATGCTTGGCATCGAGCACAGATACATTAATTATAATTGTTCTCTTATCATGACGACAGTCTTGCAGGCCGTTGTTTGGGCTGTAAGAGAGGGAGAGGCAGGGGGAGGTTGCGTGTGTGTGGCCCTGGGCTTATTAGCATGTCACCTTTAGCTCACTGATTCCCAGAAGCCACTGTTGTTATTTCCATTGTTGGGATGGAGGAGCGCCCCGTAGGCAGGGAAAATAGCTTGTGCCAGGCCCCCCAGCTCAGCAGTGATAGAGTGAGGATTCAAAACCACTGTCCTGTGTGGCCTCCCTTTGGGCTCTGAGTTAATTGTCCAGACGTGTGTTAGGTGATGGGAGTGTAAAAACTGAGCTTGACCCGTGGTTTCTGCTCCCAAGGAGCTCTCAGGACCAAGCAATTACAGAGGCGGGTGCAGGGCGTCCCAATAGGTCTCTATAGCCATGTTCAGCTCCTGGGCTTTGAAGATTCTAAGGCAAGTGGTGCAAGGGCGGGCCTCGGGGCAGGATCCCCCTCTGAGGCTAGGTTTTCTAGGAATGGCTGCTCCATCTTTCCAGCTCTTTGAATCCCTTCAGAGGTCCTCAGGCTGCCCTCTGATGTCCCCCATTCTCTTGTGCCTTCCAGGAATTCACCGTCGCCTAGCTCCATGGCCAGCAGCGACTCAGGAAGTACAGACGAGATCCAGGATGAGTTTGAGCGGGAGGCGGATGTGGAGCCCATGGTCAGCTGATGACTGAGGTCCCGCAGCCCGTGCCTGGTGGTCTTGGTGATGGGGCCTCTGCCCGCCTCTCCCCACGGGGCCAGGAAGTGGGGCTCCAGCCCTCGCCACGCAGACTTCCTATGCCCTCCCTTCTCTGGAGGCCCCAAGGGACCGCTGCTTCCTTCCTTCCTTCCGCCCACCACCAACCAGTGCCCCTCCTCCATCCACCCACCCAAGGAATGGTGCTGTCAATTTCTATTGTTCTCCACATTACAGATACAGACTTCTGTCCGGACGATGCAGTGTTAACTGTGCCTTTTCCCTTAAGCTGAGCCACTTTGAGCTCCAAAGAATTATTCCTAGCAGGTGTTTTTATACAAAACTCTAAGGTGAGGGCGGGGGGGCCCCTGGAGTGGTACAATGCCGTTTTCTACCCTCCCACCTGCTCCTCTGATTGGCCATAAGCTCTGCCCTCCCTCCTCTGCTGGAGTTGGACTTGGGATGGCCCACCTCCCCCCACCAGGAAGGAGCTGTTGGCCTTTGCGAGCTCTCCAGGCCTGGGAGCTGAAAGAGAGAAAAGATGGAAGGAGGGAGGGAAGACAAATTTTTCTTTTCTTTCTGGATCGAGTGGCAAAGCAGAGGGACAAGGCACTGTGGGGGAAGGCGGAACCTCACTGTGTTTAAACTACTATGCAAAAAACAAAACAAAACAAAAAAAGCAGCTTGCCTTATACCATTGTGGAAGGTAGGCCCTCTCCTAGATCCCTGGTTTTCCCCTGGAGCTGGGAGGGAGGAAGCTAGGGCGATCTCTCTCGCAGCCTCTGGGGGTGAGCACTGACTTGGGAGGGAGTTTGGTCAAGGTCGTTAGTGAGGCCTGGGCCCCGTAAGGCCCTTGGCCACCTGACTGCTTGCTTTCTTGGGACCTCTGTGGGTTGGGGTTGGGGAGCGGGTCTCTTATTGCCCTGATGACTTGATGTTTTTCCCAGGCAACAGTAAGGGGTTATCGATCTGTAATTTCTCTGTGAGAAAGTCTGGAGGGGGCCAGGCCTGGTATCTAGCCCCTCCACCTCGGAGCTGGGTCGGTACCGTCCGCCGCCATCTTGCTTCTCCACGGTGCCCGCAGTGGCCCACTCTTTGGCCACTGGCAGGCATTGGGAAGGGAAGGGGAGGGAGCTAGCGGGGGCTGCTGGCAGAGGAGGTGGTGAGAGGAGGAGCTCGAGTGAGAGCCGTCCTTGTTCTGCTCATGGACATAAGCTCACCTTTTTCCATAATTCACTGATTGACCAGTTGGGGAGTTCAGCTGAGCCATATCTCCCCAGACTTGAGAGGGCCTGAGTCAAAGGGCACTGTGTGGCGGCCACCCCCAGATCTCAGCTTGGGGCCAGCAGAGCCAGCTTTGCTCGTTTTTTAAATTTCTTTTTGGACCCACTACTGTGGGTGTGATTGCTGATTTTTGTTTTTGTTGGCCCAGGAGCTCCCCCTGGAGGTCAGAGGAGCAAAATGTGCCCAAGGACCAGAGCTCCTTGCTACCCACTGCTTGTGTCTGCAGGCAGAGGGGGAAATCTGGCCTTGTGTAGATCAGGCCCGCTGTCTTTTCTCTCCCAGGGTACCAGTGATCTGTAAGGACTTCCTCTCTCTTCCGTTTTCCCCCACCTGTTTTTCAGTCTTAAAATCGTTGTACATAATATTCATATTATATAAATATATATATATGGAGAGAGAGGAGATTGTTAGTGATTGTGTGTAATTTTATTTATCAGAACTTGGTGGCCTTTATTGTGAGTTTTTTCCTTTTTTGTTGTTGTTGTTGTGGAGGAACCTCCTGCTCTTTCCCTGTGAAAGTCTGGCTGAAAGTCTTCCATTCCCAGAATCTCTTATTAGCCAAATAGTCCCTTGTTGGGTACGTGGAGGGACGAGGTTTCGGAGGAGAGATCACCCCTTCCCCTCCTCCTCACTGACACTTGTTCTCAAGGTTACAGGGTTCAAACATATCAGATTATTATTGTCATTATTGTTATTGTTGTTTTAGTTTTAGTTTTAGTTTAACCAAAGGTTATCAGAGCCAGTTGGGCTTGGACCTCAGCTGCTGAAAAGATTTTCCGTTTCTGGGAGGCTGGGAAACTGGCCGCCTCTCAGGCCTCCTCTGCCCAGGGTGAGGGAGGCATTGAATTCCATGGACAGGTAGGCAGAGTGGAGGCCTGCCCCGGGTTTTTCCTCAAGGTGGTGGGAGGGTGACAGACCTATCTTTAGAGTTAAGACAGTTAGGCAACAATGTAAGTATTGGGGGGTAACTAAGGTTACCATGGTGATTGCTGTCCAATGGTATTATTTTTGCTTTCCCCCTTGGATACATAGGATATTTGTCTTTGGGGACTAGCGTACTCTGAATTTATCTGGGGAGTATGGAAATGGCAGGAGCCAGAGTCAGATGTTGGCCAGAAAGATCCATCTTGCTGGTTTTCAATAGCTGTTCTCGCTGGGGAGCAAGGACTTGGGGCTGGTGGATGGGGGGACAACAAGAGTGTTAGTGACCTGCCTTCAGGGTGCGATCCTGGTTTTGGCCTGGCTGCCTCCCTCCCCACCAAGTTCTTTTTTGAGTTAGTTGCCAGTGGGCCCCGCTTGTACCCTTGCCATGGGCCCACAGCTTGCCGAGAAAGACCCCAACGCTCGCTGGGGCAGCACCAGGTCCAGTTGGGATGAACTGGTCCATCCTTTGTAAAGATGTAAATACGTAATTTTGGTTTTCTATTTCTCAGCCCAGTGTCATATTGACATTGGTATTTTAGAATTGGTCTCAGATGGGCTCTCCTGTGCTGCCCTCTCTCACTCTCCTATTTTGGGGGGTTTTATAAAAAGAGAGGTTTGGGGAGGGACAGGGAGAGTAGCTTCCTTTGGGCTCCCTGGTTGTGGAGCACACACACACACACACATACACATACTTCTCTGAGACTCTGAACAGGGAAAAAAATGATTTGCAAGTAAACACATTTTGTTTTCTTGTGGCAGTATGTCTAGAGGTGTCTGACGGGCCTGTCCATCATGGATTTAGCTCTGTGGATGTAGCTCATATGACCTGTGGAGAATCAGACCACTTTGGCTTGGGATGGGGGAGAGGGTGTGGGGCAGGGGATCATATAAGGTGTAACTTAAGCTAAATGTAATCTATTTATAAAGGAAGAGACTCTCATCTATTTTTATGAACGTTTTTTTTAAAATCTAGGGTAGGCAGTTATGGTAGCCCAGCATTTTTCTGTGGACAAGATGCATGTTGCTGCTGGATTTAATATAATCAGTACCCCTCACCTGTCTCCGCATCATCACCACCTACTCATCCACACCCACGAGTGGCTTCAGCAGAGTGTAGGTCACCCCTCACCTCATTTCCTTCTCCCTTGATCCCCCAGCTCCTTGGTCCTTGGAAGTCCAGGGGGCTGGGCACTTGTGGGAGTGGGTGGACAGTGGGGAATTCAGAACGGAGGTGGGTGGTGGGAGGGAAGGGGGGCACTAGGTAGGGGACAAGCTCTGCTTCAGAAGGTGGGCTCCGATTAGTTGCTCAAACTCTGGTCTGCCAAGATCCATTGCCAGGTCGGCTGTATTTGGAGAGAGCTGAGAAGCAGTAGGGTGTGGGTGGCAATGGGCTGTTGGTTCACGGAGCCCACGGCTTCCTTGGGGCCTGGGCCTCCGTGGGTCCAAGGTTGTCAGGCAGCTGGAGCAGGAGTGCAAATGCCATGAGATGCCTACAGCCCAGCCCTGGCTGTGCCAACCCCAGGCCAAGGCCTGGGATGCAGTCCTTGCTGTGCTCTTCCAGGGACCTGGATGAGGAACTAGGGTGCTGGGAGCTTCCTGGGTCCTCCACCTTGAGACACCAAGCTCTGGTTCTAGAGGGCACTCTCCTAGAGTGGGGAGTCTGGAAGCAGCCAGGTGGGTGTCAGTAAAGGCAGATTCTCTCTGGAAGGGAATTTTCCATGAGTGGAAGATTTCCAGGCTCGGGGTGGGCTGCTTGTTAGTCTCAGGCTAAATCCCTCACCATTCCCTCTGCCAAGCCCTCAAAGAGATGAGGCAAAGGCAACCCCACCCACAGACCCCTTCGTGGACATTTTAGCATCTACCTGATTTTTAGCCCCATCCAGGGAGACTTTCTATCCTGAAGTCCCATCCTACCCCACTGTTGCTGTTTGTCTGCCAGCTGGGTCTAGCGTCAAGGGGAACGGGGGGTTTATATTCATTGAAAGACTACTGATCCTACCGGAAACCAACCTGTTTACTGTACTGTTGTAAATATCATGCCCTTTATATCCTGTATATTGGCTTCTTTTAAATAAAGTGAAATGTCTTAGAATTGATGGTGCCTTTTTTTTTTAAATTAAGGATAAAAAAAAATTAAGGATAAAGAGGTGATGGGGAGGGGCAAGAGGATGGTGGGCCACATAACCACTAAAGTAATTAGCTGATTAGTGATCAAATAGGGAAGTTTCACATCACCTGTTATATTTGCATCTCACAATAAAATCTTCGCAAGTAGTTAAAGCAGAAATTATTATACATATTTTACAGAAGGGGAAGAGAGCCAGAGAGATCACAGACTGAATAACTGGCATAGCCTGGTTTGGAGTTGAGGTCCTGTTAATCAATCAACCCCATTTCATAAACCTCCTCACAGTGCCCTTGAAAGGCTACCTCCTAGGCTCTGGATTTGACACTGTCCAATATTCTAGTTTCTTTCTGTTAATGGCTGAATTCAGGGAGACATTGACCTGTGTGAACTGGGCCCATGACTAGGGTTTTCTTCAAGGATGAAGAAAAACAGCCACTGCCAATTCCAATTAACTTTTTACCATCTCTAAGACTTGTGCTTAATGTACAAATGGCTCTCCGAACCTGCAAGTTTCTCATCCTTGGAGAGGGAAGGCTGACTGTACTGTGCCACCTTATGTAAGAGACGTGAGCATCGTGAATTTGGTATCTGCGGGGGCTCCTGGAACCAAGGCCCCACCAAGACCGAGAGACGACTGTAGTTTCCTTTCCCACTCCCCATTCTGTTTAAATTCTCCCAAGTGCCTTAAAGAGTGTGCCCTCCTGGAGAAAGGAGTAGCATGAAATAATGAGGGCGTTCTAAGGTGGGTATTATTATCCCCACTTTACAGGCTTGGAAACTGAAGCCCAGGAAAAATTACGTATTTCGCCCTTGTCATAGGGAGAAACCATGATCAGCAACTGAACTCTGACTCCTAAGCAAGTTCTCGGTACACGCTGCTAGAGGAAATATAAACAGATATATTAGAAGGGAGCGTTAGAAAAGCTGTAACAGTACTTTAGGAATCGAATGGGTCCCTAAGATTCCATCCTCTGGAAGACTTCAGAAACCGAGTTTTAAATAACGTTCACGTGTTCATCAGGCAGAAAACTTCCCCGAAAATTCAAATTTTGGTGCGGGGCGCAAAAATACAGCACAGGAGCAACTGGTTCCGCGTCCATAGGCTTTGAAGGAAAGCGAAAGCCTGAGCATAGCCTGGCTCCGGTTTTATCTTTTATTGATCGTAATCTGCAAAGAAGCAGGCTGATTTATCTAAGCGCTAGGCCTCAGGAAGCTGGGTGGCCCCGCGCCAGGCCGGGAGGTGGAGGGCGGCTGAGTCCCAACCAGGAGGCTAGAGCCAGGGGCAGCAGGCTCACTCCAGGGGCTGCAGCCCCCGAGTTGAGGTAGGGCGCTGGCCGCTATGCAGCCCTGCACGGTCGAATAGTCTAGCAGCCACTGGCCAAAGACAGCGAGAGTGGTAGGGCTGGGACTCTAGCTGTCCCTGACTGGCAGACCCGCTGTCCTTCCGCGCCGCCTCACACGTGCCCTATTCCCGCTCTCTTATTGGCTGCTTCAGCCCCTCTATCCCGGCCTAAGGAGACTGCTACATGACCGCCCCTCTGATTGGTCCAGGAGCTTCCATGTATCATTCTGATTGGTCGATGGAGCTCACTCCCTTTTGCCCTCGGCCCCCTTTGGAGGGCGACTGGGTCATACCATAAAGAGAGGAGGGGGAAGTGTGTACATTTCAAGGCTTCTCTTTCCGGCAATTTTGCCCTATGTCACATAACGTCCTTTATCATGCCCTAAAAATGGAATTATTTTATTAGCAGAAGGTAAATACAGAGGCGTTTCGGTTGAGCCTGGCTTGGAGGACGGATGGGGTGACATGTTCCCCCCGCCGGCCGAGGTGGTGCGCTCAGGGCGGGGCAGCGCAGTAGAGCCGCTCTGGGGGCGAACGGTCCAGCAACCAGCAGTGCCGAAAGCTCAAGATGCTGCTGTTGTCGCCGCCCGCGCTCCGCCGCGCCCTGCTGGCTCGCCCGTG
Source organism: Orcinus orca (assembly GCF_937001465.1). Lineage (NCBI taxonomy): Eukaryota > Metazoa > Chordata > Mammalia > Artiodactyla > Delphinidae > Orcinus > Orcinus orca. The sequence continues at coordinate 198,410,826 of NC_064559.1, forward strand.
GAGGGCTGCCGGGTGAGTGAGTACCAGGCCTGGGGAGGCCCCTCGCGGCGCCTGCTGCCCCGGGGTCCCGGGAGTCGTTGGGCGCTCCCTCGCCCCCGAGCCGGACTCCCTCCCTGCCAGACCCTCGCCGGGTTTCCTAGGGGCTCCCCTCCGCCGGGGGTCACTTCCTCTGATGCCGCCCGACCCCCACGCAGGCCTTCCTCCCATTGCTATACCCTCGTCTCCCAAAGTTCTTCCTTCAGCTAGGGGGACCCGCTTCCCGAATCCTGCTGCGGGGTGGGGGTGCCTCGGTGCCCTGTTGGCTCCCACGCTTAGAAATTAGCCACTTAATCACTTCTCCTTCTCCTGATGCTGGATCTTCGAAATTTGCCCACCGCCGGAGTGCAGTGCCTTCCTCCCAGGGCACCTCTATTTTTAGCACACCCCGCTTCTCACCTCCCCACCCTCGGTCTCACATTCAGGACCCTCCCTGGGTCTTCCCTCTCTTCTGTCTACCGACATTTCTATTTCTCTCTTTTCTCCTTCCCCTTTTTAAAAGTTGCGTTGGGCAGAGAAAAGGACCCCTTTCTTCTGATAGGTGGAATAATAATACTTACGGAGTGCGTAGAACGTGCCAAACCTGTGCTACGCACTTGGGGTATGTGCCTTATTGTGATGATTAATAAATAAGTTGCTACATGTAAAGTGCGTTGAACAGTGCCTGGCACATAGGCAGTGCCCAGTTACTATTAATCATGACCATCATTATCACTCTTATTTAAACTTCTCCTGGGGGTAGCTGTTATTCCAAATTACAGATGAAGAAACCAAGGTGCAGTTTCAGAGCGGAGCTGCCCTGCAAACCCAGATTTGCAAACCCCCGCACTGTGGAGTTGGGTTCCTGGACCCTTGCCCACTCAGCGACAAATGTTCTCAGAGCCCCTTTCTGCCTCTGGGCTTGGTGGAGAAGGTAGGTGGCACACAGATCCTGCCCCAGAGGGGCTCACAGTCTGGTGAGGCTGCACCCCTATGGACCCGTGTTTCTGTCCATCTCCCTTTCAGAGCTGGGCAGCCCCTGCCCCCAGTGTTTGCCTGACCTCTAGGACTCACCAGTTACGTCTCGCCTGCTGAGCTATGCCCTTTCTGAGTTAATCAGTGTCCTAAGGGATGGTGCAGGGGTGCCCTGGGCATGGATGAGTCCCAGCGCTGCTGTGTATTCTCTGTGGGGGAGTGGGACAGGGAAGAGGACATGGACAGGAAGGGCTCTTTTTCCAAACTGAGGACGGGGGCCATGCTCACTACACCCTCAGCGTGGTCCCGTTTGCAGGCCTCTCCCTGCACTCTGAGACCATCCCTCTCAGACCCTAGATGGAAGCCACATAGATTTACCTGTTTACGGAGTACCTACCGTGTGCACGTGCTTTGCTAAACGCTGCGGGCCGGGGCGGGGGGCGGGGGGCGGGGGGGGGGGGGGGCGTGTACCCAGGGGATTTACACGTGGATGGGAGCCTTCCAAGAGTTTTCAGTGTAATGCGGAAGAAAGCCTTAAACATTAAAAAAAAACAAAAACCCCTCTAATATCTGGTAGAAAGAAATCCCTATTCTGAAAAAAAAAAAAAAAAAGCTCATAACAGCAATAGTTATCAAGCAATCAAGTACCATAGGCCTGAATGTGCAGATAAGCCCCGTATTATTACCATTTTACAGATGGGAAACTTATCTGCCTGTTAAGACAAATGTGAGACTAAAATCGCAGTCAGTCTGACTCCAGACTCATGCTCTTAATTACAAAGCCTCCTGAGCGGAGAAAAAGCATTTTGCAATCCGAGAAAGCGTTTTGCAACCAGATCTGCCAGTTCAGGTTACTTCTTCAGATACAGCAGCTGGCCCGCTGCCCCAGACCGGGTTTCCAACCTCGGCAGTATTAACATTTGAGTCAGATAATCCTTTGCTGTGGGAGCTGCCCTATGCATCGCAGGGTGTTTAGCAGCATCCCTGGACTCCACCCACCAGACGCCAGAGCATCCCCCAGTCGTGACAACAAAATAATGTCTCCAGACATTGCCAGCTGTCACCTGGGGGGCAAAATCACTCCTAGTTGAGAGCCATGGTTCTAGAAGAACAGTTTCGGTGTTTGGTCACTTGTTCATTTAGTCGACAGATACTTAGAACACTCCTGTGGCATGCCGTGTCTGCATGTACGGAGAGACAGCTTCAGGGCATGTTTAGTGATATCTCTCAGTGTCCTGGACATGAAGCTGAGAAAAACCATCTCTTGGGGAACTAGGATGGGTGCTGTTCTCTAGTGTTTCCCTTTCTGCCTGGAGTGCCAGGAATCTCAACCAATTTTTAAAAATACTCTTGATTGTACATTTTCTTTTTATTGAATTAGTAGGTGTCCATTGTACAAAGTACAGATAAAGCAAAAAGGGTTACAAAAAACCGCCCGGCAGCTCACCACACAGAGGTAACCACTCCTGCCACTTTGATTACTAGCCTTTTAACATTCCAGGAATATATATGCTTTAGAAAAACAACATACAAATGGGCTCCCCTGCAAATCCATTTTTGTAGCTTGCTGTTTCACTTGAGACTTCTCTACCTCATTATATGTCCCCAGGGCCTAGAACTGTGAGTGCCACCTGGTAACCCTCAGCAAACATTTGGTGAAGGAAAGAACGATCACGTGACTCCTTACTTGCCAACAGAGATTTATCACAACCAGTCTGGGAGACCATCATGACAAACGCCTGGCCTTTACGGATGGCCCAGGGATGGTCGCTACGGGCTACCATTTACCTTTTACGTGGATGATGTTACTTAGCTCCTCAGCAACCTATGATGTGGGTGTTACTATCCCCACTTCACGGATTAAACAGCTGAGGCCTGTGGAAGTTAAGGAAAACTTGTCCAAGGCCTTAAGCTGGTAAACACCAGACCTCCCAATTGATTGCCTTTTGTCTCCTTTGGCCCTGACCTGCCTGCCCTTTTCTCTATTTCATTAACTTTGTCATGGGTGTCCTCTGCAAATTCTCTTTGGAAACAGCCAAGATGCACATTTATATATAAATTTAATAAATAAAAGAACTAACCCGGGGGGCTTCCCTGGTGGCGCAGTGGTTGAGAGTCCGCCTGCTGATGCAGGGGACACAGGTTCGTGCCCCGGTCCGGGAAGATCCCACATGCCACGGAGCGGCTGGGGCCGTGAGCCATGGCCGCTGAGCCTGCACTTCCGGAGGCTGTGCTCCGCAACGGGAGAGGCCACAACAGTGAGAGGCCTGCGTACTGCAAAAAAAAAAAAAAAAAAAAAAAAAAAAGAACTAACCCGGGCTCATAGGAAGCTTACAATAAATGTTAATTTTTGTCCCTTACATACTCTTGTATCAGACCTCGCTGGGTGCCGGGGTCCAGAGGTGACTCCAGTTCAGCACCCCCCCCCCCCCAGTGTCAGGGGGCTTGCGGGCTGGAATTCCCGTGCAGAAATCCTGGTAACTTTGGACCCCTCTCAGCCCACCAGCCTGTCTAATTTTCCCCATCTCAAAACCCCCCAGTGCTTGTCCCAGCCTGCCCGCCCCTGGGATGGGCAGAGGCTGTGCAGGGCGGGGGCCTGGTACCTCCCACCATTCCCTGGACATACTCTGCCCTTTCACTCCTCCAAGCGGTGGCCAGGGCAGTGCCTCTTGCCTGGAATGTCCTCCCCTGGTGAGCGCATGCTCACCCAGCACTTTGTGGCCGTGCCAAGGCAGCTCTCTTTGGCCCGTCAGTGCCCTGTCTGTAAAATGGGAATAATCCTGTTAACAGGCATGGAGCACAAGGGTTAGAGATGACGTGACAAGTGGCTTGGTGGGGGCCTGAGACTCTGTGCGCTCTGTGAATAAGTTGAGTAAAAGAATAAGTAGAACCTACAATGATCATAATACTTGCTTCTAAAGGTGTCAAAATCCCCACTCAGGCAGCAGTCGGCACCAGCACACGGACCCTGGGGAACTTGGCTTCCGGTGCCCAGCACCTGGTTCGGCACACAGCAGGTGCTGAACAGTTGCTGTTGGAATGGCCCACAGGACAGCCCGGGGTGGATCCTGGCTCTACCTCTTAGCAGCTGTGTGGCCCTGGGCAGGTTGCTCGACCTCTCTGTGCTGCCTCTTGTTCCCGCGTGGAAAAGAAAGATAATAGTGGAATTATTCTTGGAGAATAAATTCATATATTCATATGCGAAAACCACTTTGAAGAGTGGCCAGCACCTAGAACACGTAATGTGTTGCTTCAAGCATTATTTTGATCCCCTCCCCCACTAGCGGACATTGTTATGCAGTGAAAGCCCTGAGCTTCCCTCTCCACCTCAGCGTGGCCTCTTTGCTCCAGTGGGAAGAGAGGAGGTGCCAGCTGGGCGGTTAGGAGGATGAACCTGTCCCATCAGCTGGCCAAAGGTGTCTGAGATGCTCCCCATGCTTCTGCCAAAGCGTGTCTCCTAAGTGAGGGAACCTGGCTTCAGATCCTGCACCCGTCACTCCACCAGCTGTGACCATGAGCCCTTAATCTCTGAACCTCAGCGTCCTCCCTGTACAATAGGTGTAATAAGAGTTTGCAGGGTAATATATTTGTAGGGTGGATTCAATGCGGTCATCACTTAGCACTATGCCAGAGGCATGCAGTAAATGCTTCAGAAAAGTTCTTTGAAGTTTTCCTCAGCCTGGGCTTCAGGCCCCTCCCTTCTGGCCCTGCCCTGGGCTCTGTACTTTCTCTCAGCTCACCTCCATCACTGGTGCCTTATCTCAGTGATAAGGAGAATTGGTCTTATCAGGTCCCAGATAACAGCCTGGAAGCTGAATGAAGCAAAGGCAATTTCCTTTCTAGTCCTCTCCTTGGCCTTGGCTGCCCTGACCCCAGCCGCTGGGGACCTGCATCCAGCAAAAGAACATTGCCTGGGAGTCCCGTCCGTCCCGGGGGCCTGGTGTCCACTTGTGTGTTAATTGTTTTAAAGGTATTTGTCATATGCTTACTGTGGTCTGGGCAGTGTGGGAGCACAGACAATCAGAGCTCTGTAATGAGGGTTGTCACCTGTGAGATGATCTGATAGGGTCCCATCCAGGCAGGGTGAGGCTGGTATCCCCTGCAGAGGGAGATGGGGGTGGGGTGGAGTGGGGAGACCAGGGTGGCAGGATTGCAGCAGATGAGGTGGGAGGGGGTGGGGGGTGATGGGAAATGAGTCTGGAGGCCTCAGTAAGGATTCTGATTCTTTTCTTTTTTTGGCCGTGCCACGTGGCATGCGGGATCTTAGTTCCTGGACTAGGGATTGAACCTGTGCCCCCTGCAGTGGAAGCGCGGGGTCCTAACCACGGGACCGCCAGGGAAGTCCCAGGATTCTGATTCTTTATTGTAGAAGAAAATGGGAAGCCACTAAGTTACGAGCCGAGCACTTACCCTCCGTCTCTCTGTGTTGATCATGTTCTCATGTTAAGACTATGAAAACCAGTAGCTGCTACCTTTTGACCTTCTGCCCTGGGTGGGACGCAGGACTAAGTTTATTCCAGCAGTTTTGAGAGGAGCTTGGAGTCAGTGGAGCCGGAATGACTGTTGTAGTTGTCCAGGCAAAAGCTGGTGGTGCCTTGGACCAGGGTGGAGGCCGAGGCGTGGCCTGGGAGCTCAGCCCCTGGCAGCTCAGCCCCTGGCAGCAGCCCCCTCAGTTTTCCCCTTTGTAAATTTCAGAGCTTGCAGGCTCTAAATTTCACCCACTGCAGGCTATGTTTTGGCGTTGCAGCCTTTTTAGCTCAGATCCTGGTACCTGCCGAGGGTGAGGAGGGGCAGCTGGGGTCTCAGGCCCAGGCCGTGAAGTCCTCAGGTGAGCAGAAGGGGCACCCCGGGTTGTTAGGGGAAACTGAGTCAAATTCAGACTCTGCTGTATGCTTCTTTCCTGAAGCGGGAGGGCTGAGAGCTGCCCTAAGAAGGTTGGGTTGGATTCACCTCTGTGTCCCAGAGCCAGGCACCTGCCAGGTGTGATGAACACATGGTTTGGGTGAGCTGTTTGACCTCATCTGAGCTATCTCTGCATCCTTGCCATGGGGGATAGATATGTGCTGACTGACTGAATGAATGAATGAATGGGAATACAGTCCTGCCTAGAAGGGCCTCGCAGATCCTTGTAGAGGCCCCAAGTCCTGCAAGTGGTTCACGCTGCCTTTCCCTGAGCCAGTGGAAGGGTGCTCATGTTGTCCCAAAGGGCACATGAGCCAAAAAAAAAGAAAAAGAAAGTTTGTCAGACATCCTTGGATTATTTTTGGCTCTTGTTGACTCAGGCTGATCTTTGAACTAGTCTCTGTTCCCTAAGCTATGTTCAGAGTGATGGATAGTGGGGCCGGGGCCTGGAGACTTTCCAGGCAGAGAGAAAGCCACGGGGGCATGTGATCCTGAGGTCACAGTGGACCTCTGCCCTGGGGAAGGTTGGGGGAGACCTGTAGGATTTCTGGTTCTGACGTTGCTTGGGAGGGAACAGGGAGAGGAGGGCTGGTAGCTGCTACCTTTTGAACTTCTGCCCTGGTGGGATACGGGGCTACGTTTATTCCAGCAGTGTTTGCTGAGCCCCCAGGCCAGCCCCTGATCCTCGGGGGTGTCTGGGAACCATTTTGCCTTTGAAAGCCTGGCCTGGTGGAGTAAACATTCTGGAAGACCTTTACGGTTTCTTAGGAAAACCTAAGAGCAGGAAGGGTGAGGAGAGGCAAGGCTTGTCATCCTTACAGTGACCCTGTGCGGAACATGGTGTCACCCATTCTTCAGGTGAGGAAACAGAGGCCTGCGGAGTTTGTAATAATGTGCTGAGGTCTCGAGCAGGTGTGGGGGTCCATCCGGGCTCTGTCTGCTTCCAGAGCCTTTGCTTTTCACACCCGCCAGGACTTGGGGTCAAGAGGGGGCTTGGGTGGCCCCGCTTCTGGCTCCCAGCCCAGCACGCAGGGGCTCTCTCCTGGCTTGAAGAGGACCAGGTGATATCTGATTCACTGCTTTGTGGTGGTGCGCTGCTACTGAGGCCCAGAGAGAGGCATCTGGAAACTTCCAGGTGGTGGGGGGTGGAGGAGTAGACGCCACCCTCCCCTTTCCTGCCGGGCTGTTGAGACCTGTGGCCGCTGACATTTTCTGGCCTCTGCATTCTTCCCCACCGCAGTAGGTGGAAGGGGGCCGTGTGGATTTTCAGGTTTGGGGCACACGTGTAGCTTTGCATTATTATTTCTTCAGATCTCCAGAATAACCCCAGGAGATGGGTGTCTCCGTGTTATACCGAGGAATCCAGCTGAAGGTCACACAGCTCCACAGAGGGCGAAGGAGCCTCACATTTCTTCCTCTGTTTTGGGGAAGGGTGGGGCCTGAGGCTTGCTGGCTTCCTTGGGTGTGGTGGGTAGGGCTGGGGTGGACCTGGAGGGAGGGGCAGGAGAAAGCCCCAAGGCTCAGTTTGCCCTCCTGGGCGCCCGGCCCCGCCACCCACCCCCCCAGTCTGTTCCCTCCCCTTCTGCCGCACAGGCCCCTTTCTGCTCTTCCTGACTCATGCTCCCTGTTCTGGGCCTTTCCCCTTGCTTGTCCCTCTGTCTGGAACGCTCTTTCCAGCTCTTTTCAGACCTTCTTCAGGTCTCTGACAGAGGTCGTCTCCTCCGAGAGGCCCTCCCTGACCACCCCTGCTGAAGCAGCCCTGCCCTTCCCGTTCCTCATTTTCCTGTCCCCTTGGTCACCGCTGTGTTCCTTTCTTACCCGCGTCCCCCACTGGAGGTCAGCTGCATGCAACCACAGGCCTTGCTGTCTTGGTCACCGCTGTTGTCTCCAGAGACGGAGCAGGTGCCCAGTAACCTTGTAGAATCAATGAAGGATCTGCCCTCACGGCCCCTGGTTTTGTGTCCTTCCTCCTGGCCTCCCAGGCTGGGTCTTTGAGCCCCCAGACCCGGTCTCAGTGAGTAAGAAAAAAAAGTGCCCAGTACTCGTAGCCGTTGTGTTTGGATCTCTTGGGCATAAACAACCTCGCAGAAACCCAGCCTCAGACAAGGTCACCGGAGGCCATGATGAAGTGGACAGAACAGGCCCTCTATAGTTTTGTCTAAGCACAGAGGTCACCATGCCACCCCCAAAGTACCAGGCATCCCCCGCCTCGCCAAGTGAGGAACTGCTACTCTTTCACCCCACCGTAGAATTGCCGAGCTTCCTGATCCAGAGCCAGCCCCAGCTTCCTTAACCCTCCCCAAATTACCCCTCTATAACCCAAATCCTATGACAGGTTCTTTCCAACACCTTCATGTCTGGAGGTCCTATGGTCCCCCAGGTGTGTGTCCTCCCTACCTCGGCGACCAGTTATCCGACTCGTCCACCCACGGGTGCTGCCCGTGGGGTGTTGACACCAGGGGAGATAGATCTGGGTTTTTCTGGATTCAAATCCAGGTTTCTCTTGATCTTGATCTAGTCTTTTTACTTATAGGATCAAAATTACCTGATTTCTATCACCGTGCCACTGGCGAGGCCCTTGGGATGCCACGATGGTGTTATCAAATCTCATGTGCCCCCTGTGCCCTAGGTGGGCTTTGTCCTCACTGTTGTCCTCATTTACAGATGGGGAAACTGAGGCCTGGAGGGGAAGTCCCACCACTGGGGTTCCTCCAGCTCCGGAATGCCTGACTCTTTTGTTTTGTTTTTGAAAAATTTTAAGGCTGTACTTACAACTCTTTTCATTTAAGTGTATGTTATTTGTTTATATACCATTTTCACCAGTATTAAGACAATAGAATACTGTGTGGCTTATTTGGGACCACTTGTGAACAATAATTCTTCATTAACAAAAAAATTTTTTAATTGAAGTGTTGTTGATTTACAGTGTTGTGTTCGTTTCTGCTGTACAGCACAGTGATTCAGTTATACATATATATACTTTCTTTTCTTAAATATTCTTTTCCATTATGGTTTATCACAGGATATTGAATATAGTTCCCTGTGCTCTACAGTAGGACCTTGCTATTGTTTATCCGTATATCCATACGGTAGCTCACATCTAATCCCAACCTCCCACTGCATCCCTCCCTCAACCCCCTCCCCCTTGGCAACCACAAGTCTGTTCTCTACCTCCGTGAGTGGAATGACTGATTCTTACCCACCTGTCCTCCCACCCTGGGACCTCCAGACACATTAGGGGTGGAGGCCACTGGTGGGCACTAATCAGTGAGGTCATACAGGTTAAGATTGAATAGCATCTGCAGAACAAGTTCTTGGAGCTCAGTACCCAGGAATCAGAGCCCATACCCCAACAGCAGCTCTCCCTGTGTCTGTGAACCGAGCTCACAGTACTCCTCCAAGTTCACGGCCCACCTCTTGGCCCTTCTTGCCCACCTGGAGCTCAGCTCTTTGTGCCAAGGGAGTCTCAGCTGTTTCACATTCTGATGAGACCGAGCTCTGGAATGCTCTGACTTTCCTGCTGAGAGAAAGAAGTAACTCGGGTCTGTTTGGAAGAAAGTCTGCATTGTGGGGAAATAAAGGGAGAATAAGACTTCTCTATGCGCAAAACACTAAGCCATGGTTTTGCACCTATGAATTTAAACTTCAGGCAACCAGGGACTTCTCTGGTGGTCCAGTGGTTAGGACTCTGCGCTTCCATTGCAGGGGGCACAGGTTCAACCCCGGGTCGCAGAACTAAGATCCCATGTGATGGGCAGTGCGGCCGGGAAACAAAACAAAACGAAAAGAAAACAAAAAAAACTTCAGGCAACGATGTGAGTTTCTATGATGATTCTCACTTGATAGGTGGAGAAATAGGCTCAGAGGACGCAGGTCACATGCCCGAGGACACAAAGTGACAGGATCTGGACTTGAACTTGGGGTTTGGATCCCAAGGCTGGTTCTCGTCCCCCAGTTCTATAGTTGCCCTGGATTTCAAGATGCTGGGCCAACCTAGGACCCCCTGTCGGAGACAGAAGGGCTGGGGCTGGTGGTGGCCGCTGCTGACCTGTCCACCTCTGTTCCCCACCCTCGCTCCCCAGGCTGTGTTGGAAGCACGTCTCCTCCCTGAAGGTGGCCAATGAACCCGTCTTGGCATTCACACAGGGCAGCCCTGAGCGAGAGGCACTGCAGAAGGTAATGGGAGGATGGGGGGCACCCAGTGGTGTAGGGCCTGGGGCAGAGACGGCCTTCAGCAGCCCCCATGATACCTCTCCATGCCGACAGCCACCCACGCCCTCCTGCCTCTGCTCCCAGCCACGGGAGGAAACTGGGAATCTGGGGAGAGCTGTGCATCTGGAGGGGGGTGGGGGACCTAGGAGCAGCAGAGTGGCAACCTGGGTCTCTTTGGGGTGCCAGGTCAGGGGTCATAAGTCCACAGATATTTTATGCTTAAACACATTTTCCCGGGAATTCCCTGGCAGTCCAGTGGTTAGGACTCTGCGCCTTCACTGATGAGGGTGTGTGTTCAGTCCCTGGTCGGGGAGCTAAGATCCCACAAGCCGCAAAGCCGCAAGGTGTGGCCAAAAAAAAAAAAAAAAGAATTCTCCCGTTAATTGCCAGTGTTCTAAAATTGTGAGATTTCACATAAATTTCAGACACGGGTTTTTAAATCTTTTCTCTAATGGGAAGACCTGGCAACACTGGCCTTACCTTCCTGTAGGACAGGAAGTGACAGTGTGGGAGCCGAGTCTGCCCCCGCCCCTGGGGAAGCAATCACAGCGTCTCTGACCACAGACCCCGCCCAGCCCCCTCCTCATTTCCATTCCTTCCTGGGCATCCGCCTTGGCAGACTCTGCATCGGTGTTTTAGGCAGGGAGTAGAGGCGAAGGAAGTGCTCATCTGACCTCTCCTCCTCTCCCCAGGCCTTGAAGGAGCTGAAGGGCCGGACGGAAGCCATCCCGTGCGTGGTGGGGGACGAGGAGGTGTGGACTTCGGACGTGCGGTACCAGGTGTCTGTAAGTCCAGTGGGCGGGCAGGGCTCAGCCTCTCCCCTGAATCTGGGGTCTCTCTCGGGCAGCACATAAGCATGCAACATGGGGTCTCTGCCTCCAAAAGGACTTAGAGTCCCTGCAAGATTTTGAATTCCGTGCACCGGTATAAAACTTCCAAAGGCAGTCTTAGGGGACTCTCGTAAAAGGTGCCAACATTGCGCCTGCCAAGAAGTTAAAAACAGCAGCTGTCCCCAGCTTTGCCATCGCTTTGGAAGAGTTGACCCGCTCACCAGCCTAGGGAGTAGGGAGCAAGGGTAGAATGTCAGAATCAAAGAGAATCCTTCCGTTAAAAGGTACACACTACTATATATACAGTAGATAAGCAGCAAGGATTCACTGTCTAACACAGCGAACAATATTCGATACCTTGTAATAGCCTGTAATGGAAAATAACCTGAAAAAAATATGTATAACTGAATCACTTTGCTGTACACCTGAAACTAACACAATATTGTAAATCAACTATACTTAAAAAAAAAAAAAAAAAAAGATAATCCTTCCAAAGAAAGACAGTCACCAAAGTCCTGGTCTGTATTTGGGAACCAGTGGTCTAGCTGACAATGAGCTCAGCAGAGGTAAGCACCCAGGGCGTGGCCAGGTGTCACTTCCTCCTAGAAGCCCTCCTGTTGGAGCCCAGACTCCAACCACAGACACATCTGTTGAGACCCTGTCCCCTCTGCACAAGCTCCTCCCTCAGTCCCTGCCAACCCCCTTGGAGGCTGGAAGAGCAGGAGGTTAGCTGCCCATTTTGCAGATCAGGGGAGAAGCTCAGAGACAATCAGTGACCCTCCTGGGGTGGCACAGTTAGATACGGAACAGGGATGATGGATGCAGTTTCCCCAGAACCATATCCCCTTGATTTTGATTCGAGTGAATTCATTCACACCCTGACTATGTCTAAAGGGGATTTCAAAGCAGAGTGTTAATTAGTATATGGCAGCAAGATAATATTCTTGCTGTGACCTGCTGGTCACAAAATCCTGAGGCCCTAGGCACTTGCTGGAGATGGCCACAGACTTGCCTTTAGGCCTCCTGGTCTCCAGTGGAGAGGAGAACACATCATTTGCCCTAGTCAGAGTGTTCCTGAAGTAAATCCCCCACTGTGTGGTAGGAGAAGCACAGCCATTTCTGATACTGGGCCCAGAGAGAAATTTCTCCTGAAAGTGTCAGAAGGACACAGTGACGTGACAGATCCCCACAAGAGTCACACATCTCATGCACGGACGTTTCGTGGGGCTGCTTCTCACACACTGTCGTGTGGGCTGAGGATGTCACCAAAGCCCAGTGCCTGAGGATGCCCAGAGGTCGCCCTGCAGGCCCCATGTCCACTGCTGGGGTGGGCTTTCCATCCAGAGCTCAGGCTGCAAATCGATAGCTGGTAGCTTTGTTTCCAAAACCTAAACATGGGGCGATTTCATGTACAAATTCAAATGTCTGGTTTCTCTTGAGAGAAGGAAGATGTGGCCACACAAGTGGCCTTTCTGTGAGCCCGCATGTGGGGTGACCCTCTAGCGGCTCCAGTCCCCAGCCCAGCCCTCTCCACTCATCCCTCTTGCCTCTCTGGCCCTGGCAGGCCTCTCAGATCCCCGGCCAGAGCAGTAGCTGGTCTGTGTGTCCCTCCTGCATTCTCCTTAAGTCTTTCTCTCCGCGGGGATTTTGCTGGATAATGGGACAGCGATAAGGCAGCCTGCCTTTCCTAGCAAGTCGCTGGGAGGCATCTAGTCTGGCTTGACAGTTAAGAAATGGCACGCATACTGCTGCCAGTCTGTTCAAGAGTGAGAGTGGCGTTCTTTGGTGACAGTTGGGGATCTTGACGAGGACTCAGAGCTGAATGGAAGTCTGCGGTGCTTCCCTACAAGGTGGCCTAAGGGTGAACCCCTGGGTCTGCTCCAACCCCAGGCAGAGGCACCACCCCATCCCTTTTTATCCCTTGTTATGGTCATGACGGTTTTAGCCCAGAAAGGCTTAAAGCAAATAGGCACCTTGGCTATGAACAAAAGGGAAGTGTATGTGTGTCTTTGTGTGTGTACACACATATATACGTTTGTGTTTTTTTTTAAATTAATTAATTAATTTATTTTTGGCTGTGTTGGGTCTTTGTTGCTGCACACAGGCTTCCTCTAGTTGCAGCGAGCGGGGGCTACTCTTCTTTGCGGTGCAGTCTTCTCACTGCGGTGGCTTCTCTTGTTGCGGAGCATGGGCTCTAGGCGCGTGGGCTTCAGTAGTTGCGACACGCGGGCTCAGTAGTTGTGGCTCACGGGCTCTAGAGCGCAGGCTCAGTAGTTGTGGCGCATGGGCTTACTTGCTCCGTGGCATGTGGGATCTTCCCAGACCAGGGATCGAACCCGTGTCCCCTGCATTGGCAGGCGGATTCTCAGCCACTGGGCCGCCAGAGAAGCCCTATATATACGTTTTGATGTTATGGATACATAGGGAGTTTCCAGCTTTGTGCAAATGGAACCAGTTGCAAAATAAATGCCACGGTATGTAAACGAAGTGGTTTACTCTATGGCATTATTAGCTAGAAACCTGTTTGAAGTTGGAAAACAGTTTCCAAAAGGCTGACTTTAGCTCTTTCTAGGAGGGGTACTTGTAAATCACGATAATAAAACCCACCCATCCACCCATTCATCCATCCAAGCCTCCTCGGCCCCAGACCTAGGGCTGGGACACAGCGGTGAGCATGGCACATGGCTCTGCCCTCATGGTGCTGACCTAGGGGAGGGTGAGATTGGTGTACATGTCAGCAAAGAAACAAACAGAATTCCAGATGTGAGAGGGGCTGTGGAAGGCACAGGTGATGGGCTGGAGATGCGAGGCCACGTAAGACGAGGTGGTCCACAGGCCTCTCTGAGGAGGTGACATCTGAGTTGAACCCCAGAGATGAAGATGGGCTGGGGACTCATCGCCAGCAGAGGGGTCTGTGGGTGCAGAGTCAGGAGGGGGCTGGGTGAGCTGCAGAACAGAGAGGAAGCCGGTGGGGCCAGAGGATTCGGGTGTGGTTCTTTTATTTATTCATTTATGTGTTTATTTTTGGCTGCGTCAGTGAGTCAGTGAACGGGGACTACTCTTTGTTGCAGTGCATGGGCTTCTCACTGTGGTGGCTTCTCTTGTTGCAGAGCACGGGCTCTAGGCTCGCGGGCTTCAGTAGTTGCAGTGCGCGGGCTTCAGTAGTTGCAGCATGCAGGCTCAGTAGTTGTGGCTTGCGGGCTCCAGAGCACAGGCTCAGTAGTTGTGGCGCACGGGCTTAGTTGCTCCGCGGCATGTGGGATCTTCCCGGACCAGGGCCCGAACCCATGTCCCCGGCATTGGCAGGCGGATTCTTAACCACTGTGCTACCAGGGAAGTCCCACGTGTGGGTCTTGTTGGCTGTGGTTAAGAGCCTCTTCCAAGAGCCCAGGGAGCCATTGGAGGGGGTTAAGGAGGGTGAGACTTTCCGGAAAAGCCCATTGCTCGCTGGAATGCTTTCTGATTTCAGGACAGAGGAGGGATTAGGAGTGTGGGCTTGGCAGAAGAAGTGAGTCCGGACATAGATGTTTGGAGGGCCTGGTTCCCCTGGGCAGCCAGGGAGCTGGGTTGGGAAGGAGGGTGGAGGGCCACGATGAGGAGCCCACAGCAGGTGGGTGGCCTGGGAGGCCAGGGAACAGCTTGGAACAAAGCACTGAGGGTTCCATGCAAGGTAGAGAGGCGCAGTGGGCGTCTGGGGAGGCCGTGTCTGCTCAAATTGATGAGCTCCTCGCCTGCCCCCATGCGGTGAGCCAGGGCAGCCTTTGAAATCGTGTGGTGCTACCTGAGGGATGCTGGGTCCAGGGATGGGCACCTGACCCCAGCTGGGCCAGTCGGAATTACCTGCCCTGGAAACTTGGAACCAGCCACAAGCATCTTTCTTTGCAGGGCTGGGAGCTGTGGGGAGGGCATTGAACACCTCCCCACAGAGGATGAGAGAAACTAAGGAAGCGGGTCTGTTGAAAGATGCAGGACACCAGCTCTCAGAGGAGCAGGGGCAAAGGAGAAGGAGCCTCAGGGTTTTCAGGCTGGGCCTCTCGGATCTTCCTAAGACCCAGCTGCATCCCACCCTAGTCACCGTGAGGAGGCCCCTTTCTGCCCACTTGCTGGTTATGTATCTTTGAGCTGCTTGACCTCTCTGTGCCTCAGCTTTCTCATATGTAAAATGGGGTAACAATCACGCCACGGAGGGATGTCGTCAGGGTTCAACGGATTTATCCGTGTCAAACACTTGGTGCCTCTGCATGCGGGAAACTAATGTTAGCTTTGACAGTAACTATCAGTGTTCCTTAACCAGGGGCCTGCAGCTAGTTCATGTAAAAAAGAGCTAGTTGAGGGTTTCCCTGGTGGCGCAGTGGTTGAGAGTCCGCCTGCTGATGCAGGGGACGCGGGTTCATGCCCTGGTCCAGGAGGATCCCACATGCCGCAGAGCGGCTGGGCCCGTGAGCCATGGCTGCTGAGCCTGCGCGTCTGGAGCCTGTGCTCCTCAACAGGAGAGGCCACAACGGTGAGAGGCCCGCGTACCGCAAAAAAAAAAAAAAAAAAAATCTAGTTAAAAAGAAGTGAGAGGCAGAACTGTTTTTAACCACTGGAAGTTGTTCACTACCTTGTCAAGAGACTTTCTGCTAACCCACCCCAGTTCTCACGCAGGTGCCATGTGGGGGTTTGTGATATCACTGAGTCCTGTCCACAGGCAGGAAAGATCCTGAGGGGTCCACACAGCATCTTCCGTTATTCTTGATGGATTTCTCCACAAGGCGGTTTAGGGGCAAACGGTGGGCTAGGGTGGGAAGCTGGGCTCCAAGCCCCATGATGACGTTGGCCTAAGAAACCCACCTGCCTGGAGTTTATGAAGCCAGGAACTGGCATGTGCTTTGGACGGATCAGGAAACTCACAGGTCTCTGATTTAGGGGAGTGAAGGGCTGGCCCTTTTGCAAATGGGCTGAGCACACATCTGTCCAGATGAAGCTCTGAGCAGCATGTTCAGGGTTAAGGGGGCGGGCCCAGGGCCCCTACTCTGACGGTTCCGAAGATGGCCTGGGGCAGGGGTCACCCACAGAGGCATCCTAGAGCCCCTGCAGCTGGATCAGCAACCAGAGGGCCCACACCTGGAGTGTCAGCACAGCCTGGGGTCTGCAGGCCCTGCAGGTCTGCATGGGTGTGTGCCAGGTGTCAGCCCAGAGCGGCTCCCACGGCCTCGCTCACCTGGTCTCTGTAACTGCCCAGAGCCCGACCTCACCTGCAGCTCCGCCGGCCTCCATGGCCACTGCAGCACCTGAGTATTTTTCCAGACACTGGGATTTTGATAACGCCCTGGTGGGCACTTCCGGTTTTCGTTTCCCAGACCACCTCACTGACCTGGCCACGTGTCATCCTTGGAGCCCTGGCATTTGGGGCCGTGGCGGCGTGAGGGCAGGAGCTCTGTTACCGGGATGTATTGCTGACTTGGGGTGTCCGCAGTCCACTGGGATTGGATGTGCTGAATAGAAGGGCCCGGGTCCCCAACTTCTCGGCCCCTGAGGCTCACAGGCCAATCTCAGGTATAGACAGGATACAGGTGACCATGCCGGGGAGGCCACTTTGCACTCAGACCAGACCAGTGCTGCCCAGTAGAACGTTCTGAGATGACGGTGGAAATGTTCTGAATCTGCTCTGTCCTCTTCGGCAGCCACCGGCCCCACGTGGTTATTGAGCACACGAAACCTGGCTTGTGCCATGTGAGTTGAAGTTCCAGTAGGCATGTGTGACTAGCGGCTGCCTTATTAGACAGGAAGGCCCTAAACAGTCCATTGGAAGACTTATAGGTGGCGAAAGTGCTGATAATTATGGTGTAAAAAATAGCTCGGGAAAGAAGTGGTGTTTCCCCCGCCTTGTTGCCCAGGCTGACATTCAGCACTGCCGGGTTGTTTGTAAACGTCTGTTGGGGTTTCATCCCTTTTAGACGAGTTAATCTGGGTCCCAAGCACGGGGCTCGAGAAGCAGTTGCTCTGTTCCTTTAGGGCCTTGGGGGGTGGCAGAAATCCTGAGTGTTTCACAACGCAGTGCATCGCCTAGGGCCTCCCGTGGTGACAGCCCACCACCGAGCCTCACGCCAGACCCAGGTGTAAGGGCAGGAGCTATGTTGGAGGACTTTTCACCTGTGACCCCATTTGGTCCTCCTCTCCGTGCTTTCCCTGATGGGGAGACTTGGAGAAGGAAAGTCAGCTTACAGAAAGCTGCACAGCTAGTAGGGGGCAGAGCCGGGATTCGAACCTATGTCTGACCCAAACGTCCATGCTTTCCCTCAAAGACTGTTCTGTTCATACCTTTCTCCTGCACCGTGAACCTTCCAGAGCTCATCAAACAGCAGGTGCCCCTGTAACTCTCAAGGTGGAGAGGTCAGCATGGACCTGGGCGATTGGAGAAGGCATCATGGGGATTGGAGGGCAGAGAGCAAGTGGCCTGGAATGCCAGCTCTGAGCCCGGCTCCATCCCCACCTGCCCTGGCACCTCCCTCCTGGACAGCGACCTCACTCTTCTCTCTTCTTTCAGCCCTTTAACCATGGACACAAGGTGGCCAAGTTCTGCTATGCAGACAAGGTGAGTCCCTGGCGACTTTGGGGTTGGGGTGCTACCCTGTCTTGTCCGGTTAGTTGCTGCCATGGGGGTAGAGGTCAGTCACTGCTCCCCTCTCGAGCCATGGAGGGTGGGGGTGTCCGGGGGGCGGCTGGCACTGAGGGCGTCCCCGGGCACGTGTCTTTGACTGGGCCAGGCGTGCCGGGGTTAACTTGCGCCTGATGAGAGCTGCCTTGGCCAGGGCTGGGACATCCCCGCACATGCCCCTTGGAGGCTACCCTGATTTAGGGAGGGGGAGGGGGTGCTGGAAGGCTGAGTCAGGGAAATTGGAGGCATCGTGGATGGGAAGCCAGGCAGAGAATTGGCATCAGGGAGGGCCAGCGAGAGGCCACGGGGTCAAGGTGTCACGTGGTGATGAGGGCAGTTGGCAGCTGGGATGCCAGCGGCAGGTGTCTGTCTCTGGCTGCAGTTCTGGCCTGGCAAGGGCAAGGTCAGGCCCGGACCTCAAGGGCTGGAGGCTCTGGACAGCGGGTTCAGGAGCACCAGGGCCCAGGAGTAAGAGGAGGCCCTGATGAGACCACGAGAGAGAATGGAGCAAGTCCTTGGCATGTTGCCCTACCTGGCAGGCCCCTCGGACTCCTCCAGCCTGTAGCAGGGCAGGCTCGGAGCCTGGGGCAGCCCAGCTGGCCATGGGACATGGCGTCTGCCGCTGTAGGGGGAGGGGGCTGAGGGCCGAGGGAGCCAGGGGTCTTCCCTGGGTGAAGAGTGACCTCCAGATCTCTCCTCCCTCCCTCGCTCCTCTGGGACCCTTCCTGCTGCAGGAGGAAGCCCCCAACCTTTCCCTCTTCATCAGGCCCTGCTTCACAGAGCCATCGAGGCCGCCTTGGCCGCCAGGAAAGAGTGGGACCTGAAGCCTGTTGCAGACCGGGCCCAGGTCTTCCTAAAGGCAGCAGATATGCTCAGCGGGCCGCGCAGGGCAGAGGTCCTGGCCAAGACCATGGTGGGACAGGTGAGATGCCCACTGGCACAACCGGGGATGTAGGGGAGGCAGTCGTACCCCATCCAATTCAGCAGGCATCAGCTGAGTGACTTCTGGGTGTCCAGACCTGCTCTGCGTGCAGGAGCCCAGGAGGTGTCCTTGACGGACCAGGCCTCGGAGAGGGGACAGACCTATATACTTTGTAGACAAGGTGGATTGAACTACGCTTTGCGTGTCCTACTCTGGAAACGGCCCCTCTCATCCACTTCTGTCCCCGCCCTGGGCCAGGCCCTTGTCGTGCTTTGCCTGGACTGACAGTTGCCCTACGCGGTCCTCCAGGCTCCATCAGACCTCTGCAGCCCTCAGAGCGGTTTCTGTGACACCTCCAGCAGGTCACTCTAGCCTTATGAACCACCGAGATCTCTCTCTCTCTGGCTGAGGGTCACGTCCCAAGTCCTGAGCCAGCCCCCAGAGCCCTTCCATTACCACCTCTGTCCAGCTCACCAGCCGCTCTGCCCTTTCCTGCCAGGCCATCCCGCCCATGATGTCACCAGCCTGGACCTAGCAAGGCTCCTGGACACCTCAAGCATCCCATCTCCTGCCTCTGCCCCGGGTCCCCTGCCTGCAATGCTCCCTGTCTTCTCTGCCTCATGAACTCTTAACTGTCAAGGTCTAGCCCAGATAGCGCCTCCTCTGTGAGGCTTCTAGAACCTTCTTAGTTCATAACGATCTGTCCTACCTCTGTGCCCGCCCCCCTTCCCCAACATGCTGTTCCTCTGTCGGTTATAGCTCAGATTCCATTGGGGTGTAATGACTTACTTTGTGTTTGTTTCCCCTTTACAAGTTTTTTGGGCATTGTAATCACATGCTAGTGTTCTCTGTCTTTCTGCGTCTTGCACCGTGTCTTCCTGGAGTCACAGAAGAGCCTGATAGATGTTTTTTGAGTTGAATGCATGTTGAGCCAGGGAGTGGCATTAGCAGTTGAGAGAGGGTTAATTTCGCCTTAGGGGGTTTGGGTGACCCCAGCGCTCTTCCGGTTCGCCATCACGTAGTGAGAGCGCCCTCTGCTGCACGGAGCTGGTATAACAGCTCCACACCCGGCTAAGTGTCTCCTGATTCAGCAGAGCCCCTGGGGTGGGTGTCGGGCTCCAGAGTGTCCCAGGTGAGCCACAGCTGGGCAGAAAGAGGCGCACACACTCCAAGACCAGGTGAAGGTGCCTCTTTATTTGATTTAAGACTCAGGAGCTTGTAGGACGCATGGTGGCCACGCAGAGCAGGAGGCAGTGTGTCTTAGCTCAGCTTCCCCTGCTGTGCGTCCTGAGCAGGGTTAGCAGCTGCCAGTGACCCAAGGAGGGGCCCCCCGACCCGAGAAAGCCCGATTCTTGCTGCCCAGAGTCCTTTCCTCACGGCTCACGTTCGCTGTCAGGAGAAACAGACAGTCTAAGGAAATGTTTACAGTCCTCAGGTCTCCTGGTTCTTGGCCCAAATGCACCTGCAACCCAGTGTCACCATGGGCTCAGGGTCCAGTGAGTGTCAGAAGAGGGCTATTGGGAGGCACGTCCTCCACCACTGACCCCCCGGCCCTCCCGCCTCACAGGGGAAGACGGTGATCCAAGCAGAGATCGATGCCGCGGCCGAACTCATTGACTTCTTCCGATTCAACGCCAAGTTTGCCGTGGAGCTGGAGGGGGAGCAGCCCATCAGTGTGCCGCCCAGCACCAACAGCGTGGTGTACCGGGGGCTGGAGGTACCCCCAGGTGGTGGAGCGGGGGTTGGGGGCTGCTGGAAGCCCTGGGCTTGGCCTCACCACCTCCTCCCTCCCCAGGGCTTCGTGGCAGCCATCTCCCCCTTTAACTTCACTGCGATCGGCGGCAACCTGGCGGGGGCGCCGGCCTTGATGGTGAGCTGTGGGCAGCAGGCGGGCGTGGCAGGAACAGGTCATCACTCCCTGTCAACAGACAGGAGGCCACGTCAGAGCCCATGGGGTCCCAGCCCTCATTGCGGGGAGAAGCACAGAAAGTGGAGGCAGCTGGGGACTGTGGAAAAGACTTGGGGGTCAGAGGCTGGTCTGGGTCCCAGCTTTGCCCCACTCTGTCTGGGTGACCCCAGGCAAGTCCCCGCCCTCCTCTGAGGCAGTTTCCTCACCTACAAAGTGGAAGTAAAAGAAAAGCTTACATTACAGGGTCATGAGGAGCAAAGGAGGCCACGCTTGTGACGCATCTAACGCCAGGCAGGTCTGGCCCGGCGCGGGCTTAGCATTATACAGGGGCAGCTACTAATGATGATACTTACAGCCCACCTTTGAGTGCCTGCTCTGTGCCTGGCGGCTAATTTGTCAAGGTGGCAAGGCTAGCAAATGACGGAACGGGTACGGATCTGGGCTTGGTCTGTCTCTGGGCAGGTGGTCTCGAAGTTGGTGGGCTCCACTGTCGTTATCAGGGTGAAGGTGGCCATCGGCTCCCAATCGATGGGGCAGATGCAGCCCTACCCGCGGAGGTCCTGGGTGACTCGGGGCACAGCAGGAGGAGGGCTGACAGCTGTCAGGCAGCTGGGTGATCTGGAAGCGTGCTCGTGCACAGGGCCATCCTCGTGCATCTGCACTCAGACGCACACACACCCGGCACCCACGGGCCCTCGTCCAGGACACGTGCAGACAGAGCCCTGTGAGCACTTGCCCAGCCTCGCCCCGTAAGCACCCAGCGAGTTGGAAACACCCAGAACAGACCTGCCCAAGGGGTGCTGGCAGGACCAGTGGGCACAGGCTTCTGGAGGAAGGGAGGCTTTCGTAACCAGAGTGTGGGAGCAGACAGGCAGGGTGTGAGCTCACTGACAAGGGCTTCTAGGGCCTGGTGTGCAGCACCTGGGCACCTGTAGGAATGGGGCTGGGTAGGGGATAGCCTGGCTTGCATGGGGTCCTGGTGGCTCCAGGTGAGGGATGACCATGCTTCAGGGTAGGGTGGGAGTCAGGGCTGGCGGCCCCTCACTTCATGAGTCATCACTGTGCCTCCCGGGCAGGGCAACGTGGTCCTGTGGAAGCCCAGTGACACTGCCATGCTGGCCAGCTATGCTGTCTACCGCATCCTCCGGGAGGCCGGTCTGCCCCCCAACATCATCCAGTTTGTGCCAGCTGACGGGCCCACGTTTGGGGACACTGTCACCAGCTCGGAGCACCTGTGTGGCATCAACTTCACAGGCAGCGTGCCGTAAGTCCCCGAGGTGGGATGGGCAGGGTGGCCTGGGGACGCTTACCAGACCTCGTGACCTCTGTCCGGGAGCTGGGGCTGTGAGCCCAGAGGTCAGGCGCTGTGTGGCCCTGGGTGAGCCACTTCACCTCCCTGAGCCTGTTTCTTCACCTGTATGACAGTAGTCATGATTCTTACCTTGCAGAGTAATCGTGAAGGCCAAACTAGTTAATGGACAGGAAGGAGTGTGACAGGCTGGAAGCGGCCTACAGTTGTTTAGTGATATGGATTTCGATGCCACTACCATCCCTGGAAAGGTCACAAGGGAGCTTGGGATAAACTGGAGGAGGAGAGTCAGGAAGGCTTCCTGGAGGAGGTGGCATCTAAGCAGACGAGTAGGCCAGGCAGAGGTGGAGGAGAGCGTTCTAGGAGGGGGAACAGCATATGCAGAGGCATAAGGCTGAAGCTGTTGGGCTCTGGGCTGTGGACGTGGTCCCGTGGGGCTGGAGTGTGGAGATGGGGGCCGAGGGTCAGAGGGTGGGGGCAGGATATGGTTCGATCACAACTGCTCATTCACTCACTCACTCACTCAGCTGGTGTTGATCGAGCCCCCATGTATACCAGGCTCTGCCGGTGCTAAGACTGGGCAGTGAACACGTGGAGTGGGCAAGGGCCTACCTCTTGGGGGATTTAGTCTTGTGACTATAAGGCCCCATGAGCCTGCTAAGGTGTCTGGACTTTATCCTGAAGAGGATGGCAGCCACGGAAAGTTACATGCAGGGGGCGTGGCTTAATCAGACTTCTTTTGTTTCAAACAGGGATTGCAGATGGTAGCTCTCCAGTTGGCCCTGGCAAGTGGCTCTGTGTTCTTTGACTCCTAATAGGGATGGACCAACCTTGTACCATTGGGACAGTTTCATGTAAAAATCCAAATACTGGGCCTCTCTTAAGAACCTGGTCCCACTGGGCCTGCATTTCCATGTGGCACCATTGGCTGGAGGCGGGTGGGAGGTCTCTGGTTCCCCCCCGTCCTGACAGGCCCTGGGCCTCTGCCTACCTGGACGGCCTCGCTCATTCTCTGGCAGACTCGATCACCTGTCTGTGGGGTCAAGGTTGGGGGTGTTCAGTGGGAACATCCAGGCTCGGGGCAGGAGGTGGGCATCGTTCACCAAGGTGGGCAACCCAGACGGCTGGGCACCTGGGAGCCTAGGGAAGAAGATGAATCACATGGTGGTCACTTTGAGTTTGAGGTCCCCATGGGCCATCTGGGTGGAGATGTTGGGGTCTGCACTCCGGGCCTTCCAGGTATCCTAGGGACACCTGCGGTGGCTTCTCGCCCTCTCTGCCTGGCCTCAGGCTCCCTTGCAACAACAACCCCTGCTAAGGTTTGCCGGGTGGAGGTGGCAGCGTTAGAATTGCTGAGGAGGGCTGTTTTCCAAAAGGCCCGCTCTGCCAGCCACGGGCCCCATGGGTCTCTGCCTATTAGCGGGTGGAGCGGGCCTGGCCCCCATTTGCCATGCTCTGATGAGCAGCGGGCTTAAAGGTAGGAAAGTCATAAATTAGTATTAGCTACTGTGTCGCCAGCTCCCTGGTGATTAGCATTTTTATTGTTTTGTGGTGCTGAGGTTGGTCACACTTGGAGCCCAGGGAGGAGGTAGGGGCCTGAGCTGCCTCTCCCAGGACCCTCTTTGGTTCTCTGGAGCCTGGGCGTGAGCTCGTGGTGCCCCTCGCAGACCACGGTGGTGCCTGTCCCCCATCAGGCACCCATAGCATAGCCAGCACTGTCCCAAGCACTTGACTCACATTAGAGCCATCGCAAAACAGCCCTGCCAGGTGGAATTGTTCTTTCCAGTTCCCAGACGTGGCACGGAATTTGAGGCTCACAGAGGTTAAGCGATGGTCGCACGATCACACAACCGTGTATGCCTGAGTCAGGACTCAAGCCCGGCATCCCCTGGCCTCAAAGCCTGGCCCTTCTCTGCACTATCTTGCTGCCAGCCCTCCCCTTGCTCCCTCCTTGTAAGCCCAGAATGCAGTCCATTTCCAGCTGCTCCCACCTACTCGGTTCCCCATCACCATCACCACCACCACCACCACCAGCACCGCTGTGACCCCTGCCCGCCTCCTGTGGGGCTGCTGCCCCTAGCGCTCCTCCCTGGGCTTTCCAGCCTCTTCCTCTGCTAGGGCCTACTCCCTACTCCCCAGGCCTCTCACCCTCTCAGGTGCCTGAGCCTGGCTCCCTAGTCACTGCCCTGTCCTCTGGTTTTAGCACCTTCAAACACCTGTGGAAGCAGGTGGCCCAGAACCTGGACCGGTTCCACACCTTCCCGCGCCTGGCCGGAGGTAAGGGCCCTTCTCCCCGTGCCCTGCCCTACAGCCCTAGGGACCCCTCCCTGCCCTGGCCGCCATGCAAGAGAAGGAGGCGGAGGTGATGCCCCCAGAGGTGGGGCGGCCCTGCAGACGCAGAGAATTCCTTCAGGGTGGAGCCCCTGCTCTGGCACTTATACAGAGCATTTATGCCTCAGAGTGTGCAGTTTTTCTTCCATTCATCCATCCATCATTCAGCAAGTAAATTATTAAGTATGTTCACAGGCACTTTTTGGACACTGGGGATGCAAAAGATGATGAGACCCAGAGACCCAGCCGTTACGAACCTCTATTCCAACAGCGGGAGGCAGACAGTAAACAACTAGATAAATGATGTCAGGGAGTGAGAAGGGCTGTGGATAATTAAAGGAGGGCAAAGACGTGACAGGCAGGGACCCTCAAGGGCTGGGCGTGGTGGGACTGTGACTTAGGGTGGCTGGTGGGGTGGGAGGCCCCTTCAGGGAGGGAACATTTGATATGAAACCTGAGCAATGGAAAGAAACCAGCTTCGCAAAGGTCCGGAGGATGGGCCATCATGGGCACCCGCACTGTCCGCTAGAACTTTCTGCAGTAATGGACATGGGCTATATCTGTGCTGTCCAATAGTATAGCCACTCGCCACGTGTGGCCGCAGGGCACTTGAAACGTGGCTGGCATGGCAGAGGAAGTGAAAGTTTTGTTTCATTTAATTTTAATTAATTTGAACTTAAATAGCCACGTGTGGCTGGTGGCTGCCCTGTTGCACAGCCCAGATCTAGGCCAAGGAAATGGCAAATGCAGAGACCATGAGGTGGGAATGAGCTTGTGTTTGAAGAAACAAGGCCAGTGTAGCTGGGGAAGGGAGGGAGGGAGGGCGGGTGGCAGGAGATGGGGCTGAGAGGTCAGCAGGGCCAGGTCTTGTCAAAATAATAATTTTCCCACAAAGAAACAGTTTCATGGTCAAGGACATTTGGCGTGCACCGTGTTTAAAGTAAAACGGATTCCTCACCTGCAGGACTTCTCAGAGCCTTTAATGCACTAATATATGCATTGCTTATCTTCAAGAGCAAAGGCTGATGTGCAATGTTTCCCAAACTCTTTGGACTACACAACCCTGTTTTGACAGAGGACCCCCTGGACCATGTTTTTCATGGAACACACTCCGGGAAGATGCTGAGACCTCTTGAGAGGGAGGGCTGTCCAGGCTCACACAGTGCAGTAATGGCAGAGCTGGAGCTGGTGGTTCAGCATTCTTGCTCCTGGGGGTGAAGTGGGGGGTCACAGGGAGACTGGACCCCACGCCTGAGCGGGTGGGAACTTTGTGAAATTTTATTGAAGTATAGTTGATTTTATAATACTGGGTTAATTTCCACTGTACAGCAAAGTGATTCAGTTATACATATATATATTCTTTTTCATATTCTTTTCCATCATGATTTATCACAGGATATTGAATCTAGTTCCTTGTGCTATACAGTAGGACCTTATTGTTTATCCATCCTATATATAATAGTTTGCCTCTTAAGCTGGTGGGAGCTGTGATGGGGGTGTCAGGGCAGGTGACCCTCCTCAGGGCCAGCTGTTGCATCTCCAATTTCCAGTTCCCCAGTGTGCCCCAGTCCAGCCTTCACGAGATGGGGGACAGTGAGTCCCTTGTGTGAGCTGTCCATGGTTTTCTGTTCTGTCTCCTTCCCACCATCTCCCTGAGGGAGAGAGACCGCTACTTACTCTACCGCTCCCCGCCTTGAGTATGAGACTTTAATCTCTCTGTGCCTCAGTTTTCTTGTCTTTAAAATGGGATAATAATGCGAGGTTGCTGTGAGGCTTCAGCGAGACGGAGCACGAAGTGCTTTGACCCGAGTCTGACAGTTAGTGCTTTGTAACGAGCTGCTATTAGCTGATGTTTAACCGAGTGAGGAAACCGAGGCCCGGAGGGTGGAGTGATCTGCCGAGGCTCCCTCATGCCAAGGAGATCGAGGAGGGGTGTCCCCACCGTGGATCAGGCAGAGGGGCCAGCCCTGGCCGTGGACCTGGGGTGGCCCCCTCTCCTCTCGCTGGGTGGGGGTCAGGGGAAGGCTCAAAGGAAGCCACGCCCACTGCAGGGAGTGGACCAGCTTTGGGGAGCCTTGGGTTCTGGTCCTTCCTCTGCCTTTATGTTGGGCAGCAGCCCCAGGGCTCAGTTTTCTCATCTGTGAGTTGGGGGAGCTGGTCCTGATGCCCCCTGGTGCCCTTCGCCCTTGCCTGGGCCTCCGTTTTCTCATCCCTAGGGTGGGAGGACAGGCCTGGCTGATCAGTTTCTGGGAGGTTGTCGGGCTCCGACTCTGCCTTCTCGTGCCCTTGTCCTGCCAGTACTGGGGCTGGTCGCAGGGCCAGTGTAGCTGCGGACGGGTGTGGGCAGTGCGTCGGGCCCCTCGCTGGCCTGGGGAGCCCACCCCCTCCTCATGCTCCTCCACCGCCCCGCCCCACCCCTGAAGAGTGTGGCGGGAAGAACTTCCACTTTGTGCACCGCTCGGCCGACGTGGACAGCGTGGTGAGCGGGACCCTGCGCTCAGCCTTCGAGTACGGCGGCCAGAAGTGCTCGGCCTGCTCCCGCCTCTACGTGCCCCGCTCGCTGTGGTCGCAGATCAAAGGGCGGCTGCTGGAGGAGCGCAGCAGGATCAAAGTGGGCAACGTGAGTGGCGCCGGCCTCCCTGCCACGGCCCAGCGGGGGGCTGATGGGATTGGAGGCTGGTGGGGGGGTGCGGGGAGGGCGCTCCCTTTGTCTCCGACTCTGTCTCCTCCCATGTCTCTCTTGCTTCCAGCCTGCAGAGGATTTTGGGAGCTTCCTCTCCGCCGTGATTGATGCCAAGGTATGAGCAGGAAGCAGGCCGTTCCCGGGGTCCCGTGCCTGGACTGGGTGGGAGGGGTAGGAACAGCTATAGGGGCGACCCAGACCTGCTGCTTCGAGCAGGGCAGCCTGATAGCCACGCATACACCCGCACCACCCCTGCCAGCTCTGAAAAGGGTGGAGGCATCCGTACCCAGAGGGCAACTCGCCTCCCGCACACCCTGCCCCAGGCTCGACAAGACCCCTTTAAGTGCCTGTGTTCATACGCACACGTACAAATAGGCCTGCGCACCGCATGCATCAACCCAAACGCGCACGTACATGCACAGCCGCGAGCACGTTCATTTAGATCTCTGAGCGGGAGCATGCCTGTAGATTCACCCACGTGCACACGCACGCCCGCATGCACACGTATCCTACACAGAAGCATTCGTGTGCAGGTTCACATGTGTATATAGGCACCCTTGTGGGTCTGCATGCACAAACACATACACATAACAAACACATCCATGTAACGCAGGCATACGTGTGCCTACGTACGGAAACCTACAAGTTCATGGCCATGCATGTATATGTGTGCTTGTGATGTTTGTAGTTGTGACACACACATACGCACACACACACAAGCGCACACATCTGCCCTTGTCTCTGCCCTGGTTCAGCCAGGCCCCGACTTTTGCTGTCAGGGCCCCCTCCCCCCCCACTTCAGAATTTGGGCCCTTCAGGGGCAGGTGTTTGGGGTGAGCGTCAGGGGGCTGCTGCTGGGAATGGCCTCCAGCCAGCCCTTGATGCCCCCTACCCCACCCCACCCCCGCAGTCCTTCAGCCGCATCAGGAAGTGGCTGGAGCACGCCCACTCCTCGCCTAGCCTCACCGTCCTGGCCGGGGGCCAGTGTGACGACTCCGTGGGCTACTTCGTGGAGCCCTGCATCATCGAGAGCAAGGACCCCCAGGATCCCATCATGAAGGAGGTGATGGGGGGGGCGGCCCGGGGCCGGGAGGAGGCAGCCTCTCCCCCGAGCATGGCACACGCACAGGGCCCTGGTGCTTCACGGGGCGTCATCCCATCTCACAGATGTGGAAAGCGAGGCCCTACGAGGGGACCATCTCACACCCGGTGAGAGCAGAGCCAGGCCCTGAGCTAGGGCCTCCTGACCCCACATCCAGTGCTCTGTCTTCGGCACTGCTGACCCGGGCTGGTGTCATGGCGCTTGCGCTGTCCGCAGCCACCGAGGTCCCTGTGGCCGTCTCAGTGGCTGACACTTGTAGACTCTTAACTGTGGGCCGGGCATTTGACAGAGATGAGGTGGGCATATCGTTCCCATTTTACAGATGAGAAACTGAGTCTCCGAGAGGTCGGGGGGGTCAGGAGGACGGTGCAGGGGTGGGGGTCTTCCCCCAGCCCCTCGATGGCAGAGGGGACGGTGATACCATCGGGCAATTCCTGGGCCGGCTGTTGCCAGAAGTCTCTCCTTTCCAAGGGCCTGGGCCCTTGGCTCTGGGTGTGGGTCTGGCTGGCAGGGAGGCCAGAGACTCCTTGGATCTTCTGCCAGGTTGGGGTGGGGTGGGCCGGGTGGAAGCCAACCCCGAGGGAACCCAGTGGGAGGCAGCGCCTGGCCCTTCCTGCAGGGGCTGAGGAGGGGGATGGGGAGAGGCGGAGGCCAGAGCAGGGAGACGGGAGGCCTCGGGGTGTTGGTGGGGCCTGACCCTGGGGCTTCTCTCCCAGGAGATCTTCGGGCCTGTGCTGACCGTGTACGTCTACCCGGATGACGAGTACAAAGAGACGCTGAGGCTGGTCGACAGCACCACGAGCTATGGCCTCACGGGGGCAGTATTTGCCCAGGATAAGTGAGTGGCCGCAGCCCCTCCACTCTAGTCCTGGTGTCCTGTCCCCACAGGACCCTGCTGTCCCCGGAGACTGCCTCCTGGGTGCTGATCCTAGTAATAATGCTGCCCTTGCTTCTCTCCGTTCTCCTCACCTCTGCCCTGACCGGCAGGTAGACACAGGCAGTGGGCTCTTTGTTAAAATGCAGATTCCGGGGCCCCACTCTTGGCTGCTGAATGTAGGTGTCTAGGGGTGGGGCTGGGGAATCAGTGCCTTTGACCTGCTCGCCGGGTCTGATGGGGCTGCAGAGTGGAAGACAGAGGCTCGGGCCCAGGTGCACTGCTTGGCTGGCAGAGGCAGGATTCCAACTTGAGCACCGGGACACTAAACCCCAGGCTTTGCCCTTTCCTTTCTCCGTGGTACTGCTTGTCTCCCCGTGTCTGCCTTTAAGAGTGGAGGCGGGGGGCTTCCCTGGTGGCGCAGTGGTTAAGAATCCGCCCACCAATGCGAGGGACACAGGTTCAAGCCCTGGTCCGGGAAGATCCCACATGCCGCGGAGCAGCTAAGCCCATGTGCCACAACTACTGAGCCTGCGCTCTAGAGCCCGCAAGCCACAACATCTGAGCCCGCGTGCCACAACTACCAAAGCCCGTGTGCCTAGAGCCTGTGCTCCGCAACGAGAGAGCCACCGCAATGAGAGCCTGTGCACCGCAACGAAGAGTAGCCCCTGCTCGACGCACCTAGAGAAAGCCCGCGCGCAGCAACAAAGACCCAGCGCGGCCAAAAATAAATAAATAAAATAAATTAAAAAAAAAAAGAGAAAAAAGAAAACACTGAATTGTTTAAAAAAAGAAAAAAAAAAAGAGTGGAGGCGGGATTGGAACCTGAGGGGCAGGCTGGGGGTCTGGAGGTTCCCCAGCTCCCAAAGGCAGGAAAACTGGACCGAGATGGACCACTCCCTCGAGTACGTACAGCCTGAGCCTCATCCAGCCCTCACAGATGCCCTGCGGGGGAGGCGTGCTAACCCCCTTTTCAGAGGAGGACGCTGAGGCTCAGAGGCTCCTGGGAGCCTGTCAAGGGCCCATAGCTGGCGGCTGGCCTCATGCTCACCAGGGTGGCCCATGTGGGCTGGGACGGGGGTGTTGGAGGTTGTCCCTGGGTCTGGAACGAGGGTGAGCTGGCCGCCCTCTTACCGCTGCCCTGCCTTGTAGGGATGTTGTCCGGGAGGCCACAGAGATGCTGAGGAACGCTGCCGGCAACTTCTACATCAATGACAAGTCCACTGGCTCGGTGGTGGGCCAGCAGCCCTTCGGGGGGGCCCGAACCTCTGGTGAGTGGGGCCCCCTTTCCAGAGGGGGGCCGAGTTCCCGGCGGGAGACCCTCGGTCCTTCATCTCAAGGGTGTTAAGAGGAACAGCAGTAGCACCATTTACTGAGCACCGTGGGCCGGGCCCTGTGCTAACTCAGTCCTGCCAGCAGCCTCCTAAGCCCAGGTGCTGCCATTCTTCTTCCCATTTTATGGAGGAGGAAACTGAGGCCCAGGGAAGTGAAGTGACTTGCCTAAGGGCACATGGCTAGAGAGTGGTGGCGCCGGGATTTGGGTCCCAGCGCCCACACCTTTTACTGTCATACTCCAGGCTACCAAAGTCCATCCCCCTCCTATTTACAAATAGGGAAACTGAGGGCCGGCGAGGGGCGGTGACTTGCCAGAGTTCCCAAGGGCCGGAAACCAGGTCTCCCGACTCCCAGTCCAGTGCCCTCCACGGTGCCCCCCTGCCTCCCAGACACCTCTTGCAGGTGAGGTGCAGGGACCTGGGGAGCACGGGCGTCCTGCCTGCTCGCCAGCTCCTGCCTTGCCCGACCTCTGGCTGAGTGCCCTCCGCACAGATGCGCTCGGGAAACCCTGGCCGCTGTGACTGTGTTAGGGTTACTTTGGCAATTTGCTGCCCGTGCTGTTGCCCCATTTATTCCTCCTCCCCACTCCTTTTCCCTCTGCCCATGGTGCCCCATTTATTCCTCCTCCCCACTCCTTTTCCCTCTGCCCAGAGCCGTTGTATCTTTTTGGAGATAAACAGAGCTGTCTTTTCCACAGGGACTAATGACAAGCCAGGAGGGCCCCACTACATCCTGCGGTGGACGTCACCCCAGGTCATCAAGGAGACCCACAAGCCTCTGGGGGATTGGCGCTACCCATACATGCAGTGAGCCCCGCTCGGCGCCTCTGCCGTCCACCCGTCTGTCTCTCCAAACGACTGACCTCAGTGCACTGACCCCACCCCAGGCCCTCCACCCGCTCCCCACAGGACGACCCTCTTTCTAGGGTTGAGGCCTGCCCCCTGCCCCCCACTGGCCTGGCCTGGCCCACCCTTGGAGTCAGATGCCGGGCTCTGGTTTGAGATTACGCAGTGGGGAGAACAGGGCCGCCACCCTTGACCCCATCGGCTGTCCGAGAAATTCCATCTGGTAGGTGTGACCTTGGTGCCTGGCTGGTTCTCCATCCGTCCCCTTCCCTTTCCTCTACACTGTGGCCCAGTGGCTCAGGGACCTGAGGAATGGTGGTAGAGTAGCTCACGGATCCGTGGAGGAAAAGGAGGCAGCGGGGGCCCCTGGCAAACCTCACCACCCACAGAGGCTCCTGGCCTTGGCCCCGGCTTCTCCGGGTGTGCAGGGTCGCGTGTGGCCACAGTGGCCTACAGGGCTGGCAAGTCGTGGCTGCAGGGCATGGGAGCACCAGCTGGCCTTGCCCTCTGTAGTCCGGGCGGCTCACTAGCTCTTTGCCCAGGTGCGCCTGTACCAGCAGGTACCTGTGCCCAACCAAATGCCTTAGACCCCGTGTGCCTTGCTCCAGAGTGCCTGAGCTCACCTGAGACCCACGGATTCCTGGCTATCTCCGTTTGGGGGTCTGGGGGGACTGCTGCAGGCCACCTGCCAAGATGTGGGATGTGCTGGTCCTTCCTGTTTGGGCTGTGAGATTGGCAGACTTTGGGGGGCCCTTCCTGCTGCTTCCCTTAGCTCTCGGGTCCTGCCTCTAGAGCCTGGGGTTTCCCTGCAGGAGCTCAGCACCCGCTGGCTGTGGTTGAACAGGCCCGGGTACATGTTGCTCCCACCTTCCCCAGCACCCTGAGACCTCTCCTTGGGTCCCCGTCCAGCCCGGGCTGAGGCTTGCCTCTAGAATTATCCCTCCTTTGCACGTTAGTGGCTCTGTGTGGACTGGCCCCTAAGAGGCTTGTTCCTTGACGCAGCCAATCGGTGGACACTTGCAAATGCATCCTGAGTAGATTCTGGGTGGCCAGGGAATGAGAAGTGGTGACTTTGGAGGACAGCTTTTAGGGGGCCCCGAAAGGGCTGGACCCTCCTCAAGCACAGCTGGCAGGGGGCCCCCGCGGGGCTGGGGTGGCCGTTCCCCAAGTGCGCGGTCACACGCCTTGGCCCCCGGTCAGGGGTGGGTCCTGATGCTGCCCGGGTTGTTTCCCACAAGGGGCCAGGTCAGGCGGCGGGGGCTGGAGGTGTTCTGATTCTACTGGTTCTACACTGTGAGGTGGCAATAGGAGCTGCCTGATGCCACCTAATAAAATGCCTCTTACTTAACCAAGTCGGTGGTCTTTCTGGTGGGGTTGGTGGGGACTGGTCACCTTCTACATCCAACGGAGTTGCCAGTGTGTCATTAGGTGTCAGGAGGGCAGTGCCCTTGGTGTGATGGAAGGAAGGGTGAGCACTGATGCCGGGAATCCCTGCTGTGGGTGGCAGGAACTCTGGCGCCGGAGGGCCTGGGTTCAAATCCCGGCTCCAAAAAGTTGTGCAAGCTCTCTGACCCTCTGCCTCTTCATGTCTTAGATGGAAATAACCACACACACACACACACACACACACACACACACACGCACGTGTGTGCACTCACATGCACACAGGTTGTCTTGAGAATTCAATGAGTTAATTCGTATAAGTGCTCAGATAGGTAATGATTCAACAATGTAACCCATTTATCCATTGTTATAACAACCACTGTTATGTACTGTGATGGTTAAGTTTATGGGTCAACTTGGCTGGGCTATGGTGCCCAGATATCTACGTAAGCATTATTCTGGATGTTTCCATGGAGGTGTTTTTTTGGATGAGAATAACATTTAAATCAGTGGACTTTGAGGAAAGCAGATTACCCTCTATAATGTGAGTGGGCCACATCCAATCAGTTGAAGGCCTTAACAGAACAGAGACTGGTCTCCCCCAAGCAAGAAGGAATTCTGCCAGTGGCTGCCTTTGGACTCAACTGCAACTTCCTGCGTCTCTGGCCTGCTGGCCGGCACTACAAATTCTGAACTTACCAGCCTCCATGATCACGTGAGCTACTTCCTTACAATAAATCTCTCTCCCTGTGTCTGTCTCTCTATGCCTCATAGAGGTTCTGCTTCTCTTCGGAACCCTGAGTCATACACGTGCCAAAGACTATGCATGTTTTCTTCACTCACAAGTCTTACGAAGTGCTGCTGTGCTCCCATTTTGCAGATGAGGGTACTGGGGTGTAGAAAGGTGAAGGGACTTGCCGAGGGTATGCTATCAGTGGGGTGGAAACCCAGGTCTGTCTGATTCCAAAACTCATTCTCTCTCTTCCACCCAGATGTCCACACATGGCTTGCAAAGATCGGCTCAGTTGGCCAGGTGACATGGCAGGGAGCAACCGTGGCCAGTTAGCTTGAGCCTGGAATCCGTGGGTCTAAACCCACCTGGGCCAGCTGACTTGGAGGGGAAGACACGTGTGTCCTGACCTGTCTCCAACCACAGGTAATGTAAACAGAGCTGGTCCTGAACCACACAGACGCCACCCTGTCCGAGGGTCCATTGGTTAGGGCTGTTGGCTGGAGGCTCTCAGAGCTGTGGGGAGGGAAGGGGACTCAACCCCGGGCAGAACCCCTGCCCTGGCTCACCCAGGGGCTGCTACTGGTTTGTGCCAAAGGGGGCTTGAGTCAGGGACAAAGGGCAGCCCCCAGAGTGCTCTGGCTGGAGCTCACGGAAGGGAAGGGAGGCAACTGCCTTTTGTCGTCGGGGGATACATAGGCCTCGTTAACATTGCTGAATGGAGTGACTTATTCAAGGTCACACTGAGACAGCCGCAGAGTTGGCTGATGACTGGTAGTGTTTTACCTACCTAGTCTCAGAGCCTTGACATTGACCTAATGCTGTAAACTATTACAGCATTCTATGGAAGGGCTATGGAGGTCAGAGGTAGAATGACAAGCCCAAGGTCACATAGCTGGTTAGTAAAGGGCCGGGTTAGAACCCAGGGCTATGGGTGCCACAGCCCATGGTCCTTGCCACCTGCTCCATCAGGTCATCGACTCCCAGGGACCTATGCCTCCCAGGGGCTATGCCTCTACCAGTGTCATTTTATCCTGGTGCCTCTGACTCCACTGAACGAGGTCAGGGGGTGGCTCAAAGCTATCGTTCACTCCGTTCTGTCTGCCCTCCCTTGTCCCCCAGACTTGGGACTGGTGGCTTCCAAAGGCCCAGTGCCCACCCGGGTGCCCGAGGGCTCTTTGCATGGTCACTGCAGTAAGTCCCCATGTCCACGGTGGCCCAAGGAGCCTCTTCATTTCCCTGCTGTGGCTGGGGGCCCAGCCGCAGGCCTGGGCTGGAGCGTGAACCACTTGACTGAGGCTGGATGTCCCTGCCACCGCGGTGCCGCCAGTGGGGCGTGCATGCTAAGGAAATGAGGGGCCACCAGTGCCCTGGTCGCCAGGCAGACCTGGAGCTCCTGGGGGGCAAGAGGAAGCAGCAGGGTGCAGACCCACCCTCTTCACAGAGTCACGCCTTCATTTTCATTAATTCCCCTACCGACACATTCGTTATCACAGTTCCTGTAGGTCCTCTGTCTAGAGGCGGCGTAGGAAATAGGAAGAGTCACCATTACTTGAACACAGGCTGTGTGCCGGGTGTCCTGCTAAATGCTTTGGACGTCACACCCTTGGATACGTCATCGCAACCCCCGAAGGTACATTCCGTTAGTCCCATTTTACAGATGAGGAGACTGAGGCACGCTGGGTGAAGTAACCAGTGCACCAGTAGGAGATGACTGCCTGGGTTTCTGTTCCTCATGTCTGCCTGCCTGGGCACTGAGCACAGCCCTGATGTCCCGCCTTAACCCCTCTTACCTGTGCCTTGGCCTCCCCAGTCTCAGAGTTGACGTTTCTGTGGGAGCCGAGGATCGAACGACATGTTTTAGAACAAAATGCCAGGTCCCGTGCCCTGCACAGAGTGAGATGCTCAGTGAATGAGAACTTGACCTTCACCCACCCTCTCAGTACCCTCATCCTGGATGCCTGTGCCCAGGAAGGAGATGAAGCTGGGCTTCCCTGAGCACCTGTCCGTGGGCAGGTGCTCCTGCTAATTAGCTTGGACCACACCAGACTGGGAGGGAGGGAGTAGTATTTTGGCCCCATTTCACAGATGAGGAAACTGAGGCTTAGGGAGCCTCAGGGAGACTTGTTCAGTAAGGGACAGGTACAGGGGCAAGAGCTGGCTCTACAAGCACCCCCTTGTCCTGGTCCCTCGAAGGAATGCAGCAGCTTCTGGGTGGGAGCCATCCAGCAGGTGGATGGGGGTAGGTGTGGCTGACACTGGCTCCAGACATAGCCAGCCTTGTCCCCCTCCCCCGGGTTGTTGACAGCCACCCTGGATGGCGGAGCAGGTACCATATGACCCTAGGTGCCGGGGTACATGAGCATTCTGTTCTGGGGCTCTGCCATGCCCTCCCTCCAGGCCCCAGGTGGCTGGCAGGTACTCCTCAGCCTCGTGAGCATTTGGTGCACAGAGGCCGGGGCGAAATGAGGGAGCTGATGTTCTGCCGGGCACCTGCTTGGTGAGGTGCATCTGGGCAGGCGTTGTCAGAAGGAGAGTGAGGCTTGTGGAGAGATCTGAGTCTTAGGAAGGAGAGTCATACAGAGTCATAGACCCTAGCCCTTTACTGGGCCCAGAACCGAGGGTCCCATTGCCAGTTCCATACTAGGACAAAAGCCATCAACGCTGTAACGTCATATTCACTATCACGTATGAGGCAGGTGCTTGATGTATTCATCCCACTTAATCACCCTTGTTTGAGGTGGCTGTGCGCATTTCACAGGCGAGGAAGCTGAGCGGAGTTAGGGCCTGCTGGTTGGCCCCTGCCCAGAGCCCCACAGAACAGGACCAGCGCCCTTCCCCACCCCAGCCCTTTATGCTCCCTTTAGCGACTATCACCTTTTGGGCTCTTATTGGGCTTGTGGTCGTTTGGAATCTTCAGATCTTTTTCTGAATGAGACAAAGCTGGCTTGCATGGATCTCTGGACTCGAGAAGGTGTCCCAGCCACAGGTGTCCCCCCTTCAGGCCTTAGCTGACCCCTAGGTCCCCAGCTTCTAGGGGTCACCCTACCCATTACACTTTTGACATCTCAGAGGGGTGACCAATGAGGCTGGGTCCTCTGGTAACCAGCTCTGAGGCCTGTCCTGTGCCCTCTTCCAAGGTGTCTCTGAACCAAGCCAGCCGGCTCAGGGGCTGTGCAGCTCCCAGACCCTCCTTGGGGAAGCCCTGCCTGCCTACCCCTGCTCTACCCTCAGCTGGATTGGAGCTAGGTTTCCAGCTGCCCAATTTTGTCCTGGAGGAGGCAGTACTGGTAGGAAAGAGGGGAAATGGTGGGCGGGGGGTGGGGGGTGGGACACAGAAGCAAACAGGATGTACAAAGGTGGGGTAGGGGAGAGAAGCCGATGCAGCCCCCAGTCCCTGGGGTCATGCCACTTTTGGGGGCTCCCCCCTGCACTCTAGGCCCCTCCAACCACCATGGCAGGGGGAGGAAGGAAGTTCAGGGCGGCCCCCTCCAGCCCAAAGCAAACATGGCCAGTTCCTTTCTGTAAGCACCCAGGGAAGCAGATGTAAGGCAAATGGGCAGCATCTCCCGGGCCCCTATTTCCATGGCTCGCCCCTGCCCCATGAACTTTGCATAAGTCTGTCATGGTTCTCCATCACTTTGGCAACCAGTAGCCACACAGGTGTGATCAGGGGGACCTCGGGCCCTGGACTGGGCCGTGAGGATGGCAGTGTGTTCAGCCTGGGCCACCGTGGGGCATGTGCTCTGGGTGCAGCCCTGAAGGAGAACTGCAGGGCCTTGGTGTTCCTGGACATTTGTTCTCAGGGCAGCCAGTGCCCTAGCCTCACCCACTTGCCCTTCTTAGGTGATGTCAAGGCTAGAGGGGACCGCGGAGATCATCCAGCCCAGGGCACCTCAAGGGTCACAGACTGAGCCTTGTGTCATCCTGGATCTGGGCGCACGGCTGCATTTGTCGGTGTGTGTATTAGTGTCCAGGGTTTTCATCAGAATCTCAAAAGGATCCTTGCCCCTGAAATGTTAAGAAGCACCGAGTCCATTTTACAGGTGGGGAGACTGAGGCCCAGAGAATGGAAGCCACTTGTGTGAGGGCAGCCTTCAGGTTGGGGCAGAGCTGAACCAGAAGCCAAGCCTTCTGACTTTCTATCCAGAGCTCCTTCTTCAGATTTTAGTCTTCAGAGAAGATCATCCTTCTGGACTAATAGCCCCCACTAAGCAGGGGGACCCCATCATTCCTTCCTCATTGGAGCGCCTTGGTCAACACCATTCCCATGAGCCCCCATTAGGGTCTTGGATTCCTCCAATCCACATACTTGCCATGTGGCTTTGAATAAGTTACTGTCCCTCTGAACCTCAGTCTCCTCATCTGAAAAATGGAGAGATGATAACAGCACCTCAGAAGGTAGTGAGAATAAAATGGGATGGCAGCCTGGCGTAGAATGAGCCCTGCAAACGTGTTAATGATAGAAATAACTTGTGCTCATTATCACCATCCTCCTCCCATTCTTCGTGGCACAGACGCTGCCTCCTCCATGGAGCTCTTGGCTGGCCCACGCCTTCCCTCCTCCTTACCCCTTCTTGGCAGCCAGCACAGCGTGGGTCATCATAGAGCTGTCCTGACATGCTTTTGACTTGATTGGAGTCCAGGGGAAATCCACCTGCTTTTCCGGCCCTTTGGCGACTGGCCCTCTCTGGGCCTCAGTTTCCCCATCTGTATAATCGGTAGGTGTGTGGAGCTCTGCAGACCCTCTCAGCTCTGATACAATACGCCACACTATGGATGGCCCTGGTGCCCCTGGCATCTTCCAGCATGTGCTGCCTTCACGAGCACATGGCCCTGATTTCTGTCTCCAGACCGCAAGCCGTATCCCTTGTGTGTCCTGGCTGTGTCCCTTGTGCCCCACCCAGCCCTGGCACATAGTGGGCTCTGCTAGTGCCCTCTGGATGCATGGCTTTCTCAGCCACTCTTGTCCTCCACAACGCCACACCCAGGGGGCTCCAGTTAACTTAGATGCTCTTTTTCTCTACCAACCCCTTACCCCGAAGCTTTGCTAAATAATCTGACTTGACTGGGAGTCTCCAGAACATTCCAGGGCCACCCAGCAACTGGCATCTTTATTCTCCCTCTTCAAACTGACGCACACACTCATTGTGCCTGGAACTGGCCCTTCACCAACACCTTGGCCTTGAGGTGGGGCCTGCACTGGGAGAGGGCGGCACCAGTCCCCACCCCCGTGGTGGTTGTAGTGGTGACAGCTCTTGAGGGCAGAACACACTCAAATCAGACAGTACAGGGTTGAGAGCTTGGCAGCCTGGGTCTAAATTCTAGTGTCATTGGGAATTCCCTGGCGGTCCAGTGGTTAGGACCCGGTGCTTTCACTGCTGTGGGCCCGGGTTCAGTCCCTCGACCGGCAACTAAGATCCCGCAAGCTGTGTGGTGCGGCCAAAAAAATTAAAATAAATAAATAAATAAATTCTAGCGTCACTCCCTATTAAATGTGTGCTTTTCGGCAAGTTGCTTAACTGTTCAGCTTCAGTTTCTTCACTTTAAAAATGAGAGTAATAGGGCTTCCCTGGTGGCGCAGTGGTTGGGAGTCCGCCTACCGATGCAGGGGACACGGGTTTGTGCCCTGGTCCGGGAAGATCCCACATGCCGCGGAGCAGCTAGGCCCATGAGCCATGGCCGCTGAGCCTGTGGGTCCGGAGCCTGTGCTCTGCAACGGGAGAGGCCACACAGTGAGAGGCCCACGTACCGCAAAAAAAAAAAAAAAAAAGGGAGTAATAATGGCTGCTTTGCAGGGTAGCTAAATGATATGATGCATAAAAAGTGCTTGGCACTGTGCCTGGCACATAATACATCCCAGAAAAGTGCCATTTAGTTATTGCCTTCACGGCTCCCTAAGTATCTGGCAGGGCAGGGGACAGTGGTCTCGGGGGCTCCTAGAACGCCACCAGGGACCGCGTTCCAAGGAGGCCAATGTGGCTGTAGTTTGGGGCACACTGCGCAGGAGAGAGCAGGCGGGGAAGGATGGGTGAGCTGGGGCCAAGCTGGGGAGGCCTTGAAAGCCAAGGCCAGGAGCTCGGCTGTGATCCTACAGCAATGTGGAGTCCCAGGGGGTGTTAGAGCCAAGGTGTGATAGACTCAGAGCTGTCCTTCAGGGATTTGAACTGTCAACCTGAGGCAGACGGGGAGGTCCAGACAGGAAGTTATAAGGGTCTGAGCTTGGGGTGTGGCAGAAGGGGGAGGAGTCTGGAGAGAACCCATAGACACTGTGAATTAGTGCTGGGGCTTTTGACCTGCTGACACGGAGGGTGAATAAGGTCCAAAGAGGACCTCCCCATTGTACAGATGAGGAAACTGAGGTCAGGAGAGGGGAGAGCTAGGACCAGAACCCACACCTCCAGACACCCCGTGCAGGGCTCTTCCTTTCATTCTATGGGTTGGATCTCCCCACCCCACACTGGTTTACATACACCCAGAGAGG
The DNA here is from genome assembly GCF_937001465.1 of Orcinus orca. Lineage (NCBI taxonomy): Eukaryota > Metazoa > Chordata > Mammalia > Artiodactyla > Delphinidae > Orcinus > Orcinus orca. The sequence continues at coordinate 198,450,307 of NC_064559.1, forward strand.
GCCAGGGCCAGGCCCCAAATCCTGCATCTTTCCACAGCACCCAGAGGCCTCTCCCTGTTGTTTTCAATGTCTGTGGGTTGACTCCACCCCAGGGGAGGTCAGGGGCGAGGGAGGGGGTGCTCCCTCTGGAGTTGCTAAAGACACAGCCAGTATCTTTCAGGGTAACTTCGAGAAGATTTGGGCTCTTTCAGCTGGGCTCAGAGCCCGGGGTGCCCCCCGGGGTGGTTCATTTCATTACAAGAAAGGACAATCTCGCACTCTGGCAAATTCACCTTTCTCCAGGGTCTGCCCTGCACCCCGCCGTTCACACATGCCTTTTTATTTAATCCCCACACCGATCTCATGAGGCTAGAATTATTATTCCTATTTCAGTAGCAAACAGAGGCTCAGAGAGGTTAAGTAACCTGCCCATTCTCACACAGCACACAGAGCTGATGTCCAGTCCAGGCCGGCTGGAGTCATGCTGCCTCAATGTTCCTCGAGTGTAGACACACACGTCAGCAGGAGCTGGTCAATGATGTAGGTCTGTTACCAGGGGCGCAGTGCTGATACAGATGGAAGGGTCACTGCAGCGCAAAGCAGAAGTGTTCCCGTGAACTGGCACCAGGAAAGGGTTCTAGGAGGAGGTGAGGCTCCAACTGGCCCTTGGAGGAGGATCAGGGTTTGGCAGGGGTGGGCAGGGGGACAGTACTGAGTTTCCAATCCCCTTATTGTCCCTTGGAGCCTCCTCCCCCCATGAGCCTGGGCCTCAGGAGCAGCATTCAGGCCTGTGACATATCCACCTGGGCTGGGCGTTTTATAGCAGGCCCCCAAGGCTCCTGCTAGGCCATATTGTTGGGGCAGGAAAGGACCAAAACAGCGTTCTGTGGACAAGGGTCTTTGCTTAAAACAGGTCCCTGATTTGCTGGAGCCGGCTCCCTCCGAGTCCCCTGTGACCGTGGCCCACTTCCTCTCCCTCTTTCTCCTTCCACAGGTGAGGCCCCTGGGCCCTGGGAGAAGGGGCTGGGAAGGAGGGTAGCCGAGCGCTTTTCCTGAGGGCTCACCACCCCCACCCATCCCGGGGGTGTTGGATCGGGGAGCAGAAGCAAGGTCAGGACATCCACCCCAGCCCTGGCAAGGTAGCCAGCCTATTGGTTAAGAACTCAGGCTTTGGAGGCAGAAAGACCTCAGTGTGCAACTTGCCTCTGAGTCTTGGCCAGTGTGAGGCCTTGAGCCAACCTCTTAACTTTCCCAAGCCTCAGTTTCCCCATCTCTAAAGTGGGATGATAAGAGTCCTATCCTTGGACTGTCTGAAGATTAAAGCGTTCAATTTAGAATTTCTAGTGCACAATAGGTAGTCAATAATGTTACTGTTGTTACGTGAAGCATCTTGCGCGAGGATAAAAACTCAGAAAGCGCTCAATATTATCCTATATAATTGCCTAGCGCAGAATCTGCGTCACAGCAGGTCCTCAAAAAAGTGCTATAGAATTACTACTGCTATTCTAACTATTTTCACCATCATGAACAAAAAGGCGTGGTCCAGAACTGGCATAAAATATCTGCTCATTAAAGAGCAGCTAGCACAAGACTTGGCCCACAGTGGGTAGTTACAAATACTGTAATTTTTTTTTTTTTTTTTTTGCGGTACACGGGCCTCTCACTGTTGTGGCCTCTCCCGTTGTGGAGCACAGGCTCCGGATGCGCAGGCTCAGCGGCCATGGCTCACGGGCCCAGCCGCTCCGCGGCATGTGGGATCTTCCCGGACCGGGGCACGAACCCGTGTCCCCCGCATCGGCAGGCGGACTCTCAACCACTGCGCCACCAGGGAAGCCCCAAATACTGTAATTTTTGCTGTTGTTTTTATTATATCAAGCACCAAGGATCTGACTCAGAGTCGGTGCTCAATCAGTGTTAATATTCTTATGTGAGGAATCTAGTCCGGGACTGAAGTAATTCTTTCATTCATTTAACAAATATTTATGGAGCACCGACTGTGCCAGGTCTTGCTGTAGGTGTTGGGGATGCAGCTGGGGAAATGCACAGAAATTTGCCCTCATAGAGTTTATCTTCCAGTGGGGAGAGACAGACGATCGATGTAAATAAGTATGTGATATAGGATGATAGGAAGTGAGAAGTGAAATGGATAAAAGGAAAAGTCAAGGTTAAGGGAGGTGGGGCACGTCGGCGGGCAGGCGGAGGGGTACAGGGAGATTGGATGGAGGCTTGAAGGGGGTGAAGGAGGAAGAACAGCCTCCACGACAAGGGGTCAGCAGATGCAGAGGCTGGGAGGTGCCTGGTGTGTCCATGGAACTGGGTGAGCAGAGCTGGGACTAGTGGGAGAGAAGGAGATGAAATCAGAGCGGTGAGCGCTGGGGTCAATGATGGAGCCCCTTGGGGACTACTGACGGACTCTGGCTTTTCCTGAGTGGCATTAGGAACTGTTGGAGGGTCTTGAATATGTGACTGGTGTGTGTGTGAGGAGGGTCACCCTGGAGCCACGCTAAGTGTAGATTGTAGAGGGGAGAGGGGAGAGGATATCGGGGTAACTCATAGCAGGAATGATGGTGGCTGGACTAGGATGGTGTGGGGAGGTGTAGGCACTGAATGGACACACTTTGAAGGCAGATCCAATGGGATGTGCGGATGGCTTGAAGGTGGCATGTTTGAGAGAGACAAGCCAATGAGGACTCTACAGTTTTGGCCTGAGTAACTGGAAGGATGGATTCACCATCTGGGGAGATGGGGAGATTGTAGGTGAAGCAGGTTCAGGGGAGACAGCAGTTCAGTTCTGGCTACGTTAAGTTTGAAATGTCAAGGAGGCAGTTGCAGGTATGAGTCTGAAATTTAGTAGACAGGTCCGGGGCAGGGCTATTGGGAGTTGTCAGCATGGATATGGTATTTAAAGCCAGGAGCCTGGATGAGATCACCAAGGGAAGGGGAGCAGATGGAGAAGACACAAGGACTAAAGACTGAGCCCTGGGGTCCTCCAGGGTCAAGAGGTCATAGAGAAGAGGAGAAGAAGCAGCCAGTGAAAGGGGAAGAAAACCGAGACTGTGCCATCCCAGAGGCTGCGGAAGGAAATGTGACTAATCTGAGGAGGAGGATGGTGAGGAGGAAAGCTTTATGCTCAGGGGCACACAGCAGGCACTCAATAAATGTTACTAGATCATGAGAATGATAATGATGGAAATCACCTAGCCTAGGGCCTGGCACACAATAGGTGGTCAACAGCGTTGCTAAAGGCCGAGGTGGGGCTGACTTCGATGAGAAGCATCTTGCCCAGGGCCTGGCATGTGGTGGGTGCCCACTAAAGGCTACCAGGCTGATGACCATCGTGAGATGGTGTACATCACTTAGCCCAGGGCATGGCACACAGTAGGTGCTTAGTAAGTGTTACTACAAGGGTAATCATGATGATGTTAACGTAAAGCACCTAGCCTAGGGCCAGGCACATGATAGATTCTTGTGAAATGTTATTTCAGTGATGACCATGGTGACGATGGAGTAAACCACCTAGTTCAGGGTCCAACACATAGTAGGTCCTCGTTCATTGTCATTACTGTGATGTCCATGATGACGGTGGAGTAAACCACTTAGCCCTGGGCGTGGCTGGCGCTATGTGCTCCTCAAATGCCATAAGGATGACGGCGGTGGGTGGAACCCCCCTGGGGGGGGGACCCTGTGAGGCCCTCGCTAATACCTGCTGGACCCTCCCCTCCGGCAGATCACCTACGGTACCATCAATGACCAGCTGCATTTCCCAGCAGTGCTGCGCATGGCGCCAGGTGTGCATCAGCAAATGGAGGCCATGGTGCCGCTGATGCGCCACTTCCGCTGGAATTGGATCCTTGTGTTGACAAGCAGCGACGACTATGGCCGCGGCAGCAGCCAGCTGCTCAGCGAGTGCCTGGCCCACCGTGACATCTGCATCGCCTTCCGGGAGACGCTGCCCAGGCCGCAGCCCGACCGGACGATGACGCAGCAGGAGCGTGAGCGCCTGGAGGCCATCATGGGCAAGCTGCAGCAGAGCATGGCGCGTGTTGTGGCCGTGTCCTCGCCAGACCTGGCCCTGTTCAACTTCTTCCGCGAGGTTCTGCGCCAGAACTCCACGGGCGCAGTGTGGGTCACCTCCGAACCCTGGGCCATCGAGCCGGTCCTGCACCACCTCACCCAGCTGCAGCGCACAGGCACCTTCCTGGGCTTCACCACGCTGGGCATCACCACCCAGAGCAGAGCGTGCCCATCCCGGGCTTCAGCGAGTTCCGCGTGCACTGCTCCCAGGTCAGCCGGCCCGCGCTCAACAGGAGCAGCCCGGGGGCCACCTGCAACCAGGAGTGTGACACCTGTATGGACACCTCTGAGTCCTTCAACACCATCCTCACGCTCTCTGGCGAACGCGTGGTCGACAGCGTGTACTCCGCCGTCTACGCCGTGGCTCACGCGCTGCAGAGCCTCCTGGGCTGCAACCAGACCGGCTGCCACAAGGAGGTGGTCTACCCTTGGCAGGTGAGGTCTGGCCTGTGGAAAGCCAGGGCCCCACGGAGCAGGTGCCGAGTCCGTGGTTGCCATGGAGACTGCAGAGCTGCCCACTGCTCTGCTCTATCCTCCCCTTCCCTTGGTGGGTTCTGGGCAAATGGGTGGGAGAGGCCATGGATCACGCCCTGCCTCCAGACACACAGGAGTCCTTCGTGGTGACAAAACAAAATTCCTTTAAAAAAACAAATTAACTTAATCATCACCACCCATGATGGTCTGTCCTTGGAGATTTGGGTGAAATTCCCTAGAATGAAGCCCCGCAGGCTGGAGCCCCAGTTCTCCCCGCAGCCTCTCCAGGGTGGAGGCCCTGGGGATGAGCTCGTGTATTCCCGTCAGCTCTCAGGTTCATGGTCCCAGTTCGGCATCACCTAGATTCAGGCCTGGAACTTAAAGCTGTGTTTTCCTGGTTTTAGGCACAGGCACACACACACCCTACCTCGGGCCTGCGGAAGGTGTAGAAGGTTTTACTGAGGATCCAGAGAAGAGGAGATACACACCAGAGATGGACGCTTTCTACTCAGCATTAGACATCTCTGCTTAAACAGTTCACTGACGTTCCCACAGTTTGGAACCAGCTGCCTACTCTATCGCTCAGCCACCCCGCATCCCCATCTTTATCCTCCCCTGATACCCATCAGGCATCTCTGATACAGCCCATCTGTTAGGAGGCAGGTGGTGATGATCTGAGCAGAGCTTTGGAATCAGGCAGCCTGGGTTCAAGTCCCAGTTCTGCCACCACTAGCTGTGCCACTTTGGGCAAGTTATTTAATATCTCTGAGCCTCGGCTTTCTCATGTATTAAACAGAAGGAGTAATGTGTATGCTGCTGAGTTATTAGGAGGATTAATAATAATGTATGTACATTACCTGGTGCAGAGTAGAAGCTGAGTGTCTCCTCCTCTGTTTCTGACACCAGTGTCTGGCCTTAGGAGAGAGGCTGGGCTTGGGGGTAGAGCCACTGCTGGGGTTGGAGGTGGGGCTAGGTGAGGAAGGGGAAGCAAGGCTCAGACCCAGAAGGGGAGCCCGGAGAGACCCAGGCCCCTGCCAGTAATAGGCCCTGCCCTGCCTACTCAGGAGAATTACAGGGAAATGCTTTCTGGCCCCACGTATTGGACCCCTGGAATCCAGGTTCCTCAGCCCAGCTTGGCCAGCAGATGGTTTATCCCAGGATATGATCTGGGGGAACAGGAGGCTGGGGAGTATTTAACAGGGAAAGAGTCAGTATAAGGGAATGTTCTCAAGCTGGGTGCTGCTGGGAGCCATGGGATCTCAGTCTTACCTGGACCTTCTCAGAAGTCACTTTAGAGCAGTCCCCGAGGGTGGGAAGAGGATCCATTGGCTCCGTATCTCCCAGTGGTCAAGGGTTGTGCCAGGGGGTATGAATTCCCTGGCGTTTCCAGGTTGCGCTCGTGTGATACCCAGCAGCTCCCTGCGGGCGTCTCACCCTGCAGCCCCTGGGCAGAGAGCGGCCAGGTTGGTCTCTGCACGAGGGGAGTCGAGTGAACCCAGCCACGGGCCCTGCTGCTGCCCTGGGCCCCGGGTGGACCTGATTCAACCTCTCTTTCTGCCACCGTCCATTCTGGATTCCTTCACCCTCAGCCATGGGCTGCTCTAGGTCATTGGCATGTGGGGTGATCCAGACATTCATCCCCAAGGTGTCAGAGGCTGTGTCACCTTGTCCGGGCTGGCTCGTGGTCCGGTGGCTGTCTAGTAGCAGTCATCACTGGGCTAGAAACACCAAGTGCCACCTTGGGGAATCGCCTGGATCCCAGTCCTACGCCTTCCTACCCCTAGCGGCACTCCTAGCCCCTCCTGCTAATCCAGGTCATTTACCTCTCCTTTCTTGGCTTTCTCGTTTGCTGGCATGAGACCCCCTAAATGACCAGGTGGTAACCATAGAGCCCTATTGTGTCTGCTGGTGGGAGTATTCCCCCTTTGGAGACCATGCTTTATTCTAGCAGAATCTAAGGTTCTGGAGATGAGAAGCCCTGATTCTACAATGGACCTCTGCAAAGAATGGTGAGTGTGGCCAATCCTTTTTCCACCCTGTGGTTGCTGGACCCACATCTTCTAGAGTGATCAAGTTCCTTGTGGAGTCTGTCATGACAGACAGTAGCAGAGTACACAACTCTGCAACAAGGTAGTGAATGTGATTTGAGGTCTTTCTTTTTAAATGTGGGCATTGACAGCTAGACACTTCCCTCTAAGTACTGCTTTCATTGTATTTCATAAGTTTTGTTACTTGAAAAAATTATCTTTAACTATGGTAAAAAAAACCCATAAATGTTACCATCTTAAAAGATTTTTCCCAATGTTTTAATTGTGGTAAAATACACATAACATAAACTTTACCGTCTTAACCATTTTTAAGTTGACCGTTGAGTAACATTAAGTACATTTATACTGTTGTACAGCCATCACTGCCATTCATCTCCAGAATACTTTCATCTGGCAAAATTGAAACTCTGTGCCCATTAAACAGTAACTCCTCCTTCATTCCTCTCCTCCAGCCCCTAGAAAGCACCATTCTACTTTCTATCTCTGAATTTGACCGCAATAGATACCTCATATAAGTGGAATCATACAGTATTTGTCTTTTTTATTACTGGTTTATTTCACTTAGCATAAGGTCCTCAAAGTTCATCCAAAGTTCAAAGTTCATCCAAAGTTGTAACATGCATCATAATTTCCTTCCTTTTTAAGGCTGAATAATATTCCATTTTATGGATATATAATATTTTGCTCATTCATAAATGGACACTTGGGTTGCTTCCATATTTTAGCTATTGTGAAATTAATACTGTTATGAATAGGAGTATACAAATATCTCTTCAAGACTGCTTTCATTTCTTTTGAGTATATACCCAGAAACGTAATTGCTGGATCATAGGTTAATTCTATTGTTAATTTTTTGTGGGACTACCATGTTCTCCACAGTGGCTGTACCATTTTACATTTCCAGCAGTGCACAAAAGCTCACTGTTCCAATTCCTCTACATCCTCACCACTTGTTATTTTCTGTCTTTTTGATAGCAGCCATCTTAATGGGTGTGAAGTGGTCTCTCATTGTGGTTTAGATTCTTACTTTCCTAATGATTACTGATATTGGGTATCTTCTCATGTGCTTATTATCCATTTGTATATCTTCTTTGAAGAAATGTTTGTTCAAGTCTATTTTTTCCTTTTTTTTTTTTTTGCGGTACGTGGGCCTCTCACTGTTGCGGCCTCTCCCATTGCGGAGCACAGGCTCCGGACGCGCAGGCTCAGCGGCCATGGCCCACGGGCCCAGCCGCACCGTGGCATGTGGGATCCTCCCGGACCGGGGCACGAACCCGTGTCCCCTGCATTGGCAGGTGGACTCTCAACCACTGCGCCACCAGGGAAGACCCTATTTTTTTCATTTTTGAATCAGGTTGGTTTTTTGGTTGTTGTTGAGTTTTAGGAGTTCTCTGTATTCTGCATATTAATACCTTGTATATCTTATTTGCAAATATTTTCTCCCACTCTATAGGTTGTCTTTTTACTTGGTTGATAGTATCTTTTGATGCATAAATTTTAAATTTTTCATTAAGTCCAATTTGATCACTTTTTTTCTTTTGTTGCCTGTGCCTTTGGTGTCATCTCCAAGAAACCATTGCCAAAGTCAGTGTCGTGAAACTTTTGCCCTGTGTTTTCTTCTAAGAGTTTTTATAGTTTTAGATCTTCCATTTAGGTCATGGATCTGTTTTCAGTTAATTTTTATATATGGTGTTAAGTACAGGCCACTTCATTCTCTTGCCTCTGGGTATCCAGTTTTCCCAGCATCATTGGCTTAAAAAACTATCTTTTCCCCATTGAATAGCCTAGAAACCTTTGTCAAAATCATTTGACCAGGGCTTCCCTGGTGGCGCAGTGGTTGAGAGTCCGCCTGCCGATGCAGGGGACATGGGTTCATGCCCCGGTCCAGGAAGATCCCACATGCCGCGGAGCAGCTAGGCCCTTGAGCCATGGCTGCTGAGCCTACGCGTCTGGAGCCTGTGCTCCGCAACGGGAGAGGCCACAACAGTGAGAGGCCTGCGTAGCGCAAAAAAAAAAAAAAAAAAAATCATTTGACCATATATGTGAGGTTTTATTTTTGGACTTTATTTTATTCCATTTGTCTGTGTGTCTCTTTAGTCTGGTACCACACTGTTTGATTACTGTCACTTTGTAGAAAGTTTTGAAATCAGGAAATGTGATTCCTCCAGCTTTGCTCTTTTTCAAGATTGTTTTGGCTATTCAGGGTCCCTTGAGATTCCATATGAATTTCAGTTTTTGTATTTCTGCAAAAAAACCTCATTGGAATTTTGATAAGAACTACATTAAATCTGTAGATTGCTTTGGGTAGTATTGACATCATAACAATATTAAGTCTGCCAATCCGTAAACATGGGATGTCTTTCCATTTATTTATGTCTTCTTTAATTTCTTTTAGAAATGTTTTGTAGTGTTCATTGTACAAGTCTTTCCCTCCTTGGTTAATTCCTAAGTATTTTATTCTTTTTGATGCTATTGTAAATAGAATTATTTTCTTAATTTCCTTTTTGAATTATTCATTGTTAGTGTGTAGAAAACAACTGATTTTTGTGTGTTGGCTTTGTGTCTTGATACTTTGCAGAGTTCACTTATTGGTCCTAACAATTTTTTTGCAGAATCTTTAGGATATTTTACATATAAGATATCATCTGTGAGCAGGTAATTTTATTGATTACTTTCCAATTTAGATGACTTTTTTTTTCTTGCCTAATTGCTCTGGCTAGGACCTCCAGTACTGTGTTAATAGAAGGGGTGAAACTGCACATCTTTGCCTTGTTCCTGATTTTAGAGGAAGAGCTTTCAGTCCTTCTCCATTGAATATGATATTCACTGTTGGCTTTTCACATAGAGCTTTTATTATGTTGAGGTAGTTTTCCTCTACTTCTTGTTTGTTGAGTGTTTTTCTATCATGAAAGAGTCAAATACTTTTCCTTCATCAATTGAGATGATCATGTGTTTTATTAAATTTATTTATTTTTGATTGAAGTATACTTGATGTACAATATTATATAAGTTACAGGGGCACAATATAGTGATTCACAATTTTTAAAGATTATACTCCATTTATAGTTATTATAAAATATTGGCTATATTCCCTATGTTGTACAATGTTTCCTTGTAGCTTATTTTATACATAGTAGTTTGTACCTCTTAATCCCCTACCCCTATATTGACCCTCTTCTCGTCCCCTTTTCCCATTGGTAACCACTAGTTTGTTCTCTATATCTGTGAGTCTGTTTCTTTTTTGTTATATTCACTAGCTTGTTGTATTCTTTAGATTTCACATATAAGTGATACTGTACAGTATTTGTCTTTGTCTGACTTATTTCACTAGCATAACATCATCCAAGTCCATCAATGTTGTTGCAAATTTCATTCTTTCTTATGACTGAGGAACATGTGTTTTTTTCCCTTCATTTTGTTAATGTGGTGTATTACATTGATTGATTTTCATATGTTGAACTATCTTTGTATTACAGGAATAAATCCCATGTGATCATGGTGTATAATCCTTTTAGTATGCTGCTGAATTCAGTCTGCTAGTATTTTGTTGAGAATTTTTGCATCGATATTCATAAGGGATATTGGTTTGTAATTTTCTTTTCTTGAAGTCTTTTTGACTGGCTTTGTTATCAGATTGATGCTGGCCTCATAGAATGAGTTAAGGAGAGTTCCTTCCTCTTTAGTTTTTGGTAGAATTCACCAGTGAAGCCATCAGATCCAGGACTTTTCTTTGTGGGGGGATTTTTTGATTACTGATTCAATCTCCTCATTAGTTATAGGTCTATTCAGATTTTCTATTTCTTCATGATTTAGTATTAGTAGATTTTGTGTTTCTAGGAATTTGTTTCATCTAGTTTATCCAATTTGTTGGTGTGTAATTGCTTATAGTACTCTCTTATAATTGTTTTTATTTCTGTAGAATCAGTGGGAATGTCCTCACTTTCATTTCTGATTTTAGTAATTTGAATCCTCTCTTTTTTTCTTAGCCATTTTAGCTAGAGGTTTGTCAATTTTGCTGATCTTTTCAAAGAACCAACTTTTGGCTTAATCGATTTTCTCTAATATTTTTCTATTTTTTAATTTGTTTCACTCTGCTTTAATCTTTATTATTTCCTTCCTTCTGCTAGTTTCAGGTTTAGTTTGATCTTCTTTTTCTAGTTCCTTAAGCTGTAAAGTTAGGTGGTTGTTTTGAGATCTTTCTTGTTTTCCAATGTAAGTGTTTATAGCTTTAAATTCCCCCCTTAGCACTGCTTTGCTGTATCCCGTTTTGTTCATTGTGTTTTCATTTTCATTCATCTTTAAGTATTTTCTAATCCCATTTGTGAGTTCTTTGATTCGTTGGTTGTGTAAGAGCATTGTTTAATTTTCACAAATTTTCCAGTTTTCATTCTGTTATTGATTTTTAACTTCATCCTATTGTGGTCAGAGAAGATACTTTGTGTGATATCTATCTTTTTAAAATTTATTTTTATTTATTATTATATTTATTTATTTATTTATTTATTTTTGCGGTATGCGGGCCTCTCACTGTTGTGGCCCCCCCTGCTGCGGAGCACAGGCTCCGGACGCGCAGGCTCAGCGGCCATGGCCCACGGGCCCAGCCGCTCCACGGCATGCGGGACCCCCCCGGACCGGGGCATGAACCCGCGTCCCTTGTATTGGCAGCTGAACTCTCAACCACTGCGCCACCAGGGAAGCCTGATATCTATTTTTTAAAATTTATTCACACTTAATTCATGGTTTAACATAAGGTCTGTCCTTGTCTGGAAAATGTCCCAGGTGCACTTGGGAAGATGTATATTCTGTTTTTGTTGGGTAGAATGTCCTATGTATATCTGTTAAATCCAGTTGGTTTATTGTGTTGTTCAAGTCCTCTATTTCCTTACTTATTTTCTGTCTGGTCGTTCTATCCATTATTGAGAGTGAGGTATGGAAGTCTTCAATTATTACTGGGGAATATTATGTGTTGAATTGTCTTTTCTCCCTTTAATTCTGATGGTCTTTGCTCCATGTATTTTGTGGCTCTCTAGTTAGGTGCATATCTGTTTATAATTATTATATCTTCTTGATCTTTTTTTTTTTTCATTTATTTATTTTTGGCTGCATTGGGTCTTCGTTGCTGCACACGGGCTTTTCTCTAGTTGCAGCGAGCAGGGGCCACTCTTCCCCGCGGTGCACGGGCTTACTGCTGTGGCTTCTCTCGTGCAGAATGGGCTCCAGGCACACGGGCTTCAGTAGTTGTGGCTCGCGGGCTCCAGAGCACAAGCTCAGTAGTTGTGGCTCACGGACTCAGTTGCTCTGCAGCATGTGGGATCTTCCCGGACCAGGTCTCGAACCCCTGTCTCCTGCATTGGCAGGCGGATTCTCAACCACTGTGCCACCAGGGAAGCCCTCTTCTTCTTGATCTTTTGACCCTTTTATTGTCATAAAGGTCCTTCTTTTTCCCTAGTAAACGTTTTTGTTGGTATTCCGCCTGCCCCTCCGGCTTCCTTTGAGACTTTATCTTTTTTTTTTTTTTTTTACATTTTGAATATTGTATACCTAAGAGTAGTTTTTTAAAAGTATTTATCCCACTTGGTGTTCTCTGAACTTTCTGGATCTGTGATTTGGCATCTGTCATTAATAATTATAAAATTCTCAGCCTATATTCCTTCAAATATTTCTTCTGTTCCTTTCTTTCTTCTCCCTTGAGTATTCTCATTATATGTATGTTACATATTTTGCAATTGTTCTATAGCTCTTAGATATTCTGTTCTCTTTTTTTCACTTTTTTTTTTCGCTTTGCTTTTCACTTTGGGATGTTTCTATAGATATATCTTCAAGCTCACTGGCTTTTTTCTCAGCTATGTCCAGTCTACTGATAAGCCCATCAAAGACATTCTTTATTTCTGTTACCATAGTTTTTTTCAAAATGTGTTGCATTTCCTTTTGGTTCTTTCTTTCAGTTTCCAGTTCTCTGCTTACATTACCCATCTTTTCTTGAATGTTGTTCACTTTTTCAGTTACAGCTCTTAGCATATTAATCATAGTTATTTTAAACTTCCTGTCTGATAATTGGAAAATCTCTACCATATATGAGTCTCATTCTGATGCTTGTTTTGTCTCTTCAGACTTTTTTTTTGTCTTTTAACATGCCTTGTAATTTTTTGTTGAAAGCCAGACATGATGTGTTTGTTAAAGGAACTGAGGTAAATAAATTTTAGCATGAGGTTTTATGTTTATTTGGGTAGGAGTGAGGCTATGTTTACTCTTTGCCATAGCTGTGGTGTCAGAGGCTAAAATTTCCTCTATTGTCTCCCTCTTTTGGTCTTCCCTGCTGGCTTTGGGTTTCCCTAGAGACTCCTTCTTAAACAGAATTTGAGCCTTGCAGTTCTTTTGGTTGTAATCCCCTGTTATTATACAGGAGCCTGAATGATGTGGTGGTAAGATGTGGGAGGAGGGGAAGAATTCTGGAATCATCGGTGACCAGGTTTTATTCTTTTGGTAAGCCTGTGCCCTGGGCTGTGCCCTTCACAAGTGCCTCTCAGCTCTCCCTACCTTCGGTGAGACAGGAAGGCCAGAGGGGGGCTGCAGTTGGGTACTTCCTTTCCCCTATGTCAATTCAGCTGTGGTGAAATAGTTTCCCTTGAGGGCAGGCCTTTGTTAAGGAGAACAGAATGCTCTGGGTGTATTTCAGAATGGTTGCTTTTTCCTCTCCCCTTGCTGGAGAGCAGTCTTTACCCTGAGAAGCTGGTGGGGCTCCTGAGGTTAAGGATGCACCCCTAGAGCCCTCTCTCAAGCTAGTCTGAGCTCAGTCCCAGCAACTGGTCATTTGCTCTCTAGCTGCTCCTACCAGTTGCTGCCTCAGCAGCATCTCCTGCTCCTGCTAAGCTGTGACTCTTTGTGTGCACCTGTCTCCCCGGTTTTGGGATCTGTAGTTTGCCGCATGACCCCAATTCTCTGATGGACCTAAGAAGGGTTGTTGATTTTTAGCTTGTTCAGCCTTTTCCTTGTTGTGAGGATGGAGGTGATGACTTCCAAGCTCCTTACATGCCAGACCAGAAACCAGAAGTTCCCCATTCTCTCCTGAATCTACACCAGCAAGGCTTTCCACCACATCACTCTTCTGAAACTGCTTTTGTGAAGGTCACTGATGTCTAGATATTGCCAATCCAACCATCATCATTGTAGTCAACCTGTGAACAGATGTGACACAGCTGATTACTTCCTCTCTTTGGAAACAATATCTTTACTCGAATTCTGGGCCAGTCTCTCTCTTGGTTCCCCTACAGCTATGACTACTCCTTCTAGGTCTCCTTTCCTGGTCCCTCCTTATCCCCTTGACCTTTAAACCCTGGAGGGTACAAGAGGTCAGCCAATGGACTTATTCTCTTCTCTGTCTACAGGGCTGGAAATATGATCCATAGGTTTATAACTTCCAATTTTATATCTTCAGACTTCAATTTTATATCTTCCAATTTTATATCTTCAAATTTATATCTTCAGACTTCAATTTTATATCTTCCAATTTTATATATTCAGAGGGGACTTCTCCCCTCAACTTTAAGTCAAATATTCACCTGCTTATGCAAAGTTGCTCCCCCACGGTCTTCCCATTCCAGTAAAAGGCAACACCATCTTTCTCTTGTTTGACCAAAAGCATTGAGTCATCCTTGACTCCTTTCTTTCTCATCCAACCCAGCAGTAAATCTTGTCCAGCCTACTTTCAAAACACATCCAGAATCTGACCACTTCCCACCTCTTCCACGGCTCTCTCTTTAGTCAGAACCGCCACCATTTCTCAGCTGGGCTATTACAATAACACCCTACCTGGTCTCCCGTTGTGCCATTACCCATCATGATCTATATTCAGACAGGGCAATCCTGTTAAAATGAAGGTCAGATCCTGTCACTCCTCTGCTTGGGATCCTCCAGTAGCTTCTCATTTCATTCAGAGTAAAAGCCAAAGTATTTTGACTCCAACTCTTTTTTTTTTGTGGTACATGGGCCTCTCACTGTTGTGGCCTCTCCTGTTGCGGAGCACAGGCTCCGGACGCGCAGGCTCAGCGGCCGTGGCTCACAGCCCCAGCCGCCCCGTGGCATGTGGGATCTTCCAGGACCGGGGCACGAACCCGTGTCCCCCGCATCGGCAGGCGGACTCTCAACCACTGCGCCACCAGGGAAGCCCGACTCCAACTCTTTGAACAGATCCACTGTTCTTCCTCTTGCTCATTCTGCTAGAGCCACGCTGGCCTTGCTGCTCCTCAACTAAGCCAAGTCTCCCAACCGCAGGACCTTTGCACATGCTGTCCCTGCTGCCTAAACAGATATCTTCATGACCTGCTCCCTCCCAGCCTTTACATCTTTACTCCAATGTCACCTGCTGGATGAGGCCTTCCTTCTTCTCTCACCCAATGTGAAAGTGAAATCAGCTCCTCCATCATTTTCCATATCCCTTGCATGGCTTTATTTTCCTTCACAATATTTATCACCATCTGTTGTATCACAGATTTATATGTGTGTTGTCTCTCTTCCCCATGAAAATATTCGTTTCATAAGAACAGAGACTTTGTCTCATTTGGTTCACAGCTATATTTCCAGTGCCTGGCATCGGTATGTACTCAATACCTTTTTGAATGAATGAATGTGTGAATATCAGGTTGAGACTCCATGGGTAAGAGGTAGGATTAATTTGGTTACTTAGGGGCTCAGAGTTAGTGTAGAGATGAATTTGGAGGAGGGGGAGAATACATGGCAAGGGAGTGGTGGGGTGTAGGTCTGGATAAGGTGTGTGCGTGTGCGTGTGCGTGTGTGTGTGTGTGTGTGTGTGTGTTGGTGGGCATAGGCCTGCACATGTGTGTGGTCCCACAGGAGGCAGAAAAGACCACAGAGGGGGAAGGCTGGCAGGGGATCAGACTTAGCTTGGCTGGTGGAGAGGCTCTTCCATGAGGTTTCAGGGAGTGAACAAGACATCCAGAAACATCACCTGATGCATGTGCAAGAGAGACTAGAGGGGCGGAACGGGAAAGCAGGTGATCTCTGAGAGGCCAGAAGAGAAGGGCTCTGAGGTCGAGTGGTCCTACCATGGCTCCTCTTGTCTGGCCCTTGGTCCTTTATCTGTGTACTCTTGCACCACCCTCCTCATTGGTTGTCAGAATGATTTCTATACAACCCGAATCTAATCAGGCCACTCCCCACTCAAGAGCCATGGCTGCTTCCCACCACCCCTACATTTTTAGTGTCATAGTTCAGTCTTCCACCCTCTCCCACCCTCTCCCCATGCAGCCTGACTTCAGCCAGGCTCGGACACACCCTCTTCCCAAAAATGCCATCCCCATCCTCTCTTCCACCTCATTGCTCTTACTGTTTCCTCTACTTGTAATTCATTCATTCATTTAATAAACAATCATTGGAGGCCTCCTCTTTGCTGGGCACGCTTCTAGTTTCTAGAAATATAGCAGGGCCTTCCCTGGTGACACAATAGTTAAGAATCTGCCTGCCAATGCAAGGGGCATGGGTTCGATCCCTGGTCTGGGAAGATCCCACATGCTGTGGAGCAACTACTACTACTACTACTACTACATATGTCACAACTACTGAGCCTGTGCTCTAGAGCCCGCGAGCCGCAACTACTGAGCCCACGTGCCACAACTACTGAAGCCCGCGTGCCGCAATTACTGAAGCCCGCACGCTTACAGCCCATGCTCTGCAACAAGAGAAGCCACTGCAATGAGAAGCCTGTGCACCACAATGAAGAGTAGCCCCTGCTCGCCACAACTAGAGAAAGCCCACATGCAGCAACGAAGACCCAACGCAGCCAAAAATAAATAAATAAATAAGTAAATTTATTTTTAAAAAAAGAAAAAAGAAATATAGCAGTAAAAGCAATAGACGTGGCCACTGCCTACCTGCTCTTGCTCACCTGAAAACCCCTGCCCCTCCATAAAAGATGTGTTAATTAGGACTCTTGGTGGTAAGCGACAGAAAGCAATATAAATAAACGTTAGTTTATTGCCTCACATCATTGAAAATTCCAGGAGTTGACCTGAAGGGGAAGCTTCAGGCAAGGCTGGATCCAGGGTCTCACTCTCTCCATCTCCCAGATCCTTCCTCAGGCATGTTCTCCCCCTGGAAACCAGCGGGCTGCTAGCAGCTCCAGAGTTATATCCTATTCACTCAGCAACCTCAGAAAGTCTCCGTCTCAACAGCTGGGTGCTGTTACCAGAAGAAGGTGGATTAGGTCTTTGCTGGGTGAAACTAAGAAGGTGCCTACAGAGGTCCAGTTCTAATGGCAATCCCAGCACCCCTCCCCCTCCCAGACAGAAGCCAGTTCCCCTCCCCTGAGCATCCTGCTGCGGATGAGTTAGAGAGGGTAAGGGAGCCCCCAGAGAGTGGGAAAGAGGACTCAGGGTCTTTTGCTCTCCTCCCTCCAGATCGCTGTGTCTATGTGTTCCAAGGACTGCCATCCTGGGCAAAAGAAGAAGCCAGCTGGCATCGACCCGGGCTGCTTCGAGTATATTGACTGCCTCTCTGGCACCTTCCTCAACCGAGCTGCAGGTATGATTCATGGGCCCACATGCTTGTCTTGCCACTGCCCTGCCCTGGAGGGGGGTAGTCTCCAGGGCCCTTCACCTTTGGCAGGGTCTCTGGGGTCTCCCCCATGGTACGCAAGTGTCCAAAGGCTAAGGATTATGTCTTTCCCACCAGAGGGTGAGGTCTCGGGAGGAAGGAATTATAGTTATTAGACTCTGAGTCAAGGAGTCCTCGGTTCAAATCCTGCCTCTATAACTTCCTGGCTTTGTGACTTTACCTGGCTGAGCCTCAGTTTCCTAATCTGTGAAATGGGGTTGCTGTGAGGAGTTGATGAGTCGGGGGGTGTAAGGGACTCAGTGAGCATTGGTCGCCCTTAGCTCTCTCTCTCTCTCTCTTTCTCCTGCCGTGGCCTGGCTCAATGCAGGCCCAGTGGATGTAGATGCTGAGAAGGCAGGTTCGGCTGTTGGGAGTTGCTGTGGGCTCTTGCAGGTGAATTCGACTGCCAGCCCTGCCCAAGTTACGAGTGGTCCCGCAGGAAGGACATCTCCTGCTTCAAGTGGCAGCTGGCCTTCCTTGAATGGCATGAGGCACCCACCATCACTGTGGTCGTGCTGGCTGCCCTGGGCTTCCTCGGCACCCTGGCCATCTCGATAATCTTCTGGAGGCAGTTTCAGACGCCCATGGTTCGCTCGGCTGGGGGGCCCGTGTGCTTCCTGACGCTGCAGCTGATGGCATACATGGTGGTCCCCGTGTAAGTAGGGCCACCCATGGTCTCCACGTGCCTCTGCCTCCAGGCCTTCCTCACGCTCTGCTTCACCGTCTGCATCTCCTGCATCACCGTGCGCTCTTTCCAGATCATCTCATCTTCAAGATGGCCAGACGCCTCCCACGGGCCTACGGCTTCTGGGTCCGCTACCATGGGCTCTGTGTCTTCGTGGCATTCATCACGGTGCTCAAGACAGTCATCGTGGGGAGCAGCATACTGGCCGTGACCACCAACTCCACTGCCCGCACTGACCCCGATGACCCCAAGGTCACGATCCTGTCCTGCAACCCCAGCTACCACCGGGGGCTGCGGATCAACAGCAGCCTGGACTGCTCGTCTCCGTGCTGGGCTTCAGCTTCGCCCACATAGGCAAGGAGCTGCCCACCAACTACTACAAGGCCAAGTTCATCACCTGCATGACCTTCTACTTCACCTCCTCCGTCTTCCTCTGCACCTTCGTGTCTGTCTACGAGGGGGTGCCGGTCACCATCCTGGGCCTCTTGGTCACTGTGCTCTACCTCCTGGGCATCACCCTGGGCTACTTCGGCCCCAAGTGCTACATGATCCTCTTCTACCTGGAGCGCCACACGCCAGCCTACGTCAACAGCATGATTCAGGGCTACACCATGGGGAGGGGATAGCACTCCTATCATCTGCCCATTGGGATGAGGGCCTCAGCGTTGGGAGATGGAGGCCGGCGGCTTGCTTGTTCAACTCCAGATGTCTGCAAGGAAGCCACCCCCAACGATTACCACCATGCCCTGGTATCTGATTTGGCGTTCCTCCGAGGTTCTCTGCATCCTGGCCATTTTTACCCACCTAGCGATGGATGCCTAGAAACATTTGCCCTTCGTTCCTTTCCCTCGAGCTGTTTAGCTTGCCAGGCATGCCACCCCGTTCTAGAAAAACAACCCAAGGTGACCTATTGGTCTCCAAGGACGGAGTCCAGTTTGGCAGCCTACAGCCGCCATCTGGTGGTCACTGTGGGTACCTGCAGGTTCACGGTGAAGGGACGCCTGCTGGAGGGCTGGGCTGGGGTTGGAGGATGTGAGCTCAAATAATGCTGCCCTGCCTCATTCACTAGCTGCCCGTGTGTCCGCGTCTCATCCCCGAGATTCCCCCAGAGCACGAATCCCCGGCTTCTCTGTTGTCTCTGAGTACGGCTGAGCCCATAAATGCTCGGGAATAAACCTCGCTTGGGTGAAACGAATGAGTTTCCTTCTTGTTTTCCGGAGGTCCCCTAAGAAGATGTGGAATTGGAGACCTCGGTTTCTATCCCAGCATTGCCACTTCTGAGCTGTGTACCTTGGGCCAATTATTTACTGCCCCTGAGCCTACACTTCCGCGTCCCTAAAATGGGAACATTGAAGGATCAGAGATAAGGGGTGCAAAGTGCGTATATTAAGTACTAAGTAAATGCCAACTGTTGCAAATCCACATGTCCCTGGAACCATCAGGGGCAAAATAAGACTGTGTTTCCTTTTTACACCCTGATGTCCATGGTATATCTTCTAGTCCATGGTACTAGCCTCTGTTGGAAACTGGCCCCCACCCAGTAAATACTGGGTGTTGTTATGGGGTGCTCGAGCCTCTCACGTGCTCCAGAGCCACTGTGTACCATGGCACTGCCAAACCCGGGAGAGGCTGCTCTGCTGGGTGTGGCCATGTGCATGTCAACCACCCCCGATGGTGGGCTCCAGCTGCAGGAGGGGCCCTGTCTTCCCTGTTCAGGGGTCAGACCTGGCCTCTGACAGCTCACCAGGGAGCCACAACTTCCATACGGAGGCCTCCAAACTGCTGCCTGCCCAGAGAGGTTGAGTGACCGGCTCAGGTGCACCCAGCTCCAAGTTGGGAGAGGGAGCGTCAGAGCCTCAGTGCGCTCAGGCAGGGAGATGGGGGCTCTGAAGAATCCATAACTGCGGTGACACGGTGGCCTTCTCAGAAATCCCCGGGAGTGATTGAGAGCTTGGCCAGCCCCAGCCCTGGCAGGAACAACTTCCCTAAGCTTATTTGCGGCTGGGAGGGCAGGACTGAGTCCTTGTCCTGAATTTACCTCTTTCATGCTTCAGGGTGGTGGGTGGCAGGATCTTGGCTTGAACCATCTGGGATTTGGGGCAACGGCCTTCATATTTTGGGCCGCTTCTCCGTGGACAGTCCCTGTTTCTCTTCCCTAAGCCTCTTTCTGGAGCCTGGCACAGAGCAGGTGCTCCGTGGATACTGACGAACCGCTAAGTCACTGTCGGCTTCCTCCACTATCTCCTCCACTGCCCACCGCCCCTTCCCCAAACCATCACATCGTTCATTCAGTTCATCCTTCATGGCCTGGGGTACTGGAAGGACGCAACAAATATTTGTGCTTACAATTGATGAGGACAACAGCTAACGTTTATTGCCCTCCCTAAGAACTGTACTGTAATTTTATCCATTTATTCCTCACTAAACTCTATGAGTTGGGTGCTGTTAGGGTCCTTATCTTACAGATGGGGAAAAAAAGAGACTCAAAAGGGTTATGAAACGTCCCCAGCCCCACACAGCTCACCCCAGGAACCACGGCCCTCTGTGGAGTGAGACCCAGACAGCCCTGCCTGGAAAGCTGGTGCAGGGGAATGGCAATCACGGCTGGGTGGAGGGGGTGCAGTGTCCCCGCCAGGGCCCTGTGGTGTGCTGGGGGGCTTCAGATTTTAGAGAGATGGCTGGTGGATGCAGTGACCAGGGAAGACTTTGGGGGAAGCTGGCATTTGAAAAGAGCCTTGAAGGACAGAGAAGTTTGGGAAGCCAGGAAGTATGAGTGTTTGGGGAGGAGCAGGGGTGGGGGAGGGGCGGGGTGGGTGGGACAGGCAGCAGAGCAAAGGCAGAGTGGAGGGAGGCCCGCAGGAGCAGGCGGCTGAGGGTGGCTGGGTTGCAGAACCGAGCGTGGAAGGATAGCTGGGGCTACATGTGGGGGACCCTGACCTAGGTATCTGGACCTTGTCTTCCCTGGTGGCCACTGTCGGCGTCCCCCGCACAGACTGGCTGGCCCTGCTCCTGGGGTTGCCTGAGGTGCTGTCCCTGGATGTCCCTGACCTCTGTGACCAGCCTCCTCTCTGGCTCCATCCTCGTCCCACAGTCTTGGGTGTTGGCCTGGTGGGCTGGAGACTTGCTGGGACAAGACCCCAAGGACGGACTCTTGGTGTGACCATCCCTTTTCTGTCCCCTCCGCTTGCCTCGCAGGGGAGCCCAGAGCCTCGGCTGAGACCCCATCCAGCCCTGAGTTTCTGGGGAGCAGCTCTGTGCAGTCTGTTCCTGGATGTGCCTGTGTTCCGTGCCCCCTGCCCTTGGGACCAGCTTGTCAGAGGCTCAGGGAGTTTTAAGCTCTTAATTCTCTTTTCTTGCAAGCTTCTGATGCCTTGGTTTAAACATCTTTTTTTTAAGAGATAATGACCTCATTTTCCTGGTTCTGCCTCACAGACCACCATTAGAGAGAGAATCCAGGAATCCCACTGACCTCAGAGGCGTCTACTCCGCACCACCTTCTATAGCCACCGCGAGCTGAGCGCTTAATCCCTTCTTGTTCCCCTCCAGTGACAGGAGGCTCACTGAGGACAATGCCAGTTACTATGTTGATAAAATTCTTCTTAGATTGAATCAAAACCTAACTCCCCGGGGTTCTGAAACATCTGTGGCCACTAGTTTTATTTTTGGGGACCACAAATTAAATCTCATTCCTCTTTCTCATGAAGGTCTTTTATATGTAATAACAAAAAGCATATTGCCTTTGAAGGAGCACCTACTGTGTGCCATCTGCTTCATATACATGATCTCTAATCCCCATGATGACCCTGCCTGATGGGTACCTGTGACCCTCGGTGGCCACATGCTGATACCTCCCAGCATCCCCTTCCTCCCTCCCTCCCTGGCAGCCCCTGGTCTCCCGAGGGAGATCTATGTGGTTATAGGGAAGCTGCCTCCCGTGTCCTGGCTCCAGGGGATGGAGCAGGTGACCCAGGCCAAGCCAATCCACAGACACCCCTCCTTTGGCTGCAGTGATTGGCTCAGGGGTGGGCACGTGACCTGGGTTGGTCCAATCAGAGCGACTTTCAGGATGCTTGCTGGGATAGCTTCTTTCTGAGGAACCAGCAAGGCTGTTGACCCAGGAGCTGGGGGCAGCTCTTGCAGGACCACAAGGCAAGTCAGCCTTAGAGGCAAAGTGGAAGGATGGAAAAACTGGGTCCTTGGAAACCTTTGAGATGATGGATCTTGCAGGCAGGCAGCCCCACCTCTGAAATCTCCCATTTCACGAGTCCATTAACGTCCACTATTGCCCCAGACAGTTTGACTTGGATTTTCTGCCGCTTGCAACCCAATGCATCCTTACCCTAGGGAAGAGGAAACTGAAGCTCAGAGATGCTGATTAACTTGCCCAGGGTCACCAGCTCATAAGTGAGGGAGCTAGGATTTGGGTTCAAGGGGTAATTGGGGTGGGGTTCAGCTATTGTGCTCTCCTCGGATCATTTGTTTTTTTGGTCTAAAGGTTCTCAGTTGCTCTTAGGACCTGATTGTGACCACCGACCCGGAGCTCTCCTTTGGTCCTCTCCTTACTCTCTGACCCGTAACCATCTCTCCTAGAGCACCTCTCCAGCCTTCCTCTCCAAGGCCCCTGTCATCCTGCCCAAATCCACACTCTGGCCAGCTGCTTGACGTCCCCTTATTCCAATCACAGTCACGGATCTCCCCTGCTCAGAAACCTTCCGTGGCTCCCCAGGGCCTCCACGATCCTGCCCCACCCCCTTCGTGTGCCAATCAGATCCTTCAAAATCTGGACCCTGCTCGTCTCTCCAGCTTCATCTCCAGCAGCCCCCCAGCTAGTCCCCAGACACACTGCTCGGTTTCACACCTTTGCTCAGGCCCTTCTGTCTTTTCCCCAGTGGACTTACGTTTGTCCCCTAAGGCCCAGTTCAAATGCCTCCTCCCCTGGGAAGACTTCCCTGCCTTAGGCCGAGGGCTTCCTTCGTGCTCCCATAGCTGCTTGGGCTTAACCTCTGTTGGTCCAGCACTTGTGACATGGCCGCCGCCTTTCTGGTCTGCTACCACCTGCGGGGGAGGGCAGGAACTGTTCTCTGTGCAGCCTTTTTCTCCCCTGTGGTCTCATCTCCAATGCTTTCGTCGCTCAAGGCATTGTTGCCTGAGCAGTGAGATGCCCGGGGCCTTACTCAGGGCTGGAGTGGACCTGGTGGGAGCTGGCTGTGATCTGGGGCCGGGCCAGGAGAGAGGTGTTGCTTTCCCCGGTGGCAGGGGCTGCGGGGGGAATGGAGAGGGTGAGAGAGGGGAGCCAGCAAGCTGGGACTGAGCCTCCCAGGCAAGCAAAGTCTCTAGTGCTTCCTGGTCTCCCACAGTTTACTTACCTCAGGTATACTTTATAGAACTCTTAACTTGGAAAGAGAAAATCCCAAAGAGTAAATTCCATTGTTTTAAGAAAGAGAAAGCAAATATCTGTTCCAGTTTCACCAGGTAACCGTTTTACTTGGGAAATTTCATAGAAATAGTAGGATATCTTTCTCTAAATCTCACTTTTTGAAGAAAAAACCAAATATGGCAGCATCTCCATCACTCAGACCAGAACCCTCTGCATCATCCCGACTTCTCTTTATCCCTCATCCTACATCCTATCTGTCAGCAAAACTGTTGGCTCTACCTTCAGACTATATCCTGGTTTAAACCTACGTTCCAGCAGCAGCCTCCTAATGGCTTCTGCCCTCGTCCCCATAGTGCCCAAAATGGTTCTCTTAAAACCTAAGTCAGTTCATCGCCTTCCTCTGCTCAGTACCCCGTGGCTCCCCAGCACCCTCAGAGGAAGAGCCAGAGTCCTTATGTGGGCGTGTGTCAGACCCACAGGGCTCCCCGCCACCTCCCTCCTACACTCCTCTGCAGCCACAGTGCCCTCCTCACCATCCCCCAGACATGTCATGTTTCTGCCTCAGGGCCTTTGCACTGGCCGTTCCCTCCTCTTTATTTTTTATTTTACTTTAATTTTATATTTTTGGCCGCGCCATGCAGCATGCAGGATCTTAGTTCCCCGACCAGGGATCGAATCTGGGCCCCCTGCATTGGAAGAGCAGAGTCTTAACCACTGGACCTCCCAGGAAGTCCCTGTTCCCTCTTCTTGAAATGTCCTTCCTGACAGTCCCATGGTTTGTTGTCTCATGCATTTTGTCTTCCTGTTTTTTTCTCTTTAACACTGGCCACTAACACACTATATATTTTACTTCTTTGTCTTGTTCGTTGTGTTTCTTCCCCAATAGACTATACATTGCACAAGGGCAGGGAGTTTTGTCTGTTTTGTTAACGGACGTATCTCAAGCATCTGGGTAAGTGTCTGGTACAGAATAGGTGCCCAACAAATGCTGGTTGAATGAGTGAGTGAAAGAAACGAACTATAATGGGTTGTGAGGTCAGAAGCCAGAGAAGCAGGGGCAGGTCGGGAAGTGTGGACAGTGATGGTCAGGCTGAGCAGTTCAGGTCTGTGAGTGAGGTGCATTCACTCGTGCACCCCTTCTCTCACTCCCTCGTTCATTTATTCACTCCACAAATGCTTACAAAACACCACTAGGGTCAGGCACTGTGCGGCCCCGAGGAGACACCACCCCAGACATCAGTCCCTGCTCCCAGGCACTCATGTTCCAGTGGGGGACCCAGGACTCCATGTGACACTGTGTGAGGGGCAGGCTCCAGGTGCTGCAGGGGCACCCAGAGTAGACGCCTTGCCTTGGGAAGGGGAGGACGGTGCCCCGAGAAGGTGACATTGGGCCAAGACCTGAGGGGTGTGCAGCCTTCGGCCCCGTGAGGGGGGCTCGGAGGGCGCACCAGGCAGGGGCCAGCCTGAGCAGAGGAGGACCCGGTAGGTCCAGAAAATAGAGAGAAGGTGTGGAGCTGAGCTTGAGAGCGAGGGTGAGTTGTGGAGGGGGGAAGGAGAGGAGGTGGGAGGGAGATGGAGAACGAGAGAGAGGGAGAGGAAACTAAGAGGATAGAAGAAAGGAAGAGAGGAAGGGAGAGAGGGAAGGAGAGAGAGAGACAGAGACAGAGGGGCAGAGAGAGAGAGAACGAGCACACCTATCCAGCTGTGTGGCCTGGGAGAGTGAACTCACCCCTCTGCGTTGCAGTTCCCTCTTCTGTGAAATGGGGGGTGGTCACAGGACCGCTGTGAGGATGACATGAGCTGCCCTTGTGAAGCACTCCGCAGGCTTCCTGGCACAGAGTGAGTGCCCGGCAGGGGTAAGCCGCTTGGTCCTAAGAGGGAAGTTTGAAGGCTTTCTGAAGGGAGAAAGCAGGCCGTGTGGTGTGAGACAGGAGGCGGGGAGGCCCCTTGGGCATCAGGTCCAGGTGAGTGAGGACACAGGTATGGACCTGCGGCGGCCGTGGGCGTGGGGTGGCCGTGGACCTGGGGACAGCTTGGCCCTGGAAGGAGGAGGGGGCTCCTGATTTGGGCAGCCGCTGGCTGGGGAAGCTGTCAGGTGGGTGGGTCCGGCCCACTTAAGAGT
Source organism: Orcinus orca (assembly GCF_937001465.1). Lineage (NCBI taxonomy): Eukaryota > Metazoa > Chordata > Mammalia > Artiodactyla > Delphinidae > Orcinus > Orcinus orca. The sequence continues at coordinate 198,475,674 of NC_064559.1, forward strand.
CAGAAGGGACCCCAGAGGACATTCACACCACCCCCTTGCTTCTGGGCAGGCCTGGGGCCCAGCCTGGTGGCCAGCGCTGACCCGCTTTATAAAGGTCTCCTGGGCAGGCTTAGAGCACTAGATGCAGAGAACTGGCAGAAAGAAGCTTGTGATATCCGGGAACTTGGGACCACTTGGGTGGGTCCCCATCCTGGCTCACTGCATAACCAGAAGCAATATTTCCTCCATCTCTCTGGGAGCAGGAGATGAGGCGGATTCTCCTTGGGCCTTAGATCTCCCCCATAAGACCCCCAAAGGAGGCCCTCAGAGCACCGACCATGGGGGATGTCCAGGGTGGGCCGGGCCCCTCCTGCCCCTTCTGCAGGGAAGATGGGAGTGTGGGGTTTTCCATACAATAACGCATAGGCCCATCTGCTTCCAGTTAGCAGCTCCGGGGGAGCCTAATTGGCAGATCAAACCATTCGATGTTCCACATTAGATAAGTAGTTAGAAGAGCCCCAGCAGAGTCTGATACTTTTTGGACAGAGCCCAAGCCCTGTGTTGACCACCATGGGGCCTGGGGTGCTAACGCAAACCAGATCCTCGTGCACAGAAGTGGCAGGATATTAACAAGTGTCAAAAGGCTTTGAAGAGCCTGGGCAGATGCGGCTGTGCCTCTGCCCCTGTGCTGAGGAGGGGCGCCTGGGCTCCTGAAACTTAAGCTTGAACTTCAAGGAGGAGGGAAGGGCTCTTGGAGAGTGGCGTCCTGACCCTGGCTGTGGCAGGGATGTCCGAGAGCCAGTGGGGTCCTGCCCTGGCAAAGACACATGGTGGCAGGCTACAGGCTCAAAGAGGGGAGACCTTGGTTCTCATTCCCTGCGTGACTTGCTGTGGGCCACATGACATAAATGGACTGGCTCTAGCTGTGTGACTTTGGGCAGGTGGTGTTACCTCTCAGAGCCTCAGCTTCCCCATCTGTAAAATGGGAGAAAACCGTCTAGGCTTATTCAAGGTGGATGGATTCCATTCAGATCCCAGCTTTGCTCGTCACTACCTTGGACATGATACTTAACCTCTCAGAGCTTTACCACCCTTATCTGTAAAACAGGGTTTAATAACTGGAACCATCTTATCAGGGTTGCTGTGAGGGTCAAATGAGATTTACACGTGTAAAGTACTCAGACTTTGCCTGGCCCATGGTAACTGCTGTATAAATGTTAGCGGTTGTATCAGTCAGCGTGTGCTAGGTTATGCTAGCGTGACAAACATCCCCTGGATCTCAATGGTTTACAGAAGCAAAGATTTCTTTCTTTCTTGTGTGGGCTCTCTGCAGCGCTTCTCCATTTGTCTTCTTTCCAGGATCCAGGCTGAAGGAGCTGGCCTGCCTGGAAACACCCTGCTCTCACAGCAGAGGGAACAGAGCGATGGTAAAGGCATCTCATGCCTCTGAGGCTTCTCCTTGGGGTGTCATGTCACTTGTGCTCACATTTCATGGGCCAAAGCAAGTCACATGACCTGGCTTGATGTTGATGGGCAGGGAGAGAAATCCTCTCAGGGGGTGGGGCAGTGAAAGTGAGGACAGGCAATGTGACGGATCACGGTCGTGACTATGGTTAATTCAGGGGCCATGGGGATGTGGAGGCAGGGATTGTCATTACCCAGATGTTTTATCTCAGTTTGCTTTGAATTGTGGCAAAATGGTGAGTTTTTCAAACTTTATTGTTAGCGTGCCTCCCTTCCCTTGTTGGTACCCACACCCAACCTGTCTGATCCCTCCTGCTGAAGGGAAAACCTCACAGAATAAATTCACAAAAGGTGAAAGTCAGTATTCATCTGAGAGGAACACTGAGGGCGATGCTTGGCATGGTGGAATTAGGCATCAGCCAGAAGGAGGAGAGTTTTGCCAAGGAGGTGTCTCAGCACATGGGCAGAAGAACAAGCCTGAAGAGGATTGATCGGGCCTGGTTACACCAGGCATCTGGCCTTGGAGCTGAGCCATCAGTAACAGTGAGGCCTGATTGGAAGTGTCACCCCCTTGATTTTGCTTTGAACCATGAGCCAGACTGTCCCAACCAGAGACCTTTAAGACCTGCCATTAGGGGGACCTCTGAAATGCACCTGTGTGTTCTGTAGCTCCTTTCCCTATGGCTGGAATCTCGGGCTCCAGGGGAGGGGCAGACTTGCCCACCCGTGGGCTCTGGACTGTGTTAGTCCTGCCTGGTGCCTGATCCCAGCCCTGGCGCTCCTGCCCAGCTGTGATGTCGGGGCAGGTTCCTTGAGCATGAGTCATGAGCCCCCACGAGTGGGGGTGTCTTGCATCCCGCCCAGCACATTTCCAGCCCCAGGGAGGATCTGGTTCATGGCTTTCTCGTGCTGGTGAACTGAAGGTGTTTGATGAAGGTAAATGGCAACCATGATGGTGACAACAGGTACCATTTATGGTGTTTCCTGTGACCCGAGAGCTGTGTGGAGCATTTTACACCCATCATCCCATTTCATCCTCATAGCCACTACCTGAGGGTTGTTATTAGTCCCATTTTACAGATGGGAGAACTGAGGCTCAAGGGAGTCTTGAGTCATTCATTTGATAAAGGATGGAGTTGGGATTGGGATCCAGGTCTTCTGACTGTAAAGTAGAAGTGGAAGTGACGCTTCTAGTGGGTAGGGTGGGGATAACATTGTAGTGGGTTTTGTAATGATGCTGTGTTAACAGGTAATATAACAGCAGTACAAATCACCACCGAGGAGACAGCTCTGGATTCAGAGCTGGTGGGGAGGTGTGGAGGAGGGCAAACCTTGTATGTTAATACATGGGGTTCCTTCACACATACATCATTTTGTTTCATCCTTATGACACCCTTGCAATGTATACAAAATTATATATTATAAATTACATACTTTCTGAAGAGGAAATTGAGGTCCAGAAGGGTATAGAGACATGTCCAAGGTCTTAGAGCAAGTGGGCAGCAGAGCCAGGGTTGAACCTGGAGTTGAACTTGGTGTTGGTGATGGTGGACACAGTGGTTATACTGTTGTCAGAATGGTAATGTAGGTGGTTGTTACTCAATTGGGGTAAACGAGAGTAGGCTACCACAAAGAGACCCCCTGAATGCTTATACATGGCAGAAGTTGCTTCTCTGCCATGTAACAATCTGGAAGTGTGCGGGTGAGAACTGGTGGGCAACTCTGCCACACTCCACATGTGGATCCAACTCTGGGCCCAGCATGGCTGCTCCAGCTCCCACCATCACATCTGCATCGCAGCCAGTGAGAAGGTAAGTGGGAAGAGGATTACGTGCTCATTCCTTTTCAGGCACAACCTGAAAGTGGCAGACATAATTTTCTCTTACATGGCATTGGTCAGAATTTAGCCATCTAGCCACACCCTGCTACAAGGGAGGGTGGGAATGTGGTATTTAGTGGCATCTTTGGTGGACACGGAATGCATCACCCAGATCCCCTTTCAGGACTGAAGAACTTCTTCCCCCCGCTTCTGGGAGGGCTACTGGTTGGTAGTCCTCAGTCCTCCCTAGAAATGGCTCTTGGCTGGAGAGAGCTGTCTCGCCTAAAGTTACATCCCCATCCAGTGGGGAGCTTACAGGCAACAACTGTAGGCTGTGGGAATCTCGAGGAATGTCAAGGCCAGTCTCTCAACTGTAGAAAACCATCCAATCTTCAGAGGTCCTTGTGGGATCAGCGGAGGCCTTTGCTGAGCTGCCTCTGCATCCAGCTTCTGCCTCTGCCCACTCCCATTTCTTTTGCTTCCTTTCCACAGGTGTCAACCTCGAGGGCACTCCCCAGTAAACCTGCCCACTAATCTCAGAGTCTGCTTCTGGGAGAACCCAACCTGCATCCGTCAAACATAATTGGGAGCGCTGTTGTAAGGGAAGTAGGGGAGAAGGTCTACTGATGGGCAGCAGAAATCTGCTTTGGGAACGGTGGCGTCATGGCGGGGCTAATTGTGGGTATGTGAGAGTGTCCATAGCTATGATGGTGTCATTCATGAGGCTTGTTGCCATGGTGATGGAGGTCATGGCCATGATAGAGAGTGGGAAGCCATGGTGTTACAATGTTGATATTCATTCACATGGGGGTAGGCTTACCTGCCTGCTGGACCCCAACTCTGAGAAGCTGCTCCCCCCTGGCCTTCACCTCACAAGCGGGCTCCTGTAGGGGCTGCTCTCTTCCTCTCTCTGGCGTTCCATGTAGATGACGGTCATCCTGCTTCCTGGCTCGTCAGACTCCCTAGTTCCTCTTTCTTCTAGCCAGCCTGCCCTGCCCTGGATGGGGCCCTGTCTCCTGCTTCTAATCTCCCGTCCCAGCTCTAGGTCCCTCCAGTCCTCCCAGCTCTGCTTCCCTGGTGACTAACTGAGCCGTTTGGCCCTCTCTGGGGGCTGAGACAGCCTCACTCTCTTAGCTAGATTTCTGAGTTCAGTGTCAGCTGCAGGGGATCCCCTTTCTTCCCTGGGGTAACCCAACCTAGATCTGGCTCAGTGGTGATGGTAGAAAGGTTGGCGAGGTGTGGAAGGTAGTGATGTTGATGATGGTGGTGGTAATGACAGTGATGGCAGTGATAATGTTGGCGGTGGCGCTCTTGGTGGTGATGGTGTTGACGGTGGTAGTTATGGTGATGGTTTGCTTATGATGGTGGTGTTGGTGGTGGTGATGGTGTTGGTTGTATTGGTGATGCTGGTGATGGTGAAGGTAGTGAAGGTGCTGGTGGTGATGGTGGTGGTGGTGACAGTGATAAGGATGTTAATTCTGGTCCTTTCCTTTCCAGCTGAATGCCTTCATCAAGTTTCTTTTTTTGGGGGGGGTACACGGGCCTCTCACTGTTGTGGCCTCTCCTGTTGTGGAGCAACAGGTTCCGGACGTGCAGGCTCAGCGGCCATGGCTCACGGGCCCAGCTGCTCCGCGTCATGTGGGATCTTCCCGGACTGGGGCACGAACCCATGTCCCCTGCATTGGCAGGTGGACTGTCAACCACTGCGCCACCAGGGAAGCCCAAGTCTCTTTTTTTCGAGGCCAAAAGCCAAGATCACTTGTCCTTTCTTATACCAGCAATACGTAGACCTCTCTCTTTGGCAGATCTGGGTCATTAGGGGATCCATCCAGATTCTGGCTGAAGTGGAGCAGACCATGGGCTAGAATCGAGTGGGGATGGAGTCTGGAAGGTAGAGCTATTTTCCTCTTCAGCCCCTCATCGTCCACCCCCTTCTCTAGAAGAGGGTGCTCGGGTCTGACCAGCCCCTGACCCTCTGTCACCACAGTCCTAAGGGGCAGGCCTTGGGCTTGTTGTACAATATAGAGAGAGCACTGGACAGGGAGTCAGGAGACTGGGTCCGGTTCTGACTCCCTGAGTCACTGCAACTGAGTTTGCTGCTCTGAGCCTCAGTTTCCCCACTTGCATAATGAGGGGGTTGAACAGGAGCTGAGAGTTTCAGCTGTTTCTTACAGTGGCACAAGGACTGCTTCTGGGGCCTCAGTGAAGCAGGATGTCCACACCGGGGCCCCTTAGTGACCCGGCCTGGGTGGGTCCAGCTGGCCCCTCACGCTGTGTGCAGTTTGATCACCCAGGGGACCAGGTGCGAGAGCATGAATGGTTTGGTGTAGCTGACTCCTTTACAGCTGAGGGTGGGTTCGCTCACAGCGTCACGTGTGTGTGTGTGTGTGTGTGTGTGTGTGTGTGTGTCTATCTTCAAAACAGATCACAAATATGACCTCTTCCGGCCTGACACACCCTGATCTTACCCTGGGTTCCTGGGAAGCCCCTCCCTGGTCTCCGACCATCTGCCCACGCCGCCTCTGCGGCTTATTAACTACATATTGTCCAAAGTGCCCTTCAAAACTTCAATCAGATCTTGCCACTTCCCTGCTCAAAAACGACTCCCATCCCATCAGAGGGAAAGCCACAGTCCTGCCAGGGACCCACATGGCCCTGCCCGGTCTCCTTGTTCCCTCCCTGACCTCCCCCCTCCCCCCTCCCCCTCTGCTCCCTCTGCCCCAGCCACACCGGCCACCTCACTGTTTCTCCAACACATTAACCTGTATGGTCCCACCTCAGGGCCTTTGCACAGGCTACTGGCTCGGCCTGGAAGACACATCCATGTACCTGGTTCCCTCACCTCCTTCAGGTCTCCGCTCAAACATTCCCTCTCAGTTACACCCCCCAAGCCTCCTTCTGTTCCTAGCCGCACCCTCCATCCCATACACACACGCTCCCTATCCTGCCTCTGTGCTCTCTTTCTCTCCACAGCCTGTACTGAAATCTGGAGATGTGTCTTTTGCTAATTCACCTTATTTATCTGTTTCCTCAGTAAAAGGGAGTTTTTTTGTTTTATTCTCTGCTGTATCTTCAGCATTTGGGATGATGCTTGGCCTATAGTAAGTGCTCAGTAAATACTTGTTAATGAACTCCTGGGTGTTTTCGGATCCGTGTTGCTGTGGGCCGGCAACACTGCTGAATGGATTCAAGATGCAAACACTGCCCTGGCCAGTATCTGATAGTGGGGGCAGAGGAGAGGGGCTTGGGCTGGGGGCCACTGTCCCAGGGGTGAGACCTGGGGCAGTCGCTTGGGGGTGATGTGAAGTTGGGCAAATTAGGGCACTAAGCTGAGCCTTGTTTTCCTCATCCGTAGATGGGATAAGAAGGATCCATCCTGCAGGAGGACGGCCCCAAGCTCCTTAATGAACTGTTAATAGGGGCTTCCCTGGTGGTCAAGTGGTTAAGACTCCACGTTTCTACAGCAGGGGGCACGGGTTCAATCCCTGATCGGGGAGCTAAGATCCCACATGCTGTGTGGCGTGGCCAAAAAACCCCAGAGAAAACCATAATTCAAAAAGACACACTAGGGACTTCCCTGGTGGCACAGTGGTTAAGAATCCACCAGGCAATTCAGGGCACATGGGTTCGAGCCCTGGTCCGGGAAGATCCCACATGCCACGGAGCAACTAAGCCCATGCACCACAGCTACTGAGCCTGCGCTCTAGAGCCCGTGAGCCACAACTACTGAGCCCGTGCCTAGAGCCCGTGCTCCACAAGAGAAGTCACCGCAATGAGAAGCCCGCACACCGCAACGAAGAGTAGCCCCCGCTCGCCACAACTAGAGAAAGCCTGCACAGCAACGAAGAACCAACGCAGCCAAAAAAATAGTAATAATTAATTAATTTTAAAAAAGACACATGCACCCCAATGTTCATTGCAGCACTATTTACAATAGCCAGGACATGGAAGCAACCTAAATGTCCATCGACAGAGGAATGGATAAAGAAGATGTGGTACATATATACAATGGAATATTACTCAGCCATAAAAAGTAAAGAAATTGGGTCATTTGTAGAGACGTGGATGGACCTAGAGAGTGTCATACAGAGTGAAGTAAGTCAGAAAGAGAAAAACAAATATGACATATTAACACATACATGTGGAATCTAGAAACATGCTATAGCTGATCTTATTTGCAAAGCAGAAATAGAGACACAGATGCAGAGAACAGATGTATGGATACCAAGAAGGAAAGCGGGGAGGGTGGGATGAATGGGGAGATTGGGACTGACATATATACACTATTGATACTATGTATAAAATAGATAACTAATGAAAACATACTGTATAGCACGGGCAACTCTACTCAGTGCTCTATGGTGACCTAAATGGGAGGGAAATCCAGAAAAGAGGGGATATGTATATACGTATAGCTGATTCATCTTGCCATACAGCAGAAACTAACACAACAATTGTAAAGCAACTATACTCCAATAAAAATTAATTAAAAAAAAATCTACCTCACTGCAAAAAAAAATAAACAGTAGCTACTAGGATCTGACCATTACTATTATGAAGATCTATGATGTCCGTCACTTAAAAGGAGGGAGGCAGGGGTAGGGGTTGGCCTAGGGCTTGGCTAAGGAACCTGGTAGAAGCCACCTTGTCCCAGGCCTCCTGCGCCTCCTGCACTGCCCTCTGCTCTGGGAGGAAGGCCTGACGGACCCTTTCAAGGCCTAACTCAGCCACATCCACCAGGGATGTGAAAAGAGCCCCCCACCTTAGAAAGGGTAATTCTGGGCCCAAGGGGATGAAGGAGCCGGCCACGGGGAAGACAGGAGTGCTGGGCTGGGACACAGAGGACCTGGAGCAATTCCTAGTTGGCCATTGGCTCCTGTGACCTCGGGGATCCCTCCTCCCTCTGGGCCTCAGTCTCCCCATCTGTAAAATCGTGGACAGGTCACCTCCACTCTGAGGCTGCTTCCCTCCTGCATTCAGCAGGTGTCCGCATGGTGGGATAGGAGCATGGTGCCAGAGCCAGCCAGGGCCACCTTCCCAGCTACCTGTGGTCTCCCTCAAGCCCTCATCCCTTTGTGGTTTCTTGCCTGGGCCTCCCCGCCTCTGCAGCCCCCTTTCACAGGGGGTCAGGTGTGGGCATTCGTGTGGGAGAACACGTGATCTGTACAGTGGGCCTTCCCATCCTGGGCAGGACTCAATGTGTCTCCCATTGCTTCACCCCAAGAATTTGAGAAAAACACTCCATTTGTGACATGGCTGTGCCCCTCTTCCTGGGGCGACAAGTGGATCTCATCACTCCCTGACCTGGGGCGCCAACTTGAGTACCAACCTTCCCAGGAGGTTCTGACCAGGAGCCCCATTCTGGACCACAGGACTGGAGTGTCCCTGTAGTCTCAGCTTGTTCTCAGGATCTCAGGTCCTTCGGGAAAGCCAGCTGAGGGCCAGGCACGCTCTCTGCGGGGCAGTTCCAGAAACCGGCGGCAGGTGGTGCTGTTGACCCCGTTACTGGGCAAGGGGAGGGCCGGGAGTCTCCCGAGCTCCCAGCTCCAGGGCCTGGCAGTGCTGCTGGGGCCTGGGGTCCCCTCTCCTAGGAGGCCGGACTCTCGGGCACACCCTCCATGGCCCATCACTTGCCCTGCGGAAGCGCAGACTCACATAGACACATGCGCACACCAGACACACAGAGGCACACACAGGCTGTTCACCTCTGTCTGCCTGGCACCAAATGCCCAGCCTGGCTGTCTTCACGGATCACACGTGTGCTTCCGTGTAGCCCACGTGGCTGGGGGGCCTGCCTGGCTGGGGGTGTGTGAGGGGAGGGGGATGCTTGTGTGGGCTCGTGTGGGTCAGCGTGAGTGCACGAGAGCTCGTGTCTGTGGTCTGTGTGTCTGCACGTGCACACGTGAAAGGTGTAGCATGTGAGTGTGGGTGCACACGTGTGTGAGTGGGTGTTGTGTGTGTGTAAGCCCCCCAGCGCCCTGTCCCTCTGGGCACGACTGTTCAGCTGTGTGTGGGGAGACGTGTGTGTCTACAGCTGCCCATACAGGTGTCTGTGCACACGTGTTTGGCTGTGTGTGTGTGCTTGTGTGGGCGAATCTCAAACTCCTGGCAACCTCTGGGCTGGGCTGATGGATGAGAAGGAATAATAAGTGGTTTGAGGAATAGAGAGGGTATAGACAGACAGGCTGCAAAGACGAATTGACCTCTTTGTTGGTGCCCAGAGACCCTGACCCGGCGGGGAGTGAGCCAGCGGTTCTCAGGCTGGGAGCAGGCAGTGCTGCCACCATGATTAAGTGCACAGAGTTATGTGTGACGAAGTGCCAGGCTCTTTCACACACGGCCTCACCTAACACCCTCCTGATGCCCCCCTTTTACAGATGAAGAAACTGAGGATCAGCGAGGTAGAGGAATTTGCCTGTGGTCAGACAGGCCTGGTGGAGCTGGGTCTTGAGCAAAAGTCCAGCCCTAAGACTTGTCACTAAATCTCCTCTACGCCAAGTAGGCCTGGGTGATGGGCTGTGACGCTGATGAGTGTCAGGCCCCAAGCCTGGGATGGGACCGGAGGACATTTTCAGGGTCAAGGGCGAGATGAAGGAAAAGAGCCATGACTCCTGATGTCAAAGGAGGCAACTCAGACAGTGGAAAACTCCCAGCTCTGTGGCAAGAGTGGCCTGGGAGCGTTGGCCTCGGCCTGCAGCGAGGGGTCAGCCTCTGGGAGCCTCAGTTTCCCTGCATGCTGAGCTCCGACCTGGTGCAAGAAGCCTTGTTGGGTACTGCCCGCCCCCATTCATTCAGCAAAAGTTTATTGAGTACCTGCTATGTGCCACGCGGGGTTCTAGATGCTGGAGACACAGCTAGGAACGGGAAAGACATGGTCCCTGCGCTCATGCCACGAGAGACAGGAAAAAAAAAACCAGCATAAACGAGACCTGTTCAGACCGAGGTAAGTGCCAGGAAGAATGGAACTGGCAACGTGACAAGCAGTGGCCGGCCGCTCTGCTCTGCACACTGTTGTCAGGGAGGGTCTCCAGGGGAAGGCCCTGGGGCTGAGGCGGGGGAGGGGCCAGGACGGGCTGAGCCGAGGCAGCAGCAGGTGCTTGACAGGGGCTGTTGGGATGGTGGCCGGAGGATGGAGCAGGCCTTGCAGGCCATGGCGAGCACTTGAGATTTTATTCTCAGAGCAACGGGGAAGCCGTGGAGGGGTTTAAGCAGGCGAGACCTGATTTGCCCTTTAAAGCTGGTCTGGATGCCATGCAGAGAATGCTCCATGACGGCTGATGATTCTGCAGAATGGGACCTGCACAGGTGCGGCAGAGACTCCCTAACCCCTTCCCTGGGCCCTCAGGTTTGGAACACAGGAGGCCTGGGAAGTTGTGGTTTGAAATTTGTATCCTGGAGCAAGCCCTCCTCCTGCTCTCTTCCTTCCCATAGGTCCTGTGTGTCCTGTGACTTCCAGCTCTTTCCCTGAGCCGGGAATTTTCTTATGCCTGGAGATGTTTTCTTCGCCACTGTGGACCCTGGGAGTGAGGTCTCCAGGTGCAGACTCTCTATCCTGCACAGAGGTCAAATGCCAGCTCGTTTCTGATTGGCAGGATGACTTTGGCCAAGTTACTTCTATGAAAGCCTCAGTCTCCTTGTCTGTAAAATGGGGATGATGATGCTTCTTAGAGTATCAGACAGTGCTGAGGCTTAGACATGATGGAGCACGCAAAGGGTTCAGTACCGGGCCAGGCACGTGGCCGTCAGAGCTCCGTTAGTGTTCGCTGTTGCTATGGTGGTGATTACTTAGTTACCTGAATGCCTGGCGTGGGCCCCTTAACACTCTGAACTGCAGTTTCTCCACCTGTAGAATCAGACCCACTTTGAAGTTATAGCCAGAAATTCAAATGAGATGTGGGAAAGTGCGTGGCAGACTAGGTACTTGGAAATGTGGCTTTGAGGTGCTGCCCAAGCTGGCCCAGCCTTCTTTGGGGGGCAGGCACCTGGCCAACTCTGCACAGAGGTGGCTTCCAGGGACAGGGGCACGGCCAGGAGGGCTCCACGGGCCCTCCTCTGACTCACCTGGGCTCTTCCTCTATCTGCCCTCCCTCCAGCCCCCTCCTTCATCCTCTAGTGTGTCCCCGGGAGTGAGCCTTCGGCAGTCTCCCTGAGTCCCTTGCCTTCCCCCAATTTGCATGTTTAAAATATATCTGCAGACACATCTTGCAACTAAGGCCCAGCCTCCCTCCCTTCCTCCCTGCCGTGTCTCTGGGAGCTGAGCTATCTGCGTGCACAAGAGCCCAGAAAAGCATATCCACTTGCTTCTCCATGTCAGCATCTTCTGAGATGCCCTGCTTTTATTTGGGGGTGTCAGGTTTTCTTTAATCTCCCCATCTTTGCCTGCACCCATGGGCCGTGCTCACTCATTGGCTGCTGGGTGATGCTTTCAGATCACAGGCTTGACATTTCAGTGTTTGTGTCTCTGTGCTAGGCAGGCACAAGCCCGAGCAATCGATTCTCCCTGCATAATCGCCAAGCACTGTCCATAACACTTCATCAGCCCCCATCAGCCCTTGGGGCTGCTTCCTCTGGGCCTCACGCTGGGTTGCCCATGCACTCTCTGCTGTGACTGGGTGCTCTCTTTCCAAATTCCAGAAAGAACCACCCCCCTGCTGCCTACTCCATCCTCCTTCTACTCCCCATGAGGCAAGTAGGGATGCCTCAATTTCTGGTCACCTCCACCTTCCTCTGTGTCATCTTGCACCAGCCACATTGTGTTCCCTTTAATTCCTCTAAGAGAAGGTGCCATCCCACCTCAGGGCCTTTGCACATGCTGTGCCCTTCACCAGAACTCCTTCCCAGTAGCCTTAACACAATCTCCTTTCTACCTAGCTCACTGCCACTTGGCATTCAGGTCTCAGCTTAACTGTTACTTCCTTCAGGAAGCCCTCTTGGATTTCCCAGCCTAGGTTAGGTTATTCCATTCCACTCCTTTTTACACTCAGCCCGTTTCTTTCATGCTCTGTCCCTCCTGTAATGATTTATTTGACATCTGTCCTCCTCACTCCATTTGAGGGGGCCTTGCCTCTGTTTTGTTTGCTTGTGTATCCCTTTGGCTCACATGGTGGTGCTCAATAAATGCTGATTGAATTGAATGAATGATTGAATGAATGCTTATTGAATGCAGTCTAACAAAGACCTGAATTTTTGGCCAAGAAAAAGTTCCTTCCATAATCATGGGGAAAATGCTCCTCTCCAGGCCATCCTTCATACAATGAGGTGGCAAGCCTGGGGCAAGAAGAAGTGGTCCTGATGATGGATGTGATCCTGGCTCCCAGGGCTTACTCCTCTGTCTTAGGCTAATGTTCCCTGAGCTGAATCTAAAAATGGTGATGTGGCTGGTGGTGATGGTGGAGTCAGTGATGGGGAGGTCAATGGCAATAGCTCTTGGCAGTGATGGTGCTGGCAATGGCAGTAACGATAAGACCCATGCTGCTGCTGGTTACTTTTTTGGAGTCAGTGATGGGGAGGTCAATGGCAATAGCTCTTGGCAGCTATGGTGCTGGCAATGGCAGTAACGATAAGACCCATGCTGCTGCTGGTTACTTTTTTGGTGGTGAAAACAATGACAATTTTGCTGTGGTTTTGGGGTGGTGATACAAAGCATGTTTAAGAAGATGGACTTTAGAGTCAGACAAGCCTGGATTCCTCCCTTATCTCTATCACTTTAGAGATTCAAGAAACCCTTCAGTGTCTTGGTTTCCTCATCTGTTAAATGGGTACAACAAGAGTACCTACCCCATAGGTGCAGGGCTGGTACTAGGGTCGTCATAAGGATTAACTGAGGGGATTGCATGGAAAACTCTTAGGACAGAGCTTGGCCCACGTGAGGTTTTGGGTAAACATGTGTGGAAGGAAATCACGGGGACGATAGCTCTGTGGTGACGGCCTCTGGACTGTTGCTGTTGCTGACGATGACGATGGTAGCATTTGTGACAAAGGCGATGAAGACGGCAGCGTGGGTGCCTTTCCTGCTGCCGGTGTAGTTGATGGTGGTGAGGTGATGGTGGTGATGGTGACAGAGGGGATTACAATGTATTCATTCAACCTGTCAGTTAAAGAAACAGCGATGTGTTTAGTGCCAGCACATTTTTGGGAAAAAAATAAATAGAAGCCTTGATTTTCAGGCATCATCAATAAAGTAGCAACTATACACACACACACACACACACACACACACACACACACACGCACACACACACACCATGGTATAAAACATGTGGCCAGATGTCAAGTGGATGTTTTGCATCAGAGGAAAGCCAGGGGATGGAAGATCAGAGAAGGCACGAAGCAGGAGGTGGTTTCAGGGCAGGAAAGGTGTGGCGCTCAGAGACTCAGGGGACAGTGAGAGGCAGGGAGGAGAGGGAGTGGAGATGGAGAAAGAGAGAGGGCTGGAGAGATAAGAGCCATGGCCAAGTGTGAAGGGTGACAGTGCCTTGTGTCCCCACGACATGCCAAGTGCCACGTGAGAGCCCCAGTCTCTAGTCTGGAGCCCTGGTTCCAATCCCAGCTCTGCCATGATCCTCTGTGTGATCCTGGGCCAGCTCTCTCCCTCGAAACAGTCCCTGGGTTCCCTGTGACTCCTAGGGGATTTAGCTCCCATTTTAGAGATGTACACATGAGGTGCATTTGGACTCTTGGTGTAGAAGGCAGGTGGTGACCTTGCAGAAGGCACCCTTGGGGTATCAGGACCACACGTTTCATGGCAGGGTTGAGTCAATTTGTGAGGAATGTCTGGGCATCCATCCCTTCCTCCCATTTGCATGTATGAAGTGTATCTGCAGATGCATCTTGGGCTGCCAGCCCCCCTCCCCGCTCTGCCTGCCCCTCTGGGTGCTGACCTTTCTGCACACACACACTTCGCTCCTCCGCACCAGCGCCTCCCATTCTGATGTTCGCGTCCAAGGTGTGAGTCACAACCAGAGAGGGCAGTGTCTTGCCCAATGTCACACAGCTAGGGGAGGCAGAACAGTGGCTTAAGGGGCACAGGTGAAAGCCATTGTGTGACTCCCACCTTACCCAGGGCTCTCCCCACACTGGATTGACCACAAGGGTGGGGGGCAGGTGAGGAATGGGGAAATAGGGACGAGGGGAACTAACCGTTATCTACCAGACACTGTAGTGTAATTAAGCCTGTGGACTTTGGAGCCAGAAAGGCCTGGGTTTGAATCCCAGCTTTGAATCCCATGGACTAGCTGTGTGACAATCCACTCAGACGCTCTGTGCCTCAGTTTCCTTGTCTGTAAAATGGAGGTGATGACGATGGGACCTACCTATCTCTGAGGATTCCTGTGAGGATTAAATAAGTTTGCACATAGCCCCTAGGACGGGGCTGCCCGGTGGTGAAGGTGGCTGGCGTTGTGTGCCCTGTACTTCCTAGATTCACACCTGACTCTTTGGATGTCCCCCTCTTTGACTACCCTCGTCTCCACTTTACAGGTGAGAGAATCGAGGCTCAGAGAAGGGAGGTGGGAGACTCGCCTGGCCAGGATTCATGCCCGGGCCTGACTGGCTCCACGCCCCCTGAGCTGCCTTGGCAGAGGGACATGCAGGGGTGGGTCTGGAGAGCTGGTGGCGGGTGGAGGGGTCTAGAGAGGGGAGTGGGAAGCATTGAGCCTGACATAAGGCCCTCAAGAATGTAATCCGCTTCCTCTGGGGTCCCTGGGAGCCTGGTAATCCTGGGGCGGCTGGGATGCGGGGAAACAGCTGTGCTGGGTAGGGTGGAGGGGGGGAAGCTCGAGGACCGTGGGCCCCGCTTCTCCGCTTTTCCTGCAGGGGTGGAGGCTACAGGACAATTTCCTCTGGCAGAGCTAGAGCCAGGAGGTGGGAGAGGAAGCAGGGAGAGGAAGGCTTGAGGTGGTGGGGGAATCAGCCAGGTCTGAACTAGGCCAGTGGTGAGCTCACCCCGGGGAAGCCTGGTCCCAGGTGTGGCCAGCTGGCCCTCCCGGGGAGGCGCTGGGAGACCGAACTTCTGAGCGTGACAAAGGAGGAGAGGAACAGACTTTTAAGAGTGTCTCAGCTGGAAGGGCCATTGGGAGTCCTCTAGCCCAATCCCCTTGCTTTACTGAAGGGGAAACTGAGGCCCAGAGAGGGACAGCAACTGGCTTAAGGTCACACAGGAGTCAGTGACTGAGCTGGGAATAGGCCCAAGGCCTCCTGGCTCCAAGCTGAGAAATTCTCTGCTGCCCAAGTGGCACCCTATCCCTCCAACCTGCCGCGGGGCAGGAGGTTAACTGGACGGTGGACGCAGAATCTTTGGATTCACCTGAGCTACACCAAGGGTGCCTCCTGCAGGGTCACGTGTCCACCACACTGAGCTGAGTCTAGACGGAGGGAAACGTGTGGTCCCGCGGAAGTGGGCAGGGAGGGGATTTCTGGCAGGAGGCTAGGTGAGCCCGGGCAGGGAGGCAGGGAAGGGTAGTCATGACGGTACTGAAAGTATTTTGTTGCTTTTTGATCTTATACATGGTTTCTAGTTTTTCTAGTTTCTATTTTACTGTATTTTCTAGTTGAGCAAGCCCTTCACATCCTTTGTCTCATACAGCCCTCGCCACACTCCGTGTGAGCAGACGTTCTCACTCCCATTTTACAGGTGTGGACACTGAGCTTCAGAATGGAAGTGCTTTACTCAGTCACACGGCGACTGATAATAGCAGTGAGCCTTTATAGACACTTGCTGAACACAGGCTCCCTCCTGTGAACTCGTCCACAGACCCCGTGGCTCCTGCGGGCCGTGGGCATTTGTCCTCCGTCTTCCCTTCCCTGCGCCCTCACATCCCATCCAGCAGCCAGGGGATGGTGCCTCCTGCACGTTTCCCAAATCTTGGCCCCGTCGCGTTAGTGCCGCCGCATCCTTTCCCCTGGATGACAGCTATGCCCCCCTTGCTGGTCTCTGCCTCTATTCTTGCCCCCTGCGGTCCATCCTCCACAAAGCAGCCAGGGGCAGCTTGCCAGAGTGGGAATTCGATCCTGTCACTCACCCCCCGCTCCTGCTACAGCCCTTCAGGACTTCCCATCCTCTTAGAAGAAACTCCATTTCCTGAACACGGTCCCCAGTGCGACCCTGCTTCCCGCTGTTCTGATCTCTGACCTCATCGCCCAGGGTTCTCCCCTTCACTCTCGTCACCCACTCCTTGCTTCAGATTCAGCGTCCTCCTTCCTCTTCCTTGAACCCGCCAAGGTTGTTCCCACCACAGGACCTTTGCACATGCTCGTCCTCCTGCCTGAACTGCTTTTGCCCACATCCAAACATGGTTGTCTCCTTGTCAGTTCAGCCGGCCTTTGCTCACTACCCTGGCTAATGCTGATCTCCAATAGCCTCACTAGGCTTGACTTTCCTAATAGCACTTTCCAGCATCTGAAATCATCTGGCTTGTTTCTAGGTTTATGATCTGTTTCCCTGACTTAGAATGTAAATATTCTGAGAGCAGGGACTTCATCTGTTCTGTTCACTGCTGTAACCCCGCTCCCTAGAGTAAACCCAGCACACAGTATAGGTGCTTGATAAATCCGTGATAATTGACTGACTAGGTGACCAGGGTTGTTGGGACCTGAAATGTAAGACATGTCCTCTCTATCAGCCTATCTGGCTTTCTGACCCTGATTCACTGTTGCTGTCAGAGAGCAGAGGACACTTTGGGCCCAAACCCTGGTGCACTGGGACTCATGCTTCTTTATGTAATATTCAAATTATGGACCCCTTGTTATGCACCGGGTGGCCTGCGAGGCCCAGAGGCAAAAAAGGCAAACAAAAAATAAGACCCTGGGGCTTCCCTGGTGGCGCAGTGGTTGAGAGTCCGCCTGCCGATGCAGGGGACGCGGGTTCGTGACCCGGTCCGGGAAGATACCACATGCCGCGGAGCGGCTGGGCCCGTGAGCCATGGCTGCTGACCCTGCGCGTCCGGAGCCTGTGCTCCACAGCAGGAGAGGCCACAACAGTGAGAGGCCCGCGTACCGCAAAAAAAAAAAAAAAAAAAAAAAAAGACCCTCCCTTCAAGGAGCTTAAAACGTAAAGCATAAGATAAGAGAGGTGGACAAAGGATTCTAGCAAGCTGGAGGCCTTTAGTGAGCACGTACTATGTGGTAGGTACATTGCAAACCTTGTTACATTGAATCCTCACGGAATGAATAACTGTTCGAGGGAGGATGGGATAAATCCTCACAAAATCCCAGCACAGTGGGGACTCGCCTCCGGTGACAGCCGGGGAAGGGGAGGTATGCTGAGGATGGTGACTCGCCCGAAGTCACTCAGCTGGTGAGCGGCAGAGCTGGATTCAAATTCAACTCTACTGAAATCTACTCTGAAACCTATATCTACCAGAGAGCAGTAGGTCAAGCCTGATTGGAATGGGGAGGATGCAATTGAGTGGAGTCTAGGAGGGGAAGGTGTGGGCCAGGGGAAGTGGGCAGGCAGGGGATTTCAGGCAGGGGGCCCAGGAACTGCGGTGGGGAGGCACGGAAGAGCAGGACAGTCATAGCAAAGGGAGTGGCTTTTCTGGGGGCATTCAGGGGAGGAAGGAAGGGAGATGAGGGGGGAAGGTGGCCTGGCCAGACCCTTGTCGTTTGTCTTAGCATCATGGTGGCACCGTGGGGTGACAAAGGGAGTGCAGGGTAGAAGTCGAACCCCAGCAAATTGGTCCTGAGGGTCAGATGCTGGTGTGTTGGCAGGATGTCTCCTCTAAACTCAGCTCCACTCCAGGGGTTTGGGGGGATGGGGAGGACAGGAGAGGCCAACGAGAAAACGATGTGATCGGGAGAGAATTTGAGGCTTGGATCTGTAAGGCTGGGAAGCAGTAGCCTAGCTTGGTGCTTTGAACAAGAGGTGGTGGGCGCTCTGGCTTTTGGAGTTGCCAGACCTGAGTTCTGATCCTGCCATTTCTGGACTGTGGTCTTCGTGTGCCAGACGGTCCTGAGTCTGGAATCTTCATCAAGAGAATAACAGGAATTCCCATTGCCATGAGGACTAAAGATCTTAACAAACGTAATGTGCCCAGAACAATGGCTGGAGCAGCGTTTAAACACTCAATAAAGATTAGTTTCTAAGCCCACCCCCCATCCCCTCCCCTGCCCCGCGGAAAACCCTAAAGGGGTTGCAAACGGACTGACTTGCCTGAGGAGGCCAGGTTGCTCTTGTAAAGGGGCAAAGTGGTTGGGTGGGGCTCTGGGGAACTATGTAGCCTGAACATTTTTTTCAAGAGAGGCTAGAAATATGGATTTTAAACCTCCCACAGCTACAGTGCGAAAACCCCCTCACCTCCCGAAATAAAACACCCATGGTCCCCGAGGCTGCCAGTCTGCAAACCCTCTCTGAGCACCTGGCTGAAGAGACCTGGGGGCACCTTCTGAGATTGGGGTGGGGAGCACGGGGGGTGGGGGCTGGATCAGTCCAGGGTGTTTGAGGCATAGAGGACTGTTAACTGATGACTTAATGAGGGAGAAAAGCTTCATTGACCTGGTCAAGATCACAGTCAGAGCAAGTCACATAGTGAGATTGGGACTGAAAGATGATGAGGTCTGGGAGCAGAAAGCAGGAATCTGGCCTTGGCTCTGGACAAGATTGCTGTGTGACCTTGGGCAAGCCCCTTGCCCTCTCTGAGCTTCTGTGACATGAGCGAAGAGGCTCTATCAACCGTTCTGGCATTCTAGGCTTTGATGGGGTGGGCACCTGGTCTCTACCCCTGAGCGGATGGTAGGGGAGGACTCCGGGGTGAGAGCCCCGCCTCTCTGCTTGGGTCCTGGGAACAGCAGGAGGTCTAATCTGCTGTTGACATTCCGCTGGGTCTAGGGGCTTGGGTTTCTCCTGGCCTGTGTGATCCCCTGGCCCCTCGCAGCAGGCGAATGCTGGGATGGAGCACTTGCTCCGTGTCACTCTGGGGTGGATTAGGGACCCTGGGGCCAGGGGATTGGAGGTGCTGAGAAGAGGGGAGTTGGGGGCAGGGCTGAGGGCCAGCTGCTGGCTGGGGGCTCTTCTTCCTTCTCAGTGTGTTTGTGGGGGATGTGCTCAGGTAACCTGACGGGGCTTTGGAGATAACGATTGCTCATACAAGTCAACAGATGCTAAATGAGCACCTACTATGTGCCAGGGTTAGTAGGAACTCAACAGTCCGCACTATCTCCCCATTATTATCGTCATTTGACAGAGGGAGAAAATGAGGCTCAGAGAGGGGAGATGACTCACCCAAGGTTGTTAGGTGATGGTGGGGTTTGAATCCGGGTAGCCAGGCTCTCAAGCCCACACATTTAACTCACGTGTGCTCACGCGGACCAACACCGAAGGCAGAACACAAGAGCAATGGACGCAGCCAGAGGGGCGTGGCCTGGGCTACGAGGTGGCATGTGATGGGGTGGTCGGTGTAGCTCTGAGGGGCCCCCCGGGGAAGCGGGCACTGGTGTCCTGGTGAGCTTCAGCGAGGGGTGGGGGGCACTGAGGGGTCTTCAGGGGGGTCTGGCTTAAGCAGCTCTCTCCCAGCGTGGTTCCTCAGAGGCAGACCTGAGTGGGGCTGTTCTGAAAGCCAAGTCTTACTTTTTCAGGCGCTGACCCAGGTGTCCCCATGCGGGGCTCTGAGCATCGTGGCTGACGTCTACAGGGTGAAAAGAGGACCCGCGTTGCTCTGCAAAGACAGTTTCTCCTTGGGCTGCTGAGCTCCGCGGTGTCCTCCTTTTCTCTCCGCTCCTCCTTTCTCTCTCTTCCTTTCCCTTCATCCCTCCTCTGGTCTTGGAGCTAAATGAGTGACCGGAGGGCCCAGACACAGATGGGCACCACCTCTGTCCCCAGGAAACTCATGATTAGCTGGGAGGGCAAAGACAGGGACTTCAGTTACGGGGGTGCTAAGTCTCTAGCTGAGGCACGCAGGAGGCTGTGGAGGCTGCCGAATAGCCTGGGGCACGTCGCTTCCTGAGACAGAGTTTCTCCGCATCACACCTTCACGGTGGGAGTGAAATGAGACGTCCTGTAGAGAGCACCTCGTGCAGCCGGCACACCACCTTCATGCGTGCACTCATTCACTCATTCATTCATTCCCATGGAGGGCCAGGCACTCTTCCAGGATCTGAGAGCATCACGGGCAACATTACTTATTTAATTACCCGATGCCAGGCATGATGTTAAGATGTTATATTCGTTACCTCACACTGGTACTCCAAGTGGCAGTACTATTTTCATGCCCATTCTATAGATGGGGCATGGAAAGGTTAGTTCCTAAGAGGCAGAGCTGGGGTTTGAGCCTAGGTCAGCCTGGAGGCAGAGCTCAAGCCCCAGTCCATGCTTCAGCCTTGACCTGGCCCTCAATCCCACATGCCCTGTGTGGGAATGAAATCTCAGAGTTGGTCTTTCCTGGGCCTCTAGATGGAAAGCTCCACGAGGCCCAGGACCATGTCTGGTTCTGCTCACCTCCGGAGGCTCTTGACCAGGCCCAGTATGTACTTGAGAAATGAACGGATGGATGGATGAGTGATCGCACAGGCCAAGCCTCTCGGGAGTCCTGGAGGGAACCCTGGGGGCCATTCTCGGGGCAGGCTCTGGGCCCAGGGACCCTCTGCCTTGTGGCTTGGCTGTGGAGGACGATCTGTCTGGCCTCTCCACTCCCCAGCCTCCTGCAGGACTTACGGGGCTTGTGGATATGGGCCCGTGGCGGGATCCAGAGGGCCCCGGATAGAATATCGGTGGCTGAGCCCTTGAAAATCTGATCTCACCCCAGCCCACCTCCTCAAGGTTCCCCCAAGGCCATCAATCAGCAGCAAGACACGATCGTATTTTATAGCCAGGCCGGGGTGGGGGGGCATGAAACCCAAGCCCCCACTCTGCCTGGGGTCCTGCTTGCCTATAAGGATCAAGGCAAACCCGGGCAGAGCCTTAACCCTTTGGGATCCTGTTCCTACCAGTGGTGGGCACAGCTCTCCCACAAACCCTGCCGAACTAGGTCCTTCGGGGTGATGGAGGGACTTAACGGAAAGCTGGGTAGGTGTTCTGGGGGTCTTGGCTGCCCCCAGGGACTTGCAGGAAGGCCTCTGGATTAGAGGATGGCTTCTGGCTTAAGGTCTGCCCATTTGAAGCTGGGTGAACTCAGGTGGATTGCCTCCCCTCTCTGGGCTCACTCGTCAGCTCTAATCTGGGAATCCCAACAGCTTCCTGCTTATCTTATTAGGGGTTATCCCACTGTATTTATTTATTTTTTTTTTGCGGTACGCGGGCCTCTCACTATTGTGGTCTCTCCCATTGCGGAGCACAGGCTCCGGACGCGCAGGCTCAGCGGCCATGGCTCACAGGCCCAGCCGCTCTGCAGCATGTGGGATCTTCCTGGACTGGGGCACGAACCCGTGTCCCCTGCATCGGCAGGCGGACTCTCAACCACTGCGCCGCCAGGGAAGCCCCTATCCTACTGTCTTTAACAAGGGTGAATATTGATTCTTGGTCTTGGGCCCCACGGTCTTTACAACAGGGTCCTTCCTGGACCCCTGGTGTAGTTTATCCGTAGTAAGAGACTCTTACCTCTCTCAAGGATTGGTATTTCCGTTTTACAGACAGGGAAGCTGAGGCCCAGATAACAGTTTCCATTACCCCGGATCACAGCCAGTTGCACAGCTGGTGGACTTGGATTGAGGGAGTAGAGAAGCTTGAAGTTGGCCTGAAGGTGCTGCCCCAGCTCAGAACCCTCAGGAGTGACCTGGGATGAAGATTACATGGGCTTCTGTAGAACCAAGGCTGGTGGGAGAAACCCCAGGGTGAAGGGACTTGTTAACATTACGGAGGAGGTCTGGTGACACCCCCCGGCTTTAGGGTGAGCCAGTCCTCAGCTGGGAACCTTGCCTAGGTGACCTTGAAGCCTAATTTTATCGTCCTTGAATGAGAAGAATAATATCACCTTGCCTATTTATCTTGAAACTTAAAATAATGACCACTCCCAACTGCTCCCTACTCAATGGACCCTCAGTTATCACGGGGCTACGCCAGTAGGGGCTGAGCACCCTGTCACTGAGGGGTATTCAAGCAGACTATGGTTACGAGGTAGGGAGGCATCTTGGGAAAGGGGTTGAACGAGGTGACCCTGAAGACCCCTTTCAGTCCTGATGGGGGCAGGGGTGTGAGTGGCAGGGGAGGTGTTTTCTCTGGTGTCCAGTAACCAGCTCCTGGAATTGCAGAGGTCATTTTGGCAGCAGGGGGCGGGGAGGGCTCTAGGAACAGTTTCCTCAGGTGGACGAGGCTCTGGGGACACAAGTGTCATACCAACAGCTGGACGTGCTGGGTTGATGGATGGCTGTTAGAAAATCAATTTTCTGAAGCCCAGTCAGTGGGGTGGGCAGCTGCCCTTGGGGAGACTTGGGCTGGTGTCGGGAGGGGCTCTGTGCCCTGCAGGTGGAGTTCAGCCCCCTCCCCAGCTCCAGAGGCCCTTCTAGGGGTCACCTCCCCTGCCTCTTCACTGGGCTGGGCCTCAGGCTTAGAGACCCTCCCCTGCCCCCTTTCTGGGCTCATGGGGAGGAAAAGAAACCAAGTCCTCATGGGAGGGTCAAGCCATCTGGCACCTAGTTCCAGCTCCGCCTCTGATGGGCTGTGTGAGCTGTCTGGGCCTCAGTTTCCCCATCTGTAAGTAGAGGGAACAGGGCTAAATTTCCCCCACTTCCCAGGGACCAGTAAGCCAGATCCTCCTTATGCTTCAGTCTCAGTTTAAACATCATCTCTTCATTTTAATTTAATTTTATTTTATTTTTGGCCACACCGCGCGGCATGCAGGATCTTAGCTCCCCCACCAGGGATTGAACCCACGTCCCCTGCAGTAGAAGTGCAGAGTCTTAGCCCCTGGACCACCAGGGAAGTCCCATAAACATCATCTCTTTAGAGAGATGGCCCCTCCCCTCCAACCACCCTAAGGCAACCATCCTTAGCAGCCTGCTCGCTTTTCCCTGGCTCTCAGCACAGACCCAGGGGCTTTATCCATGCCTGTCCCTCCCATGAGGAGACGAACTCCATAAGGAAAGGAGCTATGCTGAAGGAGATGCTGTTGTGTCTCCAGGGCCTACACTGTTGTGTCTGGCACATAATGGGTCCTCAATCAATGATTGTTGAAGGAATGAATCAGTGGCAGGCGCTCTGCTAAGCGCTCTGGAGGCCCAAGAAAACAATGACAAGTTTCTGTCTTCAAGGAGCTAAGATGGGGGTGGGGGGGTGTTCCCAAAGTGCTTTGATTCTGAAGCAGCGAACAGGCCAAGGAGGGAGGTGACCTGGAACGTGGTGTGGGATGAGGGCCAAGAGCTGACGGGGGACCGCTGCTTCTCGGCCCCTCGGGTTTTACAGGAGCACGGGCATTGCGATGGCCAAGTGGAAGTTCAGCCCTGGATGCAGGGCCGGGAGTCATAGGTCCCTCCTTCTGGACCAGGCGCTCCTGGTTTTCTTCGGTGTTTGCTCAGAGCCTTTGGCATTGTTTGAGTTCCTTCTTTTGGGAGGCCGCGGGATAGGGCATAGCGTCTGGCCTGAAACGCCCAGGTTTCAATCCCACTCTGGGTGACCCTGGGGCAAGCTGTTAATTTCCCTTTTACACCCCTTCTGTGGCCCCGCAGGGGGTTGTGAACAGAGATCCAGAGATCCACGTGTAAACCATGGCAGGCATTGTCTCTGGCACTTAGCACCCAGCGGTCCAGTTCTCAAGGATCAAAAGCACATTCACACCCATATCTCAGCAGGGAGAAGTGAGGCCCAGGAAGAACTCCTGCATGTATGCAATATTTACTTGAATGCCTGACTCAGTGGCACATGAGTTGGGGAAAAGCCCTCCTCCCCCGCTGCCTAATTTCTCTGCTTTTGACTCAGTTTTTCAGCAACTCCACTGGAACCCCGCATCCGCCCTTGATAAACCCAGGCTTGTGGAAAACAGACCTGGAAGGGGCCCATCTTAGAGGTCTGTGGCCCATCGATCCATTTGGCAGATGAGAAAGTAAAGCCCGGAGAGTTCCGCCCGGCCAGAAGTGGACAGAGCCCGGGGGAGACAGAGCAGGTCACGATGTACCCTGAGCAGGAAGCCACCCCGGGGAGCTGTGGGTGTCTCCTGACCGTGCCTGGGGACAGGCAAATGAAGGGGGGGGGGACGGGCAAACGGAACGGGGGCGGGGGCTGGACAGCACCGTGGAAGGTCTTTTCTTCTTCTCTCTCTCTTTTCTCCTAAAAAAGAAAAAAAAGAAAGAAAAATCCCGGATCTCCCACGACTTGGAAAAATGGCCTGAATCCTGTGTCTGGCTCCGGAACATTTTATGGCCCTTTCCAGCCAGGGATGTGAAGCCCCTGGTGACATGAGCTCCCTTGTTCCACAGCCCTGGCCGGGGAGGGCCCATCCATCTTCCCCAGCTGGCGGCCGCGTGTGGGAAAGGCCCCGCTGGCGGGGATGCCACCTGTTGCTCTCACTCTCCCTAAGCTGGCTGTTTCAGTCCTTCGTGGAGGCCGTGATGGGGGAGGGCCCTGGGGGGACCTCTGTCCCCGTTGCAGACTCTGAGCACCACCAGAATTGCCCGGGTGATGAGGCTGCTATGCGAGTCTAGGTCTGTCCAAGGCCCGGGCTCTTCGGCGGCTGTACCACACTGCATCCCTCCCAGAAAAGGTGGTGGGCCCTGGAGCATCCCCAGAGGGGGAGGGAGCCAGCCCTGGCCGGGTAGGGGAGGCAGACATGTCGGTGGCAGTGACAGTGCAGTGGGAAGCACAGGCAGCGAGGGAAGAGCAAGCTAGGCTGAAGGAACAGCCTCTGCGTAGGCCCAGAGACCCAGCAGGGCAGTATGTGTTTGGGGAACTTTGTACAGGGTGTGAGACAGGGAGGGACGCAGTCTCGGCCGGGGATGTAGGAATGGCCTTGATTGTGGAGCCAGGACCATGCACTTGGACGAGTCCTGAAGACCATGGGAGTTACTGAGGGTTCTAAGAGCCGGAGAGAGACATGCTCAGATCTGCACCAAGAACTGATCTGCTTCCAGGGTGGAGGAGGGATTGAAGATGGACAACGAGGCAGAGATTGAATGGAGCCAGATGCACACGGGCTCACGCCCAGCCTGGACACCCCTAACCGTTGTCCCCTCGGCCAGCCACCTCTCCTGTTTCCCCACCATTGGAGTGAGGGGGTTGGACAGGCAAGATGTGGAAGACCTTGGACCAATGCAAGCTATCCCCCAGAGGTGCCGTCACTCGGCACTGGGAACAAGTGTCTTGACTCCCTGAGCCTCAGTTTCCCTGTTTATAAAACATCAAATTCACAAGCAAGTTGGAAGCACCAGCTCACTGATTGGAAGGTGCCTAGCACCAGGCTTGGCACATACTAGGGGATCAAGGTTGGAGGATTTCTTCTGCTTTAAGCCCCTCCCAGGTTGAAATTGCTCTATTTCTGTGATGACTGTTATTGGGGCTTTCCTAGGGAAACAAGGCAGGGGCGTTGAAGGAAAATGGTGCCCCAGGGAGCCCTGAGTGGGGTGGAGGGAGAGGGTCGGAGCTCTGGAAGGGCCACTCAAGTTTCAGAGATCCGGGGACCTGCAGAGCTCCTAGGAATTTTCCCAGGCCAGGAGGCAGGCAGCTGGAAGCCATCCGTCCCAGGGAAGGAGAGAGGATCAGGGGTTCTGCCAAGGTCTTTTGCTGGGAACAAGAACTGGGGAGGGGAGCTGGATTCTCCCGTCCAGCCTGGAAAGACGAAACCCTTCTGCCGGGGCAGCTGCTCGTGGGGCTGCCAAAAACCCAACGGCCGGCCCCTGGGCTCTCCTGGGGCTGTGACCGAGTTAAGGGGGCTGTTTGGAGCCCTGAAAGCCAGGGGAGCAGACCCAGAATCTGGCACCTTCTGAGTCTGAACAGCCTCTGGCATAGACCTGGCCTGGGTGGAGGCCCAAGGACATTGCCCCTGGGGTGCTGAGGTTTCTCTTGGGTAGCCAGGGCACCACAGAGCAGGAGATGGGGAGGTGGGAGACAGTGGGGGTGAGAGTCCCACTTTGGAGCTGGCCAAAGTGGGGAGCCCAAGTTCAAGGTCATCACAGGGTCAGTATTCTCTACTCTGCAAGGTTGTTGTGAAGATTAGAGATAATACATGGGGAGCACCAGCACATAGTAGGTGTTCAGTAGATGCTAATTATATTACTGGAGGAGATACAGACTAGTGATTAAGAGCACAGGCTAACACGGACTTTCTGCGTTCAAATCTCGCCCCTGCCACTTCCTCACTCTGTTAATCAGTTACCATCCCTGAGCCTCAATTTCCTCATGGGATGCACTTAGGCAGTGAGCCCTCCGTAAGCACTAGCTGTTATTATTATGCTTGTTGCTGCAAACGCTCTATGAATACTTTGGGCCCAGATCTACAGAATGAGGACATTCTTTTTTTTTTTCTTGCCAACCCTAGTAACAATAACAGCTGCTACCCACACCTTGCCTTCTGGGTGCTGGGGGCCCTGCCTGGTGACCTACTTACCTTATCGCAGGAGTCTGCTTACCACGCAGGGATATAATGATTTACTGTCGCATTTGGACAGGGGAGGAAGGAGAGATCTTAGGCCTGGAGAGACCCACCTAAGGTCCCACAGCCAGGAAATGCCAGGGAGAAGAGATGTCAGGCCAGCCTCACACAGTACAGGAGCAGGGAGGATTTCCAGGCACAAAGACAGTGGCAAGAGCGCTGGGCTGGGAGTCAGGAGCCAACACTCTTTTTCAAACACACCGTTAACTTTCTTAGTCTCACAGTTAAAGAAGAGGTGATAATAGTAGGTACTGCGTGGAGTCGGGATGAACATTGGTTGAAATCATGTGTGTAGAGGACCTGGCACAGTGCCTGGCACAAAGTGAGTGCTGCCAGGGGTGGCGTGTCGGTAGGGAGTTTGCATTGTTGATGTTAATGGCACTGTTGGCTTTTCTATCAGTGTTGACGTTGTTGCTGCTGGGCTGATGGAGTAGGTGTGGCTGTTGTTGGGATAATAGTCGCTGTTGTTGTTGATGGTGGAGATGGCGTTGGTGGTATAATTGGTGGTAGTGTTGGTAACGGTGACGCTCTTGTTATTGGTGTTGGAGTTGGCGGTGATGGCAGTGTTGACGATGATGGTGTTGGTGTTAATGTTGTTATCGGTGGCAGTGTTGTTAGGAATAGTACTGTTGGTGTCGGCAACATGGAATTGCTTGGTGTTGGTGCTGAGGTTGTCGTTGTTGTTGGTGGTGTTAATGTTCTGACTGGTGATACTGGGGTTGTAGGGACTCACTGTAGTTATAGGTGGCGTTATTGCTATTGGTAATGTTGAAGTGGTTGGTGTTGAGGTTGTTCTTTTTGTTGTTACTGGGAGCGGTCAGGTTCATGTTGGTGATGTTGGTGCCGATGCTGTTTCTGGTGGTATTGGCGTTGTTGGTGGTGATGCCACCATGATCCCTGGTGGTGTTAGTGGCGTCG
Source organism: Orcinus orca (assembly GCF_937001465.1). Classification (NCBI taxonomy): domain Eukaryota; kingdom Metazoa; phylum Chordata; class Mammalia; order Artiodactyla; family Delphinidae; genus Orcinus; species Orcinus orca. The sequence continues at coordinate 198,503,358 of NC_064559.1, forward strand.
GTGCTGATGACATTATTAGTGATATTGGTGTTGGAACTGGTGTTAACACTATTGCTGGTGGTATCAGTGTGGACGATGTTAGTCTTGGTAGTGTTGATGGTGGTGATACTAACATGATCACTGGTACTGGTGTTGGTGGTAGTGGTATTAACATTATTACTGGTGGTGTTGGTGTTGGTCCTGACATGATTTCTGGTGTTAATGGTGGTGGTACTTACGTGATTATTGGTGGTGTCAGTGTTGTTGTTGTTGGTGGTTCTAGAACGATTCCTGGTGTTTTGTTCGTACTCACATTGTTCCTGGTATTGGTGTTGGTGTTGATGATGGTAGTGCTGACATGATTACTGGTAGTGCTGGTGGTGGGATGGTGGTAGTGCTAACATGTGTATTGGTCTGGGTGGTGTTGCTGTTGGTGCTAACATTGTCACTGGTGGTGTTGGTGGTGGGATGGTGGTAGTGCTAACATTGTCACTGGTGGTGGTGGTGGTGGGATGGTGGTAGTGTTAACACGTGTATTGGTCTGGGTGGTGTTGCTGTGTTAACATTGTCACTGGTGGTGCTGGTGGTGGGATGGTGGTAGTGCTAACACGTGTATTGGTCTGGGTGGTGTTGCTGTGCTAACATTGTCACTGGTGGTGGTGGTGGTGGGATGGTGGTAGTGCTAACATGTGTGTTGGTCTGGGTGGTGTTGCTGTGCTAACATTGTCACTGGTGGTGTTGGTGGTGGGATGGTGGTAGTGCTAACATTGTCACTGGTGGTGGTGGTAGTGGGATGGTGGTAGTGCTAACACATGTATTGGTCTGGGTGGTGTTGCTGTGTTAACATTGTCACTGGTGGTGGTGGTGGTGGGATGGTGGTAGTGCTAACACGTGTATTGGTCTGGGTGGTGTTGCTGTGCTAACATTGTCACTGGTGGTGGTGGTGGTGGGATGGTGGTAGTGCTAACACGTGTGTTGGTCTGGGTGGTGTTGCTGTGCTAACATTGTCACTGGTGGTGGTGGTGGTGGGATGGTGGTAGTGCTAACATGTGTGTTGGTCTGGGTGGTGTTGCTGTGCTAACATTGTCACTGGTGGTGGTGGTGGGATGGTGGTAGTGCTAACATGTGTGTTGGTCTGGGTGGTGTTGCTGTGCTAACATTGTCACTGGTGGTGCTGGTGGTGGGATGGTGGTAGTGCTAACATGTGTATTGGTCTGGGTGGTGTTGCTGTGCTAACATTGTCACTGGTGGTGTTGGTGGTGGTGCTGTTTGGGGGATGCTGTTGCTTTCTGGGTCCAGCGCTCACCCAGCCAGACTGAGGCAATGCCATGGCCCGTGACTCTTCCGCTGCTCCAACCAGACTTGCCTTGAGGAGTCTGTGTCCTGCAGACACACGTGTATGCTTTGTCATCTGGCTTCCACCGCCTTTCCTTGTTTTCCTTTTGAAAAACTCCAGCCTGGACTGAAAGAGAATCGCTCACTGTTCAGTTGGGTTAGGGAGGGGATCGGGGTATCTGGCAAGGCCTGAAGGAGAAAGGGGGAACAGCGTGGGGTGGGTTTAGACTGGGGGAGGTGGGACCCACAAAGCTTCTCCTACCAGGGCTTTCCTGTTCCCCCACTCCAACCCTCAGACACTCCTTCTTTCCTTCCCTCTTTCTATCTACCCTCCTTCGTTCTCAAATTCACTTATTCAGCAAAGACTCCCTGGGGTCCCTCCATGCCAGGCCCTGGGTGGGCCCCTGATGTACCCTGATGAACAAAACACATTTTAGACCATGAGTCCTGTGAGAGCAGGGAGGCCCTCTAACTTGTTCATCACAGCGTTCCCAGCTCCTGCGGGATGAGGGAATGAATGAATGAATGAATGCACAGATGAATCCCCATTTCTCAGGGGGCTCACAGACTGGCAGAAGATCAGCAAGTATAGTGGGAGTGGCACCCAGGGTTCAGAGCCTGAGGGAAAGAGGGAGGGATTATTTTGCCTGGAGGGGTCTGAGGAAGCTTTACTAAGAGGTGACAATTGATCTGGGTATTAAAGGACCAATAAGATCACCAAGAGGAGGGAAGTGAGAAGCACTCCACAGTTGAAGGTGCGGCCTTTACTGGGGGCCACCCACCCTCACTTCTCTGGCCCTGCCTCCAGAGACCTGGAGGTCTTGTGCCTGACGGCCGGTGAGCTGCCCCTCTGGGATGGAGAGGGGTGGGATCGGGGCTTAGTCAAAGCCTTGCCTGTGGGTGTTAGCATGGGCCATGAGTGCCACTTGGGGATGTCTTAGAATCCTCACGGAGCCTAGAATGTCGGTGAAGGAAGGGCCCTTAGAGGACGGCCAGCCCAGTGGTTCCCAAACTGGGTTTCTTGGAACCCTGGGGTTCCACTGAAGCATCGCTGGGCATGAGAGGGGCACAGAGGGGCACTAGCCTCAGGCCCAGCAGAACTTCTTCCATCGGATCCCTCCACTTGGGTTCTGGGTAGAAACTTTTCAAAATGCGGATCGTATTCCATCTTCACCTTCAGTGGCTCCTGTTCTTAAAGATCAAAATTCTTGCCTTGACCTACAGGGTCGGTATGTTCAGCCCCTGGCATCCTTTGATCGTCACCACACACCAGCTGTCCCTGTCTCACTTTGTCCTCGAAGGCGGCGTCCTCTGTCCCACCCCTGCTGCTCCATCCTCGGGACACCTGGCCACCTCCCGCTCCTCCAGGTCTCTGCTTCCCCAGGGAAGCCCGCCCTGGTCCCCAGGGGCGGTGCTGACTCCTGTCACTCGCGCCTTCTCCTCGGTCCTTTTGCTGCTGATCCCACACTTCTCACCGAACTCCTGCGATGTCTGCCTTCCCCGCAGACCGTCAGCTTCCAGAGGGCAGGGAGGGGAGGGGGCCCGTTTCCTGCACTGCTCTGTTTCTGGGGCCCAGCACACAGTAGGTGCTCAGCAAATACCGTGAAGTAAACCATCTTTCCCAACCCTCTTGGGTGGCAGATGGAGGCGTGAGAGGGCTATGCGGGACCTGGGGTCGCACAGCAGGTCAGCGGTGGAGGCTGCCTGTGTCTTCCTTCCTTGCCTGTTCCATTGTTCCCTGCGGCCTCTCCAGGGCTCTCCCCCATCCTTCCTGGCCACATCTCCCCACCCTCCCCCACCGCCCCGCCTTAATCCTCGTGCTTCCCCTGAACGCTCCCTTGAACATCTGTAAACCGGGATGGGCATGGGAAGCTGGCAGTGGTCTCATCTCCTCTGTGAGGGCAGGAAGTCTCTCTCGCTGCCAGCGCTGGCTGCTTGGCCCATACCGTGCTCCTCTAAGCCCCAGCCTGGGAAAGGCACTCCTGGCCCCAGTGTGGCATTCCTGGTCCAGCCTTGCCAAGGGCCTCAGCTGGTGAAGGCCAGGATATGGGGTGGGTGGATGGCGTGCTGGCATCCAGACTCACAGAGGGGTGGGGGCATTTACGGGAACCAGCCTTCTGCCCAGCTGCCCTTCCACTTCCAGGCTTCAAATGCAAGAAGCAGTGAGAGGGGAGAGGATTTGGCCAGGAGGTGGCCAGCAGCCAGGGAAAGATGAATAACGACACCAGAGAGGCCAGACTGCTTCTGGGAAACACCCTTGAAAATTGATTCTCAGTGTGGAAAACCAATGGGTGCAGCAGGGTCTTTTGGGGTCTTTTGAGCTTGTGGGCTGTGGCCTGCTCCTCTGAGTCCTCTGGGGCCTGCCATTCCCAGAGAGGCTCCATCCTGCCGGGGTCCACCCAATTCCCAAGGCACCGCGCCCATCTGGATACACAGGGCTGCGGCCAGCTAGACTGAGACAACAACAGTAATAATCCCTGATGTTGTTTGCTTAGCTCTCTCTACCCCATCGTGCCGCAGGCCGGATTTGAGGCAGATCATTGAATTCAGGCTTTCCTTTTCAAACAACTGAGTGCTCTCACATAGTAGGTACACAGTGAGTGGTCATATTCCACTGGGGCTTCATAACAATGCTGAGAAGTGGTAAGTGTTGTTGATTCCCATTTTGCAGATGAGAAAACTGAGGTTCCCAGGTTAAGGTCTTGCCCAGAGGCTCCTATCTGGTGTAGAGCAGACCTAGGGCTCTGTCTGCAGACCCCACTGTCTCTAATTGGGAAGTGTGTGGGACTCAGGCCAGAGCATCCTGGGGGTGGGTCTCATTGTGCCAGCAGCCAGGATAGAGTGTCTTTGAGACAGAAATTGTAGACTTGCGGTGTCACAGGCTCCGGAACAAGCAGGCAACCCACCAAGGAACACTTTCTAGTGTTTGCTTATTTTTTCTTCTGATTATTGCAGTAAGACACACTTATTAGAGAAAATAAAGAGATGTGTAAAGACGAAAATAAACCCCATCTAAGGTGGAGGCAGTGGGGGGACGTTGAAAGTCAGATATTCTGGGTTCCTGTCTCCATTCTGCCCCTGGGACAGGCACTCAAATTCTCTGTGACTCAGTTTCCTCTTTGTAAGATGGGGATAAGAATCCCTTTTACTGTCATGAGAAGATTATGGGAATAAGGTAATGTCTGAGCAGTGGTCAGAGCTCATCAAGTTTACCAGCTCATAGCAGGGTGGCTCCCGCTTCCCCACAGGTATTATTCCATCATGAGGATCATGCTGTATATACTTTGAATCCTGCATTTTAAAAACCTTTCTATTTTGAAATAATTATAGATCCTCAGAAAGTTGTAAAGAGAGTACAGAGAGGTTCTGTGTACCCTTCACCCAGTCTCCCCCACTGGTTACATCTCCCATAGCTTCAGTGGAATACCAAAACCAGGAAACTGACATTGACGTTGAAACTGACACTGAATTGCCTAGTTCTCTGCCATGTTATCATGTGTAGGTGTGCGTAACCACCACTGTAATCAAGATACAGGACACAAGGGTCTCCCTTGTGCTCCACCTATTTTCTTCTCAGCCACCAGCCCTAACCTGACAGCTAGGAATCTGTTCTCCATCTCTATGATTTTGTCATTTCAAGAACGTTATATAAATGGAATCATATAGTATGTGATCTTTTGAGGTCTTTTTTTTTTTTTTAAACTCAGCAAAATTCTCTAGAGGTTCATTCCAGCTGTTGAATGTATCGCTAGTTTATTCCTTTTTATCTCTAAGTAGTATTCCATGGTATGGATGTACCACTGTTTGTTTAAATATTCACTTATTGAAGGATATTTTGGTTGTTTTAAACTTTAGGCTATTACACATGAACATTCATGTGCAGGTTTTTGTGTGGACATCAATTTTTATATCTCTGGGATAAATGCTGAGGATGGTAATTGCTAGGTTGTATGGTAAGTATATGCCTAGCTTTTCTGAGAGACTGCCAAACTATTTTCCAGACTGGCTGTATCACTTTACATTCCCACATGAGAGCTCGTTTTTCCTCATCTTCACCAGCATTTGGTGTTGTCACTATTTTTTATTTTAGTTGTTTTAATAGGCACGTGGTGATATCTCATTGTGGTCTTAATTTGCATTTCTCTAATACCTGGTGCTGCTGAACTTCTTTTTATGTGCTTCTGTGCCATCCTGAACCCTGATTTTTTTTACCCAGCATTAAACGTTAGCCCTCGCTGCCTGTGTTATTGCAAACCCTCTATAAACATTATTCGTGATGACTGCATAACCCTTTATCATATTTAATTTCACCATTCTCCTATTCTCCCTGTTATAAATAATGCTGTGATGAACATCATTGTGCATAAATCATGGTCCACATAACACACCACTCACCTAGAACAGATTCCCAGAAGCAGAATTCCTGGATCAAAGAGCGTGGACCACTCTTAAGGCTTTGCTGCACATCACCGACTGTCCTAAGGGAGGTTTCTTCCCACTACCCTCCCCAATGTTCCCATAACTTCTTTGGCAACAACTAAATGTTTTAGAACACAGGGAAGCATATAACATTCTCAAAAGGAGATCATATCTTGTGGCCAGGCTTTTGGAGGTTAAATCCTGGCTCTGCCATCCACTTGTTATGTGACCTTGGGTAAGTTACTTAATTTCTCTGAGCCCCACTTGTCTCCTTTGTACAATGGGGGTAATTAAAGAATCTTCCTTTATAGGGTTATTGTGAAGGTCGAACGGAATACTCTCATAAAGAACACAACGTAGTGCCTGGCACATAGTAGATGCTCAACAAATCGATGTTTACTACTGTTATCATCATCGTCGTCGTCGTCAGGCCCTTTGCCGGGCACTGGGGACACAGAGATGAATGATGTAAAGACTGTGTTGTGCTCATGATAACAGTGAAGAGAAATGTGATGAAGTTACGTGGTTGGTGAAACAAAGTGCTCTAGGGGCCCAGAGTAGGGAGCGATTCTATGTGTCTGGATCTGGGGAGCAGAAGGAAAGCTGAGGGGAGCTGGGGAAAGCATCACAGACAAACTAAGAGTGGAGCTGCTGAGGTGCCCACAGGGAGGAGGAGGGCGTTCCTGGTGGAGGGAAGAGGGGGCACCGGTGGGTTGGTGGTGAGAGACGAGGCAGCAGAGGAGGCAGGTTTTTGACTCTGGCTGCAGGGTGGAGGCTGGGTCAGAGGGACGGGAGAAGAGGCAGGGAGATGGTGGAGGCTCCTGGACATCCAGACAAGGTGTGAATCACAGCCAGACGCAACCTCAGGATCCCTCGGCTGGGAGATCCCCTAAAATGTCCAGGGACTTCCCTGGTGGCGCAGTCGTTAAGAATCCGCCTGCCAATGCAGGGGACACGGGTTCGATCCCTCGTCCGGGAAGATCTCACATGCCGCAGAGCAACTAAGCCTGTGCGCCACAACTACTGAGGCCTGTGTGCCCTGGAGCCTGCACACTGCAACTACTGAAGCCCGCGCGATTTAGGGCCCGCCTGCCGTAACTACTGAGCCCGCGGGCTGCTGAAGCCTGTGCACCTAGAGCCCGTGCTCCGCAACAAGAGAAGCCACCGCAATGAGAAGCCTGTGCACCGCAACAAAGAGTAGCCCCCGCTCGCCGCAACTAGAGAAAGCCCACGCACAGCAACGAAGACCCAACGCAGCCAAAAATAAGTAAAATAAAATAAAATAAAATATCTAGTCCTCTCACTTTGCAGTCTTGGAGGTTAGGCCCTGAGAAGGCAAGTGACCAGCCCAAGGTCACACAACATGGTGGTGGCAGAGACAGAATTACAGCAGGGAAGGGGGTGGATGAGTGAGCTGCTCACCCTGTGACAGAAGAGTAGGCGACATCCCAGGCTGTGGACCCCACCTAGCCCCTAACCTTTGTACCCCTTCCCCACACTGCACCCAGCCTTTCCACTGGAGCCCAGACAATCACATCACAGAGACCTCCCAAGCTTCCTCCCCCACTGGCCTCTCTGGAGACCACCTTCTTGGCCATTAGCCAGACTTCGCAGCTAAAATCTGAACGACTAATAGAAGTTGATGGCTGAAAGGCCTCTCTGCTAATTGGGGCCTAATCAGAGGTGGCTGCAGCCACAGCTGGGCTGTGGGAAGGGTGCAGCCTGCAGTGCCGGCCCCCTGGTATCCCTCCTGCCACCGTCACAGAAGAAGAGGACCAAGTCCCATGCGGCAGGGTCTTCATGGACCCCCATTCATTCATTCATTCCACAAAGATTTATTGGGGCGACTACATGCCAGGTGCTGATGATATAGCTGCCACCAAGAAGGACATGCGGCAGGCAGCCACGCCCTGCCTTCACCAAGCTAACTGTCCAAAAGCAGAGTCAGATGAGAAGTAGGGAGATAAGACAATGTTGGCTGGTGACAAGTGCACTTGGAAAATAAAGCAGGGAAGGGGTTGGAAATTTCTGGGGAGTGGGGTGGGGCTGTGTTGGACATGTGTGATCAGGGAAGGTGACAGTTGAACTGAAACCTGAAGGATGAGGAGAAGGGAGCCAAACAGATCTGGGGGAAGAGCATTCCAGGCAGAGGGAACAGCAGGTACAAAAGTAGAACTTGAAACCAGAGTCAGAAATCCATGACTCGCTGGGTGGCCTTGGGTCAGGCTGTGGCTCTCCAGATAGAGTTGGGCTTGCTTATCCTTCCAAGCCTTAGCTTTTGTATAAGTGGAAACTGTGAGGGCCGCAGAGGGTGGGGGGAGGGTAGAAGAGAAGCTGGGATTTCATATGGGAGCTGGGCAGCTCTGGCAGAGGTGTGGAAAGTCCAGCCGAAGTCTGCTGGGCTGTGATAGCAGGCAGGCTGGAGGCCCCAGCTTCACTCTCTGGCTAACTGAATTAACTCTTTAGCACTTTAGCAGCCAATGCCCCCAGCTCCAGGCTTCTCACATTTGCCCAACTCTGGCAGTAATTTAGGAAAGGGTATTTAATTTCTTCAAGGCGGCTGGAGAAGGTCACCCAGCAGCTGGGGCCCCTGAGGAGGTAGACCAGATGTCTCCAGGAATGACTGGCCCTCAGAAACTGGGGCAATTAAGGACAGTCAGGTGCAAAACTGGGGTGAGAACCAGTGCTCTCCTCCTATCCTCACCCCAGAAACTACCAGAATGATGGGGAGAAATAGTCCCTGTTTTGAGGGACTCCCTGTCTGATGGGAGAGATACAGCACCTGCCCTGGGAAAATTGTCTAATGGGGGAGGCACAGCCCTGACCCCAGAAGAGTTCTTGGTCTGATTTAAAAAAACAAACAAACCAACAAATGTAAAAACACATACCAAGAAACTTACGAAAGAAATCAGACCTGGTTGCTGAGGACCTCAAAGGAGCACTGCAGGTGCCTTGTTTTATATGAACTTTGTGGCAGACGTAGGGGCGCCTGGTCATTTGGGCCAGTTGCTTATGGACCTCAGATGTGGCTGGAGGTGAGAGGTGGTGGGGCACGAGGGGTGAAGAGAGCAGCCTCCAGGGCTTTACACTTGGCTCCAGCACCTGCCACCGTGTGACCTTGAACATGCTATCTGACCTCTTGCGTCTCAGCTTCTTTCATTTGTAAAATGGGAGGTGGTGGGACTTCCATCATTTTACACCTGTAAAGTGCTTAGACCAGGCTCATAGTAGCAAATAACTCTTATTTTGATGATTTGTATTCTCCCCATTTTGCAGCTGAGCAGACAGGCTCGGGGAGGGGTAGAGATTTGCCCAAAGTTCGTCAGTTAGCTGTGGCTGCCTGGGACTTGAACTCAGACCTCCTGACTCCCTGCTGGGTCTTCTTTCCACTGCTCCCTCAACATGGCCACATGGACAATGTCCCGGGATCCTCACAATTGCCCTGTGAAGTGGTCCAGGGAGATATGGGTGTCCCATTCTGCAGATGAGGAAACTGAGGCCCAGAGAACTTTGACCACCTGGAGGTAGGAACCACGTCTTATTCACTGGAGCATCCCCTGCCCTTGGCCCACAGTGCATGATCAGACAACATTTGTTGAAATGAAGAAGAAAAGAGGCGGGGATTGGTAGGGGCAGTGGTTGGGAGCTTAACGTTCCCCTGGGCTGGAGCTGAGACTCCAACTCAGATCTTCTGCCTCTTGGGTCAGCGTCTCTCTCTCTCTCTCCATCTCATGGCCCATTCCAGATGCAGACATTTGAATTAGCATCCTGCCCAAGGCCCCTCTTCTGGCTTAATAAGTCTCACTTGCAGCCCATCTACTTGAGCTGGGGGAGTTCTATGTGAGGGCAGCGGTGGTGGCAGGGGCGCCTCTGGGCACAGACGCTGAGACCTCATGTCCAGGGCCTTGGGAAACCTCACACCTGGCTGGGGAAGATGACAAACATAGCAGAACAGTGTCTGTGACATCCTGTGAATTAATCTGAGCATCCTGGGCCTCGGGCAGTACAAGCAGTGGCAGCGGGGGGGATCCTGTCTCCAGCCTTGATTAAATCAGAATGTTCTGCCAGCCTGTGCCTGTTAGTACACCCAGGAAGGGCAGTGAAAGTGGAGAAGATGTGGCTGACACGTGAGGGGAGAGGGCCACCAGGGCTGTGGGTGCGGGGCTGGGCCCAGGCTCTGAGCAGCCTGGAGCAGAGAAGGCTTTGGGCCTTGGAATCCCCATCTGGTCAGTGGGGTTGCTCACTCCCACACAGCCTCACCTGGTGATGTGAGCTGCCTCTGGGGCTCCCAGGGGAGCACTGGCTGAGCAGGTCCACTTGGTCTCTGTAGATCCCAGAAGTATTCATTATTCTGTGTGTGCAGAGGGCAACTCTTGAACTGGGCATTGTCGGCTGAGTAGGAGTTTTCTTGGCTCCTTTCCACCACCCTCACCTCTAATCTCCCCATCCCCTGTGGCTGGCTGATTCACGCCTCTATGCCTCTGCACATACTCCTCTCTGAGCCACCCAGCAAACTCCTGCACATGGTGGAAATAAGCAAGTCCAACCAAAGGAGAAAAACAAAGGCTATTTATTCTGAGCTTGTTATAGCAAGGAGTCAGCCACTGTCACTTGTGTTTTGGCAGGGACTCAGAGGCAGGCAGAGAAGTGGGGAAGATTTATAGCGGGAAAAAGTGAAGGCTTCAGGTGTGTCCTGATTGGAGGCCATGGGCACAGGGAATCTGCAGATGAACTAACCAGAAGCAGGGCATCCTATGTCATGGTCAGTGGAGCATATCTGGCTTTCTCTGGTTACTCCTAAGTTGGAAGCGAGGGCAAGAATGAGGGAAGCTGCCAGTTATTAATCATGTCCTGGCCATCTGGGGCCGACTGTTGTAAAGTTCTTGTTTAGTGTCATGAATTGTCACTCAAGATGGCAGGCTGGCTTCCTGCGAGGCTGACTGATAGCAGGCTGGCTTCCTGGGCTGTTTGTTGTAGATAAGGAGTTGGTTTCCTGGGCAGGTTGCGGCAGGTTGCGGGTCAATGTTCTATTTTTATGTATGGTGTGGCCATTGTGCATTTGTATAATCAGTCTCTCAACATCTTTAAGAACAAGATCAAGGGCCACCTCCTCCAGGAAGCCTTCCCTAGACTCCACCATGATCTGTGCAGATGTCCTTCCTCCATGCTTCCAGACTCCCCGACTCACATGGAGACATCGAGGCTCTTAGTCCAGACAATTAAGGGTTTGAATCACTCCTTAGCCGTGTCTGCCCTGAGCAAAGTGACTTAATCTCTCAGCTTCCTCATTGGTAAAATGGAAGGTAATGATAGTATTATCAGGAAGATGAGTTGAGATAATAAATATACAGCGTTTAGAGCACGGCTGTTGTTATTCGTAGTATTATTATTACCTCCACTCCAGCAAGACTCAGCCCGGTGGGATCATTTGTTTATGAATCTCTCTCCCCCTTAGATTGTCATTGCCAGGTCCCCCCTCCCCTTCAACCAACCGGCTCCCAGTGCAGCCAGGCACTACGCAGGCATCTTTACCTGCTGACCTCCTCCCTACTGAACTGTGAGCACCTTGAGGGCAAATCGATTTCTTATTCATCTCTGTTCTTTTTTTTTAACATCTTTGTAATTGCTTTACAATGGTGTGTTAGTTTCTGCTTTATAACAAAGTGAATCAGTTATACATATACATATATTCCCATATCTCTTCCCTTTTGCATCTCCCTCCCTCCCACCCTCCCTATCCCACCCCTCCAGGCGGTCACAAAGCACCGAGCTGATCTCCCTGTGCTATGCGGCTGCTTCCCACTAGCTGTCTACCTTACGTTTGGTAGTGTATATACGTCCATGCCTCTCTCTCGCTTTGTCCCAGCTTACCCTTCCGCCTCCCCGTGTCCTCAAGTCCATTCTCTAGTAGGTCTGTCTCTTTATTCCTGTCTTACCCCTAGGTTCTTCATGACACTTTTTTCTTAAATTCCATATATATGTGTTAGCATACGGTATTTGTCTTTCTCTTTCTGACTTACTTCACTCTGTATGACAGACTCTAGGTCTATCCACCTCATTACAAATAGCTCACTTTCGTTTCTTTTTATGGCTGAGTAATATTCCATTGTATATATGTGCCACATCTTCTTTATCCATTCATCCGTTGATGGACACTTAAGTTGTTTCTATCTCCAGGCTATTGTAAATAGAGCTGCAATGAACATTTTGGTACATGACTCTTTTTGAATTATGGTTTTCTCAGGGTATGTGCCCAGTAGTGGGACTGCTGGGTCATCTCTGTTCTTAATGCCTCATTCAGCGTCTAGCCAGGAACGGGAGCCCAGAGGAGGTTTGCTGAATGAGTGACTACATGAGTGAGTGAATGAACACACAACGTGGTCTCTGAAGCACCCTGCCTTCATTTTCCCACCCACCTGCCTAAGCAAGCCCTCCTTCTCCTTGGTTCTGACAGGTGGTGTGTGTGGGGAGGTGGCTAGGACTCATGCCCCTGGGGGAGGTTTACGCTGGAGGGGGGTTGGGGAAATGGGAGGAGGATGGGGAGAAAGGTGAGGGCTTCAACCCAGGGCAGCCTTCTGACAACCAGAGCTCTGCAGTGGTCAAGCTCCCTCCAGAGGGGATGAGTTCCCACTGGGGGTGTGTGACCAGCATCAGAGGTGCTACGGATGGAGTGTTTGTTTAACTCATTCACTGGCTTTTATATGCATGTTTTCTCTTATTGAGCACCTCTCTATACCAGGTACTGAGGTGGGCTCTCAGGGCAGAAGGGTAAGTAACACTGGATGGAAAACATCAGATTAGTGATTCCCAAAGTGCTGGATATGTGGAATAAGAGCCCCACTTACCCTTCCTTGGCCAGAAGTGTCCACAGCTTCCCACTGACCCCACGTCACAGGACATTCCTGATGCAGCGCTCCATCTCTCTCTCTCTCTCTCTCTCAAAAACCATAGGAAAAAGAAAAGAAAGCCATTCCTGGAAAAATATACCCCTAACTACAAAGAAAGCCAGTTCTCGCTAAAAACTCAGCTACTAAGAGTGTTTGGAAAAGTAGATGTCACCTCAGGGTGCCAAGGAGCTGGTGAGCTGAGCCTGGCTGTAAGTGGCCAAATTGTGACTTTAAAGTTAAAAAAAATTTTTTTATTGACATAGGACATAAACACAGAAAAGAGCAGAATTCATAAGCATACAGCTAGAAGGATTTTCTCCAGGTAAACACACCTGTGTAGCCAGCACTCAGATCAAGGAACAGAACACCACCAGCTCCCAGAAGCCCCCCTCATGCCTCTGCCAGGCACCACTCCCCCTCCCCCGAAGGTAACCACTTTCATAGAAATGGAATCACACAGTGTACACCCTTTCTGTCTGGTTTCCGCAGTTGTACTCTGTTCATTCATTCTCATGGCCCTGCAGTATTCTACCCCGTTGCATGAATAGACCTCAATTTATTTATCTGCTCTACTGTTGATGGACATTTGGAGAGTTTCCAGTTTGGGGCTACTATGAACAGTATTGCCATGGGCATGCAGGCTTTTGGTGACCGTAAACACTCGTGTTGGATGGGTATCACGGAGTAGAAAGGCTGGGTCCTAGGGAAGGCATATGGTCAGCTCCACGGACACTGCCTAACAGTTTTCCAAAGTAGTTTTACCAATTTCCACCCCTGACAGCAGTTGCTCTACATCCTCAACAAAGCTTGGTGTCTCCTCCTCACTCCCATTCTGCCATGTAGTTTGAATTTGCGTTTCCTTAATGATTAATGACATTGAGCACTTTTTATTTCTTTTTTTTTTACGGTACGCGGGCCTCTCACTGTTGCGGCCTCTCCCGTTGCGGAGCACAGGCTCCGGATGCGCAGGCTCAGCGGCCATGGCTCACGGGCCCAGCCTCTCCGCGGCATGTGGGATCCTCCCGGACTGGGGCACGAACCCGTGTCCCCTGCATCGGCAGGCGGACTCTCAACTACTGCGCCACCAGGGAAGCCCCACTTTTCATATTTTTAATTTAATTTTTATTTTATATTGGAGCATAGTTGATTTACAATGTTGTGTTAGTTTTAGGTGTACAGCAAAGCAATTCAGTTATACATATACATATATCCATTCTTTTTCAGATTCTTTCCCCATATAGGTTATTACAGAATACTGAGTAGAGTTCCCTATGCTATACATTAAGTTCTTGTTGATTATCTATTTTATATATAGTAGTGTGTATACATACATATATATATATATATTTTTTGGCTTTGCCGCACAGCATGTGGGATCTTAGTTCCCTGACCAGGGATTGAACCTGTGCGCCTTGCATTGGAAGCATGGATTCTTAACCACTGGACCACCACGGAAGTCCCAGTAGTGTGTATATGTTAATTCCAAACTCCTAATTTTATCCCTCCCCCCTCACATTTCCCCTTTGGTAACCGTAAATTTGTTTTCAAAAAAACAATATACACTTCCTAGTGGCCATTGCTGAAGTAGGGGTGTGTGTGTGTGTGTGTGTGTGTGTGTGTGTGTGTGTGTGTGTGTATGTGTGTCAGAGAGAGAGAGAGAGGTATTGATTAGATCACACAGTGATGGGAGAGGTTGGGGGAAGTTTTCCTGGGTATTAGCCTCCCAGCGTATCTCAGGATTGTTTTTCCACTGAGTGGATTGACAGGGACTGGGTTAAGGGCTAAAGCAGGTCAGAGCTTAGCATTCCTCTTCCTGCATCTTAGCATGTGCCTTTGGTAGCAATGATGAAGTTCAGGGTGAGCACGGACCCAAGTGCTAATTTTATGTGTTTTCTTCAGTGACGCTCTCTATCACGGGGTGGGCTGCAATTACAGGAGGGCTTGGACACTTCACTTGTACTTCACTTAGCAAGCTAATGCTAATTGTCTTTGAATCAGAAACGAATGAGAACTTTTAAAAAGTCTTTAGTAGTGAAAAATATAGCATTTTAATTTAGTCTTTCTGGGAAAAAAGCAACTACCACTGTCAGGACACATGGATATTTTCTTTGGTGAAGTGTCTGTTCAAGTCTCTTGACCATTTTTCTATGGGTTTCTCTATTTCTTATTTATTGGTAGAAAAAAAATTTACTATTCTGGACATGAGTCTTTTGTCGTATATATGCAAATACCTTCTCCCTCTCTGTGGGTTGCATTTTCACCTTTTAATGATGTCATTTGATGAACAGAAGTTCTTGATTTTAATATAGTCTAGTTTATAATTGTCTTCTTTCATGGTTAGTACTTTCTGGGACCAGTTGAAGAAATTACGTCCAGGTCACAGAGATGGTCTTCCCTTTTCCTGTAAAAGTTTTATTATTTTACCTTTCACACTTAGACTGCCGTCCATCCAGAATGACTGGATATGGTGTGAGGAAGGGTTTAAGAATCACGTTTTTTCCATGTGGATTTCCAGTGGTCCCAGTGCTACTTATTGTTGTTGGGGAGGGTGATGTGGGTGGAGGAGATGTTTGCAGAGACAGTGGGGTTGGGGGAGCAGGGTGAGCAGGTGGGGGCATCTTTTCCCCGAATTAGCAGAGCAGTTATCTTGGGGCATCTGTCCCATGATGTCTATCTTCTAGACCGTGGGACTTAGGATTTGTCCTCACGCTACTCCTTGTCAGAAGCCCACGCAAGAGGCTGTTCTCAAGTAGTAACTGCCCCTGCCCCTCCCACATTGGAGGAGCTTGATTGCCCAAGGCTCTGAAGCGCTGGGTGGTTGAATGTCCGCTGTGAATACCCCTTTCTGAACAAGACATGGCTTTTATTCATTCACTCATTTCTTTATTAATTTATTCACCCATTTCTCCCTCCCTCCAACCTTCTCTCTTTTCGTCTCCCTTCCTTTCCTTCCCTTCCTTCCTTCATTCCTCCCTTCCTCCTTTTTTCCTTCCTTCCTTCCACGGACATCCTGTGTAAAATCCCAATCTCCCAACCCTAATTTCCTTCTTTAGTTTCCTCTTAGCATTGAGAACCATCTGATACCATATTTTTTTCCATACATATATATTTTTTATTTATTTTTTACTGAGGCTTAATTTATATACAGTAAAATGTGCAGATCTTACATGCATGGTTGGAAATTTTTTTTAAACGTCTTTATTGGAGTATAATTGCTTTACAATGGTGTGTTAATTTCTGCTTTATAACAAAGTGAATCAGTTATACATATACATATGTTCCCATATCTCTTCTCTCTTGCGTCTCCCTCCCTCCCACCCTCCCTATCCCACCACTCTAGGTGGTCACAAAGCACCGAGCTGATCTCCCTGTGCTATGTGGCTGCTTCGCACTAGCTAGCGATTTTATGTTTGGTTGTGTATATATGTCCATGCCACTCTCTCACTTTGTCATAGCTTTACCCTTCCCCCTCCCCATATCCTCAAGTCCTTTCTCTAGTAGGTCTGTGTCTTTATTCCTGTCTTACCCCTAGGTTCTTCATGACATTTTTTTCCCCCTAGATTACATATATATGTGTTAGCATATGGTATTTGTCTTTCTCTTTCTGACTTACTTCACTCTGTATGACAGACTCTAGGTCCATCCACCTCACTACACCTCACCTCACCTCACTACAAATAACTCAATTTCGTTTCTTTTTATGGCTGAGTAATATTCCATTGTATATATGTGCCACATCTTCTTTATCCATTCATCCAATGATGGACACTTAGGGTGCTTCCATCTCCTGGCTATTGTAAATAGAGCTGCAATGAACATTTTGGTACATGACTCTTTTTGAATTATGGTTTTCTCAGGGTATATGCCCAGTAGTGGGATTGCTGGGTCATATGGTAGTTCTATTTGTAGTTTTTTAAGGAATCTCCATACTGTTCTCCACAGTGGCTGTATCAATTTACATTCCCACCAACAGTGCAAGAGGGTTCCCTTTTCTCCACACCCTCTCCAGTATTTATCGTTTCTAGAGTTTTTGATCATGGCCATTCTTACTGGTGTGAGATGATATCGCATTGTAGTTTTGATTTGCATTTCTCTAATGATTAATGATGTTGAGCATTCTTTCATGTGTTTGTTGGCAATCTGTATATCTTCTTTGGAGAAATGTCTATTTAGGTCTTCTGCCCATTTTTGGATTGGGTTGTTGGTTTTTTTGTTATTGAGCTGCATGTGCTGCTTGTAACCTTTGGAGATTAATCCTTTGTCAGCTGCTTCATTGGCAAATATTTTCTCCCATTCTGAGGGTGGTCTTTTGGTCTTGTTTACGGTTTACTTTGCTGTGCAAAAGCTTTTAAGTTTCATTAGGTCCCATTTGTTTATTTTTGTTTTTATTTCCATTTCTCTAGGAGGTGGGTCAAAAAGGATCTTGCTTTGATTTATGTCATAGAGTGTTCTGTCTATGTTTTTATTTGTTTGGTTGGTTTTGCGGTATGCAAGCCTCTCACTGTTGTGGCCTCTCCCGTTGCAGAGCACAGGCTCCAGACATGCAGGCTCAGTGGCTATGGCTCACGGGCCCAGCCACTCCGCGGCATGTGGGATCTTCCCGGACCGGGGCACGAACCCGCGTCCCCTGCATCGGCAGGTGGACTCTCAACCACTGCACCACTAGGGAAGTCCCTGCCTATGTTTTCCTCTAAGAGTTTGATAGTTTCTGGCCTTACATTTAGGTCTTTAATCCATTTTGAGCTTATTTTTCTGTATGGTGTTAGGGAGTGTTCTAATCTCATACTTTTACGTGTACCTGTCCAGTTTTCCCAGCACCACTTATTGAAAAGGCTGTCCTTTCTCCACTATACATTCCTGCCTCCTTTATCAAAGATAAGGTGACCATATGTGTGTGGGTTTATCTCTGGGCTTTTTATCCTGTACCATTGATCTATATTTCTGTTTTTGTGCCAGTACCATACTGTCTTGATTACTGTAGCTTTGTAGTATAGTCTGAAGTCAGGCAGCCTGATTCTTCCAGCTCCGTTTTTCATTCTCAAGACTGCTTTGGTTATTCGGGGTCTTTTGTGTTTCCATACAAATTGTGAAATTTTTTGTTCTAGTTCTGTGAAAAATGTCATTGGTAGTTTGATAGGGATTGCATTGAATATGTAGATTGCTTTGGGTAGTAGAGTCATTTTCACAATGTTGATTCTTCCAATACAAGAACATGGTATATCTCTCCATCTATTTGTATCATCTTTAATTTCTTTCATCAGTGTCTTATAATTTTCTGCATACAGGTCTTTTGTCTCCTTAGGTAGGTTTATTCCTAGATATTTTATTCTTCTTGTTGCAATGGTAAATGGGAGTGTTTTCTTAATTTCATTTTCAGATTTTTCATCATTAGTGTATAGGAATGCCAGAGATTTCTGTGCATTAATTTTTTATCCTGTTACTTTACCAAATTCATTGATTAGCTCTAGTAGTTTTCTGGTAGCATCCTTCGGATACTCTATGTATAGTATCATGTCATCTGCAAACAGTGACAACTTTACTTCTTCTTTTCTGATTTGGATTCCTTTTATTTCCTTTTTTTTTTTTTTTTTTTTTTGATTGCTGTGGCTAAAACTTCCAAAACTATGTTGAATAAGAGTGGTGAGAGTGGGCAACCTTGTCTTGTTCCTGATCTTAGTGGAAATGCTTTCAGTTTTTCACCATTGAGGATGATGTTGGCTGTGGGTTGTCATATATGGCCTTTATTATGTTGAGGAAGGGATCATGCCTACTTTCTGCAGGGTTTTTTATCATAAATGGGTGTTGAATTTTGTTGAAACCTTTCTCTGCATCTATTGAGATGACCATATGGTTTTTCTCCTTCAATTAGTTAATATGGTATATCACGTTGATTGATTTGCATATATTGAAGAATCCTTGCATTCCTGGAATAAACCCCACTTGATCATGGTGTATGATTGTTTTAATGTGCTGTTGGATTCTGTTTGCTAGTATTTTGTTGAGGATTTTTGCATCTATGTTCATCAGGGATATTAGCCTGTAGTTTTCTTTCTTTGTGACATCTTTGTCTGGTTTTGGTATCAGGGTGACGGTGGCCTTGTAGAATGAGTTTGGGAGCATTCCTCCCTCTGCTATATTTTGGAAGAGTTTGAGAAGGTTAGGTGTTAGCTCTTCTCTAAATGTTTGATAGAATTCTCCTGTGAAGCCATCTGGTCCTGGGCTTTTGTTTGTTGGAAGATTTTTAATCACAGTTTCAATTTCAGTGCTTGTGATTGGTCTGTTCATATTTTCTATTTCTTCCTGATTCAGTCTTTGCAGGTTGTGCATTTCTAAGAATTTGCCCATTTCTTCCAGGTTGTCCATTTTATTGGCATAGAGTTGCTTGTAGTAATCTCTCATGATCTTTTGTATTTCTGCAGTGTCAGTTGTTACTTCTCCTTTTTCATTTCTAATCCTATTGATTTGAGTCTTCTCCCTTTTTTTCTTGATGAGTCTGGCTAATGTTTTATCAATTTTGTTTATCTTCTCAAAGAACCAGCTTTTAGTTTTATTGATCTTTGCTATCATTTCCTTCATTTCTTTTTCATTTATTTCTGATCTGATCTTTATGATTTCTTTCCTTCTGCTAACTTTGGGGTATTTTGTTCTTCTTTCTCTAATTGCTTTAGGTGCAAGGTTAGGTTGTTTATTCGAGATGTTTCCTGTTTCTTAAGGTAGGATTGTATTGCTTCTTAGAACTGCTTTTGCTGCATCCCATAGGTTTTGGGTCGTCGTGTCTCCATTGTCATTTGTTTCTAGGTACTTTTTGATTTCCTCTTTGATTTCTTCAGTGATCACTTTGTTATTAAGTAGTGTATTGTTTAGCCTCCATGTGTTTGTATTTTTTACAGATATTTTCTTATAATTGATATCTAGTCTCATAGCGTTGTGGTCAGAAAAGATACTTGGTACAATTTCAATTTTCTTAAATTTACCAAGACTTGATTTGTGACCCAAGATATGATCTATCCTGGAGAATGTTCCATGAGCACTTGAGAAAAATGTGTATTCTGTTGTTTTTGGATGGAATGTCCTATAAATATCAATTAAGTCCATATTGTTTAATGTATCATTTAAAGCTGGTGTTTCCTTATTTATTTTCATTTTGGATGATCTGTCCATTGGTGAAAGTGGGATGTTAAAGTCCCCTACTATGAATGTGTTACTGTCAATTTCCCCTTTTATGGCTGTTAGTATTTGCCTTATGTATTGAGGTGCTCCTATGTTGGGTGCATAAATATTTACTATTGTTATATCTTCTTCTTGGATCGATCCCTTGATCATTATGTAGTGTCCTTCTTCGTCTCTTGTAATAGTCTTCATTTTAAAGTCTATTTTGTCTGATATGAGAATTGCTACTCCAGCTTTCTTTTGATTTCCATTTGCATGGAATATCTTTTTCCATCCCCTCACTTTCAGTGTGTATGTGTCCCTAGGTCTGAAGTGGGTCTCTTGTAGACAGCATATATATGGGTCTTGTTTTTGTATCCATTCAGCCAGTCTATGTCTTTTGGTGGGAGCATTTAATCCATTTATATTTAAGGTAATTATCGATATGTATGTTCCTATTCCCATTTTCTTAATTGTTTGGGGTTTGTTATTGTAGGTCTTTTCCTTCTCTTGTGTTTCTTGCCTAGAGGAGTTCCTTTAGCATTTGTTGTAAAGCTGGTTTGGTGGTGCTGAATTCTCTCCGCTTTTGCTTGTCTATAAAGGTTTTAATTTCTCCATCAAATCTGAATGAGATCCTTGCTGGGTAGAGTAATCTTGGTTGTAGGTTTTTCTCCTTCATCACTTTAAATATGTCCTGCCACTCCCTTCTGGCTTGCAGAGTTTCTGCTGAAAGATCAGCTGTTAACCTTATGGGGATTCCCTTGTGTGTTATTTGTTGTTTTTCCCTTGCTGCTTTTAATATGTTTTCTTTGTATTTAATTTTTGATAGTTTGATTAATATGTGTCTTGGCGTGTTTCTCCTTGGATTTATCCTGTATGGGACTCTCTGTGCTTCCTGGACTTGATTAACTATTTCCTTTCCCATATTAGGGAAGTTTTCAACTATAATCTCTTCAAATATTTTCTCAGTCCCTTTCTTTTTCTCTTCTTCTTCTGGGACCCCTATAATTCGATGTTGTGCATTTACTGTTGTCCCAGAGGTCTCTGAGACTGTCCTCAGTTCTTTTCATTCTTTTATTCTGCTCTGCAGTAGTTATTTCCACTGTTTTATCTTCCAGGTCACTTATCCGTTCTTCTGCCTCAGTTATTCTGCTATTGATCCCTTCTAGAGTATTTTTAATTTCATTTATTGTGCTGTTCATCGTTACTTGTTTCCTCTTTAGTTCTTCTAGGTTCTTGTTAAATGTTCCTTGTATTTTCCCTATTCTATTTCCAAGATTTTGGATCATCTTTACTATCATTATTCTGAATTCTTTTTCAGGTAGACTGCCTATTTCCTCTTCATTTGTTAGGTCTGGTGGGTTTTTATCTTGGTCCTTCATCTGCTGTGTGTTTTTCTGTCTTCTCATTTTGCTTATCTTACTGTGTTTGGTGTCTCCTTTTTTCAGGCTGCAGGTTCTTAGTTCCGGTTGTTTTTGGTGTTTGCTCCCAGTGGCTAAGGTTGGTTCAGTGGGTTGTGTAGGCTTCCTGGTGGAGGGGTCTAGTGCCTGTGTTCTGGTGGATGAGGCTGGATCTTGTCTTTCTGGTGGGCAGGTCCATGTCTGGTGGTGTGTTTTGGGGTGTCTGTGACCTTATTATGATTTTAGGCAGCCTCTCTGCTAATGGGTGGGGTTGTGTTCCTGTCTTGCTAGCTGTTTGGCATAGGGTGTCCAGCACTGTAGCTTGCTGGTCATTGAGTGAAGCTGGGTGTTGGTGTTGAGATGGAGATCTCTGGGAGATTTTCGCCATTTGATATTACATGGAGCTGGGAAGTCTCTTGTAGACCAGTATCCTGAAGTTGGCTCTCCCTCGTCAGAGGCACAGCACTGACTCCTGGCTGCAGCACCAAGAGCCTTTCATCCACACGGTAGACCACTGGTTGATTATAAAAGGATGTAAGTCAGGAACAGGCAGATGGAAGACATGCAGAGGGCAGGTATGGGGAGAGGGTGTGGACCTTCCATGCCCTCTGCAGGAGCCACTCTCCTAGCACCTCCACGTGTTCACCAACCTGGAACTGAAAAGTTTTGACAAATGTATACAATCATGTTATCACCTCCCCAGTCAAGATACATAACATTTCTATCACCCCAGAAAGCTCCCTCATGCCCCTTCCAGCCAATCCTCCCTCTAGAGGCAACCATTGTTCTGATTCCTATCGCCATAGATTAGTTTTGCCTGTTCTTGAGCTTCATATAAATGGAATCCTACAGCAACACTATGTGTTTTGCTTATCTTGTTTATTGTCTGTCTCTCTGACTAGACCTGTAGGAGTGGATTTTTGTTTGTCTTGTTCATGGCTGAATTCCCAGCTTCTAGAATAGTGCCTGGCACATACTTGGACATATTTGTTGAATAAATGAATAAATGTATAAATAAAGCTATAGAGTTGCCCTTTCACTCACCCATTTACTCATTTTTTCTCTAAGAGTCAGAATGAAGTTAGGCAACAGGGCCCCAGAGACAGCCTGCACCTTGGCTCCAGCACCTATCTGCTCTCTGAACTGGGAGAAGTTGCCTCAGCTTGTTCATTTGTGAAATGGGGATACGAATGTTCCTACCTCATAGGATAGGAATCTTACCCATAGGGTAGGGTCGTAGGAGTTGATATATATAAAATGATTTAGTAAGCTTTCATTAAATGTTAATGATTGTAATTAATTGATTAATCAACTGTTTGTTAACATACACTTAGAGGTCATCCAGGTCATTCATTCATTATTTGTTCAAGAAATATTTATCGATGACTTGACTGGTGACACACACTGGTATTATAACAGTGAATAAGTCTAAGTCCCTTCTTCATGGGAGCTGACATTTTGGTGAGAGAGTATTTTAGTATTACATATTAGTATAAGCTACTAGAAAAAATAAACCCAACAATACAGTTTCTTAAACAACTTAGAAGTTTTTTGTTTATTTAATTTCTTTTCACCTTGAGTAATACTCCAGAAATAAGTGGTTCAGCCCTGCTAGGGCAACTCTGCCACACTTAGCGTATGGCTTCTACCTCTGGGTCCATAATGGCTGCTGCAGCTCCTGCTATCTCATCTGCAACCCAGCAAACAGGAAGTGGGAAAGGGCAAGAGAAGTGTCTATTGTTTCCTTTTAAGGCATGACCGAGAAGGGTCCTATGTCACTTTTATTCACATCCCACTGACCAGAACTTACTCATGTGGCCACACCTCATCACAAGGAGGTCTGGGAAATAGAATCTCTAGCTGAAACTTCTAAGAGCTTGGGAATTAGTGGTTTGGAGCACTGACTCATATCCCCAGGTGAGCCAGACCCCTTGTGGGGTAGTTTGGGATATCTCAAAGCTAGGACTGCCAGATTTAGCAAATAAAAATACAGGATACCCAGTCAACTTGAATTTCAGATAAACTATATTTGGGACATATTTATACTAAAAAGTTATTCATTGTTTATTTGAAATACTGTATTTTATCCATCAATCCTGTTCAAAGCTCTTCCTTGGGTAGGGCCCAAACGAGTCTTCTCTGCTCTCCCAGTCAATCCTAGCTCTGCCTCCGAAGCCTATGGGGACAATTAAGCCAAGACTTAACTGTGCACCTGAGGGGTGCTAAACACTGCAGAATGATGCAGAAAACACAGCTGATGGGGCACCTTCTCCTTAGGGCATAGCCGTCAGGACAGGCAGCTGCATCTTTCCCATGAAGGTGCATTAAACAGAAGTCCATGGTTTGTGCCGTGGGACAGCTGATCCAAGCCAGCCTAGAGGTGCCCATCCCAGGAGTCTCATCACAGTGGGCTGAGGTCTGCCTGAGAAGGCTTCTTGGAGGAGCTGAGCTTTGAACTTGGGGTTTTCACTTGGTGCCAAGGCAAGGCCCAACTCCTAGAAGCACCCTAGCTCCGGTTCAAATCCCAGGTCTGCTCCTTCCTAGCTGTGTGACCTTGGGCAGGTCCCCTCACCTCTCCAAACCTGGGTTTTCTTTTTTTTTTTTTTGCGGTACACGGACCTCTCACTGTTGTGGCCTCTCCCATTGCGGAGCACAGGCTCCGGATGCGCAGGCCCAGCGGCCATGGCTCACGGGCCCAGCCACTCCGCGGCATGTGGGATCTTCCCGGACTGGGGCATGAACAAGTGTCCACTGCATCGGCAGGCGGACTCTCAACCACTGCGCCACCAGGGGAGCCCTAAACCTGGGTTTTCTTATCTGTAAAGTGGGGATCAAAAGAGAACCCACCTCAGAGCATGGTGGTGAAGATCAGGTGAGACAGTGTCCATGCAGTGCTCCCGGTACACCTTTATCTTGCAAAATAAGATCTGGACTAATGTTCCTTGTCTGGTTGTTGTAACTACTTTCATTGAGGCTTTGAGGGAACAAAGGATTGGGATGGTTATGCAGGGGGCAGCAGGACTCTCACAGCAGGATAGGGGTGGGAGGGAGTGCAAAGGTATATATGTAAAAGGGGTGGGGTCATCTTCCTGGCCGCCCAAGGGGATTTGGTACCCCAGGGCTGGGCTTGGTGTCGTGGGTGACCTGGTTGGGGATGGATCAGGGCCAGCAGGACCCCGAAGGCCGGCAGCACTGTCCATCCTCTTGTCCCCAAGCCCCTGCCCCTTGGTACCCCCTCACTCAGTTCAGTATGCCTCTGGTTGCCACGGCCCGCTGCGTCCTAGCCCACCATAGCCACGGCCACGGCCACGCTGTGGAATTTCCAATTTTCAGCTAATGTGCAGGTCGTGACAGAGGCTCAGAGGCCCTGGTTGGACATAATGGCAGAAGAATTGTAAATGTCGCCCCAGTGAATGGCAATGAGGAAGGGCGGGAAGGAGACATTTTCCATCGGCCACGCGCAGAGCCCGGGAATACATTTGCTCTCCGAGTGTGTCGCATTAGATTTCCAGAGGTGCTGGGGCTCCAGGTACATGTCATTAGTAACAGTTTGGTTGATAATGAATCCTTTTATTTCTTTTCCTCACAGCTCATGAATACATAACGAGGCCCCGCTCAGGCGCATCTGGCCTGGGCCCCGAGCCTCTGCCACCTAATCTCGTCCTGCTCCAATATCCAAGAAGCCCAGCTGGGGCCTGCCTTAAAGGAGCCATGTGCCCTTTCCTGCCTGGGGAGGACCAGCCAGGCCGGCCGAGGGGCTGAGCCCTAGCTGAGAGTTTAGCACCACTGAATCCCAGGACGTGGAGGAGAGCCGAGCAAGGAAGGGACCCCCAGATCCTGACTCAGCTGTGAGCGTCACACAGTGCATCTAGCAGGCACTCAGCAATGCTGCTTAGCGCAGTGCCTGCCTGGCTAGGGGTGAACTGTATGAAAGCTTTCTAGAGATCCCCTTGTTGAGCCTGGCCAGCTGTTCTATCAGGTGGGGTTGTGCGGTGGTGACCCCATTTTATAGCTAAAGAAACTGAGGCTTAGAAGGGTGGGGGGCTTCATTTTGGGCTTAGCAAGGCAGGCCAAAGCAGAGCCCAGCTCCTCCCCAGCTGGCCATAATTTAGGGAGGTTCCCAGGGAAGGACATTTTATCAAGTGATTCTTGGTTTTATAAAATGTTCCCTACCAAGAATTTGGTTTCTGTATTCATTGTAAATCTGTGTAGTTCTATCATTCAACTGAGCAAATGCTTCAAGGAGGAACAAAGCGTTAGTTTTTGTTTGTTTGTTTGTTTGTTTTGCTGTGCGCAGGCCTCTCACTGTTGTGGCCTCTCCCGTTGCGGAGCACAGGCTCCGGACGCGCAGGCTCAGCGGCCATGGCTCACGGGTCCAGCCGCTCCGTGGCATGTGGGATCTTCCCGGACCAGGGCACGATCCCGTGTCCCCTGCATCGACAGGCAGACTCTCAACCACTGTGCCACCAGGGAAGCCAAGGGTTAGTTTTTTAAAATTGTTTTCCGAGATGTCTACAACGTTCTTTTCCAAAAAACTCCATCCTCCCTCCTCCCCTCTTTGGCCCACCCTATTTCCTTCACTGCACCCCGTCAGGTCCTCACATGCTCTCTTACATCTCACATTATATTTGTTTACTGTCCCATGGGGATGTGAGCCCTGTAAGAGCAGGGACTTTGTTCTCAACTGGATCTTCAGGACCAAGGACAGTGCCCACCACACAGTAGGTGATCAGCCTACAGACACAGAACAACTAACCAATTTGCACCCCAGTCATGTCACCCCAAGGCTGGGCTCTGGACTCCATTGGCTCCAGGAGGAAAGACCTCCATGGTGGCAGGCCTCCAGGTGAGTGTGTGGCCTCGCATCTGAGGCTCTCTGGGACTTTCAGGTGTGGTCAGACCTGGGTGGCCTGGACACTGTGGAGGGTGGAGAGGCAGCAGGCAAGCATGTCTCCTGGGTGCGAGGGTGTGGAGGGAAGGTTCAGACGCTGAGATGACAATGCTTTGTAATGGCCTGGGTCTCAGCTCTCTGATGGTCCCTCCTCAGGCAGGAGGCACCCGCCCCCAGAGCCACAGGGATCTGATAATGTGAAGGTCACCCTGATGCTGGGACCCAGGCCAGGACATCCATCTACTGAGGGCTTGTTTTCTGCCAGGCAAAATTACAAACACATTAAAAACATTAAAAAACACTTTACAGCTTAACTCTTCTGAGAGGCAAGTAGGTATCATCATGCATCCCATTTCCTCGTGTAAGGAAACAGAGGAAATGGGGTGTGAGAAACTTAGGCAACTCGCCCAAGGACACACAGCAGTAAACGGCAGAGGTAGGATCTGAACCCAAACCGTTTGGATTCTGCACGCAGGTTCTTAACGACAAGACCATTCTGCTCTTCTGATATGACGTTATCAAAAGGCAGATAGCATCATGAGGACCCTCTCTGCACAGCCAGCCAACCCGTCTTTCTGGATCCACTGAACGCTGAGAAACTCTCTACTATTCCACTCGTAAATCTGAGCTGTGTTGGTGTGAAGTCCCTAGTGGACCAGGGCCTGGGAGGCAGTGTTACAGTGTTAGGTGTGTGGGCCCTGCAGTCAGACAGACCTGGGCTGGGACCTTGGATCTGCTACTTAGTGCTCTGTGACCTTGAGCAAGCCACTTTGCCTCTCTGTGCCTCAGCTTCCTCATCTGTAAAATGGGGGCGATACAGCACCACCTCGTAGGGATTCTGGGGAGATCAATGTGCCAATACATGTAACACTTTTGGAACAGTGCCCGTGACGCTCAAGGAGTGTTAGGGTTTTCTAGAAAAAGCTTGAGGGGGTGCAGGGGAGGCGCTCTGGTTAGGGCTCCACCATGGCGTCCTCGTGGCGATCACCTGTCATGACCTCTCACCTCACCTTTCTTCCATCTTCCCATCTCTGCCTTCTGCCCCTGAACTTCCGCCCCGGCTAAGAAGCCTTCCCAGATTAAAGGACAGAGGGAGAATAAATGCCACCCCCTTGCCATCATCTGTACGCACTTGCCCATGGTCTGAGGTTTCTCTTGCTCAGACTTTGTGCCATAGCTTTCAGGGACATGCCTTAGGGCTGAGTGTCTGCTGGGCAGGCTCGGCCCAGGGAGGCTCAGGAAGGCAGGACACCGAGTGTCAGAGCCTTGGTATCCAGCCCTGCTTCTTATGGTGCCGGAGCCCTTGACCTAAACCTCACCACCCCAGCTTTGCCATCTCCACCATGTACTTGTGGGGAGGCAGTGTGATCTGGGGAAACTATACCCTGGACGGAGGGAGAAGGCCTCGATCCCAGCCCCAGCTTAGCCACTTACTAGCTTTGTGACCTTCTGGCCAATGGCCCCTCTGATACTCCGTTTCCTCATTTATAAAATAGGCGCAATAATGCTACTTCCTGTGTAGATATTGCCTGTGCTCGAAACAGTGGTCGGCACTTGGAAGTGCTCGGTAAACGTCAAGCTATAATTATAAGGATTATTTTATTTCCTTCTCTTGGGATGTCTCTGTCCTGGGGCCCATTCATTCAGGGCCCTGCCTACACAGCCCTTGCTTGCCTCCCTTGCTGTGTTCAACTCTTTAACCCATTTTGTGAGAGTTGCCCTGAGGAGTCTTCTGAGAACCCCTCTCTGATCATGGCAATGCCACGCCCAGGAATCTTCAGTGGCTCCCTATTGCCTCCAAGACAAAGACCAAAGCACTTACTCTGGCATTCACAGACCTTCACATACAGTCCTCAGCCTCGCTCACAGGGCCCCAGGCAAAGCCTCCACTCCCCACAGGCACCCACCCCACATGTGGCCGGCGCTGCCTCGTTCGTTGCTGTATCCTCCTCCTGGAACGCATTCCCCCTTCCAGCTCGAGTTTCACCTCCTGCAGTAAGCGGTCCCTTCACCTGACCTCACTGAGCCTCCGTTTTCTCATCCGTCAAGTGGATGTCCACCGTGCCCATTTTGGTGGAGTTTCCATGACAACCGAATGTTCTAAAAGCACAGTGAGGACTTTGAAAATTGTCACTATGGGACACCTTCTGGGACACCTTCTCGTGATCCCCCCGGCCCCCTCTCCCGATTCCCCGGTACCCAGCAGGGCGTGCCGAAGCCCGAACAGCAGTGCTGCCCCTCGGATGCTGTCTGGTGAGGACTGCCACCCATGCCCTGTGCAACCTCTCCCGGCCTTGCTGTTGACTTTGGCACACAGCCCTCACCTGAGCTGCCGTGACCAGCCTGGAATTTCAAGCTGAGTTTGATTTGACCTGTTCCGCGGGTCTGGCCCCTAAACCAAACCATATTCCTGCTGAGGCCCCAGTGCCCAGTGTTCCCTAGGGAGCTGGGGATGGAGCCTGGCTGGGCTACCGCCTGGGGCCGCCTTCACCAACCCCTGCCCAGCGCTGCCTCCTGAACTAATTCCATAATCCTACCTCCTGCCTGGCCCCGGCGGCTCAGGAAGGCTTCTCTGGCAGGCTCTGATCCCACCTTCCTGCTCAGCCTGGGCTTGCAGCCCCTCGGCCCCTCGCCAGTCCACACGAGGGCCCTGCTGGGGCTCTGAAACTCATTTAGGCCCTGTGCTCTGCTGCCTTAGCACCCCGCCCTGGACCCCCAGCCAGGCCTTGTAACAGGATCCAGATGTTCCTTCCCCTGTCCCCAGGGTCCCTGGGATAATCCGTGACAGTCGGGGGGCCAGTGGGGGCAGGCACAGCTGCTGGGATAGAGGACAGAAACCGGGTATGAGGCCCAGGGCCCAGGGTCAGTGGAGGGATAAACATACACCCCAACCCAGGCACCCTCGGTCTACACAGGTCCACCCTCCTCCAGAAAGCATCCTCATCTCCCCAGCTGAGGGTGGAAGTGCTGTGTGACCTTGGGTGGCTGGTGGACCTCTCTGTGCCGCATCTGCCTCACCTGTTTGACCAGCTCTGCCCTCACAGCATTGCTCTGCGTAGGTGAAGGGCTGATTTGGTGCAGGAGCCTGGTACATAGTAGGTGCTCACCAAACGGCCTTGGGGAAGTCGTCTCATCACTTGGAACTTCTTTCCTTGCATTTCAGTGTTTCAGGGAGAACTGGCACGGAGCAGGGGTTCAGCAAATGGCAGGTGTTCCCCTCTCGCCTTCCAGGGTCTCCGGCCAGCACACATGTGGCAGGAAGGAGGGGCCAGACATCTCCTGGAGTCTGACTCAGAGGCTTAGACTAGCTCGGGGAGCCCCTCATCCAATGGGGAATCCAGGTCAGGAAGACCCGGGTTCCAGTCCGAGGTCCACCCCCAGGTGAGTCCCTTCCCCTGAAGGCCTCAGTTTTCCCATCTGAAACATAAGTCCTTTTCCAAACATCTTCGAAACACAGTTGATGCTCCATGAATATCTGTTGAATGATACGCAGGATGCCCTCCATCCTCTTCTCTCTTCCACAATTTCTGTGCCCACTGCTGCCCCCGCCCCCCCAAATGGCTGAGGCACCCCTGGGCCTGACCACATTTCCCAGACTCTTACAGCCACCCCCGCTCAGCAGAGGAAGGATTGAGGGCCAGGTGATGGGCCAGGAGGACAGGCCCTGGAGGGACCTCCTGGCCTTCCCAGGCTCCCTATGGAAGACGCCGGGGGGACAGAGTGGGAGACCAAGCTTTGGGTTGAGGTTGGGGTCTCAGCAAGTCATTCAGCCCTTTTGTGCCACAAATTCTTCCTTGGAAATATAATAAGAGTAGTTACCATGACCTGAGGCATCACAGGGGTCAGGCACCGAATCAGGGCCTTTATGAGTCTGTTCTCCTCCACCCTTATCTGGATCAGCGATGCTCAAAGTTGTTGGCAGCAGCTGGGAGCTGGTTAGAAATGCAAATTTTCTGGCTCCATTCTAGACTCGCTGAATCTCCAACTCTGGAGGTAGGGCCCAGCAGTCTGTGTTTAACAAGTTCTCCCGATGATGCTTGCTGGGGACTCAGGCAGGAGAGCCACAGATCCACATCCTCCTCCTCTTCCTCGCCCCAGGCCCTTCTTGTCCACAGTTCCTCTGAGGCATCCTTTAACAAGCCCACCCCTTCCCCAGCAGGCCACAGGGAACTTCCCCTACTTCTCAGGGGCTCCAGTGTTACGAGCTGTGCTCTTCTCTGGTCCGGAATCAGCGGCTTTTTGCCACACACCTGTGAGGTCCCTGCAGGCAGATGCCCTGCTCCTCCCCCAGTGCATCCCCAGCTGCACAGGTACTCCGGTCTTTGAGGTGGGTCCGCTGCCAGCCTACCTCTTTACAATCTTTTTTTTTTTTTTTTTTGGTACGTGGGCCTCTCACGGTTGTGTCCTCTCCCATTGCAGAGCACAGGCTCCAGATGCACAGGCTCAGCGGCCATGGCTCACGGGCCCAGCCGCTCCGCGGCATGTGGGATCTTCCCGGACCGGGGCACGAACCCGTGTCCCCTGCATCGGCAGGCGGACTCTCAACCACTGCACCACCAGGGAAGCCCTTGGCCTACCTCTTTATACATGGACAAATGCCTGGCAGCCATCAGCAGACCACTCACCCTGTCTCCCTGCCCCATCACTGTGACCTAGTGAAATGAAGTGATTTAAAGCACTCACAGCCTGGGTTTGAACCCTGACTCCTTCACTTACTAGCAGTGTGCCCTCAAATTAGTTTCTTAACCTCTCTGTGTCTCATTTTCTCATATTTAAGCAGAGATAAGAATACCTATTTCTAGGATGGTTGCAAGAATTAAAGATGATAATATGGGTAACGCTTAGGACAACACCTATCATGTAGCATGTACAGCATACGTGCTAGAAATTATGGTTCACTGGGTCCTGTCCGCACCTGCCCCCCAGGCTTACCTGCTTCTCCTTCCCTCCATGTACCAGGCCCACCAGCCAGACTGAGCTACTGTGACTCCCTGAACCTGCCATTCTTTTCCATGCCTCCCTCTGTATACACTGTGATCTCTGTCTGGAGCGTTTCTTCCTCTTCACCTGGAACACTCCTGCTTGCCCACCCTTCCTGTTCCTGTGACCGATGCTTCTCCTTTCACAGCCTGATTGGCTTAACTGCCTGTCCCACACCACCCCGCGCCTCGGCCCCATCAACGTACACTCTGATCCTTCCCTCCAAGCCCTCAGTTCCCGGGTGCCTAAATGCCTAATTTGATGTTTGGCTTTTCTTCTACCATGTAAGTTCCTTGAAAGCAGAGCCTGGGTCTTATTTATCTCCATATTCTGGCTGGCTTTTAGTGGGTATTTAATAAATGTTTATGGAGTAAAAATTAGAGGTGAATTTACAAAGATGAATTAGAGTTACAGGGACTGACAAAGAAAGATCTTCAAGATATAGCAAGTGAAACTGGTGGAAAAATAACGAACGATATGATCCCATGTGATCAACCACCCCAAACTGCATATCTGTGTATATATTGAATGCCTAGAAAGGAATCTGGAAGAGTGAACACCAAAGTGACAACAGACATGGACTTGGACAGGGAGACTAATTTCAATGGTGGGTGAAGGGGTCTCTGTCACCTTGTCTTATCTGAACTATTACAGAGAGAATAAATTGAAGTGTTATCTGTGTCTTAAAAACAAATTAAATAGTTCTCCTCCTGTAAAATGTTGACATGGAACCCTTGCCTCGCTCTGCTCTAGAGTCAAACTGGACATGCCAAGCCTTTTTTGCCACAGGGCATTTGCACTTGCTGTTCCTTCTGCCCAGAATGCCCTTCCCTAGCTTCCGGGTGGTTGCCTTTTCTGGATCATTCACGTACCTGTAAATATAGCATCCTCAGAGGCATCTAATTCAGCCTGTCATCCTCTGCTCTTTCACCATGCTTAGTACACCTGCAATTATTATTTTCAATCTTTATTTGTTCAGTTGCTTACTATCTGTCTCCACTTACTAGAACATAAGCCCTCTGAGGTCAGGAACTGTGACCATGTTGTCCCTGCCACACCCCAGTGCCCAACACAGCTCTGGGATATAGTAGGAGCTCATGTAATATTTGTTGAATGAATAAAATCCTCTTTGTCTTTTTTTTTTTGGTCCAGTGTTCTTGAGCTTTTGGGGGGCGTGTGCGTGTCTCTCTCTCTCTCTTTTTGTGTGTGTGATATGTGTCTCTTTTTTCTTAGCTTCTCTAGTTCAAACCTTGACCATCTAATACATTCCCTGCCCTTGGAATTCTGGGGCTCTCACTAACTTAGGCTCCCTTAAAGAACTGCCCAATGGTCCAAATAAGCTTTTCAAGCAACGACAGCGAGGAAATGCAAGCCTAATGCTGTGAAACCCCAAAGCTTCTCAGAAGAGATGGTTCAGAGACTGTTCTGATGAGCACATGGCTGGTGGTGACAGCATATCTGTGCTTTCAAGACCAATGCGTCTTTTGTTTTCCTTAAGTGTCAAAGTTTTTAGCTATTGACTCATACATCCACATGATTCAAAAGGACAAAGGCATCTCTCCCTGTCCCCCTTTCCACACGACGACCCATGTAACCAGCTTCTCACGGAGCTGCCAGAGGTTTTATATATGTTCAAGCAAGCACATGTATACATGTTCTGTTTTCCCTCTTTCATACACATACAAATGGTGATATACTATACATGCAGTTCTGCATTTTTTTAACCTAACTGGATCTCTTGGAGACCTTTCCGTGATTAATAACTAAAGGGCATCCACATATTTCCTTTGTCTAGTTCCAGTTTTAGTATATGTGCTGCCGAAGCGAGCACCACACATTTCCTTATGGCAGCAGAGAGACAAATGCTTTCTTACATGCAGGGGTCCAGCTGACGTTCACCAGGCTCCTGCCTAGTGAGCCGAGCCTGGTGGTAAAGGTCAAGAAACCAGGGTTTGGGGCTTCCCTGGTGGTGCAGTGGTTGAGAGTCCACCTGCCGATGCAGGGGACACGGGTTCGTGCCCCGGTCCGGAAAGATTCCCACATGCCACGGAGCGGCTGGGCCCGTGAGCCATGGCCACTGAGCCTGCGCGTCTGGAGCCTGTGCTCCGCAATGGGAGAGGCCACAACAGTGAGAGGCCCGCGTACCACAAAAAAAAGAAACCAGGGTTTGAGTCCCAGCTCTGCCATTGGCCCTTGAGTGAGCAGCTTAAGTGGAACCTCCGTGCAGATCTGCAAAGGGGACAATCCCAGCACCTGCCTCATGAGTAGTGGCCAGGATTAAGTAAGGTCATGCATGTCGGAGTCTTAGTTCTTACACATAAGGTGCTCAATAAATGGGGGCTGCTTTGACAAGTATTATTAATTATAAAATAAGTATTATTGTTCAGTCCCAGTCGCTCAGCCAGGGGGTGAGGACTGTGCATACTGTGACATGAGTGTCCTGTTGAAACTGGAACCCTCTGTTTATTACTATTTTTTTAAAATTATTTATTTATTTATTTATGGCTGTGTTGGGTCTTCATTGCTGTGCGAGGGCTTTCTCTAGTTGTGGCAAGTGGGGGCCACTCTTCATCGCGGTGCGCGGGCCTCTCACTGTCGCCTCTCTTGTTGCGGAGCACAGGCTCCAGACGTGCAGGCTCAGTAATTGTGGCTCACGGGGCTAGTTGCTCCACGGCATGTGGGATCTTCCCAGACCAGGGCTTGAACCCGTGTCCCCTGCATTGGCAGGCAGATTCTCAGCCACTGCGCCACGAGGGAAGCCCTATTACTATTTTTTTAATTGAAGTGTAGTTGATTTACAATGTTCTGTTAGTTTCTGGTGTACAGCAAAGTGATTCAGTTATACACACACACACACACATACACACACACACACACACATATTCTTTTTTCATATTCTTTTCCATTGTGGTTTATTATAAGATATCAAATATAGCTCTCTGTGCTATACAGTAGGACATTGTTGTTTATCTATTTAATATTTTATATATACTTGTGTGTATCTGCTAATCCCAAACTTCTAATTTATCCCTCCTCCACCCCCTTGCCCCTTTGGTAACCATAAATTTGTTTTCTATGTCTGTGAGTCTGTTTCTGTTTTGTAAATAAGTTCATTTGCGTCATATTTTAGATTCCAAGTATAAGTGATATCACATGGTATTTGTCTTTCTCTGTCTGGCTTACTTCACTTAGTATGATCCTCTCTAGGTCCATCCATGCTGCTGCAAATGGCATTATTTCATTCTTTTTTGCAGCTGAGTACCATGGACTCCTCTGTTTGGAAGAAGCCATGCTGACGGCTCATGGGAGGCGGCCTTGGTGCATCTGGGCAAGAAGGGCCCTGGAAGGCCATCCACACTCCACCCCTTTCATGTGAGAATGGGACGAGGAGCAGAGGCCACCAGCCCAGGAGTCCTCCTTGTGCATCGGGAGACAAAGGGCTGAGAGCTTTCCTTTGCAGCCTCACAGCCTTTTTTGTTTCTTAGTCACTGGACACATTTAGGCTTGAAGCTTTTTGGATTTTGTTAAATTCCTTCACTCCATTTTCCTTTCCCGTGTAGAGGCAACTTCTGCTCATTAACAAGAGGTGATAACCAGAAAGAGGGCATTTTTTTTCCTCCTTTCTCCCACTTACTCATTGTCTGTCTTTTGTTTTATGAATTTCTAGTTATCAGAGTAACAGAGCGTCTTTTGGAGAGTAAAAAGCGACTCCCCACAATCCTGTCCTCAATGGCAATTTCTATGAACAGTTTCATACTGTGCCTTCCGGTCTACCTTCTACGCACTTCAACACACTCGAGATCACATCAGAAAGCCAGTTTTCTATTCTAAATTATGTGGATCATTGTTGGGGCATCACCTTTCCCCGTGTGGTTAAAAATGTCATAAATGTCCATTGTAATGGCTACAGGATAGCTTATTGAGTGGAAATACCATATTTCCCATAATTATCTTCCTATTGTTGGACCTTTGCGTTGTTCTCGTTTTATTTCAGTTTCCTGAGCATTCACTTAAAAGAGCTTTGCCCCCATCACAGGTTTTTTTCTCTGAGGCTTGGATTCCCGGGGGTGGAATCCCTTGGCCAATGATTATGAAGGAGTTTAAGGATCTTGATTCTCCCCCATTATCCCTAATCAGTTTTATTTTAATATGTGGCTTAGCAATTCCTGCTTCCATAACAGACAGGGCTCTGATCTGAGTGACATAAATTTCACATTTGTTTCCCCGAAAGCATCTCTGAGGTCCCTGAATCCAAAACCATTAGAACTTGGTGGAAACTACTTTCCAAGGCATCCATGATGGCCCTGCCCAACTGTCAAAGCAGCTGAGTTAAGGACAGAAAATTCTGCCACGTGCAGCAGACCTGTGTTCCAACCATTCCCACCTACCACCCCATCCCTGTCACTTTGTAGCTGTGTGATTTTGCAAAAAAGCTTAGCCACTCTGAGCACCTGTCATCTTTAAAACAGAGTTAATCCTCCACTCATCTGAGTCTTAGCTGGTGATTTCCTAAGGTCACTACAGTTCTAAGAGGACTGAACATTCACTCATTCGTTTACTAAATACGTATTTAATTAATGTTGTGTCAGGCTCTGGATTTGATTCCTCATTCCCCACAGTTCCATCTATACTCATTGGGTCAACAGAGGCATGAGCTGAGGTCAGACAGTCAGCGGTGTGGTACTTGGGCAAGTCATTGAACTTCTCTGAGTATCCATTTTCTTACCTGTGAACTGGGAACAATAATGGTACCTGTAAGGTGGTTGTGAGGATTAAATGATGTACTGCATGGACTTAGAAAGCATCCAGCGAATGTTAGCTATAATAACAATTGTTAACCTGCTATTACATTGTGTAAGAACGTTTCAAACAACTTATAAGATAGTCACTTTGCTCCATATTCAGGATGACCAATTGTTTTGTTTTTCACTGTACGCGGGCCTCTCACCGTTGTGACCTCTCCCGTTGCGGAGCACAGGCTCCGGACGCGCAGGCTCAGCGGCCATGGCTCACGGGCCCAGCTGCTCCGTGGCATGTGGGATCTTCCCGGACCGGGGCACGAACCCGTGTCCCCTGCATCGGCAGGCGGACTCTCAACCACTGCGCCACCAGGGAAGTCCCAGGATGACCAATTGCCTTAACTCTGTTCCACCTGTGTGGCGGAAGAGGGAGGGGAGAGGCTGATATTGCCTGGGTACCTACCAGAAGGTTCTCCAGGGCTTGTTCATGGGGCTTGTTTGCACCATCCCACCGAGGGTCTGGCCACCACCCTGTCCATGACAGAATCAGATACAGGTGAATTGAGGATTAGAGGGCTTCAGTGGAGACCAGACAGATTGAATGTTTGAACGAGGCAGCGCCTGCATGTTAGAATAATGTTATAATCAAGGGTGACGGTGTCATAACGTGAGGATGTTAAAATGACTCAATGTGTGGATATTATAATAACCAATAGAATGTTATACTAGAAGAACTTTGTCTTTGGAAGGGCTTATTGAAGAGGATCTTGTCTTTTGCTGAATCTGTAGATAGGCAAAGCCATAGCAAAAAGGCAGTATAACTTTTGGGGGGCTTGGTAGTAGTAATTATAGACAGAATTGGGAGGGGAAAATTCAGAAGTGAACTGGCACCATCTTTATGTTGCAGCATGCACGTGGGAACAGAATGCAAAATTAGAATGCATTTTTAAAATTAGTTCTTTATTTGGTTTCACTGTGTCTTAGTTGCGGCTCACTGGCTCCTTAGTTGCGGCACTCGGGCTCCTTAGTAGTGGCATGCGAAATCTTAGCTGCGGCATGCATGTGGGATCTAGTTCCCTGACAAGGGATTGAACCCAGGCCCCTTGCATTGGAAGTGTGGAGTCTTATCCACTGCGCCACCAGAGAGGTCCCTAGAATGCATTTTTAAGATTAAAAAATGTGACCATTTAAACGAATGTTGGTTTGGGGTGGGCTGTTTGGGGTTATTCGCCTTCTCCAAATGCCCTGGGCACAGCACCCATGGTCCCTCTTCTGTACCTTGGGAGGCTTGTGGAAATATGGGCAGACCATTGATTTCAGGTCAGACCTTCATTCTACAGATGAAGATGAAGAGGCCTAGAGATACCCTGTGATCTGGTCAAGCCACATGGGAGGCTGTGCAGAACCACAAGTGGAATCTGACCTCCTCCTAACTATGCATCCCCTGTCCCCCCACACCTACTGCCTCAGCTGCTCCCTGGGTCATGGTCTGACCAGAGTGCCGCAGGGGTGCTTGGTAACACTGCTTCCTATACTAGGCATCAGTGAATTCTGTCTTGGAATAAAGCTAATTGTGCACATGTCATTCTCAACCCACTAGCTGTTGACATGCCTTTGTTTCCTGGGACAACCACAATGTTCATTGCAGCTCTATTTACAATAGCCAGGACATGGAAGCACCCTAAGTGTCCATCGACAGATGAATGGATAAAGAAGATGTGGCACATAGATACAATGGAATATTACTCAGCCGTAAAAAGAAAGGAAACTGAGTTGTTTGTGGTGAGGTGGATGGACATAGAGTCTGTCATACAGAGTGAAGTAAGTCAGAAAGAGAAAAACAAATACTGTATGCTAACACATATATATGGAATCTAAAAAAAAAACAAAGGATATTTGCTCATATCTTTTTACTGACAAAAATAAATAGTTGGGAAAATACAGTCATCTGGTCTACCTAGAACACTTGACTATGGCAGTTTTCAAGAGCCAGGTCTCCAGTTCTGCCACTTCCTAGCTGTGTGATCTTAGGCAAGTAACATAACCTCTCTCTGACTCCGTTTTTCCATTTTGTTAAATGGGGCTAAAAGTAGCCTCATAATATTTTTGTGCAGATTAAATGACAAAATGACCCTTGCTCAGTGCCTGTAACAGAGAGCAGATACTTAATAAACATTATTCTATTATAGCAATAATTTGTAATAATTTAAAATAATAATCTTTCCTTTCTGCTTCCCCTCAGCTCCTACCACCCCTCCCTGGACCTTCACACATTCATCTTTCAATACCCTGGTGTCTGCTTCACGCATAGTAACTTGACTCACTCCCAAATTCCAACATGTTTCTAAGTGATAGACATTATGGGGCTTGGGGTTTCTTGATGAACTGGAAAGATTTTTTTTTAATATCTCAAAATCCCTTAGCAAGCTGGGAGCCACTGCATGAGGGGAGGAAGTTCACACCTGCTGAAAGCCTGCCACATGCTCTCAAAGTTAGTTCTCACGGCCTCCATGTAGAAGTATCATTACCTCCATCTTCTAGGTGAGAAAACAGAGGCACAGAAACCAATTTCTTTGGCCAAGGTCAGAGAGCAAGAAACAGATGGAGGTTAGATTCTGAGACTCTGAATGCTTGACCCTAAAACCCATTCTGTTTCCACTAGGACAGCCCATTCTGCTTTCTGAGCTGGAGTATGACCCAGTTTTCATCTGGCCCTGGGGTCAGAAGGTAGGTGAGTGGGTGGAGCATAAGGTAGGAGGGAGTCAGAGGGAGAGGATATGGTCCAAGTTCACAAAGCTCCATGAAGTATCTTCCAGACAAACAGCTGGAAACCATGGCAATGGGTATGGAATTACTTTGGCAATTTCCCGCATGGGTCTAGAATACCTGGTTACTTCCCCGGTAACACGCTCTGTGTGTTCCTTGTGGGTGAGGTCCTCCACGCAGGGCAGTTGCAAGATGGGATGGAGCTGAAGCAAGCGAAAGTGCTTGGAAAACAAAAGCAAACACGCTAAGAAAAAGCCAGGGGCTCTAAGCCCGGCATCTTATGATCTGGGTTTCTCCTCAGGCTCCTTTTACATCTCAAAGAGAAGGTAGAAGGCTGACCATGCTGAATGGAGGACACCCGGGCCAGGCTCTTGACTAGCCCAGGATGGACTGCTGCTGAGCCAGAATTACCATCAAGGAGGGAAAGGCAGGACGCAGCTGGCAGAGAGAGTGAAGTGAGAACACACAACTGATAGGAACCAAGTCTTGAGGGCAGCGGCGGGGGGCTTGGGGGTGCTGAGGCCCCCACAGCAGACGATGGGTCAGGGCAGGAGGCTCAGAACCAAGACCGAGAACCAGGTGAAAGGTTGGAGGTCTGCTCTTAGGTAATTTGGGTGCAGACCTAATGGTCCAAGAGGTTCATCCACCCAAAGCTCAGACCAAAGGGATGGGTTGTTCAAGATGGCGGGCTGACAGACACAGGGAAAAGACGGATTAGCGTAGGAATGACCTTCATCAAAGTTACCCAGCTTGGGCATTGAACAGAGAGCCCCACCCAGGAACTAAGACCCACTGGCCGCCTGCTTCCCCCACCCCTGCTGAACCCCACAGTTCTTTATCTAACCCATGGGGGCTGGAGCAAGCCACAGGCAGCGGCTGCTCATCCTTTCGTCTTCAGCCATAAAGAGACAACAGGATGGAAAAATAATTTAAAAATAAGACTGGAGGTTGCAGAAGGGGGTGCATTGGTAGGGGAGAGCGGGGGGCTGGGGAAGCGATTTCCAGAGAAGAGAGAGATGGAGGGTCGGAGTGGCTGGCGTTGAGATAACCAACAGATGCGATTCTTCAGATAAGCGTAGCAATTTAGATAAATCTCAGGCTTTGGAGCGGGTCGCCTGCGTCCCCTCTCCTCCGTCTGCCTTTTTTCAATTTTATCTCTGAGCCAAGGCAGGGGGAGGGGGAGGGCAGGGAACTCTGAGGGGTGAGGAGATGGGAGATGGGGGGGCAGCGAGGGGGGCCAACTTCATCTTCGGGGACTTTGGCTTTTCTTTTTAATGTGTTTTTCCCAGAAGGTGGGAAATGCCAACACACACTCGGAGACCTAGAAGGCGGCCTATGTTTTTTAAAAAGCGGCGGACAAAAATCAAAATATTTGAAAATGTATTTCATGGTAATTATGTCATATTTCATGGGCTGGTGCCACTACTGAAAGAGAGGCTGAATGCCTTAATTTGTATAGAAATTGTAATCATTTGTTCATTTCAAGGTGAAAATTGCATTTTTTAATTTAAATTGTATCCTGCATGATAGTCTATTATCTAGTAAAATTGTCTCCATGTCTGAATGCCTTATATGCAGCTGCAATGCTTGTTACAAATCCACTTATATTCATAAAAGCAGGTGGACATCTCAGGAAATGGAAGCCGTTGTGTGTGTGTGCGTGTGGATGTGTGTGCGTGCGTGTGGATGTGTGTGGATGCGTGTGGATGCCGTAGCGCCTCTTGCCCATCTCACTTCTGCCCCCTCCCGCCCCCCCGCCCCCACCTACGACTCTCATGTCAGCATTTCCAGATCTGCTTAATAAATGATAATTAATTGGAATAAATGAGGAAGCTACACGATGTGGAGGAACAAGCCCGGGACTGAGTCAGGGGGCCGGGCAGGGCTCTCTCTCCACCTAACTTTGCATCCTTGAGCAGGTTGCAGCCTTGATCCCCACTCTGGGCCTCAGTTTCCCCATCTGTAAAATCGGAAGCTTGACTTCCCCCGAGTGAAGTTTCTGTGCTCACATGGCAGCAGGGCGGTTAAGAGTCTGGTTGTCTTTGCCGGATTGTCTTTGTCACTAGCAAGCTGTGTGATCTGACACAAATTCTTTAACCTCTCTGAAACTCAGTTTCCTTATCTTTAAAATGGGATAAAAACCACATCTACTTCATCTGGTTGTTATCAACAAACGATGGCCGGTGGACCAAATCCGTCCATCACTTGTCTACACAGCCTGCCGGCTTAGAACGGTTTCTGCATTTTTTAATGGTTGAAAAATAAATCAAAAACAGAATAGTATATTGTGACATAAGATTATATAGATTCAAATTTTTGTCTATAAATAAAGTTTTACTGGAACACAGACACGCTCCTGGGTTTATGTATGGCTGCTGTCACCCTTCGTCAGATTGAGTAGTTGCGACAAAGCCCACAGGGCCTGCAAAGGCTAAAATATTTACTGTTGGCCCTTTATAGGAAAAGTTTGCCAACCCTTGAAACAGCGTAGGTAAAGCGCTCAGCCCAGTGTCTGGGATGTCAGAAGCACCAATTCTTGGTAGCAGTTACTACAGGGTGGGAGATTTAAGGAAGTTTGGGTGTCAGGAAGAAAATCAATCAACCAGTATTTACACAATAGTTACCAACAGTTTGCCATCTGCCTTATAGACACAGAATTTCTCATTGGGGCCAAAACCATAACTGGGGCCTTGTTTTTTCAGAGGAATTTTACCCAGAGTTACCAAAAAAAAAAAAATTATATAACATTTAAAATAAAAAACGGAAGTGTCAGAAGGGGCTCTGGACAAGAAGTTAGGTGCTCTTTTCCATTCACCTACCCTGGGCCTTAATTTTCCACGTAAAATGGATCCCTTCTAGCAAAGGTACAACTTCAAGTGCCCCATGTCACGTGTAAAGGGTTAGCATGTTCCTGGGCATATAGTAGTTGCCCAGGTGGTTAATTCCTTGCTCTCCTTTCACTGGGACATATTCCTTGGTCATTGGAGGACCCTGTTTAGAAGCACCTACTCCCATCTTTTAGCCCAGCTCCTTCCCTCCCTCCCTCCTCCCCTCCCACCTTCCCTATTTTCCTCCCTCCTTCCCTTCCTTCCTTCCTTCCTTCCCTCCCTCCCTCCTCCCCTCCCACCTTCCCTATTTTCCTCCCTCCTTCCCTTCCTTCCTTCCTTCCTTCCTTCCTTCCTTCCTTCCTTCCTTCCTTCCATCCTTCATCCAACAATTTCCAAGCATCTCTATGTTCCAGGCACTGTCTTGGAGGAGACTATATGTGGTTCCTCTTAATTCCAGGCTCCCTTTGGCAAAGGAGAAAGACACCTGCACTCAAACCCAAGCTGAGTGTCCTTTGGTGAGTGACTTTGTCTCTGAACCTTGTTTCCCCAACCAGAAAATGGAACTAATAATTTCCCTCTCCCTCACAGGATTATGGGGGAGAATTCAAGGAGATTGTGTGTGTCAAAATGCGTGTCAACTGTAAAGAGTCATGCAATTGCTATTTGAGGATTTACCTTTTCTAGGACTCAGGTTGGGGATGACTTGCCCAAGGCCACACAGCTAAAAATTAACCTAGTTGGGTTTTTCATCAATGTTTCAGTTACGGACTGAACGTTTTTGTGTCCCCCCAAATTCATATGCTGAAGTCCTAACTCCCAATGTGATGGTATTTGGAGATGGGGTCTTTGGATAATTAGGGTTAGATGAGGTCATGAGGGTGGGGTCCCATGATGGGATTAGTGCCCTTATAAGTCGAGGAAGAGACCAGAGCTCCAAGTGCACAGGGGACAGGCCATGTGAGCACACAGTCAGGAGGCAGCCATCTGCAAGCCAGGAAGAGAGTCCTCACCAGAACCTGACCATGCTGGCACCCTGACCTCAGACTCCCAGCTTTCGGAACTGCGTGCAAGTAAATGTCTATTGTTAAAGCCCCAGTCTATAGTAATTTGTTATAGCAGCCTGAGCAAATGAAGTCTCTTGGGTTCTCACCACCCAGCACACTTCTTCCCTGGACATTAATTTATGAAGGGAAGAGAATGCCATCCTTCTGTTTGTAGCCTGGGGGAATTTCAGGTAGGAGAGATTTAGGGTTAGAGTTCCAGGGTCTCAGTTTCCCCATTGATTGTCAATATTGGCTGTGTGACAGAATCAACTGGGGAGCTAAAAAAAAAAATCATAATAACAGCAGCAGTAGTAGTGGTAATAACGATGCCTGAGCTTCATTCCCAGAGGTCCTGATTTAATGGGTCTGGGGGGGCCTAGACATTGGTATGTTTTGTCACCCCACCCTACTCACCCATCCCTCTGTGATCCACACAGAATAGTTGTTGGGTGGAGGCCCTTCCCCAAGCAGCAGCCGTCTGAACATGTGATGATCCTCATACTCTCTCATCGGCCCAGGGGAAGTGAACAGGTGCTGGGGTGGTGGGACCTGTTCGCATGGCAAGTCCATCCATGCCTCATACACACCCAGAATTCCTGTAGGGCTCCCAACGCTCTGTGCCAACTCCTGGGAGTCCGAGAATGTTGAAATGATTCAACCAGAGTGGATCCTGGGGCTGGAGGGCTGGGGCCTCAAGCCTGCCTGCCTGGCTGGGGAGAATCTGCATTGTTGAAGAGGGGCTAATAGTGGACTGATGGGCAGTGGCGAGGAGTTTGCAGGTGGGGTGCTTTCTTGGCAATCTTCCAAGCATGTTTAAGCATTAATGATGGTATTTACCAATTACTGCTGGCCTAGAATCTTCTAGACGCTTTGCTTATGTCATCTCACTGAGGACCTACTATGTGCCAGTGTGTTGCCTCATCCCCTGCCTCTCCTCTTGGCTTCCGGCACCATCCTCCCCTGCTTGT
The DNA here is from genome assembly GCF_937001465.1 of Orcinus orca. Taxonomy (NCBI): domain Eukaryota; kingdom Metazoa; phylum Chordata; class Mammalia; order Artiodactyla; family Delphinidae; genus Orcinus; species Orcinus orca. The sequence goes on from NC_064559.1 coordinate 198,546,742, forward strand.
CCTCTTGTCCCCAGCTGCTCCTTCACTGATTCTTTCCCTGAATTCTTCTTCTTCTTCTTCTTCTTCTTCTTTTTTTTTTTTTGAACTCTAAAGGCTGGAGTAACTGCAGCCCAGTCCTTGGCTCTCTTTTCTTTTCTTTTCTACCTCACTCACTCCCTAAGTGGTCTCAGACAAACTTTAATACCAACCAAACTTCCATAGTCACCCGTGGAGCATCACCCTCTCCTCCAGATACAGGACTGTCAAGCGGCGTTTTCTCCACCTGGGAATTCTCGGCTCTAGCCTGGCTGAACAGGCCTGTTGAATCTCTACTCCATAATTTATTAAAATAAAATCCAAACTCTTTACCAGACTCTACAAGGCCTCCCATTATCTGGCCCCAGGCCATTTCACCCGATGGGCGGACTGAACAAATGAATGAATGAATTTTTGGGGAAGGGCCTGGACTGAGATTTAAGACACGGACTCAAGCTCTGGTTACTCTGGAACTTTGGACAACCACCCTTGTCCTCTCTGGGCCTTTGCTTTTGATATTTGTTGGAATAAATTCTCCTATGAAGTAGGTATTGTTACACCTATTTTATAGATGGAAACAAATCATCTTGGAGGGGTTAAGTCCCATTTCAAGGTCACCCAGTGGTAACTGAGAGGGCTAGGATTTGAACACAGGTCCATCTGGTTCCAAAGCTCATGCACAATTTTCACCGCGCTTCTGCTCTGATTGCGCCTCCCATCCCAGACCCCTCCCCTAGTCTCCAGGTTGGGACCAGAGACACATACGGCTGCTAATGGAACTTCTCCTCCCCCTTCCTTCCGGCTGGGAGCTGAGGCCCCTCATTTTGCAGCATCCTCCATCCTCCAGGACCTGGCCACTCCCAGGCCAGCTGCACAAGCGTGGAGAAGACACTTTATTAGCCACAGCATACCCGACTGGAAACAGACAGGTAGCCCCATCCATCTGCCTTCCGGAAAGGACCAGATCAGCTGCTACTCTGTCTGATAAAGATGGAAAAATTCCGTTAATTTAGTGAGTCTGGACACAGTGTGGGACGACTGAAGTCTCAGTCTCCCAGCCTCTGTGTGATGGAGCTAACCCCCTCTTGATCCTCCTCTAATCCTGACTTTCTCAACTTTGGCACTATTGACATTTGGGTCAGATAATTCTTTGCTGCAGGGGCTGTGTGCATTGTAGGAGGCTTAGCAGCCTCCCTGGTCTCCACTCACTGGATGCCAGGAGCAGGCCACTCACCCAATTGTGGCAACCAAAATGATCTCCAGGCTGCTAAACGCCTCCTGGGTGGACCCAAATTGCCCCTGGTTGAGAATCACTAATCCTCAGCATAGCCTGTTCCTTATCTGTTCTATCTTACAGCATGAAAACCATTATCCTAAATGGTTATTGTCCATGCATCAGGCTTCTAATGCTTAATAGCTCATGTTGAGCACCTACTAAGTGCTAGGCATAGACAAACTCAATCCTCACAGCAGCCCTTTGGAATGGGTATTATTATTATCCCATTTCACAGATGACGAGACAGGCACAGAGAAATTAGGTGAGTCACTTGACCTCTTTTCCTGCAGACCACCCGCTTCAGCTAGGCTGTCTGCTGGGCATGTGCCCATATTCATGTTCTCGTTCATGCCTTGCAACTTTGCAAGTCACGGTGTCATGATGCTCAGATTCCGAGGAGGAAACTGAAGTTCACGTGGTGTCCGTGAGCTCACCCAGTGTCCCATAGCCATTGCAATGGACAGAGCCGGGTCTGAACCCAAACTTTATGGTAAAGCCCATTATCTTCCCACCTCTCCCGGCTGCCTTTTAGAGACTTGTAGGTATATTTTCAGCTTGATGAGCCCTTAGATATCATTCATTTACTCAACAAATATTTATTGATGCCCATTCCGTGCCAGGCCCTGTGGTTAAGAATGTGGGCTCTTCCTCATCTATTAGAGACACTTCCTGAAATATCTAAGGATAAGATGAGGTGGGATCTGGGATTTGCTCCAAAGCATGGATGTGGAGGGGATGTGGGCAAGGGTACAGATGAAATGAGCTTGGTGGTGAGTTGATAATTATTGAAGCCAGGTGATGGCTACATCTTTACTCTTGTAGGATTTCCCATCATACAATGCGTTTAGAAGTGTGGATACTGATTCGTTGTCTGGGTTCAAATCCCAGCTTCACTACCTTTGGTATGATCTTGGGTAATTTTCTTTGCCTCTCTAGACCTCAGTTTCTTCATCTGCAAAGTGAGGGGATAATAATCTGTAGCTTGCAGGGTTGTTGTGAGGATTGAATGAGATAATACCGAATATATGCGATAGTTCCTGAACAGAGTAAGGACCTGGCTGAGAGCAGGGCTCCTCTGGGGTCATAGCAGCTTGTCTTTCTTCACTGCAAGGACCTCAGTGTCTGCAAGGGGATGGGGAGACCCAGCTTCACCACAGAACTCCTCCTAGCAGTATCCTTTGTCCACCTCCAGCCCTGGTCACCAACGAAGCTCTACGCCCTATGGTGGCCCTGGAGGGACTCTAACCCCAGGTTGCCCACAGAGCTAGGTGAGGACAAAACTCCTAATCCCCATGAAGGACTCTGAGTCCATGCAAGTCCCCTCTTGGCCTCAGCTGTGACAAAGCCTCATCTGGAATTCCTAATGGCCAAACTGCTAGCAAGATCCTTGCAGAAGCCACAGTTGAAAGGCTGCTCCTGCCCATTCAGCCTTCTCCCTCACTCCCTCTGTTCTCCTGGGGGGACAGCCCCGTTCCTTCATCATCAGCTGTCTGCGCTGGTTGAATTATTTCGATGTTCTCAGCCTCTCAGGAGTTGGCACGGGGTGTTGGGAGCTCTCCAGGAATTCTGGCTGGTTACAGGGCATGGATGGACTGACTCCATGAGAACTGTTTCCCAATCAGTGCCCATCTACTTCCCCTGGGTTGATGGGAAAGGATGGGGATCATCTCATGCTCAGAAGGCTGCTGCTTGGGGAAGGGCCTCCACTCAACAAATATCCCACGGGTGGCCCTACATCTCCCAGACTGCCTTACAGCAGTGAGTTGGAGCCATGCGGCCAATTCCAGGAGAGGAGATGATGGGTAGCTTCTGGGCTGAGGCGATTAAGAGCCAGTGTGCCTCAGCCCCACTTCCCTTCTCAGCTACAGTGACCTGGGGGCCCAGGCATTCCAAATGGTGTAGGAACACGAAGGAGAAAACCAACCCTTATCGTGTAGGGCCACCAACCTTTGGGGACTGTCTGCCTCTGCACAGAGCCATGTCTCTCCTGGCAGATATAACAGGGGCTGTCTCAAGGATCAGCCTTTAGTGTCTGGAGACTGCAGGTAAGCCACGTGGGCAGTCAACCTCGGCTTCCCCAAAAAAACTCTGCACAGCAAGGCTCAGGCGAGCTTTCCTGGTTGGCAATAGCCTGTGTGCAAGGTATTGTCATACCTATTTTCCGGAAGGAGGTAGCATGATCTGTGACTCCACAGGGCAGGAAGCTCTGTGTTTGGAGCCCTCCTGGATTCTGTCCGGGCATCTCTTTTCTAGGCTGTTTTGAATCTGCATCCTCGAGCTGTCCTAAACCATAACCGTGGGTGGAACCACTTTCAATGAGTTCTGTGAGTCCTTCCAGCAAAGTATTGAACCTAAGCATGGTCTTGACCCCCAAAGACTGAAAGAAGTGAGAGTCAAAAGCAAGGGTGATCTTGGGGACTATACCCCTACCTTCACAGTGTTTGTTCTTCTGTCATGGAGGAACTATAGTTGAATGTGACACTGTGTGAATGGACTTTGTGTGCTCTGGAGATGGGATTCATGGGCCAATCTGTCCTCCTGGGACAAAACCACCAATGTGGAAAATGGCAATGAGATCCCCCTAGGACAGCCTCGGGCTAACCAGCCGTGCTTGATGGCCTCACAGTTCCACTGCTGGGTGCTAGGCCAGGTCTGCAAGGGGGCTGGCGCTGCGATGTTCATTTAGCACTGTCTGTGGAGTTGTGGGGTGTGTGGAGCTGGAGGCCGCCCGGGCGTGCACCCCTCAGGGGTTGGAGAGGTAACATCTGATGGAAGGCTACATAGCACACAGAGCTGATGCTCCAGCACAGTCACGTGGATGAAGTTCAGTGTCACCTGAGGACGGAAGAAACAGAAGACAATCCGCAGCACAAAGGTATTTATGTAAATTCGTAACGCACACAGAGCCGTTTTTCAAAACTCTGCTGAAGGATGTACATTCAACATGGAGGATGCTAATGGATGAAGAAAATGATAAAATAAGACAATGAGAATTAACACCTGATTGGAGATTATAGAACTATAAACCGTAGTTTATAAAATTACTCTTGCAACTTTGTGGCTTATTTGTCTTGGCCTCTTTGGGGATCTTTGCATTTGCACTGCCCCCTTTTTCTTGACTTTCATTTCAAGCACACATGGCAGCCAGCATGGATTTCAATGAAGTTCCTATGTCTTATGTTTCCCTGGTTTCCCACCTTCCTTCAGCACCCCATGAGCCTAGATACACTGTTGGGTAGACCTCAAGCCTCCTCCCAGAGAGTCAGGGGGTCTCAGTCCTGATCGCAACTCAGAATCGCTTGGGACACTTCGAAAATTACCCACCCCACCCCACCACAATGTTGATGTAATTGGCTGGGGTGGGGTCTGGTATTGGCCCTTTAAATGGCCTCCAGGTGGCATCCAGGCATGGGAACCACTCATCCCCGGGCTTCCCTCGGTCAGAGCCCCACTCATTGCCAGTGAAGTTTTCTATGTGTCTCTTCCCAACTTCCCAACTGTTTCTGAACCACCTTGAACAGGACCTGCCATAGACCAGCCTCTCAGGAAAATGTTTCTTTGAGATGAACTGTTTTTAAGTTGCTCAAACAGATGGGACACATATGTCCTTCTTCAGTTCAGCCTGGCACTGCACTCATAATTTTTTTCAGCCACCCCAGATTCAGCTTCTAATTCCCACTGGGATCCTGGTCCTCTTTCTGACAGAGAAAGAAATGTCTTCTCTTTTGTTTTAAAAGTTTTAAACAGCTGGGATCCACTGCCTTGTCAGTCCACTGCTTCATGGGGAGGCTATGGCTTTGAAGTGGTAAACCCAGTGGTTCAGGGCAGGCTCTGGGATCCTTTGGGCCTGGGCTTAACTCTGCTCCACTGCTCCCTAGGGATGAGACTCAGAGCAGCACCCCAACCTCTCATCATAAAGCGGGCTGCCTCGAGAATGAAGAGCGATAGTATATGCAGAATGCTTAGTGCAGTATCCAACACATATAAATGTGTCATTAGCACAATTCATTAAAATATTGAGTCACTATGTTGTACACCTGAACCTAATACAATATTTTAAATCAACTATACTTCAATTTTTAAAAAGCTGTATGAGCCCCCAACCCCCCCAAAAAGCATCATTAAAAACCCACTATTTTTAGCAGCTTCTTTTGGTGATGTTAGGCACTTCCAAGCATTAAAACTGCCTGCAGAACTTGAGGTCCAAGAAGGCACAGAAGCCTGGGGCCCATGGGCAGAAAGGTTATGGACCAGTGGCCACCCGGACCCCATTCACCTGCAGGTGGAAAGCCCTAAAACCTTGTCTTTCTGGCCATAGGACCAGGAAAAAATGTCCCTGTGAGCCACAGGGTATGAGAGAAATCTCTATTTTCTTCTTATTGTTTTAAAAAGCTATGCCTTGAGGCCAACCCTTGCAGAGTTGCTGCACCACCATGAGGGCAGTGGTGGCAAGTGGATGCCTAAGAGTAGGGAAAATCTACCCCTCTGGACAGAGAAACCAGGCAAAGGGGCCTCATGTTGCGAAGAGTGTGGAAGAATCCCAGGGTTTTATTATTTTAAAATCTTTTGTGCTGTCTTCCTGAATGTGGGTGAAGTCACACGCAACTATGTGACATCCTGAGAGGCTAAAACACTGAGAGAACCCTGTTTTTCTGGTCGGAAGGACCAGAAAAGGGGGCCCCTGGGAGTTAGAAGTTATGGCGGAAATCTCCAAGAGGAGAGAAATGGGGACGGGGAAAACCTAATTCTGCGTGTGAAGTGACACAAGCACCTGTTCAGGCTGCGTGTGCATGGAACACAGATGAAAACACAAAACAACATGAAAACACACAAAACAACAAGGACCTACTGTATAGCACAAGGAACTATATTCAATATCTTGTAATAACTTATAATGGAAAAGAATCTGAAAAAGAATATATGTATATCTAGATAGATAGATACTTATAGATATATCTGAATCACTTTTCTGTACACCTGAAACTAACACAACTTGTAAATTAACAATACTTCAATTTAAAAAATGGTTAAAAAACCTACAAAAAGGTATGCTTTTCAATTTGTTCAAATCTTATTCTGTCTTCCAGTAAGACTTCAGTTTTCTTCACATAACTTCTGTGGCTTTCTTTGAAAATTTATTCCTAAATAATGTTTTTCATTACTGTGAATGGAATATGTGTTCCTACTTCTGCTTTTAGGCAATCACTGCTTAGAATAAAGAAAATCTTCTGTCTGTTGTACAGTTATCCCCTATGTAGCCACCTTAACAAATTGTTTTTAAGTCTAGTTGATTTTTTATTAGACTCTTTGACATTTTAGATTTTTCTATCAGCAACCAAAATACAGTTTTATGTTCAATTTTCTCATCTTTATAGTAAGTCTTTTCTCAGTGCTTTCATTAGCATTTGCTTAATAATAAAAAACATAGTTCTGACTTTAAAAATAAACAAAATATAGCAAAGACTTTGAAGACTGATATAAACCACTATTCAAGACCCAGACCAACCCCTGAATGGCACGTGAACAGGGCAGACCCAAACAACATAGCAAAGGCTTTGAACACTGGAGTGAGGTTGAAATCACCATTCACAGAAGACAAGACAGACATTGAGATCTGAATTTAAATGGGTTGATTGTCTGCTAAATTAAAACAGCAAAACAAACAAACAAACAATTCTTCAGAGGATTTTTAACAGCTCCAGAGACTCAGAATGTAATATTCAGAAAGTTCAAAATTACTTGGTATATCAAGAACCGGAAAACTCTAAACCAGTTCTCAAGGGAAAAGACATCAGATGCTAACTTCTAGATGACCCAGATATCAGAATTATTGAAGACTTTGTATTTATTATCATACCTCATGAGGTAAAGTAAACATTCTTGAAATAAAGGGAAAGGTACAATAGAAATTCTAAGCAGAGAAATAGAAACTACAAAAACAACCAAGTGGAAATTTTATAAAATACAATATCAGAAAAAATTTAAAAAGTCACTGGGTGAGTTTAATAGCAGAATAAAGATAACAGAGAAAACAGTCATTGAGGTTGAGAACAGATCAATAGAAATTATCTAATCCAAAGAACAGAGAAAAAAATTTTTAAAAATTAACAGAGCCTCAAAGACCTGTGGGACTATAAGAAAGGATCTAATATCTATCATTGGAATCCCTGAATGTGAGGCATAAGAGACAATAGGAAAAATATGAAATAAAATATAATGGCTGAAAATTTCCCAAACTTAAGTGAAAAACATACATTTACAGGTTCAAGAGGTTAGTGAGTCCCATAGAGGATAAGCCCAAAGAAAACCATGCCCAAATACAACCTAATCAAACTTCTGCAAGTAAAAGATAAAGTCATTAAAACAGTCATAGAAAAACTACATGTTACGTAAAAGAGAAGAGCAGTTCAAGGAACTGTGAGTGTTCCATCAGAAATCATAGAGACCAGAAGACATTGAACAACATCTTTACAGAAAGAAAATAACCATCAATCCAGAATTCTCTATCTAGCAAAAATATCCTTCAGATATGAAGATGAATTAAAGATATTAGATGAAGGAAAACTAAGAGAATTCTTAACCAGCAGACATGCGCTAAAAGAAAGACTAAAGGAAGTCCTGGCTGAAGGAAACTGATACAAGAGGGAAACCTGGAACTTCAGGAATAAAGGAAGAGCAGCAGACATGGTAGATATCTGGGTAAATATAACAGACCATTTTTTTCTGCTTAAGTTCTTTAAAATATATGCCTTGTTTTAAAAAAGTATTACATTATTTGGGAAGGTTCGATGTATGTACATGTAACACATACAACTATAATATCAAGGGTTGTAGGCGTCTATGTTTTATAAGAAGTTGTGAGGGGCTTCCCTGGTGGCGCAGTGGTTGGGAGTCTGCCTGCTGATGCAGGGGACACAGGTTCGTGCCCTGGTCTGGGAGGATCCCACATTCCGCGGAGCAGCTGGGCCCGTGAGCCATGGCTGCTGGGCCTGCGTGTCTGGAGCCTGTGCTCTGCAATGGGAGAGGCCACAACAGTGAGAGGCCCGCATGCCGCAAAAAAAAAAAAAAAAAAGTTGTGAAATATTAATGCTAAGTAGACTGTGACGATGTTAGGTATGTATATTATAATCCCTAGACCATTCACTAAGAACTAATATAAAGAGATAGAGGGACTTCCCTGGTGGTCCAGTGGTTGAGACTCTGTGCTTCCAATGCTGGGGCAAGGGTTCGATCCTTGGTCAGGGAACTAGGATCCCAAATGCTGCACAGCACAGCCAAAATATTTTTTTAAAATGAACCTTTTGAATAAACACTTCGATGTGTGGGGAAAGGCCATTAAAAAAAAGAGAGAGCGAGCCAAAAAGCCAAGAGATAAACGAAAGTGAAATACTAAAATATATTTTAAAAATCCAAAATAAGGCAGGAAAAAAGGAACAGAGGAATTAAAAATGAGGTTACAGGGCTTCCCTGGTGGCGCAGTGGTTGGGAGTCCGCCTGCCGATGCAGGGGACACGGGTTCGTGCCCCGGTCCGGGAAGATCCCACATGCCGCGGAGCAGCTGGGCCCGTGAGCCATGGCCGCTGAGCCTGCGCGTCCGGAGCCTGTGCTCCGCAACGGGAGAGGCCACAACAGTGAGAGGCCCCCGTACCGCCAAAAAAAAAGAAAAAAAATGAGGTTACAAGCAGAAAAATAATGAAATAGCAGACCTAAATCCAACTACATCAATCATTACATTAAATGCATTTCAGGAGTTTATTCTTGAGTTGTTATTTATTATATCACCCTGTCCTATTTAGGAAGATACCAGGGAGAACCTTCCTTTAGCGAGTTTCTTAGTTCTCATTGACATTGGTACTTGGGTAACTTACCAGGTTTCCCATGTTCCATTGGCTGTTAGGAAGCTACAGGAACCTCCCCATAATGTTAATAAGCACTCCTACAATAAAAGACTCTGTGGTCACATAAGTCTGTGAAACACAGGGCTAAAGAAATTAAATACATTTCTTTATTCTGTCTCATTTAATCTTCGTAACTACCTTGGGAGTTGATATCATCATCATGCCAGTTTTATAAATGACAAGAAAACTGAGTCTTCAGAGAAGTTTAGACTACTTGCCCAAGATTAGCTGGTTGTGACATTAGGATGGGAACATAGGATGTCTGACTTCAGAGTCTGCCCTCTTAAAAATGTAGAAAAAAAATGATGTACGTAAAGTCCCTGGCACGTAGGAAATGCTTATCCTTATGGCATGGGTAGCTCAAGGGCTGGCCTCAAGCCTGACTTCACAAGAGGAGGAAGTTCTATAGGGTCAGACAGGTGTGGCCCAGCCCAGAGAATCAAGGAATCCAGCCATCCCTACCCCACCACTTACCTAAGTCCTTCTGCTTGGGGATGCTCGTGCCAACACCAGTCTTATCCAAAGCTGCTCCTGTTACACACAAACCTCATACTGATCCCCTAATCCTCACCCTAACTTCTCCTAGATCCCACTTGCCTCTCTTTGAGCCTTTCTTCAAGAGATAGATTTGCAGGGCTGGGGAAGGGGGCTTCACGGACTTCAAATACGTGGAGGTAACTGCTTATTGGTCACCTGTGTACCCATGGAAGTAGAGGAGGTAGAACTAAGCAGACAATTTTTTTATTTTGCTAAATTTCTTGTATAACGGGTCCCAGTCCTTAACTCCCCTGTGATAGAATTCGACATCCATACCCTTTCTGTGCTTCAAGATGTGTGGAATGGACCTCCCCAGCCCTTGACTTTGGGCTTGCCCATGAAACTTGCCGTGGCCAGTGGGTTGTTAGTAGATCTGATAAGAAAGAAGCTTGAAGTGGGGCTTGAAACGGGACCACCGCACACCCACAATGCCCTTAGAACTCTGGTGATCTGTAATCATGGCCCAGTATCTTCCTTCTTCATGGTCCTCTCAGAAAAGTTATTGTCGGTAGAGCCTAAAGCCCAGCTGCCCATTTGTATTATTTTTCTATTGTTGCATAAAAAATTACTACAAACTTAATGGCTTAAGGCAACTCATTTATTATCTCATAGTTTCTGTAGGTGAGAAATTTGGGCACAGCATAGCTGGGTCCTCTGCTTAGGATCTCACCAGGCTGAAGTCGAGGTGTTGGCAGGGGCTGTGATCTCAGCTGAAGGCTTGATGGGAAAGAATCTGTTTTCAAGCCCATTCAGGGTGTTGGCAGAATTCAGTTCCTTGTGTAGGACTGAAGTCCCCACTTTCTTGTTGGCCGTCAGTCAAGGGTCACTCTCAGCTCCTAGAGGGTGACCTCATATCCTAGCAATGGCCCTCTCATAACATAGCATCTCATTTCTTTAAAGGCAGTAGGAAAACCTCACTCCACTCTGCTGTGATGGAGTCTTATGTAATGTAGTGTAACCACATGAGTGACTATCCCATCACCTTTGCCAGATAATATAACCATGTCATGATAGTGACCATCTCATCATCTTCACAGATCCCAGCCACGCTCAAGGGCAGGGGACTATATAGGGCATGTACAACAAGAGGCAGGAGTCTTGGTGGAGAACAGAGAGTTATGCCTACCACACCATCCAAGCCAAAATTAGCCAGACCATGGTCAACCTCCCCACAGGTGAAGGTGAGAATGAATGCTTGTTGCAAGCCACTGGATTCTGAGGCAGCTCATTATGCAGCATTATTGTGGCAGTGGCTAGCTGATACACTTCTTTTCAAGAAGCATTGCCCTCCTAGGTCATATTTCCATTCTGGGGAGGCAGCTGGCTATGATGGGCAGGGCACTGGACCAGAGAGGTCTGGGCTTGAATCTGTGCTCCTCACCCTCCTGGTTGGGGGGCTTTGAGACAGTTGCTTCACTTCTGTGGATTCATTTCCTTACCTGAATAGTGGGACCCACAGTGCCTACCTCATCTGGATGCTGGGAGGGTTAACTAGAACAATAGATGAAGATCACCTGGCACATAGTAGGCGCCATAAATGTTAGTGTCTTATCTCTCTAAAGCTCATAGCCAACGTGCCCCTATTTTCAGAGGATGAATATGATACAGATTCTGGGAGGGGCCACTGCATTGCTGATACCTGTGCATTGCCTGGGTGCTGTCTCATCACCAGATGAGGGGCTGACCTGCCGGGCTCTTTGACCTTGAAAAGACTCTCCGTTTGAGCCAGATTGTAGAAGGCAGCTCTCCCTGGTTTCTGTGGGGTAGGGACCCCGGGCATCCACCCTCAGACGAGACCCCAGCTCTTTCTCTCCTGCACTTTAATTTTAAATTATTTTGAAATGTGACATGGAAGCCTTCTTTTGGAGAGCTCGGTTTCTTCCACTAACAAACAGTGTGAGCTTGGGCAAGTGATCTTAACTTTCTGACACTTGGTTTCTTCCCCAGACATTAAGAGTGAGATCCCCACCTCACAAGGGTTTTATGCTGATGATATGACAAAAATTGTGTGCCTGGGCACATCACAGAAGCTTCGTAGACTGTGTACCCATTCCCACAGAGCAGAGACTGTCTATGTCTGTGCTTTTAGTGTTACTCCCTGGCCCTCCCTACTTGCAGGAGAAGAGCACAGAGCAGGTGCTTAAGGAGATGTTTGCTTTCATTTTCTCATCTTTAGCCTCATGTGATCCTAGTGTAAACCCTCTGTGGCAGGTGGAGGTGGTGGTCCTGAGGGTTGCTTCCAATAGTTCCACTTCCCACCTCCCAGGCACAGGGTGGGCTAGGTTTCCCTGCTCCCTTTCAAGTCCATGTGGACATAGGACTTGCTTCATCAATGGAGGGTGAGCAGAAGTGTCCTGTGTCACTTGGGTGGAAGCTTTAGGAGGCAGAGCATGATTCAATACCTCTCTCTTTCCTTCTGGTACCAGCCACAAGTAACACTCAGGATGATGCCCATTCTCTAGCAGGCTGACTCATCAGAGTCTTGAACGTGAATACGAACAAGAAAAAAAGTAAACCTTTGGTATTTTAAGCCACCGAGATTTGGGGTCGTTGGTTACTGCCTTCCAACCTGATACAGTGGGACAGACTTTATCTCTGTTCAAAGGATGATGGGAAGTGGCTTGCCTACAGTCACACAGAGGGCATCTGGGACCAAGGGCAGGGCTTTACCTGAGAAAGCACATTTGACTCATTCCAGGGGAGAGAGTGGAGGTGACTGGAGGCTTGAATGCTCTCTCCCTGGTGCCTCTGGGAAGTGACTCTCTGCTCCCTGCCATAGCTGTTTACATGATCAGAAGCAGGAGTGGTTCTCTGCTCAGAGTGAGTCAATGACAGCCTGGGGAGTGGACAGGACAGAGTTCTGGAAGCTGAATTCTTGGGAGGACTAGACGTTCTAGACTTAACTTTGTAACAGACAGGACTATACTCAGAAGCCCCAGTCTCTGTTCTGTTTCCCTCCTCATCTCAATGGCTCCATTTATCTCCTGTCTCAGGAGACTCTTTCCTTCACTAGTAAATTTTCTCAAGGAAAGGCAGTGAAACTCACCCACCATAAGGTGTGCCTGACAAATGAGACCAGGAACAGAGATGGCTATGTTATGTAGCATTGCTGTGGCAGTAGCTGACTGATACACTTATCTGATTAATATCCATTCTTCTCTTTTCTCTTAGGTACAGAAACCTGACTTTATTCTGGATAGTAGTGTGCCTGGGCAGGGGACTATGTTTCTCAGTTTTCCTTGGAGTTATAAACAAAGGTTGTTGAGTGGGATCCATAGGAAAGCTCCCTAAGAGGGGGTCAGAGAACTCTCTGGGGGTCCCCAAGGGCAGGTCTGTGTCTGGAGCAACTTGGCGTCCTACATTCAGCACTCATTGTGTTGCTTCCCTAGCACCGGTGATGGACAGCTCCAAGCCACTCTCTGGACACTCTCTGGGCTGCTCCAAGACCAGCCTTTGGCTCAGTTTATTGTCTTGGTAAACTGGAAGATCCTTAGATATCATCTAGCCTGCCTTTTTTTTTTTTTTTTTTGCGGTACGCGGGCCTCTCTCTGCTGTGGCCTCTCCCGCTGCGGAGCACAGGCTCCGGACGCACAGGTTCAGCGGCCATGGCTCACGGGCCCAGCCTCTCCGCGGCATGTGGGATCTTCCCGGACCGGGGCACGAACCCGTGTCCCCTGCATCGGCAGGCGGACTCCCAACCACTGCGCCACCAGGGAAGCCCCCTAGCCTGCTTTTTAAAAAGTATACTGAAATAAGGCCTGAGAAGGGAAGAAAATTGTCTCAGGACCCACAGAGAGTCATATGCAGAGGTCAGGATGGAACTTGACTAGTTCTTGACTCTCCCCCGTCTCTTCCTGATTTACTGAATGACAATTGCTTGGTCGGGGTGGTAGGTAGGGAGACAGACCTGGGGTGAAACGTAGTTGGGAGCCCTGGTTCTGACATAAACTGCCTGATTCCATAGGGGGCTGGTACAGAGCTCATCACACTGCAGGGATTCTATGTGGAGAAGGGCGCGTGGCAGCCTTCCGATCGGTCTGAACTTGGGAAGAGAACTTGGCTGGATTGGATGGACTCAGGTCCTTCCTTCCCATCCGCCTTACCAATGTTTCATCTACACTTTCTCCCCAAAACTCTTCCACCTCACTGCTGCCCCGTTCAGATTACCCACTGGAATGACACAGGTGCCCTGGTGTAGAGCCAGGGGAACACATGTGGAGTAGATGGTGCTGGCCCTGCCCAGAGGCCCTTTCACTGGGCCAGCGCACCTGTCCCCTAACTGATATGAATGTTGTTGCTAAGGGCTCACTTCCACACCTTTCTCTGGAGAACTGCCCTCAGCCCATAGGAGCCACTTTAAGCAGAGGTGCTTAGCCACATGAGCCCTTTACCCACCATCCACATCCCCAGAGACAGCCAGCAGCCAATGAATGACTGACTTGTGCAACGAGAGTCCCCTGGTCTTAAGGTGAGACTAACTCCATGCTACGATTCACACTCCAGCGCTCCCTGCAGTATCAGGTGGGGCTAGACACCAAGTAAGACCTCCTCTTTGCCAGCTCCTTCCCCAGCCCTATCTTGCTTCCTTTACTCCCTTACGGATTCCTCTTGAGGGCTTTCCCTCAATAATTCACCTGCCCAGAATCTCCACATCAGGCCCTGTTTCTACGGCAACAGGTAAGCTTCTGAGCTCTCTCCCACCTTCCAAATTTTATATACTGGGACATGACCACAGAGGGTTCTAAGTTTAGTGGCAGGAAAATTTTTCCTGGTGAAGAGAACTGAGGTTTTCCCAGAGAGATACTTGAGAATGGCATCCATTAATGAAATCCTGCTGAGGCTTTCGCTACATGTCCAGCATCTGCTTAGCACTGGGGGGCCAGGTGGGGTGCAAGAGAAATGCAGTTCTAACTCCTCCACACCCAATAAACTAGGTCAAAGCTCTTGACGGACCCCAGCCCCTTTTAAGGGCAGCCGCACCATGACGATCAATTGAGTACACGGAATCTCGGAGATGCTTTTAATTTCTCTTTAATGTATATGTAACAGTTACGCCTGAGTTACAGAGGAAGCGCTTACAAGCAGGTAGTTAAAGCGAATGCCAGTTTCTCTTTCTAGTCTACTACTTCATATAGCTGAATAAATTATGGTGCGATTATATTTAAACACACACCTTCGCGCCCACACACGCCCACGCGGACACACCACTCACACTCTCATGCACCCACACTCACTCCCACATGGAGGAAAATGGCTGTGAGTCAAACACGGAAGCAACCAGTTACTAGGAAGAAGGAATGATCTAGAGTGCTATGCAGATAGTTCCCAGGTAGGGGATTGGCCTCGTTAGAGCTGGCAGAGAAAGCATTCGATATACAGATGTCTTTGAGCATTTCAAGACGGCAGCTGAAGGACCCCCATTTGGCCTTGGTTCGGTGCCTCTGCAGGAGGGGAGAAGATCTGTCAACCTCAGAAAGCATCCAATAGTGAAGGGCAAATTCGGGAGCCTGAGGAGAATATCAGCCTGAGAGAGGCCCCAGAGCGTGTCTTTTTGGGGCCATCACGGAGTTTCCCAAGTCCCCGGATCCGAATCTCAGAATTCTTCACCCGTTCCATCGCAAACAGCGTAGAATTTCGGTGGAGTGATCGATGTCTGGGACCCACGGTGTTCTCAAGCCATTGTCAGATTGGAAATCTGACCTTCTCGTTTTTCTTCTGGGCAAACCTCTCTCGATTCTTCTCTCATTCCTCTAGCTCTCTTCTCCTTCATGTTCCTCTGGCAAAAGAACGGCAAATGTAAATCAAGGAAAACGTAAGAGTATAAAAGCATAGCTTGGTTCTTACATATCACTTCTTTTTTTTTTTTTCCAATAGCAAGAGAGAAATACCAAATGAAAAACAAAGCAATAAAAATGAAAGAACCCAAGAGAGCCCGGAATGTATAATTTGAAACACACGATATGCAGATATATCCCTACAGATGGTCCCTGGCACTAGCATGACACGCACTGTGGGGGGTTTCGTTCCATTTTTAGTGTGTGTGTGTGTGTGTGTGTATATATATATATATATATATATATATATATATAAAGTCAACTTCCTATAAACGAACAGCACATCACCACATTTCCAACTAATGTACAATGAGTTCAGAAGAGGGGGCCCCCATAGGTAGGACCAACAGCTACTTGTGATAAGTTGGGGGAAATATCTTTTATTTTGCTATGGAATCTATTTACAGGGATGGATGGGGATTGTTCCGGGCTGGCCTAGCCACTGGGATTCAGGCCTTCTTCCTCAGCCTGTGATCAACCCTCAAGCGTTTGAGGCCTTGTAACTCTCACCCAATATCATCTTTCTGGTGAAGTTGCAAGCTGCCAACACAAGACTGAATTTTATAGACTGAGCTGGCTAGACACATTAATACACTGGGTTTTAGGAAAACCTGTCAGGGTCAGGGTCTATTTCCGAGGAGCGTGGAGCCCCTGGGGGAGTAAGACCCATTTTCTACCAAGATGGTGGCTTGGGAGAACTCCAGAGACAGTGGACGTAATGAGAAATCATTTGGTTTATTCCCATTTCGCCATGGGGGGCAGATACCTGTCATTGGTCCTAGCATTGGAATGTCACTTCCTGGGGGTAGGGCTGGGTGGTTTTGATGTCACCTGCCTGAGATCCCTGCTCCTGGGTAACCTAAGGCGGCTCAAAGGATTTCTGAGACAGGCCTCCAGGGGGAAAGATTGACCACTTAAGGAATGTGGATGAAGATTGTGGTTGATCTTAAGGAAGAACTGCTTCCTGGCTGTGACAGCTACAAAAGCCTGGACCGGGTCACCAACACACAACACGCCCTTCCTTTTTGTCCAGAGCGGGAAGAACCCGAAGTCTCCTGCCGTGGAGGCTCCCCTGAAACCTTGGCTCAACTTGATGGGTCACACACGTCTGGGTGTCCGCGGCTACCAGAGTCTGTTCGTCCCCAATAATAGGTTCCTCAGAACCAGAGATACAAGCCACCTTGGTCACGGTCCAGGACAGGCTTGGTATTACTGAGTCTGAAGATGAGAAGCAGGTGAGCATTTGTCACAGAGGTGATGTCCATGCAGGAAAGTGTCCTAGTATCTTGCCAACCCAGCTCCCCAGTAGGGAGGAACTCAGGTTGATTCTCAAAGCAGCAGCCCTTCCCTCTGGGAGTGTCTTGTTGGCTGAGCAAGAGGCATGGGTTGAGCAAAGAGGTGGCCTCAGGTGCCCAGGTAGGGCCAAGCAATTTGGTCCGGTCTTCATGGATTCAGTGCTGTGTCTCCCATCTCAAGTGCCTTTGACCCAGCAACACTTGATACAGGTGATCTAAGTGTAGATTATAATGATGGCGATGGAGAAGATGAATATAATTTTGCTCAACAGGTGAAGGTGGTGAAAAGTTCAAGGGAGGCCACAGTCAGGGGCTGGAACCATTCCCCAAAGGTCTCAACTTGTAAAGAGAGGGGAGCTTGGGAGAGCAACCGGAGTGGCCAAGGAAGGCAACTTTGCCCTCTTCTCCGGAACTTTTGGTGTCCCCCTCTGCCCAGGGGTGGTGGCTCAAAGATTGGCCACATCTCTTCACCCAGCTGTGCTGGATCAGAAGACAGAGGCATCTTGGCTGAGGTTGTGTCAACACTGAAAGATGCACCTCTGGGTGGGACAGGGACATGCCTCCCCCGCAAAAGCCAAGGAGAACCTGTGGTCTTGTCTGTGGGGCAGCCAGTCCCTGATGATCCAAGAATCCTCCTCCAGAGCCCCAAGGGAAGCTCTCTGCACCCCCAGCAGCTTAAAGGGATTCCCAGACCAATGGAGGCCCCATTCCTAGAGGGTAGGGCATGCAGGGGATAGGCCTGGGTCTCTGAGGGAGGCTCTGTGAGAAATCGAAGCTCCATGGGCTGTGGACTTGGAGGCATAGAGCTGAAGCCTCTGGCAACAAAGGTTTGCTGCCCACAAGCAGAGGGACCCCAGTTACAGAAACCCCTTCTGAGCCTGCCTCTTCACTTATGTGTCCTCAAGACTTGATCCCCTCCCCCTGCCATCTGATTCAGTGAATGAGAAAACTGGAGGTTCTGTGGGCTCCCCAGGCCCTAAGTGGGGTGGGCAAAGTTGGAACTGGGGCTTCAGTCTAAGAGCCCAAAGCTGCTTCCGGATGCCTGGCTTGGGTCTTGGTACCCTGGGCTGGCCCACTGCCGACAAGCCCCACCCACATGGCCCCGCCCCCGGCTAAGCCTGTTCCTGGTGGTCCCAGTCCCCCTGCCTGGGCTGGATTCCCCCCTCCACCCAGCAGAGGTGTGTGGAGAGGCTCCTGAAGTCCTCAGAATTCCTAGGTGATTCCCTGGGAATGCCTCAGGGCCAGGGTCCCCCCTTCTGCTAAAGTCCCAGTGTTCAGAGGAGGAATGGCCGCGGTTCTGGCCCTGAGCCGGACACCCACCCGGGAGGGCCGGCTCCCAGCACTCCCAGAGCGGCCCTGTGAGCTCCACCTCCTCCTCTGGCCAGGGGACCAACTGGAGTTGGGTCCAAAGGGCTCCAGGACGTCATCCCAGACACCATCCTCCTTTGGGCGCTCAAGGTACTCTATTCAGGGTGAGCTGTGATCTCTGTGTCTGAAATGGCACAGAGGCCACGACAGGATTTGGCTGGGGGAAGACTGCAGGCTGACCAGAGACCCTCCTGGGGGGACAGTGAGGGGGCAGACTCCAAGGGGGCCGCTCCAGGTCCCTAATCACAGGCAAATGGTGGATGGGCTGTTCGTCTCCAGAGCGCTGGCCATGAGAAGGGAATGGGCTCCTTTCCTGGCCTCCTGGGACCCCAGGGCAATGAAGGGACTGAGGCTGGGAGGCTCAGGGATCAGTAAGGGTTAGGCTGGGACTTGGGCTGGGGCAAGTCGCCCCAGGGGCCCTAGTAGGCCTGGCCAGTTTCCACAGGCAGGAGTCCCAGCACAGCCGAATGCTCCCCAAGCTTCATGCGACGCTGTGTGGAGAGGCTCACGTTTTTGGCCAGGTAATCAACAGCAGCTGGAAAAAAAAAAGATAAACTCCTAGAAATTGAGGTTCTTTTTGCCTATTATTCAATCTGCCCCACATCCGTTCACCCATCCATCCATCCATCCATCCATCCATATATCCATCTATCCATCCATTTATTCCTTCATTAATTTATCCATCCATCCTTCTGTCCATCTATCCATCTCTTCTTCCATCCATCCATCCCTCCATCCAATCATATATTTATCCATCTATGCACTGTCCATCCATTTATCCATTCATCAGTTTGTCCCTCCACTCCTTGCCTCTCCATCTGTTCATCCACACATCCACCCATCCACCCATCCATCCATCCATTTCTTCATGAAGCTCTTTCTCTCACTTCCTCTCCAATCATTCAGCACATATTTGCTTAACACAGTATTTACCCAGCTCTTTCATGGATTCTGTAGGGAAGTACAGAGGGTATCACATTGTTTAGTGAAGAATTAGTTCCTCTTTCCACCTATCCCTGCTCTGGGGGACATCCAGTGAGTCCCATGGCATCCAGGTAGTAATGAGGACAAGGTCCTTCTGCCTTTTTTGGACCCTAAGCCCAGCTCATGGATGAGGCAAAGCAAGACCTCGTACTCAAAAATCAAAGGAGATTTTTCCGGGGAGCTGAGGGGTCCACGCAGAAGGAGGAGCTAGGAGCCTGTAATGCAGGGAGTTGCGACGTTCAGCCTTGTCATTTCTGGTCGCCCAGAGGAGAAGAATGAGAGTTTGAGGGTGTGTACTTGCGTGTGGTGAACCGTGGAAACAAGAATCTCCGGGATGTAGTAATGGGCACGAACAACACTAGTACATGTACGTGTGCACCGATGTGGGTGAGTGGTGTGCACCTACATGTGTAGAAAAACAGTGGGAACACCTGTGCATGTACAGGTAACTGCACAGGTGAGCTCTACCTAAGCCAGGTCCATGTGTCCGGGTGAGTGCGTATGTGTGTGCAGGTATGTCTACGTGTGTTCTGTCCTCACTGTCCTAATTGTGCCTGTCTGGGGCTGCAGCAGAAATCATCCCTGACCAAACGACGACTGGCATGTGACCAAGGCCTGTTGAAAGGCACAGAGATGCCACCTCCCAAACCAGAATCTGTGGCTGTGATCAATCCAACCCCCTGGACCCCTCGGATCCAGAGGCGAGAGGAAGATGGAGAGGGGACCATGGTAGGAATCACGAGGCCTGGCCCAACACCCTCTCTGTCACTTGCCCACCGAGGGGCCCTGTAACACTCTACATGTCTCCTCAAAGTTGGGGGCTCCTGCCTAGGATGGGTGGGTAGAGCCAGGAGGTGATGGGCATGGCTGGAGTGCAACTGGGGAGGTGAGATGGGCTGTATCAATAATTGAGCTCCAGTGGGAATTCCCTGGCAGTCCAGTGGTTAAGACTCCACGCTTCCACTGCAGGGGGCTCAGCAATCCCTGGCTGGGGAACTAAGACCCCGCATGCCACCCGGCATGGCCAAAAAAAAAAAAAAAAAAAAAATTCTAAAAAAGAATTTGAGCTCCAGGAGGCTGTATTGCGTAGGGGCTCAAATGACCTAGATGCAAAGTAGGGCAAACTGATTTGGGGCATACCAACTCACCTGTCCAAGCCTCAGTTTCCTTGGGAGATAATAATAGCACCTAGGCTGAAGGGTAATTGGGATTAAATGAGAAAATGTATATAAAGTGGTTAGCCAGCACTGTGCCTGGCACATAGTGAGTTGGATAGATGTGGGCTCCCGGGATTGGGGCTTAGTAAGCGGACATGCCCTTTGATGGTGGCAAGAAGGAAAGGAACAGTGAATGGGGCAATTCAGAGGCCCAGTTACCTCCTGCTCACGTGGCTTTGGGCAAATCACTTTGCCTCTCCAGCCTTGTTTCGTTGACTGTAAAATGGGGAGAACAAATTCCAGACTCCTCAAGGGCTGTTACGAGAATCAAATGAGATAATGGGCTTTAAGATGCCAGGCACAGAGTGCTCAGGGCATGGCCTCCTAGATTCCTAAAGGATGTGCAAGAGCCCTGGGGTCTTTCTGGAGTGTGTGGACCCTGTGCCCCTCAGCTTCCCAGGCTCTAGGGACTGAATTGGGCCCCTTGGGTGCCGCCTCTGAGGTCATTCAGCCTCCAGGCTCCCAGCAGGTAGGACAGAGTGGTGGTGGCCTGCCTTGGATGTAGCCCTTGCTCTGGGTGAGGGTGGGAAAATCTCCCATCTCTGGCCTCAGGGGGACCCGGCAGCTGTGGCCACACCATCTCAGCTACTTGGAGCCAGTTTCATCTGGGCTCCAGGTCCTGCCCACGAGAAGGCCTCACTGTCAGGGTGATAATAGGAAGGGGAAGAGGGGAAGCTAACGGTTCCCCAGAGCTGGCTCTCTGCCAGTCCTGTTTTAAGCACTTCATGTGCATCATCTCATTTAAAATTCTCGCAGCAACTCTGTGAGGTTGGTATTATTATTATCATCCCCATTTTGCATATGACAAAACTGAGGCCCTGCCCTGAGAGACTGCATAACTTGAAAGATCCCAGGGCTCCTAAATTATGGAATCATAATTCAAATGCAGGCAGTCTGATGCCAGCTGCTACTCAGCCCCGACCAACCCCACCCAGCAGCCTCCTATAGCATCACCCTTGTTCGTGTACAGCACTTCAGAGTGTACGGAACACTCTATACCCCAAAGCCTGCAATGGCCCCATTTTCTACTTCAGGAAATGGAAGTGACTCGTCTAAGGGCACAACTCTTCCTGCAGGTGGGGCAGAAAGGCCTGGCTTTGAATAACAATGATGGATGGCAACCACTAGGTACTAGGCGGACAAAATCTCATCTGATTCTTTCAACAGTCCCATGCTTTAGCTACGGTTGTTCCCATTTTACAAACATGGAAACCAAGGCCCAGAAAGATGGCTGGCCCAGAGGCATGCGCACGGCAGTGAGCTGGAGGAGCCTGAATTTGTCCTGCTTGTGCCTCTGGGCACTCTGTCTCTTCCTCTTTAGCCTCTCCCTGTCACCAGCCACAGCCCTGCGCACAGTAGGTGCTTGTTGTCAAGATGAGCGAGGAAACACCAAGCCAAAATTTACCTACGACCCAGCCTACTTCAAGGGCACCCGTCATCCCGCAGAGTCTGCCTCTCCCTGGGGTCAGGCCGGGGTCCAGCGAGGGGCAGGGCTGTGACATTTCTCATTATGGCGTCTGTCAATGGCCCTTCCTGTCCTCCTGTCTCTCTGCGTCTCCCCTCTTTTGCCTCGCGCCTGAGCCTGGGCTCTAAATGTCTCAAATTAGATTAATCGGGAGTTGGCAGGAGAGGTGGCAGCGATGCCAACCAGTAAACAGATCTCAGCCGTCAGCGTCTCGTCAGCCCGCGGCCCCAGAGGAGGACCCTTCTAGACACAAATTCTTATTAGACTTGTCAGATCTATTAAAATTCTTTTCACACTTCTGCGTTCTATCAGCCCCATCATTAGTACGGCCCTGGCCTCTGGGAACACCAGGGCCGTATTAATCTGCCATGTGCCCCGTCCCTGCCCCCCTGCCCCCACCCCCTTTAGGGACGGGGAGAGACGGATGGATGGACGATGGCAGGGAGCAGGAAGGGAAGGTGTGAAGGTGTCCCTGGGAAGATGAGAGGCCCGGGAAGAGGAGGTGGACTCTGCTGCTTAAGAGTTTGGCCCACGTGACTCCAGGCACACCTGAAAGTGATGCTTTCCATGGCTAAAGGTGTGGCCGTGTGCACGTCGATACGTACCACCGGGTGATCTCAGGCAGCCAATCTCTCTGGGATCCCATTTCCTCATCTGCCCAATGGGAATAATCCTGCACCCTGCACAGGGTGGCCGTCAGGATGGAATGCCAGACCCATAGTAGATGCTCAAGAAACCATTATTTCTCCTTTCTTTATACACATACATCTTGAATAGTTCTCCCTTGAAGCTATGTATAGACACACATTAGTGAATACCCACAGAGAAATAAACCTCTGTCCATGCACAGGTGCATGTGAAGCTGTGCACATGAACCCACACCCAGGTGGGTCAAGGTGTGCATCGTTACTCAGGATCTTATACAGGTTTGTGGTTTGGCCCAAAGAGAACTAGGTTTGAAGCTAGGTGACCTGGAGTCCATCACTCACTTTCTGTGTGACCTTGGGGAAAGTTCCTCGTCTCTCTGAGCCATAGCTTTTGCATCTGTAACCTGAGAGCAAATAACCTGGGATTTTTGAGGATTACACGAAATGAGGAACATGCATTTCGCCCAGTGCCCAGTGGGCTAACCTCATGCATGGGACGGATGTGAGAAGATGACAGGTGGCCCTGGGCATACACAGCACGGCTTGGAACATGAGGCTCTCGCACATGAGCTGTGGGAGCCCAGTCATAGGTGGGTTTGGCCACCCATGAACATGGGGCAGTGGTCAGTGGGAAAACCGTGTGTCCCTGGGCTGTCCCAGGATGTCAAAGGTGAGGGGGATGGTACCAGGGGAAAACATCAAGACGATGGAGTCTAATCCCTGGGCCCCCATTTCACAGATGGCGAAACTGAGGCTCAGAGAGGCAGGTGACTTGCCCACGCCGTGGTGGTGGAGGGGCAGACTCTCCCTCAGGCCCCTTCCAGCCTGCCCCTGGAGCCTCTGTGGGGTGGGTGGAGGGGTATGGGGTCTGAGTTGGGAGGGCAGGAGAAGGTGACCCAGGAGGTGCTCTGAGAGACCCTGGAGGAGCCAGGGGAGCAAGGGTGGAGCTAGGGGGGGAGTGAGTGGGAGGAGGGGGAGCCAGAGGGAGGAGGGAGGAGGGAGGATGGGGGGGTGAGTGGGAGGGTGAGTGGGGACAGGGGAGGAAATCACTGGCCAGCTTTTCCCCAGCAAAGGGAAACAAAACTCCTTTCTCGCCTCCTGGGCCCTTTTCCTTTTGATCCCCCCTCCTTCACGGCCCCCGTGCTGACTTTGGGGTTAATTTTATTTCCGAGTTGGGCAGGCGCCCCTGGAGTGGGGCACAGGGCTCCGGGTGTGACTAACGCCTGCCCCAGGCCAGGGCTGCCGCCGCCGCCACTGGAGCTGCTCTAAACTCTTTATCAAGAGCATGTGTGTCCCGTTCCGTGCCCGGGAACACGGGCTGGGGCAGGGGGTCACCCTGGCCCCTCTGGAAACACTCCTGTGCACATGTAGGCACCCTGCTCTCAGATATACACGCACACGTGTGTTCTATGACCCCATGCACACACATTCACACACAGTTATACACACAGACAGCATCATGTGTTCACACCCAGATGCACAACTGGACACCAGTACACACAGCCACACCTATGCACACACTCAAGCAGACCCACAGCCGTATGTACTCTGCACACACACACACTCCCCAATACACACACTTACACACTCCAGCGTATGTACATGCTGAACACACATGTACATACTGCAACACATATTCGTACACTTACACACACCCCTACACACATGCACACATATTTGTTATACATTCCACATAGCGACGTAGGTCAAACACAGGCACCTACATAGACACTGAGCCACATGTACACACTTCAACACACGTGCATATGGGTTGTAGCCACATATACTCACATGACCAAACGTGTGCAGGAGTGTTAACATGCAAACCCACATGCAACCACGTGCACACGATATGCTCATTTATACTCACACGCGTGTGTCATATACACATATACCCACATGTGCCACTCACACATTCACATATATACATATAAACATACTCACCTATACGCAAGATGTGTGCACTTACACATGCATGCCGAAACACCCACCCCCACACACACACACACCCCCCCACACACACACACAAACTGTAAGGTATCCATGACGCATGTATTCGCACTCGCCCAGATACACGTATGTGAACACGCACATATACAGGGAAGGGGCTGCGAACACGGCTGGGAGGCAGAGGCCGGCACAGCTGGCCCTCATTTAGCCGTGGAGGCCAAGGCTGCGTGAGGATGGGTGGGTGGGTGTGGGCTTAGGAAGCAGAGGTCAGTGGGGCTGGGTCAGGGCTACACTGAGGGCAGAGAAGCACAGAAAAGCCCTGGGGCTGGAAGGTCACACCCTCTTGTCACATGCCCTTCTGATTGGTTTGACACCAGCAGGTGACACCTTTGCCGGGGGCGGGGCAGGAGGGGCAGCCTGTGACCTTGGCTCCCCGGGCTGTCTTGACTGACCCTGTTGCTGCCCCGTCCGTCCGTCTGTCCGTCCATCCCCGTCCAGCTGGAGGCTGTGGCCCAGCCCGCCTTTTGCAGCCTTTGGTCTGAGGGTCTGCCGTCTCTAACCCCAGGCCAGGTGCCAAGGGTGTGGCAGCTGGGATGGGCGCCTGAGACCAGCTCACGGTTTGGGGAAACCAAGGCTGAGGATGGGCGCAGGGGAGATACTGCCTTGCCCTATAGCGGAGGTGGGGCGGGGAGAAAGGGGCAGGATCTCTCACGCAGGCGCGGGCGTTGTCTGACACCAGCACACGCGGCTCTCCGGAGCACTTGAAATGTGCCTGGGGCAACCGGGGAACTGAATGTTACCTTTTGATTTCATTTTATCCAACTTAAATTTAAAAACTGAAATTCGCTTTAATTTAGTGGTTGGGAAACTTTTCAGTATATTTGGAACAACTTGGGTGTGTAAATCTACTTCCTCAGTCGTAAATTTGATGCAACTTAAATGCAGATCAAGTATTTCCAATGAAAACAGCATCTGAATGAAAATAGGCTGGATTTCAAAGACAGTGTACGAAAAAAAGAGTGTAAAAAAAACCTTATTACTAATTTTGTACGGATTACACATCGAGATGATCACCTCTTGGATATACTGGGTTACATAAAAAATGTTAGTAAAAATCATTCCACTTGTAAAACGTGGCTACTAGGGAATTTTAATGACACTGGTGGTTCGTATTAGTTCCTATGGGGCAGCGCGGCTCTAAGACAGTAGTAGTGTCTCAGCATCATCTTAGGACAGCCGTTCCGCCTTCTTGGAGCTCCATTTCCTCACCTATGAAATGGGCACCAGCACCCCAGCACCACCTTGCTGTTCTCTACACGTAAGTGGGAGGTCCTTGGAGGTGGGCGGGGCAGGGAGAGGGAGGGGGACGCCCAGGGCGCCAGGCACTCACTCTGGCCATACTGGCCGTACTGGTAGCCAGCCACGGGGTCCATGCTGTAGCCGGGGGTGCTGTAGGTGGGCGGGCAGTAGGACTGGGAGGTGGGCAGGCTGTCTCCCGGCTTGATGGAGTCAGCCCGCTGGCTGCAGCTGGCCGAGATGGAGGTGGCAGAGTCCAGGCCGCCGTGCAGCGGAGAGATGGAGAAGTCGGCCTGGGGCTGCGGTGGCACTGCGCTGGGGTTGCTCAGAATGCTCATCACCTGCGGGGGAGAGACCGTCAGTGCTGGCGCCATGGCAGGCGGGCGGGGCTCGGAGGAAGGACCTGGCAGACGCGAGGGTGAGCAGGGGAGATGCCAGGCTGGCCTTGGACAGGCCTTTGCTGGAGTTGCTCCCTTGAGGCCCCTGCAGCCTTGAGATCCTCCATTTACGTGGCTTGCTTGCCTTTGTGGGCAAGACGGTTAGCAGTTTCTCTGGTCAAGTCCTGGCCCATGGAGCCTCCCTCCACTGAGAGCTTTTGGGGGCAGAGGGCAGGCATAGTTCCCCTCTCTATTCCTAGGCCTGGCTCTGAGGGGCACCTTATTTCTGTCTGCTGAATGAATGAATGCATACATGCATAAACAAATGACTGACTGAATGAATGAATGAACCAGCTAATTATGCCTCTCCCATCAGACTGGGATGCCCCCATCTTCCAACACAAAGGTTAAAGACTCTGGATCTGTCCAGCTTTACTCCCCCATCCTGTGCTACTATGCTCTTGACTTTGAGCTTCTGCCCCTACGTGGCCAATGCTTTCAAATAGCATTGATTCTGGCAGCTCCTGGATGTCTGTGACCATCACCCACTTCCTGCTTGGCCTGGTTTAGCAAACAGGAACTCACCATCAGTGCTGGCAACCCCAGCTGACAGGGTGAGGCTTGTCTCTAGAAACTCAGCTTAAAAACCTGGTGTTGGTTCATTGGTGTGTTCACTTATTCATTCAACAAACATGCATTGATGATGACTATGGCTCTAGGCCTCAGGCCGGGCCCTGGGACTTCAGAGGACGAAGAGCCATGGTCCTTGACCTTGACCGGAGGAGTCTCTGGGTCTGGTGAGGGTGGCAACTAGCAACAGATCATCAGAATATGGAGTGATGAGGGGCATGGTAGAGGCAGCAGAGGGGGCTGTGGGAGCCCAGAGGAGGGCGCCCAGGCATCCCGGTGGCCCAGCTACTGGAGATAGAGTGGGAAAGGTGGTGCAGGCAGCAGGTGCGGGCAGGGGGAGGTGCAGGTGGGGTGTCCTGGTCAATCCAGGAGAGATGACGGGGAGGGGGATAAAGAGGCAGCCCTTGTGGACCTGACCTGCAGGGCCCAGGATCCTGATGGCCTCCTGGTAATGCCACCCTTTATGGGGAGGGAGGCCCCAGGGCCGGGGTGGTCAGTCTGGCTGATAATCTGCTCAGCACGGAGCTGAAGGGCCATGCTGCAATCCATGCTGGGCACACGGTGTGCTCTCTGATGTCCCCACGCACCCCCCTGGGGAGAAAGCAGGCTTCGGGCATTGGAGCAATGATCTTTTTGCCAACTAGACACCTTGTGAAAATTTTCACCTGCCCATTTTTGACCCATCCCTGCCACAGGCATGAGGCATGGGCGGGGTGGAGGGCATGGATGTGGAATCCTCAGGCCAGGGGCAGACACTGAGCTCCTCCACTTACTGGCTGTGCAGCCGCCAGGGGTCCCTTAACCCCTGTGACCGCCCCCATCCTTAGAGTGTGGCTGGGAGGTTGAGACAGGCTCTGTGTGTGGAAAGTGCTCAGGTATCAGCAGCCCCAGATCCTCTAATGCTCCTCTTCCCCTTCTCCTTACCTTTCCCTCCTCTTAGCAACAGACTCGTGTGACTCTCCCGGTGCAGAGCCCTGCAGAGAGGTGTGAGGTGGAGCCATAAGGCCCATTTCTCGGATGGAGAAACTGAGGCCTGCGAAGGGCTGTGGCTTCCCCAGATCTCACAGCAGGTCTGCCAGGGAGCAGTCCAGGCCTGGCCCCACTCCCCCGATAATGGCAAGTCTGACTCTCCAAGATGGGTTTTAACCACGGTAGGGGTTCTCACCCCAGATGTTTGTTCCCTGGCAGCTGTTGGTGGGGGTGTGCAGTGGGGTCCCTCACCCCTGGGGGGCCTGGTTCCTCCGGAATGCCATGAGCACAGCCTCCCCCTGACTCTTCGCACAATGTACCCAGAACGTTCCCCTCAGCCCTGGAGGTCACCCCCCTCTGTCCTTTCTTTCTCACCCTCTCCCAGAGCCAAAGTCAAGGGCACCAGGCCCACTGGGGCTGGACTTTGTCTCCACCGCAGCTGGGGGGGTTTAGCTGGGACTTCATGGGGTGTCAACCCAGTGAGATGGCAAAGACACACGGGGATGGGTCTGGGAGAAGGAGACACCTGGACTAGTTTGGGTGTCTTTAGGGAGCTGAGTTCTCCCAAACTCACTCTTTGTTGAACATACTTCCGAGGCCTCTCTCATGGCAGGGTCCACCCAGGGGTGCTGGTGAGAGGGGCCCGGTGAAGGGGGTGGTGTGTGAGGACGTCTGACACCGCTGAGCTGGGTTTGTTGCTCTCGGAGTGTTGAGATGGGGTCCTGGGTCTGAGGAATTTGCTGGTGTGTGTGTTTGGTGGGCCTGGCGGGGGGTGGGCGCAGTACTCAGGAATCTCACACTGCCCTGGGGTTAGGAGACCCGATTCTCTTCCAGGTTGCCTGTCAGGTTCCCACCTTCCATCTAAATTAAGAAAATCACCATCATCTCATTCCCTACCCCATATCAACACTAACCCTGCTCTTCCCTTCAAGGAGGCCTGGGCCCCAGGAATAAACTTAGAGGTTTGGGGAAAGCACACAGGCCCCCATTTCTTTTCCTTCAAGACGACAAGTGTGGGGCTGGGAGATTCTTGTGAGGGTTTGTCAGCTCTGGTGAGACCCCAGTTTAATCCTTACCTCCTGCACAGCACCCAGATGCCACCCCCAGAAAGGATGGGATGGAGGGGACAAAGCGGTTGTGGTTAGGGAGAGGAGATGGGTGCTTTGGGGGATGGGCTGGGAGCTGTGCATAGACCCAGTACTCATCCTGCAAGGCAGAGCCCTATAGACAACCACTACCAAATCTGACGACATGGCTTGAATTATCTGTGGCTCCTCGTACCTCCCAGATAAACAGGGCAAAGTCTTCTTGTGACTGGACCTCTACCTGCCTGTCCCAACTCCTCCCACCCATTCCTACCTTGCACTTTATGGCCCAGCTATCCCAAACCATATAGTGTTTCCTGAAGACATCCTTCATTCATTCACTTATTCATTGATCAAACATTTCACAGACTGCTACTATGTGCCAGGCTAGAGATAGGGCTGGACTGCGAGCTCTTTGAGGGCAGGATGGAACTGTGTTTCATCCATCATTGCAGCCTCAGTGCCTACATTGTACCTGCTACATACTATGAGCTCAGAAAATCCCATTGAATTCATGCATATTCACTTAGCAAATACTTATTGAGCACCTAATATGTGCCAGACACTAAGCCAGGCGCTGAGATGCAGTAATGAACAGCAGCAGCTCCACGACCTCCTGGAGCTGCCAGTCGAGTGAAGGAGGCTGACAACAAATAAATGAACAAATCATATAATTTATGATACTGATAAACGCTCTGGAAGAAAAATAGAGTATGTGGAGTAGTCAGGCAAGACCTCCCCAGAGAGGTGAGATTCAGCAAGACCAAAAAGAACCAGCCAAGGGAAGACAGAGCAGAGAGTTTTCCAGGCAGAAGAGTCAGCAAGTGCAAAGGCCCTGAGGTTGGAACACCTCAGGTTTGAGACATAGCAAGAAGGTCAATGAGAAGACTGAAGATCCTCGGAGCTGCAAGCCTTCCTGGAATGCTTTGTCAGCAGGAGCTCATGTGGTGCCCAGTGGCTTGGACCCTGGGTCATTAAGAGACAGCTCAGAATCAGCTCAGGCCCAGGGAGCTCTCCTTGTAATGGGACTTGTTCAATGGGATTTGCCCTGGGACATCAAATCAAATCCACGTCTGGGGTAGGTGTGAATGGGGGATGTGCAGCATGTGCCCGCTCTCTTCCAGAGTGCCTGGAGGCCTGGGGATCAAAGGGTTTCCCTTGCATCCAACCTCTGTCTCAAGGCATGACCACTTCCAAGCTGATGGGATTGGACCCATCGAAAGAGCGGTGGGAGCTTCCCTGGTGGTGCAGTGGTTGAGAGTCCGCCTGCCGATGCAGGGGACACGGGTTCATGCCCCGGTCCGGGAAGATCCCACATGCCGCGGAGCGGCTGGGTCCGTGAGCCATGGCCGCCGAGCCTGCGCGTCCGGAGCCTGTGCTCCGCAACGGGAGAGGCCACAACAGTGAGAGGCCCGCATACCGCAAAAAGTAAATAAATAAATAAAGAGAGGTGAGAGAGGGGAGCACTGAATGACTTCTCCAGCAAATGGGCTATTACCCCTATTCTGCAGATGGGGAAATCGAAGCACAGGAACGTGAAAAGGAGTGCCTGAGATCACACCGCCAGTAAGTGGCAGAGCTGGGATTTGAACCCGTGTCTCCCTGACCCCTAGCTGTGTTCCTTCCCCACAGCAAGCTGTGTTGGAGAGCACGAGAGAGAGAGAGGCCCTCGGCAACCGCACTGCACAGAGCCCCACAGGCCTACGTGGCCCTCGCCGGCCTGTGGCTGGCCCATGGGCCCCCGGGAGTCCCTCTTTGCCTGCGGAAGCAGGAAGCGTTTGCCCACAGTTAGGGGCCCAGCTGAGGTCTGGGGCCTGCAAACTTTTGAACTTGAGGAAGTCCTGGTCTGATGCGGTAATCCACCCCCCTCAAGTATGCTAAGGCCTCTCCCCCGGTGGGTTTTACTTTTTTCCCCAGTGACCTTGCTTTCACTAATGTATCACTTCTTGGTACGTTACCGTTACTAACTCAAAATCAATACCGACCTCCACATCTGTAAGGTTTTATCTGAAGGCAAATCTCTGGGCTGTCTGTCAGGCTGAGTGACAGCCATCCCTTCCTCTCCCCCTCTACCCGCATGCCCCCCCCAAGCCCCTTCCTCTCCCTCTGCTCTAAATCAGTCCCAGCCTCCACCAGACTAAATCAATAAGGGGCCGGTCTCACCCCGCCACCTTCTGCCGCCGGGGAGAGGCTTCTAGTTTTGGGGGGTGGGGGCTGCGGGAGCCAAGCACCAGCCCCCCTCCCACATCCTCTGCTCACCGCCCCCTCCCCCGGGACGTGCCGGCGCTCCCCTACTTTAAAAGAAGGGGATGGGAAAAATGTAATTAATTCCCTCCATTCCTGAGCTGGCCCCGAGGGCCTGGGACAGAGGAGGCTGAGCTGTGAGATCTGCACCCTCTGTGATAACCGAACGTGGCTCTGGGAGCGAGGCTGCAATTAGAAGGGGTGATCACCGTCATCGGGGCTCCATGGCCAGGTTCAGGGTGGGTGAGTGGGCCCATGGCAGGATGCAGGGGGGCAGGGAGGGGCAGGGGCCGAGACTGGTGAGGTCGGGACCTGGAGATGAGACTGGGGTTAGAATGAGGCCAAGGACCACGGGACCAGTGACCAGGCAGCAGGTGGGGAGCCCCGCCTCTGCAATGCCAGAAGGGGACCCTGAGGCCTCAGAGGGACAGCGGTTTCCCCAAAGACACTCGGCCAGTGAGTGCTCTGAGGGGCTTCCCTGCAGCATTGGGGGCCAGGATATCTGCATGGGCATCCATGCTCTGCCGCTGACTAGCTGTGACCATGGGCAATTTCTTTAACTTTTTGGACCTCAGTTTTCTCATCTGTATAATGGGAATGATAGTAATTGTAGCTACCTATAGGGTTATTGGAAAGATTAAATGAGTCAATGCACATAGGATGCTTACGCAGTGCCGGGCGTGTTATTTGTTCTCGGTAAATGTAAGCTCTCCCCCTCCTCTTCCTCTCCCCCTACATTCCACCTGGATTAGATGGGACATGGCTTGAGACGAGGCAGACACAGGGCCCTCCTCCCTGTCAGGGCCCTCCTCCCTGTCAGGGACCCTGTCTTTTCTATCTCTTCTCCCCCAGGGGGCCTGGCACACAGTGGGTGCTTTCTGAACGGAGCATCACTCTGCCTGCACTCTGGAAAGGGAGCAAGGCATGTGTCACGTGGACACATCATACCCCTCCGGGGGATGGTCTGGGGAGGCCCAGTTCATGGCTTGCCTTGGTCCCCAAGGGTCCCTGAATGTGCTCATTTGTAGAGAGTGGCGAATCTATGAAGTCTCGAGCTGAGAACTAGCGAGGCCCAGAATTCACACACCCACACAACACACACACTGCACAGAGCAGCCCACACTGCACCTCCACAGGGACACAGATCTGCATCCCAGAAGGTGAGACAACTCAAAACACCTCTTCTCCAGACCACCACATGGCTTTTCATCAAAACTCCGATAAACTGTCATGATAAACTTCACGTACACCCACCTACCCTTCTTAAACTCATCACTGCACTTTTGTGCACACACCTGCACATAAGCACATCTAAATACACACATGAAAGCTGGGAGGCACCTCGGAGATTCGCACATCTTCAGAGATGGGGAAACGGAGGCTCAAAGAGGGGCAATGGTTTGCACTCGGGCAGAGTTGTCCCCGCAAACTAGCGGCAGTGTAGCCGGTCCTGGGGCTCACGACGGCCACCCCTCCTGCCGGTAGGCTCCGGTTTGGCCCCCAAATGACCAGCTGGCTTGGCACACAGCGCTTGGCACACAAGTGCTTTGATCTCCAAGCCTTAGGTCTGATTGCAGCCCTGCCTGGTCCACCCGCTTACTAACTCATCCTCCTGACTTCCACAAGAGCTGAGAGGGGCATGTTTGGGGAGCAGCCTGTTCCCATTGTCAGGGAGAGAAGGTAAGGGCACAGCTTGCCAGGAATGGAACACAATTTCCGTCTGCATTACATGAAATATGTCTCTTTGGACCACAGACTGTCCCAGGCTGAGGATGAGCCGGGGAAGCCCAGCTCATGACTTGCCCTGGTCTCTCAGGGTCTAGGGTCCAAAGTCCACCTCTGTGTCCAGATAAACCCCATAAGGGCAGGCTAAGAGCTGGGGAGAAGCCACAGGGCGGCTCCCCTGGGGTTTCTCCGCCCGGAGACCGCTTCTCCATGTTGGCTGCCCAGTGCAATCACCTGGAGAGTCTTTTAAAATGTTGATGCCAGAAGAAGTTGTGATACATATATTCAATGGAATATTACTCAGCCATAAAAAGGAACGAAATTGGGTCATTTGTAGAGATGTGGATAGATCTAGACACTGTCATACAGAGTGAAGTAAGTCAGAAAGAGAAAAACAAATATCATATATTAACGCATGTAGGTGGAACCTAGAAAAATGGTACAGATGAACCGGTTTGCAGGGTAGAAGTTGAGACACAGCTGTAGAGAACAAACGTATGGACACCAAGGGGGGAAAGCTGCCGTGGGTTGGGGATGGTGGTGTGATGAATTGGGACATTGGGATTGACATGTATACACTGATGTGTATAAAATGGATGACTAATAAGAACCTGCTGTATAAAAAAAATAAAATTAAATTTAAAAAAAAAAAAAAAATGTTGATGCCAGGACCCCACCCTTTAGAGCTGCTGATCAGTTGGCCTGAGGATCTGGGAATCGAGATTTTTAAAAGCTCATTCCTCCAATGATTCTAGTATGCTGCCAACTACGAGAACCACTGCTCTCAGATCATCACTATTATTGCTACACACACAGTATGACTACACCTCCACACCCACATGGGCGAAATCACGGGCACGCACACAGAGTACACACAGACACTCATACCGGGATAAGCGCGGCATTATACAGACAAGCCAACACGGACACACAAAGAATGAGACACATGAACAACTGCCCGCCCCTACGCCATCCACACACTTCACAGATGCACACGGGCAAACAGACCTACACACACCACACAGCGCAGGCACACATCACACAAACGCACACCTGCCCATCCCGCCGCCTGTTCCCAGCTCCATGCTGGGATTAGTGCAAGCGAGAAATCACCCACCCGGATAGCCGCCCACCACCGCTGCTCCCCCTCTCTCGCGCTCAATTCTCCACTAAGAGGATCTGGGCCCCCTCCCCTCTCCCTGCCTCCTGTGGACAGCGGTAATGGGCTTCGGGTGCTGACTTGGAGTATCCGAACAAGATTTCCCGCAGGCCCCCGTCGCCGCCCCCCACTTCGCCTTCCATCTTTCTGCTTGTGGCCCTTGCCTGCCACACCCTCCACCAGCCACATGTCACACAGCAGCCCCCCGCCAACCAGGAGAGCTGGTGCCCAAGCAAGGATCCCTCCCCTGCCCGACCCCAGCCCCAGCCCCCTGGCTCCTGTTCCCCTCACGCTTGTCCCCACCCAGTCTTCCATGAAGGCCATTCTCTTGCACGAGCACAGCACCTTACAGTTTCGAAAGCCATCTCCCTTTAAGCCTCAGAACCACTCTATGAAGCGCTGTTACCTCATTTCTCAGATAAAGAAACTGAGGCTTAGGAGGGGCTCACCCAGAATCACCTAGGGGATGAGCACCGGGGCAAGAACCCTTGACCCCTGACTTTTAGTCCGGTACTCTTGCCCTGCAATGGCTGTGGTCTTCACTTACCATATGTGGCTCTGGGTCATTCTTAACACTGTGTATGTGTGTGTGTTGTGTGTGTGTGTATTATACGGGAGCATATGGGGGATACTGCATGTGTGAGACTAGCGTGGGTGTGTACGCACGCAGGTGCACGTGAAAGTACTGTGTGTATGTATATTTGAATTTTGTATGTGTGTTTGTGAGTCTGTGTGTGCATGTCTCGTACGTGCACACATGTACCCATGAGAGTACGTCTGCAGATGTGAGTTCTGTATGTGTGCTCCTGAGTTCGTGTGATAGTATTGTGTGTTCATGTGTGTGAGTACCGTTTGTGCTTCTCATGTGTGAGTGTTGCTAATGGGTACAGCACGTGTGTCTGGGCACATGTCCAGTCTGCCCCTCTGGTTGATCTCACCAAGGGCACACACTGGGGCTTGGGGACCTCAGAGCTCAGAGGGCCCTCGGGAAACAGGCTGTCACTGACTGTCATCTCTGGCCAGGAGGGCCCTCCCCACCGCCAGAGTCCACCAGCTTCTCTCCTCCCTCCACGTGGGAGTTCCACAGACCGCACCCAAAAAAACTCAGGAGTCAGGCTCTGTTTGATGGGAGAGGAAAGCAGGGAGGATAATTTCTGCAGAGGAAGGATTCAGCCAAGGCTGTGGTAAGAACCTCCTGGTGTGTGAAGGGAGATACTCTGAGAGACAAAGCCAAAAAAGGGCATCACTGAGAGAAAACTTTCCGCCCTGCCATGGTCCCCCTTTCTCCCCTGGGCACAGACTGACCTTGACCTTGGATTTGACCAAGAGCGGCTAGAGGCACATTTGCTGTCCTATTTACTCCCTGTGCCCATCACACAGTAGATGTCTAACAAATATTTATTGAGTGAGTGAATCCGTGAATGAATGAATTTACTTATCTTTTATCCCCAGCACAGGGCCTGGCACAGAGTTGGGTGGATGAAAATAAACAGAAGGTCCCTCCTCTCCCCAGGGGTCCCTGCCGGCTTAGCTAAAGGCTGTTTCGAAAATGGCGGGATGCACAGAACGACTTCCCACTCATTGTCCAAGAAGCTAAGACTCTCTCTCTCTCTCTCTCACACACACACACAAATTTCCAGTGTTTGGTCTACAAGATGTCAACCTCCAAATATGTGGAAACTTCTAGAAGCATCTAGAAACACTGGTGGGGTGGGGGCAGACTTTGGCTTCCCCCTCCCTAGGTGGATCCTGGGTTGGCCCCAGTCTGAAGGGGTCTGTGCCAGGATGGGTCCAAGGGCTCCTGGTCCCTGGTGGGTGGTGGAGCTGATGGGGTGCGGTGGGATTCAGAGACCATTTCTGATGGCGTGATAATGGCGGATGGGGATTAGCGCAACTCCGCTCTCAGAGCGGTGGTGGGGTTGGAGAAGGAAGGGGCCGATCGCCGGGAAAGATATGACTATTTAAAGATAATGATTGCATAAATTTAATTAGCACACTTTCACGCGGCAAATGGCCGTTTTGTAATTAATGTATCTGGCCTTACTAAGCATGAAAGATCCCATCTCCTCCCCCTCCCCTCCAGCTCCCCCTCCTCTGCGGCCCTAATAAAAGACAGAGAGCAAGTGACAGAAACAGTTTGTCAGAGGCTCCAGGTGTCAGGGGCCTAATTGGCTGAGCTGAAGGGAGGAGGGGGAGCCGGGAGGGCTGAGTGGGGAGGGGGGGCCTCCTTGACTTTGGCCGGGCCCAGGTTGGGAGAGGAGGAGGGGGACAGGGTGGCCTGGGCTCTCGGGCCCCCTGGCGTGGTGGGAGTTCTCCCCCTCAGTAATTACCAGAGACGAGGACGCAGATTGGCCATGGCAGGGAGTGAGTGGTGGCAGGGAGGCCTCGTTAGTACCTGGGCAGACAAGCTGGCACGTATCACAACGCGTTAGGGACTCACGGCCATGATGGCTCAGGCCCTGCTGGTCCTCTCCAAGGAGCAAAGTCCCTTAAGTGGAAAGAACGAGTGAAAAAAGGAACAAACCTCAGTGTCCTCTTGTATAAAACAGCCCGTGGTTATCAAGAGGCTCACAAGGAAACCTGATCGTAGCCTTCCGTAATTAAGTACCTACTATGGGCGGGCGGCACAGCCATTCACTCCTTACCACAGCTGTCAGAACAACGTGGACGTTCATCTTTCTAGAACTGGAATGCCTTTCACCATCCATTGCACCTTGCTACGGCTGTGGTAGCAATGACACCAGCTGTGTGCAAAGGTTTTGTTGAGGTCTTCTGAGAAGATCAAGAAAGGGCCAGCCTTAGGTTCAATGAACTATGGGTATTGGCTGTTCCAATACAGATCAGGAAACTGAGGCTCAGGGGAGCTAAAAAAAACTCACCCAGGTCTGTACAATCAGGAGGTGGTGGACTGGGGCTTGAACTCAGAAGGTGTAACTCCAAAGTCGATTCTCTTTCCAGCATCTATCTCCGGGACCCACCGCAGGGCCAGCTCGGCACCTTTCCTACACGCATGGTACCACGCCCTGCAGGCTGCCTAAGGTGCTTGCCGGGCCCCAGAGGGAAGTCTCTTTGTTAGGTGGGTA
This sequence comes from Orcinus orca, assembly GCF_937001465.1. Taxonomy (NCBI): domain Eukaryota; kingdom Metazoa; phylum Chordata; class Mammalia; order Artiodactyla; family Delphinidae; genus Orcinus; species Orcinus orca. The sequence goes on from NC_064559.1 coordinate 198,583,796, forward strand.
TAGCAGTCAATTGCAATAACGTCCCCCAAAGTTAGAGCTGCCTGGTTTTCTTGTAGCGTGAGCCGGTAATGGGGTCGAGAGGGTTCCAGCCGCCGTGCCTGACCCTTATGCCTTGGCCGCCTTGGCGGCTGTGTTCTCTCCCACCTCTCTGACAATGACCCTCCACCGTCTTCACCAGCTGCCCTCTGCCAGCCTCAGCCACCAGCCCCTGCCCCGGCCAGCCCAGCCCCTGCCCAGTTTTCTTGGAGGAAGGCAGGGCGGGGAGGCCTTGAGCCAGCCTCGGCTGGGTGGAGCAGGGCCCAGCCGGCCCTTTCCCAGACCAAATTCAATTTCGAAGTTTAATGAGTTTGCGGAGGAGCCGGGTGAGCTCACTGACGCCACTCCTTGCCGGCTGGGTGGTTCCGGCCCGGCCACCGAGCGAGCAGCGGCCCGGGCTGGGAGAGCCCTGGGCTCCATCGAGAGTGGCGGGGGCACTGAGTGAGTGAAAAATGTCAGAGCAAATTGCTCTTGACAGCGTTAATATCTGCACCTCATAGCAATAATTACATGTAAATAAATAGCAAAATCACACTCAGCTGGAGGCAGCTTGGCGAGGACAGACGCTGCTAAGGACCAGCTGGGGACCCGGGATGCTCTGCTCCATCCTTTTCTCTCCTTCTTAGAGTCTCTGCTCCCCCCCTCACCCTCAACCAGATTCTTGCTGCAGCACAGAGCAGGGACCTCAACATCCCGGCCACCCATAGAAGAATTGGAGGGGGAAAAGAAAACATGTGGGTCCCCCGTGTTCTCATCCAGCCTAGAGGAACAGCTGGACCAAGCATCCTCCCAGCCGCTTTCTCTCCTCTCCCCCCTGAGCATATCATTCCGTCTCCGAGTCTCTATAGAGAGAGGCCTCTGAAATCCACATCTCCGCCCTGAGCTCCCTCCTGGGCAGCCCCCTGGCCTTGACCTCCATACATCTACCCTGATCCAACCCTCCTCCTGCACTCCCTGTATCTGTCTACGATTACATCAGCCTCTTGGTCACCCAAACTCCACACATCCAGTCATCTCTGCCTCTCCCTCAGTCTCAACATCCATGATGTTGCATGGCGTCATGTACCATATACCAAGTCACGAGAGAACATGGCACAACTTCCTGGAGTGTCGACTCGCCCTGACGCTAATTAATTTTATTGTGATGGTCAACAAGTATAGCTCCACAGTGGCAAAGCATGCAAAATGAGCCTGCATTTTAAAGCGAATACATACAAATCTGTTACAGCCCACCTCCGGGGCCTCGGGGGAACACACTTTGGACTTCGGAGAGAACTTTGAGAAGCCCAGTGTGCAACCAGGGTTGCCTCTTGCTGCCATGTCTGGAGGCTTCTGGGTTTGGTTTTGTTCTTCTGTCTGTAAAAGCAAGGACCACGTCTCATCCGTGTCTGGGTTCACAATACTTAGCAAAAAGCCTTCGGAGGTATTTGAGGGAGGAAAGAAAAGAAACAAAAGGGAAGCAAAAGGCTAGGAGGAAGGGGAGGAGGGAAGACAAGGGCATCAGAAGGTAGGAGATAGGGAGGAAGCTGCCGCCCAGGGACTTGACACTCCAGATGAGCCCAGGGATGACAGGTAGCTGGATTGAACCCGGGGTTCCACTCTCTCCTCCCCAGAGGGACCCTGTTCTCCAGGGACCCAGCCTCCCTCCCATTTCCTGCTTGCCCTGTAGGGAGTTCCCAAGAGTTAGGGCTCCCCTGCCCGGGGAGAAGGAGCTCAGAGGGCCGGCCCTCCAGCTACTCCACCACCCTGCCTGCCTCGCCTGCACAGGGAAGGCAACGCGGGCTCCATTCTTTGCGAAACAAATATCTTCTCCGGAGCAGCCCCTGAGTCCCACACCATCTTGTTTAGCTCACCGACTAATCCACTTATCGAGGATAAAGCGCCTGTGAATCCCCATTTGATAAAGGCAGCCACAAAATTAGCAGAAACGTGCCCACGGCTCCGATGTACCAAACAACAAGAGTCTGGGGACGGTCACGGAGAGATGCTGTCTCTTTGCAGGCCCCGGGCTGGGAGAGATGCGGGAGGAGACAGAAGCTTTCTGATGGTGCAGCGGGCTGGGAAGGCGGTGCCCTGGGTTATCTGAGAAGGGGGCTGGGCAAGGTGGGCTAGGAACCAGAATGGAGTGCCCACCCCATCCTCTACCACATGCACCCCAATGCAGCCGGTTTCCCAACTCCCAATACAATCCAACTCCATGACCCTGCGCTGACTGCACTTCCAAAGGTAACCATCTGTAATCCCAGCTAACAGGCTTCAGTGCTTACTCCATGCCAAGCAGGGTCCTAAGCATTTCCCGTGTTAACCTATTTTCTCCTCACAACAACCCTGTGAAACAGGTACTGCTGTCATCCACATTTTATAGATGAAGACACCAAGGCCCAGAGAGGTCAAGTCATTTGCTCAAGATCACACAGCTCGTAACCACCCATCCCAGCTGGAGAGTTATTATCTAAAATAAAGCTCTCCCATTCGACCACGACCAATTTGAACTCAACCTGCATCTCCAACTGTGGTCCCCAACTCCGACAGAAGTCCCCAACGCCACCTGGCAGTACCCCCAACGATCCATGGTCCCCTCCCCTGCCACTATGTATAAGATCCTTCAAATGGCTGAAGGCTGTATGCCCCCTACATGGTTTGATGACTGTCTAATTCACCTCCCGGGGTCACTGTCAGAGCCAAAGTTGTTCTTCTATGCCCTATGTCCACCTTTAGTGCTTCTGTTATCAGGGCTGTAGGGTCCTCCCAGCAGGCTCCCAGAGGTCTCTCTGCTTTGCCCCAAGGGATTCCGGGCCCTTTGCTGACACAGCCTCCTAACCGTGGCTGCAGGATTATGAATGTCACACAGATGAGAAAACGGGGACTTGGATGAAAACTCAGCTCATCTGAGTTTAACTGGCTCCTCTGAGGGTGGCTTTGAGGAAGGGTCAAGGAAGAGGGAAAACCAGGTGGTGATTCTGGAAGGTTCGGTCCCTAAGCTGCCCACACACCCACCAGCTCTGGCTTGGGGAAGAGGGGCAGGTCCCAGGCCTTGGGGGTGGGGACATTAATCACAGGGGAGCCCCTGTCAGGGTGGCATCTGGAACTAAAGGGAAACACTCATCAAAAGGCCAAGACTTTTCACCCTGGGCTCTGGGGGCTTGGAGACCAACCACTGCCACACGAGGAGGCCAGGGCTGGGAGGAGGGCATCTGGGGTTCAGGCCTGGGCTTGAGGAAAGGCCCCTGCCATGGACACCTGGACCATAGGGGAGAGAAGGAGCATGGAGAGGAGCTGGGCTCTGGCAGGTTCCCATGTCCCACTGGTGCTTGGCAGGAACCCCAGGTAAAGTTCCTTCCCTCCCCAAGGCCACACAGCTAGGAGGAGGTGGGGCTGGCATTCACACTTGAGTCTGACTGCAGAGCTGGGTATGCGTCTCCCTCAAGTCCTCTGCCCCTTCTCTCCTCCAGCTTTGGGGTCCTCCCTCCTGTCTGGGCTCCCTTCCCCATCCCACTTCTGTGAGTTCATCTCCCTCCAACTGTGCCTCTGACTTTCCATCACTGCCATCACCCTGGTGTCTCCCTGTTTCTGCCTTTTGCTCCCCATCCCAGTCCCTGTCTGCACACTCTCTCTCCTTTTCCTTCTCCATGTCTTTCTTCCCATTTCTGTCTCTTGGTCTCTGGGTGTCTCTCTGTTTCTGTCTCTTCTCTTGTCCTGCCTCTCTCCCTCTGCCTCTGCCGCTTCTCCATCCCTCCCTTTCTCTGACCATTCTGCACATCTGTCTGGACTGACTTCCCTTCTCTCCACCAGCATCTCACACCCTGATTCTCTCTATGGGTCTGTGGGTCTGTCTGTCCACGTTCATGCCCCTCTGCCCTCCGCTCCTACACACCTCCAACAGGGGGCGCCTCCCAAATCAGCCCTGGAGCCTAGTGTGCCAGGATTGAGGCCACCAGGCCAGGAGGCCAGGCCAGCACCCTGGTCGAGCTGGTTGTCAGCCCAGCACTGGCCTACAGGCTGGAGGAACCCTCAGCCAATCTCCTCTGCTCCCCTGCTTCTTCCTCTGAGGGATTTCGGCGGCTTCCCTCCAAGGCCCCTTCCTTTCCCCTTCCTCTGCTGCCCAGGGTGGTCCACTCTGAGTCACTCAAGGAGCTTATGGGGCATCTGAGAGCTGGGACGGCATAACGAGCTCATTTTAGCCAGTACTTCTCAAGCTTTCCTCAACATGGGAAGCCCCTGGGCGCCTGTTCAAGTGCAGACCAGACCTGGAGAGGCAAGGGTTCTGTTCTGGCAGCCCGGCACAGAGGACAGAACTGAATCTCTGGCATTGGGCGGACCTGGCTTTTGGATTCCAATATTGTCCCTTGCTGCTGACCTTGAGCTTTGCCCCTCTGACAATTCCAGGCCCTCAGGGCTCAGTGAGGACCGAATAGCTAATGGAGGCAAAAGCACATCGTGGACTCCTCTGGTTCTGAACAAATCGGGGATCTGTTGTAATTATTATGAACAGTAAAGGTGCTAGAGAAGTAACTCCATTTCTTTGGGAGCCAAAGCAGGGTGGGACCCCAGTTGGGACAGCCGCTTTCTCCAGAGGCCTAGAGAGGGAGACTGGAGTTGGCTGGGGTGGGAGTCAGCATCCAGGGGGCTCAGGGAAGGATGCCTGGGCAGTTAGGCGTGGTGGGGGGCATTATCTGTGATAGGGAAGGGAAGGCAGCCCCTGGGGGAGGCTCAGGAACATCTGCCCCCAGGCTTCACGTCTCAATTTCAGCCTGGACCATCCCCTTTGTCAAGACACTTGCCAGGGCTCTCGTGGGACCTTAATCCTCCGATGCCGCAGGTCACACCCCGGTCTGGCAAGAGGGTCGCCCGCATGCTGAGTCTCCGTGCTCTCTGCTGGCCCCCAACAAACGAGCAGGATGGAGGGACGGGAGCCAGGCAGGGATGGGTCTCCCTCTCCTTGCCTGGTGCTCCATCCTTGGAAAGGTTGCCCAGGGCTTTGTGTCAAAGCAGGGATTGCCCGTGCCACTTGGAGCAGAGGCAGAGAGGACTGTAAATGCTGTCCACCAACCCTCTGGAAGGATCCGGCCATTGCCACACCCACCGTGCCCGCGGAAAAGCCCAGCTAATCCCTGAGTCTTTCTAGGTGGTGAGAAGTGTGGAGGGCTACCGCAGGTGTCTCTATTATAACAGGAGGCAATGGGTTAACTACTTCAAGGGAGCCTTCCAGCCCAGAGATTGCTGGAGAGGGGTCTCAGTTCAATTCAAACAGCCCTGCCCCTGAGTCACTTCCTAAAGAAAGGGGGTTGAGGGTCAAGGTGCTGATGCGATGTTGACAAGGTGAAGGCTCGCTAATCCGGCGCTTTCCATGTGCCGGACCTTACCCCAGCTGCCTCAGATGGCGCCTTCTTTAAAATACAGAAGAGCTGTATTTCACACAGCAGAGCTCCTGTATTGACCCATCAGGGTGGAGCCTGGGAATTTCGATTTTTAACAGGCATTCCAGATCATTTGGACGCCCAGCGTTGGGAACCACTGACTCTAATTGAATCCCCTCCCATTCTAAGAACCCACGCTTCAATAGTCTTGACAGAACCAGATCCTGCCTGCACCCCAGAGATGGGGATTCTGCCTCCCCATGACCTCTGTCATCACCCCGATCATGCTGGCTCTCTCTGTCCCAAACAGACAGCGCCCTGGGGCTTTAGGCTGGGATTGTGAAGGTTCCCTTTTGCTCTCCCTTTACATAATCTGACCTCTCGTCACCTCCTGAACCTCCAAGGTAGACCCCAGTTTGCCAAGGAAGGTGGTGGGAAAGCCAAGGTGGACCTCCAGCTGGTCAGTCCAGTCCAGCCTAGCCTGGCATCCCCGAGAAACATATTTCTCTTGTCAGGTGGGTGCGGGGGCCACAGATGCTTCCCTACCTCCCCACACCCTCTTGTCTGGGGCATCCCCTCCTCTGTGGAGCCTTCTGGCGCCTGGTTTCCTTTGCTTTCTTTTGCCAAAATAACTGGAAGGTTTTTGAAGGCAGGGACCGTGGGGCTGGGCATACGATGGATGCTGTGTCCAATGCGGGCCCACCGCTGTTTATCAGACCCCTGCTATGAGCCAGGCTTTGTGCTAGGGCCACGCGCCCCCAGAAAAGCCTGGTTCTTGCTTTAGGGGGAGAAAGCAGTATCCAGAAAGTTCGAATTCAGAGGCAAATCTGTTACCCTGGGAAGGAGTGCGGCCACCCATACTGGAGGACGGGAAGCTTCTCAGAGGAAGTGAAGAGGGCTTGGCTAAGGGATGAGAAGGGAGGATGAGAACATCCCAGCAAGTGCATCCTTGGCTAAGAGGAGCGACTGAATGGAGGATGGGAATGAGGGAGGAAGCCCTCACTGGAGGCGCTACCAAGCAAGGAAGTGCCTGTCTGCGGAGCGCACTCGCTCCCCTGGCCCTCGGCCACCGGCCACCAGCCACCGTGCGCGCGTCCGCTGGGCCGACGGAGGCAGAACCCGCAACCGCAAGCCCCGCGCCGGGCCCGGCGTTCCGGGCGGCGGCCAGGCTCGCTGCTGCTCCCCGATCTCAGGCCCGGGCCGCAGGAATTAAGCAGGTCGCCGAGCCCGAGCGCGTCCTTATCTCGGGGAGACAGTTGTTGGGAATCACTCTGACTGAGTGGTTTTGTCTCCCCGCATTTTCCACTGTCAGGCGGCCTCGGGCCATGGATCAAAGGCGCGCGGCGGCGGCGGTGGAGGCGGCGGAGCGCGGGGAGGGGCGGCCGCGCGGATCCCGCCCGATCCCCCCACCTCGATGCCCCCGCCCCGACCCGGGTCTGCCGGGCCGGAACCGCGCCCGGTCCCTGCCTGGAGCTCACCATCAGCGGGCTGGAGAGAAGGGGAGAAGAGGGAACACAGAACGGGAGGGGGTAGAGGGTGAGGGGGCGGGGAGGGGCTGGATGGGGAGAAAGAAGAGGTGTTTGCGGGAGAAGCCGGGAGAAGAATGAGAGAGATTAGGGGGAAGAGAGTGGGGGAGGGGACTGGATTTGAGAGAAGGAAGGATGGAGCAAAAGAGGGTCAGATGCAGATGGGGCTAAAAGGGGAAAAGGAGCAGGAGAGCTGGGGATTGGGGGGAGGAAACGGGAAAAGGAGAGAACAAGGAAGCGGAAGAAAATCAGTGCAGAAAAGAAAGCAGCGGTTAATTTCCCATCAGCTGGGCCCAAGAGAAAGTTCTGGGCTGAGGGAGGGCACATGGAGAGGAGACTGGCTGGAGGAGGACGGGGGAGGGCAGTCTGGCTGCGCAGGGCTTGGGGTGGAGACTGTCCTCCCTCCAAAGAAAGTGCTGGCTCTCGTCACTGAGAAGGAAAGGGAAGCAGAGAGTGGTGGTGACTGGCCGAATTACCCCGCAGGAGCTGGGGTGGCACTCAGGCCTGACCTTCCAAAGGTCGCTCGCGATGCCTGGGGGACACTAGCCCAGGTCTCAGATACTCCCAGAAGCCCCAGGAGAGGAGCCTCCTCTGCCTGTTTGCTCCCCATCAGCCTCAACCCCACAGCAAAACTCCCAGGGCAGCTCGAAATACCTGTCCCAAGCCCTTGAAGGTGTTGGAGAAATGTTCCCAGCTGGGGCGAGGGCGAGCAGAGAGAAGGGACTGGTGGGAGGGTCTGGAGAGAGGGGGGAACCCTGGGGCTGAGGCTGGGGCAGGGCAGGAGGGTAGATAGGGAGGCAGGAAGGAGCAGGGGAACTCAAAGGTGCTGAGAAGAATTAGCTGGGGGCCTGGCCCTGCGCCAGCTCACTGTGTGGCCTTGGGAGCCCCCATCTGCAAACAGCTACCCGGCATCGTGCGAGATGCCAACCTGCTCTGCATCTATCAGCACGCTTACTCCTCAGACTGGTTCCATGAGATGGGAAGTATTTATTAGCCCCACTTTACAGAGGGGGAAATCGAGGCAGAGAAGAACCTGTTTGGAAGCACCCAGCTAGGAAGTGATGGTCCTGGGGATTGGGCACAGGCCCAGGGATTCCAGAGCTGGTATCCTGACGCCTCTCCTCTCCTGCCCCTTAGGGCACTGGGAATAGCCGAGATCAAAGAGTTTGGGGCCCTCAGAGATCTCACCAGCGAGTGGGAAACAGACCATTTTTGTGACATGTACTGGCTAAGAGCATGGTCACTGGGGCCAGGCAGTCTGAGTTCAAGTCCAGGCCCTGACACTTGTTAGTTCCTGACCTTGGACAAATTGTTTAAACTGCATGGTGCCACTGTCCACCACCTCATTTGTAAGACAGAAATCATTCCAGGCCCTCCCCGTCCAAAGGAGATGTTATGAAGATTAAATGGAATAATCCGTATAACGGGCTTAGCACAGCACCTGGCCTGTGGTATAAGGGCTCAGAAAATGGAACCATTATTATTATTACTTAGTATTTGTCTACCAACACAGGTACTTTTAATATACTGATAAAATGTGATCAATGCACAGGGAAAGCACAACTAACCCAACATAAGGGGGTGCAGGAAGGCTTCCTGGAAGGGACCAAGTCTTTAAAAGTAAGAGTGAGTCTGAGATGATGACAAGATGGTGGAGGAGACCCAGGCCGAGGGAGCAGCGGGTGCCAAGGCTTGGAGGCAGGGGACAGTATGGCCCTCTGGGGACCCTCAAAGTCACTCCTGCCTCTCCTATCTGGGTACGTGCCTGGCCTCCCAGGTCCGGCTGCGCTGCCATCCCAGAGGCCTCCCTCCTGCTGGGGACCCCAGGGACGGGCCTCAGCAGTTCTGAGTCTGCCTGCTGTATTAAATGCTAATCTCTCTCATTTTCTTCCCCTCTATCTGCCGGGACTGTCTGGTTCAGAGGCCCCAGCCCCGTGCTAATCAGAAAGAAGGACAAATCTGCTATCTGCATTCTTTCCCACCAAGCCAGGCAGGTCTGGTTGGCTAAAGCCCCAGCCTGTTGGGAAGCTCCCCAGGCCCAGGCTGGGGCCCCAGGAGGGTGAAGAGGAAGGCTGGCCCGACCCAGAGACCGAGAGGCTGGGACTCACGTGCTCATACAAAGAACCCACGGGAATCACGGACTCTGATCAGGAAGGTTCCTGACTAGAAGTTGGCTTCTCACTTTCATTGCACCGATAGGGAAACTCAGGCCCAGAGCGAAGAGGCATCTACCAAGGTCACACAGTGCGTTAGAAGCAAAGTCTGGAGGGAACTCAGATCGCCTGACTTTCCAGCCAGTGACCAGGCCTGGCCTGGGCTGAGCCGGACCTCCAGTCCCAGAAAAGAATGGCTAATTCAATTTCTCCCTTGTCCAGTACGGTTTATTACAGGATATAATGTAGTTCCCTGTGCTCTACAGTAGGACCGTGTTGTTTATCCGTTCTATATATAATAGCTTGTATCTGCTAATCCCAAACTCCCGATCCATCTCTCCTCCCTCCCCTCGCCCCCAATTTCTAATTAGGGCAGGGAGAAGCAAAGAGGGAAAAACTGTCACTTATTAAGCTCTTCCTCTATTGCCAGGCATAGTTTTAGGTATTTCACATGAAGAGTCTCATTTATTTCTCAAAATCCCACAAGGTGACCAGTATTGGCCCCATCTTCCAGATGAGGAAACTGAGGCTCAGTGAACTCATGTAACTTGCCTGTGGTCACATAGCAAGTAAGTATAGAAGACCTGGGATCCAAAACCTGGTCTGTATGATCATTTCACTCAGCCCATGATGTATCTGAATTAGACACTGTTTTAGCATTTGCCATATTATTTGCTGCTGTCCAGTCTGCACCAACCTCTTACCCCTTCCCTTATTTTCCCCTGAGCAAATGCTACCTTGCCCTTTGAGACTCCTCCTCCAGGAAGCCTTCTTTGACAATGCCCTCCCTTTTCCAAACTCCTCTGCTCTTCCTATCCTGTCTGACCAGAAATCCCTCTCAACTGTCAATAACTGATTCTCTCATTGCTCTTTGGTGGTGCAATGGGGGTAGTACTGTCTCCCCTAAAACATACTCGGTAAGAGCAGAGACAGACACGTGTTATTTCCTTTTTGTGCCTCCCTATACATTGTGTTAGTAACAGGAGCCAGAGAAATGAATTTGAAGGCAATTGAACATACGAACATTCAAACTAACTGATCAGCTGCCTCAAAACTCTCTGGGGTACAGACCACAGCTGTGTGTAGTCAAGCCTGCAATACTCCTGGGGGTTCACCAACACTTGCTGGAGGCCTACTATGGGCCAGACACTGAGTTCTGTGTGTCGCTAGAATGAATCACCATGCAGAGTACCACTGCCTCGCCTGGGGTCCTACTGAAGACCGTGGTCCCTGACATCAAATGGTGTGTGGAAACATCTAGGTCTCCTCTTTCCCACTTGTTCATACCAGGCCTTACTCTGCTCATGGGGAGGGGCAGAGGTCAGCTCCTGCCCACATCTTCTCAAGGTATAGGGTCTTGATTGCTATAGATGTATCAGTAGTGGACAAAAAAGAGGCCCAGAGCATCCCTTGAGGGCAGCCCTCAATCCACAGCCCTTGTCCAGACTCAGGGAGATGAGCTCAAAATGCCATCTTCCCAGAATCCCACTCAGTCCTCTAAGGAGAAAAAGCCAGGGTTGCCCTCAATGGTAAAAAGACCCCAAAGTTGGGGACTTCTCTGGCGGTCCAGTAGTTAAGACTTCTCCTTCCAATGCAGGGGGTGCAGGTTCGATCCCTGGTTGGGGAGCTAAGACTCCACATGCCTTGGGGCCAAAATACCAAAACATAAAAAGCAGAAGCAATACTGAAATAAATTCAATAAAGACTTTAAAAATGGTCCACATCAAAAAATCTTTAGAAAAAAGAAAAGATCCCACAGTCACCCAGAAGCCAGGCCATAAGCTAGACCCCCCAATTCCTAGCAGGGCCTGCACACAGGCATGACCCGCCTCCATCACCAGTATTCTGGAAAGTTCCTGATTCCGGTCTCATCTTTCTGTCCACCACCCACTCAGTCCCCTCCACCCAGGAAAAGGGGTGAGAAAGGCAGAGACATAAACACGAGTCTGTTTTCACAGGAGACGAGGCTCTGCCCAGGCCTCTCCCTGTGGGCTGGAGCTGGGCCTCTGATTGACGTGAGCAGGTGGCTTTGTTTGGCCAGCCGCCCAGGGGGAAATAACTCAGCTTTTCCCACTGGTGGGTTAACGATGGCCAAAGGCAGAGCTGGACATGAGAGCAGGGTCTTGGCAGGTCTGTCTGCCCAGGGGCTGGAAGGACTGAGGACGCCTGGGACCCCATGGCTGATTCTCTGAGCCTGCAGCTCATCCTCGTCCCGGGGTGGGCCTGGCCGGGAGTTGTGGGGAAGGGGCACTGGGGGTGTGCGGAGGCCTGATGAGGTAAGTGGATGCTCCTCACGACCTCCAGTTAGTACCCTGATCAGGGCTGTGACTCAGGCTGGCAGATGTGGCTGGCTGATGTGGGGGAGGTCTGGGAGCTGGGCTGTTACTGGTGCAGTGAAAGCCAGTCAGGGAGGGCAGATACTGCAAAAGGGCATTTGGCTTCAAGTCCAAGAAAATCTGGCCACAGGTTCTCGGTCCTTTCCACAAGCTGACCCCTGACCCCACACCATCACCAGTGGTCACCATGAGCAATGGGTAGGTGGCTGAGGTGATTCAGTTAGCTTTCCCCTAATCCTGGGAAAAACCAGCGTCACAGCCTGTCCTTCCAACGGGAGCCGGTCACTCCTTCCATCCCAGCTCATCTTTCCCTGGGACCTGAGGGCGGAGGGAGGAAGATGGCCTTTCCTGTGCTTTCTGCGGAGAGGGGTGCTACCTGCACCCTGTCACCCTCTCTTCCCAAGACTGGAAACCAACTCAGGCATTTTCCAGGTGGGAAGGAAAGGGGGAAAGAGATAGAAGAAATGAGGTGGCAGTAAAACAGAGTTGGGAGGCCAGGGCACAGACGGGGGAGGTGGGTGGAGAATTTATTAAGCACCTACTACGTGCCAGGCACTGTACTCAAATCTCCCTTAGTCCTCACAGCACCCCCTGAGAGGTAGGGATTATCACTCCCTTTTACAGATGAGGAAAAGGAAGCCCAGAGAGGTTAGGCAAGCTGCCCCAGGGCCACACAGCAACTCAGATAGTGGCAGAACCAGAACTCCAACTCAGGGCTGCTTGTTGGCAGAGGTCAGGCAGTTTCTCTTGCCCCAGGCTTCCCAGGAGAGACTTCCCGGGAAAGGATGAGCCTGGAAGAGACCCTGAGAAGGCGAAGGGAAGGAAGCTGGAGGCAAAGGGGCCGCCGGGAAGGGAGGAAAAGGAAGGGCTGGGCGGGGCCCAGAGGCGCGCTCACTCGGCTGGGGTTAAAGCCTCATGTTCCTACAACCCGCTAAGCCGGAGAAATGAATTCTGATCCTTCCAAAACCCAACCTTGGAAAATGTGCGAGAGAAGGGTCTCCTTTCAGGGGAGCAGGAAATCCTCCACACCTCCTCCCGACGCCCCAGTAATGCCAGGATGTCCCCAATCTGCTTTGAGGAATGGAGAGATTAAGAATAATAAAAAAATTGCAATAAAATATGTGTGAAGGAGGGGGTAATTGTGGACAAACGCAGCATTCAAATTCATTTTTCAGCCCTTTTACACACCATTTCAATCTTATTTTCTGCTTGTTAATGAGATCTTGTTGCCTGGGCTAGGCAAAACCTTCCAATATCAGGACGTAATTGCACATAATTTTCTCTCCTACCAGTGATTTGCATCACTTTTTTAAAAATTCTGGGCTATTTAACACCCCACGATCCCCCTCCCCGTCTTCTTGCCGACAAATCTCTTACGCCCTCCTCCTTCCCTGTCCCTGGTCCAGCAAGACTCATTTTAAATGCTTATTATAAACGCGGTGTCGCCAATAAAGGGGAAAAAAACACACAGAGGAAGTGAGGGGAGAAAAAGGCAAAGGGAGTTTCCAGTGGCCACCGCGCGAAGGGCCCTGGCTCAGGTCCGCAGTGTGAGAGGTTTCTCCATCTCATCCCGCTGAGGGTGATGAGAAGGTGAGGTGCGCGGGTCAGGCACATCTGCCTTAGAATTGCATCGCCACCACTCACCTGCTCTGTGGCCTTCAGCAAGTTACTTAAGCTCTCTGAGTCTCTCTTCCCAAGTTCTGTGGGGCCACAGTAGCTTCACAGAAGCAAAGTGCTGACAGGGGATGTGGCATCCCGTAGGTGATCAGCTGATGGGGTGTCTTTCCTTGCTGGACTGGCTCCCCTGGAGGCCTCAAAGGATGCCAGGAGGGCAGTGGTGGGACTCTACCATGGAGGGGCATTCTGGAGACCCCGTTCATAAAGAATTGAAAAGCCCTGCGCTTTATTCCTACTGGTCTAGGGAGGAAGGGGGAGCTTGAAGGTGTAGACCATGAACCTGACCATGCCGTTAACTGCCACTGTGGCCTCAGACCTCAGTTTCCCCACATGGACCACAGGACCAATCTTACGGGGCAGATAAAAGAGAACAGCCTAGTGGGCTCTGGAGCCAGACCATCTGAATCCTAGCTTTGCCACTTTCCAGAACCTACCACGGGGCCTGGCATGTGGTAGGGCTTAATTAATACTTGTTAGATGGGCGGATGGATGGATGACCCTGGACAAATCCATTTCCTCATCTGTAAACCAAGGTCACAAGGTAGCCGCCAAGACTGGCTGAGTGAGAGCCGGTATGACACTTAGCCCATTCACGGCTGGCCCACGGTAAGCGTTCATTCTACGTAAGCCGTCACTGTAACTATTACGGGAGGGAAAGGACAACGAGGCTTGGTGTACTGTGATCACAGCCGTGTGATTAACTTCACACTTAGAGACTATCTTTCATTAATTCCACATGGGGGAAATTGTAAATATGTAAATCCCTTTACAGGTTCCTCCACGTTAAGCTCCAGAGAGGAACAAAGGGGACGATGCGCAAGGGACATCATGAAGAGGCAAGAGGAGGGGTGGTGGCAGGAGAGAAACGCCCCCTTCCCATGAAGCAGCGGCGGGAGCTGTGGGTGAGGTGTCTGGAGCCCTGGGTGCGGGTCCCAGCTCAGCTGCTAACCTGACAGTGTGATCTGGGCAATTTTCTCCCCCTCTCTGGGCCTCAGTTTCCACTGCCAACTCTGATAGTCCGCATCTAAGAAAGCCTGGGGGAGAAGGCAGCTCCTGCTTCGGGCTGCCCCTGGTAACACATCTGCACAGGCCCCGGAGAAGACCCCAGCACAGGGCAGCCTGCCTGTGGCCTTCAGCTCACATGACCCCGGAAACGGCAGAACCTTGATCCTGATGCTTTGCTTGGGAGCTTTGACTGGTCAGTGCTGTGGCTATGAATGGCCCCCGTGGCCTGTCTCCCCCATCACATTGGGAACTCTCCAAGACAGGGCTATGCTTCCACCACCAGACTGGGGCGTCTAAGGACAAGGGGTTTCCTGAGGACAGAGTCGTGTCCCTCCTCTCAGACTGAGAGCTCCTCAGGTTGGGGGCTGTGTCTCCCCCATCAGACAGGTTGGGGGAATCTCTAAGGACCTGAGTGTCCCCTTTCTATCTCTGCCCACCGCCCTTAAAATTGTGCCCTGCTCGTGATTCCTACACGTGGGCTGGTATGAACTAATCCACCTGCAGGAATCAGATCACTCGAAGTGATGTCACAAAAGGGTCCTTTTGTCCTAAGCTGTCCTGAGCTTGTTTCTAAGAGTTGTTTCCAAGCAAAGCCAGGGCCATCCACGTGCTGAGTCCCTAATCCTACCAGGCTGGGTTCTGGGGGTGGGTGAGGGCCTAGGCCCCGAGGGAACCAAGCCTCAAGGTCATCTAAGCCTCTCATATGACTCAGCTCTGCCTGTTGGCCCCTAACCTGAGTTAGGCCTCAGTGTTCTCATCCATGACATGGGCTGAAGGAGCTTTCCCTTCCACTGAGAAGGAGGGACTGGCTTCCGAGATGATTTCTCCTCGCCGCCAGCCAGTCTCTCAAAAAGAGAGCATGTGTGGGCGTTTCTGAGAGGCAGGAGGGCAGTGTGAGTGGGTACAATCTCGGGTTCTGGAAACGACGGGTGAACCCAGGGTTTGACGCTCAGGTAGATTAGTCTATAGGAAGCACTGAGAACAGGGTCAGAACATCACAGCGGCTCAGAAAGCTTAGCTGTCCTCATCCCCGTTGTTATTAAACATGCTGCATGCCTTGCTGTTTTATTATGTTTATTGTCTGTCTGTCCTGTTACACTGCCAGCTCCACTAGAGCAGGGACCTGCATCCCTGTGTTCACTGATTTATCCCAAGTGCCGAGAACAGTGCCTGGCCCATAGCCGGCACTCCATAGCTGTGTGTTATATTAGAGCCAGAGGACAGGCCCAGAGCTTAGATGAGTAAATGGCTTTTCTGTGAGATTCTGCTGGGCAGACTCTCCGTGGAGGCTCTGAGGCTTGGAAGCACCCACTTCCCAGGCTGGGTCTGAGGCCAGGACCCGGGGCAACCCACGGGGAGGAGGCAGGTCCTCTCCAGGCAGCAGCAAGCCGGTTAGTGAGACAAGCAGGTGCTCAGCAGAGCCCCAGCTGGGTCCCCGACCGCATCCCCTTGGGCTTCTCTAAAAACAAGGGCCAAGGCTATCTGGGCAACCGTGGACCTGCGATCCTGGATGAGGGAGGGGTATGCTGGCCCCGCAGCCCAAGTGGGGCCCATCCTCCCCCTGTTGCCCAGGTGAGCTATGGAGAAACCCCTCCTGCTGGGAAGACAGACATGGTAATGAACCTCTCTTGGTGGAGATCCCCAAGACCACAGAGATTGCTGACCATGTGTAGCTGGCCTGTCAGATGGGGGAAGGAGTACAGGGAAATGCCAGGGATTTCTGTATAAGACCCTAAACACCCCCTCGCTGCCCCCTTCCTTCAGGAAGTGTTTGTAGCATAGCCCGGAGGTTCACACACGCAGAAGCACACACAGCCTGACCCTGCCCTCACGTCCGCCCCGCACGCAGCCCTCTCCTTGCCCTCTAGCAGCTGTTCACCTCCTGGTCCCCTCAGCCCCTGGCAGACCCTCCATCTGTCTTCACACCTTTGGTGGGAACCTCCCGATGGGTCTCCAAAGTTCACGCAATCCGTCACGCCCCGCACAGCCCCTCTGCCCTGAGGAATGGGGCGGAAGCCTTGAGGGTCTCTCAGAGGAGGGGTGAGGGTCCAGCTCAAGTGGGGAAAAGGTCGGCTTTGGTCTGGCTGCTCACCTTAGTGGGTCAGGCTCTCTCCGTTCTTCTGCTTCCCTCCCTGAGGTTCAATTCTGGGCTCAGACAGTGCGTGGAACATCTTCTCTTTAATACCATTGCTGAACCATATGCTCCGGAAGCCAGGGGCCCCTTAATCTGCTAGTTTCTCCTCTGTCTTGTGACAGAAGTGCTGCTCTGGGGACACACCTCAGCCCACGTGGAGATGGGTGTACACGGAAGAGCCGTGGTCAGGGAGCCAGGTGCCCCGGACTCTCAGGCCTGGCCCAGCCGCCGTGTCCTAGCCCTCCACCTGTAAAGTGAGCTGGAGGCCCACTTGATCTCAACACCCCTCTTCAGATTTCCTCCAATATGTTTTGTACCATAAGGCCAGGCCTGGACCACATTCTCGAGTGTGGACACTGTGGGTCTCTGCAGCCATCCTTACCCAGCCAGCTCTGGATCCTGTCATGTCTAAACCTGGCTCTGGAAGGTTAGCTTGGCCAGTTAGTCCTCGGCACTAATGAGATGGAGCTGGTGGCCTTGAACCCCAAAGAGGCCAATTAGGTTCTACTGGAAAAACATTCTGGTTTACAGGCTGCATCACCCTCCCAATGTGGGGCCCACGAGGACCTGCTGCTTCACCCCTGGGAGCTCTCCCTTCAGCTGCGTGGGTTCACCGGGCATTCAGCTCTGCACTGGACCTGGCCTAAGTGCTTTACCTAGGTCATCTCATTCAGTCCTCAGCAACCCTATGAGGTAGGGGCTAACATCACCCCATTTCACGGATGAGAAAACTGGGGTGTAGAGAGGGAAAGGGATCTTACCCATAAGTAAATGATGGAACTGAAATACAGTTAGTCCTCAACGACACACATTAATTGAGGCAAATAGGAATGACCCCCAAACATGCAGAAATCGAACATTTGGGGGAATATTTTAGACCAACGGTAGCCAGTTTTTTCTATAAGGGCCAGTAACGTTTTAGGCTTTACGGGCCATGTGATCTCTTTTGAAACTATTCAACTCTGCTGTTGTAGCACAAAGGCAGCCATAAATAAATACGTAATGAACGGACATGGCTGTGTTCCAATAAAACTTTACTTACAAAGACAGGTAGCTGGGTGGAAGTGGCCTGGGGGGATGTAGCTGACCTTCTCTTTGGTCCTTTTCTTTAGGTAACATATTTCTCATACTAACTATATTGTCCTGGAATGGCCGGGGTGGTGGGGGTGGGTGCGGGGCGGGGGTGAGAGAGCTAATGTTTATTTGGCCCCTATTCTGTACCAGGCTCTGTGCTAAGTGCTTTGACCTGTTAGCACATTGAATGCAGAGAACACCCCTCTTAGGAGGTTAGCAGCTCTCTGTTTAATTACTCTTTTGTTTAATGGGAGATAAACTAAGGCTCAAAGATGCTTACTAGCCTAACACCCTGAGCAGCGGAGCTGGGATTTAAACCCCCTCCAAGCCTCACCTTTTCTACCACGTTACAGCTGTTCAGATAAGTTTGCACCCCATGTGTTCTCACCACAGACATGACAGAGGTGTCTCAGAAAATGGGAGGCAAGGTAAAATGAGACTTGGATTCAATTCTTTCCCCCACAGATATTTGAGAGCCTGTTACAGCGACAAAAATGAGCTCAGCAGTTCTTCCAATTTACTAGGATTTCGAGCATCACTGAGTCCTGTTCCCCAAACCCACCAATAACCACATCAGCCTCAACCTTGTCTTTCTGGCTTCATCTAAAGATGGTCCCACCGCTTCTAATAGCACCATCAGGCAATGAGTGACTTAACCAGCAACCAACCACATGTGAGTAAACAGAGTTCCAAGACCCAATGAGAGTAGAGTTCCCAGGCTAGAACCATCCCTCCCCTCCCCACCCATTGCCACAGTTCTCTCCACCAGTAGTACGTGGTCCTTTCTTTCACTCGTTGGTCACTCCTAGTGACCAAAGTGGGAGATGGAGCCCAGGATGGAATCCAGGAAAGACTCCCGATTCTAGAACAAAGCCCCAACCAGTCACCATCCCATAGGAAATGGTGCAAGGCTTCCATCAACACGCTGAAAATGCCTGACTTTTATGGACTGAACAGCCATGAGGGGGGTGATGGGCCAGTTTAATAAGCTCTGGGTGGTGAGAAATATGGAAACCTGTGATGGAAACCTTTTCTCTGCATCTGCCCGCTGGGTCACCCAGGTCTGTGGCTTGAAGAAGATAAACCCAGGGTGAAGGGTCACAGAATAGTGACAAGTGCAGGTGGAAGGAACATCCCCGCCTCCCACTTAAACTCTCTCAAGGTGTCCAACAGCCATTCTTCCCCAAGGGAGAGTCAGCCTGTGTCCCCCAGAGCCCTCGCTGGCTGGACTGGCTATCATCTGGTGATGGGACCCTGGGCGGGGTGTGGGGACACCTACCTGAGGAGACAGGCCATTGCTGACAGGGTTCATGTGGTTGGAGGGCGCTGCCGGGTTCATGAAGCTCTCGGAGTAGCTGGTGAAGCTGTGGCGAGCTCCGTAAGCAGAGCTGGTGTCTGCGGCTGCGGCGGCCGCAGCCAGGCCCCCCTGGTGCATGGTGGACGGCGGGAGGGGCTGGGGCCGGTGCACAGTGCTGCCCCCGTCTGTGGAGAGACCCAGGAGAGGGCCTGAGCAAGTGGCCTCACCCCAGAGGGCGAGGGAGGGCAAGTACTTCCTGTTTGGAAGGAAAGACCTGAGCCTTCTCCTTCTCCCAGCCTCCGTCCATCAGATGGAGCGGGGAGGGGACCACCTTCTCTTGCTACTTGGGATGGGACGACTGGCTTCTGGGCAGGACACTACGGACTGGCAAGTCTTGACTGACCGCCAGTCAACATTCCAGACAACCTCTAGTCACCTACTATGTGCTGGCCTTGTTCTCAGTGGTTGGCACATAGTAGGTGCTCAATAAACATTATCTGGACTAGAAGTCAGATCTCCGTGAGGACTGTGTCAATCTGCCCAGGCCTGTCCCGATAGCGCTTTATGAGTGCCGACCACTCACCAGGTGCTCTTACAAATAGTGTCTAAGGATATGAAGCAATAGTGATTCCCATTTTACAGATGAAGAAACTAAGGCTCAGTGGGCTCAGGGCCCTTGTGCAACGTGACAAGGCTAGTGAGTGGGGGGTCAGAGTTTGAACTGCCGTTCTGTTCCTAGCTGCTGGGCTGCTCTTCCTCTCTGTCCCAGCCCCTTCCACGTAGGCCTTCCGGCAGATGGGACCATCACCATTGGCAACAGTTCAATTTCTCATCAAAAATCACAGGGAGGCCTCTCCTCAGCTTCTAGAACTCTAGCCTGCCAGTCCTTTAAGAGGAGGCCACGGGGCTCCACGAGGCCGAAGTCAAGTAGCAGGATTCTTAATGTGTGCTGGGGGCGGAGGGTGGGAAGGGGAGGGCAGACTGGGGGCCAGGAGCCAGGGAGGGAGGGGAGTTACTCTTCTCTGCCCACCATCATCTCTTCTGCATTTTAATAAGACCCAGGAGATGCATGTGACTTTACAGTTTGAGAAGCTCTGTTCTAAACACGTGCATGGAGGCGACCTTGTTTATCTTCACCTGGGTGCAGAGCCTAGTAGTTCAAGGGCAGGACCCCATCTCTTCTGTCTTAATAGTCTGTCCCCATGAAAGCAGCCAGGCAGCCATTAAAGAGAAACCAAACACCCTCTTATTCTTTCTTTGTTAAGGAAGGAAGGAGTGGGTGGGGGTGGAGGGGAATGAAAAGGTGTGGCTGAGATGCCTGGATGGGGCTGCGCACTCACCTTGGGAGATGGTGGTGGTGGGGTAGGTGGAGTCTGGCAGCTGGTAGGGGGGCAGCGTGGGCATGCCGGTGGGCGGGAAGCCGCCTGGCAGAAGGTGGTTGAATGCTGCCAGCTGGTTGGCTCCTGCCTGTTTACGCCAGCGGGCACGGCGGTTACTGAACCAGACCTGGGGGATGGAGAGCGGAGCATGGACAGCCCTCAGCTTGGCTCCTGGCAGGGAGCTGAGGCACGGCTATACCCTCCATCCAGCCAGCATCCTCTTCCGTGGGAGGAGATCCTCACCTCCCTGCAACTCGGAACAGTTTGCAAAGTGATTTCATAGGTACAATCCCATTCTGTCCTCCCGACCGCCCAATGAGGAGGTCATTATCATGATCCCCATTTTACAGATGAGCAAACTGGGACCCAGAGAAAGTGGGGGACTTGTCCACGTGACAGGGTGGGTCGGAGAGGCACAGCCGGGTCTGAGTGACTCTCAGTCCAGTGCTCTTTCCCTGCAGCTGCTCCCGCCCTCAAAGATGTGTGACCACCCTTGTTCATACACATGCTCACTCCTCACCTCCTCCAGGAAGCCCCCAAGGAGGAGGCCGCATATCCAGAACCCACCTGAATTGAGACCCACCTGCCACACTTAGATGGGAAAGCTAGTTCTTTGTCAGGAGCCTGAGACCCTGCTTGGCTTTCGCTGCATGGGCCCCCTTGATTAGGAAAGCCCACCTTTCACAGACACAGGGATTGATTAAGCACCAGTGGGAAGATAACCTAACTTTTTTGTTTTTTTTTTTTTTTGCGGTCCGTGGGCCTCTCACTGTTGTGGCCTCTCCCGTTGCGGAGCACAGGCTCCGGACGCGCAGGCTCAGCGGCCATGGCTCACGGGCCCAGCCGCTCCGCGGCATGTGGGATCTTCCCAGACCGGGGCATGAACCCGTGTCCCCTGCATCGGCAGGCGGACTCTCAACCACTGCGCCACCAGGGAAGCCCAATCTAACACCTTTGGGTCTCCCTTTCCTCCAAGACCTGTGCTAGCTCTTCGTACGTCTGTCCATACATAGACCCGTGAGGCCTGCCCTTCTAGTCCCATTTACAGAAGGGGAAACTGAGGCTCAAAGAGGTCAAATCACTTGCCCAAGGCCACACCACTAGTCTGTAATAGATGTGAGGTTCAAACTTCAATCAGTCTGACTTCCTAGAACCTTCGTGTCTGGATTTGCAGCAAATTCCCTGGGACAAGCCAGAGAAATATTAATACAAGAATGAGTGTGCAGAACGGGGCTGCTGTGAGAGAATGCTTCTCCACCTCTGGACTTTGCACACGATGTTCCTTCCAACCTAAACGCTCTTCCAGGGCCGGCTCCTTGGCCTGCGGGGCTCAGCAGAAATGCCTCCCCCCTGCTGCAATAAGGAATCCCTGCCTCAAAAGTAAGTCCAGGCAGGTCCCCATCCCCTTCTATCAGGAGGCCTCCAGCTGTGAGCTGGCCTCATACAAACAATTATTGTCTTTATCTGTTTCTTTGTTTCCCCTTCAGGCCCTAAGCCTCACAGGCAGAAGCCAAGAATTCCTGGCCCATGGCTCACAGCTCTATAGGAATACTTGTTGAATGAATGAATGAACGAACAAACAAATGAACAGTGGAAGGCAGAGATGGCTCTGGTGTGCCTTTGCTGGTGTTTGGCCACAAGGCTCAGTGGGGAGTCCCCCCACTGGTGGGTGAAGACACGGATCCCCTGGCATGGATCATTTAAGACACCCAAACCCCTGGACGATGTCTGCTGACCTGAGGGCGGTCTCAGCAGGGACGGAGGGGCGTTTATGGCCCCTGGTATCGGCTCTCCTTTCTCCGAGGGGAGAAACGGTGTTCAGCTTGCCAAGCTGGACGAACAGGGCAGCTGGCTCTTACCCGTTAAGGATTCACAGAAAAAGGAGACGTGGCAGTGAAATCAAGACCAAAAGCTGGCTCCCAAACAAAATGAAGGTCCTGGCTTTGCCCCACCTCCCCAAGGCAGCGAGGGCTTCCCCACGGGCGCCCTGGGCGGGATGGATGCCTGCCAGTCCGACTGAGGCAGTGTTACCTGCTCCCCGCTTCAGACGGAGGGTGTGGGGAACGGCTTTGGTTTAAATCAGCATTTCCCAAAGGGTGGGGCTCCTCCACTCCGAGGTGGAGAGACATCCCCAAAGGCGAGAGACACAGATGACAAATAACCCTGAACCACTCCCGTCTCTTCTGGGCCTGGGGCGTGTGGAAGAGACACTCTCAGCCTGGCGCTCAGCATCCTTCCTAACACTCGCCAGTCTCCCTGTTTAAAGCACAGGGAGGACGCCCTGGCAGGTGATGTATTCCGGCAGGACTTTCCCATGCTGTCTTGTTTTCCCTTGTGTGAGTGTTTCCAGTTGCCTTCCTTTTTATGAGAGTGATATGCATGTTTATTTTAAAATACACTGATTTGGGGCTTCCCTGGTGGTGCAGCGGTTGAGAGTCCGCCTGCCGATGCAGGGGACACGGGTTCGTGCCCCGGTCCGGGAAGATCCCACATGCCACGGAGCAGCTGGGCCCGTGAGCCATGGCCGCTGAGCCTGCATGTCCGGAGCCTGTGCTCCGCAGCGGGAGAGGCCACAGCAGTGAGAGGCCCGCAGACCGCAAAAAAAAAAAAAAAAAAAACCACTAATTTTATTTTAAAAAGTAAATGACAATACAGATAATACGCAAACGTGGCCAAAG
Organism: Orcinus orca; assembly: GCF_937001465.1. NCBI lineage: Eukaryota > Metazoa > Chordata > Mammalia > Artiodactyla > Delphinidae > Orcinus > Orcinus orca. The sequence goes on from NC_064559.1 coordinate 198,606,448, forward strand.
TCCTGAAGATGGTCAGAGAAAGACTTAAGTTTGGGACGCCGTGCTCTAGTTTCACTCCATGCAGCTGTTTCTTCGGCATGGGTCATCTGTTCCTCAAACAAAGAGGACTCAACAAAGTTGGAAGTGTTCTCGCCCTTTCCTTTCCTTTCCCTTCCTTTCCCTCCTCCTTCACGCCCTCCTTACTTCCCTCCTTCCCATCTCAAACTGTTCCTGGGACTCCACTCTGTGTCAAGCAGGACAGTAAGGATAGAAGGTGAGCAGGACACAGTCCCAGCCCTCAAGCTGCCCTTGGCCTGGGCACACGACAGATGAGTCAAAGGACAGCTGCTCTCTGGTGCAGTCAGCTCAGATGAGGTGGCACGCAAGGTGCTATAAGGAGGTCTGAGGAGGGGTTTCCAACTCCTCTCAGCATCCAGGAGGACTTCCTGGAGGAGAGGACACATCTTTTGCTTTTTTTTTCCTCTCCTCGTTTCTTCCTCACTGTCCTGTCTCCCCAGGGCTGCCTCCACCACAGCAGGCACCTCCGTCCTCACAAAGTGTGACATGATGGTTAAGAGCAGGGACTCTGGAGCCCAGCTGCCTGGCTTTGAAGCCTGCCTCTGACTCCTAGCTAAGATGGGCAAATTCCATTACTCCTCTGGGCCTCACTTTCTTTGTTGCTAATAACCACCTACCTTCTTGGTGGTTCTGGACCTCAAAGGAGTTAACACAGGCAAAGTGTTTACTTAGAACAGCATCTACAACTCTTATTCTGCTGGAAAGCCTCCAACGGCTGAGCTGGAAAGGCTCTTAGCCAGTATGTACTTCAAGCTTCCTATTTACCTATGGGGAAATGAAGGCTCCAGGAGGGACAGTGGTGGCCCCAGTGTCCCACCCAGAATCCCTGCTCAGGGTTGAATTCTTTAAAAGTAGAGGCTGGATTTTATTACTTACTTTTGGTCCTTCCCTCAACACCTAGCCCTGGTAGCAGGACCCTGTAGGAAGCATCAGTTTACCGAGTTGAACATTTCACCTGGCCCTTCTTTCAATGTAGCACCGAGGAAAAGAACACGATGGACAGACTTGGGCTCGGGTCCCAGGACAGTCACTTATTACGTGTGTCTTTGGGAAGTTGCTTCTCTTAGTGAAATCTCGGGTTTCTCACCTACGAAATGGAGAGACGAATCGTCCCTACCTCCTAGGGTTACAGTGAGAATGATGAAGATTATGTATGTAGGGTGCCGAGCGTCGTGCCTGGCGCATAGAGATGCATCATAAATGTCATCTAGTGTAATGAAAAGATGTGGCGTAAGTTATTACTTAGCCAGTCCCTCTAGTGCCTCCAAAATGCAATTCTGTTCAGAATGTGCCCAGCCCACCCCCAGGCAAATAGCAGGGTTCTGATTTGGGGCCATATGTAAAGAGTTGCACACAGCCCTGGTCTCTTGGTGCTGGTCATCTGAAGGGTGAGATGGTTTCATAGGCAGTTGTGGGAGACACCTGGGGTGGCCTCGGGACCTATCAGACCTGCAGCCTCTGTTTCTAGAAGAAACACACAGGCTCAGGGATCTTGGAGCTCAGGACGAAACAGATTTGTTCACCTGCAAGGAAGATGTATGCAAAGGTTGGCTTCGGGACCCCAGTTGTTTAGAAATGAAGATTCTTCCAGGGAAAGGAGTCATTGGGCCCTAGGCATGCGTCCTCCTGCCTCACGCCCCTTTCCTACCCTTCATGGTGGTTGGGCTTTCTGGGGGCTGAGATGGGGCGTCTCCACCAGCCATCGGGGGTACCATATAACACCATATAATGCCCTGCGGGGCTCCACAAGGAGGCTCCCGACCCTCTGCTGGGGAGCAGGGCTGGAAGGGAGGCAGAGGGGGTGACGTACTTGACTGATAGAACCCCACCTGACATATATTTACCTGCTTCCTTGCTTACTTGGACATCAGCCCCATGACAGCAGGGATTTCTTGTCTGCTGAATCCCCTGTGCTTAGAACCATGTCTGGCACACAGTAGGTACCCAACATGACTGCCAGATGAATGACCTTGGAGTTTCAAGGGTGGCCAGAATTGGAACCACTAAGAATAGGTGGAGTTTAATAATAATGGCCCCTACTCAGGGCACTTCTGTGTGCCAAGCACTTCCTGACTCTGTGTCTGTGTTTACGTGCAATCATTTAATCCTCAGAACAAAGTGGACCCTGTTTTTGTCATCTCCATTTTGCAGAGGAGGGAACTGAGGACCGAGGGAGTAAGTGATGGAGCTAGAATTCACACATGGGCGTCTGGCTCCGAGACCACTCTGAACCACTCCAGTAACCCGTCTCCCGGCACCACTGAAACGTGATGGCATAGGACTGCAAAATCCCCGAATCATAGGTTCTTAGAGTCAGACGCCAAGACCTTAAAAGTAATCAGCCCCAAAATCAAAGCAGTGCTCAGAGGGTTTCAGGTCCCTGCTCCCTTGTCCACAGCGGGAACCCTCTCACCAGGGTCTCCGATCCACTGGACACTGCACTTTTCCTCGAACACTTCCGGTTACAGGGATCTCATCACCTCACAAGACAGCTCTGATAGTCAATAAGTTAGGATCCTAGAGCTTTAAGGAGCCTTAGTGCTCATTTAGCTTGATCCCTTTATTTATAGATGGGAGACTGAGTCTCAGGAAAGGAACCTGACCTGTTGAAGGTGACACAGCTGATCAGAGGCAGAAACCGATGGGAACCCGGCCTGTGGCTCCCAATCTTGTGTTTTTGTCCCTGCAGACCTTTATATGGGATTTAGGACATTGTCCTATCGGCCCTGGTCTCGCCACCACTCCAAGGGGCCTCTCAGAGCAGCCGTGTCCTCCAAGCCTTCTCTTCTCTGGGACAAATATTCTGTTATTCCTGTGTTGATTTTGGGGTCCGCCTTTATTTATTTTTTAAAAACTCAACGTGTATTGATCCCTCCTCGGCTGGGATCAGGCCAAGTTCTCAGGCTAAGGGTTGTGGGGAGACCCCGCCCCACCCTGGGGAGCTCAGAGCCTGAGGGGGGAGACCCCGCCCCGCCCCAGGGGAGCTCAGAGCCTGAGGGGGGAGGTGGAGGACAGCGGCCTTGGTCCCCTCACCGTGAGTCTGCCTGAGCTCTGGCTGCCCCCCCTGTTCCCAGGCCCCCCTCCATCCTTGGACCTTGAGTGACACCTGTTTCTGAGTCCCCTGGGCCAATAAAAGCACTGCCCTGACAGCCAAGAAATTTTACAAGGAGCGGTCAGGCTTCCAGGTGGTGGGAAGCAGCCATGGCCACCAGACGTGGGAATGAGAAAGCACCCAGGAATGTGCCCAGAACAGCTGCAGGGGGATCAGAGGCGGGGGAGGGAGGCTGGGGGCTGGGGGGCAGGCTCGGGTATCACCCCGGAGAGGAGGGGAAGGAATGAGATGAGCTGGCTGCTGCCGCCTGCCCCCTTCCCCTCAGGATCTCCCTCAGGGGCAGCCAAGGGTCCCCCACTCCAGGATGGGGGTGGGGAGGGCAGAGGGAGGTACGCGGGTCCCCGGATTGCTTAAATGCCAGTTTGCTTCTAGAACTTTATTCCTTTTCAAATCCCAGGCTCTGAGTCCATTTCTTCCTTCTGAATGGCTAGAACCTGGCCTTGGCATCCATCAGGCTTGAGTTCCAGGCCCAGCTCAGCCTCTGCTGGGCTCTGTATCCCCCCCATGTCGCTTCTCTGAGCCTCAGCTTCTGTGCCTGCGGCTTGGGGAGTGGCCATCCCGACCTGAGAAGGCGGTCTGCGCTTCCACCAGGTCACGTGGGAGTAGCCCCCAGCACTGCCGCTGGCATAAGGTAGGTGCCCAAGCAAGGCTGGTCCCCCTTGATAAGATAGAAGCGCCCCCAGTGACCAGTTGGGGCCGGGACCTCTGTAGACCCGCCTCCCCCATTCACAGAGAAGCCAGGCCAAGAATGGGCCCCCACAGGAGCTGTTCATCAGACCCCTCTCTTCCTCCTCTGCACCCTCCCTGACCCACCCAGCCTGAGCCCGTCCCAGCCGGGCCCCTAGAGACTCTGACTTAGAGAACTGTAGACCTCGTGGAATCCGAGAGCACAGCTTGGGGAGCAGAGGCAAGTCCCCCCACCCCACTGCAGGCCTTGAACCCCAGACAGACTCTGCTCTTTCCATGCCCTCCCTTCCCCCAGGCCCACTGATTAGGAGCCACGCACTTTGAGGGTGTAGAGGGCGTGTTCTAGGCCTGCCCACCCTCCCCTGCATGCTTCTAACTCACCAGGAACATGCTCCCAGTCGGCTTGCATGCTTCTCATAACAGGAAACTCATTACCCATCTTAGGAAGCTACGTCTCTTCTGGAATGTGCGTCCTGATTACTTCCTCCCCTCCTCAGAGATTTGGAGACTTTTCTACTCCCCGAGCTCCCTCTCTTGTGGCTGAACCAATGTCCTTCCTTCCTCCCTCCCTCACCCTTTTCTCCTCTCCCTTTCTGTCTCTCCCTCCATCCCTCCTTCCCCCCTTCCCCGCCCCCCCACGATCCAAGTCCTCACTGCCGCTCCTGGCTTCCCTGGGACTGCCTAGGGATTAGTTAATCAGTCAACATTCGCTGCCCATTTACTCTGTACCAAGTGCCAGGGCAATACTTGCCTACACGGTTCCTGGATCACTTGCTGCAGAACCTCCATCCCCACCCTGGGGAGTGCCCACTAAACCCTCTGACCCTGGCCACTCCCACCTTCCCAATCCTGGTCTCCGGATGATGCCCACAGCACAAAGCCCCAGGCGCCCCCTCACCTGCACGCGTGCCTCCGTCAGCTTGGTCCTCTGCGCCAGCTCCTCCCGGGTGTAGATGTCCGGGTAGTGAGTCCTCTCGAAGGCCTTCTCCAGCTCCTCCAGCTGCTCGGCTGTGAACGTGGTCCGACTGCGGCGCTGCTTACGTTTCAGAGGGAGGTCGGGTTCTGACTCCACGTCCGAGCCCTCATCCAGACGGTTGCCTACAGCCAGGTGAGAGGGAGGAAGAGGGTGGGGGCCCAGTGAGATGGAGGGGTGCTTTGTGCAGGCCACCACGGCACTGAGCCTCAGATCCCTCCTGAGCACAGGAAGGATGTTCCCCCCGGCACTATTTATCAGCGTGAAGGCTGGGAAGCAACCTCTCTGCCCAACCTTAGGGGATTGGTTAAATACCTTATGGCCCAGCCATTCCTTTAAAAAAATAACCCCTGTAGTTGGGCATTTAGGTTATTTCTACTGACACGGAAGGATGTCCATGACATGGCACTCAGGGGATGGTTTCATGAGGAAACACACTTGTCAAAATTCCTAGAACTATATTCTCCAAAAGGGGGAGAATTTTACCGAATATTCACTGCACCTCAATAAACCTGACTTTAAGAAGAAGGCAAGGGGGTATCCCTGGTGGCGCAGTGGTTGAGAGTCCGCCTGCCGATGCAGGGAACACGGGTTCGTGCCCCGGTCCGGGAAGATCCCACATGCCGTGGAGCGGCTGGGCCCGTGAGCCATGGCCGCTGAGCCTACGCATCCGGAACCTGTGCTCCGCAACGGGAGAGGCCACAACAGTGAGAGGCCCGCATACAGCAAAAAAAAAAAAAGAAGAAGGCAAGGTACAACCAGTGTGTGGAGATCAATTCCACTTTTGGAAAAAGCGTGCATAATACATCATAGAACACTACACTCAAAAGACCAACAAATGTTAACCTTCAGGGTGACAGAATTTTTGTTTTCTTTTTAAAACTTATTTATAGTTTAGTATTTCTTAAATGATGATCATTTAAACAATGACACTATTGCATTTTTGGAAAATATTGCAAAAACTAACGAAAGGAAGAAGCAGGAAGAAAGGAAAGGTTGGAGTAAGGGAGCAAATGCTTGTGCCCAGGGCTGGCAGTCAGGAAGCCTAGATTCCAGGCTTGGTTCTCCCCCAGATGCCCTGAACTGTGACCCTAGGAAGGCTACCTTCCCTCCTTGGGTCTCAGTTTCCCCATTTACAGTATGAAGCGTTTGGACTACGTGACTTCCACACCCAGGCCCTTCCTGGGATGTTCCAGGATCACTGAGTGATCTTACAGGCTGGAGGAGACCTCACCTGATGACCTTGACCATAGCCATGGCTCCCACCACATCATCCCCATTAATTTTCACCCTGAAGCCTAGGGGTAGGTGAAAGCCTTTGCTTCTGTGCAGAGAGAGCCCAGGAGTCGGGCCCTGGATGGGCTGTCAGGACAGGAATTTACCTCTGTCCCAGGTCCAGGTGATGGAGGCTGCAAGAAGGGCTTGATCAAGCTCCTCGGCCGTCAGGGCTGAAGACACCCTGGGGGCTGAACTGACTCTCCACCCCCATCAAGCTTGGGCCTCGTGCCCATCCCTGATCCAGCAGAAGGAATGCTAGCAAGGAGCCCCCTAGCCAGGGCTCTGAAACTGCACCCTCAGGAGCATGGAGGAGGGGGCTGGTGAGAAGAGGAAACCAGGGAAGGGAGACGAGAAAGCGGCAGAGATGGTCTTCCTCCTCCCCACTCCTGCTTTCTCCCTTTTCTTGTTTCATTTCTCTCTCCCCTCCCTTTCCATCTCCATCTTTGATATTTGTGGAGTACATCTAGGTTTTGTCATTCATTCATTCCCCAGAGCATTGACAGAGCACCCGCTATGTGTCACGTGCAGACTACGTAAGCTGTGTTCTGGAAGCTCACCTGAGTCAAGCTGGAAGAGCCTCAGAGATCATGTGCTCACACTACAGATGGGAGAAACTGAGTCACAGAGAAGTAACATCACACACCCAAAGTCCCTCAGCAAGTGTCCACACCCACACTCAGACCCTGCTCTCCTGTCCCCCATCCTGTTCTTACCCAGTGGCTTCAAATGTTGGTTATACAGATAGGTCTAAGCTCCTCCCACAAGGGACAACTGTCCCCCATCCCTGAAAAAAACACACCACCTAATGCAACCTCTTAGATGTCAAGTGGAGGTGAAGGGAAAGGCATTCTAGGTGGGGGGAAGAGCATGTGCAAAGCCCTGGCGCGTCAAAGGGCAAGATGCGTGATGCCATCATGGGGCTGCATGCCCCAGAGGCGATGCTCCTCTGCCCCAGACCCCCTTTCCCCCATCCTGCTAACACGGCCATCGGGAGGTCATCCCTGCTTTTCATTGGCTGCTGATTGTGACGCCACACAACAAGGGAACCAATGGCAAGGAGACCTGCCTTCATGGCTGCCTGCCTCACCCCTAAAGGCAGACACCTGGGGTCGGATCCAGCCACCCCCCTGCCCTTTCCCAGCTCCCTGTCACTAAGAGGAGGCCGGAACGGTCACAGCTGGCATGCTGGGGTGCTTTCCCCAGCACATCTGGGGCTCAGAGCCAAATACAAGTAATCCCAAGGATTCACTTCCTGAAACTCACTGCATAACTTCGATTTTCTGACGTTGACAAGGAGAGAGCCCTTGGGGCCTCAGAAGGAGAGAGCTGAGATTGGCAGGCAGCAAGGGAGGCCAGCCTGTAGATGGGGAATGGGACACCGGGCTCTGTCCTCCAGTGGGGACCCTTGGGCTCGGACAGGAGCTGAGATGGGCTGTTGGGGGCAAAACCTATGGGCAGAGATCATACTCAGAGCTGTGAGGTCAGATCGGGGAGGAGATGGAGAGCCCCAGCCTGATGGAGAAGGCACAGCCCTGTCCTGGGAGAACCCTCAGCCTGATTAAGTCTCACTTCAGTTTAGAGCAGTGCCGTCCAATAGAACTTTCTGTGATGATGGAAATGTTCTAGGTCTGTGCAGTTCAATACGGTAGCGTCAGCCACATGTAGTACCGAGCACTTGAAATGTGTCCAGTGCAACTGAAGATCCGAGTTTTTCATTTTATTTCATTTTCCTTCAAATTTACTTAGCCGCACGGGGCTGGTGGCTACCCCACAGGACAGCGTGTCTTTAGCGCCGCTGGTCTCTCTTTTTAGCAAGGAGAGGACAGGCCTCAAGATCTTTCTGCGTGCACTAGTCTCCAGGTAGAATTAAACGACATTGTTTGTTTTTAGGATATTTGTTTTTATGGTTCCCATCTGTTTATAGGACGTGACAGGCATATTTCATTTACAAGAGAATTTGTTTCCTTGAATTCAGTGTTTTTTGTTTTTTTTTTTTACGGTACGCGGGCCTCTCACTGTTGTGGCCTCTCCTGTTGCGGAGCACAGGCTCCGGACGCGCAAGCTCAGCGGCCATGGCTCACGGGCCCAGCCGCTCCACGGCATGTGGGATCCTCCCGGACCGGGGCACAAACCCGCGTCCCCTGCATCGGCAGGTGGACTCTCAACCACTGCGCCACCAGGGAAGCCCTTGAATTCAGTTTTTAAAGATACTTTTGCACCAAGTAAAATATTAAGGAAATAACAGAATAGGCTGTAGGACTGTAACCAAAATCATGAGTGCAGTTAGCAAATGACCAACTGGAGATAAGTTCAAGGTGCTTCTGTTACTAGACCTTGCCCAGCCTCAGTGCCCAGTCAGGCCCCAGGTGCATTGGATGCTCTTGCCATCTAAAGTACTTCTGGCTTTCTAGGTGCCTCATGGAATTCTGTGTTCATTTCTTCCTCATCTCCCTGTCCCTCCTGCCCCTTATTGAGCACAGATCTGGGATCTCCTCGAGCCCAGAGAGACACCCAGATGGAAACCCAGACTAAAAAAGGCAGAGCAGGGCCCACAAGTCTCTGTTGATTGAAAAGATCTGGAATGATCCACTAGGATGATGGTGGTTGCCATAACAACCTTCTGGATGCTGAGTGGGGAGAGCAGGGCCGTGTCCCAGTAGCTGGGAGATCCAGAGAGATCTCAAGAGAGCTGGACTACAGTCTGTGACTGCAGGCCCCTGGAAGAGATCTCTCGCCTCCATCCTGGCCCATCCCAGCGGAAGAGCCCCCCCATGCTAGGTTGGAGCCACTCTTTGGTATGCCATCCTCATGGCAGGTCTATGAAGCTGGCACTATTGGTTCTTTTACAAATAGGGAAACAAAGCTCAGAAAGGTTCAGTAACTTGAGAGCGGCCACATAGCCAGTAAGCCCATGCTCATTCCTGGAGAGGGATGGGGCGGAAGGACAGGTTGAGAGGGAGTTTCGGGGACCCTCTGGGGCAGCTCTGGTCTAGTCAAGAGTCCTTCTCTGGGAGGCCTGACACCTGGATTCTGAGCTCTGTCTCCACCCTTGCTGTGTGGCCTTGGACAAGTTGCATCCTCTCCCTGGACCTCCACTGTCTTGGAGGTACACATGAGGATAATGATACTTCCCTGCATGCCTTACCGGACTGCTGTGAGAACAGAATGAAACGAAGACTATGGGAGTAATTTGGAACATGTAAAGGGCACATGAAGGATTATTATTATTGATGAGGATAATGATGATAATAACAGAAAAAAGGAGCATCAATGCACTCCTACTCATCCAGCAGAACCCAGATGGTGGGTGTCCTCCCCCAGGAAGCCTTCCTGGCCCATCCAGGCCAGGCTGGTTTCACTGCTCATCCTTGGAGCTCTCAAAGCTCATCAGGAGACATCAAACTTGCCTGTTTATGGGTCTCTTGGTCCCACTGGACTGGGAGAAGGGACACAAAGAGCCCTGTTGCCACCACATCACCTTCACTTTGGTTTCCCCTGTGCTGCCTCTCCCCCTCCCCACCCCTGGGAACCCTTTAGCCTCTGAATTAAATTAATAGGATTAGGTGGACTTGGCCACAGAGAGGCCCTGCTGGCTGGGGCTGAGTCCTCCATGCACTGGAAGCTGGTTGCCTCTTGGTGAAGCCTGGGCAGCTGGCACAGGGTGGGGGACATATAGGGAGGGGGACACGGGCTCACATCCATTAAACAGAGGCTGGATTTGGGGTGACCAGTGGGGGAGCAGCCTCCTGGCCATCTGCAGCCCCTGCCTTCCTGCTCTGAAGCAGCTCTGGATACAAAGGCCCCAGTGGGGGTGGGACAGAGCCTGGAGCTGGTCTGGATAGCCCCAGGAGAGGAATATGATGAGGGACCCTCTCTCTGGGTTCCCAGATCCTGTCTTGCTTAGGGATGTGAGGAGTCCACTACAGAGCAAGGAAGAAACAGCCCCTCCCTTGGGGCCCTCCCGATCTTATGGGGGAAAAACAGTCTCTGGTTTAGGAAGCTTCCAATCTGATGGAGGAGGCCTCACCCCTGTGATAGGAATTTCCCAGTCTGATGGAGGAAACACTACTTCCAGATGAACTGGGCCCAGGACAGGCATAAACGAGGAAGACAGCTCCGTGATTTGAGAGCAGCCTGAGAATAGAATAAGGGATGAGCGGGTGACAAGAGCTGTCTGGCTTGTCAAAGCTTTAGGGTGGACGGAAGCAGGTCTGCTCAGGTCAGAGTCCAGCTCAGGCCAGGTTGATGGAAGTGGAGAGAAAATCACTGGGGGGCAGCTCTCCTGTTCTCTACCCCAGCCTCTGCCCCCTCCTTTGAAGCATGCTGAATTTCACAGCCACTGACATGGGGGGCCTCAGTTACACAAGCAAGGCCCCACCATCATTGGCCCTGCCCACATGTCCAGACTCACCCCACCACTCCCTGTCCAGCTCTCAGAGTCCTAAATGACCCAGCTGGGCTGTCTCACACCTCCCTGCCTTTGAACTCCAGCCTCCTCTGCTCGGAATGCCTCACCCTTTCATCAGTGCACTCCTGTTCACCCTGCAGAACCCAGCTGGTGGGTGTCCTGGGTCCATCCAGGCCAGGCTGGTTTCACTTCTCATCCTCGGAGCTCTCAGAGCTCATCGAGAGACATCAAACTGGCCTGTTTCTGGTCTCTTGGTCCCACTGGACAGGGAGATCCTTGAGTCCAGCAGAGACTGTGCCTGGCACACAGCAGGGGCCTAATGAAGCCTCCTTAAATGAATAGAGCTTGGCAGAATGCTCAGAAAGTTCCTTTCAAACTCTGACACACTGCAGCAGTCACGAGCCTATACTTGTGCATGCACTCTACAGTTTACAGGCCCTTTCATAGTTCCAACACTAATCTCTCCCAATGGAGTGTCAAGCAGGCAGGATTAGCCCCATTTTACAGATGGTCGGTGAAGTCTCAGGCCAGTGAGGCCGGGAAGAAAACCCAGGACTTGGGACTCTCAGCCCAGTGAAAGCCAACTTTGCTATAATTCCCAGGTGATGGAGAATTCCATTTCTGATCATGAAAACCCAGGTGGCTTCTTCTCCATCCCACCCTCCCAAACTTTCTCTGTTCTCTCTTTTGCCAAAGAAAAGCATGGAAATGAGATGGTCACAATTTCTGGACCTACCCACCTCTCCCTCAGGAGGCGGGAGGGAGCTGAGCCTTCTCCACACCAAGTCCTTGTCATCGAAGATCCGTGGAAGCCAGCAGTTGGCCCTGAGGTTTGGGGTCCTTATCTCAGCCCCCCCAACTCAGAGACGCCCTCCCACCCCGCTCCTGAGCTCCCCCGTCCCCGCAGCCTCCCAGCCCAGCCTTTATTACAGTTTAACATAGGCCGGCTCACAGCCGCAGCAGAGAAATGAATCACATAATAGTTGATATGCGTTTTAATCAAGTAATTCGGGCAGAGCCGAGAGCCAGCGAGTGTGGGCTGGGTGTCCCTGAATACCAAACAGGCCTGGGCGCAGGTCTTGGAAAATGGAAAAGTCATTTACAGCTCAGCTGGGGGCCCCGGGCCATGGCGGGCGCCCTCCCAGCCCCTCCACAGGAACTGCTCAGCTGTAACCAGCGTGGGGTTCGTGCAGCTCAGTAGGGCCGGCGGGAGCCGGACCAGACAGCACACAAGGCCTGGTGAAGTGGGTGGATGGAGAGGAGGGAATCAGACCCCTAGTTACACCTCCCTGGAAGCGACCCCTCCCACTCACCTTCTCTGCCCAAACTTCTCTCGGGTACCCTTCCCAGCACCAGCACCCAGGCATCCAGGTCACAGACCTCAGGAGTCCTCAATAACCCCTTTGCTCTCCCATCAAGCCTCACAGGCAGTCAGCCCAGCCCCAGAAGTGGGTGACTCAGCATCCCGCTTAGCTGCGAACCCACCCCGCCACCCCACCCTGGCCCTGCCCCAGAACCTGTCCATCTCTCCCTGGACTCCAGCAGTTGTCTCCGGCCCCAGCAATCGTGGGCCTTCGCACAGGCTGTGCCCTCCGCCAGGAACACCCTTCCCATTCCCCTCTTGGCCTGCAGTTTGCTGCTGGCTGGAGCAGGGCACTGAAAAGCACTGCTGGGACTTCCCTGGCGGTCCAGTGGTTAAGACTCTGTGCTTCCACTGCAGCGGGCGCGGTTTGATCCTGGTCCTGGAACTAAGATCCTGCAAGCCCAGCGGCGCGACCAAAAAAGAAAAAAAAAAAAAGCACAGGCTCCCAACACAGTTTGCTTGGATTGTGTAGATTCCACACGTTTAAAATATGGATAATGATGGGAATCCCCTCCCTCCAAGAACCACGTTCCTTGCTTTGCAGTTTTTCCGCGGCACATAGCACAGTCAGATATGCCAAATATTCCATTTTACTGCCCGTCCCCACCCCCCTCCCCGCATCATCCTGGCCCTCACTAGAGTGCAAGCTCCAAGCAGCTGGGCGTTTTTGTCTCTTTTGTTCACTGCTGAATCTCCAGTGCTTGGCATAAAGTGGACACCCAAATATTTGTTGAATAACGGAAGGAATGAGTAAATGAGTGAGTATATTAAGGCCAGGAAAGAGTGCCAGGGACAAGCGCGTGCTCAGCAAGTGTGAGCTTCCATCAAGCCTTGTCATTTTCCCACTCAGTTTGGGACCACTCCTCCAGGAAGCCTTCTGGAGGACGGCACCCTCTCCATCTGGGTCTGGGGTGCCCACCTCTGTGCCCTCACGGCTGGAGCTCAGCCAAACTGTCCCCGCGGATTCATTTCAGTCCTGCTCTCCAAGAGGCCTCCCGAGGGGTCGGGAGGCATTGGTGAGGTAGGGGTCCAAATAGGTTCTGTCTGACTCCAAATCCTATGCTATTTCTCAGCGACTGACGGAGACCCAACTTCACTCTGCCAACTCCAGGAGGAGAGGGAAGGGAGGAGAGTGTCTTCAGGACGACTGGGTGGAACTCTCACTTTGTTCATAACCTAAACGTAAGAAAACTTTTCCTTCTCCCGGAAGTCCCCATCAAACCTCAGCAGGCTGCCTTTTTTAAAAACTCTGAACCTTTGGTAGCTAATTCGCATTACAAAATACGAGGCCCACATCGGGTATTCTCTGACTGTGGCTTCTATGCTCACAGTATGGTCCTGTCCTCAGGCACTAGAGGGCACTCTTTATACATTCCTGCCAGGAAGGGGACTATCTAGGAAGAAGGAAGTAGTACTGTTTGAAATGGTACTGTGTAGTTGCATCTCCAGAATTCAGAGCCATGTTTTCTCATGATGGATCCAGAGCTCTGTCTGCACCAAACTGTGAACCAAGCCCAAGTCACGTGTGGGAGAGAAGAGTGGGTTGGTAGAGGGCTGGAACTGCCTGAGCCAGCACTCAGTCAGGGGAGACTTCCTGGGGACAGAGTTCAAAACTAATGTTTGCCTGCTTAGGGCAAGAGGCTGAAGCTGAAGAGTGGTGATGAGTGCTGGGTAGACAGCAGAGTCAGTTCCCGAAAGGGGCTTTGCCAGCGGGGCTCCACCTCACAGAGCGTGGCCGAGCCTGTCACCGGCAGACACTGGGAAGAGGGGGGCAGAACAGAAGCTGTGGGATCAGAAGCACCTGAGTTTGAATTCTGGCTCTGCGCCCTACTGCTCTAGATGCTGAATGTGTGATTGAATTCCAAGCCTCATTCTCATCCTTTCTAAAATGGGGGTAGTGATGGGAGTCAAGGAGGAAAGGAAGAGAGAAAACTATGTCCGGAGGCTGAGCTCCAAGAGTGGGGGTGATGGGCCCCCCCAGCCCTGGCTGAGCAGACCCCGTCTCTCTTCTCATTCAGGCAGAAGCCTGGCAGGCGGGGAGCCGGCACTCTGGGCTCAGTCCCCGACCTGCTGTGTGACCCTGAACGTGTCACTCGTCCTCGTGGCATCTCCATTTCCCCATCCGCCCACGGGAAGTAAGAACTGCCATCCGCCTGCCCCTCAGGCTGTTGGTGTAGCTGCACAGATGGAAACCTCGAGAAATCACCAAGGGGCGCCTCTGAGGCAGTGATCACAGCCTGCTGCCCTACTCACTCAGGAAAGTGACTTCGCTCCTCCGGGCCACAATTTCCTCATCTGTAAAAGGAGGAAAATCACATAGCGCTGACCTCACAGAGTCGTCATACGTGAAAATTAAATGAACTACTGCAAGACAAGGCTTACAACACTGCCATGTATACAGTAAGTGCTCAACATATGTTAGTTGTTATTATTATTGCTGTTACGACTGATGCCCGAATACAATGAGAACTTCCTCTACCTCTGGGGCAAAAGCACATTTGCCTGGCACAAAACTGGAAGGCAAGGAATGCAAGCATGCATGCATGCATGAACAAATGAATGAATACCCCTTGGTCATTCCTTCCTTATTCTCCTACGGTGGAAGCTTTGCACAACCCCAGCCACATCCACGGACCCCGCATCCCATCCCCAGCGGGAGCCATCCCAGGAGCAAGTGGTGCCCATGGAGAGGAGAGGTGCAAGGGCCTCAAGTAAGCCATCCAGCTGGGACACTAATGCTGGCAGGCATGAAGGGACCAAGGCAGGCACTCAGAAAGCTGGGCTGGGAGAGGCCTGGGGTGAGGTCTCCAAATCAGTGAGGAGAAATGGCAGCACCTGGGGCCCCAGTGGCCAGACGAAGCCGCCCTGCGTGGCAGCAAGGAAGAGGCAGCTTGGCCACCCGTCAGAGCCCCACAAAGCCACCGTGAAAGGACCCCATGCCTGGGAAGTCAAGCCTGCCCAGACCCTCCTTCCTCCACCTCCCAACCTCCACTCCCCCTCCTCAAAGCTGGAGCCTGGAAGGCTGCAGCCACTGGAAAGTCGTCACAGAAGGTGGGATGGAAAGTGATTTCAGGACCCCGGCTCCATCCATCAACCCTCCTGCCTCCAGGCTCAGCTCTGAGGAAGGGCTTAAACCTGGGGCTCACTGAACCCTGAAGACTGGGCTCTGTGACCACACAAAGTCTCCTACAGCACAACCGGGCAGGAAGGCCACAGGAGAATAAACATTAAAAGAGCTGCTGATGTGTTTTGAGCTATGTGCCTTTCTCGTGGTAAGTCACGTGGTCGGTCCCATGATAACTCTAAGAAGTGAGTGTTACTATGAGCCCCATGTTACAGATGAGGAAACTGAGGCTCAGAGGGACTTAGTGGCAGACTGACAATTAAACCCGGGCAGCTTGCCCCTGAGTCCCTGTCTTCACCATCAAGGTGACCCCTGTGAGCCTGGCATTCAGGGTCCTCCCTGCCCTGCCCCAAATGTGCCTCCCCTGAAGGTCACTGCCAGGCCTTTGTACCCTGCAGTGGCCTGGGATGGTGCCCTCACACTAGTTCCTACTGTCTCACTTCCCCCATCCTTCAAGTCTGGACTTGAAGTCCACCTAGTCCAGGAAGCCCTCCATGACTGCCACACCCTGAGCGCTCTCCTGGAATCCCTGTGGCATTTGCCCCCCATGCCACCCTCTCAGCACATGGCCTCGACTCCTGCTGGGGACTGACAATTAAGTTTGTGGGGTTTTTTGTTTGTTTGTTTTTAGTTTTTCGCCACACCTCACGGCATGCGGGATCTTAGTTCCCCGACCAGGGATCGAACCTGTGCCCCCTGAATTGGAAACGTGTAGTCTTAACCACTGGACCACCAAGGAAGTCCCAATGTTTTAAGGCCTGTGCTCTGTTTATCTTATCATCCAGTTCGCAAAAGGTTTATTTGAACTTCTTGAGGATGGGAACGAGGTCTCCCCCATCAAGTTGGGGACGCTCCACAGTAGAGGCTTCACCTTCACAATAAGACTGGCAGCTTCTTAAAGTTGGAAACTATAT
The DNA here is from genome assembly GCF_937001465.1 of Orcinus orca. NCBI lineage: Eukaryota > Metazoa > Chordata > Mammalia > Artiodactyla > Delphinidae > Orcinus > Orcinus orca. The sequence continues at coordinate 198,622,364 of NC_064559.1, forward strand.
TTCTTCTGTTATAACTGGGCATTACCCCAGGGTGGGGTGACTGGGCATAGCTCTGAGTTCCTATCATTCTAGAATGTTCTTAATAACAGTCTCCCATGGAAACTGCAGCTGTCAGTTAAACGAAGAAACCATGGACCTTGCCTTCCCAAACACAACAAGGAGAAATGACTCAAGCTTCCTCAAAGTCACAGGTTCTCTCTCGGGACTCTGGGCTGATTCCTTTTCCCTCGGGAGCCATTTATAGCCGTCCAACTTCCATCCAGCCCCACCTCCATCTTTCTTTAAATGGGCCTCCCAGAAAACTCTGAAACCTAACATCACATTGCATATCAAGGTGCTCCTTACTGGGTGCCCCACAGACCCACAGGGACAAAAGCCATAGCAGTTACCGTCCACCGCCACGCAAACAAGCGCATTTCTCAGAACCCTACCGCCTTCGAAGAGAACCACTCATACAGGTGGGCAGTGCTGTGAGCGTGGGTTTGAAAGTGAAGCAGGATCACTGGAAAAACAAGTCAGACCCTTAATGTCGCTTCATGGAGTCCAGCCTTCCTCCTTAGGAGCAGAAAGCTTTACCTGGGAAGCCCACCTAACAGAACAGACTTCCCCTCTGTTGTAAACCAACACCAAAGCCTTCAACGTGAGTTACTTCTCCACCTATTGCTGCCTCCGGGAACTCCGGATTAAAATACAGATAGTCACTGCAGACGTGACACCCCCAGGCCCGCTACAGGCAGCTGGCACCCCGGCCAGAGGAGGGGACCATTACCTTGCCCAGAGGAGGGTCTCCAGGGAGCCTGTGGGCTGCTTGGAAAGACTAGGGGATTCCAGACCGGAACCCTGAAGTCTGTTCCTGACTTTGTCTCCAACTTGCTGTGTGACTTTGGCAAGTCTAAACCCCTCTCTGGGCCCCCTTTTCCCCATCCCTGAAAACCAGAGGTCCTCCTGGGTCTCTAAGAATGACCCTGAGAAGGGGGCCTGGGCTGTATCTGATTTATTCGTTATGTCACACTCCAGAACCCAATATAGTCACTGGCATACGTAGGGCTTTGGATAAATGTCTGTTGCTGGATGAAAGAATGATGATGGGTGGGGCTAGTGAGGAGCTCCAGAAGGGATTGGGATTCTAAGCTGGGAGTGCAGTGTGGGCTACAAGACACCCCAAGGTCATCTGATTCCTGCGGGGGTGAAGGATGGATTTCGTGACCCTCGTATTCTGCCCAGGGCCAACCCTGCTTGCCAGTAGTCCCCAACGCTTCTTCCTCTCTTAGGGGAAGGAGGTGGGGGAAGGCTTTTCCCCTCCCTGCCCCTCCCCACTCCCCTCCCTGCCCCTCCCCCTCCCCTCCCTGCCCCTCCCCCCACCTCTCCCCAGCCGGTCGTGGGCCCCTTGTGTCTATGGCTGGTCGCTGGGCAGCCCGGCCTTTCATGGTGCATTCTCCTGCTGCCCGCTCCCCACAAGCCCATCCTGTCGTGCCCCCATCAATCTACGGCAACCCAGCCTCTCCAGCTGGCCTGGCTGGGCTGTTCCCAGGCAGAGCAGGTCCACAGTGGAAGGTGGTGGAAAAATGTGGACAAATTTCTGATTTGCAACACTCTGGGAAAGAGTTTATTGCCATTGTTTGAGGACGAATGTATAAATAAAGCAAGGCGAAGATTGCAGGGGGAGGCTGATGAAAGGCAGAAAACGAGAAATTTTATGGCCATAAGGAGCGTACTCCAATGGTGATTTTTGAGGCACTGGACCATGGTAGTTACTTAGCCAAATGATCGCTGTGAAGCTGGGCAAGGCGGCTTATTTCTTAATTACTGTTACGTATTATGTCAGGCGGACGCCCCAGCCCTGGAAAACTTGGTCTTGAAGCAGACACCAGCTCGGAGCCAGGTCCCAGTGCTGGGATGCTGGTGGGTCCACGGCAGGCCATCGACCGCACCCATCAAGGGCAGGGGGTTCCCAGGGCCCGATGACCTCTCCTCCTGTCCAGGCTCCTGCCCCCAGATATTAATTCATTCACTCCACACATAGGTGTAGGTTCTGAGCCAGCTATGGGTGACAGAGCAGAGGATGAAATGGACAAGATGTCCAGCTTGAAAAGATATTCGTAAAAGGCAGCTAGGGAGGGGCTCATTTGGGGCTCCTCCTGCAAAGTAAGTGAGCAGGCAGGACGGAAGGGGGAAGGAGGCAGGCTGTGTGACCGGAAGGGGGTGGAGGGAGAAGAGGCACGCTCTGGTGTGCTGTGTCACATGGGCCAGGTCCACAGCCTCTGTGAACCTCTGTTTCTTCACCTGTGAAAAGAGGGGCAGGACTAACTTCTCCCCTTTTGGCTCTAACATAGTGTGGTTCTGAAATTCTAAGATGCTATGATTCTGTTGCTGTTGGGGTTGGTGGGGTTGATTTTTCAAAGGTGATCAGCACTTGTCCTGTTAAATACTTTCATCTTTTGTTTGTTTCCGTCACGTGATGCAGTAATAGAAGCGGGGGGAGGTCACAGTTTATTTAGGGTCTGCTAGGTGCCAGGAACTCAACACGCATTGTGTCCTTTCATGAAATCCTCACAAGCATCTCTTAGGGCCAGTGCTCTTTGGTAAACGCTCAGAAAGGTGTGGAGACCTGTCGGGTGCTCAGTGGCAAAGCCTTCCTTTAGCCAAGGTGGGCTCCAGGCCAAAGCCAGCGCATACGTTTTAAGTCAATCAAGCTGCCTCCCCAGCATCTCCTACAGGAGTGGTTCTTAGGGCATCAGAATCCCTGGGAGGGCTTGTGGAAACACAGATTGCTGGGCCCCTCCCCCGGGGGGAGTTTCTGATTCAGTAAGTGGAGCCTAAGAAGTTGCATTTCCAACAAGTACCCCAGTGATACCGCCTCTGCTGCTGGGGGCCACACCTTGAGAACCACTGTTCCATAGAAATTCCAAGAAAAGTAGCAACAGCTAACAAACAAAAACCACGCTGCTCCAGGGAAAGGGAAAAGCATACTTTTCTTGCTATTATCAGAATGGAGGTAGAGCAGCTGAGAGCGCCAAGCCCACAGCCCTTCACCGCACCAAAACCCTAGATCTTTTTCACAATGATGGGGGAGAAGACACTCACCCAGGGGGACCCAGCGGGGGGCCAGTTTGGCAGGTGAACTTTCTTCTCTGCGGTCCTTGCTCCTGCAGCTTGCCACGGTGGCTGGGTCATCAGACTCAGAACAGACCACCTGGGTGTCTGGAACCCTGACCAGGGCCCAGCCTGTCCCTGCCCTGCCCCAGTCTCTGGACCCACCTCTTTCCATTCCTATCTACCCTGGCTTCTGTCCTAAGCCCTCTTCCTTCTCCCACCATCTTTCCCTCCACCATCAGCAATCAGATGTGCACTGGTATTAACAGGGGAAAGAGCTGCCACAGCATCAAAACAGTGACTTCAAAAGGCTGAAGTCAGGGACCACGCCTGACACATGCCTCCTCCCTGACCCATCTTCCAGCCTCCCAGCTTGAGTTATTTGAAGAGGTGATGTTTCCGCTCCAGAAGAACAAGGACCTTTATCTGTTCTGTTTACTGCTTTATTCCCACTGCCCAGAAGAGGGCCTGGCCCATGGGAAGAGCTCAACACAGATTTGTTGAATGAATGAATGAGTGAATAAATGCACATTTATGGAATGAATGCACTGCCCCCCGCCCCCATATGCTGAGAGCTCGGCAATAACTTGCAGCGTTCCGACAGATGCTGACGAAGGTTTGCTCTTTGGGCCAACGTGCTTATTGGCAAGTAGACTCATCCTGCACAATGATCTCATTAGAAATGTATTTATGCATCGCCAGACACCTGGCACCAGGCTGAAAGCCCCAGCTAGCCAGCTGCACGGTTCCAAGAGGTCTGGAGGATTGACGCTCTGTAAAGCAACACACAGGTACTCCACTGAATTCCCTCATCCACATCCAGATGTTTGGTCCACTCAGAGGCGGCCCAAATGCTAATGCGGTGTCTGAAGGATGGTGGCAAAACAGCCTCCGCGGCCGCGGAACCCCTCAGGCACCCCGGACTGCAAGCACCTCCCTGCAAAGCCTCAGACATCTTTGCAAGTGGGCTGTTGGAGGAGCCCGTTTTTAAAGGAGTTAAAATCCAATTTGATCCTGCTGCTTACGCCTTTTCTAGTTTGATGTGTTTTTGATAAAAAAATTTTTTTTTGATCAATAAAAATAAAATCTGTCACTCGCACCCTGGGGTGCTGAATCTTGATAGAATAAATAATGTTATTTTCCCCAAATGTGGCCAGCTATAGGTTAGTTACGTTAAGCCAGCAGGGAGGGGGTGGAATCTGAAAACATAGTGGTTCTCAGAGGGCAAAATCATGCTTCGAGATGGTGAGGGACTGGACTTCCCAGTTCTGGGGAACAAGGGGGGATAAAACTCCACGGGGATAAAACAGTGATAATAGGCATTTGCGATGCTCTTACTGGTGCCAGGTGCTACGCCTGGCACACATAACTGGCCTCATCCCACAACACTCAGAGCTGGCAGGCACTGATATTGAACTGGTTGTAAGAATGAGACTCAGAGGAGGGGCAATGACTTATCCAAGGTCACACAGCTCTATGTGGCTGTATCAGGACTTGAACCCAGGTCCATCAGGAGTCTGAACCTATGGTCAGACCCCGTTGCCCCTCCATCTGCCTTTCACTAAGTGAGGGCAGTGACAAGGCCTTGGAAACTAGAGAAGGTTCACAATCCAATGCCCCTTTCTCTACAGTCCTTTGCTTCCTTCCCCTCTCCTTGCAATGCCGTACTGTGCTTGCCCCAAATCACCCTGATAGGGTTGCTGAAAAGACAGTGCTCTCTGGCATGGGGTGGCATTGGTGGGAAGGGATGCAGCCCTCGATAAGTGGATGAACATCATGGGAAGGTCTGAATCCTGTGCGTTGTGAAATACACGTGGAAGGACCCACATCTGCTGTTAGCCGTGGTCCCGCTGGGTGTGTGCACGCGTGCTTACAGTTCACGGGACTTTTACTTTCTGTTATATATTTCTGAACAAAAACGTTGATCTTACACTAAAAGAATCTGAAGTATCCTGCAAGAGGTCGAGGGAGAAGGTGAAGGAGGGGGGGATGGCTTGGCGACCTCAGAGGCTGAGCTAGACGTGTGATACCGGGAGTCTAGGGGGCCTGGAGGCTAGATTCAGAGGGTCAGTGGTGAAAGAGAGGGAGATGGTGGCGTGAGATTCTGAAAGTCAAGGGGATGATCGAGGTGCCTGGAGATTCGGAAGGTGTCAGTGACGGAGGCGTGGAGACGGGTAAGGTAATGGATGAGGAAGGACAGAAATATACAAACCCAGAGGGCCCAGTGTGGGTCCAGCTCAGATCATACATTCCCTCATTTCATCCTGACAACTACAGCAATAACGAATTTTATCATTCCCTTTTTTTTTAACCGCACCATGCAGCATGCGGGATCCCTGCTCGCTGACCAGGGATCGAACCCGTGACCTCTGCAGTGGAAACGCAGAGTTTTAACCACTGGACCACCAGGGAAGCCCTTTCATTCCCATTTTTAAATGAAGAAACAGATGATCATATCAAGCCTCTAACTCAAAGACATACGTCAGAGCCAAGATGCAAGATTCGAATCCAAGCAAGTCGAGCCTCCCGTGATGCTGGGAAGGGAAATGCATCCCCCAAACCCCAACTTTTACCCTCGCAGCCCTCCTCCCACACAGCCCATGGGGCCTCCCAGACCCAGCCTCCAGCTTTCATTCCCCCCACAGGCTGGGCCGCCTGCCCTCTAATTAGATTCCCCTGGAAATAAGAGTGCATTGTACCGTTCTGCTGAAGGCAAACTGATTTTACAATTTCTTTTCTTTCCTCCTCTTTAATAACTCACAATGTCTCAAGGAGGTTTTACTTAGGGCCTGCACACTGGAAAATTATTCTGTCTCTCGTGCACTCATTTTTCTCTTGAGGAAAATTGAAAACTGGATTCTCCTCCATCACCGGGCCCCCTCTCTTGGCCTATCTTGTGCCCAGAATATGCTATAGTCCATTCCCAAACCCCTCCTGGGCCCTCCTCTACCTCGAAAGCAAGGCCCCCTGCCATCCTGCCCCACAGCCTGGAAAGGCTGGCAGCCCCAGTGATCTTGGGAACAGTGAAGAGTCTTTCAAAAGTTGAGAGAGCAGGCGGGCGGGCAGGCAGGGGGAGGGGCGGGGCGGGGGGAGCAAAGCCGTTCGCTCCACTTTGAGATACTTTTGCCTCCAGAGAACTGGACCGGCTCCAGCACTTTTGAGGTGGGAGTTGGGTGAGGGCAG